>NC_133002.1:18292500-19542500 GCF_048564905.1 Vicugna pacos | reverse complement strand
GCCAAGGCATTTACTTTCACATGCTTCTTTCATGTTCCCTTTAACTTCATCCCTATTTTCTGGTTTTCAGTATAATTTTCTGTCTCTCTTTATCGGTCCACGGACCTTTCTACAGTCCCTTCTCTAGAATGTTCATCTCCATCCTGTAAAGTCTTTTAGTCTCAGGGTACCTGGCAGTTTCTATAAGATACATCCACTCATCCAGCCCTCACTGGAAACTTTACACAGTGATCAGCCCTTAACTCCTCTGATCTCCTTTTACTTGCTGCCCCTTAGCTCCATCCCTCCCATCCCACCATTGGGGTGGGGTTAACACCAAAGCAGGAGGTCACAGTGTCCTGGAAAGAGCAGTAAAGCTATGGGCTAAGCAAAACTTCCAGTTCTAAGGAGACATTCTAATTAGGCCAAGAGGGCAGGGGGCAAGACAGAGCCATTGAAAGAATGACACAGCCATTGAGGATAGGACAAATACTGGTTAGAACCTACTCGGCCCACAATGGCAGAAGGTTCGACTTCCAGTAGACCTTGAGCCTCATTGTATGCTCATTGTGCTACATTAGCATGCTAAATGGCACCCCCACAGGTGCCATGACAGTTCTGACTGTCAAAGGTCAAAAAGTGGGCACAGGCTCAATTCCTGAACATCTCTGCTCCTTCCCCAAAACAGTTGGAATAATCTTCCCACTTGTTAGCATATTAAATTACCCAGCCCATAAAAACGAACCAATCCCACACCCTGGAGCTCCTTTCACTTTCCTAGACAGCCCCACCTCCCATGGCCTCTTGCCCTCTGAGGCAGCCCACACTCTGTCTGTGGAGTGTGTATCTCCCTGAATAAATCTACTTTTACTTCACTATGGCCCACTCTTGAATTCTTTCCTGTACAAAGCCAAGGACCCTCACTTGGCGGGGTGCATCTCGGGGACTTGCCCAAGATCTGGAACACAGCCATCCTCTCGTACCCCATTTTCCTGCAACATAATGATGGTGAGTTCAAAAACCCTCATCCCTTTTTATTTGGTTCCAAAAAAAACGGCTGTAAATCAGCTTTGTCAAATACCCATACAGATTCTATCTGTTAAGTGGCATATTTAAAAAAAAGCAAGGGCCCTTTCCAGATATTCAGGCTTGAGTGGAAATTTACACTGCTACCCTCCCGGCCATCACTGAGAAAGCACTTTCTGTCTTCCAGAACACACTGGCGACACCTCCTTCTCGGGGTCTGTGTGCTGATTCAGTGGGTGCACCAATACTTTCCTTCTCAGGACCAGCCTGCCAGCTACCTAGCTCCTTCTGGTTTTCCCTGAATTCCACATTTTTCTCAGGAAGTACTTAATTGTGCTTTAATACCAGCTCAGTTCTTCCTCCATTAGTCCCTGAACTCTGACAGCCCCCTCGCATTTCTCCCCTTTAATGTTTAATGCTATGATGACTGTTACTGATTAGGACTAAATTTTACCCCAGGATGCCCAGGGAATAAATGTTTTTATTAAGCATACAAGAGAGGGAAAGCCATTCTGAAAAACAGAAAAGATTCCTGTGATTTCCCTCTTGAGACACATTGAGCAGAGAGCAGAGCCAGCTTGTGGTTATTATTTGATCAGCCAGAGCTAATCTGTGTTGATGCCTCCTGCCAAGTCCTGCCATTTGTGCATGATTTCTCGTCTACTGATACATAATGTATGGATCTGGATATAGACAGATCAATTATCCTGCTTCAGGGAAGCAAAGCCAAACTAATGGAAACATTAGCCTAAGACTTCAGGAAAATTGGAGAACTGAAGACCCAGGTGTGTGTGTTTTCTAAGTGTGCAGGGGAGTTTTCAAAGGGGCGGGAGAGGCAGCGCAAAAAGGAGGGGAAATAAGGGGCAAGCTTTAATCACTGGAGGCCAAAATAACCCGGCCGTTCTGTGTAGAGGATATCTGACGGCAACAACAAAGATTCGTATAAAACGAAACCCAGGTGATTCCAGGAATCATGGTTTTCTTGTGTTAAATCATCAGATGCAACAAGATATGTATTTAGCTCTATTGAGCTAAGCTAAGAATCGGCATGAACACACACTGGAGAAATAATAAGTAACAGGCTGTTCTAGGGAAGACTGTCTCTGCCATGCTTGAATTCTTCAGTTCACAAGAAATCTGAAAATGGATGGCACAGACACAGTGTCTTGATATCTGTGGGGGGTTGGAGGATGTGAAATTGGAAGGAGTCGGGGGTATTCTGGAAGGCTGGCTGAATTTAACTACTCTGTGCTTGTGAAACTAGTTTAAATCCATCCCTTTCTGGGGATTAATTTTGTAAACTTTTGAAACATCCACCTTTCAGTTATTTACATGCAAAAATGTTATTGGATATGTTCTTATTTTTCAGAAATACAGCTTTTCTGGGTGAATTTTATCCCGAATTTTATGATTTAAGACACTTGAAAAAAGAAATTTTGTATACCCCTAAAAATTCCCTAGACTGTGTTCAGTACCTAGCATGTAGTAGGGACCTAAGAAATGTTTAAATGGAAAACCAGATGAGTGAGTGAATGAATAAAAGGTATCACACACATTCAGCTAGATAATCCTACATACACGTGGTTGTGGGCAGATAATAACTTGAATATTTTTAAATTATAAGAATATTTTTACAAACATTTTAGATGTTTCTGGACTACTTTTCAGTATTTGGTAGTGAGTTCACCCTCTCTGAATTTGAATCTCAGAAATCAAATGAGACCCTTATATTTGTGAGTAGAATAAAGAAAAAATAGGCACCCACTATGTGAGCTTGTCACTTAGTAAGTCATAATCCTTAGATTTGACATGAGACTCCAGCTGTAACACACCATTAAGAAAATGCAAGCTAAGTAAGACCAGTTAGGAGAGAGAACACTGCAGTCATTCAAGCTGGAAGTGATGGGCTAGTGCGTTAGGGTCTCAGATACTGAGGGTGGAATTCCAGACAAGTGGGGGAAATTCTGGATGGTTCAGAGGCTACAAAAAGCCAAATTTACCCTAAAAAATTTTTTTCACAACTTGCTGGTAGCCTGTAAAACTCAATATCTTAAATTACTATAAGACAGAATATCGTGATGGTCTGAACAAAGACATACAAACACATTTTGATGCTACCGTTATTAGCAACTGCCATGTATTGAATAACCTTTGCTATATACTTTATACGACTCATTTCATTTAACTCTTAAAATGCCTGAAGCTGAGGGTTATTATCTCTATTTTATAAAAGAGAAAATTGATGTACACAGGTAGAGAATCCTTCCAAGGTGGCACAATCAGGATGTAACAGAGCCGGAACTTAAACTCAAGTCTAACTGACTCCAAAAGCCAGCTTTTGATCTCCAAGAACCCCTACAATCTGTTTTCAGACAAATGAATACAAAAAATTAATATTTTGTTAGTGTGCAGTAATCTAGACATTAATTTAATACTCTTGTGCTTATGTGAAGGTCCTATGCTGGGTACTGCGGATGTGACGGTGAATAAAGCATAGTCCTTGCCCTCAAGGAAATTCTATCTAGCATGCAAAATGGACACAAACTGCCTAGGTAAAGAAGAAATCAAAATGAATGGATTTTTTTGTTTGTTTTGTTTTGTTTTGTTTGTCCAAGAACTATGAATATTCTTAACTGGCATTATCAACAATAACATTAAGGTATGAGATGAGGACAACATGCTATGGCCAATGAATAAGTTTCTAATTCAACATTTGTGATTTGTTTTGGTGAAGAGCTCTATATGAAATAAACATACCATGTCGAAAATGAAGCTGTAGGAAAAGACTCCTTGCAAAACTGAAGCAGAAAAGCAAGAATACATTCAATGACACAATAATAATGGTTACAGACAACGAAATTTCACCCTTTTACTTAACTAAGTCAGTGCTTCAGGAACAACACACAGCATTCTCTGTGGTGGAGTTGATTCTGCCTTTGTACAAAGTGAAAAAAGAAAATGGCTGTGCTTTTCAATATGTCGTTAAACCATAGGCTAATGTATTTACAGATGAGTAATAAAAAAAAAGGCAACATAGGTCAAAGAACATCAAGCAACTTATTGCAACAGACCAAAGAACTCTTAAGATACCCTAGTACCTAATGATGACTCATATGCACAATAATAAAAATGTCTAAAGGTGGCTGTACCAACATAGATAAATTCTCATGAGGAAAAAGAGCTCTGTGAACTACAACAATTCAGTTAGAAAGATTTATTTTGTGTAAAAGAGAGACTTATTTTTAAGACATTTGCACAGATGTAAATTTTAGGAAAAGTTTTGAAGAGATGGAAAACTTATCTCCAAGTTTTGTAAAGAATTGTTCTCCTTAGCAAATAAGGTTTGGTAAAGATTTCTTAGATAGGCACAAAAAGCACACTATCAAGGAAAAACATGATAAACTAAAAATCTGATTTCATCCAAGTTAAAACTTCTCTTTGAAGAACATGGCTAAGAAAATGAAAAGGAAAGTCACAAACTGAGAGAAAATATTTCCAAAACACATACCAGATAATGGACTGACATCCAGAATATATAAAGAACTCTTACAACTCAACAATGAAAAACAAACAACACAATTAAAAACAGAAAAGATTTGAATAGACACTTTATCGAAGAAGATATACAGATGGCCTATAAGTGCTTGAAAAAATGTTCAATATCTTGTGATTTGTTGAGTTACCAAAGCATAATGGGGGGAATACTGACTACAAAGAGACAAGAAGGAAGTTTTGGTGCAAGAGTGATGGAAATATTATATATCTTGACACAGATGGTGGTTATATAACTGTATAGATCTGTCAAAATTCATAGAACTGTATGCCAAAACTGGATCAATTTTGCTTTATATGTTATACCTCAATCAACCCGACTTTAATAAAAGAATATATATGAAATACTTATTTCATTTACTTTTTTTATTGAAGTACATTTACAATCTGCCAGTTTCTGGTGTTCAGCACAACATCCCAGTCATGCATATACATACATACATTCATTTTCATATTCTTTTTCATTAAAGGTTATTACAAGATATTGAATATAGTTCCCTGTGTTATACAGAAGAAACTTGGTTTTTTTAAAGCTATTTTGATATATAGTAGCTAACATTTGCAAATCTCAAACACCCAAATTTATCCCTTCCTATCGTCTTTCCCAGGTAACTATAAGATTGTTTACTATGTTTGCAAGTCTATTTCTGTTTTGTAGATGAATTCATAGTGTCTTTTTTTTTTTTTGGATTCCACATATGAGTGATATCATGTGGTATTTTTCTTTCTCTTTCTGGCTCACTTCACTTAAAATGATGATCTCCAGGTCTATCCATGTTGCTGCAAATGGCATTATTTTATTCTTTTTAATGGCTGAGTAGTATTCCATTGTACAAATATACAACAACTTCTTTATCCAGTCATCTGTCACTGGACATTTAGGTTGCCTCCATGACTATTATAAATAGTGCAGCTGTGGACATTGGGGTGCGTGTATCTTTTCGAATTAGAGTTCCCTCCAGGAATATACCCAAGTGGGATTGCTGGATCATATGGTAACTATGGATCATATGGTAAACTAAACTATTTTTAGTTTTTTGAGGAATCTCCATACTGTTTTCCATAAGTTTAGTAATAGAAAAGTATTTTATACAACCTGGATTCCAAATAGAATTGTCACATGCAAGAAATCACAAACTATCATTAATTCAACAGTAAAAACAAAATTGTTACCTGAATTTACTGATGAATGTTTTTATATTTTTTTAACAAAATAATCAACTATGAGCTACTGAACCTCAAAAACTCCTCACCTGTAAAAGAATGTATATTAAACCAACTGTAGGATTTTCTATTACTTACTTTGGAGTTAATCATTCTCAGCCAATCTTCTGTCATCTTCAAAAATCCCCAAGTTACAGACTTATCTTAAGGATTCTAAAATAGGTATCTGAACCAAATGGACTTCACTGTTTACGCATCTGTTTTCTCATAATGAACAAAATATAGTTATTAATAGGAGCACCCGTTACATAAGTTTAATTTTAAGGATTATTTCAACCTGAATGCATGACATGTTCCCTCTTGTGTGCAGCATACTCTCTAATGAGTAGCCTTGAAAGAAGAATCACGCTTTCAAGGTGAACTTGCTCAATGCCTGCTGCAAATGCAGGCTCATGAAGGCTGCTCTCCACAAGGTGATTTCAGCTCCCTGTGTGCTATCTGAAACCAGCAATTGCCCCTGACCGAGAAAGAGTGTAACTTCACATTATTGTTTCTAAGCTCTCTGAAACAGGATATTTGGCCTGGCATGTGATAGATAGACTTCTCTCTAGGTTTGTTTTCATCTCATTGTATGGGATACTTCCCATAGAAGTCTCACGAGGGGGAAATGCAGAAAGCTGCTCCAGGCGCTGGTGGAATGGCCTGATCATTTAATTTTTCGCACAGAGCTTAAGGAAGGACTCCTATCAAGGGAGGAACTGCAGCTGCCTTCCAGAGCAGCTGGTGCTTAGCATGGCACTAGGGTGACACATCCATACATCTTAATAAAGCACCGTGCATTAATCTATTAGGAGCAACTCGAGGAAATACTCCAGTGGCCAGAGCAGAGTGGCTGTGTGGTGAAGACTAACAAGATGGACGAGAGAAAAGCATTACAAAGAGACTTGATGATAAGGTTTTCTCCCCCACTGCAAAATTGAGAAGGATGCTTCACAGCAAAGGAATCGCTGTTGGAAGAATTAGCTGGGTATGGTGGGAATTGAAGGACAGGCTCAAGCAAGCCAGATAGATATATTGAGGTTATTTGTCCCCACTGATACACAGGAATCAGTAGAAGCAGCAAGCAACTGCCAGCTCCCAGGATGGCATCAACAGAAGGAAAAAAAGAAAAAGAAACAATGGAAAGGCAATGACAAGAAATGTTACTTAACTTTAAAAAACAGGAAAGCAATACACAAGCCAAAGTTTAGGGAGGCAAATAGCAGCCAGTTGACTAGCTTCTTGGAGGTCCAGAGTCCAACCTGGTTGTTGCATGCAATGCCTGCAGTCAAGGTAAAAGCAAACAATACAGCGGCAGGAACACTGGACCTAGATTTATGTTTGACTCTCCATTCTTTCACTGGCTACCAAGGTGACCCTTAGCAAGTTACTAAACTTCTCTGGAATTAAGTGAAATAATGAATATGGAAGTACCTGGCACTAGCTAGCAGACACCAAGTAGAATTTTGCTTAATCTGTTTGTCTATTGTAGAGACTTCAATACGTGCAGTTCAGCCTCATGTGACAAACATTTCTTTTTAAATGTTTTATTGTAAACAGTTCGTTGGCATAGGACTCACCACTCAAGGATGTCAATATCTCTCTTGAGTAGGTCTACCCAACTGGGGTCACTCTCTCAGTTGACCCACCTGAATGCTTAATATACACAGCCTGCACTTGGGCGTACTTGCTGGTAAATTACTTTGTAAGCATTCTTATGTCTGTTCATGTGTGCATGCCCTGTCTACTCAATTAGGATTATTGACTTATTGAACCATAAGTTATTTTAGAGAAGAGTTTAGGATGAACTCTTCATTGTACAGGTGGGAATACAAAGGCCCAGGAACTCTAGGGACTTGTCTCAAAACATATATCAACTGGTGACAGAATTGGTATTAGGACCAAGTTCTCTTCACTCCCTGGCTTCTTTTTCCATATTCTCATCACAAACTATTCAAAAAATAAGCATCTGAAGACAAGAGCCAGTTTTGTTCTGCTGTCCTTTATCCCTGAAATTCGGTACTCATTCATATACAAAGAGTAATCAAAATGGAAAATGAATGCACAGTTAGGCAATTAAGGTAAAAGCCAGTGTGTGAT
Organism: Vicugna pacos; assembly: GCF_048564905.1. Lineage (NCBI taxonomy): Eukaryota > Metazoa > Chordata > Mammalia > Artiodactyla > Camelidae > Vicugna > Vicugna pacos. Next base: position 19,534,640 of record NC_133002.1, on the reverse strand, counting down.
AACTCTAGAGCAAAGATACAAAGTGCTCTGGGATCAAAGTGAAAAAAGGGATTGATTTTTGCCTGAACTGTTGCTAACCTTCAAGAAAAACAGAGGATTGGGACTGGTTTGCTGAAGGATAGAAAAGGACTTCTAATATAGAGGGGCAAGTTTGCTAGAGACTAAGGAAACAGTAAGTGAAGCAGTAAAAATAGATCCATTTAGCTCCAATTATATTCCAGAGAATAATTAATATCATGTAATATTTGACTTTTTAAATATCTTTCTATTTTTGTTCTCAGCATTTACACAAAATAGAAGAACTGGAAATCTAAGAGGAAGGAAATATACTTTTGAACATGTATTAAACTATTAACGTGCCAACCTTTGTCATGATACTTTCACATCCACTATCTCATCAAATCTTTGACCAGCCTTCCTTGGCCACCTTTATTTCAGGGCTAACTGGGACACATTTAATTTTTGTATGATCCTTTTATCAATATGAACTAATCATAGATTATGTTCCTTCCATAGTTATGTTAGGCAACAATTACCTGCAAGAATCTTAACTGGGGGGAAAAAAGAATTTTTTTTTTATCTGAAGGATTTATAAATATTGAGAGGCTATCAAAGGTAATCTTGCACATTGGTTTCCAAACCCAGCTGTACTTCTGAATCCTGGGTGAAGTATTTTGAAAAGATAGATTCCCAGTTGTCACCCCGTCCACCCCTGCCACCCTGAGATTCTGATCCTGTTGCTCTGATGTTCAGGTTAAGAAGCTGCAGTGTGTAAAAGACGTCCCGGGGATTTTCATGTGGTGAGCGCAACGGATACAGGTAATTCTCTTACAAGTTGTGTTTTCATAACATAATTTGGCTCTAAGATTGAAAAGTTAGCGAACACTATTTGCATTGCAAGGACAAGTATCGGTTATAAAGGGCTAGCCAGGAACTTACAACGCCAGTAGGAAGAAAAACATCTGTCATCCATCTGATATCATAAAGCTGCTTGCACTGACCTATTGCAGCTACCTATTGTTTGAGAGACTCTGAGCTTTATTTTGCAATAACAATGGATACAACAAGTCAAAGAAGGTACAAGAAGTTCTCTACTAGCACTATTTACAACAGCCAAGATATGAAAACAGCCTAAATATCCATCAACAGATGACTCGATAAAGAAGAAGTGGTATATTTATACAATGGAATACTATTTAGCCATAAAAAAACAACATACTGCCATTTGTAGCAACATGGATGTCCCTGGAGAATGTCATTCTAAGTGAATTAAGCCAGAAAGAGAAAGAAAATACCATGTGAGATTGCTCATATGTGGAATCTAAAAAAAAAAAGAAAAAGAAAAAGAACATAAATACAAAATAGAAGCAGATTCACAGACATAGAATACAAACTTGTGGGTGCCAGTGGGGAGGGGAGTGGGAAGGGACAGCCTGGGAGTTCAAAATTTGTAGATACTGACAGGCACATGTAGAATAGATAAACAAGATTATACTGCATAGCACAGGGAAATATATACAAGATCTTGTGGTAGCTCACAGTGAAAAAAATGCAACAATGAATACATGTATGTTCATGTATAACTGAAAAATTGTGCTCTACACTGGAATTTGACACAACATTGTAAACTGGCTATAATTCAATTTTAAAAAATGGGGTATTAACCTCCAAAAAAAAAAAAAGAAAAGAAATGCTCTGCTAATGAGGATACTGGTGGTTAAAGGGAAAGAAGTCATTTCACTTGAGAAAACTGAATGCTGGATCTGCTCTGTGATCTTTGGGTTTATAATTACATACTTTTCCTACAGAAACAGCCTACTTATTGAAATTTTTCAGGAAAAATAATCTGTTTTATACCATTTTAACAGTTGTTTTGGTAACAGTTTTTTAAAATAACACCACATTTCTTTAATTAATGCAACTAATATTTAATAGCAGAATAAAGTACATTCTCTGCTCATGAATAGGTATAATAATATATATGCAAATATGCAAGTGTATGCTAGAAGCAAGCATAAGGGACACCTAATTCTGCCCAGGATTTGGTGAGGGTTGGAATCTTAAAAGATTGGTAAGAATTATGTTGAAAAAGTAGGGGGCATGTTAGAAAAACTGCTTACTGCATTTTTTATCTTTGCCTTTTAGAAGTTAAAGAGGTTTTTGGGTATCTTTGTTTATTCTACAATCTCACCACTCTAATTAGAAAGTTCTTCTTGAATGCTCTTAAATCCCTTGCTATGTAATTCCAATTCATTCCCAAGAGGATGCTTTTGTTGACAGAAATTCTGCCTTTATGGACCTAGCATTGGATGGTTTGATTTCTTTCTAGAGACAAGTATTGATCTCCATCTGCAGGCTCCTCCTCCACCCTCGCTCTGCCCCTTCCCAAGGATGAGGCAGGGTAAGGGGGAAGACACTTCAGTCTTTGGGGGCAGGGGCACAGATAGGGATGACATACCTGAACTGAGGGCTGTGCTTTTATGGGCAGAGTTTTAAGAAGTGTTAAAATGTCACTTATTAGTCATTTTTCTCCACTTTCCATAAACCTCCCTCAGGTACTTGGCACAGCAAAGGCTGCTTTGGAATGGGAAGATGCTGACCAGGTAGTCACACCTAATGCCCCCTTTTCCTAGGGCCAGACTGAGCAAAGCCAGGGGAATGAACATTCTTGCAGCAGGGCAAAGGGGCTTTTTTGTACTCTCTCTTGGCATGGCTTTTTCTCTTGGCAATGGGACAGAATTCCGAAATTGGAAGTGGACTTTGGGGAAAAAAATATTTGGCCATTTTCCAAGCTTTGTTTCTAGGCATTTAACTAAGGTGAAAAGAGAACTCTCCATAGTTTAGCTCTCTCTAGAGAGTTTTGTATTGAGGTTGGAGGACAGACGCTGCTAAAAAATCAAGTGTTTACTCTCCTTTGCCTCCATTGTGTTTCTGTCTTCCCAAGGGACTGAGGAGCCTTTCTGGGTGACCCAATCCAATACCATCCCCATTCCTTTTCTTTATAGCACTCCCAACTCACCCACCCCATGCCAAAAGAAACCCCAAATCCAACCTGGGGTCTTTGTTTTCAGCCTCAATTTCTTCCCTTCTAAAAATGCTGCTCTGGGTAACTGAAGATGTTCCTGGTTGTGCTTCCTACTTCCAAGCAGCAATTTGTCTGTGAGTCAATTGCTGAAGAGTCTTCAGGATCTTCTACCGAGCACCTGCGTATTAATTTGCTATGACCAACCTACAACCATCTGTCAACTCTTCCCATGAATTAATCGGTCTGTAATTAAAGTCCAACAGAGAGCTCAAAAATTAATCAGGACAGGAAACAGCTCTGTGAGTAGCATGCAACATGACTTTCTGTAAAGAAAAGACCAGATTCATGTAAAACAAGGGTATACCACAGGTCTCTGTCCATCTCTGCACCAGCTGGTCCCTGAACTGCCTGTTTCTAACCTGTAACCTCATTGTCAGGGTGCCCATTGGAAGGCTGCCGCACTGTGGTATCAATACGTCGCACTAACTGTCTGACTTGTTACTGAAAACACAACCCAGAGGAGTCTGTTTCTGCTGCTTACAGAACAAAGAAAATTTAGAGGAATCAAATATCTGGTTGTTCACATCCGTGTTTTCTTGTTCAGATTTCCACACCCATGGAGAACTCTACGATTTTTTGGAGCCTGTGCTCACGGGCAAAATGCTGTGGAGGCAGGATGGTATGTATGCTGGTTACGCTGGACTCAAATGTATCTGCTGTGTAACTGTGAGACCCTGGCAAGTTGAGTACCCTGTGCCTCGGAGTCTAGTGCACGGCAAGTCTGCCAACCTTCGTCAAGTTATTAACGCAGTTTGGTCGCTAACAAAATGACTATCATCATGAAGTCTCTTTTCACCTGCTTTCAAGAGAGAATCTAAGGGGTTCATATAATAACTTCAGTATGCTCCCAGATCTATAAGAAACAGGTTCCAAAAGCAAGGTACCATGTTTTATGCAATGTTCGCCAATTGGATGAAGTTTTTCAAATAATAAAAATGAATCAGAGAAATGAAGTATCCTTCAGCCGAGCTGTGAAAGGAGATTTATTAACAAGTCTAAAAACTCATTCTCTCAAAAACGAAGTATCTTTCTACCCTGAATAGCTGAAAAATTGCACTTCCTTTCCCATACTGTGGAAGAAAAGGACAAAAAATTTCTTCCAAAATCTGTTATTTTAAGATGGGCAGTCAGAGAAGGGGACCATAAACCACTGTTGGAAATGACAAGGCTTCAATTATATTCCAGGGACTGTTCGGAGTGATGTGAAGGACTCCTCTCTGGCCAGGGATAACTGGACATAAAAGTATCTTGATTAATAATGTCACCTTCCTTTAACTCTGTTCCCAGACTGCCCCAAACCCTTTGTCGCACTCAAGTGATAACTATGAAAAGGTTTCCCCAAGATCCTTAGTAGCAGCCACAACTGGAATAAACTAGACTTGTCATAGAACAGTGTTCACCATATGGAGCCCTCATGCCTCACTGAGCAGCCCCGAAGGGCCCAAAGGGGATGCACAATCATGCTGGTTCTTCGTCAAGTGCCCCAGAGAAAATGTCTGTGCCTTTTCAAGGGAAGCTTTACTTAGATGCACCCAATTCATTCAAAGACTAGACACAAAGTATAAGGCGAATGATTAACAAAGAAATCTCCTAACATAGCCAATATTCGGTGATGAATATTTCATGGACAACTCTGGTTTCCAACTTACAGGCAGAGGAGAGTGTTAGGCTCTTCAGAATTATCAGAAATAGAGATTCTTTGAGGTTACCTCTAGCAACTGGCAGAATTATCAGACATAGAGATTCTCTGAAGTTATCTCTAGCAACAGGAAATCAGCTATAATGTTACATGTGCAATTAAGAACACTGGAAAATCTCCCAGGAACCCAGGGATGGCTGGACTGAAGCTGGAATACAGTTTAAAAACTGTAAGATTATTTTTTTGGACATTAGATTTCTTTTAGGACATGTAGGACATACACGGTTTTTTAGGATATAGGCATCAAAAGATGGACAACCCTCAGCAACGTTAATCCTCTCAGATTCTCTGCTATTGACATTAACCAACTACCTCAGTCTCTGTTTGTATCTATCTAACCAGAGATGCTAATTGATACAAAATCTCATACCAGGTCCCTTCTAAGGCTGTTGACCACCTTGAGACTAGCTAATAGATCTGCTACCCTTACTCTAGGCACTCTCTCCTGCTCTAATCAACTAAAATGATGGAGTCCAATGATTTAAAACAGGGATCTTCAAAGTACAGCCCACATCCCCGACCCGGCCTGCCAGCCATTTCTGTACTTTGATTCATTTGTGTTTTGTCTGTGGCTGCTCTTGCACCACAAGGGCAGACAGAGTTGAGCAGCTGCCCGCAAAGCCTGAAATATTTACTATCTAGCCTTTTATAGAAAGTGTTGGCTCATCCCTGATTTAGAACACAGCCAAGCATTCAGAGCAAGGAAGTTCTCTGAAAAGGGAGCTATCAGTGAGTTTTCTTAGGAAGGGCTCAGGAGTAGAGCAGGTATGCTGAGGCTAAAAGCCTCAGGAGAAAGCTGCAGAGTTGTCTTGAGAAGTCCTTGGATCTGTATGCACATTACAGACTGAATATATAGAGATGCATACTTTCAAAAATATATACAGATGATTTTGCTATGGGTAAAGTATAAATTAATTCACTTGAAAGTGATATTGATCACATACTACCTCTTTAATAACTCTCTTTTTTTCTCTGTGAATTGAAATGGATTTCCAATCGTGCTGAGAACCTGTAATACAGAAACATCAAAACAGTACATGATTTGAGAAGCAATTCTATTTAACTCTGGAATGCAATTTGATGTCGTTTTGTAATACTTTTGTAAGGAACACGGTAGGACATTCACCGTATAAAACAGGGCTGAGCCTACTATGAAATACTGTAATTCCTACCATTGTGGAGCTCATCGGATCCTTTTAGGCTAAGAAGCTAGTGAGGAAAAACTGTCACCACCAGATTCAAGGACTTGATGAAAAGCTAATTTTCTATCCAGTGCACAAAGAAATTAACTTTGCCCGCTAAGTTATGAGCTCTTCCTTACTCGATTGTGAGCACTTCGGGTGCAGAGACTGGATTTTTATCTCCTTCACATACTGCTGATTCCTAGCAGAGTGACTGGCATATTTGGGTGCCCTAATATGTGCCTGTAGAGTAAACAAGGGAATGTTCCCATACGTTCTCATGGCTCAGTTGGCAAAGTTGACAGAGAGCGCCCTCTAAGTGTGAAGGAAACTGGCCACACCTTGGTACCAGCTGTCACCCCTACAGAGATGGAAAAGCACAAGTTTGCCCTGGGAAGGAGCCAGGAGCAGTTTCTGAGATCCAGACTTCACTAGAGCTTCCTCCCCGCCCTGGTCACTGCAGTGTTTGTGCTCAGGCCCACACGAACAGGCCCGGCTCTACCCCCATGCCGCCTAGACCCTGAATCCAAGCCAGCACCCAATTTTCCTCGTTCCCACTAAGTGCTCAGCACTTAGACTGGATTGTGATTCTCTTTTACTAGACAGCTTCTCTCAATAGCTTGGAAGTTCAGTGTATGATAAAATTCAATAATGAATGAGAAACTGATCTAATAAGGATGTAAAGCACACAGTTGTATGCTCTCATCTCCCTGGCCAATGCCAGTTGATCAAGACATACATCCTTTGCTAGACCCACCTTCAACCTCACATCTTTCTTAACGGTGTAGCCCCTCCAGGCAGCCTCTCACTGCATTTCCCAGTTTGCACAACTGTAGGTGTATATTTGCCACCCAGAGGTTCAAATCCCACGCATGGCTTTTATTAAACCATCTCTTCCTGCAGCCACCTAATCCTAATACATGTCAGTCCTCAACCAGCCACCTCCCCAAGACCTCTTCCTCTGCCCGCCAACTAAGGAATACCAGATTTTACTAGTTTACCAGCGTTTACTGCCAATGTGAGACCCTAGGAAGGAAAAGCAGTGAAGAGCATCCCTGTGTCTCCCTGTAGAGCAGCGAGCCTTCAGCAGTAAAACACTCTGGAAAACACAGCTGCCAGCTGCCCGCCCCCCACCCCAGCCCTCCTCCCGCTCCAGGGAACCATTCTGCCAGAAAGTGGCTGCCTAGCAAGGCCTTTTGAGAGAATTTGATAAGTTAGACAAGCCTGCCTTCTTGTGGTTAAGAAAATCATCTGTCTAAAATAAAATACTTCCTAGTCTCCATTTGCAGCCACAGGGATGGTGCTGGAGAATGTCACTCTAATTGAAGTAAGCCAGAAAGAGAAACAAAACTACCATACGATATCACTCTTATGTCGTATCTGAAAAAAAAAAAGACAAATGAACTTATATATAAAACAGAAACAGACTCACATAGAATACAGACTTGTGGTTGCCAGGGGGTTGGGTGGGGTGGGGAGAGATAAACTGGGAGTTAGAGATTTGCAGATACTAACAGGTATATATAAAAATAAATAAACAAGTTTATACTGTATAGCACAGGGAACTACAGTCAATACCTTGTAGTAGCTCACAGTGAGAAAGAACATGAAAATGAATATGTGTATATTCACGTATGACTGAAGCGTTGGGCTGTACACCAGAAACTGACACAACACTGTAAACTGACTATAACTCAATAATAAATAAATAGGGCTGAGGCTGCCATGAAATACGGTAATTCCTACCATTATGGAGCTCATCGGATCCTTTTAGGCTAAGAAGCTAGTGAGGAAAAACTGTCACCACCAGATTCAAGGACTTGATGAAAAGCTAATTTTCTATCCAGTGCACAAAGAAATTAACTTTGCCCGCTAAGTTATGAGCTCTTCCTTACTCGATTGTGAGCACTTCGGGTGCAGAGACTGGATTTTTATCTCCTTCACATACTGCTGATTCCTAGCAGAGTGACTGGCATATTTGGGTGCCCTAATATGTGCCTGTAGAGTAAACGAGGGAATGTTCCCATACGTTCTCATGGCTCAGTTGGCAAAGCTGACAGAGAGCGCCCTCTAAGTGTGAAGGAAACTGGCCACACCTTGGTACCAGCTGTCACCCCTACAGAGATGGAAAAGCACAAGTTTGCCCTGGGAAGGAGCCAGGAGCAGTTTCTGAGATCCAGACTTCACTAGAGCTTCCTCCCCGCCCTGGTCACTGCAGTGTTTGTGCTCAGGCCCACACGAACAGGCCCGGCTCTACCCCCATGCCGCCTAGACCCTGAATCCATGCCAGCACCCAATTTTCCTCGTTCCCACTAAGTGCTCAGCACTTAGACTGGATTGTGATTCTCTTTTACTAGACAGCTTCTCTCAATAGCTTGGAAGTTCAGTGTATGATAAAATTCAATAATGAATGAGAAACTGATCTAATAAGGATGTAAAGCACACAGTTGTATGCTCTCATCTCCCTGGCCAATGCCAGTTGATCAAGACATACATCCTTTGCTAGACCCACCTTCAACCTCACATCTTTCTTAACGGTGTAGCCCCTCCAGGCAGCCTCTCACTGCATTTCCCAGTTTGCACAACTGTAGGTGTATATTTGCCACCCAGAGGTTCAAATCCCACGCATGGCTTTTATTAAACCATCTCTTCCTGCAGCCACCTAATCCTAATACATGTCAGTCCTCAACCAGCCACCTCCCCAAGACCTCTTCCTCTGCCCGCCAACTAAGGAATACCAGATTTTACTAGTTTACCAGCGTTTACTGCCAATGTGAGACCCTAGGAAGGAAAAGCAGTGAAGAGCATCCCTGTGTCTCCCTGTAGAGCAGTGAGCCTTCAGCAGTAAAACACCCTGGAAAACACAGCTGCCAGCTGCCCGCCCCCCACCCCAGCCCTCCTTCCGCTCCAGGGAACCATTCTGCCAGAAAGTGGCTGCCTAGCAAGGCCTTTTGAGAGAATTTGATAAGTTAGACAAGGCTGCCCTCTTGTGGTAAGAAAAAATCACTTGTTTAAAATAAAATGCTTTCTATTCTCAATAACAAAGACAAAGAACCCTATTGAACCTGTGAACAATACTTGTATCTTTTTAATAGCAGATAATTTAAAGTACACTGAAGTCAGCTTCTAGGACAAAATAAGTGATAAGTAAAATCGTAAGCGAAAAAGTAAATTCTCAGTTGAAAAGCCTGCTCTAGATTGAATTATAATCATCAAGAATTCATTACTGGTTTTGGAGTTTAAAGGCTGATGAAATAATTCCTTAAAACATGGTATTTCTTTCATGGATGATTTATTTTAGACTTTAGTTGCCTTACACAGCAGTAACACTGGTTCTATTCATACATTTATTCACTGAGTAAATATCTATGAAGTACCAGGGGATACCAACGATCCTAAGATATTCTTTTTTTCATGTTTTATCATTTACGATGCATATGCCAATCCATGGAGTATTATAACTTGTTGCCAGGCGGCAGCAGAGATGTGGAAGGCATTGTCATTGCCGGGGAGTGTACAATCTGCTTGCTGTTGCTAGTGGCCCAGGAGACAACAGTAACCACTCGATGCTTCAGTCATCCCTCCCCAAGTCTATTTTAAAAACCATTTGGGAGGGAAAACCAATCCTGCTTTGTTGCCTGAAAAACCTTTCCTTACACTTTCTGGCAAAATTAAGAAATTACCACCACTAAAACTTGCAAGGTGGGTGTCAACAGCTAGACAGTATAGAGAGCAAACAGGGGAACATTCTAAGGAATGCTGCATCAGCAATGTGCTTGATGGCATAAAGGTAGACATGGTGCGGAAAAACACAGACACCTCTGAGTCAAAAGTGAGTCAGGAGAGTTGGATTACGTATGGGGCAAAAAATCTTTGTTAATTTCTTTTGTTTCCATTTTCCTTCATATATACCTATAGGAGTAATATTTAAAAAAAAAACAAAAACAAAAAAACCTAGGACTAAGATGTCTCAAAGAGTTTCTTAAACAAATATAAAATAAAAATTCTAGGTGATCGGGAAGCAGCACGCCACAGTTTTAATTGGAAACTTTTTATCTTCATGGTTCCTAAAATAATAATGCATCTTACAACGGAAGGAATCAGGTTCAATGAACCTTGGAATGTACTAGCCGCGTCACGGTCACTGAATAATGTGATAAACAGAAAGACTTTCTCTGCCCTCACAGAGCCAAATGAGGGGGAGATAATCACAAACTCGCAAACAAATAAAGAAATGAGACCATTGCAAATAACGGTAAGTGCTATAAAGACAATAAAAGTTAATACGGTAAAGACAAGGGCAAGAGAGAGAGGCTTAGATCAGCACTGGAGAGAGATGGAGAAGTCCAGGAGAGCGTACCATCCCATCCCAAGACGTGAGAGAAGAAATGTGTTGAAGAAGCAGGCAGAGGTCAACTGGGACAAACGGTGTTAGGAAAGCAAGATGAGCTGAGGAAACTATCCTTAGTGTGGGCAAGGCCATATCTTCTAAAAGGGACCTTACAGCTGGACTAAAGTGAAGATGTCGGGGAGCAGTCTCTTTGGGTAGGTCTTTTTCAGGGGTTGTGGGAAACTGCAGGGTGGGTCTTCCCTGCAGGGCAATGTGGGATAACAAGAAAGTATGTTTTGCAATTTGAGGGGGACAGTATTAACTTTTGTAAACAGACAACAAGTAAACAAGTAATTCCACAAAAGAATTTCAGATTAGAATCAGCATTGTAAAGGGCATAAAACAAGGTGATGTGGTAGAAAGAAGGGAAAAGAAGCCTGCTTTAGGCTTCGGGCTTTAACGGTTTTGAGCACCAGTGATATGACAAGGCCTGTGTTAAAAGTGTTCAAATGTTGTGTCATTTAATCTTGAGACACACTGGTTGAGAAATGTGGAATTAGCGCCATCATTATAAATAAGGAACCGGGTTCTGAAAGGATAATTTGCCTGTCGAAGGTCACAGTTAATGAACAGTAGCACTGTCATTTGAACCAAGTTTAGCATCTAAATTGAGTGTCCTGCTTCCCTCTGCTGCCCACCCCTTCTTTCAAGGTTCTCCTGGTGAACAAACCTGCCTGGAGCATCCCTCTGGGCTGCCCTTCCCCCTCCTCCAGCCTGATGTCTCAGTTCTGAGTCTCTTGGGTTTTTCGAACCCCATTCCCACAAGACCTTTTTTTTCTCAAGTAAATTGATCAACAAATCACACATGATTCATAAAAGGCTAATAAAAACTAAATGTGTGACTGGTGTAACGCCAGTAGGTGCTAATAGGGCCGTCTTTTCCCAAACAGGTGACACCTGTATATTTAAATAGGGGCTTTCAGGGAGACCTTGTCAAACCTCAGAAGCTGTTTCCTAATAATAGGAATTTTAGGCCACCTGGTAGGTTAATAAACCAATTAGTATTTACTGAGCTTTATTATATCCTGAGCACGATTCTAAGTGCTAAACATACATCATCTCATTTTTCAACACAACCCCATGAAGTGGGAATTAGTGTTTATCCCCGGAGAGCTGGGATTTGAAATCAGATCATCTGACTTGCAAATCTGAATTAGGTTTCCAAAAGAACACACAGGAATCAAATTACAGACTCCAAATGAGTCAAGTGTGAACGGGTGAGGTCACGAAACCCACCAAAAGCTAGTTGGCTTAGATTATGATAAAGCTTTGATTTAAAACGTCACTGGAATCCTTTGAGATGAGTTCAGCCAACAATTTCCCTCTAGTATCAGATCTCAGTGGCGCTCCTTAATTGTAAGTATGATGAGGGAAGCTAATGAAAGCATTTGCATTGTTTAAAGTCGACTATTGGCAGAAGGGTCAATGTTTAAATCATTTTATTGGCACTGCTGATGAGGAGTGCTGGACTAGAGGCTGCAGTTGTTACCAAACCGAGCTTGGGTCCACTCACCCGACGTACAGCAAAGCCAATCTACTGACACTGGGTTGCAGTCAAGGAAAAGAATGGTGTTTATTGCAGGGCCCTAAGCAAGGAGAATGGGCAGTTCATGCTCAAAAGACCTGAACTCCTCCATGGCTTTCAGGGAAGAGCTTTTAAAGGCAACATCTGGGGATGAGGATGCATGATCAGCTGTGGTGGTGGGGTAACAGGGTGATGTTTTAGGAATCTTAATCATCAACCTTCTGGTTCCAATCATTCTGGGGTCTACATGCTTGTGGTCAGCATTCTCTGAGTAGAATGAGATGGGGTGGGCATGGGGTTTAGTTTCTGCAGAACAGCTTAAAGATAAGGGTCAGATTGTTGTGTATGTCCTTTGAGGATGTTGACTGAAATAAATGCACAACCTAAAAGTTGAGAGTTATGTTTTACTCGGTGGACATTTCTGAAGACTCGAGCCCAAGATGACAGCCTCTCAGATCGCCCTGAGGGACTGCTCCAAAGAGGTAGGGGAGGAGCCAGAATATATAGGAGCTTTACAACAAAGACCAGGTAGTTGGAACATTAAAAGATTACTTATTAACTAAAGAAAGCCAGACATCTGAAGTTAAAGAATTTTGCGCTTTTCTATGTTATGGGAGGGAGCAAATATTTGGGCTCATTGAATTCATTCCTTTGATGAACACCTAGCTGTCTTGGGCCACTATCCTGTCCTTTCTTCTTGTGAATCCCCTTAGAGTGCACCATTGTGAGTGGCTGCAGAGGCTGGGCTGCAGGCTTGTCTTCACTGGGGGGTGGCAGCAGCCACTGATGACTTGATGGCTTCAGCATCCTTTGTCTACTGATATGGCTTGCAGTATTTTTCATTCACAAGGAGGAACTGTTGCCGATAGATGCAACCGGTGTTCCAGATTCTTGTCCCGTCCCAGACAGAATTCAGAGACAAGACTTAGAGGTTAAAAAAGGTAAAGTGAGGATTTATTAAAAGATGGATAGTACATTCTCAGGGGATTGCAGGCAGGCCCAGGTGAGCAGCTGCCCTGAGTTTCTTTAGCAAGTTGGTTACATAGGGTGTAAAAATGAATGGGCAGAATATTCACTGGGGAGGGAAGGGTTTGGGGTCATATTCCCTGATTATCATCCCAACTCCACCTTCCCAAAGGGAGGAGGGATTTTTGTCCTTATTTAGTCTGGATTGGAAGTGTCATGGCATTGGTGCATGATGGGTACTTCTGATCTGCCAGGCTAATTTTATTGAAATGAGGGCATAATGAGCAAAAGATTACATTCGGACACTGGAGATTCCTGCCTTTTCCCATCTTTCTTTGTTCTTCTCCAGGCCACTCGTCATCCCAAAAGGCATAATCCCTTATCAGCCCCAAGTTTCCTGCTTTTCTTTCTCTGCCCAGGGACCCCTGCCGCTTACATGATGTGTGGTTTCCTGCATTTGGCCTGTGCCCCTCCTTTCTGCCCAATTCCTGCCATTTGGTCTGTGTCCCCCTTTCTCTGCTCATATCTAGCTATCTGCCTGCTCTAACAGAACTAGGGCTCTGTTATATTGCTGAGCTGTTGTTTAAGCTGTCATTACTTCTCTTGATTGACTGCTTCTCCTTTGTTTCTGCACTCCCTCACTTCTCTAGTTGCTCACTTCTTGTGCCTGCTCTTTTGAACTCAAGGAAGACCTAGGAGACTAAAGCATTTCCTAAAAAGAAGAAACGAGGGACACAGAGAGGCTTTTGTATCTGGGAAGGCTCCGTGGGGTCTTGCTGGGTTTCACAGGTACTCCCTGGGACCAGTGACAGGATCCTGGCCCCACGTGCAGGGTGATGAAATGGAAAGGGCTCGAGCTCTGGAACGAGACAAACCCAAATTCATCTCCTGATTCTGAGTGACTTTAGGCAAGTCATTTAGTAAAATGGGAATAATGACTCTTAGTTTATAAGATTATTATTATCATTATCATTATCATTATTATTATTAGGAGAAATACCAAAGCATTTTGTAGAGAGGCTGGCACACTAGGAAGTCAACCAGGGTTTGTTTCCATCACTCTCCCGTGCCTGTCTCCTCTCATCTTGGGTCTCTGAGTTCAGATAAAAGAGCAAAAAGAGAGAAAAGGCTGAGCTTTGAAGTTAATTTCCAGAATTGCGAGTTGCCAGAATTTAGTATATTAAAAAACTGTGGAAATAAAGTCAACATATATTTTTGTACACATGGTTTTCAAAATTAATGGGCAAGAATTATTGTGTAAAACTCATTTTTAAAGATGATTAATACTAATATGTCTTTAGATCCACAGGGACTTGGTTACGTTTGAGAGAACACAAGTTTCAGTCCAACTTCATCCCTAAAGAGTATTGAAGCTTATGACATTTAAGAACTGCTAGGCTGAGCAGTGTTCATAGAGAAAAAAAGAAAAAAGGTAAAGAGACAGACAAAGAACACAAGGGGATCTGGAACTGATTAAAAGGAAAGAGTCAGGGAGAACTTTAAGATTTTTCATTTGGGAAATTATGAAACAGTTGACTGAAATAAATGCCCAGCCTAAAAGCTCAGAATTACGTTTTATTCGGCAGACATTGCTGAGGACTCAAACCCCTTCCAGCCCAAGATGGCAGCCTCCCAGATGGCTCTGCGGGACTGTTCAGAAGAGGCAGGGGAGGACCCAGGACATATAGGAGCTTTACAACAAAGACCAGGTAGTCGGAACATTAAAAGATTACCTGTTAACTGAAGAAAACCAGGAGTCTCTCATTAAAGAATTTAGCACCCTTCTATGTATGAGAGGGAGTAAACGTTTGGGCTCATTGAATTCATTCCTTTGACAAGCACCTAGCTATCTAGGTCTGGTATCCTGTCCTTCTTTATTCTGAGTCCCCTCAGGGTGCACCACTGTGGGTGGCTGCAGAGGCCGGGCTGCAGGCTTGTCTTCACTGGGGGTCAGTGACAGCCACTGATGACCTGATGGCTTCAGCATCTTTTGTTTACTGATATGATTCGCAGTATTTTTCATTCACAGTATCATTGCCTAATCTGGGACCTTTAAATAATTTTGATGCCTTTGCTGTATTCCAGGTTCGTTAAAAGCTCAATCTCTGTGGGTGGGACCCAGGCATCTGTACTTTTTACAGTGGCCCAGGTGATTCTGGTACACTGATAACTGCTTCCATCACAATAGGAAGTCAAGTAGCATACTGAGATGATGGAGGAAGGGGGTGAGTGTAATTTCAGTTATATCGCGGTCAGAGTCCGTCAAGGCATCCAGGAGGGAATTAAAGACTGGACCTCAGGAAGGATAGAGCAGCTCAAAATTTTAAAGAGCCATTCATGCATTCAATAAACCTTCCTTAAGGGCCTGTTAAGTGCCTGGATACGGAGTCCAACAAACAGGATCCTCTCCCTTGAGGAGCTTCTATGGAGGGCGGGGGTGGGGGGCACATATTTCTAAACCGGGAAGCAGCATAGAGTGTTGTGACCTCTAAGACAGAGATCTGTACACAGGACAGGAAAGGAGGACTCAGTTCTCTTGGGAGTGGTCAGAAAAGGCTTCATAGAGAAGGGACAAGAAGGCACCCCAAGGGAAATGGAGAAAGAGGAAAAGGCAGACTCCTGTGGGGAGGCTCACTGAAGTGTAGCAGGTAGGGAAGAAGACTGAGGAATGGGGATCATGAAAAGTAGCAGCCAGAAAAAGGAACGCAGGATAGGGAAGTGCCCGGAAAGGTGGCGGGGCCAGGGGAGGGAGGGAGGATAGCTGACGGGATGGCATCACGTAGTATAGAAAGGACAAGGAGGATGAGGCTGAGAAGTGGCTGTTAGATGTGATGATCAAATCACCATGGAAATTCGTTTCCACAGTAGGACAGCTAGGGAAGAGAGAGGAGGAGGTGTTTGGAACTGGACCCATTGCAAAACGAGAAGGCTAAATAGAGGGCTTGAGAAAATACTAAGGGGAGGGCTGGGAGAACACTTTAAAATATTAAAATAGAGGAGAGGTGCCTGTAGTGGGAGGAATTTGGGACTCAGGGTTAAGCTGTTGTGTGCATTCTCCTAGCTGGGGCTGCACAGCCTTGGGCCAGTCATCTCCCTTCTCTGGTTGTCAATTTTCTCATCAATAGATAATGAGGATAGAGATTATGGGATTTCTATAGCTATGTCCAGATCTGACACTCTAACAAATTTAGTGGTAAGAACAGGATCAAATGAGAAAGTGAAAAAGACTCTGAGCTGCATCAAGCCTGATGACGGGGCAACTTTGTTTCCAGACGTGTGTATTTGTCACATTCAGTCACCTCATTCTCCAGGTACCATCCCCTAGAACCCACTTTTTAAAAAGTGTGAACTAGTAAAGAGTACCACCTACCATCTAGGTCCCTACCCATGAGAGCATGTAGGTTACAGTCACAGCTTCTGGAATCCGTCCTTCACTAGCAAGGTGACTGTGTGACAAATTATTTGCTTTGGTTTTTCTCATCTGTAAAACAGACTAATAACAGCACTGGTTTCAAAGAGTGATTACAAGATTCCATGAGAGGATGCATGTGATGTTTCACAGCACACCTCGCACTCAGCTCTAGTACAGGAAGTATTAGCAATGCTGAACAGTCATAGGAGGAACAGCGGGCCCTGTGCCAGCAAAGCATGTGAAGGCCCCCATTCCTATCTTCTTCAGGAAGCCTCCCTTTGAACCAAACAGATGCTTTGGAAAAAAACAAAAACAAACAAAAAACGAGGAGACATCGTGCTCAATGAGCAGATTCACCTAGTGGCAAAAATACAGGCTTTGGAATTGGGCAGCTATGATTCAGACTCTCACCAAGCTATTTATTAGCTTTATTTTTCTTAATCTCAGATTACATATCTGTAAAAACGAGGTGCATTCTACCTGCCTCCAGACGTAGGAAGCCCACATTAAGATAGATTTCCAGTTCTATGCACTCAAGTGTATTTAAAATAAAGATTATTTTCTTTGCTTCTACCTAGCACTATGACTTATGTATAAATAAATAAATAAAGCTTAGTGAGTGTTCCAAGAATTGAAATTGTGAGATTTTGCTCCTGGTATCCAGAAATCAATCTTCCTCTCCTCTCCTCTCCTCTCCTCTCCTCTCCTCTCCTCTCCTCTCCTCTCCTCTCCTTTCCTTTCCTTTCCTTCTCTCTCTCTCTCTTTCTTCCTTCCTTCCTTTCTTCCTTTCCTTCCTTCCTTCTTTTCTTTTCTTTTCTTTTTTTTATGGAATTCTGCCCCTATTCTGACCCTTACAAAACTGAATTCTAACCTACTCCCAAACCATACTAACATTTACTGGGTTGATTTTCACCCCTGGAGAGTAGGGGGATCATGGAGAAAACAGAAGAACACAGAGAGAGGAGTCTGCACCCACCACAACACCCTCGCGGGCACACAGGTTTTTTTTCAGCCTGGTTCCGATTACCCAGCCATAATGTCCTGCACACGCACCCTGTGTATTCCTCCTGTTCTCAGTGCCTCAATCCTGTAACACAAGAAAATAAAAAATGAAAGCTCTTACGTAAGAAGTAGCAGAGTTATGTTGAAATTCTATCTGGATGGCTGGTTTCTTCCTAATTCTCATTCCCTGGTGGAAGGCCACTGACACCAACAGCAGCCTAAGCTAAAGCTGACTTTCTCTTTAAGGTTGTTTGATTGTGGGATTCAGAGAGTGCGATATTTTACTAGAGCCTATAATGAAATGGAGATTAGGCTGGTGATGTCACAAGAGGTTTCCAACAATGTCAGCAGAGGCTGTGGTGATGACTAAGGAAGTTGATAAATGGCACCATCTGAAGTACTTACTCATCCTGGGTAAGCCTGGTTGGAGAATATTAGTTACAGGTGGGAGAAATATTATTACAACAAAAAATGTTTCAATCTAGATTTCTGAATTCCAAGTATTAGTTCACATAGGTCAAGAAAAATTAGAAATAACAGAAATAGAGCAAAAGAGAGAGAAAAAAAAAAGTTAGCCCCTTGGCAGCATACTGCAATTGGTTTTGACTTCTATTTTCAAAAATATGATTAAGGACACACATCAACCTTGCCCCCTTTCATCTCTTGTCACCGTTTCTAGGGACAAAGAATGGTTTGTAGGACTGGGCCTATTGAGAGTGAGAGGTTCTTGTCTTGTCGCAGAAAGAATTCAGAGACAAGATGTGGAGGTTATGAAAGCAAAGCAAGGATTTATTAAGGAATAGGTAGTAGGTTCTCAAGGAAAGAGCGGGCAAACCCAGGTGGGTGGCTGCCCCGAGTTTCCTTGGCAGGATCCTTATATGAATGTTAAAATAAGTAGACAGAATATTCATTGGTGGGGGGGGGTTGGGGTCATCTTACCTGAACTTCATCTCAGCTCCACCTTCCCAGGGGGGAAGGAGGGACTTTTCATCTTTATTTAGTCTTGATCAGGAAGTTGGATGAGGTCATAATGAACAAAAGGTTACATTCAGATGGGGGTATCATAAGCAAAAGGTTATATTTGGAAGGAGGTCATAATGATGGAAAAGTTACATTTGGATAGTGGGAATTCCTGTCCTGTCCCACCGTTCTGCCTTCAGGACACTTATCAACCCAGAAGGTACAGTTTTTTGACAGTCTAGAGGATCCTGTTTTTCTTGGTCTGTCCCAGGACCCCTGTTGTTCACAAGATGTATGGTTTTCTGCCATTTGCCCATGTCCCCCTTTCTCTGCTCATATCTAGCTACCTGCCTGCTCTAACAGGCCCGAGTTGACCACAGGAAGCAAGATTTGGAGGCACAGGGAGGCTGTCTTATGCTAATTGCCATCACCTGGGACACATCCCACTCCTCCACAAGCTCCGGTATCCAGGGATATAGTTACTAATGCTAATGAGACGTTAGTTAATCAGATGCACAAGAAAAGGAAATACATTCCTCTTCAGAAAGGGCGGCTGGAAAGAGGTTGAACTGCTCCAGCTTGGATTTACATTCCAAAGCGGGCAAGGCCAAACACTCCCTGCTGGAGAAGGAAAGCCCCTCTCCCCTTCTCAGTTTAGCTGGAAGGCACAGCTCCCAGGAGGAACGGAGAGCTCTCTCGGCCGAGCCCTGTGGCCCCTCAGGAAATAGGGGTGAGACAAAGGACACCAGCTACTGCGAGGCCCCTAAGGTCAAAGCCAGGCTCTCCTCCTGCCCTTCACCTGCGGCTTTAAAGGGCAAGGGACACAACTCCCCTCCTGGATCTCTGGGACGGGGAAATAAGTGGGGGTGGGGTAAATATTTCTAGCTACTGGATTCACTCGGTGGTTATTTATTTTGTGGGTACCAGGCACTGACCTAAGCGGTTCACGTGGGCAATGCTCACAGTAACCTGAGACAGGCGTTTAACCTCAGATTTCCTTCTCCACAAAGGGCAGCAGGAGGCGCAGAGAAGAACCCAGGGAGCTGCAGCACCCGCGCCCGGGTCGCTGGGCCCCAGGCTGTGGTCCCAGGGCCGCCTGGCGGGACCCCCGGGGGCACGCGTCCCCCTGGACCTCACCCAGGGCCCCACCCTCTGGGACTCCGCCCCCCTCTCCGGAGCCCACGCCACCTGGGTTCCCACCCTGGGTCTCCGCCCCCCCGGGACCCCGCCCCCCGGCTCCCCTCTCGCCGGACCCCGCCCGGAGCCCAGCGCCCCGCAGCGGCGGGGGGAAACGCGGCCGTGAGGGAGGAGCCAGGGCCCAGGCGGGTGGAGTCGGGAGCGGCGACGGCGGAGGCGGAGGGCCGGCTGGCTCCCTGCGCTACCATGGCGTTCGGGAAGAGTCACCGGGACCCGTACGCGACCGCCGTGGGCCACCTCATAGGTAAGGGGTCCCTTTCCCGCTGACTCCCTTCTGGGGCGCGGAGGACCGCGTGGGTCCAAGTTGGAGGCAATCCTCCCCCACCGCCCGCCCCCGCAACTTTCCCAGCGCCCGGCGCGCCGCGCGGCCCCTGGAGGTACCTGTCCACCGCCGATCCCCCTAGAACCCCGCCTCCTCACTCCCTCCTTCCGGTGCCTGGGAGGGAGGGAGAGGGGAGCAGGGGGAGGGAACAGGTGGGCCCGCGTGGGTGGGCCTCTACGGGAGCGCGTCAACTTCTGGGCAGCGGCAAGCTCTTCAGAAAGTGCGTCCCCCAGAGGGCCCAGGGTTGTCGTGGCCGCTTACAGGGAGAAGGTTCCTGGAGGTTAAGTGCGATGACCTCGCTGTGACAGGTCTCGTCAAATCTGTTCTCTCTAGCTCCAGGCCCTTACAACCTGAGTTACTTTTTCGGGGTAAACGTTGAGAATGAACATGCTCAGCCCTGGAGTGGAGGAAGGGGGAGCCTGGCTCGCTCGGGGGTGTGGGGGTCACAAGAAGCCCCTCCAGGCCACTACGGGCCACGCAGGTGCCTGCCTGTGACTCCCTTCCCTCCAGGCTGCGCTCTCATCCACGTACGCGGAAGCGGGAGCCAGGGCCTGGACTCTCACCAACACCAGCCCCCTTCTCCCTCTTCTCCCTGTGCCTCCCTTGGGAACCAGGTGTGGCGCCAGTGCGTGTAGATGCCAGGCAAAGCACGGTCATGTGGGGAACTTAGTGGGGTGGGGAAATCCTGAGAACCTGGAAGTTATAATAAGGAGGCTCAGATTTGGACAGTTTTGCCTACGGCTTCATTAACTGCTGTGTGACAGTAACACAGCACCCAACCTGAAGCTGAGTTCCCACACCTTTATACGATGGTGGGTGTAACTATCATGGAAGAGGAAATGCCTTCCCAGTACCTGTTGCTGGCTGAATCCCTTTGGGTACCAAAGTGAACCCTGAACAGAAATGGATGCAGACTGCATCTTCATAGGCTGATTTATTCCTTAATGCTGTAAACATTTACTGATACTGCCAGCTATCTATCTGGACCTGGAGGAGGCAAGACCTAGTCTCAACCATCAGGGAATGCACAGTCTTGTAGGAAAGACACACACAGTTTTGTAGTATCTGTAGTACAGTACCTTTGCGATAGAGAAATGTAAAACATTTAAAACGTATGGAAAAGGGAGAACTTAATTCTGCCATGGCTTTTGAAGGGTGAATAGGAGTTTTCTAGGAAAATGGAAAGGTGGAAGAGCAGGAAATGGGGAGCAAGGAATTTGGCAGGAAGAATAATGGTACGTGCCTGAACAACACAAGGTTGGTAAGCTTTGCCCATTGAATGCCAAGTTCAAAAAAAGTGCTTCTTCTAGATGGGAAGCAGGCTAAGGTCTGGGGTTTCCCCAACCAAACCTTTATCCTTTTCATTATCCTTTTACATTTTCTCTTCATCCCCTCTAGGACCTTGTGTTTTCATGCTGAGGTATATTCTTCTTTGTTGTAGGAAAGGTCATTCAGGTTGAGTATTCTGTTATCCTTTCCAGGTGTCATTTCGTATTCTTAAGGAGGATGTGGAGAAGGAAGATATCTGATTGTTTACTGATGGGGTTCCAGGTACAGAGACTTTCAGGTCTGCCTGGTGTAGCTCTGGTTAGTGCAGGTGCTGGGAGTGACCTTGCTCTACGGCTAAAGTACATAGACAGTTTCAGTAGTTCTGTTTTATTTCTCAACACCCCCTCCCCAAGGATGGAATAAAAAGATTTTTAAAAAGAAAAAAAAAAATCTGGCATCAGACAACCTAGGTTTGAATGCTGGTTCTAGCCTGTACTGGCTGTGTAGCCTTGGGTTATTTCCTTAACTTCTCTGAACTTTTATTTCTTCGTGTATAATAGTGGATTAAATGAAATTGCATAAGATAAAAGACTCAGCACTGTGCACTTCACCTTATAGGTGGCTGTCCTTCTCTGAAAGACAGGCAGGCAGATGGAGATTTAGCTGGGCTGGCCTGCAGTCTTTATTAATAGGTCACTCATTACTGTTGAAACAGCAGCACTCTGAACTTGAGTTTTGACTGATTCCTGAATTACTGGGAGTAGCTCAGAGAAAAAAAAATCTCTTTGCCCTTTGGTAATATAAACTTAATGGTACTTGCAACTCCAGGCAGATTATTTGAGGAAAACCAGACATTTTTTATTCAGTTGTAGCACAGGCTCAACATAACAGCTTTTTCTTTGCAGAAAAGGCTACATTTGCTGGAGCTCAGACTGAAGACTGGGGCCAGTTCATGCACATCTGTGACATAATTAACACTACCCAGGATGGGTGAGTACAGTATGTGGTTCATGCATTTGCCTCTGATAAGAAACATCATATAACTGAAAAATTGTGCTCTACACCGGAATTTGACACAACATTGCAAAATGACTATTACTCAATAAAAAAATGTTAAGAAAAAAAAAAAAGAAACATCAGAACTAACAGTACATTTTGTCCTGCAGTCTTTGGCTTTTTCGTTGAGTGTTTCCATCACCCTTTAAGCGACCACTGCCTTTTGAAGACGTGTCAGGTTGAAATACTAGGACAGCTGCTTGTTTCAGCATGTGGAATATCTGAGAACCCATTATCATTTTTCTCCTCTTTGCCTTTTCCTTAATGGTTTCAAGTTTTATCTCTGTGAGGTTCAAATTCCTTGTTCTTGAGAGAGAGAGAGAGAGAAAGAGAGAGATTGTTTGTTCTTTAGGAATTCCCCCTCCGCTGATTGCCAGTATTTCATATAAGTGTAACTGAAAAATATTTTCGAGAAGCTAGTGGACTCCTGATGGTGACCTATCTCTGGGCTGTTTTCATTATCAGTCAGGAAGTAATCTAGCAGCCTTTTTACTCTGCTTGTCACAAGACATTTTTTTTTCCTTCCAAATGCCAACTCACTCATGTTCATGCTAAGCTCTTAAAAGCTGTTCTATCTTTTGTTACACTTTTTAAACTTTAGAGAATTGAAGTTTAAAAAACAAAATTGTTAAGAAGGCCAACTATTTTCAGACTTAGTCTACATTACAAAGTCATTATAAGGAATACAATTCTCTGAATTTTCCTGTGCATATTAAAGTAATAATGAACAGCAAAAGAGATTGTCTTAGTTTTGTTGATGAAGAAAACATTCCAGTTAATTATTGACTATATCAATGGAAAGTGCTTATGGTTAGTAATTTAAAACATTTATGGTGTTTTCCTATAATCTTATTTACTGTATTTGGTTCCTCTGAACCTTTTCTTCACTGGCAATACGAATTTCTTCATTGCTCGTACAAAATGCAAATTTACAATCAGCGTAAATTTTTTTTCTTTTTAAACAGTATCTTTATTTTTTGAACTTTTCCAAGGGTTTAATCCTAGATTTTATATAGGATTTTTAAGAAATACATCTATATATCTATATATCTATATCTATACATTTTATAATAGTTATAGTTCTACGTTGGTATATGTAATATCATGTAGTTAGTTACATTATCATATAATAGAAATTCTGCTCATGGAAACATAAACAAAATTGGAAAGTAATACGTAAAAAGGATTTGTTTTTTAAGTTTTGAGATATAATTGGCAAACAGCACTGTATAAATTTAAAGTGTATAGTGTAATGACTTAACTTACATGTAGTGGGAAACAACTTTCACAGTAAGTTTAGTTATAATCTATCACCTCATACAATTACAATAATTTTTTTTTTTTTGTCTTCTGATGAAAACTTTTAGGATCTACCCTCTTAAGAACTTTGAAATACACCATTCGGGGGTGTTAACTGTAGTCATTGTGTTGTACATTACATCCCCATTACTTACGTACAACTGGAAATCTGTACCGTTTGAACCTCTCAGAGTAAATTCGGACCCTCTGCTTACACACAGTTCTTCCTTTTGTAACATAAAATTGTAGCCTATCAGAAGCTGACCTAGTTAGTCCTAGCACTTTCTATGTCCCATTGCCTACAGGATGCTTAGGAAATACTGGTAATCAAAATAGGTAACATGTTTTGAAATTACATTTCCTGCAGACTGGTTCTGTGCATTGATGGAGGACTCTGGGTATGAGTACATTCCGTGTGTAGTGCTTTCTGGGTAATAGTCATATAAATCTTTTATTTGATTCTCACAAGGCGGGTAGATGGTATTGTCTGCCTGGATGTATGAGGAAACGGGTGTGAAAAGGTAAGTGATCTGTCCAGGGTCGCCCAGCAGGCAGGACCAAGGCTTGCATATTGCATATGCACACTATATATTGCTTTTCAGAGACTGCTTACTTTGAGCAGTGCCTACATTGATGATTTTACTGTATTTCTTGCTGTAGGCCAAAAGATGCAGTGAAAGCTTTGAAGAAAAGAATTTCCAAAAACTACAATCATAAAGAAATCCAACTCACCTTGTCAGTAAGTACTTTAACATTAGTAATTAAGACTCTAGGATTTTCCAAGCTATGGTCACATTTCCAGTTTTGGGTAAAAAGGATACAAATATTCTGAGAAATGAATAGGTTAGCAAAAAGATATTTACAGTATGAATTAAAACTCTTCGTTCATTGAAAATTGCAGAATCCAGGGAGTTTCATTGATTGTAATAGCGTTTAATTTTGTGGAGAGCACGTTATCCTGGAAAATCAGTTTTTCCTGGTCAGAAGATGAGAACTGGTATTGCAAAGCTTGTAGGTACTGAGTGGATTGAGAAGTTTGTGTGTGCGTTACACATGGGGAGAGTTGGCGCTTGAAAAGCGCCTCTCCGTCCACTTTCTCCCTCCTTTGAGCACCTCTGTGGAATCCTGAGGTGCTGGCAGCCAAGTTCCACTGCTTGGTATAGTTTGGAGAATGTTCTCTGTTGATTTAAACAACTCCCCTGCGTGCCTTGTTGTCTTTATTTGGGTGTTGACGTTGATTTGATGTGTTCCTGTTTTCCCCTCAACCTTGGCCGTGTGATTTCTTCATTGCTTGGTGAGTTGCCCGTTTTACTTCAGTGTGCTTTGCAAGCCCTGCCTGCTGCCTGAGAGTGATCTGTGTGGCTTTCTAACTTCTTCTGAGTGCCTTTGCTGACCTCACCCCAGCCCCAGGCCACGCAGGGTCCTGGCACTCATCCTGCAGCACTGCCCTTAGGGGGTTTGGGAGTGTTGAAGAGGGCTGTGGGGCACAGGTGAGCACAGATCCCTGTTTCCACCCGCATGGGGAGAACTTCCCACATCTTGTTTTCTTGGACAGTAGCTGATAGAGAAGAAATGAATTCAACCGTCTTAATGAAACTATCAGTGCAGAAACCCTTCAAGTAGGGATCTGAATGTAGCTTCAGATGGGATTTTCTTCCTTCTGCCTTTTTTTTCCTACCTCTCACCTGTCTTTACCAAAGCAGCCTCCTCAGGGAGCTCACAGAATGGAGGGAACTAGAGAGAAGGGGGGAGAGGCAACTCAGCAGACATAGCAGAATGCTGGGTTGATGACGGAAATAAACCTTTGCCTGGTACCTGGTTGATGCTCTCAGCAACCGTGTGAAGGAGTTGTGCTATTGACTCCATTTCACAGATGAAGAGACAGAGTTAGTGAGGTTAAGTGATTTTTTTTTTCCTCCAAGATTTAAGTAGCATGGGCAAGATTTCAACCCAGTTTTCAGACTCTTAAATTCCATGTCCTGGCTCTGGACCACCTTGCTTTTCAGAATGAATCAGGCCTCTTGCAAGAAAGGGCCACTGTATTTCATTTGTGTCTTCAACTCCTTTGTACGGAGTGCAGAGCTAGCACATCAGTGTATCCGATGTTGGCTGATTAATGACCGAGTGTCCTTCAGCCCCCATCCCACTCCCCTAGTCTGCAGGAAGACTCAGGGCGAATGGAATGTACTGTAGAATTGGGGTAGAAAGATACATAGATGTGCTCTAAAATGAAGTGGCTCTAGGGTATCTCAAGGTTGCTGCTGATTTGGAAAATTGACTGAGGAACCTAAGAGCAAAAGATGTATTTATGCCATTTTCTATATTTCCACGTGTGGCGTTTCACCTTCTTAGAGTGGTTCATTCTGTATAATGGTTTGTCTCTTTCTCTTTTGTAGCTAGCCCACCTGACATTTCCATGGTTGCTTCTTATCCCTGTCTCCGTATCTTCCTTCGTTGTGGTTCCTTCCTTCTGGGGATGAACCAGGAGTCTTCCCCAGGGAAGCTGGATTATTCCAGACTGTCATCTTTCTCAGCCCTCCCTTTCCCCTTAGGTTCCCACTCTTTCCTTTGAGTGTTCTAACCTCTCGAGCCTCACTCCCAGCTAGCTGTCTGTTCCCGTTACCTGGTCCACCTCAGATAACTGCATGCTCCACCTCGTGATTTCCACAGCAGTACGTGAGAGCAAGAGAGTCTAAAACCTGTGCCTGAATAAGGGTGGGTCACAGGCTGGGGTCCGACTAGCCCTTCATAGTTAGGGGCACAGTTCAAGAAGGTGCCTGCTTCTTGGATTTTCTTTAAATTGGCCTTTGGCTCTTGATAGCTTCATGCCGATCTCCCCATGTTGTGTCTTTAACAGCCCGATCAGCTCCCCCCAAGACTACTCACTGCATTGTAGTGGTGTGTTTAAGGCTTCAAAACTGACTTTCATATTAACTTAAGCCAAACTTAATTCTGAGGGAAATTAGTCACAGAAAGAATCACCCAGTGTCTGTCAAAAGCAATTATATGTTTACCAATAAACTCTTTAAGAATGAATCCTCACATATTACATTTCCGTTTCATTACTGTGAAGTGATGAGAGCCTGTCAAGGTCAATTATAAATGTCGTTTATATAATCTGTCGTTTGGATTCTCCATGGACTTGTTAGCCTTGATTAGGTCTTTGATGGGATCTGACTACACTGTGATTTCCTACCTCAGTTGGTGGTGCAGATCTGTCAAGAACCAGCAGTTTTGTTTTGTTTTTAAAAGCATTTTGTTTCCAGGCTTTGTCTTCGCCAGAGGCTGGCTTTTCTTGAATCAGTCAATTGTGATAAGTCTCAGCAAGATACTATTATTGTGAAAAGGAAAGTGATTGAACAGGTTCCTGGGACTCAGTTAATTAATAGGAGCCACCCCCAAGGTGATGAGCCATGGGGGCTTCAGAATTAGTGTGAGATGCGTTTATTCCTGCAGGAACTTGTAAAACGAGTTCACCCCCTAAGGTGGCCATACCTTGGCTGGGGCTTCGGCTCTGGGTGGCCCCAAAGCCTAGTCTGCTGTGCTTGGTGTAGTGATTTACTGTGAGAAGTGAAACTACCAAGTAGCTCTTTTTTTTCCCCCCAAGCCTTTCTGAAAGGAATACTTCGATCAGCTAATCAGTACATCCTCTCCTGATGAGACATTATCCATGGAATGATGGGTGATCACAGTGCTTACATTCCTTCAGGTTCTGCTCCGGGTCAGCTCTTCACATACGTTATATTTCACTTTAAGGTGTGCAGCAGGTCTCTGGAGGAAGGCGTGATGACCATTTTGCAGATGAGGACACTGAGGCTTAGTCAGGACAAGTGACTTGCCCAGCCAGGTGCTAAAGGAGATCTGTGAAGCCTGATGTTGGCATCCTCTTTTCGTCTCTCAGTTCCTTGGCTCCCGGGTTGTTTACCCTGCCTCAGGATTATGGTTTCTAGGTTGTCCTGTTTGCAAAAACAGGGTATGCAAACACACAAATTACACCAAGGCCCAATTTCAAAATGTGTAGAAACAAGGTATTTAATTTTTCCAATTTGCCACATGTGAGTTCTGGCCGTCAGAAGCCCCACCGAGATGGAATGAATTACTAGAGACAACGTGGAAAAAGTCAAAAGAGAGCGAGAGGGAGTCAGGAGCCAACTCCAGGAGCCTCTCAAATGCTCCTACATTTATTGTGTATAATCAAAGGAAAAATCATTAACAGTTGGATGATGGAATGCAGGA
Source organism: Vicugna pacos (assembly GCF_048564905.1). Taxonomy (NCBI): domain Eukaryota; kingdom Metazoa; phylum Chordata; class Mammalia; order Artiodactyla; family Camelidae; genus Vicugna; species Vicugna pacos. The sequence goes on along the minus strand of NC_133002.1, from coordinate 19,507,041 downwards.
ATTTAGGGAAAGACAGGATGGGATGGAGACTGTAGAAGTCACTGTGAGTACAAAGGCTTTGTTTATCTTCAGGGAAGTCACAGGGAGAGGGGAACAAGACACATTCTTACAGATACGTTAAAGCAAAGCGCCAGACCAGCCAGTTCCTTGTTTTGGGGGATAACTATCTACCAGCAGGCACGCCCAGCGTTTATAGCTGGAGGGCCTGGGTCGCTGCTTTGCAAAGAGCAGAGTGCTATGTAAAACCTCAATTGTGCAAGCAAGGCTTTGTCTCTGCTTTTTAGGGCAAGGAGACCGGAGCAGGGATGCACAGGCTCCTGCTTGCAAAGCAGTTACTAAGCACATTTGTTCTTCTTAAAGAAGACAAGCGGCTGGGGTCTGTTACAATTTGTTAACCCAGTCATGGGCTCCCACAGCCACAAAAAGTTTTTATTGCTTAGCTCAGTGGGCTGGGGTGGGAAGGAGATTCTGGTGACATAATGGCAGTGGTGATAGGATTGAAGTAATTAGTCCTGACATTCTAGATTCCAGTGGGAAAATACAGAGGGCGTGATTGGTGATCTCCGGATGTTAATATTCTCTGCATTTCATGTTGACTCTTTGATTTTGAGTTGGTAACCTCCTGGGAATGTTGTCCATTATCGTAAAATCTTGGTCCTCCAAACATAGAAAGTGGTTTGTGGAATATTTGGCGTTCATTTCATCATTAGGGAAAATGAGACTTGGAGGCAGAGTATCTTGCTTAAGACTGCATACCGGTCACATGAAATATTTCTATAAATTCCCGTTGAACTAAAGGCACTTTTCCCACCAGCATTTCACCTAATAAAAGCTCGTCATAACCATGTGTCAAGCAAGAAAGGCATGTATTACTCAGCTTTTCAACTTGTCTTTCTCTAAACAACTTGCATTAAAATAGATTAATATCAATATGTTTTGGATTCTTTTTTTATTTCCCTTTGCTGTAAAGGTTCTCCTTGTGTTTCTCAAAGCTGCGTGTACTCTGCTTCTGTGTTTTATGGTTGTTTTCTTAGCACCATTGCCCTTAAAAGTACAGCTTTCATACCTTCTTTTTCTGTTGTCATTAAAGTGACACAACACGGAGCATGGTGTAGAGTCAATTTTCAGGGCTTCTTTTCTGCAGAGATGAGTCTGTCTATCTTGCTCATGTTATGATTTTTGTGACCTTTCCAACCCGAGGTGGTGGTGAGCATGGGAACTAGAGATTAAATTTTGTTTTCAGATCACCTTTAGAAATCTGCTTTCTGCATGAAGTTCTTCAATACCAACTCCTTCTCTCCTCGCCTGACTTCTTCTCATGTCGACTTATTGAACATCTTTTATTCGAGGTGACTGATGACCCCCACTCTCTCAGTCCCTTTTCTTAACTGTTTGACACTCCATCCTCCTGGAAACCTTACCCTCTTGGGACTTTGCCAAATTACATTCTCTTTCATTTTGTGCATCAGTTTCTGTTGGGTGCTCTTCAGTTGCCTCTGAGTGCCCGTCTGGTCTAACAGGTGAGCCCACTGTTCTAGCCCCTTCCTCTTCTCTGCTAATCCGTGGCAGCCTCGAGTCCTCCCTTTTGGCCTGACTCTCTCCTGAGGTGTAGCTGGGCATGCACAGCTCTCAGCTAAAAAACTCCACTTGAATGTCTCACCATCCATTTTTGTCTTTGTCATCTTGGGCTGCTGTAACAAAAAATGCCATATTAAACAACAGGCATTTATTTTTCACAGTCCTGGAGGTTACGAAGTCCAGGATCAAGGTGCTGTCAGGTCCAGCGTGTGATGAGGGCCCACCCTCTGGCTTGTAGATGGCCACTTGCTCATGTATCCTCACATGGCTGAAAGAGAGGTCATCTCTCTTACCCCTTTCTATAAGGGCACTAATCACATAAACAAGAACTATACCCTCATGACCTAATTTGCTCCCAAAGGTCCCACCTCCAAGTACCGTCACATTAGGTATTGGGAACTTCAGCATGTAATTTGGGAGGGACACAAACATTCAGTTCATAGTACTTGGAAACTCAAAATATCTAAATTTCAACCCATCCTTTTGACCTTACACCAGTCAGACAACCCCATCCACTTCCAAGTTTCCATCCAGGGTGCCAACGATCTCGTGCAGAATAACAATCGCTTAATTTTTAGCCATCCTCTTTCAACGAACACCCAGTTGTTGAAAGTTCTTCCTTCCTAATTCTCATGTCTTTCCTTCCTTGCATCCTCATTCGGGCCGTTGTGTGCAGGCTGCCCTGGTGGGTCGCTACTGGGTCTCTCCATCATTGCCGGTTCTGTAGCCCTCCCGTTCCCTTTGTAGAGTGCTGCTGGAAAACCCTGTCAGAGTACTTTGCACACACTCACCTTTCTCTCAAGTTCAGGACAGAGATGTGATGGAGACAAACTAATAAGAGCCCTTCAGTAACTTCTCAGTGCCTTCAGGACAATGCCCACATTCTTCATATGGCTACACAAATTTCTCTGCAGTCGGGATGAAACCCCTCCAGACTTCATCCACCCAGCCGTCCCTAGTTGACCTACGTAAAGGAACCTAGATAAATGGGAGGACTTGTTTTCCTCCTCGCAGCTCATGACGCTTGTCACCTGTATGTGTATTTTTAATACCATTTCCCTGCCTAGAATATTGCTCTATCCTCATTTGTACTTTTCTTACTATTTCTCACAGCCCAGCTTAGGACCCCCCCCCCTTTTCCAAAAGTCCTGAGACCACCTGGCCCTGAATTGTCACATCTGCCTGCAAAGGTCTGTAGCGGGGGTAACCATGTCATTTATCATTCAGACAAGGACTTTTTTGAGAGGGAGGGGAGGTATTGCCATTAATAAGGCCAGGACAGCAGGCGTTCAGCAGGACTTTCCTGGGAGCACTAGGACAAATGTCACCTTGTCCGTCGTCCATGTGCTTTGTTTGCACCTCCCATTTGGCCCTTGGCTTTTGCTACCTCGAATTGTTATCGGTTCTTGTACATGTGTGTCCTGACGCCCCTGCAGCATATCCACTCAGCAGTCGCACTGCGCCTCATACTTCCTCACATTCCCAGAACCTAACGTTTTGAATGTATTTTCATAGATACCAAATTATGCTTGTTGCAGAAAAGTGTGTTACATCTCAGTGTTACAGCTCGGTGTTACAGCTCAGTTGTGACAGCAACCTGGATCCGCGTGAGAGACCAAGCAGCACTTGGAGAGTTGGAGAACTCAGGTTTATTATGCCAGCAGGCCCAGAGGAGTTAACACTCCAAGCTCTGGGCCCCGTCTATAGGTTTACACAGCCTTTTATAGGCTACCAGTCTAGACTTTGCAACATTTTGCAACATCATATGCAAATAAGGTACAACACAGGTGACTAATTAGGAACAAGGTTTGTAGAAATGGACCAGTCAGGAATGAGAGAAATGGGCCAATCAGGAGTAGGGGAAATGAACCAATCTGGAGTGAGAGAAATGGACCAATCAGGAGTTAGCTCAGGGAACCAATAGAATCTTAGGGGTAAGTTCCGCTAGCCGTTTCAGAGTTTCAAAAGTGAGATAATGCTTCTGGGCCAAGGAACCTGATGGTTCTGGCAGGAGGGTAATGGCCCTGCCTGGGGGTCCTGCCATCTTTTTCATGGGCTTCCCACCTCACGGTTAGTAGTTAGAATGCTGGTAGAAATTGTGGCTTAGCAATTTTTACCTTACATGTAGGAGGTGTTTTTGCCAAAGAGATAAAATGCTTAATTTTTCTCCTTAGCTTATTGACATGTGCGTGGAGAACTGTGGTCCGAGTTTCCAGTCTCTGATTGTGAAGAAGGAATTTGTTAAAGACAGTCTAGTTAAGCTGCTGAATCCCAGATACACCTTGCCAGTAGATATTCAGAATAGAATTTTGAATTTTATTAAGGTAAGTCTATTATATACCTTGTGGGATGGTAAACTTCTAAGATTAGAGATTTAACTACCTAACTCCCAGTTGGTTCAGTGATCCTTTACAAACAAACCTGGAATTGAACCCCAAAGCATCTTTTACTATGTGATTTTCCATGTAATAATAGTTTCTTGGCATTGGATTGTGGCCTTTTTCTTTTTTGGGGGGCGGGGGATTTTTTTTTTTTTAAATTGAGTTATAGTCAGTTTACAGTGTTGTGTCAATTGTGGCCTTTTTCTGAAGAATTTATAGTCTTGTCCGAACTTGGCTCTCATTTTTTGTTTTATCCATGTCACGTAGGAAAGTTAATGATGTTTAGGGAGCAGAGGGAAACTATGTTCTGAATTAGATATTTTCAGTTATTTGGCAAAAAGTTAATGATGTTATTTTAGAATCTATTAATTCTGGGTTTAATATAGTAAAAACAATCAACAGTACCTGTTCCAGAGGGCCATTAAATTGTTGAGGCATGGGAATCTAATTAAAAATACTGTATATTACTCTGGTCTCTAAAAGTGTGCATTTTGTGTATGGCATTCAAAAGTAGGTTTTTTCAAATTAACTGTATACCTCAGTTAAAAAAAAGTAGCTTCTCTTTCTAAGGTACATAATTGTCAACCTTTCATTTTCTGTCACAAGCTTAAGAACTGTGTTTTTTTTTTGCTGCTGTTTTAACTCTGGAACGTTCCATGTCTTGAATTCAGACTTGGTCGCAGGGCTTCCCAGGAGGCGTGGATGTAAGTGAGGTGAAAGAAGTGTACCTGGATCTTCTTAAGAAAGGTGTTCAGTTTCCTCCATCAGATGCGGAGGCTGAAGCGGCCAGAGAAGAGGTACTAGGCATTTTTGTTGACCTGTGTAGAGTAAGACAGCGTAGTACATGGGTCTTTTCTCATCGAAAGGGGCAACCCTAGCTCCCCCTAGCCTAAGCTGAAAAATTCATTTATGAGAAGGAAACCGTGGTAGCCCACCAAGCCACAAGAAGGTTGTTAGCTGGATCTTTGGAATCAAAGAGAACCAAGCATTCCGATGCCTTGCTACTTGTCTGTTTCCCATTGATCATCAGCTTCATTCCTCTCTGTCATTGCAGACTAGCTTTTTCCACATGGTAGACAACATAGCTCCCAGATTTTCATGTTACAGCTTTAGCTTTTCCAGAGTCCAAGGTCAAAAACTTGGAGAAGGGACCCATTGAACCAACCTGGGTCAGTTTTCCATTTGTGCACAGATTTGAGGTTATATAAGAACATGGTGGCTCCACATGGAAATCACTTGGGTAGAGCAGAGGAGGGGCAGTTTTCAAAAGAAAGGTTGGTGCTAGGCAGGTTAGGTAGTCATCTGATAAATTTATTTAATAATACTGTGCCTATGGAAGAGTTTCTCAAGTTTGCAGATAATCAAGGTTTTGAACTTAAAATACTTTGAGTGACTGATTACAGCTCAGTTTGTAACTTCCTGTAATTTCCATCATGCAGAAACAGTAGTTCTTTCCTTCTGTGGGTTGGTGAATCCTGCCTTGGTAGAAAAAGCAATTCAGGTGTATCCCAAAAGCCTGATCTTGGTGGAGGGTTTGTCCTGAGGGCTAACTCTCCCTAGGGATTGAGTCATGTAAATGGAAAACCTGGGCTTGGGAGAGGGGGTGATCAAGTTAATTCAAATAACAATATTCCTGTATTTCATATTGATAGACTGCTCAGATCTCACCAAGTCCGTCAGCATCCGTTCCTACCGCACCAGCTCTTTATTCTATGGTTCCCAAGAGCTCCACCATTACACTGGTCCCAGAACAGGTAACAGCGACAACCGTGTTTACTGATGACCAGGTTCTGAGCACTTTAAATATAGTTTGTTGATTCTTCTTAACAGTGCGACGAGGCAGATGTGTATTCTAGCCTCATTTTACAGAGGAGGGGACTGAGACTTAGTGATATGTGCACGTTATCATGGTTCAGTTGTAAGTGGAATTAATCTCATAGCTTCTGTCTGATTCTGAAGCCTGAGGTTTTAACGGTAGTGCTGTCTAGTAGCTTTAGCAGCTATGTGGAGGGTTGTCTGTGGAATGGATCTAGTGGCAACCGTCTGATTCCTGTTGCTCCTGTTAGGACTGTCCACATGCCATCTCAGCGAGCTCAGGAAGTGATAGTCTTATTACTAATGTTAACTATGCCGGCTGATGAATTACATTTGCCTCTTTGTATCTGTTTACCAGAGGTTTAGATAAGCAATTATTGAATGAAGCTCATGTCTGCCCTGCTACAAGGAACTATCATTTGAGACTTTGTATCATTATTATTCAGTATTATATTAAAAAATCCTTGTGAATAGTCCCTCTTAGAATTTAATCCAGGAGAAAAAAAAAAGTGTTTCTCTCTTGACTCTTCCTTTTCTAACACAATGGGACTATAAAACACTTATTTTTTTCTCCCCTACTGGTTTCCAGGAAACCCAGACTAACTTTGCCATTTTGTCCAGGTTCCTGATAATGGTCACCTTCTTCCTTCTCCGTATTGGTTCTAATCTGACTTTTCCCCCTTCATTCACTCTCCTAGAGCATATTTTAAAATTCATTACAAGAGATTTCAAGACCTTTTAGAAGGTGACAGGTTGTGCATTTGTAATTAAAATGTACAGTATACAATTACAGTGTAATTTAATTATGTTGATATAAGTTTGAAAATATTAAATTTTATCAAAATGTTTTCTCCTCCAGTGAATGTCCCCTGGGAGGAGGAAACTAGCTAGCCATTCTTGGTGTCACACTTACTGGTGATTGTGTTGCTCTCTGCAGATCGGAAAACTGCACAGCGAATTGGATATGGTGAAAATGAACATGAGAGTCATGTCTGCCATACTGATGGAGAATATTCCTGGGTCTGAAAACCGGGAAGACATGGAGCTTCTGCAGGTGTAGTATGATTTCAGGGACAATCAATCACAGTGCCTCTAACGTTATTCTCTAAGCTTAGAGCCTTGGCGATGAAGGACACCTTAGCATTGTCTAGTCCGTCCTCCTGCAACTTTAGTTGACTCTTAAACTTAACAAGAAGATGCAAGGCTGACTTTGTCAGAGATGCGATGGGAACTTAGACATGGCATTTACACACACACACACACACACACACACCCACCCCGCAATACATAATTTAATCACGTATAGCCTTAGCAATATTCAATCTCTGTGTCTCTCACTATTTTAAATGTGTTAAAGTTGCCTCTGTATCCATCCATTCAACAAACATGATGAGTAACTGCGATGTGGTAAAGGATATGGAAGTGAGGAGGCTGCCCTAATCCTTAAGGAACTTAGGTCCAGTGAGCAAGATGGTTTTGTAAACAACAAGTTTAAAAAAGTATCGTAGATGCTATGGTAGAAATGCATGTATCATACTGTAGGATCAGGGGGAGGGGCAAGAACAAAGGTGAGGGCTTGGGGGAGGGTTTGGATGGAGGTATTACCGAGGCTGTGGAGGAACAAGTGGACCTGTGTGAGCTCGTGAGGGACCACGAGCAGTTCGTTACAACGGGAGTATTGGCCCTTCGGGGACTGTTTTCTGTAACTGTACATCCACCCCATGCACTTTCCTTTTTCCCTCCAATGGTTTGTTCTAATTTCAATTTTAAATTTTATCTCACACTTTAACACATTAATTTTAGAAGCACTTAGAGGAAAAAAAGTCAATTTCTAAATCTTTTTCTTCCCGAACAAGTTAAGAACCTTATCATATTTTTACTTTTCTCTGATTCCCACTCCCCACTTCTCATGTTGGTGTTGTCTTTCCTTTAACTTCTTAGATTGTTAGTAAATAACATTTGTCTTGATTATTGCCTATTTGGGAAACAATAGGTGGTAAAAATGTCCTTTTTTAATGTCACTGCTTGCATATTACTGCCACATTGCTACCTGTATATTACTGCTGTCTCCTTAAATTGTTACGAGGGGTAAACTTTGAGTGTTTACATGTCCAGAGATGTCTTTTGGCTGCCATGTTAAAGGGCTAGCAGTTTGGCAGATACAGAATTCTAGGTGCAAAATTCTTTTCCTTACGTCCTTCGAAGATTCTGCTCTACTGTTCTTGCACCCAGTGGTGCTAGTGAGAAGTACGATATTGTGGATTGTTGTACCTTTGTTTTATAATGTTTATCTGCTTGTGCTTGTGGTTTCTCTTTGCCTTAATATGTCTGAACGTTCACCATACTGTGTCTAGGGCTATGTGTGCATGTGTGTGCATGGTGTATTCCCCTTGCTTACCCTGCTTGTACTCGAAAGGCCTCTTGCCGTGTCAGCTTATGTGTATTTTAGTTCTGGGAAATTCTCAGCTCCTACTGCAAATACTTCTTTTCTACTCTTCTTTCTTCTATTCTCTTTGTGTGGAACATTTTTTAGGTGATGAAACTTCCAGTTATATGTTTTTTAATCTCTTACCTTTTTTATAGTTTTCATTTCTTCATTCTTTTGTGCTGTCGTTCTAGCAAAGCTGCTCCATTTCCTGTGTTATTTCTCTGAAACATGAACATTAGGCTCTCTCTTCAGCCCTCCTAATGAATGTTTTATTTCAGCAATATTTTATTCTAAAAATGCATTTGGATTTTTGTAATAGTTATTTCATAGACATGCTTTCCCCTTTTATCTTTCTAAGGACAGTAATTATTTTTGAAGGTGCTTTTCCACTTGCTCTATGGATTCTCCTTCCTTGGGTGCTAGTTCTTTTGTTCCTCACCTTTTTCATTTGCCTTCCTCAAATAGAGGATAGATTGGTGATCGTGAGCTCATTTTTGTGTGAGATGCCCTGACAGCTGGTCTGCATTCTCTGGGACCCGGCTTGCCCATGCTGAGGGAAAGACACCGTGGTTGCATAGGATTGGCAGAGGCTGATGCTGGGGGGATGTATTGGTAGCTGGTCCTCTGAGTTATATGCTTCCTGGCTGCTGCTCGTCCCAGGCGTTGCTCCCCTCCTGGAAACAGATGCTCTTGTCTCAGCCCTGGTCTCACGTGGGGAGAGAGGCACGAGCAGGGGCTGTCTTGCCCGGTGGTCTCACTGCCGTACCTCAGCTGCTAGTGAGCTGCCCCTCACGCGTCCTCTTCTGGCCTCCACGGCTCTCATCACGCAGCAGCCTTCAGTTTCCTCCCGTGTCCCGTGGCCATACTCACTGTGGGCAGTCTGGAGTGCCCTGGATGGTGCCTTCCTCTAACCCAGTGGGGCACAGCGTACTGTGGCCAGCTGGTCTGTTTTTGTGCTGTCTGTGAATTCAGAATGGGTTTTACATTTTTAAAAGGTTTTCAGAAAAAGCAGGTCATTTCTCAGGCTATATCTGTAGAAGCCTACCTCCAGAGACCACTAGGGAGTCAGATACACCCCTTAAGAAGCCCTTCACCGACCCCCTACCCGCTCTCAGTGAATTTGAGCTTCTGATACTTCTCAGATACACAGAGAGTTTAAAAGCGCAGCTTGGGAGCATCAAGGTTGTTGAGGACCTGACATGCCTTGTGCCTCAGTGGGCTTAATTAACCCAGGTGGCAGAAGGGAGCCCTTAAAGGGTTGAAACTGAAGGACTGCATAACCAGGAGCAATTTTAGAGATTCCTCTGGTGAACATTGAGATGATAAATTCTGGGGGAAGCAAAGTAACTCTTGGAAACAAGTTAAGACGGCGTTTCCTGCTGTGTACTATGTAGAGATAATGTGACATCTGTGGTCCAATAAATTTCCAAAAGCGATTGCCTACTGTATTTCTCTTCTTAGCAGTTCATGCAGTCCATTCGTACAGTAAAGGCTCTAAGAGTCTTTGTTTAACCCAACATTTACAAACTTTTTGACCAAAGAACCCACATTTGCTAAGTGTCTATTAATATCCTATAGAATATCAGTCATATGCCTTGAGAAACAAGTCAGTATTTTGGATCAGTGGCTTTAAGTATATTATTTTTAGAGTATCTTACTTAGGAATGTTGAATCGTTTTGCTAATGATTTTTAGGGTCCTTGGCCTTGGGCGAGTCATTTGCTATCATTAGACTTGGTTTCTGTATGTATAAAGTGGAGAGCTAAGATGGCGTTTTAACTCTTCACTTACACATCCTATTTATGAGGAGGTTAAAAAGAAAATTACTCATGAGAACTCCTATGTAGTAACCCCTGTAAGGAATCCACAACTGAAGGCATTTGCAGTTACAAGTTTTGCGACTCATGATGTTACCAAGCACGTTAAACTATGTATCAAAGTAAAAGAATATGTGGCAAAGTAAAAGAGTATTTTTTTCTGTTGAGGGAATTTTTATTAAAGCAAGAATTTCATAATTCAAATTACATTTCCTTGCTCAGTTATCAATTCTGTTATTTAAAACAGAAGTGACACTCTGAGCTATTCTGCAGTAAAGAGTTACAAAATGAAAGAAAGGCATGCTTTAAAATTTTGTACTTTGCTGAAAATTCTTTTTCCCAGGGTCTATAAAACATTAATTTGTTTTTATATTGTACTATTTTTTTTTTTACAGTTTTTTGTTTTTAAATCAACATGTAATCTAGGACTAGCATTATGTTTGCTAGACCTGGCATTTGCTCGGTACATAAGGTTCAAAGTTTCCTTTCCTTTTTTAATTTACTTTATATTTTGCAGTGTTACTATTTTTCAAATATGGGCACAGCAAACTGAAAAAAAAAATACGCACAGCAGTATTTCGAGTTCCACGTGGTCTGAAATGAAATGGTGTGACTGTTCTCTCATGTCTTCATTCATCCGTGGTAAACAGTCCCTCAGGAAGAATGTACACTGAGACATCCCATTGAAATACGTGAATCCAGTTTCCTTCCTGCCGTCCTGGAGCAACACTGAAATGCCCTTCTGTGCCAGGGTCTCCGGGGGCAGATGTTTGGTTGAATTTTTCAGGGATAATGCTAATTTGTTGGTTACTGCTTTGATGCCAGAGCTTAAGGCTGTGTGTTGCCGTGGATGGTAAAGAGACTCTGGCTGTAAATCAACATTAGAGTGCTACTCACGGCCAGTTCGGTTTAAGAGGTTCTGGCATCTGGTCAACTTGCTTCTAAGCCTATTCAATGTGTAACTTTATTTTTCTTTCTGTGCTTTGTGTTAGTAACTCATAGAGACCTGGTGTGGGGAGTACTTTAATTTATTCTTAAATTCTTTTGACACCTATTTGAACTTTTTCTTGTAGTCTAATTAACTTCATAAGAGAACACTGTTTCTCCGCTCCCAGCACTTCTGAGACCAGCTCTGAGGTTGTGCCCCTTCACGTTAAACAGTTCTGGCACTGACTACCCAGGGGTAGCACAGACCCCACAGGGTTAAGAGCTTAGTCCCACGAGATTGCCCCTGCTTCAGACACCAGTCGCAGGTGGTGGGTCCCCAGTGTCGACTGGAAAAAATGCACAATTTTGGGGAGTTGTGAGTTAAGTGTTATTTGGGGCAAAATGAGGACAGTAGCCCTGGACACAGCATCTCAGATAGCTCTGAGGAACTGCTCCAAAGAGGTGGAGTGGGGGGCAGCAGATACGTGATTTTAGTTAAGGATGTGCATGCAGTCAGGCACACATTTAGGCAGAGGCCTGCTGATAGTCATGAGGGGCAGGTGTCACCTCTAATGATTTTAATGCCTTTCTAGATATGAGAAGATGCAAGAGTTTGGGCTCATAAAATCTTCTGAAAATATCTAGCTCTCAGAAAGCCTGTTCTGCCAGTTTTCCCAGAGCACAGAGGGCCTCGTTCCTGCTCTCCTTTCAGGGTGTGTTGAAGGTCAGCGCCTGCAGTGGCTGGTGACTTCACCCTTGTGGAGACCCCTGATCACCCACACTTCGGTTCCATCTTGGCTCCTGATCAGGGGTTCCCCACCATCCCCTCCCCAGGTTGAGTAATTTGCTAGAGTAGCTCACAGAATCCAAGGGAACACTTCACTTACTATTAACCAGCTCATCATAAAGGAGACAAATGAGCAAATGAAGAAGTCCGTGCAGCGAGGTCTGGAAGGGTCCCCAGCACAGGAGCTTCTGTCCCTGTGCAGTTGGAGTTCACCACCATCCCAGCACCTGGATGTGTTCCCCACCCACAAGCTCTCTGAACCCTAGAGTTTGGGGTTTCCTAGAGATTCCATTACAAAGGCATGACTTATTCATTGGCCATTGGTGAAAACGCAATCTCCAGCCCCTCCCCTTCCTGGAGGTTGGGAGATGGGATTGAGGTTTCCACCTTCTAATCACAGTGCTGGTTCCTCTGGCAGCCAGCCCCTAATCCTCCAAGACTCCCCTCACTGGCATAAACTCTGGCTGGTGGAAAGGGGCTTATTATGAATCACAAAAGATGCTCCTCTCATCCTTTACTTCTCAGGAAATTCCAAGGGGTTTTAGAAGCTCTGTGCTAGGAACCGGGGATGAAGACCAAATAGATATTTCTTTTTATATCATAATATCCTACCCCAATGCAGTCCATCTAAGATAATATGATGAAATCTATGGAAACAGAGGACAAGGAAACTACCTGTCTTTTTTTTTTAATTTTTTATTGAGTTATAGGCATTTTACAAGGAAACTACCTGTCTTGATTCAAGGGTCTAAAAATGAAACCAGCAGAGAGACTGTGGAGAAACAAAGTAATTCTCTATTTTGCACTTTTTCAGAGATTTTCTCACAACTGTCTGAACTATTGAGATTAGTGGAATCAGGATCCCCAGATAATGCCAGCTCCCTGCCTGGCTTCCCCCATGTGACCACAGGGGCTTTTGGAGGCTTCAGTATGAGCCCAAGGGGACATCAGAGTTGGGGTAGGGGGCAAGGTGGGAGGCACTGAGGGCCCAGGAGCATCACTGGGCACACTCTGAGGGGAGGAGTGCTAAAAGCATCTGAAATCCCTTTGAGAGTTGGGAGACAGACACTATTTTTTCCCCAGACTAGCTAATAACGCCTTTTTTTTTTTCGCTTGTTAAAATAATTTACCTCTTCTTCCTCAAATCCCTTTGAAATGACACAAAATATGAAAATAAGAATAAATTCCAAGGATTACAGGAGAAACTAGACAGATCATCATGAGACCAGAATATGAGAATATTCAGTGTCCAGTAGTGTAATTGGGATCAGACCAGCTGAGGTACACACGGCCCCACCGGGAGAAAGAGACCCTTCCAGTGTGACTTTCCCTGTGAGCAGCCCATGCTAGCCTCAAAATCAGAGGGAAACTGGATGGGCCTTGGGCACTCACAGGAAGGGAAAGACATCCCTATCTGTCTTCTGCTGTCCCAGCACCTAACTCCAGGAGCGGGGGACTTCCAGTGTCACCGATGAGACTAGAGAAAAACGACTTCAGATTCTCACGGTTTCCAAGAGAACCTGGGGCCTCAGCAGTCCAAGGAAAAAGGACCAGCACTCATGAGGGTTTTTAAACTTTGAAGGCAGGGGTCTTATCCTGAGAGATGAGGGTGCAGGAAGGCCATTAGAGTTCTCAGGAAAAATACGTATGTTCTTTCTCTCCCTCCAAAGCTGAGGCTGAAGCTCCATTCTCCTTGCCATTTTCCTTTGTGGGGCTGAGCTGCGTCTTCTAGCTTATTGACTTATATAGTGAAAGGAAAACTTTGTATTTTTCCTAGTACTCACAACCAGCACTTCTGACACCAAGCACATAGGGCTTTTTGCCCACAGTAACCAGTTCTCCAAGGCCAGCTGGGGGTCCTACAATTCAGTTCAATTCTGACACTAACTACCTGGAGTTAGCACCAGATCTCACAGGTTAGCTGCCCCACTTAAGATGCCCGTTGCAAGTCTGGGTCTCCCATACTTCTGACCAACAGGCTATAACTGGAGATTCTAACATCCCCCTCCTCGGATTTGATAATTTACATGAATGGCTCCCAGAACTCAAAGAGACACATACTTAAGTTTACTGGTTTATTGTAAAGGACATTACAAAGGATGCAGGTGGAAAGCCAGGTGAAAAGGTACGAAGGGTGAGGTCTGGAGGGGCCTCAAATGCAGAAGCTTCTGTCCCCATGGAGTTGAGGTGCACCACCCTCCCGATGCACGGATGTGTTCACTAAGCTGGAAGTTCTCCGAACCCCGCCCTCAGTTTATGGATTTTTACTGAGGCGTCATCAGTGGGCATGACCAGTTAACTCTAATCTCCAGCCCCCTCCCCTCGCTGGAGGATGGAGGGTGGAGCTGGACGCTCCAGGCTGCTAATCCTGTTTCCGTCTGTCTGGCAAACGGCTGCCAACTAGGAGCTTATCAGGAGTTGCCTCGTCAGAACAGAGGATGCTCCCGTCACCCAGGGAATTCCAGGAGATTTAGGGGCCCCGTCAGGAACGGGGCAAAGACCAACATGTCTGTTTCTCGTTACTTCACATGTGGGCCGTTCCGACGAGCCAGCTGCACGTGAGGTCTTTGACCCTTCTCGCCACCTTGTTCAGGCCCTAGGCTTCCTCTCCCGCCTCTCAGGGTCGTTAGGATGGACAGAAAGGTGCCTTTCTGGCCCTTATGCCTTCATTTTCTCTCATATCTTCAGATCCTGTTTGGGTTTCAGCCTCAGACAACTTCCTATGCCTTTCTGAACATTGTAGGCATGCACATTAAAATATTTTGATACTGTGCCCAGCATTTTTGGGTATTTTGTTATCAGGTTCTTAGGATGCTTTTTTTTTCCCCTTTAATTGAGGTAAAATTTACAGAACATAAAATTAACCATTTTAAAGTGTACAATTTTAAGTGTCCAGTTTAGTGGCATTTAGTACATTCATAGTATCACCATTTCCTCCCCTTAGTTCCAAGACTTTTTCATCATCCCCAGAGGAAGCCCTGTACCTCTGAGGCCGTCTCTCCCGTTCCTGCCTTCGCTCAGTCCCAGGCAGCCACTCTTCCACTTTCTGTTTCTGTGGATTTGCCTATCCTGGCTATTTCATACAAATGGAATTACAAAATATGTGGCCTTTGTGTCTGCTTTCTTTCACTTACTGTCATATTTTCAAGGTTCACCCACATCGTAACACCTTCTACGGCCCACTAGTCCATTGTCTGGATATACTGTATTTTGTTTATTCATTTATTAGTTGATAGACACTGGGTTGTTTCCACCTTTTGGCTGTTGTGAGTAATACTGCTGTGAACATTCATGTATAAGCTTTTGTTTGAATACCTGTGTTCTTTTGAGTAAGTGCCTAGGAGTGACATCACTGGGTCACATAGAAACTCTATGTTGAACTTTTTGAGGAGCTGCCAGAGTGTTCTGCACAGTGGCTGCACCATTTTACATTCCCACCGGCGATGCACAGGATTTCAGTTTCTCCATTTCCTCATCAGCACTGGTTATCTTATGTTTTGTTTTTATAGCCATGTAGTAGGTGTGAAGCGGTATCTCATTACAGTTTGCTCTGCATGTCCCTGATGACTAATGATATTGAGCATCTCTATATAGCTTTTTAAAAAAAATTGTATTGAGTTATAGTCAGTTTACAATGTTGTGTCAATTTCTGGTGTACAGCACGTTTTTTCAGTCATACATGAGTATACATATATTCATTTTCATATTCTTTTTCACCATGAGCTACTACAAGATCTTGTATATGTTTCCCTGTGCTCTATATAGCTTTCTAAGAAGTGAACCAGATCATGTTGTTCTTTGCTGAAACCCTCCAGTGGAGTAAAACCCAGCCTTCTTACTCTGGCCGCCAAGCCCGTCTCCATCTGCTCCTGCCTACCTTTCCTTCCGTAGCTCACGTGCTCTTCTGGGTCCAGCCACACCTGCCATGTTCCTGCTCCTCGGATGTGCAGAGTTCATTCCTTCTTGCTGGGGAGCTGTTTCACCCTTGGCTCTCATGCTTTCCCTGTCTTCTAATGACCAGCTGTTTCTCATCATTCTGATCTTAGTGTGTTACCTCCTTCCAGGGGTCTTCTCTGGGCCCCCAGTCTTAAGTCAGCCACTTTCCTGTGATGCCCCCATTTCATTCTCCCCCCAGCACTCTGACACTTTTCCTGCTAGAACGGAAGTTCCACAGCCCTGTCTTGTTCACTGCTCAGGTTCTGCCCCCAGAGCGGTGCTGCAGGATGTAATCACTCAATGAAAATATCTTTAATACATTAACAGATTTCCCTTGATTTTATGTGGTTTGAAGTTAAAATCTTTTTGCTTTAGTGTGAGTTAGAGATTTTTCCTCTTTTTTCAACTAGATGGCTGGTTGTCCAAATAACATTTACTAACAGTTCATACCTTCTCCACTGATTTTAAGCACCTCTCTGTCACATTCGGTATCCTAATGCCAAGGACATCTTTCCAGAGGCTGTTGTCGTGGTTTAATCTGTTTGTCTATCCCTGTGTTGGTATCATACTGTTTTTTACAGGGCTTATCAGTCAAACCGCTGGCACGTTCTATTTGGATACCTTGAAAAGAGTTTAATCAAGGTACTGAGATGTCACAGGGTTCAGAGAAACCCAGCTAGTTTGCTGTTAACTAATATCCCTAGGAATGAATAAGCAAGAGGAGACTTTTGCCAAACCCAGTGGAAAGAATCACGTGAGGACGGCAGCCTGGAAAGTTAGTGGTGCCTTTGCTGGAAGGAATGAAGACAGTAAATATCCAGGCCTCACTCTCCTCCTTTCTCCCATTTCCTGCCCGT
The DNA here is from genome assembly GCF_048564905.1 of Vicugna pacos. Lineage (NCBI taxonomy): Eukaryota > Metazoa > Chordata > Mammalia > Artiodactyla > Camelidae > Vicugna > Vicugna pacos. The sequence continues at coordinate 19,490,516 of NC_133002.1, read as the reverse complement.
GTGTCCTGTCAGCTGAACCGTCAGAAGTCAGAGGGGTCCTAGTGGAGTGTTCCCTGTGGGCCAGCGCCCAGGGCACAGAGCAGGCCAGAGAGTGTGTAGGGTGAATCAGGAAGGCAAAAGGAAGGTGTCCAGCCCTTAGGAAAAGCCTCCACTCAAAAATTTCTTGGCTCTTCTTGTACGTGTACTTTAACCAGTGATCAGCGTCTCATATGCAAATTTGTTAACTTTAAAAGCAGCCCCTGTACTTGGAATTACTTCTTGTTTCGTCTGTTGGCACGTATCTCCCAGCAGCTGTTCTGTTTATTTGCAATGTTCTGTTTATTTCCCTGTCTGTTTCCTTCCGTCTGAAATCCAGGATCCATTCCTCCAGTCCATGCTGTACAGTTAGATTCTGAAGCCCTGCTAAATTCACGGGCTCCTGCTCTTTGTTAGACTCTCAGGCAGTAAAACAGTTTTGCCTTTCCCCACCACTATGTTATTGCTCCTGGACTTTGAACTTCATTAAGGGCAGAGACCGGATTTCTTTTAGTTTGCCAGAGTGGAGGACAAGGATTCTCAGGCTGCATCCAGTCTAATGAGCGTTGCAGTGAGTTGAAAGGATCTGCTCTGGTCACAGGAGTGGAATGTCGGCTGCACGTTCTCTCATTTGCTTGCTGGGCATTGTGCACTTGGCTCTCAACCACTGACTTTCCCTAGTACCTCCCACTTCAGTCTTGTCTTGTTTTTGCCTAGACCCAACAGGACCGTGGGATAAGAGAATGTTTTAGTCTTACATAGAATAAAGTGAACTCGGATTTTGAAAGCACAACTAGAAAAGGCCTTACTCTTAATTTATTTGAGGAATTTGAAATCACGTGAATCTAAAATTTGATCCTGTGAGAATAATTGATAACCAGCTGAGAAAAAATCCTGAGGGTAAAATAGAAAGTCATCCTGCCCTGACCACTCTTACTGTCTTTCCCGTTCAGAGACAGGTGAGGTGTTAGGAGTGGAAGAGACTTTCAGTGCCACTGAGACCATCTCCCTTCCTTTACGGATGAGGCTGCTGCTTCAGAAAGGGGATGATTTGTCCCCCTAGTGGCGAGCGATTGATGGGGCAGAGTGAAGCCTTGTCCTCCTGAGGCCGTGTTCTAGCCAGTACAGCATTCATTTCTCGTTTTGAACCCAGGACTGACTGCCTGCCTAGCATAGGTGGCGAACCATCGTCTTTCCGTGTGGGTGTGTATTAGCTCCCTAGCTAGGCTGGAAGCTGGCTAAAGGCAGTAGCCAAGACCTCTGCTTGTAACTCCCCACAACTCTGCATATGTAGAGTAGATGGTTTATACACTGAGTGAGCTCATTAAATGTCTGTTAAATTGAAAAGACCGATTTTCTTTTGAAGAATTAATGATTTAGCACTAAAGGAAGGACTAAGAAGTTATTGAAGATGTTGACAATATTTAGTTGGGAAAAAGAGTTGGAAAGGGGCTAATAAGTTAATGAATTTCTGGAGGATCGTGTTAACAGTTAATTTATCGTTCATTCAACTGAGGCCTGTCAAAGGAATAAGACTGTAAGAGCATGTGATGCTGAGAAAAGTTCGGTTTTAGGGTGAGTGGGGGCAGTTTTGATTTTGAGTGGATAGGGATGTTCTCGGGGTCTCTTGCTGTCAGGATGGGAGGTCTTGGGGGAGAGGAAATGTGTAACGGGAGTAGTGCCAGACAGACAGTATTTCCAGAGAAGGCTGTCAAACACAGAAACATTTCTTCTTTTATTCCTTTTACAAGGCATATGTTCAGGTATTTTTTCTTTTTATTGGGTTGCCCTGTGTTGGGGAATGTCAGACAATTGCAGTTGGAGTTGAAATTGTGCAAGAATCTTCTTCCTTGATACCTGCGTGCTCTGGAGAGAGTGGGAGCCATCTGGATGTCAGAAGAGTAAGCTCTTAATGAGCTCTTTTGTGTTTTGCTCCAGAGAGTTTTGAATTGATTATTAAATTCACTTTAACCTCAAAGCCTCCCTTTGCTTTGATATAGTGTAAAGGGAGGTGATTCTGGGGGCTCCGTGATGGGCATGTGTGCCCACAGCTGTTCCTCTGTGTTCTGACTGCTCCCCCCGGCTCCCCACGTCCACAGTCCTGCAGGTGTCTGCTGTGGGGAACTTCTGACCCATCCTTTTGGTTCGTGGTGCTTAATCTGTGCTGTTCCCAGGTGGCCGGGCCCTCCTTGGAGACAGACATCAGCTGCAGAGATCAGAGTGGGCTGGCTTTTGAAGAGGTTTTTCAGATTCTGCTTGGCAAACCTGCTGAGAAATATGGGCCTGCTTTCATGTTCCCTTTCCATCTGTCTCTTGAGAGAGCAGAGCAGCGGTCTTCATGTGACCGGAGGGCTGTTGGTGTTGGCTGCAAATTCATTTCAAATTAATTTCTACATTTGTCACAGACATCTAACAGCCATCGTATTTCCTTGATCTCAACATTGTTCTCGCAAGGCAGCCAGTGAGCAAGAAGGAGAACAGTTCTGCACACTCAGGACGTAACAACAAAGGCAGAGTTCTCGTTCATCATGGAGATTTTAACAAATGCTGCTCTTAGTTTTTTCCTTTGGTTAATATTGGGCCCTAGGTGATGGCGCAAATGTTATAGAAATATGTTACTTGGTCAGCTACGCTTCTGGTGATGCCTCCTTAGCACCCATAATACACCCGCTGCCTGCCTGCTGGGGCTTCAGCTACATCATTTTCTGTTCTTACAACAGTCCTGCAAGGTGGTTGTTATCCATGTTTTATAGATGAACACATAAGCTGAAGCTAAAATTTCAACCAGATCCCGTATCAGATACGTGTATGGGAGATGCCTTTGGTCTACAGAGTCTAAAGTCTGTTCTCTTTTTGTGCTGGACCAGGGGCCGTTAAGTGAGCCAGAGTTAGTCACCCCTTGACTTTGTTTTATTAGGATATGGCCACACCCATTGGTTCACATACCGTCTGTGGTTGCTTTCCTGTTGCAGTGGCAGAGTTGGGTAGTTGCCACAGGGACCATTGCAGCCCACAAAGCAGAAAATATTTAACATCTGGACTTTTAAGAAAAAGTTTGTCAACCACTGCTGACAGTGACCACATGTTAGGAACCAGGACAGGTCTTCTGGTTGCACAGTGCGAGTATAAAAACCCAGAGTCTCATCTGTCTGTCTCACTTTTTTTTTTTTCCTTTTTCTTTGTTTCTGTCTTCTGAATATTTTTGTTAAGATTTTGTGGGGGTGTTTTGGCCTTTACCTCTGAGTGTAAATGCCAGTCTAGTGATGGTTAGATTTATTTATCTGGAGATTTCCTGTAGGAAGTCTTGCAGTAGATTGATTGATTGAGATTCTTAATCGTTCTGTGAAGCATACGTTTTTCAGCAGGTCTGTCTTTCTTGAGGGGGAAGATCAGGTGATGTAATAGTGCTGTGAATTAGCAAGTTCTGCTGCTGTTATTTTGAAAAGGGAACTTCCTTGTGTTTTTGCCTGTCAATGTACTATTGCATGGACAAATCCTCGCCAAGGGGGGGTTTGAAGGAATATTGATACCAGTTTTATGCCCCTCAGGTTTATTGGAAGTTTGCCTAGGAGAAAGTAAGTTGTTAAGGTAGCAGTTTTCAAACGTCAGTGCACATAAGAAACACTCTGAGATGCTTGTTAGAAAATGTGAATTCCCAAACTCTCAGCCTTAGCGATTCTGAATGAGTAAGTCTGCTGTAGGCACCTCTGATGCTTACGAGAAAAAGATGGTCTTTTTTTGTGGGGGGTGGAGTCTTCTGTAATACAGTGGTGTTAGGCAGTCCAAATAAGGAGGGTATGGATAACTGGTTTTTTAATGGTTCAGTTTACCTTGGAATGTGATGTTGTAACTATAAACTTTACATGTTTAAGTAAAACATAATAGGAAAATTATGCTGCTATAAATGCATTTTAACTACTACTTTCTTCCATTACCACAGATAGCAACAGTAGCATTTTATGTTTTATGTGGTGCTTTATAGAGTTCCTCACTACACACATCTCATTTGATTTTTATGTCACCCCTTGAGGTAGATGTGGTGAGTAGTATATTTTTCACTTATCAAGTGAGTAAGCTGAGAGTTGGAAAACCTTGATTTTTGTTTCCCCTAACGTGGCACAGCTAATAAGCAGTGTAGGATTCCTGTCCACCACTTCTAAGTTCTAGTCCAGTGTTACGTGCAGTGTGCCTTATCATGCCTGCTTTGACTGTCAGAGGAACATATCAGTCTGATTTCCTTCTGATAGAGGCAGGAGGAGCTGTCTGATGCAGGAAAAACGGATGTGGGGCGTGAGGAGGGCCATGTGCCAGGTCTCGGCTGAGCCCTTGGGATGTGCCCCACCAAGTGTGGGTCCTTGGCTTCGAGCAGGAAAGAATTCAAGTGCGAGCCACGGTTGAGTAAAGGTAGATTTATTTAGAGAGATACATACTGCATAGGCTGTTATAAAAGGCAAGAGAAAGACCATGAGGTGTGGGGGTTGGGTGCTCAGGTTAAAGTAGAAGTAGGTACACACTCCATAGACAGAGTGTGGGCTGTCTCCAGGAGGAGGGAGTAAGAGAGGTGGCCGCGAGGTGGTGGTGCTTTTTTTTAATGGGCTCGGTGGCTTCATCTGCTAAAAAGTGAGAGGACCATTTCAGGTACCCTGGGGAAGAGGCTGGGATTCTTAGGAATTGGGCCACCACCCACTCTTTGACCTTTTATGGTTACCTTGGAACTGTCATGGTGCCTGTAGGCATGTTATTTAACATGCTCATATATTACAGTGAGCGTATAATGAAGCTCAAGGTCTACTGGAAGTCAAGCCTCCCTCCATCTTAATCCTCAAGGTCTACTGGGAGTGGAATCTTCCACCGTTTTGGTGTTAATTGCCGCATCATTCCTTGAATCGCTGTGCCCTGCCCCCTTCCCTCCTGTCTAGTGTCCATAGTGAAACACTTCGGTAATTGCCCATAGGTGACTCAGTGTGGAGGTGGTCACAGTAGTAGTCACATTGGCAAATCAGTTACATTTCTAGCATGGAAGAAGAAATGTCTCTCCTCTCTTTGACAGAAACTTTATAAGACTGGTCGGGAGATGCAGGAGAGGATCATGGACCTGCTGGTGGTGGTGGAGAATGAGGATGTCACTGTTGAGCTGATTCAAGTGAATGAGGATTTGAATAATGCCATCCTTGGGTGCGAGAGGTGAGCAGTGGTGCGCCCTGTCCGACCCTCCCCCGGTGCTGGTGCCACCACCAGGTACTCGGCAGTGCCCTAAGAATGCCTACAGGTGGACGTCAGAAAGGGCAAGAACAAGTTCTGGACATGGCCGCCTTCCTCCCAAGGCAAGGAATCCTGGCCCTGGCCTCCTGGGAGCCTGTGGTACGGCTTGCAGGAGTGAGCGTGGGCCCGAGTGGTGCGAGGTGCATTCGTGGGCAGTGTAAGCAGTGCTCACCTGTGACAGGGCGGCCTGGGTCTCACTCACCTACTAACGTCTGCGCTGAGCACAGCATAGGCTCTCAGCAGAGTGGGTATAAACAAAGCATCTTAGTGAAAGTGAGGTTCCTCCTAAGTTTGAGGTAGAGGACAACATGGAAATGGTAAAGAGAAGAGGGGAGGGTGTTTACATGGAGAAAATAGTGTATACGAAACCAGAGTAACCAGTGAGGAAAACCTATATATAAACATAGAGTGTCTTAAAAAAAAAATTCAGAAAAGTATGAAGGCAAAAATAAATACAGTTATCTGTCGGTATCTGCAGGGAATTGGTTGCAGGACCCCGCAAGGATACCAAAATCCATGGATGCTCTAGTCCCATAGGTAAAAGGGCATAGTATTTGCATATAACCTCTGCACATCCCCCCATATACTTTAAATCATCTCTAGAGTACTTATAATACCTAATAAACATAAATGCTATGTAAATAGTTGCCTTTTTAGAACTTTTCTGGATTTTTTTTTCCTTTTTCGAATATTTTCAACTCAAGGTTGGTTGAATCCTCAGATGCAGAACCCACAGATACAGAATTTTTGGATACGGAGGGTTGACTACTTAAAATTGTGTTTCTAACATTTTAGGTTTCTTCTGAACTTTTTTATAGTTATGGTCATGTAAAGAACATATACTTTTGTTTCTCCACTGCATAACAAGCATTTGTATATCCTGTGTGTTTAAATGCTTTGCTAAACCAATATTGTAGCTGCATAATGGCCCATGTTTCTCTCTCAGTTCCCTTATTAGGCATTTAAGTTGTTTCTAATCCATTTATTCATTTATCAGAGTAATAGTCTTATAATCTATTATGATCTATGATCGGGAAAACACCTTCAATCGTACATATAAACGTACACACTTGGAAAGTGAAAATACACAGTGACTCAAACATAAGGGAGGTCTGTTTGGTGAGGATAATCACAGCCAGACCTAATCCAGGTCGGGAGGAGGAAGGGAAGGCGTCTATGGGGACATGCCAGCTAAGCTGAAACTGCAGGATGAGGAGGAGTTGACTCAACAAGGAGCAGAGCAAGAGGACATAGAGTTTGTGAAGCTACAGGGATGTTTAGCAGACTGGAAGAGAGAGCCGGCACCCGGCACCCAGCCCCACGCAGCAGCGGCAGGCTTTGACTGACAGGTGGCCTTCTCCTCAGTCTTAATGTAAATTGCTTTATAAAAACATAGCTGTAGGCCCGTCTCCTGGTCTCTTCCCAAACCTATCCCTAGGCCTTCCTGGCCTAGGTATTCTGGAACCTCTGAGATCCCCCAACTTTTTCTAGATCCTTGTTTTGAATAGGAGTGGTACTATCATTGTGGATAGGACAGTTTTCCCTTATGTGACCCCTACTCACTAAATATCAGAGGTGTTCCTCCTAGTTAAGGTAGCATTTCCAGATACCCATAGGGGAACCATTTTTGTTTAGAAATACTGGGAATTAGTGTCCATATTTCCCACCAGCTGATGCAGAATGGGACCAGTGTGATGCAGGGAAAGAGGTGAACAGACCCAGATTCAAATCTTGCTGATGATTTTGGACAAATTGCTTAACTCTTTTAAGACTTAGGTTTTCTTTCTGTTTATTAAAGAAGGTAATACTACCCATTTGGAGGGGGTGTGTTTATTTCATTTGTTTGCTTTTGAGAATTAAATATATATAAAAGCACCTATCTGAGTGCTGGCACATCGTGACACTCGTTAATTTCTTGTCCTTCTCCCCATGAATGTCCCACTGAGCCTTTTAATTTATTGTTGAGACTTTTCTCCCCATTGATTGTGAATGAACCACAAGAATTGACTAAGTAAACCAATAGCTATGAAATAAATTATTTCCTTCACTGTCTCACTATCAGGGGTAGCAGCTGTCTGTGTAAAGAGATGATGGGGCACCAAGGGATGTGAACCCAGTGACCATGTTCTCTTAGCTCTGAGCAAGCTCTCACAAACTTTACCCTTCATTCTCTTTGGTATAAATCTCTCTAAGGGGAAAAATACCTAAAGTAAACCACGTAGTTTTCAGTAGAGTGCTGACTTCTGGTTTTCATTATGAAGAATTCTATTACAAACCACAAGACCACTTTCTAAAAGCTTCCTCCCAGGGAGGGATGTATGTTGATTCGGCCTAGATACCAGGAGATTGGATTACCTCTGTGAACAGCTTTTTCTGATTCAGCCTAGACCAAGTGTGCCAAAAGCAACTGTCATAAATTGGGAGACAGAAACATATCCTAAGATTCGGAGAAAAATTCTCACCTCTAGATACTAGTCTGATGTATTAGTTTCCCACGGTTGCTGTAACAAATTACTACAAATTTTGTGGCCTTAAACAACAGACGTGTACCATCTCACAGTTCTGTAAGACTTCTAAATGGGTCTCACTGGGCCGTCATCGTGGTGCTGGCAGGGTTGTGCTCCTTTCTGGAGGCTGTAGAGGAGAATTGTTTCCTTAATTTGTGTGGCTTATGCCACTTTCCCAGGGTCCCTGTCCCCTTTCCTCCATCTTCAAAGCCAGCATTGTCTGGTCAGGTCCTTCTCACCTCATATCCTTCTTGCTTTCTCTTCTGTCTCTCTCTTCCACATTTAAGGACTTTTGTGATTTCACTGGGCTCATCTTTATAGTCCAGGATAATCTCCCTATTAAAGTCCAGTCACTAGCAGCCTTCACTGCATATGCCTTCTGACCCGACCCACTGTTCCACTGACTGGGATGTGGGTCTCTATGGGCGGGGGGTGGGCATCATTCTGCTTATCACAGTTGGCCCTCTGTTCCCCAGAGATGCACATCCATCCCACATGCCTATTTCACCATCCCCCCAAAGTCTCTGCTTGTCACATCCAGGAAATACCTGTGCAAGTGAGGAAACAGAAGTGTGTTACTCAAGGTGTGATTTGTGAAGGTTGTTTATACCTTACATGTAACTAGCATGCAAGAAGCCAATGTTAGGAGTAGATGGAAGAAGTTAACACATGTATTAGAAAGGGAAAAATCCTTAAACCTGAGTGTATGTTCTAATTCATTGTAAGCTTTTAGACTTCAAAGTGTCCAGGTTCATGGAGTCCGTGTGTCATAATAGTAATACTCTGTGTTCCTAAAGCAGCTGTTAGTTTGCAAAGCATTTCCACATTCAACCACATGTATTATCCATCTGTATCTTGCCCCTGAGAATAACTTTCTGAGGAAATGATTCAAACGTTGCCATTGTTTTTGGGCAGATGGAGAACTGAGAATCACATGGGTGGTCTTACAGCTACTCAGTAGTAATGCTAACACTTGAACCTTGGATTTCCACCTTCACTTCACTATTCTTTCAAACCTAACCTCTTATTTATTTATTTTAGTGCTCCTCCTCTTACCCACGGTATATGAGCAATGTAAAAATTAAAACAAAGTTGTAAAAGGTCATTATTTTTAGGTGTCAAGTGTCTCATAAAAATGCAGGTTAAACAGTGAAAATATGTTAAATGTATTTGAATTTTATGGGAAATGATAATCTTTGATAGTTTTGGAAAAATGGGGAACAACTTAAATATTTGAGAATAAGGAAAATAGTTAAATACGTGATACTTTCATAAGGTAAAATATGCAGCCACCAGAAGTTGTATTTCTGAGTAACTAGAAAAAATGCTCACAACATAATAGAATTAGGTTACAGAATTATGTTAAGTATAATTTCAACTAAGTTTAAAATACATTAATTTACAGGAAAAAATACTGGAAGGAAATATTTCATATCATACATCACATGGTGAATGAGGACCATATCTAGGTGATAGATTTATTAATTTTAATATTTGTCTATTCTCTCAATGTTTTCTCTGAAGGTGTTATTACCTTTGTAAACTGGGGAAAAGTTATTAAAGTACTTTATTGAGAATTGATTGGGGATGAGGCTGATTATTCCTAAATATTTGCATATTAGTAATTTGTTAAATATTACAGCATTTTCATATCTGTTTTCTTCTATAAATACTTACATTTTTTTCAATTCAAACAGGTTTACTCGAAACCAACAAAGGATTTTGGAGCAAAATAAGAACCAGCGGGAAGATGCCAATGTAAGTGAATAGAAATGTTATAAAATAAACAGTTGAAAATTTTGTCAATTGTATGGTAAGGAGCAAGGCTTACCTAAAACAAGTCTTAAGAAAGAGGAGATATGCATTTATGATTTGGAGCAATTTTGGTAGTGTAGAATACTTGCCTTAATAACTTGATGGTATTGAGTTAGTGATAAGAGGTCGTAATAAGATTCTCTAAATAAGCAGGAACCCGTGTCAGTGCTGAGATGTGATTAGTACTAGTGTTGCCCATTGAGTGGAGAATTCTCCCTCACGATACCTCCAAGTAGGATCTTCTTTTCTCCAAAAGGAAGTCTCTGGGGAGAAAGGTGGTATGATAAACTGCCTGACACTTTTTTTCTAATTTTTTTTTTTTCTGTTTGCTTTGTTTTCAGGCTACCAGTGAACCTTCTGCCCCGTCCTCTGATCTCCTTGACCTAAGTCCCAGCCCTCGGATGCATAGGGCCTCTCTGGGAGAACTCAACACCCTGAATGCTCAGCTTTCAGACTTAAGTAAATAAGCACACGGGCCTTTTCAGACCAGCAGAAGATCTTGATGTCAAACAGTTCTCCTTGGTTTCTTGATTAAATGCACCCTGAGAAGGACTGAAGTCAGTCTGACTATCAGAGAACTGTATCAGGAGATGTAATTACTTCTTGGCAAGTGGTTGGGTCATGCCTAGTACAGCAGTGGGATGTGTCTGGGGGAGGAGGTCCTTGAAACTCATCGCGCTGGCTTAGAATCTCAGAGTTCACCTGGCCTGCTTATGTGGAGCTTGTTCAACTCCATGGCCAAGAGGTAGACCTACTGTGAACCCACACTGTTATCTTTGGGTTTCTCTGGCATACTACAGCATCAGGTAAGGGAATATTTGATGCACACAGAGAGAATCAGGAACATGAGGCCTCATGGTGATGAAATGGGGGGCAAAATACAGGTTTTTGAGTCAGAGATGTCCAAGTTGAAATCCCAGTTCAGCCAACCTCTCAGCCACCCAGCCCTAAAGTGAGAGCGGTGGTTGCTTTAATGGGCTTCTGCGAAGGTGAGTGAATGGTGCTGCACTATGTAGTCTTAGGTTACCTCCCTTATCTGTCTTACTTGTTACCTCCTACAACTCTTCCTAGAGAGTTTTGGTAAATCACAAAATAAGGATGATGAAAAATGCGGAAGTCCAGATTTTTTGCCAAGTCAAAATCAGTTTGTTCTCCTTTTATGTTAGCAGGTTTTTCCAGAATCAAAATATTCAGTGTCAGTCAGTGTATGGTTTTCTGATGACTTCCCCCATTTCTAAAATGTTGGCTGCTTGATTAGACCAGTGGGAGCCCGTTACATTGAAGAGTTTTCTTGAATTATCAGGCATTTTTCGGTGGAGGGGGGGATAATTACCCCTTTTGGGATGTCTTATGGGAAGTTAAGAGTTTGTGAGCTAAGAGTAGAGTTCTGTATGTAGCATAGCTTTTTACTTTTGGGCTTGGCAGAATAAGACATAAAATCCTTTCCATTCTGAGTCAGCTTAGGATTTTAGAAAACCCAATACAATAGCGTTTGCTACCTTTGCAACTTCCCTTTTTTGTGGCAGGGCATTTTTCCCTTTCCATTTGCCATAAATGATGTTTTTTAAGTTTCTGTCTGAGAAAATCTCATGATTTTGTAGTACAGAACTGCCTCTATCTCTTTAATTTGGTGCTGGTGGGTTTTTTTACCTGTAGAAAATCCAGCAGATCAGCTGACTGACAGCATGTTTTAAAGCCAAACAACAAGTACATTTTGTGTTCTAGATTTCAGCTCTCCAAGTCCTGTTGTAACAAACAGCTTGAAACCCAGTCTTCATGCACAGGTGGATTTACTAGCCTTGGAAAACACAGAAACACCCCTGTAAGTATGTCAGTGATATTCCAGAACTGATACCTTCTCTGATTCCTCATATTTAAGAAAACATGATGTAATAGAAAAGGTGGAGACTTGGGACTCATAACTCATAACTAACTGACTTGGAATTTCAGTGCTACTTCCTGTTAGCTGTGTGACCTTGGATGAGAAACTTAACCACCGTGAGCCTTCAGTTTTCTTCTGAAAATACACTCTTAAGATTCTTACAAAGCTTCTGTGAAATGCTGGATGTACCTCCTAGTATAGCACTTGATGCAGAGTAAGCCTTCAATAAATTTTCTGTTTCTCTTATTTTTTAGTAGTAATAGAGGGTAAGGAAAATAAATGACAAGATGGGGGGAACAGAAATGGCCATACAGATGGCAGGCATTTTGCTGAGTTGTTTTTGTTTATTTCATTTAGTCTTTGCACAAGTTCTTAGATCTGTGCTGTTATTATTATTCCCATTTTACAGGATAAAAGACTGAGACTCGGAATAGAACTTGCCCAGGTTCATATATTTATTAAGTGGCAGGTCTGATAAACTTATAGTTCAGAAATGAAATACAAATGACCTAAAAATGTATTTTTGCTCAGTGATGTAAGCCTTACTTAAAGTTATAGAAATATAATTTAAACTGCAGTAAGACTTGTAGATTGGCAAAAGTCTGCATGTTTGTTAACATGCTTTGTTGATGGTGGAGAAACAGATACCATCACAAAATTAACGCATTTCTTATGAGGTACAGGTGGCAACATCTATTAAAATTATCAGTGCATTTACTTTTGAACTTGTAATGTCATTTCGAGGAATTTATACTCACATATGCAAAATAAGGTCTTTATAAAGTCATTCTTGGCAACATTTGGGCAATAGCTAATACTGGAAACAACTCAAACTTCCTTCAGTTGGGGAGTAGAATCACCAATATATTTATTAAGTGAAGAAGTAGTGTGTGTATACTATCTTGCATTTATTTAAGAAAGTGGAAATAATATAGGCTAATATTTGCCTCTCTTTATTTCTCATAGAGAAATATAAGAAAGATGCAGAAGAAACTAAAAAAAAAAAAAAAAAAAAAGCATGGTTACCTAAGGACAGAAGAGGCAGGACAGAGTAGTTAAATAACGAAAAAATAGAAGTTGGATTTACCTTCCATCAAAGCATATTATATTTTTTTTCCTTTTAAATGGATGTATTTTAGGTAATAGGCATTACATTTCCATAATTCAGATATCAAAGAAATATAAAAAGATGTACAAGGACAATGCTTGATCTCATCTCACCTGCTCCCACCCAGGTAACCCCTTTGTTAGTTTCTTATTTATCCTCCCAAAGTGTCTTTAGGTGAATATAAGTATGAAATTTTCTCCTTTATTAAATAAAGTGCAGCATACTGTACACACTGTTCTGAACCTTGGTTTTGTTTTTCACATAACAGCGTATATTGGCTGTGTTTTTACATCAGTGGATTTAGATATTTTTTAGCTATTTTCCTATATTAAAAAGGAGGGGGTGGGGCACAGGGAGGGAAAGAGAAAGAAGAGTCAAACTGGGAAGGAAAAAAGCAAAAAAAAAAAAAAGTGTAAGGGAAGAGAAAATGGAAAGATTCACATGCTGGGACGTGATGGTGTGGCAGTGGCTGTCTCCTCAACCACCCAGTTGAGTCAGTACCTTAGCTTGGCTACCTCTGATCTTGACTTCTATGATGCAAGTAAATGTTGAGATGTAGGCAGAAGTCCAGTCAAGTTGCTCAGTAAACAGTATGGTCTGAAGTAGCTGATTCTGTTTTCCTTTATCCTGCAGTTCTTCTTGGGAAAGATTGAACATATAGATGAAATGCCATTACCAAAAAATGTCTGTGTAAAACTCACACAAAGATCAAATCCTAGCTAATAGCTGCTTACTTCAATTTGTAATCTCATGGATCTCATTTTTAAAGTGCGTAAAAATCACTTGGGGGACTATTAAAAAGTAGAACTCCTGGCTCTCAGAAACTGTGATTCAGGAACAGGAATCTTTAGTTTTAAAAAGCATCTCCAGGGAATCATAAAGCAGTGATTGGCTGATCACTGGAAACCCTACTGTATGCTTGTCCACCCAAGATGCAGATACCAAAATAATTGTACTAGTTCTCAGAATTCACTGGAATAAAAGATAATGTGTCAGAACGTCTATACTTTGTTTTCTAGACTATGCTTTTTGTATTTTTTTTGGATTTTCAAAAAAAGCATATACATGAGTGAAACTATAATTAGTCATTTTTTTAGTGTCAGAAATTGAAGCACTAAAGTTATGAACTCTAAGGTATGAATCTGAGTTAAATCATATGCCAGAGATCACACATAAGGGCAAAATCAGCCATCAAAATATCTCATGGTCTTGAGACTTTTCCACCCCTCTGTGTTTGCAGTTTAATTTATTTATTGTCTAAGAACAAATGAGTGAAAGAATTATAACAGAAGGGATCCTTGAAAAACAACAATGATGATGAGAAAACTCACAGGTCATATTTATAGCCCACTTATGATCAGGCTAAGAAGAACAAGAGATACTTACTCATTACCTACTAGTGCTTCTCGTAGGCCTCTGAGGTCAGTACCCCCATCATTCTTACTCTACAAGTTAAGAAACCAAGGCTGAGGAAGATTAACTTGCCAAAGGTTGCCCAACTAGTGAAGAAAGAGAATTCAAATTCAAGTGGGTCTGATTTCAGTACCTGATATCTTTTTTTTTTCTGCACTTTAATTTCGTTTTTTAAATTTCCAAGTGGTAAAATTGACCCTTTTTTGTGTGTGTAACACATATATAGATTCATGAAACTACCACTACAGTCAGAATAGAGTTTATTATTGCAAAAAAACTGTCTTAAGCTGATTCTTTATAGTCACATCCTCCCACCCTCAAATCCGAGCAACCACCAATCTATTTTCTATTATTATAGTTTGTCTTTTTGACAATAGCATCTGAATAGAATCATAGAGTATGTGATACTTTTAGGAAGGGTTATGTAAAGTTATTTGCCTCATGTACTTTGAAGCTCTGTCATTAAGTGCATATGCATTCAGGATTGTTGTCTTGGTGAGCTGACCCTTTTATCATTATGTAATGTCCCTCTTTGTCCCTTGTAATTGTCTTTGCCCTGATGTTTGCTTTGATACTAATAGGGCCACTCTGGCTTTCTGTTGATTAGTGTTTGCATGGTGTATCTTTTTCTATCTTTTTACTTTTAACTTAAATATTTAAAGTGAGTTTCTTGTAGATATTATATGGTTGGGGCATGCAGTTTTATGTGTTCTCATAATTTCTGTCTGTAATTGGTATGTTTAGGCCATTTACATTTAATGTTATTATATGTTTGAATTTAGGTCTATCTACCCATAGTGTAATTTGCTTTCGATTTGTTCCCTTTGGTTTTGTTTGTCTGTTTGTTTCCTCTCTCCTTCATACTGAGGATTATTTGACTGTTTTCAGTATTCCATTTTATCATGATTTTATATCTTTGTGAAGTTTATATCTGGGGAGGACAGGACTGGTTGCTCTAGGAATTCCAGTTTTTTAGTGTACTTAAAACTAGTATTTTACCACTTGAAGTGAAATGTAGAAACCTTACTGTCATACAGTTTCCCCTTTATTATAGTTATCATACACATTTTATATATATATGTATACATACAGATACACACACACACACACACACACACATACACACACATTAAAAATCACTGCTGGACAATGTATAATTATGCAGTTATTTTTCCACATTATTATAATTATTTTTCCATATTATAGTTTTTTGTTGCAACCCTCAAGTATATTTTAAAGAACTCAGGAAGAGTAGTCTTTTACTCAATATTTAACATTTCTATTGCTCTTCTTTTATTTTCTTCTGGTACAGTTTCTCTTTCTAAAAAATTTCCTTTAGCCATTATTTTAAAGCAGGTCTGTCAGCAGTGAAAGTCTCTTAGTTTTATTTTATGTGAGTATGTCATCTCATTTTTGTTACTAAAGGATAAGGGTATTCTCATTGGCTTAGGATTCTGAGTTGATGGTTCTCTATTTTATTTTATTTTATTTTATTTTATTTTATTTTATTATTGAAGTGTAGTTGATTTCCAGTGTTAGTTTCAGGTGTACAGCAAAGCAATTCAGTTATACACACACATACATATATATAATGATGGTTCTTTTCTTTCAGCAGTTTTTAAACATGGCTGCAGTCTGTTCTGGCCTAAACGGCTCCTAATGAGAAACCTACATTCATTCAAATTCTTGTTGCCCTTTTAATTCCGTGTTGTTCTGTCTGTGCTCTCAAGAACTCTTACTTTTTTCTAATTTTGAGCAGTTTGATCATGATGTGCCTCTGCATGGCTGTCGTTTGGTTTTGCTGAGTGTGTCCATTTACTATGACTGCCAGAAAAAAATGACCACAAACTGGGTGGTTTAAGACCACAGGAACGCATCTCCTTGGAGTTCTGGAGGCTGGAAGTCTGAAAGCCAGCAAGCCCTGTCTCCCTCCAGGGCTCTTAGGGGAGAAGCCATTCTTTGCCCCTTTCAGATTCCGGTGCGTGTGGCACTCCTTTGCTTCTTTGGCTTGTGGCCACATTACTCCCCTTTCTGCCTCCACCTTCACATTGCCTTCTCCTCTGTGTGTCTCAGGTCTCCCCCTGCTTTTCTGTTTTAAGGTCACTTGTCATTGGATTCAGTGCCCACCCCAATGATACCGGCTGGTATCGTCATCCCAAGGTCCTTAATTATCTGCAAAGACTCTTTTTCCAAGTAACACCCGCAGGTTCCAGGAATTAGGACAAAGACATAACTCTTTGGGAGCCACCACTCAGCCTACTACACTGAACTTCTTGAATCTGTGGGTTTGTCTTTCACATTTGTGAACTTTCTAGCCTTTCTTTCTTCCAGTCTTTTTCAGCACATTTTCCACTGTCCTTCCAGGACCCTTGATGACACACGTTAGACCTGTTGTCATTGCCTCTTAGATCCGTGGGGTTCTGTTCATTACTTTTCTCACTCTGTTTCCTCTTGTCATCCCCATTTTATAGTTTAGCTTATTCTGTAAATTTTTTTTTAAATTTCAGTTATTATATTTTTCAATTCTAGAATTGCCATTTGGTTGTTTATAACCTTGTTTCTTTACTGAGACCTTCTTTGTTTCTGTGTTTTTCAGGAGTATTCACAGTTGCTTGTTGAAGCATTTGTAACTACTTTAAAACCTCCATGGGATGGTTTTAGCATCTCTGTCCCCTAGATGTCAGCCTCTGCTGGTTGTCTTTTCTCTTGCAAGTTGAAATTTTCCCAGTTCTTCATATGCATAGTAATTTGGGGTTGTATCTTGGACATTTTTAATGTTATGATACAATCGCTCTTATTTAAATTCTGTCAGGAATGTTGATATTTTGCTTTTAGTAGGCAAGCAACCTCTTGAGGTTTATGCTGCAGTTGCAACCTGCCTTCTGGGTGCTTTGGTTCCAATGGCAGTTAAGTTTTCAGAGTCCCTGCAGTGCTGTTCAGATCTGTCCCACGTGTGTGCCACCCAGTAGTCAGTCTAAGGTCTGGACAGCAGGCTGTGTGTGTAGTTCTCAACATCTTTGGCATCAGCCATGGATGCACAGATCAGGGTGTGAATCCAGGATTTCATAAACAACTTGGAGGTTGTTTTCCTGAATTCCTCCCTTGTCATGATTTCTCTGATTCTTGGCTTTCCTGGGACTCCCTTTATTTTGCTTTTTCAGTAAGAAAGCTGAAGATTCGCTATGCCATGCATTTCTCTGACTATGTTTGTGTTGGGGACCAGACGGCAGCACAGAAAGGATAAAAGAAACACCAGAGGTTTGCCCCATCCTCTTGGCTTCACAGTTCCACCTATTAGAGAGGAAGGTACCCCTGTCCACACTGCCACTTTCAGGTTTTAGGCTGCATTGCATCCTGGTTGGGGAACACCAGAGGGGCAAAACGTGGTTAAGTTCACCAACAATTCAGTGATACTCAAATTCTAGTCTCCCCTCCCAATCTGTCTGTAACTACTAGTATTTACTTTTCAGTCCTCAGATATTTATTTGTCTCATGCATCCTGTCTAGGTTTATTGTAGTTGCATTTGGTGGGAGAGACAGGACAAAGTGTGTTTACTCCAACTTTACCCTCAACTGTCCCCACTTTGTAACCTCTACTCTGCATTGCCCCTTGTTCTTCAGGAAGTGATGGGGTGATAGCCACTCTGACACAAAGGCTGAAGGCTCTGCTGATGGGTGCAGTGTGCACGCTCCAGGGTCTCAGGGCAACTACTGCTAAGGGACAGTGCTTTGCCTGCGCTCTTGGTGGGACTTGGGCGTCATGACCCGGTGGGCACTAAAACCAATGGCAGTTGTTCTATGAAACTAATCCTTGTGTGCAGTCTGAAGGTACATTTTAGATTTTGTTTTTAGACGAGGAAAGTCATCTTCTTGCATCTGTGTCCTCACTGTAGGGTAATCATTCTGTGTTATCACACTATCCTAGGTTTGCCCAAAGGACCAGCCAAAACCTCGCCTCAAGCCATACGTATGAGAGTGTAAGTAATGAAGGCCTTCCCTGGCCGAGCACCTAGTGAGCCGATTATCATGGCTGAAAAGGAACTCCTGGCCCTTAATTCTCATGTTCTGCTCAGTGTTTCTTTGTGTATGTAACTTGTTCGGGCAGCCTTTGTTGGGACTTTCCCTTGTCTTTTTAATCTTTTAAGATGGGCAAGTTGAGCCTCACTTCTATGAGGACGATGGTTAAGGACCCTAATTCCCTTACAGCTGTTGATGTTTGCTGTCTCCACTTCTTTCCTCCTGTCCACTAACAGACTTCAGACAAGTTCTCGTCCCTCCCACTTGACTGGCAGAGCCCTTGCCTCACCCTAAACCTCCAGGTGCTAAATCTAGTCCTGCAGTTCTCAGTCCTCGTCTTACCCGATCAAAGCAGGTGACAGGGTCAGTCACGTCCTGCTTTCTGCACATCTGGCTTTCAGACACCACTCATTTTTGGTTCTTCTCTCCCCTCATTTCTTCTCCATCCCCTTTGCTGGTCCCTTCTCCTCTTCTGGCCTTTCAGTCTTGGGGACCCCAGGGATCAGGGTTCAGCCTTCTCTAGTTGTATTCATTCCTCCATGGTCTTTTGGTCTCATATCTTGAAATACATTCAGATTCTGATGACTTCCAAGTTGCTGTCTCCAGCCCATACCCCGCCCCTAAACTCAGGACTCACACCCACTTCCCACTCACATCTTGCTTTCTTCCCAGCCCCAGCTCCCGACTCGCTCTGCCTGCCGGGAAATGACCACTATCTCAGTTGCTTAGGTCAAAACCCTTGCAAAAATGTTCTTGGCTTCTGCCTTTTAACCTTTTACCTTCAAAAGATATCCATTATCCAGCCAACTCTCTCCACCTCCACTTCCACACCCAGTCCAAGCGACCATCAGATGGACACTGCAGTGGCCTCCCAGAGGGCTGCCTGCCTCCGCCTTCGCCTCCCTCTCCACCCCCTCCCCTATCACAGTCTGGTCTCAAAACAGAAACCAGAGCAATCTTTTTTAAAAGTAAAGTTCGTGTTATGTTACCCATCTGCTCTAAACCCACCTCTGATCTGCTTCCTCATCCTAGTTTGCTCAGTAAAAGCCTGAAATGCTGATCTGACCTGTCCCATTACCTCTCCAGCTCGCCGCTCTCCCTGGGCTCACTCTGCTGCAGCTGCTCTGGCCTCCCCCACTTCAGAGCCGATGACCTTGTGCCCCCTCAGATAATCAGGGACCCCCATCAGAGTCAGGGCTCTGCTCAGTGTCCCCAGGGGTGAGACATTTCCTGACCACGACTGTCGAGCAGCACCCCACCCCAGCCTCTCTGATCCCTGTTGCCCCGCCTTTTCCTGAGAGCACTTGCCATCTGACATCTGTCTACAATTGTTGACTGTCTGCTCCTTGAAGGCAGAGATTTGGCCTGTTTTATTTATTGCTTTATTTATAGAGCCTGGCATACAGTAGGTGCCCAGGACATATTTGTGAAATGAATGAAGAAAATTACAAGAAGAGATATTTCTTTTTTTTTTTTTTGAGTGAAGGTAGATTTATTCAGAGAGATACATTGAAAGGTAAGAGAAAGGCCACGAGGTGTGGGGGTTGGGTGCTCAGATTAAAAGTAGGTACACACTCCATAGACAGAATGTGGGCCATCTCCGAAGAGGGAGAGAGAGGGCAGTGGCCAGAAAGAAGTATTTCTAATTAAAACTTTAATCTTTATCTGTAAGTCCTGATTTGATAGCATCACCTTATGCTTTTTTTGTAGCTAATGTTTTTTGTCCTCTTTGAGGCCAGGGTTTTATATTCTGTGTGGAACAAGAGCCATTCATTCCTGCTTCTTTTTTTTTTTAAGCAACTTTTTTAATTTACATTTTATACAGGAAATGAGGTACAGTGGGCACGAAACCAGACAGAAAAGCAGTAAATTTTGTAAGGGATCATTACCTAAAAAACTAAAATAATAGTTAATAATGACTGATCCTTATCTGGTTGAGAGTACATGGTTCTTGGAATAGTGCCACTTGGAAGCCTAGGAACCTAAATAATAAAGAGAAGGTTAACGTAGAATGTTTATTTGAACACACACTGTGCTTTCTTCAGATTCCGGAATATTCAAATTCAGTATTACTGCAGCCGGTTAGTCTCCAGAACATCCCAGCAACACCATCAAACCAGACACTGCCCTCCTTGCCCAGCAATCATCCAGGTATTTGAAACTTCATATTTTGCATCGAATAAGGAAACTTGTGAGAATAGATGGGTCTGCTGGAGATTTATTGGTAATTGAAATTAGATACACGGAGAGGAAAAATTAGAGTCCACTTGCATTTTGAAGCCGCATGAGATGAATGCAAGACAGACGCCCTTACGGGTGACATCAGGTGATTGCAAAAATCCTTGCGTTGCACTGAATATTTTGAGTGCTGAGGTAAATGAAACTTCAGTGGAAATTTGGAAATCTTTTTGTCCTATATAGATTTGCTGTACTTGGAAGCAGCCTTGGACCACCAGTGTGCTTGTTTCTGGTTGTCAGTGTTTGTTAGTTTCTTATGTTTGAAGTCTTTAAGTCATAAAGAGGATAGTAATTGTATCTCCTTGAAAAGCACAGTGCGTGTTTACTGGTCTTTGTGTTGTCTCTACAGCGATGTCAAAGAACGATCTCCGGCCACCCAATTACTACGAGGTAATGGAATTTGATCCCTTAGCGCCTGCTGTCACTACAGAGTAAGTCACTTACGAAATGATTATGTTTTGCCTTGGTTCCCTTTGGTAGCAGAGCTAACAGGGCTTGGTTATACATTTTAACTTTATTTAGGTCTTGGCAGAAATCAGTGACCTTATTTAAAAATGACTTACAGGTTTTGTGGAGGCTGTTGCTTTTAATGGTCTTGTCACTCTCGGCCTTGAGACTGAAAAATAAAAATGCTGTAGTTGCACATTTAAGAAATAACCAGAACCATCGTGTGCATTAATGCATTCCTGGTAGATGCCTTGGTGGAAAGTCAGGTTCTCTCCAGCTTAAAAGGGCACTGTTCACTGATGAGTGACATAAATACCACATCGATGGGATATTTCACTTGTTCTTTGACTAATGCCAAAAAAAAACTTACATAAGGCCTTTTTTTAATCTTTACTACCTACGACAACAATGTGTTTAAAACGGATTAGTGTAAAAATTACTTTTTAACTTGAAATCCTTAAAGCAGCATTATTTTATGATTTCGTATTGGCCAAGTTAGAAAGTGGGATATTTCAAAAAAATATCTGGACCCCTGGATTCTTTTGGATACGACCGCAGTGCCAGGCCTGCATTTTTACCGGCTAGCAGTAGCTTGGGGCTGCGTAGTAGCTGCCTGTTTGAGATGAGACAGGCTCTGCACCCCACCAGCACCCCCCCCTCCGGCCCCCTGCAACCCTTCATTTGACCTGCCTGGCACGTGTAGGCATTTGAGGTCTTGGCCCTGGTCTAAACCTTCAATGTAGTGATCCATTTTGGAATGATTTGTGAATAAATGTTGATGGGCTTAGGAGTTCATTCAATATTTTTCCTAACAGGCTTATGAAGTTTTTCTAGGTCATTCTGCTTGGTGTAAAGCATTACTGAATACATTAGTGGCTTAAGGAATTAGAAACTGGTTAAACTAGGGATGCTATCTGGAAACTGAATATTTTTATCAGTTTCCAAATAAAATTTGGAATTTCTATCCAAATAAAAATTGGAAAAGTTTATTATATTCTGGTTAATTAGGAGATTGTTGTAAGCAGATGAGGTAGTGCAATGGATATTAAAGGTAAGAGAGACAGTAAGGAGCTGGAGAGGTGTCTTTGGACTTCTCTTCCACTGTGGGTCTTACTTCCTAGGGGGTCGGGTGTCTCAGTTCCTTTGAAAGTTCCATGAAATCCAAAGAATGTCTTCCTAGGGGAAAGCACAAAATCTTACAGAAAAGTTCTGAGATTTTCCACATCACTGTTGTCCATGAACCCCAGGTTAAGAATTTCTACTCTAGCAGAACAAGAGTATAATAGTTATGAATATACATATACGTACATATGGTTCATTCATTTGACAAATGCACTGAACACCGTGCAAGGGACAAAGCTTGGTGCCTAACTGATCACGTTGAACCTCACGGGGGTTAAATCTAGTGTGGAGGCAGAAATAAATCAGCAGGCAAATGTGTACTTACATATTATTAATAACGATAGAAAAGAATATGTTGACCATGTGTAATGGGAGGAACTGATTTAAATGTGGATTAGAGAAAGCTTGACAAAGTGACATTAAGGTTAAAACCTGCAATTTTTAGTCAGGTGACAAGTTTGGGTATCACTGTTGTAGACCCAGGGAACTACTTATGGAGAGACTTTCTGTAGAGGGAGAGTTTGGGCACAT
Organism: Vicugna pacos; assembly: GCF_048564905.1. Classification (NCBI taxonomy): domain Eukaryota; kingdom Metazoa; phylum Chordata; class Mammalia; order Artiodactyla; family Camelidae; genus Vicugna; species Vicugna pacos. The sequence goes on along the minus strand of NC_133002.1, from coordinate 19,468,159 downwards.
TCAAGGAAATGGAAAAGCCACGAGCAAAGAGAGCAACAGGGAACCTATTACCAGGTATGGAAATTGCAATTTGGAAACAAAAAGAAGGGAGTGCACAACTGCGATGGCTATCACTGAAGACAGACAAGGACAAAACTAGATAATGGATCGAGTTAACAAGGAATCATTGGTGATTTTAGTAAAAGCATTTTGGCAGATTGATGGGGACAGAGCCAAATTTCAGTGCGTTGAAAAGAAAGAGACGAAGTAGACAGTGAGTGCGCAGGTTAACAGTAGAAACTGAAACATGAAGGGATTGTGGAAGGTGGTCTGGCAGCTGGAGGCTTACTGAGGTGGTTATGTAGACATGGGATGAAGGACTGTACTGTTTCATAAAATGGGAGCTGCTGGAACCTCTTGGCTCCTGAGGGGTAGGACTTAGTAAAGAAAGAGAAGTTGAAGAGTCAGAAAGGGAGATACTAAATGAGTGAAGTGTTTGAGAAGCCAGGCGGAGATAGACAGGGTCACTGAAGTAGATGATGGAACAGATGAAAACAGACTTGAAGACTGGTGATGGAAACACAAGGAAGTTTCCTTACGAAGGCATTTAATTTATGAAGATGTGAGGTTTCTGAGAGAGGAGACAGGATCAGAGATTTGAGGTGAGTGAAGGAGGTTTAAACGGTTTTGTGGAAAATGAGAGACAAGACTTACTACAGAAACATTAAAATTTCTGGACAGTGCTGGGGCCTCTTGTAGTTGGTGATCATGCCTTCATTGTGCCATGATTTTTATGAGTTTTTTTTTCCTTATCCATATTTTGTTGTATTATGTATACTACTGTTGTATTTGGAGATACAGGTATTTTTTAGCTACAGACATATGTAAGACAAATATAAAGAACTGAATGAAGGTTGTCATAGAAAAATTGCTATATACAAAGGACAGAGATGATAGTTATATACTAAAGGTAGCTAAGGAGTTTGGACTGTAATAATGTAAGTTAAATAAGCCAGAATATTAATATTTTTAAATGTTTTGAAGTCAGGAGAAGCTGAACAATTTTTGCTTTTTTTTTAAAGCAGAAAGCAAACTGTCCAAATTTGAGCCATATTTCTCATTAAATTACAAGTAAAATGGTTGTATAAAGATACACATTTATAAGCTACATGGGAATTGCAGCATTAGGTTTAAGAGGGCTATAATGTAAGTTTGTTTTTATTCACTGATACAGCCTGAACACCTGAGACAGCACCATATTTTCAGTTAAGGTGTTGGCAGTTAAAAGCCAGAATAGTACACTCAAGTTGGTATGTAACCCTTTTGCCATGATGGCTTGTTTGTTTCAGAGCTATTTATGAAGACATTGATGTCCATCACCATAAAGGAGCTCAAAGTCACAGTGACTGCTGAGGTAAAGACTTCCATTTACACACCTTACATTCCACATGACTTCAATGTATGTATCACTTTCTACATTTAGTATTTACATTTTGTATGGGCCATCTCAGTCTGACACTTTGGGTAAAATATCACAGTTTCCTCTGAATCACTCAAATTGTAATGAACCGTTGTTCACTAATGAAGCACACTCTTTGTGACCATGTTAGCTAAAAATTACAAATCTTGGGAGTGCAGAAGCTGTTCATGGTCCAGAAATGTTCATGCTAATAAAAACAGATGATCAGTGAAAACTCCTTAGCACTAGAATCAGATTTGTCTTTTAATGTGCAGTTAATACCCGCTAATTGGGACTGACAGAGCCCATTCATTGTTAGTCTAGATGGGTCTGGCTTCTACTGCTTTATTGATCACTCCATTTTACTAACAGATGCATGGCCAACAGTAGCCCATTAACCTTATTTACTCCCTTTACACCCTCCCCTGTGGAAGAACATTCCCACTTTCCTCTACTAGACTGTGGGTCTCTAGTTATCAAGGAATGGAGAAAGAGAGGAAAGATGGAGATGGTTGACCCTTCTTTTTATTCCAGGTGGACGTGGATGACCGGCTCACCAGCTGCATTACAGGTGCCAATTCTCTAAAAGGTAGACTGAGTCCAGCTTTGAGACCCAGAAGACAAGACCTGCCAACACATCAAAACCATGGTGGCACGTTTCTCCTCTGCAGTAATGAAGTTTAAACAGAAGAGTAGCAGTTCCAGAGTAACATTAATGGTTCCTGACAGCAACGCAAGCTTTATCTCAAGAGAACTTGGTTGTAACGTACATTCACTTAAAATTGTAGCAGAAGAAAAATGCATGGTATTGAGGCCAACCAGGTTAAGTGTAGCAAATTAGAACTCATCACAAGAGCTAGGTTAAGAGTTAAGAAACATATTTGATTACAAAATAATTGTTAATAGATGAAAGCATAAAATGTGAGAAACAATATTTAATTCAGGAAGAACACCGAGTGCCTTCATTTAACTCAAGTTGAATGTAAACGTCAATTTGCACTTCTTTATAAATACTACTCTTGTTTAGAATTGTAACTGTAAAAGCCTTTATGATTGTAATTTCATTGTGGTTCAGGTACCCTGAAGAGGTCACTGAACTCTGCATCAGGTTGCCTTTAAATATGATTCTTCCTAATACTAAATGTTCTCTTTTTTTTTTCTTTTTGGAAGAAAGACTACTGAAAAACATTCAGTTATGTCATAAATTACAGTGACAAATAAATTACGATTGAAACAATACTTTTTTTTTCAGGGAAGAATTTCTAATGTCAGTAAACCTTCATAATCTGACACTTATATTTTAACATTCAGGGACTTGGAACTGTAGTAACAAGAAATGCTAGAAGCCTAGTGGATATAGTTATGCATTTTATTTAACTTTCATGGTACCAAGATTTCAAAGTAATTATTCAGTACTCTGAATGTAAAATAGCCCTAGATCTTAAAGGAAAAATACAGTGAAATTTGAAATCAGAATGTAATCTTTGTCCATTTTGAGCTTTTAAAATAGTGACTATTCATAATGAAAGTAGTAACCCACTATTCTAGAAATAAAAAAAATTCATTGCTACAAATATGAAGTGCTACTAATTTGAAAGAGAACCAGTGAATCAAGCTGAATCATCAGTCCACACCAACGTATTTGAGAAACAATGCAGTTTCTTTTAATACTACTTAAACTCTAAGTATGGTTTTGAACAGTAATACATTCTAAGTAGGGTAAATTAGTTGGGAAAAAAAAAAGAACCATCAGTACATAATATTTAAAATAGAAGGCTTCAAGTTATTGTAACTATTTTTCCCTGAGAAGACAAGTTACATGATTTTTCAAAAATCACAAATTTGAAGCAGGACTTGCTGCTGACTTCAGTTATAGCCTGGGACTGGCAATTTATGCCCCTCCTTTGCCTCAAAAAAAGTGTAAGAAAGAGTGATGAGATCAACATTCACCATTCTTGGATCTTCAGCAAATTCAGGATCAATGTAGAAAAACACTGGCATATCTACTTCCTCTTGTGGATTGAGCCTTTGTTCTTCAAAGCAGAAGCACTAGGATTCATAGAAAGGAATCATTTATTAACTTCTCTACTCTAAAAACTACTAATTCATCTCATTTGCTTTAATAACCATACTATTAATTATCATCTAAGTTCTGTGATAAATAACAGTGTCTTTTCATCTCAGATTGAGTTTTGCTTTAAGGATTGAGAATCAGCAAATCTTCTCATCTTAAAAGCAGATATCAAAGTTTGGCTCTCAACCTCTGCATAGCTATTATAAGCAATGAAAGTTTGAAGTTCAGAAGAAATGAACTTTTCAAAAATTAGTACCTACTAAAAAAACACTGCAGGAAATTTAGTAACAAACCATCCTATGTACTTTTATCACATTCTGTATCATCTGCATTAAGTTGTACCTGTATTTTATTGAAATACTGTCCAGCTTCAAATGGTACAATATTGTATGTAGAAATTCCGATTACTGGTTTGTCAGTAGGATTCTTAGCTTTATAAAACGCCAGTGCAGTCTCTCCTGGCACTACCTGTATTAAGGAAAGTAGACATTATCAACACTTTGTATCTCAAACACAGCTCTTTGTTTCCCTCCTAAATTAGTCATATTACTTTACCTTCACACCATAATACCTAATCTAATGTTAAGGGTCAGCAAAATAAATTGTGAAAACTACCAAGAACATCTGATTTTCAGATGTTACTTGCATATGTCAATGAAGAACCAATGCCCTATTATGCATACTTAGTTACAGATTGTCCCCTTGTATGTCTGAAGTCTTCAAGTAATAATCTGCAAATGAAGTTATTTAAAATGTGTCCAAGAACAAGCCAAGCCTAACTTCTTAATACTTACCCCTGAATATCATACAATTAACTAACGACTCTTTAGAAAAGATTACCAACCTTCAACTTAGGTTACAACCAGAGTAAATTAAATGTGTAACAAGACTCAAACTGATTGAATAGAATTTTTATTTAACCAAAAAAACACTAATTTTTTTTTTTGAGAGAATAGCAGATGAAATAAATTGCAAGGCTTTAAAATAGTCAACTTCCAAAGGATGCTCTGTTGCATGTACCAATTTAGCCACTAATTCCTTAGACACTACTATGTGATTGGAACTATTATTCAGAACCATAATCTATAAAACTCTCCATCACTTAAGAGATTCAGATTCAGTCAGGATTATTAAACTGGAGAAGCACTAATATAAGAGTTTTCCAATAGGAGTTACAGTTAAGCTTTTCTGGCTATTCCTTGGTTTATGAGATAACTTCAGTTAAACCCTCTGGGAGTCCATCAGTCAAGATATTAGGAAACTTTCAAGGTGTATAGTCATTCTGAAGTAGAACATGAGTAGTATGATTACTTCAAAGATCCTCAAAAATTACAATTTTTTAAGGGACAGGGATACTTTTGATGTAAATTAGTAAACTAGTTTTCACTGTAGCTAATGATTTTCAGTATCTTTCCTATATCATCTATTCCTGGAATAAAGTCAATTACAAAACATGACAGCTTGCTCCCACTCTCAAGACTAGTGACCAGAGACTTCTTAGTGAACTCTTTATATAATTCTAATAAAAACATGCCATTTTTTTCCATTATTCCAAACTATGGAACAATGACTTTTACTATAATGCCATGTAACTTAAAAGTTAAATTCTCTTCTGTTACATTAGGTGTAAGGCACTGTCAAAGAGCAGCCTATTGGAATAAAAAAATTACAGTAATGGAATCTGTATTTTGAAATTAAGTTTAAATGAGTGTTTCCTAAATCGTGAAAACAGTTAAGTGATGAAAGAAATTATACACTGAAAAAAGTAATCTTCTAAAAACTGCTTTAATCACTTACGTATATTTCTGTTTGCTGAGGTCTGAAGTTCCACTGGAGACTTGCGTGCACATCTGCATTAAAGGTGACTTTAATGATGCGATCCTTAACAGGTACCATGTGTTCAATCTGGTCTGATGCATGACCTGCTACCGCTGACCCTCCAAGTCCAGTAGTCTAGGAAAAGATGTTAAAACGTAATAGGCTGAACAATAGTACAACAGTTTTAGTTTATTGGAGGAAACAAAATTTCTAAAACAATTTTACTTTAATAATCCAGCAGGAGCCAAGTTTACATACTATCACGGACCATTTCCTATGAATGTGTCAATGGTTTGACCACTTTTTGGGTGTCAAGGGCCTATCTTTGTTAAAGACATTTCTTTAGTAATCACTTGCTTATCGGCATGGTCGAAATGAATCCTTTGGAAGAGAGAGAGGACTCTCCACTGATAATAGAACTCAGAATTTTTAGATGAACTTTTCATTAAACATACTAATAATATCAACTACTATTAATAGAAATAAAATTTACCCACAACTCTGTCATTTCAATAAAACTATAATTCCATTTTCCACGTTCCTGTCCTGGTCCTTTTCCACATCACAACTTTTAGAGCACAGATTAGTTTCTAGCTTCACTTCTGCAGTCTGCTTTCCTCAAGCATCGTAAGTACTTTTCCATGTTGGTAAATGTTTCGTAAATTTTTTTTTCTGTATGTTTTTGTATAGTACAGCTTTTATACAGATATCACCAGTCACTCAGAAAACCTGACCTCTTTGGCCACTGAATCAACTAACTAATCATGAGGCATCAGGATAATCTGTGTCTGACACTTCTTGCCTATCTTCATTGCCATTAATTATTTCCTTATCACAGACGCTTAAAAAAAATCCTTACTTCAAGGGTCATCATTCTTCTGATACTTGAGGTTGCCAGAATTCTGGTCTCCGGATAATTAATCTGTTACTATACTAGGAAAAAAATACCAAATTTAAGTCTAGGGAAGACTCCCAACAAAAATAGCATTCCTATCTTAGCTTGTTACACAAGTCAACTAGTTTCACTCAACTGCAATCCGATATTATCAAATTACATTATAGCCCTAGAAGATGCATCAGACAGCAAGCCTTCATTTATCCTTTTTAATAGATAATTATTTTCTGCTCAATAGAGCTGAGTTTTAAGATACAGTGCTCAAGTTTTAAGATACAACTCTCTTTTTCCTGAAGACGCTGAGTCACTTGAATAAAGATTCCTTAATGTTTTCTTTCTGACAGTCTTGGAATATAGATTCATCAAATTTATTGTGTGTTGATTTTGAGAAATTAAACAAGAACAGAAAAGGGCATTGAAAAGAAAATGTCCTGTGCTCCAGCCTAGTTCTGTCACTAGCTCCAAAAACTAAATAAATCATACTTTCTATGGGCTACACTTTCCATGCTTGTAAAATGAGCTCAGTGTATTAAGTGGTTTATATAATCCCTTATTTTGAGCTCTAAAGTTCTGTGATTCCAAAAGTGAAAGGGATGCTCTTTTGGAAATGTCACTATTGAACATCCAACTGTGATTTCAGTTTAGGATTACAAATTACAATTGTTTTTACTTTTCCTGCCCTGCACTTTCCTACACAGGCACGAAGTAACTGTCATTCACTTCAGTTTGGGGCAGGGTTTCTCAATCTTGGCACTCATGACATTTTGGTTAGGATAATTCTGTTTTTTGGGCGGGCGTGGGGGGTGGGCCTGTCCTCTGCACTGTTGGATATTCAGCAGCCTCCCTAGCCTCTACCCAGGTTATGACAACATAAAATGTCTTCAGACATCATTAAATATTCTCTGAAGAATAAAATCAACCACCTGCCTCCCCAGCCCCTCAGTGGTTTGGAGAGATCTACACTTGCTGTTTTAGATTCAGTTCTGCTTATAACTGGTGGTTTGGGGATTCATGTTTGGTCCAGGCTGGCCCTTGATGAAAATTCACTCACATTCTATGCTCATCCTCCAGAAATCAAGCTACTGCACATTTCCACATAAATGCTGATATTAAGAGACGGAAAAGAAAAAAAGTCCTCTAGCTTTCTGCTGTTTTCAGACATTATTGAAAATGAAGGCAAAAGTTAATATCCGTAAGAACAGGGGAAGTAAGTCAGGCCTTATCAATAGTGGCAGGAAAAAGCAGTTAACCAGTGATTCCCAAATCCTGCACACTGGGATCTTCAAAATTATTAATACCTGACTCCCACTCCAAGACCTTCCGATTTAATTGGTTAGGGATGTGACCTGAGTGTCAGAATTTTGAAAAGCTTTCCAGGTGACTCCCATTTACAACAAAGTTTGGAAATCCCTATCACTCACTCACTGAATGAACCCAATGTGTAGCTCTCATTTGTATTTTAACAGAAATTCCTGGTCTCCACCCAAGTCTCCTAATCAGCATCTCTGGGGTAAGGGAGCACTGACATGTTTATTTAAGAAGCTCCATCAGTGATATTAATGCCCAGACAAAGCAGCAAACCACTGCTTAAGAACTTAGGAGAATACATATGAAATAGATGAAGTGTGCCTTTGTCCGTGGTTCTCAAACATTAGTCTGCATCAAAATCTGCTGGGGGACTTACTAAAATGCAGATTGCTGGGCCCACCCCCACAGTTTTTGATTCAATAGTTCCGGAGTTGGACCCAACAATTTGCACTCAAGTTCGCCTCCCAGGTAATGGTGCCACTGCTCGTCTGGGGGGACTGCACTTTGGGAACACCTGATCTAAAAGGAAGCCCAAGCTAAGCACATTACAGCTCCATATTAACGAGGAAGTTCTAATTCATGCTAGTTTGTACAGATAAAAAGCTACTCCTAGTTTAAATACAAGGAGTAAGCATACTCCCCTTTCCAGAGTTAACCTTTGCACTGAAACCGTATGTGGTTCAAAGGATGAATGTACTAACATATATCACACTTTAACAAGCAGGACGTGTGCGGGCAGCAGGAGGGTAAGGCAGATTGCTGGATGTCGAGTACAGGCTGCAGGCCTTTTCCCGCGACGTAGCTGAGATTAGGGACTTCACACGGCAGAACGGTATAAGCACGACCACTACCACGGCTCGGGTTCTACTGGCAGCTTTGTCACTAACTTCTCTGGTGACCTTGGGCGAGTAAGTCACCTATTAAGGCCTGTTTCCTATTTGGTGGGTAATCTCGGACATCCCTCCGACAACGACGCCAGGGAGCACCGCTGTCCAAGGACCTGCCTGCCCCGCACCTCCGCCCCTCCCAGTGGGCAGCGCCGGCCCTACCTGGCAATAGAGCCGATAAAGGGGCACGGCGGCGTAGGACGCCCCCAGCATGCCCACGGCGGCCGCGGCCACGTACGTGAGGACCGTCCTGTTCCGCCGCCGCCAGTCCTCCTCCTGCGAGCGCGTGAAGGGGTTCGTGCTCTTCGGCCGCCGCGGCGGCTGCACGGCCGGGCTCGGGCGCCTCCACGTCCCGAGCCGCCTCAGCCCGCTCTCAGCACCGCCCGTCCCGCTGCCTCGCGGCCTGAGGCACGGCTCTACCCTCTCCGCAGGCCTGGCCGGGGACCCCGGGTGCCGCCAGCGCCAGCCACACAAAGCGACCCGCCTCCATCCCGAACACCAGAGCCCTCCCATAGCGCCCGGAAAGAACGCCCGCCTGTCAGGGGCGAGAGGCCAGATCTCGCGAGGCCTGCTCTGTCTCGCGATCTCTGGGTTGAGCCTGCCGCTGCCTTGGCTACCAAGCACCTCAGGTGGCGGCGTCTGCAGTCGGGCTACGGAGGCCGGGTGGCCGGGTTGCGGGTAAGTTCGCGTTTTGCCTTATGACTGTTCCTCCCACTTTGCTTCCCTGCAGTCCCTGTCTAACTTACTTTCCGGGAAACGCCTCGCGCTCCTCCGCGTGCAGGCCCATCATCCCATGGGATTGTGTCCCCGTTCCCAACCTCCAGCAGCCTTTGTCTCGCCCTAGCAGCCCCCCGCGGCCGCTGTCCCGCGGACTGGGGCGCTCTGGCCGCAGGACCGCTATTACTGCTCAGGGATCACCTCCCCAGGAAGCCCTCCTGTGTTAACGGCGGCCCCCTCGAACACTCATACATCTACAATTTCTCAGCCCCTGGGAATAGGCTTCTACAGCTCTGACGTCCCTTAGCCGCTTACCCAGAGAAACTTAACCAGTTCTGGGGCGGGAGAGACGTTGTCAGACTTTTTGAGAGAATAGTGACCAGGACATGAGGATCAACTTGGGATGGATGGAAGGAAATGGAGATGTTCATCTTGGAATAGAAACGCATGGGGGATATAATAGCTTTCTTCAGTTGCCCCGTAGGACGAACCAGAACCTGAGTTGGGGGAAGGGCTTAGCCGATTTTTGCCGTAATTTAAGGAAGTTCTTTCTAGGAGCTGGAAAGTAGTAGTGAAGAGCTCCGATTCTGAGGCCACTCGGGTTGGATTCATACCCCGGGTCCTCTCTATGGCTTTGTGTCCTTAGGCCAGTTTTTGACCTCTTTAAGACTCAGCGGCCTTACTCAGAAAATGGGAGTCATAACAGTAAATGAGAATATGCGTGTAAAGTGATTTTCAGTGTAAAAATTTGGTGAACAGTAGGTTTTATTTCTGATGTCCAGAGAGGTATAATTTTCCCCACTTTATGGATGAGGGAACTGAAATCCTGAGAAGTTAAATGACTTCAAGTCATTGAACATTTATGTATTGAACTGTCCTGTGGGCCCGACATTGTTCAACCTACTGGGACTGCAGCACAGAGAAAGTCAAGCAAGATCACTTATGTGATGGAGTGTGTCTTTTCTATTGAGGGACTCAGGAGCTAATCAAGTAACAGGTACATAAATAAGGGGATTTCAGATAGCAGTCCGTACAGTGTGAGTGAAAATCCGTGAGGAGGGAAAGTAAAATAAGGTCTTTCTGAGGATGTGACATTTGAGCCTGGTCCTGAGTGACGATAGGGAGCAGCCTACACAGTGCCAGTTCCAAGTTGTGCAAAGACCTATAGGCAAGAAAGAACTACATACCATCGAAGAACAAAAAGGAGGCCAGTATGTTCCTAGCATTGTGAGCAGGGAGGAAGGTGGTAGGAGGTGGGTCAGAGCAGGTACACGGGGGCCAGATAATACAGAGCCTTTTAAGCCATGTCCAAGAGTTTGTAGTTTATCCTAAAAGTAATAGGAAGCTTTTAGAGAGTTTGAAGCATACCAGTGATACCTGATTCACATTTTTTTAAAGTATTGGTTATGGTGTAGAGAATGGATTAGAGGGAAGGGAGCAAAAAAGAAAACAGAACAGTTAGGAGGCACTTGGAGTAGACGAGGTGAGTGATGATGGTCACCTTGAGTGAGTAATTGATTAACTTGTGGTCACTGGGCCAGAAAATTACAAAGCCAAAAAATCGAAGTATCTTCTGACTCTTCTACTTGGGCACAAAAATTTCGAGAGTCTGTGGTTCTACAAATTTACTCCTGTTTTATGAGAATGTTTGAAAATCTTTTTCATCTGTATCTACCTTAGTTCTTATACCAGATTGTCATCCCTTTCAGGATAAGACATGTCATATTTAAAATTTCTTATAGCATAGACTCAAACCCCATGTAAATGTTAATGTCGCAAAACATTCCCTTTGACCATTCTTTTCTTCCACACAACCCTTTCATGTAGCAACAGGTAGCAGTATAAATATGTCAATAATAGTGTCTTTGTCTTGGACTCTGTCGTTCTGTTTTGTTTTGTAATTGCAAATGAAACCACGCCTTTCCAAGGTACGGTCATCTTAAGAGCAGTAAAGCAGCGTTGGCTGCCATTCTTGTGAGCCTGAGTGTGTTTGTGGTGTTGCATAAGTCACTACGATAACTAATGCTAAATAATGGGTTCCACCATGAATGGAATGGGAGCACCTCAGGCAAGGCTAGTACAACCCTGTTCTGCAGGTAGAGGTGTTGATTACAAACTGAAAACATCAGGGCTGGACTGACTTTTCAGACTTGGCACCTTTAATTTGTAATAGCATTTTTTAGCATTAAACAATTAAACCTTGTGAACCCTTTCTAGTTAGCTATGATCATGTCCAATTTTACCTAGTAGGTGAAATAGGGTTTTTTTTTTATATATAAGCCAGTTTGAGGGGTGATGGGTGAGTAAAATGGGTGAAGATGGGAAAAGAAGGAAAAATGAAAAAAACAAAACAAAACAGTTTGGTTGTCACACAATGTTTTCTTATCTGATTATTGGTTTCCAGGCTTTCTGAAGACTTAAGGGTTATAAAGATGTATTGCTTTTAAAATTTGACTTGTAATTACATTTTTTAGTATTTTTAATGCATAATATAAGTTAAGGACCTTGCATCATAAATCTTAATATGTTAGGCACTGGGCTGTATTTCTTAGCTGGCTGCCTAACAAACCTGTTAGATTCATTTGGCAATATGATGTACTTTACAGTTATTCCAGCAGCACTAACAGTACTAAAATCTGTTTATTTGGAGGTATTTATTACAATACTTCCTTGTACCTAAACGAGGAAGAGTAATGCATCTGAGCAAATAGTAAGGACAAATGAATTGTAGTTTGCGTGAGAATAGACTGGATAGTCACTGTTTTCCAATTAGTGCAAAAGAGTGGCATGAAGTTGCCTCAGTAGGTCTTGATATCCTAGTTTTTTTTATTTCCTGGCAGCTTCCTTTAAACCACACGTTTGAGAGGCTTGTCTGTTTAAAAGATCTTGAATAAGTTTATGTGATTGACAGATAAGGTGCAATGAAAACAGAAATCATTCATCAGTAGAAGGCATTTATTTTTTTCAAGTAACATTTATCAAGATCAGGGCCAGCTTCATGGGTATGTGGCCTGTGCAGTCAGTCACACAAGGCCCTGCTCTTAAAAGGGCCCCTCACTTAGTTGGACCCTGTACTTGGTTTAATATTCGCTGTCACTATCTTGAAATTCTTAATAATTTTTTTTAACAGGGAGCCTTGCATTTTTCATTTTGTACTGCTCACCTCCCAACACATACCCATATATTATATCCCAAATGAACTGATTGACATTCTGACATAATTCAGGCTGAGGCACAATCAGCCTGCCTAGAATAAGCAGAAATTAAAGGTAAGAGAAAAGGCAAAAGGCAAATTCAGGTCTCCTGAGAATAGTCAGGTTGTATGAAATAAGATCAAGGGAAAATTCATACTCCTTACCATGAGCCCTAAGACTAGATAATCTGGACCCTGCCTACTGCTCTAATTTCATATCCTCTCCCCAGCCACACTTTTTTTTTTTGTTCTGTAAACATCCCAATTTTTTTTGCTGCCTTGAGACCTGTTCTCTGCCAGGAATACTTGGCCCCCTCAGTTTTTCTCCTGGCTGACCTGTTACTTGGATCTTAGCTGGAACTCCACTGCCTAGTCTAAATTAGCTCTCCTCTGTCCAGTACCATATGATCATATGACCTTTAAGGATCTGAACTCTAGTTCACGTTGTTTCCTTTTTTCTTCTTGTTCTCCCAACACTAGTATGTAAATGCTATAAACAAAGAGGCCTTGGCTTGTTTGGCATAATAGCATAAGCACTTAACATAGTGCGAGTACATGGTTGTGCTGAGTCAAGGACCAGCGAGCAGGAAGCAGTAAGGTAATCTAGGGAAACTTGTGAGAGCAGTGAGCTGCTGCTCTGATGGTCTGGTTTCAGGAAGCCTCGGACTCCTTCTCTGAAGCAGTTTACTCTTATTTCCTACGGAGCTGGGCTCTGGGTTACGAGTCGATGCTATTCTTCCACCTCCAAGACAAACGAGTAGCATTCCTGAACTTGAATTCTTGAAAGAAAACAATGCACCACCCAGGGGAATATTGCCTTTGGGTACATGATAAAGGAGATAGTAAAATAACCCTCTAACTGATCTTTTACATCTTGATTTCTTGAAACTTACATGTCATTGTGAAAAAGAACAATTAAAGTCTAGCCCAGGGAAGAAGTCATTCCTGATTTTTGCCAATGTTCTTAAACAACCCTAGGATAATATAAATAATGCCATCTCAAAGAATTTCTGCTGTCATAAGGTGTACAAGTTGTCACAGTTTCTAAAAGCTACTATTTGTGTGTGTGTGTCTTCAATTATATTACTGAAGCTGTAGGTCTAAGTTTACAACAAGCAATATTTACATTTTTAATATTAGTTCCAGTGAATTTATAAGTAGCAGGATTTCTAATTTGTCAGTCACAGAATCCAGACAGATAATTTATTGAGTAGCCAGCACCATCATGCCCTCCTCCCTTGAAACTGACATAGGAAAAAAACAAATGTGGGGCGAGAGGTGGGCCACGTCCCAGGTCTCTGTTGAGTCCCTGGGATGTGCCTTGCCAAGTGTGGGTCCTTGGCTTCGCACAGGAAAGAATTCAAGAGCAAGCCACAGTTGAGTGAAGTTAGATTTACTTAGATACATACTACACAGGGTGTAGGCTGTTTCAGAAGGTGAGAGAAAGGCCACAAGGTGTGGGAGTTAAGTGCTCAGGTTAAAGTAAAAGTAGATACACACTCCATAGACAGAGTGCGAGCTGTCTCCAAAGACATGGGAGCAAGAGGCAGCAAGGCACCCTGTTGCCAGTTTTTATGGGCTTGGTATCTTCACATGCCTGTAAGTGGGAGGATCATTCCAGCTACCCTGGGGAAAGGGGCTGGGATTCCCAGGAATTGGGCCACAGCCCACTCTGACCTTTTATGGTTAGCCTTGAAACTGTCATGGCACCAGTGAGCATGTTATTTATCATGTTAATATAATAAGTGTATAATGAAGCTCAAGGTCTGCTGGAAGTCAGATCTCCTGCCATCTTGATCCTCAAGGCCTACTGGGAGTTGAATCTTCCACCATTTTGGTATTAATTCGTGTGTCATTCTCTGAATGGCTGTGTCCTTCCCCCTTCCCTGTCTCAAAATGGCCTTAATATAAAATTTCACTACATAAGCACTTTTTTCCCCTTCCTCTAATTCCTCCCAAATGACCCCACTGCAGACTACCCCATCTCATTTATGGACCAGACTGAAATGTGTTCATGCACATTTTATAAAGGAACTCCTCCCCTCAAAAACATTGGGGAAGCTTGTAATTTAGGAAGCCTGGAATAGAAATTTTGATGCATAGGGCCAAAAAAGAACTTTTAAAGGTCATTTTGTGAAGGATCTTGTCATTCTATATAGGAAGAAACTGAGGAGCAGAATACTTAAGTGGCTGCTCAAAGTCACATGGCTTCTGGACAGCAGAAATGGAACTTAAACTTGGTTGTTGTAACGTTTAGATCACTCTTTTCCCAGTGCATTGCACTCCTAAACATAAAACCAGTGGCAAAGAGAATTCCAAAGTTTCTTTTTAAACAGACTGCTTGGTTAATTTCAGAAGAAATTAACATTAAATATTGTTGGTATGAGTTTCTTTGAAGAGTCATTTCTTTTTAAATATTATTTATTTTTTGCTCATCAAATTGCTTACAAAGAAGTAGTCAGATGACATTATTAAAGGGGATAGACAGTTTTCTGTGGCAAACACCAGGTCTGTGTTTTCTCTTTCATCTTGATACCTTAGCAAATGGAGATAGAATAACATAAAGGAAAAACGACTTTAAAGGAGAGATAACTAGAAGGAACCAATCTTAAATGCTAGCTGCTGAGAAGGGATACTCAAACCTAATAACTTTTAAATATGTTTTAATGTTTTAAATATTTTTCTTTTATTATCAAAATAATATATCAAAGTATATATCCTCATTGTGAATCATTCAAAAAATAAGAATAAAGAAGAAAATTTAAAATAACATTAAATAAAAGATAACTAATTCTGTCTTAATGCTTACATTTTAGTGTATATTTTCCATAAATGTGATTTCAAAAGATGAAATTATTCTATATATTTTGTTTTAACCCAGCTACTGTTTTTTTTAACATTTATTATTGATTTATAATCATTTTACAATGTTGTGTCAAATTCCAGTGTTCAGCACAATTTTTCAGTCATTCATGGACATATACACACTCATTGTCACATTTTTTTCTCTGTGATTTATCATAACATTTAGTGTATATTTCCCTGTGCTATACAGTGTAATCTTGTTTATCTATTCTACAATTTTGAAATCCCAGTCTATCCCTTCCTACCCTCTACCCCCCTGGTAACCACAAGTCTGTATTCTCTGTCCATGAGTCTTTAGATTCCACATATGAGCGATCTCATATGGTATTTTTCTTTCTCTTTCTGGCTTACTTCACTTAGAATGACATTCTCTAGGAGCATCCATGTTGCTGCAAATGGCGTTATGTTGTCGGTTTTTATGGCTGAGTAGTATTCCATTGTATAAATATACCACCTCTTCTTTATCCAGTCACCTATTGATGGACATTTAGGCTGTTTCCATGTTTTGGCTATTGTAAATAGTGCTGCTATGAACATTGGGGTGCAGGTGTCATCCTGAAGTAGATTTCCTTCTGGGTACAAGCCCAGGAGTGGGATTCCTGGGTCATATGGTAAGTCTATTCCTAGTCTTTTGAGGAATCTCCACACTGTTTTCCATAGTGGCTGCACCAAACTACATTCCCACCAGCAGTGTAGGAGAGTTCCCCTTTCTCCACAGCCTCTCCAGCATTTGTCATTTTTGGATTTTTGAATGACGGCCATTCTGACTGGTGTGAGGTGATACCTCATTGTAGTTTTGATTTGCATTTCTCTGATAATTAGTGATATTGAGCATTTTTTCATGTGCTTTTTGATCATTCATATGTCTTCCTTGGAGAGTTGCTTGTTTAGGTCTTCTGCCCATTTTTGGATTGGGTTGTTTATTTTTTTCTTATTGAGTCGTATGAGCTGCTTATATATTTTGGAGATCGAGCCTTTGTCGGTTTCACTTGCAAAAATTTTCTCCCATTCCGTAGGTTTTCTTCTTGTTTTATTTCTGGTTTCCTTTGCTGTGCAGAAGCTTGTAAGTTTCATTAGGTCCCATTTGTTTATTCTTGCTTTTATTTCTTCTAGGAGAAAATTTTTGAAATGTATGTCAGATAATGTTTTGCCTATGTTTTCCTCTAGGAGGTTTATTGTATCTTGTCTTATGTTTAAGTCTTTAATCCATTTTGAGTTGATATTTGTATATGGTGTAAGGGTGTGTTCTAGCTTCATTGTTTTACATGCTGCTGTCCAATTTTCCCAACACCATTTGCTGAAGAGACTGTCTTTATTCCATTGTATATTCTTGCCTCCTTTGTCGAAGATTAGTTGACCAAAGGTTTGTGGGTTCATTTCTGGGCTCTCTATTCTGTTCCATTGGTCCATATGTCTGTTTTGGTACCAATACCATGCTGTCTTGATGACTGTAGCTCTATAGTATTGTCTGAAGTCTGGGAGAGTTATTCCTCCAGCCTCTTTCTTTCTCTTCAGTAATGCTTTA
The DNA here is from genome assembly GCF_048564905.1 of Vicugna pacos. Taxonomy (NCBI): domain Eukaryota; kingdom Metazoa; phylum Chordata; class Mammalia; order Artiodactyla; family Camelidae; genus Vicugna; species Vicugna pacos. The sequence goes on along the minus strand of NC_133002.1, from coordinate 19,451,439 downwards.
GCAATTCTAGGTCTTTGATGGTTCCATATAAATTTTATTATGATTTGTTCTAGTTCTGTGAAATATGTCCTGGGTAATTGGATAGGGATTGCATGAAATCTGTAGATTGCCTTGGGCAGTGTGACCATTTTAACAATATTGATTCTTCCAATCCAAGAGCATGGAATATCTTTCCATTTTTTAAAGTCTTCTTGAATTTCCTTCATCAATGGTTTATAGTTTTCTGTGTATAATTTAATTTCCTTCATCAATGGTTTATAGTTTTCTGTGTATAATTCTTTCACCTCCTTGGTTAGATTTATTCCCAGATATTTTATTACTTTGGGTGCTATTTTAAAGGGGATTGTTTCTTTACTTTCTTTTTCTGTTGATTTATCGTTAGTGTAAAGAAAGGCAACTGATTTTTGAACATTAATTTTGTAACCTGCTACCTTGCTGAATTCTTCAATCAGCTCTAGTAGCTTTTGTGTGGACCTTTTAGGGTTTTCTATATATAGTAACATGTCATCAGCATATAATGACACTTTTACCGCTTCTTTTCCAATTTGGATCCCTTTTATTTCTTTCTCTTGCCTGATTGCTGTGGCTAGGACTTCCAGGACTATGTTGAATAGGAGTGGTGATAGTGGGCATCCTTGTCTTGTCCCAGATTTTAGTGGGAAGCTTTTGAGTTTTTCACCGTTGAGAACTATGCTGGCTGTAGGTTTGTCATATATAGCTTTTATTATGCTGAGATATGTTCCCTCTATACCCACTTTGGCGAGAGTTTTTATCATAAATGGGTGTTGAATTTTATCAAATGCTTTTTCTGCATCACTTGAGATGATCATGTGGTTTTTGTCCTTTCTCTTGTTGATGTGATGTATTACATTGATTGATTTGCGTATGTTGAACCAGCTTTGTGTCCCTGGGATGAACCCCACTTGGTCATGATGTATAATCTTTTTTATGTGTTGTTGGATTCTATTTGCTAAAATTTTGGTGAGGATTTTGGCGTCTATGTTCATCAGTGATATTGGCCTATAATTCTCTTTTTTTGTAGTGTCTTTGCCTGGTTTTGGTATCAGGGTGATGGTGGCTTCATAGAATGAGTTTGGGAGTATTCCCTCCTTTTCAATCATCTGGAAGAGTTTGAGAAGGACTGGTATGAGTTCTTCTTTGTATGTTTGGTAGAATTCCCCGGTGAAGCCGTCCGGTCCTGGACTTTTATTTGTAGGGAGGTTTTTAATTGCTATTTCTATTTCCTTTCTAGTGATCGGATTGTTCAAGTGTTCAGTTTCTTCTTGATTCAGTTTTGGTGGACAGTATGTTTCCAGAAACTTGTCCATCTCCTCTAGGTTATCCAGTTTGGTTCCATATAGTTTTTCATAATATTCTCGTATGATATTCTGTATTTCTATTTTGTTTGTTGTAATTTCTCCATTTTCCTTTCTTATTTTGCTAATTTGTGCTCTCTCTTTTTTCTTCTTTGTGAGTTTGGCCAGAGGTTTGTCGATTTTATTTACTTTTTCCAAAAAACCAGCTTTTGGTTTGATTGATTTTTTCTATGGTCTTGTTAATCTCTATTGTATTTAATTCCTCTCTGACCCAGCTACTGTTTTTTACCTAGTAATATATTGGGAACTTCTTTCCAAATCAGCTAACTTGAAGGAACAGATCTGCATGATCATTTTTGATGACCGTGTAGTATCATTATACGTGAGTATACTGTTAGGTATCTCACCAGTTACCACTTTTTACATGTTTAGTTGGTTTCTGAAGTTTCGTCATCATTAACTAATCTGTGATGATGTCCGTGAACTATTGTTGGATCACCGCTTGCCACCCATAGCATTGTGAAGGGACTTGGTGTCCTGCTTCTATAGACCAACTGCATTTGGATTTCCCACCTTTCCTGATGCCCTGTCTCCCCAAGTGACCTCAGTAGGATGTTTTTGCTCTCTCACTTTTCCTAATCCACTTTTCTTACTGTTCATAATTGTTTATTAAGTGTGCCAAATTTTTACTTTCGGGGGAAGGATATTTTACAGGTACTAAAAGCCATACCTACCTAACTTCCTTAGATACTTTCTGACCTCAGCCAAATCCTCCTGTTTGAACGTAAAATGAAGGAAAGCCCTACATGTCCTAATTGCTCTGTCTGGATCCTGGTTACTTTATGTAGTGTGTGAACCTGAAAAAACAGTTAGATCTCTACTTCATGCCCTTAGAGGGGCTAACAGTGAGCTCTCTCTCCTAAGAAAAAGCCTCCTTGAGTGCCTTTTTTTTCCCTTTTTTTTCCCCTCTCTAATAACATAAGCTCTCATACTCAATAGTGAACTAAAGATCCCCAATCACTTGACTGAAAATATCTGATGAGTCCTCAAAGACAGTTAGATGTATGTGATGTCATTGGCTTCTGACAAAGTACCGTTCTCATGAGCTTTTTAAAATGGTGATGATGATGATGATGGAGGAGGAGGAGGAAGATAGGAGAGGAGGAGGGCAGAGGGGAGAGACCAGTATTAGCCAGAAAATATCACTTCCACTGTTACTACACCTTGTCCTTTGTCCCTTTCCTTCTGGTAATCTTTTCACTTTAGAGGAACAAATAGAAGACATTAGTGTTATTTGGCAACATAGCTTGTTAACAGCTTTGAAGTAGGGTGGGAGGGTATAGCTCAACTGTAGAGTGCATGCTTGGCAGGCACAAGGTCCTGGGTTCAATCCGCAGTATCTCCAATAAATAAATAAATAAATAAGCCTAATTACCTCCCAATCAAAAAAAAAAAAAAAAGAACTTTGAAGTAAAAATAAAAACATCTTGTCAAGGGAGGATGGGAAGTAGGCTTTGCTTATACAGCTTTTATGAGTCTATTCCAGAAGTATTATTTTAATCTTTGTTCTTTGTAATAATAGCTCAATAAGTCTTCTAATTAACTGTCTATAAGCCCTGCACGTATACCAAAGTGTTAAATAAGATGCACTTGGATATAAACCAACATATTGTTACAGAATTTTCAGCCCAAATCTAACATATGAATTGTGCCTATTTATCCTTCACCTAGTTTATTAGTAACATTAAAAAATAAAGAAATTAAGTGATATGGTAGAATTTGGGGTGAAAGAAATTGTTTTCTAGAAGATACTACTGGGCTTTCCAAAAACAGTTTTTATTCTTTACAAAATAATAGGAGTTTTAAAAGGCATTAAATTAATAGCAAAAAAAATGTGTTAAAATGCCTAGGAATTAAATAAATTAGAAATGTGTAAAACCTGTATGGAAAACTTGAACAAATGGAAAACTATACCTACTCCCTTGACAGGAAAACTTAACATCAAAAAGATAGATACTAGTACTTGCTCAATCAATTTGTAAATTTAACATGATTCTCCAACAATTAGCATTTTTTTTAAAACAAGATAAGGAGATTTAGATATTAATGTATAAAAATAACCAAAAATAGCCAAGGAAACTTGGCTGAATAAGAGCAATGGGGGGGGGGATTAGTCTTACCAGATATAAAAACATATTATGAAGCCTCCATCATTAAAATAGAATAGTGTTGCTATATATAAAAATAGATTTTAAAAAAGTTTCTTCTGTATAGCACAAGGGACAATGTTCAATATCTTGTAATAACCTTTAATGAAAAAGAATATGACAATGAATATACATATGTATATGCATGACTGAGACATTGTGCGGTACACCAGAAATTGACACGTTGCCAATGACTGTACTTCAATTAAATAAAAGAAAAGAATAGTGTTGATACATGAATACATAGACTAACAAATGGGTCAGAATAAAAAGTATAGTGGTGGCGGTGGGAAGGTATATAGCTCAGTGGTAGAGTGCATGCCTAGTATGCACAAGGTCCTGTGTTCAATCCCCAGTACCTCCTTTAAAATAAACAAACCTAATTACCTCCCACACTCCCCAAAAAAGAAAAAAAAAAAAAACTACAGTGGTAGACCCAAATACCCACGAGATTTGGTGTATGATAAAGTTTACATTTCAAATCATGGGGAAAAGGAGGTTTATTTAATAAATGTGATTGAGAGAACCAAGTGATCTTGGGGAGAATAAATAAAAGAGATCTGTACCTCGTACCATAAACTAAGTGGATTCAAAATGGATCAAAGATTTTAGAATAAAACTGTAAAATTGCTACAAGAAAATATGAAAGTTCTTTGTAACTTTGGAGTGGGGAAGAACTTTCATTTGACTTATATCAAAAATCATAAAACAAAAGATAAATTTAGCCACAAACTTTTGCATAACCAAAAACTCTGTAGCTAAAAACAAAAGGAGGAATATATATTTGCAATTTTTAGTGCAAACAGAGGAATAATCTCCCTAGGACTTAATAACTAGAACCTAGACAGAAAAAAGTCAACAATTGAAAAATCGTTAAAAGATTTGAAAACACAGTTCACATAAAATGTTCTGAAAGCATTAAAAAAAATGCTCAGCCTCACTTAGACTACACTGATATCATTTTCATCAATAAAACTGTCAAAAATCTAAGTGATGTAGTATATTATGTTGGAGTAACAAACACTATTATTGATGGGATGGTAAATAATACAACCCCAACTGAGGGCAGTTTGGCATTTTCTGTGAAAATAGCAAGTGTACACAAACTCTGATTTTTGTAAATTTATCTTACAGATATATTTGTACATGTGTATTGTGACCTATGCATATAAAGATTTCATTATAGCAAAAAAAAGGAAGCAACTTAAATATCTATCAATAAAGGAGTCAATAAATATGGTCCACTCATAAAATGGAATATCATACAGCTGTGAAAAATATAAAGAATTAGTATGCTATGTAAAAATACGAAAGGAATTCCAAGTTAATTTAAAAAAAACACAGGTTGCACAGTAGTGCATGTAGAATGCAGGGTTACCACACACATCAGAGTGACCTGTTCACATCAGAGTCTGTATGACCCAAACCCTTAGGGGTTGTCTAGACCACAGCCTGAACAGCTGGATGCTTTGTGCCTAATTGTAGCTACTTTCCATGTTAAAAGTCAAGGAATCAGAATATTTCTTCATATTTGTTTATTTGTATGTAAAAGTACTAAAAGGAATCACAAGAAACAAAAAGAGTGAGTATCTAAGTGTGTAGAAATGGTGTGGAGGGTAGGTAAGATGGATATATATTGTGATTATATATATCCCCATTGGAATGTATTAGCTATTTTTTAAAATTAAAAGATAATAATATTTCATAGGGCATTATGGTAATTTCATCCAGTTAGCATTTACCAACATTTGTCAGGTGTTTTTATCCCTTTACCTTTTATTTTCTCTATTTTTGGTCTAGTAAAAAGAACAAATTTTAGAGAGTAATGTTATGTCTCTGAGAATATAAATTATTAAGTCTGTTATTCAAACATCATATGCATGATAGGCAGGTTTTTGTCTGATGAGACTTTTAATTATATGGCATGAAAACTTCTAATGTGATCATCAGAGAGTTATGTATCAAAATAAAGTTCTAAAGTTTTTTGGAATGGATTCATCTCGTAAAACAAGACTTTTTTCCCCCAGTGTTCCACTCTCTCTGTTTTTGCTGACCTAACCTTTTCCCCCTTATGAGTCACCAAACTAGAAAAAGTATTTTTTCTGAATGGGCATGTTTTTAGGAAAAGAATAGGATGTTTTCTTTCTGAATCATTCATTAACACTTTGAGGTTTCGGGGGTGGGGTGGATGAACCCCTATTGGTTAAGGGCCCTGCTTGCTTGTACAAAGGAAGGAGTAGGAATCAAGCAAAGGACAGGGAAGGAAAAGGCATTTTTTGATTTTTAAGGATATGACAATGGCTAGTTTGTTCATTTGGAGGAAAAAAAAACAAACCCTGCTATTTGGATGGATAGGATTAGGCCTATTTCTGCTATTGTAAAAAAGTTCAATCAATAGTATTTTCATAGGAGAGAGACAGCATATCACTCCTGTTAACACTCTCTCATTCTACTTTTTTGGAGAATGACATTTTTCCACATAAATTAATTTCCCAGCATGCTGTACTGGAAAACGCTTGCATTTGAAACCAGGCAGAACTGGATTCAAATTCCACTTTATAACTATTTAGCGTGGTGGCCATGGATAAATCACATAGCTTCTCCATTAACTGATTTTCTTTTACGTAAAATGGGTTAATAATACCTGCCTTTGAGGGCTTTTCCGAGCATAAAATTCTCTCCTGGGGTGCCTGACTGTATTGGTGAGGACTCCTCTGGGTTAGGCGGCCTTTCCCCACGCCCCCAGCGCCCTGGGCTTACCACTGGCAGAGCACTCCCTGAGGCCTGTTTGACTGTTTCTGAGGATAGACTCTTTGCTTTTTATCCTAGCACTTAGGACACTGTCAGGCATGTTAGTTGGGTGAAAGGAATAATTTTAAAACTTAAGTTTCATTTTAATATTTTAGAACAAAAAAATTTGAATGCCTTATTAAGTATGACATGTATATGGAGTCTACTGTGGAATTTAACAGATTTTGATATGTTCCATGACCTGGGGACCCTATGCCCAGTTAAATCACAACTAAATGGGGATCTTACTCACTTTGGTAACACTGTGAAGACTGCTCAATTTCTTACATGTCCCTCAGTCCTCACTGCAGCCCTTTGAGCTAAGTGTTACTATTCCTACCTTAATACGAAGAGATGCCAAGAGGTTAGGTATCTTTTCTAAGGCTTTGTGGCCAGCCTATAGCAGTATTGCCATTTTGAACTCAGCTTTTGTTTTTTTAACTTATGTCCAATGCATTTTCCATGATGTTAAATAAAATAAGTATGTTTGATTTTTCTTTTGATTTCATTTTTTCACAATAATAGTAACTATCATTTACCAGCACCATGTATTTCTAATTAGCACAGTGTGTGAGATGTGGTGCCAATAAATGGCACTTGCTATTATTATTGTTACATCCAAACTTCCTCCTTGAGGTTTGGTAATCTGCTGCATGCATGTGTTATTCAAGCAGTCTATAATGAATTTATGAAAACTTTTAGGATTGAACTCTCTTTCATGGCTTAATTAGTCTCATGGACCACTGCAGCCACTGTTGACTCTGAGTCATTATTCTGTCAAAGCCCTGGGATTTTAAGCTCTTCCCTCAGTCACCTCTTTGTTCTCCACAGGGCACTGATCACCTTCCTGCTTCCTGGCCGTTGGACTTTTCCTGCCGGCAGTGGTGTTGTTAGCAGCTTTGCCTCCCTGCTCCCGCTGATCCGTGTGCCCCCACTGCTTCCATTGCTTGTTACCACAGGAGCTGTGAAAGTCGAAGCTGGGTTTTAACACCCAGGCCGGTGAAACAATCCTGTATTAGGCACCCAGAAGGTAGTTGGCTTTTTTTTCAGGGTCCATTCAGTTTATTTACAAAAGAGTCGATAGTTTCTTTCACATACAGTGGTTGGAGAAGAGATGGGTGAATCCCCTTGATTTTAGTTGTCTGCCTCAATTTTGCTCTCCCTAGAACTTTGAGTTTCTGAATCCTCAACCCCTCTGGGATTCTGCAAGATCGATTCCTCCACCACTCCAGCTGTTTTGGAGGCCGGAATTTTGGTGAATCGGTTACAGTGTGCTGAGTTAGTGACTTCTCCTCGGCTTCTTAGAGGTGGAGCATGCCACCTCTGTTTACCCTGCTACGCCATACAGATGTTACCAATTTCTGTATGTGCGCTCAAGCTTAAAAATGTTCACGAAGCTCTCAGCTTCTTCAGCCCTCTTTTATCAGTTATCATCCTACCATCTACTTTTTGTCTTCCAGAAATTTGTTGAAAATTTTCATCTTAGGGCTCTTCTTCCACTTTTTTTTCAACATTCTGAGTTTATACTGTTTGTAACCCTTTTAGATTAGTGGGCTCTTTGGAAGAAAAGTAGATACATGCCAAAGTCAAGCTGCCATGTTTAACTGAAATTTGGATTTTTAAAAAAAAAAAATTAACTTTACTAGGGTATAATTGATTTATAACAAACAGCACATATTTATAGTGAGACAGTTTGGTAAGTTTTGACGTGTGTTTCCATTTGAAAAACTGTTACTACTACCAACTGAACCTATGAAGAAACTGAGGCTTAGGGAAGCCTAGAAGCTCAAGTTGGAATGTGGGTCTGTCTGATGTCCGGGTGCGTGCTGTGGGCTCTGAAGCCTGGGTTTCAGCTGGGAAAGCACCGCTGACCATCTCTCATTTGTGTGGGGTTAATACACAATCTCTCTGGGTCTGGCTACTCATTTCTTTAGGAAGACGGTCGTTGTGCCAAATGACCCTAATCTCTTTTTCAACTCCAAATTCTGTGCTTCGTTCATGTTTCTTATGCAGAGGTGATAAATCTCTGTTCAAATATAGTATTTTTTTTAATTAAATGAAACTGCACTAGTCTCTGTAATTTTCACGGTGAAGCTGTATGAGATATTAAAATAATATTTTTTTTTCTTTTTATAGGAAAGAATTTAAGAAGCTTGTGGAATAATATGGCCAGAGTAATTTAGAATCTGCAGGAAGTCCCTCAAGATAATTGGTGAGACAATAGGAATTTGTTTTCTTTGAGAGTGTATTGTATGATTATTTTGCAGACATTCTGACTATAAACTTCCTAGCCTTGTGCTCACAAGAGATGTTTTCCTTAGTCTTTTATTACTGTGTGGTTTTTAAGCTTACTAATGGTAGAAGCTGTAATAGTGACCTAGAGCTTAATTGTATGCCTCACTTCTGCTAGAAAATGCAGATTTTTTTTTATAGCTATAGATATCCATCATAGAGATACAGTCCTATAGTTCTGTCTAGCTATCTACGGACAGAACTGTCTTTACATTTCTCAGATATTATCAGCAATGCCTAAATTCCATAGCCCAAAATATATAAAATATATCCGTCATCTACAAACAGGCACACATTGTTTACATGCCAAGCATATGTAATATTTTTATGCAAAATTGAAATCAAATTTGACTGTCCTAAGACATGACAATTTATTTTCTCCTCCAATCCTAGGAAGAGAAGAATTTATAGATCCTTCATCAAGAGCTTCATTTACACAGCTGTGAGATCCAAGACGACAGTGGTGGTGAAAAGCATGAATAAATATACATCTGCTGTAGTATCATCCGGTCTGCTTGAAAAGTAATTGTGAAATTAAATTTAATATGTTTTGAACTATCATATGTAGACTGTTAGCATTTCATGGAAAGTTTTATACGGCTAAAACTACCTGTGGTCTAAGAGAGTGGTAACGAGAAAGTTTATCAGTAGTTACCTTTCACTATAAATCATTGTATAGGTAAAATTTTGCATTCTCTTCTAGAATTATCTATAGAGATTCCTTTTAAAAATTTGATCTATTCTTTCTCATGATTCTGTGGGCATTTTTTCTGGTCCACACCGGATGGTGTGGCCTTGTTCCATGTTCCCTCATCTGGGAAGGCTGGATGGCTGAGGTCTCTGTGGACCTGGTCTCTCTTCCTTCAGGCAGCCAGCTCAGGCTTTTTCACTTGGTGGCTGAGTGCTTCCCAGCTACAAGCACAAACTGTTTTACGAGTCTCTGTCTCCCTCACATTTGTTGATGCATCATTGCCTGAAGCAATTCACATAACCAAGTCCAAATTCAAGTTCTTGAGGTAGAGACTTTACATTTTAAGGGAAGAAGTAGTGAAGTCACATTCCAACGGGTATGTGGACAGAGATGGGAAGAGCTGGTGGCTGTTTTGCAAAAAGTAACACGTATATCAAGGTGTGTTCAGAGAAGTCTTGTTTTCATTCTTGGCCTTCACTCTGTGCCCTCATTCCTCCTGAGTGTAACCATCTTTATCCCTGGTTCTTTTTCAGTGCTGCTTTTTGCATAAGCAAATACATATACATATAAATATACATGTATGTTATATGTATGTGTGTTGGTATTTATATATATGTGTGTGTATATATGTATAAATATAATTACTTTTTTTTCAAAGCTATTATTTATGCTGTATAAAATTCCACTATACATTAGACAGTCTTCTACTCTTGCTTACATAGTAAACAGCCCATTGGCTCAGTTTTAAAGATCTTCCCTGGAGAAGGGTGTCAGTTCTGTTATACTCAAGGTATCTTTCTCTGACTCCTTCTCCTGGGAGCACTGGAAAGCTCCAGCCTCCCAGGGGCACAAGCCAGGGCCAGCCGTGTGGTAAGTGTAGAGCTCCATGCACAGGGCTCCATGCATTGAGGCTGAGCAGCATTACTTTGTGTTTTTATCCAATCACTCAGGGCAAAATCAAGCCCATGAGAAATAAGCATCTGACTGAGGCAGGATGTCCCAAAACACCCAGGATCCAGCTCCCAGGCTCCGCTTGCCAGTGCATTCTTAACAAAAAGGTAGCATATTAAAATTATATCTTAGTGATCGTTTCATATCAGTTTATAAAGATCTTCCTTCTGCCTTGTTGTAACTGTAGAGTGTTCTGTTCTTAAGGTACCATAATTTATTCAGCCAGTGCCTTATTGATGAGCATTTGAATTGTCTGCAGTTTTTGGTAATTATAAATTATGCCAAATGAATAACCTAGTATACAAGTCATTTTGTATTTTTTGCCAGAGTACCTCTGAGATAGATTCCTAGAAATGGAATTGTTGGATCAGAGGGTAAAGTTAGAGATTACCAAATTCCCTCTTTAGGGGTTATGCCATTTTGCATTCCCAACAATGTACAAAAGTACCTCTTTCCTATAGTCTTGCCATTTATTGTCAAAGTTTTAAAGTAATGTCTATCAGATAGGTGAAGAGCAGTATCTCTGCCTGATTTTAACTTGTAATTCTCTTACTATGATTACAGTTGAGCAGCAGAACTATTTTTAATAGCAAAAAAAAAAGAAAGAAAGTGGTATAAATTCTTAACAATAAGGGAATTTTAAAGTGAGGTCCTAGCAAGTAAATATGCTATTGTGTTAATAATAGATACTCGGGATTAAAAAATGCGGGATCCTTTACTGAAACCATAATGTATGCTGCAAGTCATGTGTGTCCCCATTGAAGGCAACTCACATTTACAGGGTTTAAGAGGTTATTGGGGGTACCTTATGGTATAATGGGGACCTCAGTCTCCTCTCTCCTTCATCTCTGCCATCTCTAAGGCTTCACTTCTTTATGTCTGTGCAGCTTAATCTCCATCAAGAATGGGCTGCAATCTGTCAGTAGAACATTTTCTGCCTTTTCCCCTAATTAGCTATTGCCCTAGTAACCAGATAGGCCATCCAACCTTAGAGCTGAATTCAATATAATGCAACTCTAAAGGATGTCTTATGTAAAGAGCAAAATATTCAAGAACAGAAGAGTTTTGTAAGTTTTTTTTATGATTTAACTTTTGAATACAAGTTTTTTTTTAAAGATATAGATGAATTTCTGTGGCAGAAGCTAAGAAAGCTTTTTCTAAAAGCTGTAGTCATATGTAAGATACGAAGTGACTTTTTTGAGTACGGTTTCCATTTTTTAGCATGTTTGAAGACAGCTGGAAGTCGTGTTTTCAACAATGGCTGTGAGACACGGTTGAGGCAGATCTTAGACCACACTTTGCCTCTGGAGTAAGCCAGACTCGCCTCGCATAGCTGGTCTCTAGTTCTGTACCCTTGGTCACCAAGTTAACCTTCCCGGATTTTGGTTCTTTTAGAAAAATGAGGACACAATACCCAATACATCATAAGGAAGCAGATAACCCTAAGCTTTATTTCAAACTTTGTTCACGTTTTCTTGGACCAGTAAAAGTCTCTGCTCTGACCAGTGTGCAGAAACACAACTGGGGTAGGGAGGATATCCTTTGCAGAATTCTTTTAAACAGTTCCTTCTTTCCTAATGGTATCACATTTATGTCTGGCAGAAACTACAGCTGGAACAAGTGTTTTGTGCCAGGAAAATACTCTTTCTAAATTAAGGAATAAACTGAGTTTTTTTGTTTGTTTGAGATTCAAATGACGATCATATTTATTTTGCTTTAAATGGCCACAAGCATGTCTTTAAAAGTCACTTGCCTAATTCATTGAAGTATTTAGTTTTGGAATCCTTCAGTGTAGTCAAAAAATCAGCTAAACGCAAATCTCTTCTGTCACCTTTAATAAATCGTTAAATTTATTTAAATAATATTTTTAAGAGTATTTTTCTTCTACTCCAAAGAAGTAAGCATTATTGCAGTAATTTCTTTTATTGTTTGGTTGTTTTATAGAGAAATTAAAAATATAAGTAGGAAAATTCATTTGATTGCTTTTGTAGCTCCATACTTTTTAAAAGATGTAGTTGCTAGTGTGTGCTGAGTATTCTGAGTTGTCAAGATCTAAGAGTTTGATTTAACAAGTAAAGAAAAAGTAGTTTCCCATCTCTAGGCTAACCTGTGCATGCTAATTTACTTTATCTTAGGGACCCTGCCTTTCAGATGATTACAGTCACCAAGGAAACAGGCCTTGGTCTGAAGATCCTAGGAGGAATTAACCGGAATGAAGGTCCCTTGGTATATATCCAGGAAATCATTCCTGGAGGAGACTGTTATAAGGTAAAAATGAAAATAAAAATAACCTTTCACCCAAAAAGACAAAACCACTAGTGACGAAGTTTGTTTTCCTACTTCATCAGTAAATTTTTGGTATTAACTGAATGTCCACTGTGACCATTTCTCAGTGAAAAATACAAAGGGACTGGAAGATCTTTACTGTCAAGGAACTTTAACCTAGCAAATGAATAGGAAGTAAATATGAAATAAATATGGAAATAGAAGATTTCAAGCTCTAACTAAAGGTTATATATTTTGAATTATATGCTGTTCAACTTTTATCCTAAGCCTGGTTGAGAGAAATTATATTTGAAGACATGTTAACCATCCACTGCTCAAAGTTAGGGTTAAGTTAGATCACTTAAACTTAAACTACGTTCATTTAGCCTCTCCCAAATGTGAAACAGAACAAAACAAACAAACCAAGCAAATAAAATACTTGTTTCTGAATTTGCAGTAATTCTTACCGCGTTTGTTATGTCACTCACTAGTTGCCCAAATCAGAAATTAGATTTAGAATTACAATTGGAAAATACCTTTCTTAGGAATTAGGAAGCCTTACTCTCCCCTTCACTGTGAGAAATTTATAAATCATGAGTTCCTTTTTGCTCTGGTTGCTAGGAAGCTCAGATCCATACTTGAAGCACAATACCAGCAACTTAGTTAACAAATTGGTTCCTATATTTTCATGCTCATTTATTTCTCTTGAATTTTATTTGGTATTTCTGTTTTACTAATGTGATTTTATATGTCTGTTGTTGAAAATCGCCTCTAGTCCTTTTTGGAGATACAGGATATATAGAATTTAATACAATATTCTGTTAATATCAAGCTTTATAACATGAGAAACGATCCTCCTATAAAGTTTGTTCATAGTTTTGTTCTTCTTATTCTCGTTGTTTTTGTTTTGGTTGAATACATAGTGCTACCCTTACTCCCCAGCCCCACCCCAAACATCATTTAACAAGCAGTTTAGTTATTCATTTGGATTTTTTTCCCCCCTGGTAGAAGAAGAGTCAGTTTAACCAAATAACTTCCAAAACAATAGACTCAAATTGTTTTGAAATGTTGAGGAGTAAGGTATCTTCCAAATAGACTTACCAATTTGTAAGTATTATACAGTAAGTTTAGGATATTATAATCATACAGACTTTTGGCTATTGAATTTAACTTAACCAAATAAGAGCATACTTAAATGCTAAATGTAAACAAATTCAAACAAAAAAAAATGAAATTTTTCTTGTAAGAACTGAGATATCTAGCACTGCTTTGAAACTAAACTAAAACCTTTGGTTTTAAAGGTGAGATATGTGTGCATGTGTGTGTATTTATGTGTGTGTATTCAGTATAGCTAAAGTATGTCTTAGATTATACTTGATGTAATGTAATAGATCATGGTACTTGAAAAGTGATAAGAGTTTACCTTTCAGACAAGCATCAATTTGTGCTTTTTTATACCCATGAAAAATATTTGTAGTTAAAGTAATACATTGATAACAGTGGTAGTGGGTGTCTCATCTGCTGTCAGTGATCACAGACTAAGAAATTATACCCATAATACATACTTTCTTTTGTTGAATTTTCTGAGAATTTCATTGTTTGAAAGGATATTAAAAAGCAAAACCATGTAATAGACTTTATTTTATATGTACCACTAGAGGGCAGCACAGAATTATTAATGTTCTCTGACAGTATCGGTCATGTCCAAGAGAAGAAAACTGCCAAAATAGAGAAGAGTAAGTAGGTTTGACATGCTTACATTTATTTTTGTATTCTTCCTCAAGCTGGAGAATGATATACATATTTACTCTGCAAATACAAATTAATGCAATTCTATTTAAAAATATTTTTCTTAATAATATTTACTGTGTTCTAAATACTGTGTTAGGCTTGTTAATAAACTTACAGTCTGCACAAAATTTCTGCATTGTAGGTATATTCCTAGAATAGGAAACTCACAGGCTCGTAGGTTATCCTTATTAAGTTGCTGAACTGAGCAACTGTTAATATTTTTTAATGCATATGCACACTTTCTCTAATTCTATTTTAACATTATATTGTTTCAGAACTAACAATATAGGCAATCTTAAGCTTGTAAATATATTATATTCCATTTATATTTGCAAACTTCATAGACAGGGGTTATTGGAACTCAGAAGGAATCTTCTTTAATTAATCATGGTTAGCTGCCCCTTCTCCCTCCCACCCTCATACACACACAAAAATGTTTTTCCTCCTGGAAAATATGAAATAAAATATTGGTTCAGTCATCAAAATGTCATGTTTCTTTGAAAAACATACTCAAGTTCAAATTTGGGGCATCTTGATCTTTTTCTGGTTCGGGTAGGAAAGAATATTCTCCCGGCTCTAAGTGCTAGAGATAGCCTATGGATTGAGAACAAATGTATACTAGTACTGAGTTAAGGAAATATGGGAACTCCAAGACCCTTTTCATCCCACCACCTAATCACATGTCTGTCTGGAGTCCTCAGTGTTCAATTTGAGAGCTTTTTTTGGCTGGGAGACTCCAATTGCTTGATTTCCACTTGGATCTCTTAAAGGCATTTCAGACTCAACAAGTCTGAGGCAGGACTCGTGGCAGTCACACTACACCTTCATCTGTCCATCTCTTCCCACATAGACCTTCTTCTAGTGTTCCTAGTCTTGGTGAATGACACCTTCCAGTTTCACAAATTCAGAAGACCTAACAGCATCAGCCTTCCTGATCTCCACTGCTGTCTCCATCGCTTAAACTACCATCAGTTTTTATCAGGCCTCACAATAGCTTAGCCTGCTCTTTGCGTTTCCCTCCTGAACCGTTTTACTAATACCTGCTTACCTGAAGTGCTCTGTGTAGTGTGACTTCTGTCCTCTGTTTCTCTGGCTGTACATCTCTGCCTCCCAGAGTAACATTCATCTAATCCCTGGAAAGGACCAAGTTCTTTCTTCTCTTACATGCTGTTCCCTCTGACTGAGAATAGCTCCTCCCATTACTTCCAAGTGTCAATTCAAAGTCCACTTCCAAAGAGATATATTCCCTGTGCATCCCCCCAAGTCTAGGCGAGTTTTTTTTTTTTTTAGCTATATGTGCTCCTAGAGCCTGCTCCTTTCCTTTATAATCACTGATCTCAGTTTGTAATCATACATTGATACCTGTGATTTCTTAAGTGCAAGCACTCTATCTGATTTTATTCACAATAATATCCTTAGTCTCCAGTGTGGTACTTGCTACATATTAGTTGCTCAATTAATACGAATGAATGAATGAATGATCCTTTAGTCATTCTGTCATGTTTCTGAGAATGGCTGATCTGCCTGTTTACCATTCCACTGCCACCATCTGGGCTCCACACCAAAGTACCCCTCCTTCCTAGCCCTTTGTTTTGGATTCTGAACAACACTTTGAAGTGTTCAAATGTTTCTGTTTGTTTCGTTATTTCTCTGCAATGATGTAAGGAGCGCAAGAGGGAGTCAAACTTTTTTTCTTCAAACCTGGTGTATTTCATGTTACTGATGCTAGAAAACACACACACACACACACACACACACACACACACACACAGTCGGCCCTCCAAATCCTTGGGTTCTAGTTCTGTGAGTTCAACTAATTTCTGATTGAAAATATTCAGAAAAGAAAATCCAGGAAGTTCCAAAAAGCAAAACTTGAATTTGCCACACAGGCAACTATTTACATAGCATTTGCATTGCATTAGGTATTATAAATAATCTAGTGATGATTTAAAGTATACGGAGGATGTACATAGGTCACATGCAAATACTGTGCCATTTTCTGTAAGGGACTTCAGCATCTGTGGATTTTGGTATCCACAGGGCTACTGGAACGACCTCCTTCGGACACTGAGAAATGACTATACACACACACAAAACAGATATATAGATTGGGAATTACCTGCATGTGTACATGTATATATTTTGTCTCCCTAGCATCTCTAAAATTGAGATGGGTCTTATAATAAATGTCATAGTGTAATATGCAGCACTTTTTTCTCTTAGCATTACATAAAATTATGTCATATCTTATAGTCAATGTCATCTTAGATAGCATAAATTCAGAACTTAAAAAAAATCTTTTTTATTGACGTATAGTTGATTTACAATGTTGTATTAGTTTCGGGTGTGCAGCAAAGTAATTGAGTTATATATGTGTGTGTGTATATATATATGTATATATTTCAGATTCTTTTCCATTATAGATTATTACAAGATATTGAATATAGTTCCCTGTACTATAAGTAGGTCCTTGTTGTTTATTATATATATATAAGTATATGTATCTGCATATATCTGTTAATCCCAAATCCCTAATTTATCCCTTCCCTCCTCTTCCCCTTTGGTAACCATAAATATTTTTCCTATGTCTGTGAGTCTATTTCTGTGTTGTAAATAGTTTCTTTGTATCATTTTTTTAGATTTCCCCATACAAGTCGTATCATATGATATTTGTCTTTCTATGTCTGACTTACTTCACTTAATATGATAATCTCTAAATCCATCCACGTTGCCATAAATAGTATTTCACTCTTTTTTGAGGCTGAGTAAAATTCCATATATATATAGATATATATTTATATATAATATCTATATATATCTCTCTCACATCTTCTTTATCCAATCATCTGTCAATGGACATTTAAGTTGCCTCCATGTCTTGGCTATTGTGAATAGTGCTCCTATGAGCGTTGGGGTGCATGTATCTTTACAAATTACAGTTTTTATCTTTTCCGGATGTATGTCCAGGAGTGGGATTGCTAGATCAGAAGGTAACTCTATTTTTAATTTTTAAAGGAACTTCCATATTGTTCTCCATAGTGGCTGCACTAATTTACATTCCCACCAACAGTGTAAGAGGATTCCCTTTCCTCTACACTCTCTCCATCATTTATTATTTGTAGACCTTTTAATGATAGCCTCTGTGACCAGTTTGAGGTGACACCTCATTGTAGTTTTGATTTCCATTTCTCTATTAATTAGTGATATTGAGCATCTTTTCATGTGCTTATTGGCCATCTGTATGTCTTTGGAGAAATGTCTGTTTAGGTCTTCTGCCAATTTTTGATTGGATTATTTGTGGGTTTTTTTGATACTAAACTGAATGAGCTATTTGTATATTTTGGAAATTAATCCCTTGGTTGCATTGTTTGCAAGTATTTTCTCCCATTCCGTAAGTTGTCTTTTTGTTTTGTTTATGGTTTCCTTTGCTGTGCAAAAGCTTTTAAGTTTGATTAGGTCCCATTTGTTTATTTTTGCCTTTATTTCCATTAACCTAAGAAAGGGATCTGATTTATGTCAAAGAGTGTTCTGCTTCTGTTTTCCTCTAGGAGTTTTATGGTTTCTGTTCTTACATTTAGGTCTTTAATCCATTTTGAGTTAATTTTTGTATATGGTGTTGGAGAATATCCTAATTTCATTCTTTTACAGATTGCTGTCCAGTTTTCTCAGCGCCAGTTATTGAAGAAACTGTCTTTTCCTCATTGTATAGATACAACCTTGTAGATTAAGACAAAGATTAGACACATAGATACTCATGACAGTCACTGTTCACAAAGGATTACGTTAGAACATATTTAACTTTCAGAAGAAGTCTATTTTCAGGATGTGCTGAGCATACCATTGGAACTGGAACCACGGCTTTTTGGATAGATGGCAAAGGGTAGAGAAACCAGTCTCATTGGTGGGTTCTAAAGCAGTAGCAGCCAAGAGGGTTCACTTTAAGATGTCACTTTCTTTTCTCCTTTGCCATTATTTGTGTTAGAGCCACCTTAATTTCCTCAGACTGTTTCCTGGCCTTATTTGTTTGTTGTAAACTTAGTTTATACCTGGTTCTATGCTCAGGGAAATAAGCATGAAAGGACATGGTTCTGGCCAACTGAAAAATCAGTACTGCTAATTGGGGAGCTGCTGTGTTAATACACTCTAATGGAAGAAAAGAGATAAGTGAACAAATAAGGACAGTACAGAGTAAACGCAATAACGTAGGTAAGTAAAGTGTTTTTGCAGCAAAGAGGAGGGAACAATTAAGTAAATCTAGGGAGCTGGGGAGAACATACAGCAGAGAGAATGTTTGAATTTGGCTGTGAAGTTTGAGAGTTCATCAGACAGAGATGTGGCAAGGTGGGTGGTGGCATTCTAGACAGGAATTGGTACATGTTAGCACATTAAGGTTTGAAAGACTGTTGCTGGTTTAAAGAACATTTTCTGAGGATAGAATGCAGAATGTATATGCTGAGGAGAGAAGGTGGATGATGAAGATAGAAAAAGTAGGTGGCAGCTAGTTGTGCTGGGGTTTGGGAATTTAAGGAGTTTCAACTTTTCCTATCAGTGGGCAGTCATCAAAGTTTCTTAATTTGAGGGGTAGCAGGATTAAATTTGCTGACAGTATGAAAATTGCCCATGACAGAGAATGGGGTTCTGATTCGACTCACCTTTATTTTAACACCTACAATGTGCTAGGATTTTGTATATGTTATTTAATTATCCCAGCAACCTAATGTGATAGGTATTTATCCCCACCTTATAGCTAAGAAAGAGAGTCTCATAGAGATTAAACAAATTGCCTGTTTCTCATTAATAAGTGGTATTTAAAGAGGAATACCTCCAGTTGACAGTTTATGAAAGTATGGGAAAGGAATACAGAGGCTCATAGGAGCATTTCCTTAGTATTTAAGAATAGTGAGTTAGAGTCAGCCTGTATAGATGGTTTCTGATGATATGGTAACGTGTTATTTAGGAAACTGTATAATGGTCATCATAGTCTGAAATGAACAGTGTTGGTAGTTCTTAACAAAATATTTAAATGGTCAAGAATACATTATTACTTCAACATCTTTATAAATGTCAATATGAAAGAATCCAGGCTGAAGCTGGGCACGTGGAAGTGCTTGGCACATCGCCTGTCACGTTGTACAGTTGCTCAGTAAGTGCTGAATCAGAATCCAGACGGTGTGGAAGGGGCCTCAGCATATCCCTGAAGTTACTATCTTCACATACACGTTAATCCAGCTGGGGCAGAATTCAGCGGCTTTGAATGCCAGACTTTTAACAGAAATAGCTTTGTTTTAGTTTGCAGGTTCTGACTTTTAAGCAGGTTTAGAAATTCACATGATCAGCTAAGATCTTATTCTAGGAGGCAAAGAAAGAAGAAAAAAAAAACTGCCATGAGTACTTTTTAGAAAGAAAAATATATGTAAACACCAGAAGCCACAGTTAGAGGCATCCTTCTCTTCTCTGACTCTTGTCTTGCTGGAAAATGCTACACAGTGTACTTTAATACAAGATATGTTCAGTTGCCTTGCTGAGAGCGTTTTCCTTTGTGTGGCTAATACGGTGTAGCCTGAAAGGAGAACGTGGGAGGTAGTAGGTCAGCCTACTGTTTTCTGAAAGCTGCTTCTCCGTAACACTGACCACCAACTGTTGTTTCTATAAGATAAACGGGTAACAGGGGCTGCCTCGGACAGTTCAGAATTTGGTTCTGTGTTCCTTGTGGATGACGTTGGGCACCTCCCCCACCCCCTTCCTTGCCCCTCTCTCGTAGTTTATGAACATCTACCTAGCAGGTTGTAGAGCTCAAGTGCGAATGTAGATCTGTCAGAGCCGGGTCTTGCCACACCTTGTGCTCTTTTTCCCCACGTCAGTCCCCTGCCCGAATAGAAGACACAGTCATCATTGTAGAATATTCCCTTTTCAAGGAAATTTGATAAAAGGACGTAACTCTTAATACCAAGAATATTTAGAGTCAAACAGAATAACCTGATATTTACTGTCCACCGTCCCAGTTCTAAAAGAACCTTTTTGTTCCTTGTCAGAGTCCTTTAAATGCTTTGCTCCAATGCTGTAGGGCTTTCTTCATTTTTCCCTTTCTTTCCCTAAACTGTGTTGCCAAGCTTTAGGATGTTAGTCAATATTAGTAGTATAAATTTCAGTTATAACCTACCTTATTAAGCTGATTCTAATGAGGAATTTTTTTGCAGATTCCAAATGGTCTAGAGCTAGATTTAACAATGACAGTTATTTAATTTTATTTATTTATTTATTTTTAAATTAGATTTAAAAAAAATCTCTACATAATATTTCCAAAGCCAGCTTCGGAATATAGAACCAAAATGTAATTCATCTAGTTCGGTACATTGTAGAGGCAAACATCATGACCGTTCTTTATATTTTGAGGGGATGGAAATTTTCTTTCTTTCTTTTTTATGATGTAATATTTGACACATACAGAAGGATATTGGAACATATATCTAACTTACGAAGCATCATAATAAAATGAATGCCTATGAATCCACTTAGAGTTCACCATTTGACTTAAGAAGTCGAAAATTTTACAACTGAGGCTTCCTCTGTGCTTTACCCTGATTACACTCCACCTTCTCCCTCCCAGAAATAAGCACTCTCCAGAATTTTATTTATTCTTCCCTGACTTTTATTAGCCTTATCTTTTTGCCTGTGGCAGAAAGGTTTTTTTTTTTCTTTTCTTTTTTTTGGTTACCATTTCACTTTAACCTAGAGGGAATAACTTATCCTCAGACTGACATTAACATAGTAAATTGCAAGCTATTGTACATAAGTATCTAAGGGTAGTGTGAGTATAGTTGATTGAAATGCACATGTAACCAAAGTCTGTAATAAGACTTGGGCCTGGGCAGTACAGCACTGTGTTTATAAAATCTTTCAAAATCAGCTCTTCCATTTTACTGAACCATGTAGGATCCATATGGTAGATACTCTCTCCATATTGCTTAGCCTTTTCCAGCATTACTGCTGTGTTTTACTCCCCATACATTTATCAGATGGAAGGAGAGAAAAAAAATCATTTATGCATAGAGCAATTGTGTGTTTTCTGACTTTGCTAGTCATATTTAATCACATATTTATAAAATCCAAATTAGTTTTCAAATTTTATATATTTTAAAATCAAATTGCCTTTTGGCTTAATTTTTTTTTACATTTTTTATTGATTCATAATCATTTTACAGTGTTGTGTCAAATTCCAGTGTTCAGCACAATTTTTCAGTCATTCATGGACATATACATACTCATTGTCACATTTTTTTCTCTGTGATTTATCATAACATTTTGTGTATATTTCCCTGTGCTATACAGTGTAATCTTGTTTATCTATTCTACAATTTTGAAATCCCAGTCTATCCCTTCCCACCCTCTACCCTCCCCCCCCCCGGTAACCACAAGTCTGTATTCTCTGTCCATGAGTCTATTTCTGTCCTGTATTTATGCTTTGTTTTTGTTTGTTTGTTTGTTTTTGTTTTTTAGATTCCACATATGAGCGATCTCATATGGTATTTTTCTTTCTCTTTCTGGCTTACTTCACTTAGAATGACATTCTCCAGGAGCATCCATGTTGCTGCAAATGGCATTATGTTGTCGGTTTTTATGGCTGAGTAGTATTCCATTGTATAAATATACCACATCTTCTTTATCCAGTCACCTGTTGATGGACATTTAGGTTGTTTCCATGTTTTGGCTATTGTAAATAGTGCTGCTATGAACATTGGGGTGCAGGTGTCATCCTGAAGTAGATTTCCTTCTGGGTACAAGCCCAGGAGTGGGATTCCTGGGTCATATGGTAAGTCTATTCCTAGTCTTTTGAGGAATCTCCACACTGTTTTCCATAGTGGTTGCACCAAACTGCATTCCCACCAGCAGTGTAGGAGGGTTCCCCTTTCTCCACAGCCTCTCCAGCATTTGTCATTTTTGGATTTTTGAATGACGGCCATTCTGACTGGTGTGAGGTGATACCTCATTGTAGTTTTGATTTGCATTTCTCTGATAATTAGTGATATTGAACATTTTTTCATGTGCTTTTTGATCATTTGTATGTCTTCCTTGGAGAGTTGCTTGTTTAGGTCTTCTGCCCATTTTTGGATTGGGTTGTTTATTTTTTTCTTATTGAGTCGTATGAGCTGCTTATATATTTTGGAGATCAAGCCTTTGTCGGTTTCACTTGCAAAAATTTTCTCCCATTCCGTAGGTTTTCTTCTTGTTTTATTTCTGGTTTCCTTTGCTGTGCAGAAGCTTGTAAGTTTCATTAGGTCCCATTTGTTTATTCTTGCTTTTATTTCTTCTAGGAGAAAATTTTTGAAATGTATGTCAGATAATGTTTTGCCTATGTTTTCCTCTAGGAGGTTTATTGTATCTTGTCTTATGTTTAAGTCTTTAATCCATTTTGAGTTGATTTTTGTATATGGTGTAAGGGTGTGTTCTAGCTTCATTGTTTTACATGCTGCTGTCCAGTTTTCCCAACACCATTTGCTGAAGAGACTGTCTTTATTCCATTGTATATTCTTGCCTCCTTTGTCGAAGATGAGTTGACCAAAAGTTTGTGGGTTCATTTCTGGGCTCTCTATTCTGTTCCATTGGTCTATATGTCTGTTTTGGTACCAATACCATGCTGTCTTGATGACTGTAGCTCTATAGTATTGTCTGAAGTCTGGGAGAGTTATTCCTCCAGCCTCTTTCTTTCTCTTCAGTAATGCTTTAGCAATTCTAGGTCTTTGATGGTTCCATATAAATTTTATTATGATTTGTTCTAGTTCTGTGAAATATGTCCTGGGTAATTGGATAGGGATTGCATGAAATCTGTAGATTGCCTTGGGCAGTGTGACCTTAATTTTTTTTTTAATGTTTGTAATTCAGAAGGGTCATAGGGTCATTATGCATTTAGTTATAGTATCTTTCATTGTACAATATTTGAGATAACATGTTCCCATAGAAGTTTTTCATAAATATTTTATATTTATTTGCTTTCCTGCATACTCAGTATTTGGTGTAAGAGATAATAGTAAATGTCTTTAAAAAATAACTATTGTTACTTAGCAGTAAAGTAACCATAAATCACCATTATTATATATTATGCAGTTCAGATAAAAGATCACTTATCCAGGGATATATCTTAGTAGATAAGACTTTAAAAAGCTGCTCCCTTGAATTTGTGGAATTAACTTATGTACCGTCAAGGGTGAAAATGCTTTTTAACCATAGCTGCTTCTTCCTTAGTTATAGAAATAATGCTTTCTGTCTTTGTACAAGTGATGAATAGAGAAGCATCTTAGGAACTGAAAATGAAGAGAGCTCTTTCTTCTTTTGCAGTTTGAATTGAGAAAAAAGACAGATGAAGACTGAGAAACTCGCCTAACATATACATTAAATCTTACAACTTTTGTGCTTTTCTCATTCGGTTAAGCCAGTTATAGGCAGAGCTGGAGCTTGTCAAAGACAAAGCCAGTCAGTTAGAATTGGTTGTTGTTAGTAGGTTGTGTGCCTAAAGTTACCTGTATAGCCAGCTGGGCCTGTGTCACAGGACAGACAGCAGGTCCGGAAAAGAAGACGTTTGACCATGAACAGAAATGTCACTATAATTAAGAATCAATATAATTAAGATCCTTGACTGAATTTTTAAAAATTCTGACTGTGGAATATTCTTAATGTTTGATGGGATAAAAGACTTTATCACAGTCAGAGATGTATTTATCTCATAGTACCAACCTTTTCAAACAGGTCTCTTTCCCTGGTTACCAGACTGTGTCTTCATATAGTCAGGATTCCTTAGCGTGAGAGTTTTTTCAAGGAACACGTGAATGTTTTCATGTCATTCACATATATTACCAAAGCAGGTTTTAGTCATACTTTTTGCTATTGAGATTCTTTGTCTAAAATTTCCTTTTTACTGTTTTATGTAAGTCATTCTTTACTAAAACTTTGCTTTGCTTTCATTGCATCAAGTAATTTTTTTAAGAAACACCTTTATCAGTTTCTTTTAAAATGTTATTATTTTTGTTAGGATGGACGTTTGAAACCAGGAGATCAACTTGTCTCAATAAACAAGGAGTCTATGATTGGTGTATCATTTGAAGAAGCGAAAAGCATAATTACCAGAGCCAAATTGAGGTAACTATTCTATCTGTAACATAGGATGAGTCATTTAGCATGTCTCCTAAAAATAGCAATTGAAGTTGTCTTAGTACTCTAGACTCTAAAAGAAGTATTTTTTGATAATATTTGAAACATTTTCTCAGAATTCAATTTTGCTATATCCATAAAGTGATTTCTTTTTAATGGTAGATCAGAATCTGCCTGGGAGATAGCATTCATCAGACAAAAATCTGACAGCAGTCATTTAGAAAATCCATCGTGTACATCCCTCTTAAAAGCTACAGGAGAATATGGAAGTCTTCTTTCTTCTCCCTCTGAATTACTGGTTCCAAAGACATCATCCACTCCCAAATCTACAGATGCCATTTTGCCTTCCTTCCAGATAAATCAGGTAATCTTCAATTTTTCTGTTTATGTAGTTCACAAATCCCCTGTGTGTCTTTATGTTTATTACATACATAGAGAATTATAATTTTGGTAATATAGTTTGTTAACAAATTGGTATTTCATTGAAAGTTCTTTTTCTGTTTAAGATTTTCATGCTGTGCTGTCAGTAAATGTAATTTTTCAAGTCAGTTTATCCTCTGTCTAGAAAACCATGATCAGGAATGGCATCACAAAGGTATACATCTACATATCACTCAAAGCTACGATATGGAATGTTATAC
Source organism: Vicugna pacos (assembly GCF_048564905.1). Taxonomy (NCBI): domain Eukaryota; kingdom Metazoa; phylum Chordata; class Mammalia; order Artiodactyla; family Camelidae; genus Vicugna; species Vicugna pacos. The sequence goes on along the minus strand of NC_133002.1, from coordinate 19,426,352 downwards.
ATCTATTTTCAGGTAGTCTCTGATATGTCTCCATTCATTATTATTTCTGTTTTCTGCTTGACTGAAGACAGGCAGTCTTCCTTTCTGTTCCTCTGCTTCTTTCCTACACAGTGAGGCTAATCCTGATCATCCAGGGTAGGTGGGTGTTACTCCCTCACGTGTGCATGCTGGAGTACAGTTCACCCTAGAATCACACAGTAGGGAGTGTTTCTACATCAAAATCGATACATTTACAATCATCCCTTGATATCTGTGGAGGGACTGGTTCAGGGACGACCTCCCCACATCCCCCACAGCAGATACCAAAATCCAAGGATGCTCAAGTCCCTTATATAAAATGGTGTAGTATTTGCATATAACCCACAAACACCCTCTTGTATACTTTTAAGTCATCTCTAAATTATTTATAATACCTAATACAGTGTAAATGCTATGTAAATGGTTGTAAATACCTTGTAAATGCTATGTAAATAGTTGCCTGTGCAGCAAAGTTCTGTTTTTTGGAACTTCTCTGGAATTTTTTTTTTAAACACTTTCAACACGCTGTTGATTGAATCTGCAAATGCAGAACTGACAGATATGGAGGGATGACTGTACTTACTAATTGCTGCAATGCCCTAACAAATCAAAATTATAAAGTAGAGCGTTTACCCTTTAAATCTGTGTTAGCTATAAAACAAAATAGGAAACTCAGGCAGGCTTTTACTCAGTGCAATTAAAATTCATCAAAGGTAACTTCAGTTTCAGGTTCATGCTAATCAGACACAGTTTAAGATTTTCTCTCAGCCCCTTATATTTTTTCAGTTGGGATTCTAATACGTTTTCAAAGACAAGGTACATAGCCTTATATTTTATCTTTGGACATGGTAGAGCTGAAAGCAGTTGTTACCTGTAATTCCAAGTTTGCTTTGTTTGAAGATGAATATGCCAAAATTTTAAAGGTTTCATATTTGGGGGACCAGTGCTTTAATCTCTTTAATCATTCTTTTTATGTTAACATAAGCTTCTAGTCTGGTCTTTGACCTACTTTGGAAAATGACATTTCATGTTCCTCATTTTCTTTCATAGATAAAAACTGGTTGTAAGAAAACAGAACAGACTCCAGTTACTTCTTCAGACAACAGCCCTACAGATAAGTCTAACACAGGTAAATGCACATTTAATTCCCCTTTCCTGTTATTTTTTTTCAATTACTCTCTCAATGAGGAGTACATAATGCGACTTAATAAACTTTAAATGAGTGTGCATTATGCCTTTTTTTCTTCATTGAATAAACGAGCAAAATAAATGTATTGTGCAGTGGTCCCTGTTAGATTATGACTTTTACTGGAAATTTTCCTGAACAAAGGGTTGAAATTTTAAAAGACACGTTATCATAACAGTATCAATGAAGCTGTAATAATCAATGAACTGTTGAGACCAAATAATGAAAACTCTTCTATAAATCAAGATTAGGTTGCCTTGCCCTTTTAGTGAAATTCTGGTGAGGCATATTAAATGCATCTTTCAGAGAAATTATAGAAGGCAGCATAGTTTAAGGAAAGAAATATATTTTGTTTTTCTTGGAAGAGATTATATAGCTATAAATTGGAAAGAATATCTGTATTGTGAATTCAACATTATTGGTCCTTAATTACCATGAAATAATTTACTAACTTTTAAAACAATGAAGGATTGATTGCATAAGCTACCCATAAGAAAAGGATTTTTATCAATCTGTAAAGTGTTTTTTGACTCTCAAATATCAAGAAAAATTTACTCCCCTTAAATTAACTCCAAAAGTTAAACAGAGCAATTAAAAAAAAACTTTACTTATAGAAAGGAAATGTTGATTACATATATCTAAATTATAAAACAAAGCTTTTACTCATGTATTTTGATTTTTAATAGCATTATCTAGATCAAAACTGCAAAATAAGGAAGAGTTAGTATAAATCGTACAGTGTCTTAGTCTGTTTGTGCTACTGTAACAAAATGCCACAGACTGAGTAGCTTACCAACAACAAACATTTTTTTCTCCCAGTTCTGGAGGCTGGCAGTCTAGGATCATGGTGCCAGCACGATCCGAGTGACTACCTTCTTGTGGTTGCAGACTTCCCACTGTGCCCTCACGTACTGGAAGGATTAGGGAGCACTGTGGGGTCTCTTTTAAAAGAACTTGAATCCCATTTGTCTAAGTATCATGGTCTAAGCATCTCCCAAAGGCCCCCAACTCCTAATACCGTGACCTTTGAGGGTTAGGACTTCACCATATGAATTTTGGGTGGACGGAAGCATTCAGACCATAGCATACAGCTCCTGTACTTACCAGGAATTTATCGTGGAATCCAAGTAGTTTCTCTGATTTGGAATGGTATTTACCAGTGGGTTAGGAGCAATCTTTAGCCATAAATATATGCCTTTTTACTTAGTGGGCTTTGTTGACTCTTAGAAACTTTATTAGTAGTATTTCCTTTACATAATTGATTTCTATTCTCTTGATAAATTGTTTTTATTTTAAACTAGGAACCTATGTGAGAAAAAAAATACATGAAAGAAGCAAACAATGGAGAGGAGGCATTTATGTAGCTTGTTTTTAATTTTTAAAGTAACTGAGCTTTAATGCCTCTTTTAGCCATTTGTTTATTCACTAAGTATTTACTGAGTATGTCACGTGTGTCACACTCAGTTCAAATGAAGGAATTAGGATGTTTTCCATGAGGTACTTAACAGCATATTTTGAAATAAAATATGGGGTTAAAAACCTTCATTATTCAGATCAGAAAACACATATATGTGTGTGTTTGTTCATGTGTGTGTGATTATTTTATTGAATAACTAACTACTCTTCTGTTTGCAGTGTTCTGTGTTGCCTAAAGCAGGGTGTGGGTAGTTTTAGTGCTCTAAGAAGTATACTGTCTTATGGATGAATAACACATTTGCACAAATCAGTTAAAGACACAAACAAAGTGGACTAAGAGAAGAAATGTTAAGCGGCCTGAGTGTGGTACAGGGAAGGCACAGTGAGTGGTTAATCACCAGGCTCTGAATGCAGACTTAGAGGTTCAGATCTTTGCTCCAACTTATTAGCTATGTTACCTTGAAATAGTTGCCTTTTGGGTTTGGTGCGAGATTTTACATGCCAGGCACTTTGTAACAGGTGCATTGTGTATGCTCAGTGCATTTTGCTGTTATTATTATTAATCTTACAGAACCTGCAGACTAGAGTATAGCTCAGATAATATTCCATGGCATGGTTTTTAGAGCAGAAGTGACAGCTTCTGTCCTTTAATTCAGTTTTGCTTTCTCCTTCCTACTCCCAAAGCTAGTACATAGTAAAAGATTTGTCATGAAATACACAGAAATCAAGAGGAAAATTTCTTGGCAGATGTCAGACATCATCCAGATATTGAAAGGAGTGGTAAACATCACCATGATCAAAAGCAAAGAAGTAAGGACAAGCTACGTGTCAGGTGACCCTAGGAGGCAAATCTGATTAGGGCAAGAGATCCCGTAGTAATGAACAAACAGGTAATTTACCTCAGTGACTATAATACTACTAGACTTTGTAATAGAAAAATAAATTAGTAAAAAATATATTTGAGTGAGTAAGCTATATATAAAGTAGATATTAAAATGAAATTAAAGTGGAATTTTAATTTTTCTACAGTAGAAATAGAATTGACTCAGTACCATTTTCTTCCACATAAATATAGTGGGCTAGATGTTTCTGGGTGGAAAAAAAGTCAACTCTAAATTTTATCTAGGTAACTTATATACATTGTGGTTTGTTTGATAGAAGTACTTAACTATAGACTGTCCTCAAATTAGGTCCTTAACCATCACATCTAGACTCCTTCAGCCAGCTGAAGGAGTATTTATTAAAAAAAATAGACAAATTTTAATGTCAACCTCAACAAAAATAAACTTAATGAGGCAAATCTACCCCTGTTCCCATCTCAAAATCATTCCAAAATGTAAAACTGTTCAGAACATTTAAAATCCACTTGTACTTGAGTATGTTTTTGGAAACTATTCTATTATATAAATTTCTTATTTCAGAACCCAGAGTTATTTACTACTGCCGTAAGCTGAGTAACGCGTGCGTTTGTGAGTGAGCTAGAAGCCTAAGAAAGGCATTCCTAAGGAAATCAGCAGAGTTATTGCATGAAGAAATACAATCATGACTTTACCACAACACAAGCTCTAATTCTCCTGCAGTCAGGCTTCCGTAACTGAAAGCAAACTAGTGATGAGGAAGAATATCCATGGAGAGGGTTCATAGTATTAACCAAATACTTCTGATCCTGCCCTGATAAAGCATTTCTTTTCCTCTGCCCCTGAAAAGAGGCACAGGAAGAGAAAAGCCAAGGAAATAGTAAGCCATGCTTTGGAAAGTCTCCCTTGCCCAGAGAGGAGCAAATAAAGAGCTTGAGGCTGGAATGGAGAGATGACCCTCACAAATGAGGAAAGCCGTCCGTGGTAGGGGCTTTTCAGGGCACGCTACCTTGAGTTACCAGAGCATGCTGGATTTATGCCCACATCCTCCTGAGGTTTTGGCTCAAAGGTAAAGGTTTAGGGGAAGTTTGGCTAGAAGAAAGTGAGGTTTCGTTAAAGCCATGATTACATATTGTTGAATTGCAGGGTTAGTATAATTTTACAACAAATTTTTATCTCTGTCTCTGCATTAATATTAACAGTACTTTATAGTTTTCATACTAGTTTTCTAAGATTTTTTTTTTACCCTTATAATTCCTATAGGGTAGTCTGTTTTATTCTTCCTACTTTACGGATGAGAAAACTGTTGATAAAAGATATTGACACATTCAAGAAATAGGCTTCAGGGGTCACAAGAGATTAGAATCCTGACATGGTCACCTACTAGCTGTACGATCTTGGGCTAGTTTCTTTATCTTTTGGGGCCTTGGTCTCTTCATCCTTGGGTTGGAAATAATAGCACCTACGCCTCTGTGGTTATTGTAAAGATTAATAAGCTTATATATGTGAAGTACTTAAGTGTACTGCCTGGCTGAAAAGTAAGCACAAATAAGAGCTAATTTTCTGTTATTTCCACTGTTGCATATAGCAAGTTTTTATGCTTAGATGTAGGAAAACATAAGTGAGAACACATACCTTGGTGTGTATCCCTTTCTCTCCCTCTTTCTTTCACCTGTCCAACCCTTCTGCACACTTACACTTGAATTGAGTAATTCACGCCCAGGGTTAGTCTTGGTCTGAAATTAACCATAATTAGGTTAGCTTGGGTCCACCTGGTGTTAGTGTGCCTTAACGGTAGGTCAGGCACCAGGCTGAAAGTCATTGTCAAGCCTCACACATCCAAATCTTAAAAATGAAAAGTAAAGTATGACTTGTCTGCTGTTTGGTCTTCCTACCACTTCACTCATGCTGATCTTTAATGCCACACTGTCCGTTTGGCACAAAATTTCTCTTAAGAGGAAAAAAATATATGTGTAGTATATTTTTATCCTGTGGCCAACAATTAGGCATGACAATAACAAAGGAGTCTCTGCTGCCTTCACCAAAATTGTAATAATTCTGTTATACTAGAATCACTTTTTCTCAAGGTTTGAATTCCATTTAAAGCTAAAAGTCAGTAACCGTTTTTTTCCTATGATCTTGACACCTATAAGCTATATTCAAGGTTTTACATAGAATGTTAGGGAAGTGTTAAAGGTTTAGAGGAAGACTATTTTCATATGCACTTCTTATGTTCTTAAGAAAGAGAATGCAAATCATTTTGTACTTAGAGACAGATGCTCTGAGAAATTAAAAAAAAATTAAAACACTGCATAAAAATGTGACATTTTAAAAAGTTTTTTCTCTTCCTCTTGTTTCTATGTAGAACTAGGAAAATATCATTTAAAAGTGTATTTAGAAGAGTGGCAATTTAGAGAGAAGGATTGACATGAATTATAGGAATCTGACAAATTTTGGCATATTAAAACAAATAATTTTTCATATTCTAGTCCCTTGTGACACCTGGTGTTTATTCAGGCAACACGGACAAAGCTCATCTAGGTAATCAGGGTATAGTAAGAAGATGTTAGAGAATGGGTGAGAGGTGTATGAAACTCAATTCTTGAGAATCCATTTTTGCTACTTGAAATATAACTTTTCTGTAGAAAAAGAAATAGGATTTTTAGTTCAAGAAGTTTTGGGTCTGTATCATACTTCATGTACAAACTTGAAACAGTTTGCATTTATGAGCTTTTCCATAGTACCTCCAGAACTCACATAGCAAAACCATTTTTTGCCACTCAAAGAAAAATCATGACCTTTTTGAATTTCTAATATGATTTTACTTATTTTGGAAGAAAACAAAGACTTTTGACTTTACAATTTGTAAGGCACTATCATGACAAGGTAAGTAGTGGAATGGATGTTTGTCTTCTAAATTAGTATTTCATAAGGACTTAATGCACAATTGTCCACTCTTTTTATATCGTATCTTTTAGGGCTCAAGTGAAGCTGGTTTATATGACAGATTTTAGGTTTAAAGATGAAAAAAATCATGAAAACAGAAGTGAAAACTGCCAACTGATTAGCCAGAATTATTTTTGAACAGCAGGAGCCCAGAAGACATCCTGTCAAATGAAAAGTTTTATTCCAATTAAATCTCTAATTAATGTGCACCCTGTTGTCTCTTAGATATTGCCCCTACCTGGACTGATAATTATGGACCACAAGGAAAGAAGATTTCCCTAAATCCCTCTGTTCGCCTTAAGGTAGAGAAACTAGAAATGGTAAATATTTAAAATTTTTATTTTCCGTCCATAAAACAAGAGCAAGGAGGTGTTCTCATTTTTTGAGAAGATAAAGGACTAGAGCCATTAGTTTCTTGGAAAGATATCTATTTGCAATTAAATGAATGGCAGTTTGGGTTTAAATTATTTAATTCATGTTTAAGTTGGACAGTTCATGGTGGTTCATTAATACAAAATAGAAATAAAATCTTTTGTAACTAAATTGACATTCAAATTAATCAGTTCCTTCCTGTGTAAGAATGAGATAAATCTATTTTAGAATGTAGACTCAAAAGAAACATGGAATAAACTATGACAAAAGGTAGTAGACTTGATGTATATAATGGCAATAAGAGCAAGGAAGTAATATTACATTACTCAATTTTTTAAAAAAAGTAAAGGGAAACTAATTTTCAACAAAAGATGCAAGAATATACAATGGAGAAAAGAGAGTCTCTTTAGCAAGTGGTGTTGGGGAGACTGGATAGCAGCATGTAAATCAGTGAAGTCAGAACAGTCCCTCACACCATACACAAAAATAAACTCAAAATGGCTTGAAGACTTAAATATAAGGCAAGACACTATAAATCTCCTAGAAGAAAACATAGGCAAAACATTCTCTGACATAAATCTTAGCATTGTTCTCCTAAGACAGTCTATTCAGGCAATGGAAATAAAAGCAAAGATAAACAAATGGAACCTAATTAAACTTACAAGCTTTTGCACAGTAAAGGAAACCATAAGCAAAAAAAAAAAACAACAACCTACAGACTGGGAGAAAATATTTGCAAATGTTGTGACTGATAGAGGTTTGATTTCCAGAGTATATAAACAGCTCATACAACTTAATAACAAAAAAACAAACAACCCAATCCAAAAAATGGGCAGAAGATCTAAACTAGCAATTCTCCAATGAAGAATACAAATGGCCAATAGGCACCTGAAAAAATACTCAATATCACTAGTTATCAGAGAAATGCAAATCAAAACTATAGTGAGGTGTCATCTCACACCAGTCAGAATGGCCATCATTCAAAAGTCCACAATGATAAATGCTGGAGAGGCTGTGGAGAAAAGGGAATCCTCCTACACTGTTGGTAGGAATGTAGTTTGGTGCAACTACTATGGAAAACAGTATGGAGATTCCTCAAAAGACTAAAAAATAGACTTACCATATAATCCAGAAATCCCACTCCTGGGCATATATTCAGAGGGACCTCTAATTTGAAAAGATACGTGCACCCCAATGTTCGTAGCAGGACTGTATGTAATAGCCAATACATGGAAGCAACAGATCCATTGATAGATGACTGGATAAATAAGAAGTGGTATATTTATACAATGGAATACTACTATCAGTAAAAAAAGAATAAAATAATGCCATTTGCAGCAACATGGATGGGCCTGGAGATCATCATTCTAAGTGAAGTAAGCCAGAAAGAGAAAGAAAAATACCATATGATATTATTCATATGTGGAATCTAAAAAAGAGAAAAAAGAAGACACTAATGAACTCATCTACAAAACAGAAACAGATTCACAGACATAGTTAACAATGTGGTTGCCAGGGGGAAAGGGATAAATTTGGGAGTTTGAGATTTGCAAATATTAACTACTATATATAAAAATAGATAAAAAACAAATTTCTCCTATATATCACAGGGAACTATGTTCAGTATCTACCAAAAATTTGTCCTGGAAAGAGTAATATATTGAGAATTTCTACATATAAAAGAAACTTGATGATTAATAAAGAAAAATTACAAATAGAAAAGCATTTTAAAACTTTTCCTCTCAGGTTACCTGGGAGCTCACAGCAAAATTCTGCGAAGTCATTTTTTTTAATAAGAGATGGATATTGTGCTGAAGGTTCACAGCCTCTACTTTCCTGTCAATTTTTGTAACAGTTTTTCTGTCAGATAATTATTTTTTACATTTTAGGAAGAGTGTGAAAATGCATAACTAGAATAAATATACGTTACATTCGTTCACATATTCAGACCTTTGCATAGTCCTATAATAATACCCTTTTCAATGCCAGTTTGGATCTAATTCATTGTTCACATTCTGACTCAATTCCAACTCCATACTTAAGTGCCTTGCTGACTTTTAGAGTTCAGACCAGTATTGCCATATTCTGCACATCTGTAGCATTAACATCACTTTCTAGTACCCTGTCATCTTTTATGTATTTTATCAGCGGGACAAACCTTTACAATCCATGTGTACCTACCACTGTTTAAACACCTGGTTTGTGCCCAATAAAATTTTCTGATTAATTAGATACTTGAGATGTCTCCTTTGTATTTTTCAAAATCCTGACTATCTTTTACTACCTTGTACTCTCTTTTCATTTGTGGCTAAAATGTAAGTTCTGACTAATGATAAGTTTTTCAATCTGTTAATATTATTATTTTCAAAACATAGAATATTTGAGGTTTAAAAACATAACTATTAACATCTAAAAATGAATAATTATTATTTTTTAATGATATAGCTGTAACAGTTGTTTCTGAACAACCAAGATCTAATACCAACTCTTCCTCTGGATGAGGAGGTTATTATCCAGCTAATGACCACCTGGTAGCCTTTTTATTTTTTAACTCAGTTTAAATTTTCCTAGCACATGATATTTTAAAAATCTGATTAATTCTCTTAGAGATGTGAAAATCATCTAAATTTGCATTGATTCTGAGAAATACGTGTTACTTACCCATTGAATCAGAATTCTACTTTTGGTCCTCTTCTTTATCCTAAGCAAATTGATTATTTTTTAATTTATCAAATTTATTTTTTATTATAGATATTGTTATAGCAGAATATAAAAATTAAGTGATAAAATTTTCTTATAAGAGTATAATTTAACTTCATCTTAAAAAAAGTTCACCAATTTTTTTTTAAACTATACATACTCAGGTAAAAAAAGGCTGTTTGACTTAACTTATGACTTAAGAATTAAACTCTAGAAATAAATGTTATGGCCATCTAAAAGTTTATATTGGCAAGTTGCAGACATTCTTAAATTGTAATGCAATATTTGTACACAGAATAACTATATATACACTTCACTTACATTGCTGATATATAATAGTTACCCAAACTGTCTTGACAAATGAGGCTTAATATAAATTCAAACTAAGTAGAAGATCAATCTCAATTACAGCATTTCTTTCACAACTGGTAAGAGATAATCCAAACATTTGCTGAATATAAAAAAGTCCCATGCTTCTTGGTGTGCTCTGGGAATTCCAGTATACTTTGGATGAGAGATGTTGACCACGCAGGAGTTCACTGCTGCGCTCACTTATAAAGTTGGAGGAACTTTGGTCCAGAGAAGGGGACTGCCCTCCATCCACTGGCCTCAGTACAGCTCAGGTGGGGATCTGAGTGAGTGAGTGCAGCCTGGCCGTTTTGGATGCCTGAGTGGAGGAGAAGAAACAGCACAGCCTTAATACGAGGGCCCACTCCTGAGAAAGGGACCATCATGGCTTGGTGCTTGGTACCCTGGCTGGTTTGTAAAAGCCCCTGTGATATGCTGGTTCTCATGACCTCTTCCAGGAACTTGAGCTCTTTTAGCATCTCCGCCATCTCTTCTTGGATAGTCTGCAGGGATCTCCCATTCTTCAGTTCTTAGATAAGAAAATCGATTTCCTTCCTCGAACTCAGGTTAACTGTCATCAACTTTCTGTAAGTGTCAGCGAGGCTGGGTATGTTTACCGGCTGCTCTAGCCTGACATTCTTTGAAGTTGTCTCCATCTTGACATACTCCTGTTTAGCCACACAAAGCTTGTCGATGAGGTGGCATTTGTCCTCGATCTGTGCAGCCACTGTTTTTGCCAGTTGCTTTTCATGGCTTCCATTAACTTGACTTCTAACAGACTGAATAAGTCTGAAAGTAAATAAAACACCCAGCGATATGGTTAGGACAGGCAGACTCAACACTGCCTCACAGTGGAGACTCTGGAACATGGACTGAGAACACAGGCCATTGGGTAGCAGCAAAACCAGGACTGCACTCAGCTTCCTAAGGATCAGCCCAAAGCCAAGCTCCACAGAGGACAGCATCCCCTCATGGCACTGACCCACCACGGGGCTCTGCCCAGTAACCGTGGATCCACCAGCCACAACAAGCCCCAGGGAGCACCCCAACATTCCACCTGGAACCCAACCAGCAACTGACATCCTGGATTGGCCAGTTTTCTGGTCAGTGTCGGGGGGTGGGTTGTCAGAGGAGAGGGTTGTAACCAAAATGTCATTTTCCCCATTATTGTCTAACGGTTATTTTTTCTTACCTCTTTCTTTTTGTGTTTATATCTGTATACAATAAAAATATAGTGAAATGTGTCAATGTAAAGTTTATGATTTCACAAATCTTTCAAATTCCTAACCCACGACAGTATTGGAAAAGTCAGTGTATGAACCATATGTTTGAATCACATCCATTAACACAGAATATATACCCTCTGTCACATTTCAGTTGAAATACACTCTCATGACATGCATTCATCAGTTTGGTGGTGGCTGAACTTGATAAAAATGAAAAAAAAATGCAACGTATACTTTGATGTCTTTCTCTTTTGCTCTAAGTAATGTTTTTAGAGGTATGTGTTTTCATTTGAATATGCCATTCATTCTGTTTATAGGGCTAAACAATTTGACCTTGTAAGATTATATCACAAAATACTAATCCATTCTCTTAATAATGGACATTTGAGCTAGTTCAAGTGTGGGTTATTATGAATAAATATTTTTGCATACATATGCATGCATCTTTTTTCTAAATATCTGTTTTCATTTACCCTGTGAGACGAATACCTGGGAGCAGCTCTGTTGTGTAGGTATGTGCTAAATACTCCTTCATTTTGAAAGAAATTTCTTGAGGTATAATTTACATGCCACAAACTCACTCATTTAAATAGAGAATTCTTTGGTTTGTGTGTGTGTAAATGTGCAGAGTTGTGTCTCCCTCACAATCTCATTTTAGAACAATCCTATCACAGGAAAAAAAGATTTCTCAATCCACACTTTTCTTTATCGGCTTCATTTGACACAGTCAGTCTCTCTTCCTCTTTGAAATGCTTCCATGTTATAGATTCCAGTTCAATACATTTTACCATTCTTATAATTTTTTTTTGTTGGTTTCTATTTTTCTAATGTACTCACTGGCCTTTCCTTCAGTGATTCCACTGATGGTTTCTACTTTCCTTCCAAATCCTTTAGCATCAGTTTGACTCAGGAATTAGTTCTTTTTTTTCCCCATAGTTTACATTACGGTTTACTCTAGATCTAGTACATTCCATGGGTTTTGATGAATGCATAATGACGTATAGCCACTATAGTATTATACAAAATAATTTAATTGCCCTAAAACCCCCTTCTGTTCCATCTCTTCATTCCTCCCTCCCTCCTTCTTGCCAAACCCCTGGAAACCACAATCTTTTTATTGTTTCTGCAGCTGTGCCTTTTCCAGAATGTCATTTGGTTGGAATTGTACAGCTTGTAACCTTTTCAAACTGGCTTCTTTCATTTAGTAATATGTCTTTTGAGTTTCTCCTATGTCTTTCATGGCTTGATAGATCTATTTTTTATATTTACTGCACATATATCTTTTAATTTGCATATATATACTGTTACATTGTTTCTAAGAACATTTAGAGATTTAGCTTTTTAAACTTACATAGTTATCAAAGGAATAAAGCCAACCACAAAATAAGAATTACCTCAAAAAGATACATCCACCCTGCTATTAACAGCAACATTATTTATAATTGCCAAGATATGGAAGCATCCTAAGTGCACATCAATAGTTGAACAGATAATGGAGATGCAATGTGTGTGTGTGTGTGTGTACTCACCCATAAAAAAGGATATTTTGCCATTTGCAGCCCTTCATTCACTTTTTTTTTCACTTCAAAAACCAGAATATTCTAACAGGCAGAGACATTTCCATTACATTAAAAACAACAAAATACCTAGAAATAAACTTAACCAAGGAGGTTACCTATACTCTGAAAATGAAAATGACACAAAGAAATGGAAAGACTTCTTGTGCTCTTGGATTGGAAGAATCAACACTATCAAAATGGCCACACTACCCAAAGCAATCCAGAGATCCAATGCAACCCCATCAAAATGCAGCCACTGTGGAAAACAGTATGGAGATTCCTCAAAAGACTAGGAATAGACTTACTGTATGATCCAGGAATCCCACTCCTGGGCATATATCCAGAAGGAACCCTACTTCAGGATGACACCTGCACCCCAATATTCATAGCAGCACTGTTTACAATAGCCAAGACATGGAGACAGCCTAAATGTCCATCAACAGATGACTGGATAAAGAAGATGTGGTATATTTATACAACAGAATACTACTCAGCCATAAAAACCAACAACATAACGCCATTTGCAGCAACATGTATGCTCCTGGAGAATGTCGTTCTAAGTGAAGTAAGCCAGAAAGAGGAAGAAAAATACCATATGAGATTGCTTATATGTGGAATCTAAGAAAAACCAAACCAAAACAAAAACAAACAAAGCATAAATACAAAACAGAAACAGACTCATAGACATAGAATACAAACTCATGGTTGCCATTGGCGTGGAGGGTGGGAAGGGATAGACGGGATTTCAAAATTGTAGAATAGATGAACAAGATTATACTGTATAGCACAGGGAAATATACACAAGATCTTATGGTAGCTCAGAGAGAAAAATGTGACAATGAATATATACATGTTCATGTATGACTGAAAAATTGTGCTCTACACTGGAATTTGACACAGCATTGTAAAATGATTATAAATCAACAAAAAATGTTAAAAAAAGAAAATTTATCAAATATCATTTTTACCTCAATAAAACTACAAAATGTAAAAAAAAAAAGAAAGAAAAAACTTGTGATATTCCTCACAGAACTAGAACAAACAATTCCACAATTTATAAGGAACCACAAAAGACGACAGACAGCCAAAGCAATCTTTTGTAGGTCTTTCTTTCTCTTTTTCTTTTTCTTTCTTCTTTTTGTTCTCTTTTCATATGGTTTGATGACTACAGAAGGCCCTTTAACATTTGTTGTAAAGCTAGTTTGGTGGTGCTGAAATCTTTTAGCTTTTGTTTATCTGTGAAGCTTTGGTTTCTCCATCAAGTCTGAACATGAGCCTTGCTGGATACAGTATTCTTGGTTGTAAGTTTCCCCCTTGCATCACTTTAAATATATCGTGCCACTCCCTTCTGGCCTGTAGAGTTTCTGCTGAGAAATCAGCTGATAACGTTATGGGAATTCCCTTGTATGTTCTTTATTGCTTTTCTCTTGCTAATTTTAATATTTTCTCCTTATCCTTAATTGTTGTCAATTTGATGACCATGTGCCTTTGTGTGTCCCTCTTTGAGTTGATTCTGTGTGGTACTCTCTGCGCTTCCAGGACTTGGGTGACTGTTTCCTTTCCCAAGTTGAGGAAGTTTTTGGTTATTATCTCTCCAAAAATTTTCTCAGCTCCTTTCTCTCTCCTCTTTCTGGGACCCCTATAATGTGAATATTAGAGCGCTTCATGTTGTCCCAGAGTTCTCCTAAACTATCCTCATTCCTTTTTATTCTTTTTTCTTTTTTCTGTTCTGAAGTAGTGATTTTCACTAATCTGTCTTCTAGCTCACTGATCTGTTTTTCTGCCTCATTTAGTCTATTCTTGGTTCCTTCTAATGTATTGTTCATTTCAGTGATTTTATTCTTCAACTCTGTTTGGGTATTCTTTATATTTTCCGACTCTTTGCTAAAAAATTCACTCTGTGCATCTATACTGCTCTTGAGTTCCCTTAACATTTTGGCCATCATTACTTTAAACTCTTCCTCAGATAAATTTCTTCTTCTGGGATTTTATCTTGTGCCTTGGCCTGGGAGATACTCTTTTGCTGCCTCATATCGTGTATCTTTCTATGTGTTTGTGGATTTCTTCCACAGGCTTTGGGATTATTGTTTTCTTATTTCTAGTATCTGCCCCTGGTGGATGAGGCTGGACTAGAGGCTTGTGCAGGTTTCCTGGCAGAGGAGCCGGTGCCTGCCCACTGCTGGGTGAAGCTTGGTCCTGGACCTCTGGTCCAGGTGGGCAGGGCTGTGTCTAGAGGCCTTTGTGGCTTAGGAAGTCTGCTGGTGGGTGTGTCTGTGTTCCCACCCTGTATGTTGTTTGGCCTGAGGCCTCCCTACAGGCTGTTGGGTGGGGCTAGGTCTTGGTGCTAATGATCCAATCAAGATGTCAGCCTCCAGGAAAGCTCATGTAGATGAACACTCCTGGAATGTCTGCCACCAGCTTTTATGCCCCTAGGGTGAGCTACAGCTCTCCCCTATGTCACCAGGAGACCCTCCAAGTCCAGCAGGCAGGTCTGGCCCAGGTTCCTATGAAATCACTGCCTCTGCCCTTGGACCTGGTGCACGTAAGTTTCTGTGTACACTTCTCAAGTGAATGGAGTCTCCATTTCCCCCAGTCCCATGAGGCTTCCAGAGCCCAGCCCCCGTGGCCTTCAAAACCAGATGTCCTGAGGTCTCCTTCTCTTCCCGATGTCTGGATGCGAGCTGGGGAACCTGATGTGGGGCTTAGAGCTCTCCCTCCTGTGGGAGGGCCTCTGCAACTTAACAAATCTTTAGCCTGTGGGTCGCCCACCCAGGGGGTAGGGGGCCCACTTATATCGCGAGCACACCCCTCCTAGCATCCTGCTATGGTTCCCTCTTTATGTTTCCAGCTGCAGAAGATCTTTCTTGCCAGGTTCCAGCCTTCTTTCGATGGTTGTTTACCATTCATTTGTGGTTTCGTTGCAGTCATGAGGAGAGGCAAACTTATGGTCCTATCACTCTGCCATCTTGACTGGAAATCGCAAATTGATTATCTTTATTTTTGAAAAATAAAGTGACTGTTTTACAGCAAAGGAAACCTATATTCTATGTAAATTCAGCTTCCCTGCTTTTATTCCAAATATTTATTCCAAATATTCCAAATGTCTACATTTCACTTAATAAAATTTTTTTTCTAAAATCCAAATCAAATACCCACTCAAATATTTCCTAAGGTACTCTTAATTAATGTAATAATATCCATATCACTTTAACTTGAAATAGATCCTTCTATTTTAGTTGCTACTTTGTAGATAGATTCAACTTTATTATCCATTACATTTTTAACATATTGCCTATTTGTTAGGCCAATGTGTTCAGGTATTTAAAATGTAATAAAATTAAATCTTTTTATTATCTTCTATAAGTGTATTGCATATGGTATTTAGGAAATTAATGATAGAAAAGATTTCTCAAGGAAAAGTTGTTGACTGACTGTGTGGTTATTAAGTCATTAGCCAACACAGTACAATGTTTAAGAAAGACAGAGAGGTTAGAATTTGATGAAGGGAATTACCTGTCAAGATGTATGTTTGTGGGGCATTATCGTCATGCAATCCTCCATGTTTTAGTAGTCTAGGTAGACAATCTTGTATCAGGATATACTGGAAAGTAATTTCTAACACTAAACTAGCTGTGTGTCTCGTTTGATCCCAATGTTAAACTTACAAGTAGATATGGTAAACACAGAAAACAGGGAGATAATTTATTAGTGTCTTGAAGATGAAGAAATACTGCACCTCCTCACTATTTGTATTTTTGTACCTGAGAAAGATGGTTTGGGATGCAGATGCCATTTTACTGATACTTACTTTACCTCTTGCCATTTCTGTAACGTTTGAAGAAAGCTGTAGTGAGCAATGTCTGATTATAGTCGATGAGATGATGTTTGTCTTAGGCTGGGAAGTATACAGCTAATAATGTAAAGAAGTGAATTTTTTTAGATTTATCATTTAGATACCAGAAAAAAGTTAAGGATATTTATTTGTCCAATTAACAAATTTGCATTTTTGTTTAAGGTTAATAATGACATTAGTTATTTAAGAAATTATTGGTCCCTACTTTTGATCAAAAATAAATTACTTCCAAGTTTCTTTTTGAAGTATAGTTGACTTACAGTATTATATTAGATTCAGGTGTACAGCATAGTGATTTCAGTATTTTTGCAGTTTGTACTCCATTATAGGTTACTACAAGATAATGGCTGTAGTTCATTGTACTGTATAGTAAATCCTTGTTACTTACCTATTTTATACATAGTAGTTTGTATCTATTAATTCTATACCTGTAATTTGTCCCTCTCTACCTTTCCTCTCCTCTTTGGTAACCATACAATTGTCTATACCTGTTAGTCTGTTTCTCAAATACGTCCATTTGTATTGTTTTTTATTTTTTTAAGATTCCACATATAAAAAATATCATACAGTATTTGTCTTTGTCTGACTTATTTTACTAAGCATATTCTCTAGGCCTATATCCATGTTGTTGCAAATGGCGGAATTGTTGCAAATGGCGGAATTTCATTCTTTTCTATGGCTGAATAGTATTCCATTGTATACACGCCACACACCACACACACACACACACACACACACGTACATCTTCTTAATCCAACCATCTGTTGATGGGCACTTGGGTTGCTTCCATGTCATAGCTACTGTAAATAGTGCTGCTAAGAACTTTGGGGTGCATGTATGTTTTTGAATTATTGTTTTCATTTTTTCCAGATTTATACCCAGGAGTGGAATTGCTGGATCATATGGTAGTTCTATTTTTAGTTTTTTGAGGAACCTCCTTACTGTTTTCCATAGTGGCTGCATCAGTTTACTTTCCCTCAACAGTGTAAAAGGGTTCCTTTATCTCTTCATCCTTACCAGCATTTGTTATTTGTAGACTTTTTGATGATAGTGATCTGATAGGAGTGAGGTGATAATCTTATGTTTTGATTTGCATTTCTCTACTAGTTATCATTGTTGAGCATCTTTTCATGTGCCTCTTCACCATCTGTCTGTCTTCTTTGGAGAAAAGTCTATTCAGTTGTTCTGCTCATTTTTTGATTGTGTTGGGTTTGTTTCTTTTTTTTTGATATTGAGTTTATGAACTGTTCATATATTTTGAATATTAAACAATTGTTGGTCACATCATTTGCAAATATTTTCTCCCATTCCATAAGTTATCTTTTTGTTTTGCTGATGGTTTCTTTTGCTGTACAAAAGCTTTTAAGTTTAATTAGATTGCATTTATTTATTTTTGCTTTTATTTCTTTTGCCTTAGGAAACTGAGCCAAAAAAAATATTGTTACAATTTATGTCAAAGAGAGTTCTGCCTGTATTCTCTTCTAGGAGTTTTATGGTTTCTGTTTTTACATTTACATTTAAACTATTTTGAGTTTATATGGTGTGAGGGACTGTTAAGCTCATTGTTTTACATGTGGCTGTCCAGTTTTAACAGCATCACTTGTTGAAGAGGCAGTCTTTTCTCCATTGCATATTCTTGCTTCCTTTGTTGTAGATTAATTGACTACGGGGGCATGGGCTTACATCTGAGCTGTCTGTTCTATACCAATGATGTATGTACCTGTTTTTGTGTCAGTACCACACTGTTTTGATTACTGTGGCTTTGCAGTATAGTCTGATGTCTAGAAGGCTTATACCTTCAGCTTTGTTCTTTTTTTGTCAAGATTGTTTTGGCAATTCCAGATCTTTTGTGGTTTCATGTGAATTTCAGGATTATTTGTTCTTGTTCTGTGAAAAATGTCCTGGGTATTTTGATAGGGATTGCATTAAACCTATAAATTGCTTTGAGTAGTATGGCCATTTTAACAATATTAATTCTTCCAACCCAAGAACAGGGAATATCTTTATACTTCAACTTCCTTCATCAGTGTTTTATATTTCAGGGTTTATCTTTCACCTCCTTGGTTGAGTTTATTCCTAGATATTTTATTCTTTTTGATGTGATTTTAAACAGGATTGCTTTTTACTTTCTCTTTCTGATTATTAGTATATACAACACAACAGATTTCTGTATATTAATCTTGTATCCTGCTATCCTTGTTGATATCATTTATTGGTTCTAACAGTTCTGTGTGGAGACCTTAGGAGTATATATAGAGTATCATGTTATCTGCTAACAGTGACAGTTTTACCTCTTCATTTCCAATTAGATAATAACTTTTAAATTGGTAGAGTGAATTTGATGTGGATGTCAGTCACGTTTTTCCTTAGGGTGTGCTGGCAGCTGTCACCTTGGTAGGGGGTGTGGCTGGTGATGGAGAGGCCTAGAGCATGTGCAGAGTGAGGGGGGGATATCCTCTCTACTTGGTGGCTGTCACCACCCTCTCAGGGGTGGGATCTGCTCCCAAGTTGCTGGAGCAGAAGCCTTGAAGGTTGGGCTCAAACCATCTCTGTTCCATCAAAATCTGTGTTTTTCCTTCTCCCTGCACTGGGACCTTTGCCTCAAAGGAGAGGAGTGCTGAAGCAAGTGGGGCTCGTGCACTTAGAGAGGTCTGAAACTCTGCCTGTGTCAGCGTCTGCAGCTCTGCTCATGTGCAGCCCATGACCACATATTTTCCCTGGTCATGGTCACCCCAGATCTGGTGCTGCACTGTGGCATAAAGTGAGTAGGGCTAGAGCATTTGCTCAGCTTGGGCTGGCTCACACAGCAAGGTGATTGCAGGAAATATGGTTGCCACATTGCTGTCAGAAATCTGGGCTGCTTTTGGGGTGGCTTTTGAGTAAGCACCAATAATGGCTACCACTGCTCTACCTAGGCTGTACCCCACCCCCCTAGGTCACCTATGTGTCCTGAGGTCAAGTCTTTTCCCAGGTCCTGGCTTCCCTAGATTCAGTGCCACACTGATGTGGAATGAGTAGGAGTGGGGCGATCTCTTTTCTTGGGCTGGGGAGTGTGGCAAGAGGGTGGGGCTGCTAGGGCAGACCTCTCTCCACCCCGCCTGGGGGCCGGCCAGCACCTGCTCACTCCTCCTGAGTGGAGTCTAGGCTTTTCCAGCCTGCTGTCTGTCCCAGCAGCTCTCCAAGCAGCCAAGGAGGCTTATCTCCTATGCGTAGGACCCCAGGACTAGGACTCCCAGGCTGTGGCTCAACCTGCTCACTCTTGGGGCGAATGTCCACCCATGCAGTCTCCCTTTCCTCTGATTCCCCTCCCAGGGACACAAGTCTCAACCCGATCACTTTTCTACGTGTCCTACCCAGTTACAATGTATCTTCCCTTCAGCTTTGGTTGTACAGGAGTCCTGCCAGTTTCCAGCTAGTTTTCCGTGAGCATTGTTCCACATGTAGATGTGTTTTTGATGTTTTCGGGGGGAAAGTGTGCCTCGGGCTGGCTGATAGGGAAATAGCCTGTGACTGCTAATGGGTATGGGGTTTCTTTTGCAGGTGATGAAAATTTTCTGGAATTAGATGATTGAGGTACAACTTTGTGAATATATTAAAAGCCACTTAACTGTGCTCTGAAACAATGAACTTTTTGTGCATTATATCTCAATAAATCTGTTACTAATAAAAAGTCACTATCGAAATACACACACACACATATATATATATATATACACACACACATACATACACAGAATGGTACCATTCATACAAAAATCAAAACCTAAAAATATTTTTAAAACTATTCATCATATATATTTATAAAAATATGAACTAATGGTATAAAAAACATACTGGGAACTGTCTATAAGAATCTCCATTAAAAAGAGAATGTAAGAAAGTGAAAAGTTATACCAAAAACTGAAAGAAAATATTTGTAACACACATAACACATACAATGCTGGTATCCAAGACAGCTGAAGAACTCCTAGAAATAAATCAGAAAAAGACCCACCAATACAGTTCCCAGGTGTATACCCTGAAGAAATTTTTACCCATATGCTGTAATAGGTATGTACAAGAATGTTCATTGCTGGTAAACAGAAACCCCCAATGTTCATCTGCAGGAGGATGGATAAATAAATTGTGGCACATTAATCTAATCAAATACTACATTAGTGAAAGTGAAGGTATTAATGTTTCAGTGCCATATAACCACATGGATGAATGATAAAGCCATCCTGTAGGGTAGAAGACCAAGTTTCAGAAGATCGTCACATTTTAATGAAGCTAAAAAACAGCCAAAAAAACCCCAAACAAACCAAAAACTTATTAGGGATACATAGTGACAAACCATTTTAAAATGAATAACATGGAATAATAATGACATATATCCTTAGTTGTGGTCACCTCTAGTGTAGCAGGACAGGAGTAAGTGACATAAATTCAACCATATTGGCGGTTTTGTAATTCTTAAATGAATTCATGGATGTGTCATTTTATTGTCCTGCTTTAAAACTTATATATTTGTTATATGGATGTTTTCAGTACATTTCAAATATGTAATAAAATGCTTGGAAATATTACAATGCTTGGGGAGAAGTTCAGAAAGGACTTTTGCAATGTTTTGTTACAGTGAAGGTCGGAAATAAATATACTTAAATGCTAAGCTTTAATTATTATTATAATTTTAAGAAGCATACAAAAGAACTAAAATGTACAGAGTAGAAAGCTGTGATATATTGATGATTTTTAAAAAAACATGCAACACTGTATACGGTGTATTTAATTTTTGCAAAAATAGTTTTTTAATATATGCATATATTCTATTCATAGCAAAAAGCGGGAAAATTACACAGCAAACTATTAACAGTGTTTGTCTCTGGAGCAGTGGTTCTCAAGGGCAAGAATACAAGTTTTTTGCCTCAGGGGACATTTGGCAATGTCTGGGACATTTTCGGTTTTCACAATTGGGAGAATGCCACTAAATTAGGAATCACTAACAGAAAAATACTTTCTAAAACTTTCTGAAAATTTAAAACTTATTGCTAAATAATTTGTAAGTCAGAGACATTGATAATAAATGTGTAAAAGAAGTTAAATCTCACTTGTAGTTAGGAAAATTCAAATTAATAAACATACTATTTCATATCTAACATTGTGACAAAATGAAAGTGTGAAAACAGAAAATGCTGTTAAGAAAGTAGAAAAATAGAAGTGCTTATATACTAGTGCTGTGCATAAATTGATACGACCAGTTTGGAGAGCAATTTTACGTAATCTAATAAAGTTAACAATATATATACCCTATGACTCAACGTTTCCTCTTCTAGGGATGTACTGTAGAGAAATTTTCACACATCTATACAAGGAGACATGTATAATATCTTGGAATAAAAAACAGGCTGTAGTAATTATAAAAGCCCATCAATCAGGGAATGGATAATAAGTTATAATACTTTTATACAGTTGGACACCATTTAAAGCTAAAATAAGTGAACTAGTTATGCAGTTAACAATATTCAGCAATTGTGAAATCATAGCATTGAGATAAAAAAATAATATGTAAGTTTATTCTCTTGTTTTATACTATTCATGTAAAATCTTAAACGCACAAGAGTACATATTATTAAGGGATAAATGTAATAATGGCATCAAATCATGGACAGGAAGGGCACACCAACCTTAGGATAATGGTTTCTGCTGAAAAACAATAGGGAAAGCTTTCAACCAAGCCTGTAATGCTCATTTCTTAAAAAGAAAAACATATATATATATATATACATATAGCAAATGAAACTGAGTATATATTTGATGATAGTGAGTAAATGGGTGTTCTCTGTATTATTCTTCTGTTTTCTGTTGGTCTATTTGGAATATTTTTTATGACTGAAGGAAAAGAATATCAAATGTCAAGAATCATTGTTCCATGTTATGCAAGGCAAGTATTTATAACTTGTAGACAGGGTAGGCAGATGATGTTAGAGTAAGCTCCAGAATCACTTTTGAAGGCATCTTTCCTGATGTTTTTCCCTTCCTCCGGTCTCCGTCTCTCACTGTGCCCAGCCACCTATACACTGACCAGTTTGTTTTTGCCGTAATATATCCTGTACACACTTGTATTAAATTACGTAGTGCACTAATTACAGTTATTTACATGTTATTCTCACCCTAGAGGCCATAGCTCTTTGAAGGTAGTGTTTATATCTTGTTTGTGTATCCTTTTGCATAGTTTAGTGCCTGACAAATAGTCAGCACTAAATACTTGGTAAATAAAATGATAGATAACGGAACAGATTTCAAGGGAGGAAGAAATATATAAAGGACAACGACCAATATTAACCTTTACCTACATTTTAGTTTTGATGTTCTTGCCAGAATCCAGTAATAGGGCATCTAGTCAGGTCCTATGCATCAGTTAAGGCTAAGTTTTGCTCTGTGTAACCTGAGAACCTAAAATAACAGTGGTTCCATTAGAAATGTATTTCTCTCACACCAAGAAGAAGCCTGAAAGAAGGTAATTGAGGGCAGGGACCAAGGTTCTACATGTTTTAACTATGTTTCTCTTCCACTGTATTTATTGAGGTAGCTCACGAACCAAGATGACTACTTAAATTCCAGCCATCTTTTCTTTTTTCTTTCCTTTTCTTTCCTTTCTTCTTTCATCTTTCTTTTTCTTCTTTTAATTAAGCTCAAAGGCAAAGGGACAAGAGGTACCTACCCCTGCTTTTGAAAGGCTTCCCAGAAGTTCCCTACAAGTTCACCTTATTATATACATAGTCTTAGGACCTCACCAAGCTGCAGAAGGGACTGGGAAATATCTTTTAGGTGGATGACAATGCTTCTAGCTAAAAATTATGGTTCTGTTACTAAAGAACAAGGAGAGAATGGACATTGAAATGACAGGTAGCAGTGTCTGAAATTCTGATCAGCTACAGGTACTGAAAGAGAAGTAGAAAGAAGTGGATTCCAGAGAAAGCTTTTGAGTTTTCCATTTCTGTTAAGCCTGCCCGTAAACAAACCAATAATTGGAATATTTTGTACTTAACCCAGTTCCTGTCAACCTCAGTTTTGGTCTCAAGTACAAAATACTGACAAAATATCCATGTTTTAGGGTGCTGCTTACAGAAATTAATGTTGAATTGGATTCTGTAGGATTTCCTTGCTATTTTCCTTCTGCTATGTCTCATATTTTAAACTAAGAAATAGCTTGAATTTTGGTTTTAGGTATATGCTTATCAATTCAGCTTCAGCCAAAGTACTAGCCTTGAAGGAAAAAAAAAAATGAGGTGGTGGTAGATCAAGAAGCTAATATAGGGATAGACTGGGATTTCAAAACTGTAGAATAGATAAACAAGATTACACTGTATAGCACAGGGAAATATACACAAAATGTTATGATAACTCACAGAGAAAAAAATGTGACAATGAGTGTGTATATGTCCATGAATGAATGAAAAATTGTGCTGAACACTGGAATTTGACACAACAATGTAAAATGATTATAAATCAATAAAAAATGTTAAAAAAAAAGAAGCTAATATTTTACAGAAAATTAATCCATAAATAGTCAGCAGACTTTCTTTGGGCATGGTTGCTGTTCCTGATACTGGTTCTCCTCACTGGGTTGTAAAATGGAGTGGTAGTGAAAAGTTTTGTTCTTTGGAGATTTAAAAAATTGCTTAGTACAGGTCCTTTTCCTTCCAGGCTCTAAATTATCTTGGTATTCAGCCCACGAAGGAACAGCAGCAAACCCTGAGACAGCAGGTGCAAGCAGACCCAAAGGGGACCGTGTCTTTTGGAGGTAATATTAGCTTCTTCATGTTGTATCATCATAGAAACTTGGTCAAAGAGTTATTGTCACCCATTTTCATTAAGAGTGTCTCTTCTTTAGGAGAGAAGGAAAAATAAAACCACATCTATTTCAGGTTCCTTAATCAGTACTCTAAAAACTCAGCTAGAATTTCTGGCCCGACTGGGTCAGCAGAAAGGAGAACTTTCTTAGAATCTTTCAACTTTAAAATATCATCATTCTATCATATGCTTTTTTATTTTTAATTTATTACATAAATGTTGCTTTAGTAATAACAAAAGAAAGAGTACCAGATGTAGAAGCCCAGTTCTGCTCCTGTGAAATTCGAACCTTTTTTCAGCCAATATGGTATAATAAATATTTGTATGATGCTGCATAATTATTCTCATTCTTACTATGTAATTATTACTAAAGATAGCGTAATGTCGACATACTCAGTTGACATGTTGTAAAGCCTTTCCACTATTGGGAACTTGGGCGGTTTTTTCCATTAACTGATAACATAAATAAATCTAAATTTAATAGTTTTTTTCTTCTTTCTCTGATTCCTGGACAGGCTTAGGAATTGAAAGCATCGGGTACATAAGGCTGTGTGTAGGCAGGGCATTTAAACCAGAATTGCTGGAAATCTGGGAAGGAGCAATTATGTATACTGTTCCCTGCCCCCTTTCAAGCAGTCCAGCAACTACCACTCCCTTACCCTTGGAGAGGAAAACAAGTACCTAAATGCTGTACCTGCAGTTGCCAGCAACTAGGGAATTTGAGGGCATGTGCGGTGAATTATCACTCACAACACACACCCAGATTGCTCAGTGATATTTGCAATCGTGTTCACACTCTGTAGGCAAGAAGTTGTAGGATGCTCTCTGAAGAAGCTGAACAAAATATCAAAATAGCTGGCCCCGATTACTCTGTAGTAAAACCCACTAGTTAACAAAGTGAATTATACACACTAAATTTCTAATCAATGATTTAGTACCTGATTTCTTCTCAAATATGAACTCAGAGCCAAAGGCCACCAGATAGTTGGAGAAATTCTCCAACATAAAATATAGAGCCCGGAAGTATCAGACAAATAGAAAAAGAGGAACTCAGAAAAAAAGAACAAAAAGGAAATATTGCAAGAACAAAAGAGAACTTCAGGTAAACCATAATTAGCATCTTAGAAAATATAAGCAAAGCTAAGGTACCCATGAAATAAGAGTAGGATATTGTAAAATAGGAGCAATTAAAAGGATCCTTGGAAATTAAAAATATAATAGCTAAAATGTTAAAAAAAAAATTGAAGATAGATGAACAGGTCACACACCGTATCCGAAGAAGCGTACAGTTTGCTAGGACAGCATCAGGCAGTGCTCTACAATAGTCAAGAGAACATGCCTTTGAGTCAGACCTTAAGTGGAATCCTTTTCCACTGCTTATCTGCCAAGTAGCCTTGGGAACTTGAAGACAGTTAACTTATCTTAGCCCCAGACTGCTGTAAAATGGAGAGGATAAGAGGACCTACCTCAGATAATTTTGAAGATGAATTGTGAAGTGCCGTGCATGGCATACACAAGCTGTTATAGAAACATTAGCTGTTGCAATTATTATTACTATTATTATTATTATTGTTACTATGCCTTGAGTTCTTTCAGTTAGATCATAATCGCAAATCATAATATTGTCATATGTTTCAGAAAAAAGTTCTACTCATGACAAAAGAGTTGGAGAGATAGTTATGCCTGTGATGTGAATCTGCTCTTTTATTATCGTGACTGATTTATTAACTTCAGCAAGGTTAAGCGAAGTGAGTGAAGACCAGTTTATTTCTTACTTCTTATATGTATTTAAATGTATCCATCATTTCAGTTAATACTATTTTAAGGTAATTTATTCAAGTTAAATTTTAAGCATTAGTTAGAACATATAGCTTCAACTTCATGTAGAAAAAAGGTAAGATTTACTTAAGTGAAGTTAAATGCTGTGTTTTACTGAAATATGTTCCATTTTTAGATTTTGTCCAGGTTGCCAGAAACTTGTTTTGCTTGCAGTTGGATGAAGTAAATGTCGGCGCACGTGAAATTTCCAACATATTAGATTCACAGGTAGAGTACACCCTATGCAATTGTCTTCTTTGTGCTTAAATCGTAAGTCTTGAATGTTATGTTGTCATATAGGTAGGCTTTCTTTTATATTTTACTTTTTAAACATAAATTATGCAACTAATACATGCTTCTTGGATAAATATATGAAATACAGATTAATTTAAAATCAAGAAACATATTAAAGAAATTACTAGGAACCTGATGCTCTGTTACCCCTGTGTGCCTTTCCAGTTACCAATGCTCGCCCTCCTCCCTGTCCTCAGTCGAGGTAACTAACTACTCTTTTGTCTTCTGACAAGATGGATTGGTTTTGCCTCTTTGTGCTTTATGTAAAATGAAATTGTGTGAAGTCGATTAACTTCATAATTCATTTGTTGTACTCATTTATATTGTCAAATCTTTCCATCCTTTTCTCTATGGATTTTTGATATGTTGTATTATTAGGGACAGTCTTCCCAATGTATAGTAAACATAATGTATTATATATAAATAACTTATTTTTGTCTATGCATGAAGTTGGGCCCCAGATGGATAACCAAGTCCTCTTATTCCACCATCATTTATTCAGTAACTGTCCTTCTCCATTTTTGCCCCTAATTTGAAATACAAACTTATCATCTACTAAATTTCATCTGGATACACAGATCTGTTTCTAGACAACCACTCTGTCCCATTGATCCGTTTCTCTCTTCTAGTACATTATTATTTTAATTACTCTAGCTTTATAGTTCTAGGTTCATTGTTATCTAGAGGTTGAGTCCTTAATTTTTTTTTAATTTCTTGGTTTTGATCATCTACATGACCTTTAGAATCATTTTGCCATGGTAAATTCAATTGGGCCTTTCTTTTTTTAATTGGAATTGAAGTTAGAGGATGGTTTGGAAGAGGTGAACATGGTTAATTTTTCCATTCATGTAGGTCTTTGTTGATGTTTTGGAAAGAGAAAATTCTATCTTTCTCCATATACATGTTGGATATTTCTTGTTAGGTTGAAATAGATCTGCTACAGTTTTTGATACTATTGGAAATGGGAATTTTTTTTACAATTGTATTTTCTAATTGATGATTAGTAAAGTTACTAATTTTTGAATGGTCATTTTAAATGATACATTTTATTGAAATTCCTTATTCCAGTTATTTCTCTTGGGTTGTATAGGTAGACACTAGAAATTGATTATGCTTTTGTCTCTTTCACAAATTTTTACTTTTTTCTGAATATTATTGAATAGGAGCTACCAAAGTGAGCAAGAAATTAATTTTCATGATATTTGAGCCATTTAAAAAAAGCTAGCATTATCTCATCTAATAAATAAGTTTTACAGTTGACTCTTGAAGAACATGAGTTTGAACTGCACATGTCCACTTATATACGGATTATTTTTTCAATAGTAAATACTGCAGTACTGTGCATTCCAAGGTTTGCTGCATCCTTGTATGCAAAACCACAGATATGGAGGGCGTACCATAAAGTCATACTCGGATTTTCAACTCTGTGGAGGATTGCTGTCCCTTACTGCCATATTGTTCAAGGATTGTTCCAATATTTCTAGAACAATTTAAATAATAGAAACTTTCTTTGTTCCTTTAAGGTTTGAAAATGTTTCCATTTGCCAAATTATTTGGGCCTACATCTTCAGGAGAGGAGACACTTACTACTTATTTTAATGTCATCTGAGGTTATTCTGTTCAAGTTTTTATCCTTTTCTTGAATAATTTTGTTAATGTACATCTTCCCCAAAAACTTTTTCCTTTCATCAAGATATTAAAACTTATTAAACATTCACATGGGTTTTTCTTAGGTTTTTAATCCTTATTTTTGATGATACTGCTTTTTATTTTACAGATGTGCTACACAATTTTTACAAAGTAATCAGAATGTAAATAGTTTCCATGGTGATTGCTTATTTGACCCTTATTTTGAACTATTTTAAACATTTTCTAGTTATATAGTTTCCTTTCGGATACTGATGTCCAATTTAATTCCACTGAGGTTAGACACATATTCTATATGGTATTGATCCTTTGACCATACACCCAGCATATAGTCAATTTTATGGCATGTTTCCCATCTTTTAAAAAGCATGTATATTCTGCACTTAGTGAGTGCATTGCTCTATATCTAGGCCAGTGTTATTAATCACGTGGTTCAAATTTTCTATTTGTTTTAATTTTTTAATTTCCATACTCATTTTTTGCTCATCTTTTACTGCATTGCCAGTTACTGAGAGAAAGGTGTTCTAAAATTTTCCCCATTTAGTTCAGCTAATTTTTGCTTTACATATCATAAGGCTGTATTATTAGGTGCATACAATTTTAGAATTGTTGTGTTCTGATAGCATATTGAATCTCTTCACTTCTAGAATGTTTCTTGCCTTAAATGAACTTAGTCTAATTGTGTAGCCATACCACCTTTCTTGTGGTGGGTGTTTTGGTTTAGTTTCCAATGATTATAAATATAGTTTTTTAAGTTATAATTAACATGCAATATTATATTAGTTTCGGGTATATAACGTAGAAAACAATATTTTTATACATTCTGAAATGATCACAGCATTAAAACCAGCTACCATCCATCACCTTACAAAGTTGTTACAATATTATTGACTATATTCCTTATGTATACATTACATCCCTGTGACTTATTTATTTGATAGGTGGAAGTTTGCACCTCTTAATACCCTTCATCAATTCACATCCACTTCCACCTACGTCCCCTTTGTTTTCTGTATCTATGAGTCTGTTTCTGTTTTGTTTTGTTTGTTCATTTGTTTTGTTTTTTAGACTCTGCATGTAAGTGAGATCATACAATATCTGTTTTTTTTCTGTCTAAGTTATTTCACTTAGCATAGTATCCTCCAGGTCCATCCATATTGCCGCAAATGGCAAGATATATTCTTTTTTCAGCTGACTAATATTCACACACAACACATCTTGTTTATGCATTCATCTGTCAGTGGACACTTAGGTCCCCTTCATATCTTGGGTATTGTAAATGGTGCTGCAGTGAAAGAGGAGTATATGTATATCTCTGAATTAGTGTTTCATTTTTCTTTGGATAAACACCCAGAAATGGAAGTGCTGGATTGTGTGGTACTTCTGTTTTTAGATTTTTGAGGAACTTCCAGATTGTTTTCCATAGTGGCTGCAACAATTTACAATCCCACCAGCAGTGTTTGAGGGTTCATTTTCATGACATCCTCGCAAACGCTTGTTTGTTGTCTTTAGATGATTGTCATTTTGACAGATGTGAGGTGGTATCTCACTGTAGTTTTGATTCACATTTCCCTGATGATTAGTGTTGTTAAGCACCTTTTCATGTGCCTGTTGGCCATCTATATGTCTTCTTTGAAAAATGTCTATTCAGTTCCTTTGCCCGTTTTTTAATCAGGTTGCTTTTATGATTATGAGTTGCACAACTTTTCATATTTTAGACATCAACCCATTATTGGATGTATCATTTGCAAATATCTTCTCCCATTCAGTAGATAGCCTTTTCATTTTATTGGGAGTTCTGCTGTGTGAAAGATTTTTAGTTTGATGTAGGCCTAAGTGTTTATTTTTGCTTTTCTTGCCCTTGTCTGAGAACTATTCTAGTTCTATGAAAAATCCTGTTGATACTTTGATAAGGATTGCACTGAATCTGTAGATTGCTTTGGGTAGTATGGACAGTTTAATGATACTGATTCCTCCAGTCCATGAGGACAGTATATCTTCCCATTCATTAATTTGTTTTCAATTTCTTTCCTCTGTGTCTTATACTTTTAGAGCACAGATCTGTCACCTCCTTGGCTATATTCATTCCTAGATATTCTATGATTTTTGATACAATCATCAATGAGATTGTTTTCTTGATTTCTTTTTCTGATAGTTCATTATTAGTGTATAGAAATGCAACAAATTTCTGTATATTAATTTTGTATCCCACAGCTTTCCTGAATTCATTTACTGGTTCTAATAGCTTTTTGGTGGAGTCTTTGGGGTTTCTATATGTGGTATCATGTCATCTGCATATAGTGACAGTTTACTTCTACCTTTCCAATATAGATACTTTTATTTCTTGTTCTTGTCTGATTGATATGGTTGGAACCTCCATTACTATATTAAATACAAGTGAATGCAAGAGTGGGCATCCTTGTCCTGTTCATGATCTTAGAGGAAATGCTTTCAGCTTTTCACCATGGGATATGATGTTGGCTATGGGTTTGCCATATATGGCCTTTATTATGTTGAGTTATCCCTCTATACCCACTTTGTTGAGAGTTTTTATCATAAATGGATGTTGAATTTTGTCAAATGCTTTTTCTGAATCCATTGAGATGATCATATGATTTTTATCCTTTTTTTGTTAATGTGGTGTGTCACATTAATTTATTTACATATGTTAAACCATCCTTGCATCCCTGGGATAAATCCTACTTGGTCATGGTACATGATCATTTTCATCTGTTGTTGAATTCAGTTTGCTAATATTCTTTGAGGATTTTTGCATCTGTATTCATCAAGGATATTGGCGTATATTTTTTTCTTTTTTTGTGATGTCTTTGATTTTGGTCTCAGGGTAATCCTGGCCTCGAAAAATGAGTTTGTAAGTGTTCCTTCGTCTTCAGTTTTTTGGAATAATTTGAGAAGGATAGGTATTAATCTTTTTAAAATTTTGGGTAGAATTCACCTGTGAAGCCATCTGGACTTGTACTTTTGTTTTAGGGAGTTTTTGGATTACTGTTTAAATTTCCTCACTAGTAATCAATCTGTTCAGATTCTCTATTTCTTCATGATTCATTCTTGGAAGATTGTATGTTTCTAAAAATGTATCCATTTCCTCTAGATTGTCTAATTTGTTGACTTATAATTGTTCACAATATTCTCTTATGATCCTTTGTATTTCTGTGGGTTGGTTATAATTCCAGATTTTTCATTTCATATTTTGTTATTGAGGCTTTCTTTCTTTTTTCTTTGGTCTGACTAAAGGTTTGTCAGTTTTATCTTTTCAAAGAACTAACTTATTTTCACTGATCCTCTTCTGTGTTTTTTTGAATCTCTATTTCATTTATTTTTGGCCTGGTTTTTATTATTTCCTTTCATCTACTAACTTGTTCTTTTTTTTAGTTCTTGTAAATTTACACTAAGATTTTTTTATTTAAGATTTTTCTTATTTCTTTTGATAGGCCTATATCACTATAAAATTACCTCTTAGAACTACTTTTGCTGCAACACATAGATTTTGGACAGTTGTGTTTCCATTTTCATTTGTCTCAAGGTATCTTTTGCTTTCCTCTTTGAATTTCTTCGTTGACCCATTGGTTGTTTCATAGTATGGTATTTAGTTTCCATGTATTTGTGTTTTTTCCAATTTTCTTCTTGTAGTTGATTTCTAGTTTCACACTATTGTAGGTGGAAAAGATGCTTGACATGATTTCAGACTTATTAAATTTACTGAGATTTGTTTTGTGGCCTAACATGTGATCTATCCTAGAGAATATTTCATGTACACTTGAAAAGAATGTTTATTTTGCTGCTTTTGAATGAAATGTTTTTTATATGTCCATTAAGTTCATGTGATATAATGTGTCATCTAAGACCATGGTTTCTTTATTGATTTTCTCTCTGAATGATCTGTCCATTGATGTAAATGGGGCATTAAAGTCTCCTACTATTATTGTTTTGCTGTCTATTTCTCCCTTTATGTCTGTTAACATTTGCCTTGTATATTTAGGTGCTCCTACTTTAAGAGCATAAATGTTTACAAAGGTTGTATTCTCTTGTTGGATTGATCTCTTTTATCATTATATAATGCATTTCCTTGTCATTTGTTATCGTCTTTTTTTTTAAATCTGTTTTGTCTGACATGAATATGAATACCCCAGCTTTCTTTTTGTTTCCATTATATGGAATATTTTTCCATCTCTTCATTTTCAATCTATGTGTGTCTTTATGTTTGAGATGAGTCTCTTGTAGGCAGCATATAGATAGATCTTGGCTTTTTATCCATACATTTTGATTGGAGTATTTAGTCCATTTACATTTGAAGTAATTATTCATAAGTATGTACATACTGCCATTGTTTTACATTGTTTTCTGGTTATTTTTGTAATTCTTCTCTGTTCTATCTTCTCTTGATTCATTCCTTTGTGAGTTTATGGATTCCTTTAGTGTTATGTTTGTATTCTTTTTTTTTTTTTGTATCTATTGTAGGTTTTTGGTTTGTGGTTACCATGAGGTTCATATAGTTAGCATGTATGTCTAACTGTCTATTTTAAACTGATAGTCACTTAAATTCAAAGGCATTCTAAAAGCACTGTGTTTTTATTCCCCCAGCCCATGTTTTACATTTTTTATGTCTTATTTTATATCTTTTTGTTTTGTATATCCCTTAACTACTTATTATAGTTGTTTGTACCACTTTTGCCTTTTAACCTTCATACTAGCTTTTTAAGTGGATGACCCCCTGCAATTGCTATATATTTGCCTTTATCAATGAGATTTTTCCTTTCATATATTGTATTTTTTCTGGTTGTAGCCTTTTCTTTTCTGCTTAAAGAAGACTCCTTAATTTTTTGTCAGGCTGCTTTACTCTCAGTCTTGCCAGTCTTGTCAGGCTGGTTACTACTCAGTCTAAGAAACTCCATTTCTCCTTCAGTTCTAGTTGTTAGCCTTACCAGATAGAGTGTTCTAGATTGTAAGGGTTTTTTTTTTTTTATCTTTCTGCATTTTGAATATATCATGCCACCTCCTCTGCCCTGTAAAGAAAAAAAAGAAAAATCAGCTGATGGTCATATGGGATTTCCCTTTTACGTAATTAGTTATTTTTCTCTTAATGCCTTTAAGATACTCTTTTTATCCTTAACTTTTGCCATTTTAATTATAATATGCCTTAGTGGAAATCTCTTTGGATTCATCTTGTTTGGGACTCTCTGTACTTCCTTTACCTGGATAATCAGGTAGCACAGAGAGTTCCTGTTTATCACAGAAGTACCTATTCCTGCAGGCCGAGCTGCATTCAAGGCTGCCTTGGTGGGGCAGCTGGAGCCATAGTGGGCATGCACTAGAGGGAGGCCTAGGGGAACTCAAATGATGGCACTTACTGGCTCCCCTAACCCCAGAGAGGGTTTCAGCAGTTCCATGCCCATTTAGCTGAAGCTGTAGGTTTAGCAAATGGATTTTCTTCCTGTAAAGTCTAGGTGCCCTTTACACTCCTGTTTTTCAGTTGTGTCCCAGGGCAGGCAAGTCTGCACTCAGGCCCGTCAACATCATCCCTCCCTATTGCAGGCTGCCACATTGGTGGTGGGGTCCCCATGGGTACCATGTCTCATCTTTCCTACCCATTTCTGTATAATCCTATGTACAGTAGCTGTTCAATCAGCCCTTGGGTCTTCTTCAAAAGGAATTTCTCTATATGTAGGTGTAGACTAGGTATATCAGTGGGAAAAGGTGAGCTCAGGGTCTTCCTATGCCACCATCTTGGGTCCCTCTTAAATATTTTTCTTTTTTAATGAAAACTCTTGTGTAACTCTTTTAAATATATCTATTGAAATTTAAATACTCAGTTTGTGATACTCATAATCAACTATTTAGAGGAAAACTTATGCACCAGTTCTTATTCTCAGAAATTTATCATCTTTCCTTTTCCTCTGTTAACTCTTCTGTTCCATATTGCACTAGAATGTTATCCTGATGTTTTAATTTCAAGTATACCCTGTGCTTAAAAATCTTTCATTGATCACCTGTTATTTTGCTGCCAAATAACTTAGATAAATTGAAATATATTTATTTTAATTAAAAATGTTCATAAGTTCTTACATATTAAAATTTTCTGAATTGAGTAGTAATCATACTATTGATACACAATTAGTCAAGAATATAAATATGTAAATTTTGATAAATGATTTCTATAAAAGTAATTTTTTTAACATAAATTAATATTTCAGTGGGATGGAAGGATTATTTGCAATCCAGCTCTGTCATTTATAAGATTTCCATATTTGCACGGGCATTTCTGGACTCTATCCTGCTGGTTTATTTGGCTTCATAGGTCTTGGTATCTGATTAGACATACTTTCTTACCCTGTTATTATTTTTAAATATTGCTTTGGCTAATCTTTGCTCTTATCTTGTCTGAATAAATTCTAGAAAAAATCTTGCTATATTGAGTTTGTAGATTATTATGGGA
The DNA here is from genome assembly GCF_048564905.1 of Vicugna pacos. Lineage (NCBI taxonomy): Eukaryota > Metazoa > Chordata > Mammalia > Artiodactyla > Camelidae > Vicugna > Vicugna pacos. Next base: position 19,391,825 of record NC_133002.1, on the reverse strand, counting down.
AGAATCAACATTAATTTAAACCTTTTTATTGCTGAACTTGTTTTGGCTTCTTATTTATTTACGTGTTCTTGAATGGCATATAATACTTCCGATGTATTTTTTTTCCAAAGCAAGCATTATGAATTTTGTTAAATTTATTTCTAGCTACCTTATACTTTTTTTTGCCATTATAATAAATAGTGGGTTTTTTTTTAAGACTTTATTTTAGAGCAGTTTCAGGTTCACAGCAAAATTATGGGGAAGGTACAGAGATTTCCTAAAAACCCTCTGCCTCTACATACGCATAGCCTTCTCTGCCATCAACATCCTCCACCAGAGCAGTACCTCTGTTAAAACTGATGAATCTGCGTTAACACATCATAATCTTCCAAAGCCCATAGTTCACTCTTGGTATTGTACATTCTATCTGGGTTTGAACAACCATAATGATGTGTATCGATCATTATGGTCTCATACGAGTATTTTTATTACACTAAAAATCTTCAGTGTTCTGCCTGTTTCTCTCTCCACAACTTTGTCCCCTACCCTGGGAACTACTGATCCTCTTATTGACTCCATGGTTTTGCACTTTCCAGAATGTCATACCTTTGGACTTATACTATATGTAGCCTTTTCAGACTGGCTTCTTTCACTTAGTGGTATGCATTTAAGGCTTCTCTTTTCATGTCTTTTTAGTGCTGATTAATATTCCATTATCGGTATATTTGCTTATCCATTTACTCCTGAAGGACATCTTGGTTGCTTCCAAGTGTATTATGAATAAAGTTGCTGTAAACATCCATGAGTGCCAGGTGCAGGTTTTTCTGTGGAGATAAGTTTCAAATCCTTTGGGTAAATACCAAGGAGTGCATTTGCTGGATCATGTAGTAAAAGGATGTTTTGTTTTGTAAGAAACTGCCAAACTATCTTCCAAAGTAGCTGTACCATTTTGCATTTCCGCCAGCAATGAGTGAGCATTCCCATTGCTGAGAAGAGTTCCCAAGGACCCAGTTGTTTGGAAACTCTCAGGAGATCACCTAGTTCTCCCAGAATGGAGGCACTAATTTAGTAGAACTGATTCTGAGGCATTTAGGATAGGCAACTGAAGCTGTAAGAGCATGGTTTTCTTCACTGATTCAGGTGTTATGTATTTCTCTACTTAATGTTTACAGCAGAGCATTAAAACTGCCAAACAGTTTTGAAAGCTATGCCCATTTTTGGTGAGGAAAGGCAAAGGTGGCTGGGTGGTTTACAACATAAATGAAGTGGGGAATTTAGAGTACTTCGTATGAGCATGCAGAACTTTCTTAACAGCTGCAAAGAAATACTCATGCTCCAAATTAGCAGTTTTCTTCCTTTTTACCAGTATGATTTTAGGGCAGATAAGAATGTATTCAATCTGTGACATTTTGATAGCAAAAGCAAAATGCTGATGATAATTGTGCAAGGTCTACATGCCAATAACTTCCTGTTTGTGACTTCAGATCAAATGTTGTGCAACAGTCACTGTATCAGTTTATAAGAATTCTTTTGATGTATTCTGCTTATCAACACACAGAAGAATCTCTGTACAATGTTGGCTTTCCTTTTTTTTTCCACTGGAATCCACAAATCCACAAATTCACAGAATAAGAATACATGTTACTTCACCACACTCGCATATGTAACTGAAGCAAAAGTCTCAAAGCATTACTTACCTTGTCTACGTCATTGCACTCTTACTTAATCTGCAATTCTATTTACTTACATATTTATATTTAGTTTTATAATTTATTAGTGAGTCATGCACCACAGTTTGAAAAATACTGTAAAGAGTTCTACTTGTCAAGCAACTCACCAGAAACAAATAAAAAAAATTATTTTGTAGTATTAGCCCCATTTTTTTTTAATTAAAAAGCAGTATCGTGCCCTATCTACAGTAGGCCATCAACTGATCTGAGGTCAGGGTGCTGACAGTCTGTGAAGAAGGCGGGGAAATTCCACTGTGGACACCCACTCAACCATCTCAAACGAGAGTCATTCTTTATAACCCATCTGTTAGGGGTGCTTGGTTTTCACTCATATGTTTCCCCTGTTTTGGCTTGTATTTTCCTTAATTTTTTAAAAATATTTTTACTGAAGCATAATGGGCACACACAGTAAAATACAAAAATCTGAGATGTACAATTTCATGAATTTATATTAGTATCTCATGTGTAATCATCACTCAAAAGGCTCCTTCGTGCCACCTTCCTAGGCAGCCACCACTCCTACCTGTACGGCGGAGCCACTATTTGGACTCATATCAGCACAGATTACTTTTGCCTGTTCTTAAACTTTATAACAAATAGACTGATACAGTATGTACCCGTTTGTAATGCGCTTCATTTACCAATCATTCTCTCTGACTCTTAAGATTTCTTGGGATGCTGTCTTTTAAGAAGGAAGAATTGCTGAGTCAGTATAAGCCAGTTCTACTTTAGTTAACAAAAAAACTCTTGGTTTGGAAATCATGTGGCATTTGGAACCAAAAATATAATTATCTTGCTGTGATTCTAATTATTATTGCTATATTAAAAAATTCACACAGTGCCACACCTGCTACTGGCACAAGATTACATACAGAAGAGGCAAAGTTGGAGCCCACATTTAGCAGTATTCTAAACTTAGCAACAGTAGACTGTAGTCCATGATAATATGATGGGTTTATCACACAAATCAAGTATCATAAATGGGTTATATTAAACTCACAGAGAGGACGCCATAAATGTCCCAGTGTAGACATTTCACGATTTGGGTTCCTGCTAATTTTGCAACCACCATTTTAACAAGTGAGATAGAATAGAATGAAAAATGTCAAAATGAACTGTATATGATAAGAGTGAGTAATGTTTCAGTTATATTGGGTTGTGATATAAATGGTATTTCTATGTGCAGCAGTAAATACTTTATAGCCACCTCATTATATACTCATCTGAAAAGCACTAACTATATATTGAACAGCTACAATGTGTGTGGCACATTGTGTTAGGTCCTCTGGCACATGTTATTAAGATAAATAATATTCGAGCCTGTCCCTCAAGGAATTTAGGGGAATATACAAAATATTTGTAAGTATATAAATAAAGTTTAAAAATTTATTGTGTGATAAGGCCATTGTAAAAATAGAGCTTAGAACATTCAGAGAAGATTCATAACAGAGTTGGCATTTGAGTGAGTGGTTATTGATGATGGTTGAAGCACGGCCATGAATGTGATCACTTAGGGAGAGCTTAGAGAGAAGGCGGTGGAAAGGGACAAACGTTGGGGATCCTCTCTTTCCTCCCATCTAAGGAGTAGAAAATGAAACTAAGTCATTAGAAGCAGCCTACATATTCAGAGTGTAGATGAGATAGTAGGGTAGCAAAAACCTAGGGGAAGAGAAAGTTTCAAGAACGAATCACTTGAACAACGTTACGTTACAAGGAGGTTCAGAAAGCTGATGGGGGCATTTATTTTGTCGAATAGTGAATTAGTTGGTTACACTGCAAGTAATTTATTTTTGAAATGTAGGGATGGAAGGAAAGATATATAAAGCAAATTATAAGAAGTAAAAGGAGTAAGTGGGAGAAATAGAAGGGGAAAATAAGGGAATATACAGAAATTTTAAGGAAAGAGGTAGTTGAATGGATTCATATTGGAAGGTTTTATCAATACGATTACACTGAATTGTTCTTTTTAAGATGAATTGAGGTTGGGAATATGGCCAGTGGAGTAGTGGATATCCAGAACTGATACAAGTCAAATAACTTAAAAATTTTGATGATAGAGCAGCAGTAAAGAGAGAGTTGAGGTCAGACCCAATCAGTCCAGTGACTTTCTGCAGTATCTCTTGGCATCTCCAAAAGAGACTTGATAAAGCAGACTGGAAGTGATTTCCAGTGTAATCTGTTGCAGAAGTCGGGAGACCCGATAACCAAAAATGGTATCATAAGACCCAGGCAGGAAAGGAGTGTAAGAAGGAAAGGAGGATCAAGTCCAAGAGCTGGAGGTGGATTAAAAAAACTGGTGTCTGTCCGGAACAATTGATGTTAAATAGCAACAATTTATTTCATTTACTTGCTTAGCTGAAGCATATTTGGAGAGTCACTGAGCACAAAGGGTCTTTTCAGAGAATTCACAAGTAGTATCTATGGCCAGTTCTCTGGCTATAAGTTTTTGCTGCTTATTCCTAAAACAGCAGTAGAATTATAAAACTTTTTTTTTTAAGGTCATGGTTTGTTTTATGACCTTCCAGTCTAGTATTTTGCCTCCTGAAATGGTACCATGGATTCTTTTCTGAATGATTTATCTCCATTTTTTAAACTCATAGGTTTATGATTACATCCCTAAAATCCCAATCCATAATTTGTCTTAATAGATGGTTATAGCTCTGTTATCTAGATTCTTATTTGAACTTTTGAATTCTGTTTATTTTTACTTCTTAAGATAAGAATAAACCTATCTGAATGTTGAGTAGCATTGTTTCCCAGAATGTGCTTTGCATACATAAGTCCCATGAGATCCCATAAAATAAATGAAGGAGGGGAGGAGATATAGTTTGGTCAGAAAACTTGAGGAAATGCAAGTCATTGTATTACCTTTTGGGATATTCAGAATGCTTATTAGCCTATCAAGGCTATTAGAAGCCTTGAAGGAAAGAAAGTTAATTTTTTTCTAAATCCTATATTTCTCTAACTTACCTGACCACAAGGACCGCTACCACCATCACCGCCACACAGTTTTGCTTTTGTACAAAACTGATTAATATTCTTTGGAACATACTTTGGGAAATCTTGTTTCATTTGAAAATGTATTCAAAATTCATCTAAAACAGTATGAGAATGAATTTTATTAGCATGTGTGTTGCATACTTATGAAATAGAATAACAGAGACAGATGAAGAATATGAGATGATGTATGTTATGGACAATGGTCAGAGATACGTGAAAGCAAATCAGGACAAAAGGAACCAGTAACATTTAGGAAAAATATTTCAGCCAAAACTTGAGAAAACACTCCTACTTTTGTTACTCTAGGATTTGGGAAGCAAATCTGAGCTTATCACATATATTCCACCGTGACTTTTGCTGAGCAGTTAGTAAAAATCACTGACTAGTGTCAGACTTCTGTGGAAATCTTAGAATGGCCATCTGTTAGGTGTGAAACCTTAGGCATCTTACTAACCTTTTGAGACAGTTTCCTCATCTGTAAAAATGGAGACAAGGTTATAGTGAGGGTTTAATATTATATATACCTTAGTGATGTATGTGCACAAAGTTCCCAATAAATGGTTGACACTGTTAATTATTTGTATTATCTTTTCCTACTCTGCATCCACCTCTCCTATCTAAAGGGCCCTGCTTTAAGGTCACACTTACATAGCAGTCGCTTTCTCTACTCAGTCCTTTAAATTATGTTTTCTACACTTTATTCTTAATTCTACCTTCCACATAAAAGATGGCTCCAGTAAGACTTGGATTTTTATCTCTCATAAGATTGCCATTGTTTTTTTTTTACCTTGTAATTAACTGTCAGATATCAAGCTAGAATGAGAGAAATTGTCATCTCTGCTAATTTTTGTTATTATTCACTTGTGCATGAATTATTAATATTATCTTCAAGCCACAGTTTCTGTGTGGGAATCTTTTTAAGCCGCTTTGGCTGTTACATTACATTTCACTGAGTTAAAACAAGACACACAACCAATTTTTTAATGTGCTTTACTGGATTCACGTAAACTGTCTTGGTTGATAATGTCCAGTATTTTGTTAGCCTTAGATACCATGTGCTTCGCATGTATGTCTTTAGGGGATAGTTTACATTGATAACTCATAACATGTTTCTTTTTAATTGAAGAGTAGTTGATTTACAATATTGTATTAGTTTCAAATATACAGCATAGTGATTCAGTATTTTTCCAGATTATACTCATTATAAGAATCTGAGTATTATTCCCTGTGCTATACAATACATCCTTGTTGCTTATCTATTCTATATATGTAGTTTGTATCTGTTAACCCCATACCCCTAATTTGTCTCTCCCACCTTCCCTCTCCCCTTTGGTAACCACAAGTTTTTCAATGTCTGTGAGTCTATTTCTGTTTCACATATACATTTATTTGTATTATTTTTTAGAGTCCACATATAAGTGATAACATATAGTATTTTTCTTCCATCTGATGTATTTCACTAAGCATAATATTTTCTAGGTCCATCCACATTGCTGCAAATGGCATTATTTCATTCTTTTTTATGGCTGAGTAATATTTCATTGTGTGTGTATGTAGACACGTATTGTATACACATATACATTATAAACACAGTCTTGGAATTTGGACTTTTAAGGAAAGTTATATTGTTAAAATAAGAATCATAAAGATGACAATAGACTATGTATACCTTATAATCATATAAATTCTGTTATAAGTAACAAAAATATAAGATTAAGCTTAAATGAATTAATACCCCAGACTATTTTAATATAATATTCTCTTTTATCTAATCAAATGAATCCAAAGAAAGAAACTGAATCTTGTTATTGGAATGCAAAAGCCTAAGACTCATCAAAAAAGACTTTTATGTTAGTTCTCATAATTAGTATCTAATGTATAACTTTTCCCTTATATTTTAATGTTGACAGCTTCTTCCCTGTGGTTCCTTAGAAGCAGATGAAATGGAAAGGCTTAAGCGTGAAAGAAATGATGCCTTAGGAGAAGTGAATACACTTAAGGTAATCTCCAATTTAGCTTCCTCACATTTTCTTTAGATAAAAGAGAAGAAAGGAAATTATCTTGTATTGAATTCTGAAGTATTGGGGTTTAGTTTTATTTTTAAAGAATATTAATATCAAACAGTTTAGTATTGAATATTAATATCAGATAATTTGATATTTATTTCTTCAACTGACCTTTAGAGAGTTTTAGTTCACACACTTATCGTATATATTTCACAATATCCATCCAAGATTCAGTGTGAACAGCAGTTTTTAGTCATACCTTCTGATATGGTTACTTCTCACGGCTTTTTATTCTCACATTGGTGGCAAGGATGAAGAGCCAACAAAGCAAGCCATGACAATTTTGGATCCTCAGATGCTCACTGGGAAATACATTTTCTCCCATATTCATGCTTCAGGGACATCTTGTTTTGCTAACATATTTTGGGATTAAGGCAGTATGATTTAAGGGAAGAGAAACACACAGTATATCCCAAATATAATTGAAGATTTTGATTTTCTTTATAGATTCTTCATAAATTTACATTATATCCTAATGTTTACAGAAAGTTATTTTTTCAAACCTTCAAGAAAAGCAATGTAACTACTTGATTTACCATTAATTCACCATAAGAATATGTTTTTATTTTTAATTATTTTCTTAAATGAGTGAAATTCTATTGTTTAATTTTTATTAAAGCAAAACCTTAACACCAAAAGAGAAAAGTAAGAAATTTCCTTGCTGCCTTAGTTTTTAAATTCCAGTCTCTAGAGGAAGCCATTGTCTATCCTTTGTCTTGTTTATCCTTCCAGAGACTTTATACAGCCAATCATATGTCTAAAAATATGTGTATATGTTTGTATATTTCAACTTTTACAAAGTTACTTCATGCATTACACACTTTGTTTTTATCTTGCCTTCTTTTTTTCCTCTTGGTTAGCATTTTATCTTGGGCTACTTTTCCGATGAATATACACAGTTCTATCTTATTCTTTTTAATGCTTCTCCTGTCATCGAAAAGTTCTGTTCTAGGTTATGTAGCCAGTTCCTTATTGATGGATATTTAGGATATCTCTAGTTTTCCATTATTAAAAAAAAAAGTCTATCATAAATAGATTTGTAGATGTATCTTTGGGCAATTGTGCAGTTTTAAAAGTATATATTGAAGGGGGAGGGTATAGCTCAGTTGTAGAACACATGCTTAGCATGCATGAGGTCCTGGGTTCAAGCCCCAGCTCCTCTGTTAAAAAAAAATAAAATACAATAAAATAAAAAATCAAAGTCATCTTTTAAAAAAAGGTACAAATTGAATAAATTTCTGAAAGTAAAATTATTCTATCAAAGGTTATGGACATGTAAAATTTTATGTTACCAAATTCCCTTTCAAACAGTATAACCAATTCATGTTCGTTCCAAATGTACATGAGTACTTTATACTAAAGGAATATTTTATACGTTTCTTTTTACATCTTTGAAACTGTCAACTTTCCACATTTTTCAGTATAACAATTAATAGTTAAGAAAAATATAAATTTAGTTTTAAAAATAAATTGACAGTTGTTTTCTCATATTCTCTTAGAAAAGTTTCCAGTGTTGTTTACCTTCATAAAATAGTATTTTTATATAATTTACTCTGCATAAACCATTCAATCTTATGTTTTATCAGAATTTTCAGGGGCTCTCATACCTACTTCTTTAATGTTTATCATTGTTAAATTCAATGATACATTTCAGTTTGTATTGGAATATCAGTAGTACTTATTAGAACTTTAATCATTTAACATTTAAACAAGGCTTTCCTGAGAAGCTATTTAGTAAATCAGGTTTCACATTTTAAAATGTATGAGATGTAACTGAACATATCCTAATGTGACAAAACCTGAAATTCCAGGTAAAACATATTCTGTATTTTATAATTTCCTTTACCTGAAAAAATATCTGTTGGCTCCAAACCACTTGTTTAGCTATAGACAAGTTGTATAAAGCAATAAATATTTCATTTGAGATAATGTTTGTACTTTCCGTCTCTCTGTTATACACACACACATAAATAACGCAGTGGTTAAATGAAATCCATGGAGTGTGTTAGATGATCTCTCATCAGTTCCCTTTATCCTGTGACATCTCTATTCTTCATGTATGATTTGAGGTACAAATAAAAATGAAGTCAAGAGAAGTTGATGCCAATGGTTAATTTTTATTTTGCAAGAATGATTTTTGAAAGTGCTGTGGGGTTTATTGAACTTAAAGCCTTTCTGCAGAGTTTACATTGCTGCTGCTTTGCAAAGCTGAATGAAAATAGATATATTTTCCATTTTCAGATGCAAAAAACTAGGACACAGAGTGAAGGTGATTTGCCAGAGCATAAAAGCACAGGAGCCAGCAGTTTCTTGGCTCCTGGTCTTTGGCAGATTCATTAGATTGCTGTATTTTATTCCTCTTCATATACCTTCATTTCATCTCTTAGACAAGAATGAGCTGAAGTATAACAGAAAGCAGATTGCTTCTTATAAGCATTGCAGTGTTGCCTTGAATATGTACCACTCAATTTAATCTTCAAGCAGTTCCGCTGCTCAGGCTTATAGTAAAATGGTTCTTCAGTTATTCTTAATATTTCTGATTTGATCAATAAAATGTAGATTTGCTTATGACATGCGTAACAAAATTCAACATTTTAGGGTATATGCTTAACTTAATTTTAAGTTCAAAGATGATGCATAATAGTTTTCTACCATTGTAACATTAGCTCGTATGTTGGTTACACCAGTTGTGTATTCATTTTTATGGATAATCTTCCAAAACTAAGCTCAATTAGGAAAATAATAGTCAACCCCATTTCATACTTCCTCTAGTTATAATAAGAGAGACTTCTAATTTGCAATAATAATGTGCTTCAGTTTGCAAGCTCTTTGGAATGATAGCTGTTTCTCAGTACTTAGTTAATATTTATACATTTTGATCCTGATTGACTTATTTGGGACTTCAGATTTTGAGGTTTTAAAAAAATGGTTAATTATAGTAACAAAATTCATTTATATCACAGTTATACTGTAAATAACTAATTAATTTTAAATGGTATGTATAAAGCCAGAAAAGTGACTGGGAACTACATCTTTAGATTGTAGCAATTGGATGTTTGGGGCATTTGTAAGCTTTGAAACGAAGCCCTAAAAATATTACCCACTGATACCTTCATTATAAGTTATTAATTCAGTGATCTTTAAATATAGGAAAAGTTATTTGAATCAGAAAGACAAAGGAAACAGTTGGCAGAAGAACTCCAGAATGTGAAACAAGTAAGTGCATGTATTGTGTATACGTGTTTTGTATATGTGTGTTTAAACATATGAGGTGTAATTACAAAGCGTTCGCGCTGTATAAGAGCCCAGAGTTTACAGATGTGAGCAATATAGTATAGATCATAAAGCAGTCACGTGCAGGGTCTATACCTGTGCTGAATTCCTGCTACTGATGCCAAAGAAATGTTAAAACTCCTCTTTGAAATTGCTCAAAGCCAGATATCCATGGCCTGAAATGATAAATCTCATTCCTGTTCTATTCTTTGTTTTCTTTCTCTTCATTTTCCTTTTTTTCTTTTCTGTTACTCATCCTCATTAACGATAAAATCAAAATGAGCATAGAAAAACCCCTCCAAAGCGGAGAATTTTTTTAATTTTATTTTTTAATAATAAAAAGTAAAAATTTATTTTCACTCTGTATCATTCTTCAAAGAATTTTAGGTAGCTTACAGAAAAACAAGTACAGTGACATTATCATGAAGTAGATAAACAAATAAATAAAATACTAATAAGAGTATAAAGTTAAGAGAACATTGTTCAATATCAATGGCAGTTGCCTGATTTTGAATCTCCCCAACATTATCCTCTCAGAAAACATAAAATCAGCAGAGCAAATACAACCATACAGGACCCATGCCTTCAATTCCTATGTGACAGAGAACACCAGATCCTTCAACATACATATAGAGTAAAAAAAAATTATGACAAATTCCTGCAGCCTGCCTGCCACTGAAACCTGAGCTACAGAGAACGGGAGGTAAAGTTTAAAAACTCTGCAGGAGAATGTGGAAAAACAAAGCCATTAGATGAAGTGCTACAAAGAAAATCACCCCCAGAAAGAGAAAATGCAACTGTTAATGTCCAAATACTGAACACAGGCCCGGTTTTGGTGGTTCTCAGGACTCGAGAGAGTGTGTGCAACCAGAAGTAGCAGTCTTGCAGATTCATTGCTCCTGGAGAAGAATCAAGTAAACAGAGAAGGGGTGACATCTCTTGAGACTAGGAAATGAAGGAAAAGAAGGAAATTAGAGGGGGAAGTTAAGGATCTTGCAGAAATGAGCGAGAAACAAGACGTACCGAACCTCTTCCATCTATTCCCCCACCACAACCATCAGCAACATGATCCATAAAAGAAATTGCACAGAAGAGGGTGCTGTTGAACTAAGAAGTCTTTTCTGTGAAAGAAAAAGGAATAGAAAAAAAAAAAAAAAGAATCTGTCTCCATTATTACAAGACAGCTGTAAAAATCAGACTATCAATTCAGTCTTTCCTCTTGACAAAGACTCTCCAAAACAGTTCAACCACAAAGCTGACCAAAACTGTAACACAGAACTCCAAACTCTATTTAATATCCTCAAACAAAATTTGGCATTAAAAAAAAAGGAAAAAAAAAACCTCCAATCAGAAATCAAAAACTTACTAAAATGACAAAAAACAGGAAGAAATAAAATGACAGCTGATAAAACCTAGGAAGGAAAAAGAAGAAAAAGAAAAAAATGGTGTCAGAGATGAAAACTAAATTACAAGTTGCCCAAGGAGGAATATAAACAATGAAAACGCATTGAAGAAAACCAGAAAAGTAAGAATAAGATAAAGAAGTAAAAGATTTTCTTGAATAAGTAAATCAAAACAGCTAAATAGCATTAATATTTAGAACTATAAACCGAGAATAACTTTTCAGAAATAAAAGATGACCTGAAGCTATTATTTGCAGTAGGGAAATTTGAAGTGGAAAGATCAACCCTAGGACATGTTCTAGTAAAACTATTAGTCTGTAAAGATAGAGGGAAAAAACGGACAGTGCCTCCAGATGGAAAGGTCAAGTAACTTACTAGGGCAACAGAATTAGGCCAGCATCAGCCTTCTTAACATAACATTCGAAGTGAGGCATTAGTGGAGCAATATCGTCAAGAGACTAAGGGAAAGAATGTGTAAACCAAGAATATTGTATACCACCAAGCTGACTTTCAGATCTCAAGGCCGTGAAGAAACAAGAATGTGCCAATATTCAGGGAATGATGTCCACATGTAGCGTTCCTGAGGAATCTGGGAGAAGGAGTGTTTCATCCAGCCAGAAAAATGACTGGAATAACTTTGGCGAGAATTTTAGTGAGCATGAGACTAAAATGAGAGAATTCACAGGTAAAAGAATAATGTGTAATCATTATATGTCTGACAAAAATCAAAGATGCATTATTTTTTTTTTCATTGAGAGGATAGGGGAGAAAAAAGGAGAGAATAGAATATAATCATTCTGTTGTATAAGCGAAGCATAATAGTCAATGAATATCATTTCAAACTGACACCAAACAATAAAGAGATTGGATAGAGAGGATTTCAGGCACTACCAAAAGTAGTAATGCAAAGGTAACCTGTAGGACAAAAATGCAAACCTTCCTAATTACAAAAAGAAGCAAATTTTTAAAAGCAAAGGGACACATGAATAAAGAAATGCCTTAAATATAACATACACAATAGTTTCAACAAAAGACAATATAGCAGAATGGAGACTGAAAACAATAGTCATCTTAATTAACATAAATGGGAATAACTCACCTATTAAAAGGTTTTCATAGGAAAATATAGTTTGCTAAAACTGACCTCAGTTGAGATACAAAGCTTAACAGACCAATTTTCATTGAAGAAATAAAGTTATCAAGAAACTACCCTACAGAAAAGGACCAGGCCAAATAGTGTCACAGGAGAACTTAACTAAACCTTTGGCAATTTTTCCCAAAACTACATAAATGGCTTCAGAGTTCGGAGTATGAAAGAAAGAGGGAGGGAGGGAGGAAGGAAGGAAAGAAGATAGATTTCCAAATACTTTTCTTGAAGCAAGTATATAACATTTGATGCCTAAACTTGATAAAAGTAGCACAAAAAAAGAAAATGTGGTTAGACTAGAAAAATGACTAAGGACATTTGAATTAGCAAAAAAAAAAAAAACTATCTATTTGCAGATGACATTAATAGTAATCTAGAAGACCCTTGAGAATGATAAAACTAACTCAATGAAAAATTTATAAGCTAGCAAGCTATAAAATTAATATGCAAAACTCAATTGTATCCATATGTATAAATTATAACCAGTTAGAAGATTTAACACTTGAGATGAAAGCAAAAATTATGTAGAAAAATGAAAAGACATGAACAGACCATTCACCAAAAAGTTATTAAAAGGTCATATGAAACCTTAAAAGATATGAACCATATGAAAAGATATTCAGCCTTTCTCACAATAAGAGAAATACAAACTGGAAGAAGAGGCAAGATGGCGGAGTAGAAGGACACTCGTAAGTCACCCTCTCCCACAAATACACCAAGAACCACATCTACAGACCCACTCAGCCAACCAGAGCACCTGCGGAACTCCAACAGATCATCGCCCTCTTCAAAAGATAAAGACGCCAAAAATCTGGTAGGAGAAAAGGAAAAAAGAAAGAACAAAAGGCAAAGCAGCGCGGCACGGGTCCCGCGGGGAGGGAGCGGCAAAGGAGGACTGGCGCTCGCTCGCTGGGTCTCCCCTCTCCAACTGAGAGGCCAGCGGGACGGAGGGGGAGACTCCGAGGCTCGGATCTGTACAGAGCAGCCCTTGTCTGACAGAACTAAGTTAAACGGGCACAGAGCGTTCCCCCGACGCCCAGCCTGAGACGCGGGCCGGCAGCGGCGGGCAGGGCCAGGCTGCACAAGCCGGGCGGAGGACGGGGGCGGCTGCATGGAGGCAGCCCCAGGGGACTGCAAGGGGCTGGGCGCCGTGGCTGTGGGTGTACAGGACAGAACAACCTGGGCCCTCGATAAAACAGCGAGGTTGATGTGCTGTTGGGTGAAGGGTGCATACCCCCATCTCTGAAAACCCGCAGAAACTTTTCAGGGGAAGAGAGGCGGGGCCCAGGCACAGCCGCCATATTCTCCGGCGCTTAGCACCCAGGCGGGGGCAGGGGCGAGACCTGCGTCCGCACCGAGGGGCTTAGCAGCCTCAAGGGCCAGACTGAGACGGGCCTACAGCCTGGGGCAGATAGGATCCTTCCATCCTGGTCCCTCAAAGAACTTGCTCCACAAAGACAAACAAGGAGCTGGGTCTTGGCTCGGAGCAGGGAGGAGGCTGCCCCTCGGTCTACCCCGAGCCCACCCGCGGAGCGCGACCAGGGCAGAGCGCCGACCAGGGCGGAGCGCGCAGCCGCACAGAGCAGCAGAGCTACCAGCGGCGCAGGCAGAGGGAGAGCGGCCCCCCGCCTGTAGGGTAGGAACACAGCCCCTGACCGAGGTGCTGGGAGGGGGCACGACCCGCCCTCCTGCCTGGCCAGTCTGCAACATCTGACTGCGGCATCTGGAGAGGCAGTGACCCGCCCGCCCGCAGCAGAGGAGAGCTGCATCTGAACCCGTGTTAGGAGGAGGCGCGATCTGCTTGTCGACAGGTGCTGGGAGCAGCACAGAAGAGGGCGCCAATGGAGGGCCTATGAAAGCAAGCTGAGCTTCCAAAACAGGACGAAGACAGAAGGACTTCACATTAAAAGCACACAGACTCCAGGAGAACACCGACAACCCCCTTTTTTTTGTTTTTGTTTTTGTTTTTTGTAAATCTGTTTTTACCTGTTCTATTTTCAATTACTCTCTTAATTTTTACTTCTTAATTCATTTCTATTTCTCTTGAGTTTTGATGTCCGGTTATTGATTAGACACAGGCTTCAAACACATATATTCATCTCCCCACCCCTTTTTTTTTCTTTTTTTTTTCTTTTTTTTTCTTTTTTTTAAAGGTTTTAAAAGGACGTCTCCACCCAATTAATACTCTGCTTCAACCCGCTCTTCTATTATTCATTATACACTGTTTTCAAACCCTCTTTCTCCCTTCTTTTAAAAATCTTTCTCTCTCTCTTATTTTTTTCTTTTTTCTTTCTTTCTTTTTTTTTCTTTCCTAAGTTCTATTCCTAAATAGGCATTAGATAGATAAAATCCTTAAGATCCAAAATAGACAACTGATACTCCATAAACCACAGTGCCAGAGAGGTATGAGCAAGATGAAGAAGCAGAGAAACCTTTCCCAAAAAGAACAAGAGGAATCCCCTGAAAGAAAGCTCAATGAAATAGACATTGATAGCCTACTAGATCAAGATTTCAAAAAAGGAGTGATCAAATTGCTGAAGGAATTAAAAGAGATAGTGCTTAGAGAAATAAAATATGTCAAAAATGAAATTGAAGCTATAAAGAAGAGCCAAGCAGAATGGGTAAACTCATTGACAGAGATGAGGAATGATCTAATAGCTGTGCAAAGCGACTAGTTAATGCAGAGGAACGAATTAGTGATCTAGAAGACAGGGCAACAGAAAGCACCCAATCAGAAGAACTACAAGATAAGCAAATAAAAAATAATGATAATAGCATAAGGGACCTATGGGATAATATAAAGCGTCCCAATCTTCGCATAATAGGGGTCCCAGAAGAGGAAGAAGGATCAAAGGGGATTGAAAAGGTTTTTGAAGAAATCATGACTGAAAACTTCCCAAACTTACAGAAGGAATAGATATACAAGTACAGGAAGCTCAGAGGGTCCCAAACAGGAAGAACCCAAATAGACCCACACCAAGACATATCATAATCAAGATGGCCAGAGTCAAGGATAAAGAAATGATTCTAAAGGCAGCAAGAGAAAAGCAAAGAGTGAATTACAAGGGAACCCCCATAAGGCTCTCAGCTGATTTCTCTACACAAACACTACAGGCCAGAGGGAGTGGCAAGATATATTCAAAGCCCTGAATGAAAAAAAGATGCAGCCTAGGATACTTTATCTAGCAAGGCTATCCTTTAGGATAGAAGGAGAAATAAAGACTTTCACAAACAAAAAAAAGCTGCAGGAGTTTAGCAACACTAAACCCATGCTAAAAGAAATATTGAAAGGTCTACTCTAAATAGAAAAGCAGCAGGATGCTACAGAAATGAGAAACTTACAACTGGAAAGGTGATAACTCATGAATTACAAATAAAGAAAACACGAAATTATAAAAGAAGACATACAAATCACTGAGACTGGGAGAGGGAGGCATAGAAATATAGAATTTTTTTCTTTCTTTTTTAAATTTGTTTAACAGTAGGATGGGTTTGAGATCATGTTATTATCAGTTTAATAAAAACGGGTATAGATTAATAGATTTACAAAAAAAGGGTAACCACAAGTCAAAAATTTACAAGGGAGTCACAAAAATTAAATAAAATCTATGATAATACAAAGGAAAATTACCAAACCACAAAAGGAAGAAGAAAGGAACAAAGAGGATATACCAATTCAACTGCAAAGATTAGTTCAAAATGGCAATAAACACACATCTATCATTAATTACTGTAAATGTTAATGGACTAAATGCTCCAGTCAAAAGACATAGAGTCGCAGACTGGATAATAAAGCAAGAACCTTCAATATGCTGCATACAAGAGACCCACTTTAGGGAGAAGGACACATATAGATTGAGAGTGAAAGGATGGAAAAGGATATTCCATGCAAATGGAAAAGCCAAAAAAGCAGGTGTTGCAGTACTGATTTCAGACAAAATAGACTTTAAAACAAAGGCCATAAAGAAAGATAAAGAAGGACATTTTATAATGATTAAAGGAGTGATACAAGACAAAGATATTACACTCGTTAATATATATGCACCCAATATAGGAGCACCTAAGTACATACAAGAATTACTAACAGAGATAAAGGGGGATATTGATGGGAATACAATCATAGTTGGAGATTTTAACGCTGCATTAACATCACTAGACAGATCTTCCAGACAGAAAATAAACAAGGCAACAGAGAAATTAAATACTACAATAGAAAAACTGGATTTGGTGGATATTTTCAGAGCATTACACCCCCAAAAAATAGAATATACATTCTTTTCAAGTGCACATGGAACATTTTCCAGGATCGATCATGTACTTGGACACAAAAGAAACCTCAACAAATTTAAGAAGATAAAAATTATCTCAAGCATCTTTACTGACCACAATGCCATGAAACTGGAAATCAACAACAGAGAAACAAAGGAGAAAAAAAGCATGGAGATTAAACAATATGTTATTGAAAAAACAATGGATTAATGAAGAAATCAAAGCTGAAATTAAAAAATACCTTGAGGCAAATGACAATGAAAGCACAACCACTCAAAACCTATGGGACACAGCAAAGGCAGTGCTAAGAGGGAAGTTTATAGCGATACAGGCCTTCCTCCAAAAAGAAGAACAATCTCAAATAAACAAGTTAACCCACCACCTGAATCAATTAGAAAAAGAAGAACAAAAAGCCCCAAAAAGCAGCAGAAGGAAGGAAATAATAAAGATCAGAGAGGAATTAAATACAATAGAGATTAACAAGACCATGGAAAAAATCAACCAAACCAAAAGCTGGTTTTTTGAAAAAGTAAATAAAATTGACAAACCTCTGGCCAAACTCACAAAGAAGAAAAAAGAGAGAGCACAAATTAGCAAAATAAGAAAGGAAAATGGAGAAATTACAACAAACAAAATAGAAATACAGAATATCATACGAGAATATTATGAAAAACTATATGGAACCAAACTGGATAACCTAGAGGAGATGGACAAGTTTCTGGAAACATACTGTCCACCAAAACTGAATCAAGAAGAAACTGAACACTTGAACAATCCGATCACTAGAAAGGAAATAGAAATAGCAATTAAAAACCTCCCTACAAATAAAAGTCCAGGACCGGACGGCTTCACCGGGGAATTCTACCAAACATACAAAGAAGAACTCATACCAGTCCTTCTCAAACTCTTCCAGACGATTGAAAAGGAGGGAATACTCCCAAACTCATTCTATGAAGCCACCATCACCCTGATACCAAAACCAGGCAAAGACACTACAAAAAAAAGAGAATTACAGGCCAATATCACTGATGAACATAGACGCCAAAATCCTCACCAAAATTTTAGCAAATAGAATCCAACAACACATAAAAAAGATTATACCATCATGACCAAGTGGGGTTCATCCCAGGGACACAAGGCTGGTTCAACATATGCAAATCAATCAATGTAATACATCACATCAACAAGAGAAAGGACAAAAACCACATGATCATCTCAATCGATGCAGAAAAAGCATTTGATAAAATTCAACACCCATTTATGATAAAAACTCTCGCCAAAGTGGGTATAGAGGGAACATATTCAACATAATAAAAGCTATATATGACAAACCTACAGCCAGCATAGTACTCAACGGTGAAAACCTCAAAAGCTTCCCACTAAAATCTGGGACAAGACAAGGATGCCCACTATCACCACTCCTATTCAACATAGTCCTGGAAGTCCTAGCCACAGCAATCAGGCAAGAGAAAGAAATAAAAGGGATCCAAATTGGAAAGGAAGAGGTAAAAGTGTCATTATATGCTGACGACATGTTACTATATATAGAAAACCCTAAAAGGTCCACACAAAAGCTACTAGAGCTGATCGAAGAATTCAGCAAGGTAGCAGGTTACAAAATTAATGTTCAAAAATCAGTTGCCTTTCTTTACACTAACGATAAATCAACAGAAAAAGAAAGTAAAGAAACAACCCCCTTTAAAATAGCACCCAAAGTAATAAAATATCTGGGAATAAATCTAACCAAGGAGGTGAAAGAATTATACACAGAAAAGTATAAACCACTGATGAAGGAAATTAAAGAAGACTTTAAAAAATGGAAAGATATTCCATGCTCTTGGATTGGAAGAATCAATATTGTTAAAATGGTCACACTGCCCAAGGCAATCTACAGATTTCATGCAATCCCTATCCAATTACCCAGGACATATTTCACAGAACTAGAACAAATCATAATAAAATTTATATGGAACCATCAAAGACCTAGAATTGCTAAAGCATTACTGAAGAGAAAGAAAGGCTAGAGGAATAACTCTCCCAGACTTCAGACAATACTCTAGAGCTACAGTCATCAAGACAGCATGGTATTGGTACCAAAACAGACATATAGACCAATGGAACAGAATAGAGAGCCCAGAAATGAACCCACAAACTTTTGGTCAACTCATCTTCGACAAAGGAGGCAAGAATATACAATGGAATAAAGACAGTCTCTTCAGCAAATGGTGTTGGGAAAACTGGACAGCAGCATGTAAAACAATGAAGCTAGAACACACCCTTACACCATATACAAAAATCAACTCAAAATGGATTAAAGACTTAAACATAGACAAGATACAATAAACCTCCTAGAGGAAAACACATAGGCAAAACATTATCTGACATACATTTCAAAAATTTTCTCCTAGAAGAAATAAAAGCAAGAATAAACAAATGGGACCTAATGAAACTTACAAGCTTCTGCACAGCAAAGGAAACCAGAAATAAAACAAGAAGAAAACCTACGGAATGGGAGAAAATTTTTGCAAGTGAAACCGACAAAGGCTCGATCTCCAAAATATATAAGCAGCTCATACGACTCAATAAGAAAAAAATAAACAACCCAATCCAAAAATGGGCAGAAGACCTAAACAAGCAACTCTCCAAGGAAGACATACGAATGATCAAAAAGCACATGGAAAAATGTTCAATATCACTAGTTATCAGAGAAATGCAAATCAAAACTACAATGAGGTATCACCTCACACCAGTCAGAATGGCCGTCATTCAAAAATCCAAAAATGACAAATGCTGGAGAGGCTGTGGAGAAAGGGGAACCCTCCTACACTGCTGGTGGGAATGCAGTTTGGTGCAGCCACTATGGGAAACAGTGTGGAGATTCCTCAAAAGGCTAGGAATAGACTTACCGTATGACCCAGGAATCCCACTCCTGGGCTTGTACCCAGAAGGAAATCTACTTCAGGATGACACCTGCACTCCAATGTTCATAGCAGCACTATTTACAATAGCCAAGACTGGAAACAGCCTAAATGTCCATCATCAGGTGACTGGATAAAGAAGAGGTGGTATATTTATACAATGGAATACTACTCAGCCATAAAAACCAACAACATAATGCCATTTGCAGCAACATGGATGCTCCTGGAGAATGTCATTCTAAGTGAAGTAAGCCAGAAAGAGAAAGAAAAATACCATATGAGATCGCTCATATGTGGAATCTAAAAAACAAAAACAAACAAACAAAAAACAAAGCATAAATACAGGACAGAAATAGACTCATGGACAGAGAATACAGACTTATAGTTACCAGGGGGGTAGAGGGTGGGAAGGGATAGACTGTGATTTCAAAATAGTAGAATAGATAAACAAGATTACACTGTATAGCACAGGGAAATATACACACAGATAACTCACAGAGAAAAAAATGTGACAATGAGTGTGTATATGTCCATGAATGACTGAAAAATTGCGCTGAACACTGGAATTTGACACAACACTGTAAAATGATTATAAATCAATAAAAAATGTTAAAAAAAATAAGGTCAATCTTACAGATAGTTATCAAACTTTTATCCTGATAACGGAGAATAAACCATTTTCTGAAGTATACATGGAATAGTCATGAAGAGTGATATTAGATCACAAATAATCAAACTCTGTTAAGCAGTTATAGAAATAACATTCTTTGATTTCTATGCAATAAAAACAGACTGAAAACAATGCAAAATTTAAAAACCTCTCTTGCCAGGAATTTTTCAAATTCTGTGAAACAACTCTTGGATAAAAAGGGAAATAACAAAAATGTTAACTTTCTTTTAAAAATTAGTAAAAATACTACAAACTCAAGGAGGAAGAAAAAAAAAAGAGAAATACAAACTAAATCTACACTGAGCTAGGACTTCCAGCGCCTAGTACTGAGCAAGACACTAGCAGAGGACATTCTGCAACAGAAAATGACTCTTGAACCTGGACAGTACACAAGAGGTAACCACCAAAAGCATTGCAGCATCAACATAGACAAGCTGTTTCCCTTGGGAGGGGGAAGGACAGGAACTAAATTTCTTGTTTCTCTGGTTTTACGCCTGGAGCTGAAAGCAATCTGATACCACTGACCCCCACTTACGGTCACTTGATATTTAAAAAGGTTCACAGACAGTTTCAATGAGGAAAAGATGTTCATTACAACACAAGGGGCCAGATCAAGGACATATTTGTGTGTGAAAAACTTGAATCTCAGCCCCTATCTCATATCATAGTCAAAAACTAACTCTAATGCATTATAGATCTAAACATAAGAACTGAAACTCTTAAATTCCAGAGGAAACTTCTGTGGCCTTGGGTTAAGCAAAGTTATCAAACTGTGTACCTAAAGTTAGTAAATTTTACTATACGTAAATTCTACCTCAATAAAGCCAATTTTTAAAAAAATATGCAAATACAATTTCTCATCCATCAGATTAACAAAAATTGAAAGGCTTGACAGTATGCTGTTGGTGAGGCTGTTTCGAAACAGGCATTTTCATACACTGCTGGTGGTAATAGAAAATGGTGTGCAGCTATGAAGGTGAATTTGGCATTTCCAACAAATCTATGCATGCATTTACCCTTTAACCTGGCAACCTCACTTCTAGGGATTTAGCCTGAAGATGTACCTCTAATAATATTAAAATATATATGCATACAGGATCTTGTGGTGGCTCACAATGAAAGAGAATGTGACAACGAATGTATGTATATTCACATATAACTGAAAAATTGTGCTCTACACTGGAATTTGACACAACATTGTAGAATGACTATAACTCAATAAAAAATGTTTTTAAAAAGTGGGATCATAAAAAAAATACATATGCACAATATTTATTGTGGTATTATTTGTAACTAGGAAATATTGGAAACTACCTTAATTTCTAAGCACAAGTGATTGAATGAACTATGGTCCACATCTGCAATTGCACACTACACCACTGCAGGAAAGATAAGGAAGGTCTCTCCTAAGATACAGAGTGATTTCCAGGAGATACTATCCAGCAAGAAGAGCAGAGTATATATAGTATGCTGTCCTCTATAAACAAGAGAAATTATCATGTGTTTCTGTTTATCTTTACAAAAGAAACCAGAAGAAGAATAAATTATGCAGCAGTGAAATTGGTTATCGACAACGTGGGTAGACACAGAGTGGCCAAGATGCAGGCAGGAGTGACCTTTTTATAGTTTTTACTTTTGGGTGCATGTTAATGTTCTGTGCATTCAGAAGATTCATAAAGAAGTCAATAGAGACAGGAAAGAGAAATGATCTTAAAGCTACAAGCAAACTGAAATAAATGAATTCATTTGCATTTCAAGTGAATACCATAAACATTCTAAAGAAAACTCAGGTAACTTATGGACACAGTATTTGTGTTCAGCGTTTGACAGGTTGGGGCTGAGTTAGAAAAGAATTGCAAACAAATCCCAGACCGTTTTTAGTATGTTTTGTTGTTTCAGAGGTGTAATCAAAGCAATTCTGAAGTTTTAAGATGTAATGTAAGTCTCAGCAAATGTACTCACTGTTGTTGAAAGCCAGGATCTCAATGAGAAAACAAAGGCATACAAAATAGAATGAAGGAAGTCAGGAAAGAATACTGTGGATAGACTGGAATTGAGGGTATCACTGGGAATGCATAATTACTAAAATATATATGTATGTATGTGAATATCAATATATATGTACCCTTGTATGTATGTGTGTATGCACGTGTGTGTGTGTGTGTGTGTTCCTGGCCCTGTCAGCTGAAAGAGCCAAGAAGCAGACACCCCAGTAGCAATGAGCACATAGTATATCTAACTGCCCAGAAACCATTCCCCACTGATAGGGTCCCAGGCTCCCTGGAGAAATGACTGATTTCAGGGCTGGGGTTGGGTAAGTATAAAATGAGCCTGAAACATCTTATGCCAGAAAACAAGGAAATGCCCAAAATGATGGGAGCGTCACAAGGAACCAGCTGGGAGGGGCCTCCACTGGCCAATCTGGAAGTACTTGATCACCAAAATAATTAAGTTTAGTAATGAATTACGAACCATTGAAAAAATAGTGATTGATGAGTCCATATCATTAGTAAAGAGATGAGTTAGTTAATGGGAAGAACAGAGGGCTCTTGCTCATTACGGAGTATTGAGTGCTGACTGGTAACTAAAGAGAGGCTGCCAGATTTGGGAAGTCAGCATTTTGCACCTGTTTTAGTAACGTCTGGATCAGACTGGAATCATAAAATGCTAAATCTAGGGGGGATTTTTTTATGAAGAGCAGAACATTTACATATTTACATGGTTTTAAAGTAGCTCTCTATAAACTGCTTATTAATTGCAAGGGGAAAAATACTAATTATACAGTACTGAAATCAAGCGATTCCCAGACAGGTGCTAAAAATTGACAGCAACAGTGAGGAAAGACGACATATATGACTTCAAATGTGATACCTTGGAAAGGACACAACATCACCTGTGTAGTATTATGGCTGAGGATCTATGAACCTGAACCTGGCCACGAGGAAGCGCCAGACAAACCCCAAGTAAAGGACAGTTTTATTTTTTTAAGGGGGGTGTGTGTGTGAGTAAGAAATGGGAGAGTTAGGGAGGGGGTTATATTCTTTACAACCATCAGTGACATAAAGCAATAGAAGAAAAGAAAGAGAAAAGAAGAAAGGAGGGAAGGAAGGGAAGAAGGAAGGAAGGAAAGACAGATTAAAGAAAGGATGGGAGAAAGGAAGAAAGAACAAAAGAAGGAGGGAGCGAGGGAGACAGAGAAAGGTAGGACGAGAGACAGGAAGGAAGAGAGAAAGGAAGGGAAGACAGGATGTAGGGAGAGGAGGGAAGATTCTAGATTAAAAGGGATATGAAAACTGAATACAATACCTGACCCTAGGCTGAATCCTGTATTGGAATGGGGGAAATGCTGTAAAGTATATTACTGGGTCAGTTGACAAAACTGGAGTACAGATCGTAGGTTAAAAGAATTGGCTCAATGTTAAACGTCTTAAATTTGATGGCTGTTCTATGGTTGTGTAAGAGAACATCCTTATACGTAGAAAATACTGAAGTTTGTAGGCGTAAAGAGCCATGATGTATGTAACTCAGACTCAAATGGTTAAGAAAAAAATTGTGTACACACACACACACACACATATGTGAGAGAGATTGAGAACATGCAAAATCTCAGCGGTAACAGCCTTGAAATATCAGTGGTTTGCAAGAATACTTTGTTTCCCACTCATGAACATACTGGCAAAGGGGTAAATCTGTGAATTACTAAATCTGGGCAAAGAGTGTAAGAATTACTAGTCCTATTCTTGCAACTTTTCTGTACATTTGAAGTTATTTTCAAATAAAAAGTGTTTAAAAGTCCTCTATTTTTTGGCCAGGTTTTAGACCCCCATTTTATTAATTTTTTTTATACTTTAATTGATATGCCTTTTTAATTCTGTATCTTCAACGCCTGCGTCAGTTTCCATGGCCAGACCTTTTTACATTTTAGTGCTTCTTTGCATCCTGAAAGTGGACATTTATAAATCTTTGTTAATTTTTCCATGTAGAATAAGGTGGGGAGGGGTTCTACATTTAATACAAATTTCCTTTTCTCCTAAATGCTTAGAATGTAAAAGCTTTATAATATTAAGCATACTTAATAAAATATGGTAATATGCACAGTATAAATGTGTATAGCACATTGTTAAGCACTCAACAAATATTATTATGGTCGTTATTAGTAGTAATAGGAGAAGAAGGTGGGCACATGAGCTGCACCAGACATAGAAAGGAAAGCACATTCCAGGCAGAGGATGCAGGATGAAAATTATAGGGTATGAAAGGAAAAGTCCTGTCTTTAGAGTCAGGACTTTATATGCTAATTTTACTATTATTTGGTAATATGTTTGTGTTCATGTCTAAAAATGTGATGATAATGTCTGTCTTATCATTTTTTCATAGCACTTGAGAGTTTAAGAGCATAAAACTGTCAGAAATATAGTTAAGTTCCTAAATAATAAGTTTTGATTTATATTCTTTTATCATCATTACCATTATCTAATCATTATTAAAGGCCCGGGAACATAAGGGAAACATGGACAAGTGAAGGTGTTAGGAAATAAACGTGTGGAGGAGTTGGTATATTGGGGCCAGAGCATACAGGCACCTGAATACCAGTCTGAGGCTTTGGACAGTGGACTGCTATTGAAGACCTTTGACAAGGGGAGAAACAAGATCTACTTGCTGTACCTGTAATCTGACCTCTCTTTCCTTTGTACTCCACGTCCAACTTGTTGGCCCTACTTTTAAAAAAATGCAGAATTTTGCCACTTTTCACCTCTTCCATCACTGGTCTGAGCCGTCATCATCTCCTGCCTGTGTTGTAATTAGAGCTTCCTGCCAGATCACGCAGCTTTTACCCTTGCCTACCCCCATACAGGCTAATCTGAACACAGCAGCCAGAAATATTCTTTTAAAACTGAAGTTAGCACTCTCCAGAGCTTTCCATCTCACTCAGAGCTAAAGCCAGAATCCTACAAGTAGAGATCTACAAGCAAATGTCAAAGCCTGTAACAGCCTCCTTGATCTCAGTCCTATCCCCCTTCCCCACACTCCTCTTGCCTCGGTGACCTCATCTTTTACCACTTTTTCTTCCCATCTCCCCTACTAATTCTCCAGCCCCTCTGATGTACCTGCTCCAACTCTCACTGTTTGTAGATAAGTTTTTTGGTATTCCTGATTGCTGTCTCATATATTATATACTTTTATGGATTTGTTCTTTCTATCCACCAATTAGAGGTTAAGCTTCATGAGGAGGTGAGCTATCTTTCATTTGTTCTCCAATTTATCTTATATGAATCACAGACATAGAGTAGCAGGTGCTCAATAAATATTTAGTGAATGGATGAAGAGATGAATAAAGAAAATTTACTTTAAGAAAATTAACAGCAATTTTGGAAGTAACCGGGTATCAGATAAGAAGCTTCTATAATAGTCTAGCCCTGCACTGTTCAATAGAAATCATTAATGAGATATTTTTACATTCTTTTTCATAATGTATCTTTGAAGTCCATTACTATTTTTATGATTATAGCATATCTTAATTTTTACACTAAATTTTTATTAGAAATACTGCTGTGTTTAGATTTAACAAGATTTGTAGTTGAAAAAGTAGATTCGTATACCCAAATATGCCAAATAAAGTTTAAAAGTTTCCAGTAACTGAAATGAATACTGAAAATCGTTTTCTTTTAATATTTAAGTCCATATTGGCAAAACTTTTTCATGTTTTTAGAAGACTTTATCTTTGAAGCAAAATCATTTCAAAGCTACGTCTTTTCTATCACTGATTCTAGTCAACTCAGTATTAATAAATCAAGTTCAAAGGAGTATTGCATCTATTAAAAGCAACAGTAAATTTATCAATATCAACTAAGCATAGTTCAAAATTTTTCAAGTGTTTGGAACTAATTTATGTAATGTATCAATAAGTGAAATCTGCATATAGATTTATGGTAAAAATATCAAAATCATTATTATTGATTTACAATATGAAGAGTTACAATGTTAGTATAAATTCTTATACTTGTCTAGCTTCACAGATAAGCTTTCTCTTTCCTTAAAGCTTCAAATTTAGCTCATTCATGTGCAGTGTGATATTGATAATAAAATGTAAATCACATTGCCATTTTTTGCCTTTGATTATTGAATATCAGGCAGCCATTCCTTTTGTTTTAAGAAAATCTTACATTGGAGTTAAAAGTACAGTAAATCTTTATAAAGCTCTTCCAAAACTTAGCCAAAGAGCACTGGCAAGGAATGCAGGATCATTAAATTCATTGTCTTTTAAGCTAGTGAAGATTCATAGAATTTGCACATATATAATAAACAAGGTGAGCAACTGTATCCATGATGTTTTTCATACAATCAACTTCAGGAACTGAGCAGAAAAATTTTTTCAAAATGTATCATGCATTGGCATGAAACAATAAAGAAAACAACTTCTTGTTTGGAAATGTCAGTAAATCTGAATTTTTGATCCAACATAACTACAGTACCATCTATCATGATTTAAAAAAACTTCTCTCCATTATCCAGTTGAAACTGTTGTTTGACAGATGTAAAAGTTAAAGTAGCTACACCATAAGTCGGATTTTTTTTTTAAAAGCTGCAGACTGACAACTTTTTGTTGTAAATTTAGGAGTCCTTTAAGACAACACCTGACTAAAGTATGAATTTGATAGTGTCTCCTCTATCACATGACTCACCGAAATTAAAGTTACTTGTAGCTTCTCAAATTTTGAATCAATTGATCATTGATATTGTTAAAGAGTTCTTATATTCTGTGGGCATTTGTTTTGTGACTTAATTGAACTTCCTTTTTTATAACATATTTCTTCTAATCTTCTATCATAACTGAAATTATCATGTTGATCTAAAAATGGTTTATTCTTTTATGCAAAAAATCCAAGCCATTTTATAACTGGCCAAAGTTAACAAATGTTGAATGTTTGCTTCTGATTTCAGGTGACTAATTTCATTGGTTCTTATTTGACTATTTGCAAAAATCTCTTAGTTGTTCACTTTTCGTATGCTAAAAAATTTATACAACAAACAGCTTGGTAAATTGCAGTTGCATTCATTATGAAATTTGCAACATTTCTTCTAGTCTCTTTTTTTAAATCCTGGTTATATCACTAGTTAATTCATCTGTATTTTATTCTGCATTGCTAATATATCTTCATTTTAAATTAAAATTTTTCCATACCTACTTTTTTAAATACAAAAATAATTTAACTACATTCTGATAAAAATAAGTATTTCAGTTTAGTTACCTATCATGATTTGCACAGGTGTTACTGTAACTCATGCTTCCTGCATGAAATATGTAGATAAACACACTATTGTATAAAAAATTTTTTTAAATTGATTCATTGAGAGTAACCAGATCAGTTATGTGTCTATGTATACAACATATATAACTCACATGCCTGACACAAACACTACAATTCAACACTAATGTCTTAAATAATGCAATGATTAAAGTGAAATATAATTCTACCAAAACAATAAAACCTTGTGTAATGGAAAAATATTTTACACTTGTTAATTTTTTAATTTAAATGCAAACTAATGAAAATTAAGTTAAGAAATCAATTCTTCAGTCAACTCGGATATATTTCAAGTGCTCAATAGCCACATATAGCTAGTGGCTGCCACACTGGACAGTGCATGCCTAGAACTCTGCATCCTTACTAATAAAGAGTGGTCCAGGACCAGCAGTGTCCGCACCACCTGGAGCTTAGAAATGCAAAGTCTCAGGTCTTACCCGAGACCTACTGAAACAGAATCTGCATTTAACAAGTCCTTGGGTGATCTATATGTACCTTAAAATTTGGAAAGTGCTTGTCCAAATAACAGACAGTGGAGGATTTAACTGGGTAGTGGCAAGGGAATTATACCAAGTACCCCAGAGCAGTCTATGTGAAAGATGCCGCGAGGGTAAAGTCAGCCAGACTTAACAGTGACAGCACGTGCAAAAGTAAACAGAGAAGGCGGTGAAGGCCTTGTAATTTGGTGACTGAGAGGCTATAATAATACAATTAACAAAATAGGAGAAATGAGATTGAGAGTAAAGATGTTTTAATTCATAGTGTTATTTGATGCATATTTTCCAGTTTTAGCAAAAATCATTTGAAAGATATGTATACGTCTATGTGTACAAACCTGAGTGCCTACATCCTGACACAACTCTTCATTTCAGAAACACACACTTGCAGTAAAAACATACTGCCCAAAATCAACCTAAAATGTCCATTTTTCTAGTATATTGATCATGCGTACCATTCACCTTCTCTTATGTATGTAGAATGTTAATATTCTGTTTAAAGGGGATTTCAGCGATACGGACTTATTGTTAATGAAAGAGTTCCTATGCTTTAGAGAAAACACTGGCTCTCCATTTTTCCAAGGATAGATTTCTTTTTCACAATGAGCAAAAAAGTCTTTAAAAATTGCAAATAGAAAGTAAGGTGATTAATTCTTCTCTTAAAAGCCTTTAGCGGGGAGAATGTGGTTCAAGTGGTAGAGTGCGTGCTAGGCATGCATGAGGTCCTGGGTTCGATCCCCAGCACCTTCTCCCAAAATAACAAACTTAACTGCCTCCCCTACTCCCGCCAAAAATAAAATAATTAAATAGTGCAATAATAAATAAGTTAAATGTTTTTTTTTAATTTTAAAAACCAGACATTTGAAGTTTGTGAAATTTGGCAAAGTTTCTTCCACCTTTTTTAGTATCCTTATGAAGATCTTGACATGAAATCAGTGCAGTACTCATAATTACACCATATAAATTCTTTAAGTACATAGATAATGCAATTATTAAAACAGCACTAGATTGATTTTCAATTTATTTTACAATGATGGTTACCGGTTGCTCCCAAAGGGAGAAGAGAACACAATTTGGTATCTTCTGTTCACTTAAAACTTTTCATTGAATTATTGTGAGACAGTGACCTGATCCTAAAAATAGAATAATCTCCCCTTTTGAAGGTACATTAGCTATTTTAAATTATGGAAATTAATTTACTTTTGCTTAGTGTAATGACCAAAATGAAAGCAATGAAGAACTAAAAGAAAGGGAGATAAGGAGAATGGGGAAAAGGAAGTGAGAGTGAAGGAAGAAAGAAATTAATAAAACGAGAGAGCAAGCTGAGAAGGGGCCCTTTTTCACGGGAAGGGTCAGGTGCATTGGTATTTTTTCCAACCAGGGATGGCTACCAGAATACTCTGCTGTCTTGTAGAGAATTGGTGGTACTATTCTCTAAAATCTAAGTATTTTTGATGAGTTTTTATGCCTTATGGAATAATCCAACCTTACTGCTTAAAACCATGAGCACAATTTCCCATGAAATTATATACACTTCTTGTTGTTGTTTTTTTTTTTTTCCATCAAGTTCTAACAGCTTTTAACAGGCATGGGCCATTTTTCTAACAACTTCCTTTGATCAACTTTCTAAAACCTACTCTCACACTTAAGTTGTTTTTAAAGTTCCTTTCAGCATAGTGTTATGACCTAAGGCAGCAATGAATTGGTGAACAGTCCAAAGCCAAAATATTTAGCTTGTCTGAACCAGTCTTTGCCCTGAAGAAACAGGGGAAATTGTTCATTTGGCAACTTCTCTAAGTTCAGATAAGCCCCGATGTAGTTGGCCTCATCTGTGCAGAGGCTGGGTTGAACGCTTGAGGAAGATGTGAGGTTCCGAGGCAGAAATGTGAGGTCGAATCAGCAGCACAGGATTCTCTGTGGACAGCTGAGGTTGGGTATGAGCTTAGATACAGCTGGTACAGCCGGCATGTGAGCTCTCTTGGTTTATGGGTTAAGCAACAGAGGAAACTAAGAACAGATTAGCTGTATCTCTAAAACAAATGACAGTATGCGATTACTACAGAAGTATCCACATTTTCACACTTTGAGAGACTGTGTTCCTTTCTGCATTTATTGAAGAAACGGTGAAGCCTCAAATTTTTAGAATTGGTATGTGATCTGAACTTTTTATAATAGTTCAGTGTGGAACTAGTAGATATTCCAAGATGCCAATCTCATTTTTAGAGGAAAAAAAGAAGAAAAATGCATGTATTTGATTTGTCAGTTTTTTTCTGTTCTAAAAGGGGACTGTAGTAAAATGTTCCTGTGTTCCCGTTTCAGATGGTCACTTGTAACCTCAGGATGTCAACTTGTATTTTCTATTAAAAACCCTCCTTGCAAAGATCCCTCCTGCTGTTCTTTTTACTGTCCCAACCACCTCCTTCCATCCGCCATCCCCTAACACCTGGCAACCACTAATCTGTTCTCTATGTATATAATGTTGTCTTTCCAAACATATTATATAAATGTTATCATACAATATGTCACTTTCGGGGATTGGCTTTTTTTTCACTCAACATCATTTCCCTGGGACCCATCCAGGTTGTTTTGTATATTCATAGGTTGTTCTTTTCATTGCTCAGTGCCTATTGAACTGGTAAAATCCTATTAAGGTTGATGAATGATATCAGTGAAATTTCCTGGTTGTGATATTCTGCTGTACTAACGCAAGGCACAACCATTGAAGGAGACCGGGTAGAGAGTACAGGAAACCTTTCTGTGTTATTTCCTACAACTGTGTGTAATCCGCAGTGGCCTTAAAATGATTTTCTAAAAAAGCAAAACCAACAAACAAAAAACACCCTCTTTGAGGAAAGAAATTGTAAAACTCTTAAAGTCATAGCCATCTGAGTGGAGGATCTTATTAAACAAACCTGGTTGGCTTTATGTTTTGACTTTATGAGAATTCCCTTTATGAGAATCAGAGACATGACCCTTGTAGTCTCCCATGTTAGACTCTGCCCAAGAAGCTGCCCAAGTTAAAGACAGCCTGTTTGGAAAAGGAGGCGAAGACAGCCCCGTTGGCATTCCTGTCTGCCCCGACAGCAGCCACTTCTGGTGACTCACTGGAGGAGAATGCAGCGTTCTAAGCAAGCTCTGGCAAACAACAGTGTATATTTCGGAAGACCCATTTCCAAATAATCGCCCCCTTTTAAGCTAGCTCTTACGATGATAAGAATTCTGAGAGAAATATTATTGTCCTATTGACACTTTAAGAACCCATTTTAACTATGTGAGAGTAACTAGAATCACAGAATTTTCAGGGTTGGGGAAATTCGGAAGGGAAGTGATCTTACTCTTCATAGAAACCTTTTAGTTCGATTTGATTACAGTATTTTCAGTAACTGGTTGGCTTAGTGAGAACTGATTTTAGGGTTCTGGGGTCTGTGCTGTGAGCAACTTATTTTTTGGCTGTTCAGGGACCACATTCAGCATTCTTTCATCCGTTGCTTCACTCATGCCTACAGTAACTTATAAGGGAGATTTGGCAAGGCTTCACATATTTAATGCTCATTTATATGAATGTTCTATGAAAGCTAGACATACTCCCTAAAAGGAGTTCTCAATCGAGTAAGAAAAATGAAAAAGAAAAAAAGAAAAATAGAGCAAAACCATCACTTCCATCACTTCCTAGAAAGTAATTCAGAATAGGAGCCTTATAGCTGGTGAGTTGCCAGAGGCTTGACTATATACCAAAATAGACGTTCCTTATTTTAACTAAAAACAAACAAATACAGATCTCTAAAATCCCACTAGTCAATTACTAAGAGAGCACCTTTCAGGGTGTATCTCAAACATCTATCTAGGTGCCAAACATTTTGTTGTTTCTTAATGTTAGAGCAATATATATTACCTTGGGTGACAAACTAGTAAATTTTACCCAAGGAGGAAGTAGTGATAAGGCAGTTGATACTATAAAACTCCTATCTTGGCAGTTGAACATGTGAGAAACATTTTCAGTACTCTTATTTTGCTGTGGGACTCAGGACCTTGTGTTAAATGATTTATTCACAAACTATTTTAGAATGAAAAACAAGACTTCTCTAGTCGCACCTAACCCTACTTAAATAAATTACCCTATGTGAAAATAAGGTACATACCTGGATTCATTGCCATCCAACGTTGTCCACAGCCAGAGGTTTCCAATTAAATTGTGAATTCCATCACATTCCCTCATACTGAAGGCAGCTGATTTCCTGACACGGTGACATTCTGTCACTCCAGACCATGTATGCCCCTTATGTCATCTGCAGCCCCCTCCTACTATACTTTTTCTTCTTCACTTCTCTTGTATTCGTAATCAATAACTTTTCCCCCTTTTCCCACATCATTTTATGAGATCTCTTTACACTGTAGTTATTAACACTATTTCTATCAAATCTGTTGCAAATATTTCCCCCATATGCAAACTGCGTTTTTAATTTTTAACAGTTTTAAACACTGGTGTTCTTGTGTTGTCAAATCTATCTTTTTTGTGTGATTTCACCTTTTTTTTAACTTTTTAAAATTTCATCACTATCAGACACATATTTACCTAGTTTTCCTCCCATGCCTCTCTTTATTTAACCTATCTAAGAAATTGTTCTGTTTGGTATATGGTATGAGATGAGGGTCTACACTTTATACTTTCCTTTTCTAAGTAGTTTGTTGTTACAACCACTCATTGTTTTGTGGTATTTCCATTACCACTAATTAAATTCTCATGTAATCTAGGGCTGTTTGGGGCTATCTGATGTTTCCAGTTGCTTTGTCAATAAATATATCTTGGGTGAATGAATGTTTTATCTAACTTTTCTTTGGCCAATACCAACTTTTGTAGCTCCAGACAGGCCTGAAATCCTTGGGCCATGTCCCACCTTGTTTGCTTGTTTATTTGTTTCTTTCTTTCTGTCCTCCTTCTTCTTGTTTTTCAGCGTTTGCTTACCAGTTCTCGCTGACTTTTTTCTTTCAAATCAACTATAAGAATCATGTTTATTATTTAAATCTTACTCTATCTAGATTCAAATTTGGAATTCTTGGGTAGGTTTCTCTAACACAAACAAAATTTGATAAAGTTTTGATTCCAATTGAATTAGATCCCTAAAGGTCAATTTGGAAGGAGTATGTTTCTGTTTTTAAGCCAGAACTCCCTTAAACGCTAAACTTCAGATAAATTCTAACTATTTAATAGCTGGAAAAGTAACTTGTGAGCAGTACTAGGTTTCAGTGAACAGGGTTTAAATTTCGATTACAAAAGGAAATTTCAAATACTGTGAATGTTTCCTTTTAGTACTTTTGTAACCAGAATTGGGGAAATAGAAAAATAGTTTTTTCTTTTATATCAGCCTTCAGTAAACCAGAAAATACATGTGTAGGATTAAATATATTGTCAAAACAGAGTGTTAACTAATGAATATTTATATTGTGAACAAGTTCACGTGGTAAAATTTATCAGATAGGAGTACTTGTGTGCCTGTCTTTGATTAGGGACTTCTGTTTATAAACGGAGATTGAACATTGTTTCTTTGATTTTCTTTGATGTTCAGAGGCAGAACTTGATTTTATACCTTTTGGAGAATGAGGCAGCTGCAGATAAAGAAGTTGACAGATCTTGGGAGGGTTAATTAGAGCTAATTATAATTTGATTGACCTGTTTTTCCTCCAGAAAGCTTAACCAAGTCTTCCTTTGCAAAGTGAGGATTTTGCTTTCTCATACAAATGAAAGAAAATCTTTGTTTCTTGGATTTACAAATAATCTATTACTTGTACACACTTTACAAAAAACTGTCACTGTGTAGATCACAGAATCAGAGATATGGGGTGGGGTTGGAAAGGACCTTAAAGATTACATAGTCCTTGAGAGTATGTATTTATTATATTAACTTATGATGGAAAATTGTAAATGTTAGGGAAATATAAACTAGTGTACATAACTTTTAAATCTCTACATTTTAAATCTATTTAACAAAAAACCAAGAAATAAAATTGTCAAACACCATGAAGTATAGTTGTCTGTCCTTTTTTAACCTTGATATTTTCTTTATTATGTGTGGTTTAGATGTAATCTCATTTGCTTGATAAATACTGTAAAAGGATTTTGTTTAACTTATATGTAAAAAGAGCATAATGAAATGATTTGCTTCCTGTTCTGTAATGTCTTACAGAGCATGGTTTATAAGTATTTAAATGAAATACAGTTCTACTAGTATTCCCATAAAATTGAAACCTTTTAGGAAGAACTTTCCCATGAAAGCTTCTTACCTCCTAAAGTTCTCTAAGGCAATTATTATATGTGAAAAACAAAACAGTTACTTTCATTGTCTGTCAACTCAGTTATATCTCATGTTTATGTTAAATGGAGCACCTGTTAATATTAAATAGGGTTTTACTCTCAGACAGCTTGTGTTCTAATTTGGGCAGTCGAGATGTTTTGACTTTAGAAAACTAGGTAGTAAAATATTTAATATTTTAATGACAGCTCAACACAGCAGTAGGAGGCACAAAGTAGTATGTGATTAATTACAGACAACAGATATTATTAAGAATAAAAGGAAGGGAAAATCATTGTAAGCCGAAGTGGTCTGGAGAGATTGGAGAAGTTAAAATCAGGAATAGATTTTGCAGGATAGAGGAGGACTGGATGAAGGAAAGAGAGGAAAAGTCTATCCATCTAGTGGAAGGAATAATGTGCTTCAAAGCATTTTCGAGGTGGGAGAGTTTAGTCTGGTAAACTTGGGACATGAATGTACTTGGATAGGGTGATCCTGTAGGAGGGTTGAATATGCTAAAACCGGACAGACTGATTAGGAGCAAATAGTGGAGAACCTTGAAGTATGGAGGTTGAGGGTGTGTTTATCATGTACCATGTAAGCAATGTTTTCCCTGGTTACCTTAGCTTCAGTACCTAAGCAATATTTTAGGAAAATTGATCATTCCAAAGTATGCAGAATACATTGTAGTGAAGAACACAGTAGGCAGTATGATTACTTATATGATTTTCATAGTACCTAAGCATGGGGGATGACCACATGAACAGTGGTGGTAAGAATGGATATTAAGGAGGAATGTTGCAAATAAATCATGGAAGAAGACTTCACAGTGCTTAGTAACTGGTGAGGTACGGTGGTGGAATAATGGGCTGGATGTATGCATAGAGGAGGAGTAAGAAAAAGGAAAGGAGAGAGCACATATCAGAGTCATATATAAAGTTCTGTGAATTCATCTTCTCCCCCAAGTGTGTCCATGGTTAAGGGATGGGTAATAGATTCATTTTGTGAACATCTAACAAATTACTTTCAGATCATCCATTTGGAGGAATATTAAATATATTTAATAAATTCAAAACATAAGTTCAGGAAACTGGATATAACTTGCTTTTAAATACTTTTCCTTCAACAGCCCTCTTCCTGCAGTAACCCTTAATATTTTTCACAAGCTGTAATGGGATCGAGACCAAGAAGGGT
Organism: Vicugna pacos; assembly: GCF_048564905.1. Taxonomy (NCBI): domain Eukaryota; kingdom Metazoa; phylum Chordata; class Mammalia; order Artiodactyla; family Camelidae; genus Vicugna; species Vicugna pacos. Next base: position 19,356,085 of record NC_133002.1, on the reverse strand, counting down.
TTTCCAGTGAGTGAATGTAGGAAGCTGATAAGAGAAGTGTTCTTTGGGGCTCTGGTAGCATAAGTTACATTATACTAAAACATATTATCTCTTTGCAGCCTCCCTTTTCTCCTGTCAGCCATTGACATTTTGAAAGATTTACTGATTAGCTTAAAAATTACAGAACTTCTAAGTTTAGTGATGTGGGTGTGCTGCCTAATTACCCATGTGCAACTGCAGTTAGAGCTTTTTCCTTCTACCTTCGGGAGCCGTTACGACTCACCGCTAGAGAAGGAGCAGTTTTACATAATTGTTGCTAATGTTAAAATAGACATGTGCATATGATATTTGCAAACAACTTCTCTAAAGTTCAATAACTGGTATTACTATTTGAGTACCTCAAGGAAGCCCTCAATTATTTGATCTAGTCTAGGCCTCTAATCACACAGGTGATTACGTGTGTGTTTCAAAAGCAGTAAAGAGGAATGGGGGAAACTGTACTGAGAACCTTCATGGTTTCTTTAACCCTCTTGTGAGAGTTATTTGATCTTATAAAGTAGGTGTTATTATTTATCATTGTATGAATGGACAAACTGAATCTTAGAGAATTATGCTGCCAAAAAATGAAAAAAAAATCACAGGTCTAAGATTCTAACCTTATATCCATGTATCTCGTCTAATGCCCATGTTTTTTATTCTGTGTCATGTTAGTGTCTTAAGGGGGGGATGTGCTGTACTTGGAAAAACAGCATATTGTCTTTTGTCCAAGCTTATGCTGTTTGAGTTTGTACTGCCCTTTGTCTCAGCACAATCACATAGCTAAATTCAAAGTATTTGTAGCCTACAAAGATGTTCATTAGTTTGAATTACACTTTCAAAGAAGAATTTGTTCTGCTCTTCCCTGAAGACTCATTGTGAAATCGTGAGGTGGAAAATCCTCATTTTGCAGTGGGACAGTGTGAGTGGAAGGCGCTTCCTCAGTATCACTAAAAAAAAGTTAGGTCATGACTCAGGATTCTCTTCAAGTACATTTGCTCATATAGCTTAGTATTAAAAAGCATAACGCTTATGTTGATTTTTCTGATTTAATATTACCTCTTAGTTTCTCATTTATTTTCTAAACTGAATTAATCTCTACCTAATACAAAGTAAATCAGTAAACTGGCTGCCACACTTACCCTGATGGGATTTCAGGCTTGTGGTGAGGTACCGGGGAAATTCTGACTCAATTGTTCCTGACACAGGAGGCTTTGCAGTTATTAGAAGACAGCCCAGGAGGAAAAGAAAAAAATGGATTTATGTGATCCTGTATTGCTAAGAACGGCACACTGCTGCTCTCTTTTCTTTACTGCTTCCTCTAAGAGTCGTCATTTCAACGCACTTATCTTTTAAACAGCCATTCAGTGGGAATTGGGCTAGAACTTTGCTAAGGGGTCACATTTACCAACCTGACAGTTATACATTTACAAAAGAAATAGCATGAATTTATTCAGCATCAAAACCTCTGCATCTTTTTACCACCCAACTGCATTTCACACCGTATTACCATCAGTGCACTATAATTGCTATATAAATTCCATCCAGACTCTTCATTTAATTAACTAGCATTCTTTGAACAAAAATAAAAGTGCTGTTTTTATAGAGGAATAAAAGCTGCATGGAGTGAGTGTGAAGGAGACAAATCATCGAATTAGTTATTCTTCATTGCAGCTATGAAGAATTCTCTGCCCCTCCTCTTTCTCTTCAGTGGCAGTTTTTTTTTTTTTTCCAAGCTTGATTGAATGGAAAATGGGGAACAGTGTAACAGGCTCAGCGGTGTTTGAATATATTGTAATGGCCACATTCTAAGCTCACACGGGGCTGGGCACTGATGAGAAGCTCACCTACAAGTGTTTTTTTTTTTTTTTTTTAACATTTTCTGTAGTTGGTAGCCAAGACCATGAACTTTGTAGTTTGACTGCCTGGATTCAAATCCTAGCTCAGCCACTTACTAGCTTTGTGATTCTGAGCAAGTTACTTAACCTTTCAGTTGCCTCTCTGTTAAAAAGGATACTAATAGACATACCTCACACAGCTTGGGGTGGATTATCTAAGTTGATCCACGTGGAACATTTAGAGCCGCGTCCACATATCCTAACCCATTACCTCCTCTATGCACAGCAACAGTCTAATGTCAGGTCAGTCAGCGGTGACACTGGTGACCCTTGATCACCTGGGCTGGACTGGCTGATGGGGTAGCTAAGTAGATGTCCTTTATTTCCTTAGGTATTTCTTTCTAAAGATACCTTTTATTATTACTTTAAAAAAAATAAGGAAATAAAGTTACTTGAATCAAGGGTATAGCAGGCAGTTGGTTGGCCACATCTCTCCATCCTGCACCTCCTGCTGAATTTAGCTTTCTAAAGCACTGTGTCTTCATCAGTTTCTGCTCGGGCTTCAAAACTTCCCCAGATCCAAGCACCTTTGCCTGTTACATGATTTCTAACAGAGCCCAGCCCTTTCCCTCCCTCTCTCCAATCTTTTTTTACCCATTGCTCCCCTATTGGAAGCATCTACTCCAGTCAAAAGTGATCAGTTGTCATCTCTCAGATGCACCACATTCAGATTCCTTCTTGTCCCTCTTCGTTTGCCCACATTGTCTGTTTTGTGGAACGTGTCCTGCCCTCTTCCTCCACTTATCTAAGTCATATTGAATGTTCCAAGCTGAACCAGAAAAGGGAAACGATTTTTTGCTTTTTCCCCTTTGTATTTTTTAATCACATAGCATGCTTGTCTGGATGCAGTAGGTGCTAAGTAAAGTTATTCCTGAAGATGAACTCTCCTGTTTGTTCTCCCTTCAAACTACATTTAGAATCTAACCACTTCACACCATTTCCACCACCGTCACTCTTGTCCAAGCCAAATCCCTTTTTGCCTGTCCCCTTCTTCTTCTCCCTGTCCCACGCTTATCCATCCCTGTGATGAGTTGTCTACTGTCAACACAGCAGCAAAAGTAATCCACTTAAAATTGAAGTCAGATCGTATCACTTCTCTTCTCAGACTCTCCAGTCACTTCCCATCTCACCCTGAGTAAAATCAAAGTTCTTACAATGGCCTACAAAGCCTCTTAAGGTCTGCCCCGCCACTACAACGTGATCCCTGCCCAAAGTCCCGTGACCACTTTGCCCTCATGTCCTTCTTTTTGTCCCCTACTGCTCTCTACTTCTGCCACCCTGGCTTCCTTGCTATTCTCTGAAGACACAAGGTACTGCCTCAGGGCCTTTGCACAAACTGTTCCCTCAGCCCCCTTTGCCCAGAAAATACCTCCTCTGATTAAACATTTTCTCAATGAGATCTTCATTGACAGTCCCTAATTTACTATCTGTCTTCCCAAACTAGATTGTAAACTCGGGGGGGGGGGGACAAAAGGACTTTTTTGTCTGTTTTGTTAGGTGTTCTATACTCAGTACTTGAAAGAGACCCTGACACATAATAAATACTTAATAGTTATTGAATGTATGGATGAAAAATTGACTCTTAAAAATATGTTCATATTCCTAACCCTCCCTTAGGCTCCAACAAAAGCAAGTGTCCTATAATAGTTCCGAGAAAATTAAAATAGCTGTAGTTGAATGTTAGCCATGGCAATTGGAGCAGAAAGTTCCATTGCAGAGAAAAGAGATTTCTGCATCAAGTAAAGAAAAAGAAGTGGTTTACAGTATAATAACCACCATTTTAAATAATGTTGGTGTCCTGGGGGACTCTTATTGACCAGCACTAAGGCACATTTTTGAGAGAGCAAGTGATTTTGGCCACCCCATCCCCTTCCTAAGGTGGAGAATGTAGCTAGGATGCAGTTTTGTTTTGTTTTCATTTGTCATCTAGCAGCAAAGTAAAATGGTGAAATGGACAATAAGGTTGGAGTCGGGTAGAGCTGGGTTTTAATCCCAGCACTAGTACACGTCCTTGGATAGGTTATGTAACCTCTCTGTGCCTCTGCTTGATTATGTATAAAATGGCTTATAACAATGCCTTTCTCTCAGTGTTGTTATAAAGTTTAAATGGGAAAACATGTATAAATTACCTGAGAAGTAACATGTGTTTAACAAGTGTCTTGTGAGCATTGCATCCTATACAAATAGCTATATATTTTGGTGATGAATTTTACCTTTTGGCTTAAACCAAAATGGAGAAGTAGCAGTTAGACTGACGTCTCGAAGTAAACTTTGACTCCTGGGGCTTGGACCATGGAGAAGTCCTCAATGCTGTAAATCTCTTAGCAGTATCTCCTGAAGCTGCAAGAACCTTCCTAGAACATGAGCCCTGTCACCTACTTGACTTTTGTGGAAGGCTATTCTTCTGGTCTTTTGAACCAATTCTTATTCTTTTATTTTCCACTTTTCATTTCTCTTCTACTTCTCCTATTTTCAAAATGCTATGCTAGGTGTGTAATGTTGGAGGTTCCATACTGAAAATTACCTGAGAAATCAAAAACAGAAAAGAAAGATCGGGGAGCTCCTATAGATTATTAAGGAACATGAATATTAGTTTTCAAATTGAGATGTGAGAAACATACGTATATTGATTGATTTTTGGAATTCTGACTTCCAGGAGGAGAAGGATACTTTGTTTAAACCACTGCACTATTTTTAGGTGTTACTTTTTCCAATAGTATTAATTTTGAAATCTTTAGGAAGCCAAAGCTGTAGTCGAAGAAACAAGAGCCCTGCGCAGTCGGATTCATCTCGCCGAAGCTGCACAGAGACAGGCGCACGGAATGGAAATGGACTATGAAGAAGTGATCCGTCTGCTGGAGACTGAGATTACAGAGCTAAAGGCTCAGCTTGCTGATTATTCTGACCAAAATAAAGTAAGCAAAACAGTTCTGTCTGCTAGTTACCATGGTTTCCTTGCCGTTGTCATGTATCCTGTTTTCATTTTCTTTTCATCTGCACTTCTAAACTAGGTCAGCGTTTGTCTTCTATTATTCAGCGATAGGATGGTGTGTCGTGATGCGGGTGATGTGGAGGTTATGAGCCTCCCTTTATGCAGATAGCTTTGGGATGGAAAAGTGTGTGTCCCAAATTTATTTGGGTCATTGGTCAACGGCTCATGCATTGAGTCCTGGAACTGTTTAACATTTAATTGATTACATTGGTTTTCTCCTTTTTTCCTAAACCTGCTCATTTGTCTTGTGGGCATGAGAGGAGGAGAGTCTAGAGATGGGTTTTGCTCTTTGATTAGAGCATTCAAGGAAGTGTGAAAGTTAAATAATTTTTTGCCCAAGGCCCAAGATAATTAATAGAATGAAGCTGAGTTTGAATTTAGCAGGCTCCAATTTTAATAGCAAGATACTGAATGCTTTTCAGAAGACAATGTGAACTGTTTTCCATGTGAATTTTTTAATTATGTGTTTTTTTAACATAATCTATACTATATTTATGGACCAGTCTTCAGGAACAGTAAGAGATATATACATTTTTACTTCACTGAAGTAAGGTAGAAAACTAAATAAATTGAAGTGATGTTTCATAACCTTTTGGAGTTCATTTATAACTGTAATAGTTGTTTATGTCTCTAATCCAGTCATTCAAGAGAGTAAAGCAAATTTGGATAGTTTATGCATATTTATTTAAGTGCAAAAGAGTTAAAATACTTTAAATATACCAAGTGGAAATGGATCCAGTTTTAGACGGAAAGACATATTACTTGAGAAAGCAGAAATACTTAGGAATATTACATATTCCTTGACCCAGTGTTCTGAAATCAGAGATATGTGCTTATTGCATGTCCATAGCTTTAACCTGGTTCTAAAAATATTTGAGGAATTATCAAAATATTTTAAGTACTTTTTAATAATAACTATATTTACTTTCAAAGGGATAATCAATAGTCTTTAAAAATACTTGATTTTTGAATAATATGGCGTTCAAGGAGTTCACGTGGATTTATTCTTTTTTTTTAAGCATAAGTTACTTGCAGTTTTCTCTTCCAGCCCCTAACTGAGAAACATTTCTGTCCTAAGTTGTGTCGTAATGTAATTAATTCAGTTCTCCTCTTTTTTAGCATACTGAGGTCTCATGCCATTCCTCTTAATAAAATCCTAAGCTAAGCCATTAACCTGTCTCTGAAAATAATCTTCTTTCTTCCCCCCAAAGAAGAGATGTTAGACATGGGCATCTCAACATTTTCCAAACCCAACACCAGTGGAGAAAGAGAAGGAACTTTTTTTTAATTGTTTGGGATTGCTTGAAGAGACATTGACCACAGATATAAGTTTTCCCTTATATTATCTCTGTATTTACTTATTTACCTTTTTTATTTTTTTTGTATTCACCTCCAGCTTAAGAATAAAACATTTCCAGTACCTTTAAGACCACAATATCCCTCTCCAGTTGCATCCCCCTCCCTTGCCTTCAGAGGTAAACCACTTTTCCTGGGTTTAGTGTTAACCATTTTATTGATAATTTAGTTCTCGTGAGTTCATATCTTAGAGTGGAGTTGCTAGGTTGAATGATAATTGTATGATCAACTTTACTAACTGCAATTAGGCAATGCCTAACTGTGTCTGAAAGTGTTTGAACTGATTTTTACTCCCACCAGTAGTGAATGAGAATTACCTTTTACTCCAAAATATTGCTGACACTGTGTTGTCTTCTACTTTTAGTTTTTTATCAATCTGTTAGGTGTGATAAGTGTGTCTCTGTGGTTTAATTTTAATTTCTCTAGTTACTAATAATTTTGAGCTACTTATGTGCCGGGGCCAGCTGGCACTAGCTCAGGAGAGCTGGTTGTGCACATTCCTTCTTAACTCCATTTTCAAAGACATCAGGTTGGTTGCTTGAAATCAGCCATCATGGGGCTATTTATACCCCCAAACTCTATAAACCATGGCTTTGCCCCTCACCCCAGATAATACTTATGAGCTAATATTTATGCATTTATTAGGCATTTGTGCTTCTATGTGAAATGCTTCTTCATATCTTTTAACCATTTTTCTATTAGGTAATTTGTCTTTTTTTTTTTTTTGTATTCATGTGTAGTGATCATTTGTATGTTCTGGTTTCTAATCCTCTATTACATTCTATGTTATAAAAAATCTTCTGAATTTATTGCTTGCCTTTTCATCCTGTGGTGAAATGAACAGTTGTTATTAATATTCATGTGCTTAAACTTACCAATATTTTCATTCATGTGCTTTTTTAGAAGTCCTTCCATTCCCAAAGATATGAAGATTATTTTTCTGTATTCTTCTAAAAGTTTAAAACTTTTGATCCTTCTCTATGGTTTTATATTATTGTTTGAGATGGAGATTCTTTTCTTTTTTCCTTTTTTTTTTCCTTTTTTTGGTTCGAAGTGAAGGGAATGACCAACTATCCCAGCACCATTTATTCAAAAACCTCTTTTTTCCTAATTGATCTACAAAATCAGCTCTGTCATATATCAAGAATTCACATGTATGGATCTTTTTGAGGGTTCTCTATTCTCTTTCATTGGTCAATTTGTATATTCCTATGCAAATAACATACTGTGTTGATTACTTTATCTGTTACTATAAATCTTGATCTGATCACTCTGTCTAATTCTTTTTCTTTAAAAGTATGTTGGCTACATAACCCTTTGATCTTTTATATGTATTTTAGACTCGTCTTATAAATTCCATCAAAAGAAAAATATGATTGGAATTTTTACTGAAAATGCATTAAATATATAGATTAATTTGGGAAGAATTTACATATTTATGACTGAGTCTTACTTCATAAACACCACTGAGGAACAGAAAGGTTAACTGCATGTGGCCAGAGAAGATAGTCTATAGGATGACAGCTCGAAAATTTGATGATGGTTGGTTCATGACTTGCTGTATGGCCAGTGTTTACTGTTGTTCACGGTGAAAAGAATCATTTGATATATTGTTTTCTATAGCCCAGTAGATCAGGGCTTCAGTTCTTCTCTAGTTACAGTAATTTCTTTGTCAGGGAATAGGTTAAAATCTCCCTTGTGGTCTTTTTTTTTTAATTTTCTTTATATATTTTGAAATAATATTTTCAGCTGCATACAAGCTAGGAATTATGTTATCATCCTTTTATGAAAATGTTGTGACTCTTTAATCTGGCAGACTTCTCTTCCCCTTAATCCTTTTTTTTATTGATATTAAAATAGTTATACCAGCTTTCATGTGATGTTCACCTATGTATTTTTCCCACCCTTTTACTTTCAGCTTTTCAGTGTATTATATTTTGATTGTGTCTGTGGTAAACAACACATAATTGGATTTTCTTCCCCCATCTTACAAATTTTTGACCTTTAATTGGAAAGGTCTTTCCGTTTACATTCTTTTATTCATTAGTGCACTTGGCTTCATTTCCACCCTTTTATTTGGTGCATTTTATTTGTCCCAGGTTTTCTGGTTGGTTGTCATTTCTTGCGTCCCTTTTTTTTTTTCTTTTTTGGATTGGATCAGATTTCTCCTGCGTCACCCCACTCCCATTCCATTTATTTTCCTTTGCTGGTTTAGAAGTTATACACTGTTTCTAATTTTTAATGATTACCTTAAAAATATTTAACATCCGATTTTAACTTGAATTATAAAACTAATCACTAGCTTTCTCTTCTTCTAAATATTGTGAGGACTTTAGAACATAGGCCCAGCCATCCCTTTCTATTTAATTTCTATTTTTGCCGGTATTTTAGTTCTTTCTTGACTTTTAACATTATAAATTACTCTACTACAATTTATTTTGTGCAGTCAAACTCTGTTTAGATAGACCTTCATGTTTACCATTTTTCTTTGTTCAGTGTCCTGTCTTGTGTTTCAGACCTTCTTGCTAGAATTATTTTCTTTCTTTCTGAAGAACATCTTTTAGAAATAATGAGGATCTATTGGTAATATACTATTTTTGTTTGTCTGGAAACATGTTTATTAAACTCTTGTTCTTGAAATATATTTTTGCTACATTTAGAATGTTAAATTGGCACTGGATTTCTCTCAGTGTTTTTATTCCACGGTTGTGATATCATATGTCAGTTTGTCATTCGTTTGCTCTCTGTTGCTCCTTTTTAGATGGCTTTAAGATCACTTTATCTTTGGTGTTCAGCAAGTTGACTATAATCAGTCATGTATTGACCTATTTTTCGTTACATTGCTAGAGATTTATGGAATGAGCCTCCTGGTCTAAGGAACAGTGTCTTTCACCATTTCTGAAAAACCCTAAGCTGTTATCCTGAGCTATTTATTTCTCTGTTGTTATTTCTGGTCTCTCTTGTGTAATTCAGATTGGATGTATGCTACATCTTCTTCTGGCTATTTCCCCCTTATCTCTTCTCCTCTTTTCATATTTTTCATTTTTATTTTTCTGCTCCACTATGAGGACTGTCTTTACCTCTGCCTTCCAGATTACCCATTCTCTTTTCACCTGTATCTAATTAGACTATAAACATATAAGCTGAGTTTCTGATTATTGACTACATCTTTATTTTTAAGATTTTTTTATGTCATTCAGATCTATTTTGATGGTTTCTTGTTCCTTTGTTATGCTTTTACGTCTTACTTAATTCGTAAAACATATTAAGCATGCCTTTATGTTCTGTATCTGATCACTGTGGTATGTGCTGTCTCTGTGGGTCTGATCCTATCACTTGCTTCCTTCAGCTGACGTTCATTCATCGCAGCTTATTTGCTGTGGTCATGTCCTTTTGACACATTCAAGGTAGGAATTCTGTCAGATCTCAGTTTAGACAATATCCCCCTAGAAATCCCCCAGAAATTTTGTGTTTGCTTCTACCAGCCGAGAACCAATGTAAACTAAAATTGCAGCTTATGAAAGAATAAGCCACACGAGTAACAAGTTCTGACCTCAAGCCTGCATGAGTTGGGGCTAGTGGTTGGCAAGTAAGTTTTCAGGGGACACTTTCTTTAACCCATTCATCAGAGCCAAAATCAAAACCTTGTTTACTCCTTGAGGTTTGTTTCTTTCTAATTCACCCATTAAAGATCTCCTGTTTACCGTCTGTGCCTGATGAAACCCCAGACTGTAGGCCCCCGGGGATCAGCAAATGTCCTCAGACCAAATTGTGCTACAATGTACTCTGACTCCAGTGGTTCCCTCAGCATCACTGTTGCTTGTGGAGTTCCTTTACTTCTCTGGAGCTCAGCTTCACGCTGGGTTGTATTACATGAAATATGCGCGCCTGTCTTCCTCACGTTAGGTTGTGCCACACTAATAGGGGTTTCTGTCAGCATCTGCTAAACCATGTTGTCAAAAAACACCAGAAACGAATTAAAATGTATCGTACTGTAAGAATCAATAGTCATATGTAGCTTATTTCATAACGTTTGCAGCATCCCTGTGCAGTTTAACTTTTAAATATGTAATTAGTTAAGTGCCCACCCCGCCTCAATCAGAAGATATGCACAATAAGAGAGAAAATAAATGATGTATAAATGATATGGTAATGTTGGATAAGAGTTAGTAATAATAGGAGCCACTAATGTAAACTGGAAGGAATCTGCAGGATGTTCCTTTTGATGTGTCTGACCAGGAAAGTGTTCAGGAGCTAAGAAAGAGAATCACAGTACTTGACTGCCAGTTGAGAAAATCGGAAACGGCTCGGAAAACTTTTGAGGCATCCACTGAAAAGCTTCTTCACTTTGTAGAGGTAAATTTTCTTGTTCCATCACTTTATGTCCATTTTTAAGAATCGTATGGACGACTGAACAATATAGAGAAATGTCGAGGTGTTTGGTGGTTTGTGTAACATTCTCTGGGCTCAAACAGTTATGCTGACCTCCAGTCAGGATTTTAAATTGCTTAGATAATGGAAAGACTAGCTATCATACAGATTGTTAACAAAAATAACTGAGATAGGATAATACGATCCCAAGTGTGTACTATGTTTTAATGCACACTTTCTTAAAACTCTTGATAGTAAGTAAACATTAGTTGATAAATATTTACCCTATAAATAAGTATTTTATCTCTATATTATATTTCTGAGTATAATTGCACATTAATGTAATTGATTTTTTTTTCCCTATGTAACAGAAACACCTTTTTAATCAATTTGGGGGGAAGGAGTTATAAATATTATTTAAGAAAAAAAAAACATTTGAAAAACTATCAAAGTTACATATTGCCTTCACTATCTTGTTTGCCTCTAGGCTATTCAAGAAGTACTTTCTGATAATTCTTCTCCTCTGTCAAATTTAAGGTAAGAAAATTTAAGCACTTTCTGCAGCGTATGGCCACTGATTTCATTTTCATCTAGTAATTGTGGCTAACATTAAAATCTCTTAAATAGTCTTAATATGCTACATGACTCCAACTGCGATGCTATTCTGTAATGTCTTGTGAAAATAAATAAAAGGACACATTTGTTTTTGACCCCATCTCTGTAAAAGAAGTTCCAGGAAGTATTTAGTCAATCCACAATAACATAAAACTTTAAAACTGAGATTAGAATTTCCTTATCTTAGAATTGTGTAAAGATGAACTGAACTTGAAGTTCGTTAAGCATCCTATATATGAATAAAAGTTACTATATACTAGTCATAGGTTCCCAGCTAAGTCAATCTCAACCCAGCAGAATTATGGCAAACAGAATTTTGCAAAACATGCTCATGCAATCAATGTCTTTCATTTTCAACATTTAGTAGATATAGAGAAAGAAATAAATTTGGAAATTTGATTTGTTATTATTTGCAGTTTGTTTCCGATTTAAAGTTTCTTGCTAGGAACTACAAACATACTAATAAGATTTATTTATTTCAAACTGCAACCTTATGATCATTTTGATAAATGATGAAAGATGCATACGAAAGAAAGATTCCTGTTTATATACTTTCTTTTTTTTTCTTTTCTTTAAATATGCTTTATTCTTGTAGAACAGTTTTCAGGTTCACAACAGGATTGAGCAGAAAATACAGAGTTCGCACATAGCCCTCCCCACCCACAAATGTATACTCCTCTACCCTCAACATCCCTCATCAGTGTGGCATATTTGGTTCAATTGATGAACTAACATGGGCACATTATTATCAACCAAAGTCCATAGTTTACATCAGGGTTCATTCTTGATGTTGTGCATTCTATGAGCTTTGACAAATGCATAATTTGTAGCCACCACTATAGTATCATACAGAGTAATTTCATTGCCCTAGAATCCCTTGTGTATCATCTATTCATTCCTCCCTCCCTCCCTCTCCCCAAACCCCTGGAAACCATGATCTTTTTATTGTTTCTATAGCTTCGCCTTTTCCAGAATGTCATTTGGTTGGAATTGTACAGTTTGTAGCCTTTTCAGACTGGCTTCTTTCATTTAATAATATGTCTTTTAAGTTTCTTCCATGTCTTGATAGATTTTTTTTTACTGCACATGTATTCTTTAATTTACATATATGTACTGTTCATTGTTTCTAAGAAGTTTAGAGCTTTAGCTTTCTAAACTTACATAGTTATTCAAAGGAATAAAGCCAACCACAAAATAAGAATTACCTCAAAAAGATACATAAACCCTGCTATTAACAGTAATATTATTTATAATGGCCAAGATATGGAAGCATCCTAAGTGAACATCAAGAGTTGAATAGATAATGGAGATGAAGCATATATATATATTTATATGTAATGGAATACAACTCACCCCTAAAAAAGGATATTTTGCCATTTGTGGCCCTTCATTCACTTTTTTTTTTCACTTCAAAAACCAGAATTTCATAACTGGCAGAGACATTACAATTGCATAAAAAACAATGAAATACATAGAAATAAACTTAACCAAGGAGGTTACCTATATTCTGAAAATCGAAATGACACAAAGAAATGGAAAGATTTCTTGCACTCTTGGATTGGAAGAATCAACACTATCATAATGGCCACACTACCCAAAGCATTCCACAGATCCAATGCAACCTCCATCAAAATACTTGTGACATTCCTCACAGAGCTAGAACAAACAATTCCACAATTTATAAGGAACCACAAAAGACCACAGACAGCCAAAGCAATCTTTTGTAGGTCTTTCTCTTTTTTTTTTTTTCTTTCTTCTTTTTGTTCTCTTTTCTTATGGTTTGATGACTTTAGAAGGCCCTTTAACATTTGTTGTAAAGCTGGTTTGGTGGTAAAATCTTTTAGCTTTTGTTTATCTGTTAAGCTTTTGATTTCTCCATCAAGCCTGAACGAGAGCCTTGTTGGACACAGTATTCTTGGTTGTAAGTTTCCCCCTTGCATCACTTTAAATATATGTTGCCACTCCCTTCATGCCTGTAGAGCTTCTGCTGAGAAATCAGCTGATAACGTTATGGGAGTTCCCTTGTATGTTATTTATTGCTAATTTTAATATTTTCTCCTTATCCTTAATTGTTGTCAATTTGATGACTATGTGCCTTTGTGTGTTCCTCTTTGGGTTGATTCTGTGTGGTACTCTCTGCGCTTCCAGGACTTGGGTGACTGTTTCCTTTCCCAAGTTGAGGAAGTTTTTGGTTATTATCTCTCCAAAAATTTTCTCAGCTCCTTTCTCTCTCTCTTCTCTTTCTGTGACCCCTATAATGCAAATATTAGAGCGCTTCATGTTGTCCTAGAGTTCTCTTAAACTATCCTCATTCTTTTTTATTCTTTTTTCTTTTTTCTGTTCTGAAGTAGTGATTTCCACTAATCTGTCTTCTAGCTCACTGATCTGTTCTTCTGCCTCTTTTAGTCTATTCTTGGTTCCTTCTAGTGTATTGTTCATTTCAGTGATTTTATTCTTCAACTCTGTTTGGGTATTCTTTATATTTTCCGACTCTTTGCTAAAAACTTCACTCTGTGCCTCTATACTCCTCTTGAATTCTCTGAACATCTTGGCCATCGTTACTTTAAACTCTTTCTCAGATAAATTACCTATCTCCTCATCACCTATTTCTTCTGGGATTTTATCTTGTGCCTTGGCCTGGGAGATATTCCTTTGCCACCTCATATCGTCTATCTTTCTATGTGTTTGTGGATTCCTTCCACAGGCTTTGGGATTATTATTTTCTTATTTCTAGTATCTGCCCCTGGTGGATGAGGCTGGACTAGAGGCTTGTGCAGGTTTCTTGGCAGGAGGAGCCGGTGCCTGTCCACTGCTGGGTGAAGCTTGGTCCTGGACCTCTGGTCCAGGTGGGCAGGGCTGTGTCTAGAGGCCTTTGTGGCTTAGGAAGTCTGCTGGTGGGTGTGGCTGTGTTCCCACCCTGTGTGTTGTTTGGCCTGAGGCCTCCCTACAAGCTGTTGGGTGGGGCTAGGTCTTGGTGCTAATGAGCCAATCAAGATGTCAGCCTCCAGGAAAGCTCATGTAGATGAACACTCGCCACCAGCTTTTATGCCCCCAGGGTGAGCTACTGCCATACCCCATGTCTCCAGGAGACCCTCCAAGTCCAGCAGGCAGGTCTGGCCCAGGTTCCTATGAAATCACTGCCTCTGCCCTTGGACCTGGTGCATGAGAGTTTCCGTGTACACTTCTTAAGTGAATGGAGTCTCGTTTTCCCCCAATTCTGTGAGGCTCCCAGAACCAAGCCCCTCTGGTGTTCAAAACCAGATGTCCTGGGGTCTCCTTCTCTTCCCAATGCCTGGACGCGAGCTGGGGAGCCTGGTGTGGGGCTTAGAGCTCTCCCTCCTGTGTGAGGGCCTCTACGACTTAACAAATCTTCAGCTTGTGGGCTGCCCACTGAGGGGGCATGGTCCCAATTATATAGCGAGCACACCCCTCCTACCGTCCTGCTATGGTTCCCTCTTTATGTGTCTAGTTGCAGAAGATGTTTTTTGCTAGGTTCCAGTCTTTTTATGATGGTTGTTTAGCATTCAGTTGTGGTTTCATTGTCGTCGCAAGGAAAGGCAAGCTCGTGGTCCTACCACTCCACCATCTTGACCGGAACTCCTATTCTGACTTGCTGTTTGTACATTTTCAAAGCAATTTTTTCCTCTTATAATGGCTGCCACTAGCAAGGTACTTCTAGCAACATGTGCTTGCAGAAACATAAAAAACTCTAGCCTTTACTATAAAAACAGCAGTTTAATAAATGAATTTGGGTCATTGTATTCTTATTATATTTTAGGTTTCCACATAGCATTCTTGAATTTAGAAGAATATCTATCATCTTACACTTTTAAACTCATTTTAATGTAATGTTTTATTTCGTCAAATGAAGGAATCTGTCATTTTTTACTGTTATCTGTGCTGTTTATAACGTAAGATAACTATGTGAATTTGAATGATGATTGTTTTCAGTAAAGATGTTAAAAATACTCAGCACTCAGATTCCTCTTGTGTGATTTAGGCATGTCCCCGCTGCCACCACACCACCCAAGGTGTCATTGTGACCTTGGATAATAATGCAAAAGTTTTGGTATTAAAAATGACGATTTAAAAGCCACAGTTTGCATTTTCAGGTTCATGGAACAAAGGTAAGTTTTAAAGGTAACATTAATATATATAACTGAATCACTTTGCTCTGCACCTGAAAGTAACAAAATATTGTAAATGAACTGTACTTTATTTTTTTAAAGAAAAGCAGCATTAAGCAACTTTTCTCCATATCTTGGAAAATTAAACACTAGTAAAATTTGGTTCAGTCTTTTTAATATTCTGAATCTTCTGTAGTGGATATTGGCTTTGGTATTCTACACAGAATAAATGCTCTGTTTTTAAATTTGAGAACTGATGCTCTAGTTTCTCCTTGTGAATTAATACTATCATCTTGGAAAGGTGGATTATAAGTAATGATGGTTTTTGTGATGGTTTAACATTGTCTCATTTCAAGTAGAAGTTTTAGCATCATGGGTTTTTGCAGTAAAACTTTGCATTTTAATTATATCAGAATGCATTCATTTCAGGTGACGTTTGCACTTTTAAGAAATGATGTAAATGCTCTAGGCTGTTTTAGATTTAGGGACAGAAAATGGAAGAGTTTAAGAGATAATTTCAAGAGCAAATATACATATGGAATTTATATTTAACATTACTAGAAGTTATAGTAAATGTCTGTTTAATACATTTATGTTTAAGTGCTTACTTTAAATTTTTACAAAACTAAATAAAAGGCCACTTCATGTTAGCATAACACAAGCACTCACAAAATTAGCCAACAACTGATTTAGGAGAGTGCTGTCCTTCTGTTCCTTCCTCCTTGTGTATGAGGTCAACCTGACTTTTTAAATATGTCTCTTTATTATATAAGAAAGAACTAAAAACAAATATTGTTTTGTGTGAATCATTTCAGTTTTATGGCTATGAGAATACAATGTTTCCAGCATTAAAATTTTGTGTACAATTTTATAGCTAGTAAGAGTTAAGATTTAGCAAAGGTAGATGCTATTTATGGTATAATAAGTTCAGCTTTATTTTATTGCCCTTGTAGTGAAAGAAGAGCTATGTTAGCTTCCCAGATGTCCCTCACACCGCTGGGAAGGAATGCACGGAACATCCCAGCAACACTGGCCCTTGAGTCTAAGGAACTTGTTAAATCTGTCCGTGCCATCCTCGACATGGATTGTAAGTTTTCTGCATTTTTTTTCACTCTTTCAAAAATGATTCATTTAACAAAGCAAAAGAAGAAAATGTCAAATTTGATAGTTTAATCTTATTAAGTGTATTGGTTTTCCTGCAGTAAAATTGATTGCTTATCTATAAAAATCTTAACACAGCTCTTTGTAGCAGGAGAATATTTGCTTTATTTAAAGTGCTCAAAGTGGCTTCCAGCAGAAGATAGCTGATTAAGACATCTCTTTACCTCTACTTCCATCTAAAGTCTCTTTGAAATGGAAGAATAAATATGAAAATAAATCCACAACAGCACTGGAAACTGGAAGGGGGGAATCAATTTTGAGGAGTTTTTAAAATAATATACAACAGATGGAAAAAGATTAAAGGTACAGCCCAGCTGAGCAAAAGACCCCAGAACACAGTAAAGATGAAAGACAAGACTGCCGCAACAGTGAGTTAAGTAGAACCATGGAAACCTCCCCCAGGATCACAAGCACGGAAAACTAGAAACAGACATTGGAGCAGTCAGCAGGGTAATTAATTAAAGGGCTATGGAAAAGCTGAACCAGTTCCCTGCTCTTCAGAGCTGCTGGCTCAGGCACTGACCCCTAAGTAAGGGCCAAGAGAACCCCTCTCTTAAAGAACTGCATGATCTGTCACTGGAAGCCTCCAGAGTCAGCAAGCATTGGGCTAGAGAGCGAAGCAGTGTGATGCTCTAGGTTACTTCCAACATCCCAACAGACAGGGAAATCCTTGGGGAAAGCTTGAATAATTGGATATTTCCATCCTTTCCTCTTCCTGTCTCTAGGTACTTTTTTCCCCTTCATGGGTTTGGACTCCCTTTTATTTGTTTGTTTTCTGTCTCTTCCCTTGATGTCAGTCTGTCTGCTGCTTGTCTTTGTGCTGGCTTCTAACATTCCACTATTCCTCTAGTTTGCACTCTTAATATTGTCTATGCTGGGGACCAGATACCAAATATATATATATATAGAGAGAGAGAGAGAGAGATATAGATAAAAGTCTGTGTTAATCAAGTATCAAAATAATAAGTTTTGAGTGAAGTCCTGGGTAAGTAAATAGCTTGGCTAGATAATAGAGTAATATTCAAAGGTGCTTCAAGATAACTTTTAACTTTAAAACAATGTTGTGGAAGACTGGAAACCATGCCTCTAATAGTATCTGCTCAATTTCTGCAAAGAGTGTTTTTCTGTAATTTTGTATAACCTATTACATTTTTATATCAAATTATATTTTAGAAATCCTGTAAGAACTCTTTATGTAAAGAAATTCTGTGTGTTTTTTAGGAGGGATGAAAATAATCACGATAACTGTATTATGTGTAAGCTCGGAATTTTATGTATCAGACATTTTAAGTCAGTGTGGGAACAGTGGAGGGAAACACCGGCACACACAGCCCAGTGGACACTGCGATCATTAATTTTACTTACTTTGCTAACATCAACCTTTACTTTTGTCAAACATGATTATTCAAAGAAAATATTTGAAATTCAGCAGAACTTATTTGGAAGAAAAGTGAAAAGTTACATCTGCACTTTTTATCTGATACAAGGTTATCTTGTAATCTAGTAAATACCTATTCTGCTATTTAAAACTAGCAAATAGTTTCTATGTTGTCTTTTTATTTAGAAATACAATTGCTAATGTTTGCATATTTCTCAGAACTTTGATAATTTTGTATGATATATCTTTGTAAGTGTGATAATTCAGATAAACTTAGCCCATTTTTCTTTTTCTTTAAGCAGTAGCTTTTCCCATCACAGTGAAGAGCAGAAAATTACAATCATGAGGTAGACAACTGAGCCACAGTCTCCACCTCATTTCCTTTGCTGTGGCTATCTGGTTATTTCAAGTTACCATTTGAAATTTTTACTTGAGTAATGACCTCTACTTTCTTCTTAATTTAAGTACACTCTAGCATATTATACTATGAAATTTTGTCAGAAATGAGGATAAGATTTCTTATGTCTTATAGCTTAAAACCAGTCTCTAAGTAATATCTGGACAATTCTCAACCATTTTTGGATCATGGACTCCACTGAAATCTAGCAAAAGCCCTCTTCCCAGAAATGTGCAATTGCACACATTTTGCATCTGTTTTCAGAGTGCTGATGAGCCCCAACCTAAGGACCCCGATGTAGAATCACAGGGAACACCAGTGCTTTCCACAGCATTGGAAACGTGGCCATTCACATCCCATAAGAATACCTCCACCAGTGGGAAGTATGTGAATCACAGAGGCAGCTTGGAGGCAAGCAGCACTTTGAATCCATGGAAACAGTGCACCTCAGAATCTCTGATGGTCCTCAGAGGTGCCCCAGCTGATCATCCATCTTCACTAGGCAAAGTATTAACCCCTGGGCCTGTTTCCTCATATAAAAGGTAGAGGTCATAATATCTGAAGTGGTAGGACTGGAGGATTAAATGAGAGAGCATGTAAAGTAGCTAACAGAGCGCCTGACCGTGTAAGAGTCTCCATAAATGAGCATGGCTGCTGCTGCTGCTAGTGGTGGTACCCCATTGTTACTGTTTAAAGGAATTCATTTCAGTCGTTACTACTTTTTCTCTGTGGTATTCAGTCATTATTTTCTAAAGCTTCATTCATCTTGGGTACATTTGCAAATGTGATAGATGAGAGCTTTTCTTAAAATATAACATTTAAGGTTGGTATCGATTTTGAGTTAGAATGTAATCATCACAGGAAGCTGCGGTTAAATGTCTGAGTCAGTGTCTTATCTTTCGGTTGTTTATTGCTAACCATAAGGAGACTTAGGTCTGCTCTGTCACATTGCTTGCAGTGAAACAGTACATAGACAAAATAGGCATTTTCGATCAGGACCGGAACCCCTGGATGTGCTTATGTTGATCTCCATCAGTATTTACATGGTCATTCTTGTCATGCTTTAGTGTGATCTTTATTTGAAATAACTACATGTTCTGAAGTGTAATGTTTGTTTGATTGACTTCTAGACTAACAAAATTCTGTAATGAAAGCAGGAAGAGGCTGTTCTATTTAAGAAAAAGTGTATATTAAAACAATACCTGGTCAGATATCCAATAGGAGGTCTTTAATAGAAGAACTTACTTACTTCCTGGTAAATTGGCAGTGGAAACACAGGCATCTACTTTCCTTCCCCTGGAAATGACGAATGGAATATAAAAATAGGGTAGAAATCTGCAAAAGCACTAGCAGTTACAGGCAAATCCCCAAATCTCTTCAACTTAGGTAGGACCTCATAGAAGAAAAGACCAAAGTCCAACTTGTTACTCCCTCTACTAAACAACAGTAGCAATTATGGGAGTAACTGGAGGGAACCCCGGCAGGAGGGCACCCCTAGTGCATTCTAATTTGAAGGGGTAATGAATGAAGTCAAAGACTGGCTAGTGGGGAGATGGACTCTTCTTACTCTGTTATCTCGGTGAGTCTGTGCCATTTGTTGAATCTCAAGGTCCACACAGACCTTTTGTAAAGCAGAAGGCCAGCTGGGGCTTGGTCCCTTAAACCGCCTAGATGCACTTTCTACATGCACTGGGGCATCCATGTGACTAAATGTAAAGGGGACCCAGCATAGCGGCTTCTGCACCACCAGCCACATTGCTCCGCACAGCCGCCTGTGGTCCCGGCTCCCTTCTCACCCTACTCAGACTGCTGCATGATCCTTATACATGCAGTGCAGGGACTCGTGGGCCAGCCTCCCACCTGAGCTTTGAGAATGTAACTCCAACAGCATGGTCAAATGTCAGGGCATCCAGGGGGTTCACACATTCTTCCAAGGGTCAAAAACGAATTCTGAGTAGAGAGCTCTTTACATTCAAGCTCGTATAAAGAGAAATATCACACACATACACACACAGTCCATTTCAAGCCCTTATAAATAAATATATAATTTACGTACAAATATATGATTATGAAAAAGTCTACAGTATTAATTCAAGAAAATAGAGATAGCTGTCAAGATTCAGAATAGACTTCAGGATCAAGATGGTAGCATGATCTCTTGCCAAAACCACCCCATTCTGCTCCTACACTTAGAAATGACATATAAAATTGTGTATGTGTGTTTGAAAGATAAAGACCAAGAAAGGAACACCTTCCTGCATCAAAGACAGAGGGTAAAACTATAATGATAGCTGGAGTCTTAAGCTTCTGAGATTCACAGGATTGAGATGAGCAGCTGGAGCAAAGGTTTCTGCACCCACGAGGGCCCAAATGATGCCTGAGCAAAGGAAGCAGGGAGCAGCTACCTCCCCGCAGAAAATACGCTTTCTTTTCTTAAATTACTCACATATTAGGCATTAAAAAAATTCCTCCAATTTAGGAGCCATCTGGGCCTGCCACTAATTAAAGTTGAAAGTCAATATTCTCATCCACCACAGGTGGGGATATAACTTGGCACAACATTTGTGGGAATCAGTTTTGCAAGAGCTTTTAAAAGGTCTATTTGAAAAGTTTTTTTGAGAGTTTAAAAAAAAAAGTTTTAATGGTCATGTATTTTAACCCAGTAGTCCCACCTGTTGGTATTTTTGCAAAGAAAATAATGAGCAATGTGCTTAAAAATGTATATATAAGTATTTCCATCATGGCATTTCTTATGGATGTTCAACTGTTACAAATTGGTTGAATAATTATATAGCTTTTACTCAACCCATTGAAAATAAGGATAAACTTTTCCTCTGCTAAGCGATAACCATCTGATTACACATGTCTGTCTGTGTGAGAACCCTACCTCAGTTCAGGTATTCCTATCTGAAATTAGCAATATTTTAACTTTTAAAATTAGAATGTCAGTAATAGCTTTGTCTTTACATTCTGAAGCTAATTGGAAGTTATTTAGGCAGATGGGAAAACATTTTTGTGAGAAAAAGTGGAAATTCAGTACTGCCGTGTTTGAAAGCCTTCATAATTTTTCTTTTAGACCCAAAACTCAGCCTTGTTATAGCATCTTCTCATTGTATTTATTCTAGGTCTCAAATCTTTGCTCTCCTTATTTCCTTCAGAGCATATATTTATTAACTAACATGAGTTTATCAAAGGAAAAGCCATGTATATATGTTTGGTGAAATTCAGCTGTGCTATTCAGAATGGACATTATGGTATTTACTTCCACATAAAGCAATCATACTATTTATATATCTTTCTCCTTCTAGAATTGGGGAAGATATTCCAGGCAGAAGGGAACAGCTTATGTGATTCTAATGCCATCTGAGAGGCAATTTCACCTGTTTTTGTAAGGCAGACCTGTTTTCTAGTGACTTGATTATTCAGAGCCAGATAATACCCACTGTAAATATTCGTGGTGTCTTACCATTCAAGAAAAACAGTAAACTCACATATTCTCTTGTACTGTTGCAAACTGAAAGTAGGTCACTGGTGTAATGTTGCATTAAGAAAATAAATCAAATTTAATCTTGGGTGATTTCTGGAAAATAAACTATGCTTGAGTTATTTAATTTTGTGTTAATGGACAAATTATTATGAGCGTCAAGAAAAATTAGTAATTTCTTTCCTGGTACAGTTTTATTTCCAAGAAAAAAAAATGTGAGAGGAAAAAAATATATCACTTAAGGAAAGGTTAATCATTTAGATTCACTTAGATTCACTACTTCATTCTTTCATGAACTGTTTATTGAGTATCTACAGTGGGCCAGACCCTGATGTGGGCCCTCTGAAAACAGCATACACCGCATCCTTGCTGTCAAGCTGCTTGAGTAAATTGTAAGGGCAGACATGGACAAATAAGTTAGCAAGCAAGCAAGCACATGACGACTCCAGACAGTGACAACTACTGTGCGTATAATGAACCAGATTACGCGTAAGGGAATGTGAGTAAGTGGGGATGCTGCTCCTCTTTGAGGAGGTGACATTTGAGCGGAGATCCAGCCAGGAGAAAACTGATGGGGGAAGAGGTAGCTTTTGAAGCCAAGTTCCAAAGCCCTGAGGTAGGAGCAATCCTTGACATGTTTGAGGGACAATTTTAAAAAGCTTGGGTATGTGATGCATACGAGCAAACAGGAGAGTAGCATGAGATGAGGGCAGAAGTGTAGAAAGGAACCAGATCATACAGGGCTTTGAACATCATACTGAGGAATTTGGGTTTCAGAAGGAATGACATGATCTGATCTACATTTTAAAAGCTCATTCAGGCAGGAAGTCTAGTCAGCTATGACATGACTGACTTAAGAGATGGTATGGCTTAGGCTAGGTTTGGGGTAGCAAGAAACAAATATCATTTTTAAAAAGAGAGATTAGTAATTATATATAATTTTTTGAACACTGGAAGTTCAGTATTAGTGTTTAAACTTGATATTCACATGTGTATTGGGTCAGTGAGTAGCCAAAAGTACAGGAGCACAAAGCAGTTATCTGTCATCCTCTTGGATCTTTTTCTACCTCATGTTTCCCTATTGTTCCTTCTGCACCTTAGTTAACTGGTGGGTATTTGCCTTTTTCATTAAGCAAGTTTCTGAGAATCAAAGTGCTGAAACGATATAATAATACCAAATCTTATTGCAACCATCTACTGTTCTCTACTGGTACACAGGAAGCAAATATAATAGTTTGTCAGTCATAAAACTCAGGAAGCCACCATGTTTCCAGTATTTAATATACACAAACAGATATCCAGGGTGAATCAATCGCAGAGCTGTGTGGTATGCGTTTTCATGGAAGATCATTTCCAGGACAGTGTTTCAGATACATACTTTCATCGCATATACTGCCAGCAGCCATAAGGTATGAAGGCATGGCAAGACTTAATTTCTCCCACAAGGTAGGAAATTAGTCATCAGGGGAATCGCAGGATGTACAATATCTAGGATTTAATTAAGTAAAAGGCTGTATACCTTAGTAATAACATGGTGAACAGACTATAACATAAAATGATTTCCAGCACAAGGGCAGAAAAAAATACAAGGACTACTTCAGAAATTACAGAAGGCATAGATGGCAAAGTATAGTGAATCATTTGTCTTCCAAAAAATGAAACTCTAATTCCTTTCACAATTAGCACCGACTATAATAATAGAATGTCTGAAGTGTAGTTCAAGTTGCAGTCCTATCACTGGACAAGCAAAATGTCAATGATGGCAAAAAGAAAGATTTTTCCCTCAAGGACAGAAAACGTCTTCATTCAAGCCGAATGCATTCTTTTAGGTTAATGGAATAGGTGTTCTCCAGAGTTCATAAGAGGACAGAGTATTAACAGTTCGTCTCAGAGAAGACAGCAGCAGCAGTGGTGTGCAGTACCAGCTTTGATAATTACTTGATGTGATAAAAATAGTTCAGTTCAGATCCAAAAGTTCCCCCCTTCAACAACAGAATATTCACATAACTATTACAGGTAATTTATTTTAAAATAATAAAAGTGAAAGAAGGTTCTTAAAAATTTTATCAGTTTTACAGTTTTAAAGTACTACTGTACATTAATATGTCCTTCAACCCTGTGTGATGGGCATTTTTACTTCTAATTTAAAAGATATGAAAAGATGAAGGCTCAGAGAACTTAAAAGATGTACTTAAGTTACATGCTTGGAAAGGACAATGCCAAAACCCCACCTTAGGCCTTCTAATATTAAGTCCTACGAGTCTCACAGGGGTATAGTTAAGTCATTATATCACAATTGAAGCAATATTTTTTTTCCTCTTGGGAGCATATAAAATGGTGAGGTGTCTTACATTCAGCGTTATCTTAGGTTTGATAAGATTTGATGACCTCTCCGAGTCTTAGCTTCCTGTCTCTAAACTGTGGATACAGCCTTCGTAAGGTTGTTTCAAGGATTAAGTGCACTAGTATGAAAGCACTTTGTAAAACATGAAGTGCTGTATAAATACAAGATTATGTTTTAGAGTTCATTTCTTATTTTAATTAGAATCATTGACCCAAATTTCCCTCACCTTAACTAATTTTATTCAGAATAAAGAAACAGATCATGTTGGTTCAGGAAGCTTTAATAATTTTCAATCAGTTATAGAAGGATACCTAACTCATTGATAAAGTTTTCTCAGGAGGTTGGATTTGGAGAGTATCTGTTTTCCTATTAGAACCTCAGTATTATTTGATTTTTTTTTTTTAGAGTGAGTATTCACTATCTATGGAATGTAAAGCATCCTTTAAAAGTGAAATAATTTTTTAAACATCATGGAAACCTTACAGTAAAAAATTAAAGTTCTCTTTGGAATCATTTGTAGAACATTGTATGAAGAGGGAATAATAAATGTTACTAAGGTTAAAACTTTAAAACTGAGGATATAGGCTCACAAACTAAATCTTTAATAATACTTTTCACAAACTTATGACCTTCTGAACTCATCCAACCAACATCACCAATTAGATTAGAATGATTAGATATTGGGACTATACAATACTACTGGTGTTTCTCATTTCTTTGATAATAACCCCCAAAAGCTAATGAAAGTTAAAATCAAAGGAGATAGAACATTGCGAGTGAGAAAACCTACTTCTCAGCTAAGATCTTTTAAACCTTAGATAAATTCCTCAATTTCACTTTTGTTCCATTTATAAAATGGAAAGAATGAGCATTATAGCTCATTATATTACAGGATAAAATGAAGTAACATTTGTGAAATTGTCTTCAGTTTTTTCATAAAAATTCATTGTTTGTACCCTAAATGACATCTTTATCAAATAAGACAGTTTTTTTAAACTAATATAAAGGCAGAATGGTATAGTGAAAAGACCATATGCTGCAGGTTTCAAATTCTATCTCTTACACCTAATAGATTTGTGCTTTTGGGGTTCTGTAACCTCTGAGTCTTATTTTCCTCATCCTATGAAAATGGAGATACCACCAACTCATAGGGTTGTTGTGAGTGTTAAAGATAGTGTAACCAGAGTAGCCAGCTGATGACAGTTAATGTGTATAAAGTGGCTCATATCTGGTAGATACTTAGTATGCATCATTGTCATCAACATCATTAAAATCTTCACTGTTCATTGTCATTATGTAAAAGGATGTTGCAACTCAATCCAATATGATAAACTATTTTATTCCTCCTCCTTTTTTTTTTTTTTTGGAGTGCTGCTGGAAACCTTGGTGGCGAAAGATTTCTACTAACATAGATTTCTATAATTTATCAATCCTTATTAAATTATTCCACTGAGAACATGTGAAAACAATGTGTTAGAACTCCTGAAAACAAGTTCAAAGTAACGTTTCACCCTTCATAGTAGTAGAATTTGAATAGGAAACCCAGCTTCAACTCAAAATTTTTTTCATGGCTATAAAGTTTGATAAGATAAAGAAGTCTGTGTCCAACTGGCAGTCTTGAGAGCTCTCCATGTTTCATACAGTCTTGTATACGGAGGGGGAGGCCTTGCTGAACTTGAACGGAAGATGGAAATATTGAAATCGCCCATGGATGGGCATAACTGGGTGGCAGTTCTCTGCAAGACTTTGACAAGCATTTCACCTATATGAGGGAGGAGCAGGCCATATAGATACCTGGTGGAAGAATGTTCCAGGCAACAGGTGCAAAGGCTGGAGGCAGGAGAGCACCTCATGTTTGAGAAGAACAAAGAGGACAGTCAGGATGGAGAGGTCCCGTTCACTGAATCATTCAGTCCTCAGCCTGTCTGCTTCTCAGAAAGGCCTTTCCTAACTACCTCTTTAATTTTGGCCTTCTCTCTACCTCCAAATATTCTATTTCACTCCCCTGTTTCAGTCTCTTCTTAGGACTCCACTCTATTTTTTGTTTACTTTCTTGTCAATTCTGTCTCCTCTATTAAAATTGGAACTCCTTGAGACCTGAGATCTTGAATGTCTTGTTCATTACAACTTAGGTAACACCTAAAACAGTACCTGGCACATAGCAGGTGTTCATGAACTATTCATATTCCATAATTATTATTAATATCTATTTAATAAACATAATGTATATGAATGTTTAACATAATAATATCATTTACTTAAGGAGTGAATTTAAACTAGTGAGTCACCATTTTTATTCCCCAGAGGGCCATCTGTTAACAATGACCATCAGTCTGTAGCATTCGGGAACACATCAGGAAACCAGCACACACACCCACACTGTTGGGAGATGCTACTCAGTTCAGCTCTTTTGGAGAGTGGTCTGTCTGTGTCTCCAGGAATCTAAAAATATCCGTTTTCTTTGACCCTTCAGTTTGACTTCCAGGAACCTATTACAGAAATAAATACCCATCCATATGTGTGAATCTAATAAACAGAAATACCCATGTGTATATACAAATAGATGTCAAATAGTTCTTTCTACAAATATTGCTGAGCATCTGCACATCAGCCACTCAGAAGAGAAGCTGGCTCTGCTAACGCTGAGGATGACCCTGTGGTAGAAAACAAGAGGCTGAGGCTCAGTTATGATGCAGGCAAGACGTGAGGAGGAACAGAATCACCTCTTCTGTCTTGTACTTGTAGACCTAGGTGGGCTACCACAAACCAGCAGCTGGGACTTTCTGACCAAAATATTTCCGTGAATGGCCACGCGTTTTTTTTTTTCAAAGCAGTTGATCTGATAGAAAGGAAATAAGACTATTGAAAGCGATAAATTGTGAGTGAGAGTGATGCACCATAAAGAGCATTAGAGATGAAAACAGAAAGAAACCGAAGTAAATCTGTAAGAGTGGGCCTCAAACAGCCCAGCCAGAAAAGAGTATGTATGGTACTTTCTCAAGGTAGATCATTAACCGGTGTGTCCCAGGCTGAAGAGTGAAGCACTTCAACCATTTTGTGTAAGATCTGCTGGAATTGTAGTTCTTCCAGAAGAATCTGAAGAGAATGTGATGGCTTAAGTATGTACACATCTAGACATATACCACAGAGTCCATGAAAACAGTTTTGTTTTATTTTGTTTTAAATTTGGGTAAAATGGGTTTGTTCTCATGTTTAGAAGCCATTGATGGGAATGTGGCTTGTGGGGTTAAGAGATCCTGAAAGAAAAACTATACTGTATACAATTACTTACAGTCTCAGTAGGAAAGAAAAGGTCTAGACGTACAAATAAATCAAGGGAAGCTTCACACAGCTCTTTGAAGAGCTTAGATGTTTAAACAAACATACAAACATGTTGGGCAAAGAAACAACCTAGAACTAACTAGAACTCTTTAAGAATAGTGGCAGGAATGTCAAAGCTAAGATTAACATAAGGTTTTTAAAAAATTAAGGATGAGACAAGCTGTAGTTGAAGCAGTAATGAAGAGAAAGAAGACTCGGTATGTTAAATTAATGTAGAGGTGAAAAGTCAAAGTAACGTGATAGGCAGCCTCTTTGGTGGTCACCATGATCCCTGCTTCCCAGTGGTCATGCCCTTATGTGGCCCCCTCCCCCAGAGTACGTACAGGACCTATGGTTTACTTGTAACTAACAGAACTCAGCAAAGATGACAGAAGTGCATGATAACATTGCATAAGATTTTAGGGTTCTGCTGGAGTCTCTCAGCCCTTTGACGCCCTCCCTGGCATCAGAGAAGTGACTACTGTGTTGAGAGGCCCACGTGGCAAGGAGCCGAGGGTAGCCTCAGGCCAACAGCCAGGAAACTGGAGCCTTCCATCCTATAACCACAGGGAACTGAATTCTGTTAACAACACCAAAATCGTCCCCAGTCGAGCCCCAGATGAGACCACAGCCTTGCCAGACCCTAAGAAAGGATCTAGCTAAGCCCTGGCCAGACTCTTGGCTCACAGAAACTGTGAGGTAAAAAATACATCTATATTTTAATCTGCCAAGTGTGCAGTAGTTTGTTACACAGCAGGAGAAGATTATAATATCATAAAATACTGCTGTTTGCTTCCATCTTCCGACTTGAGAATGTGACCTTCAAAATAATGTTTTTGCAAAGCTAGAATTTTCCCTGGAATAAAGAAAACTCCCTTCTATGAGAGTAAGAGATACAAATTACATTTTTATAACTTCGAGTCAGCTTTCAGACTTCCCATGAGATGACTCTTCTTTCTCCCCCACCTCTTTGACTCTTTTCCATCCAATCAAAGG
Source organism: Vicugna pacos (assembly GCF_048564905.1). Taxonomy (NCBI): domain Eukaryota; kingdom Metazoa; phylum Chordata; class Mammalia; order Artiodactyla; family Camelidae; genus Vicugna; species Vicugna pacos. Next base: position 19,327,630 of record NC_133002.1, on the reverse strand, counting down.
AAGTCTGGGGGAAATAGAAGGAAATAGAAATACTCCTTTCCAAGCATAATTAAGGCACCAGCCTCCAGAAGCAGACAGCTGCTGTCATGTTAGAAGTGCTGTCATGAATCTTCCTGAGAGAAACAGTCCTCCATCCTCCCCATGTGATGTCTCATTCACATGGAACAGCCCCAGTACCTTTCACAGGCTGGTCACACAGAGCTGATGCTCAGTGACAGTGTGATGAAGGAATTCCTTGTTAAGTTACCTCACCTGTAAGTCCAATGAGAAGGAAGGAAAGTCACCCTTCCCAACTGTGCTCCTTTTCCTTCTTAGACTTTCAGGGATGAAAATGCAATCATGACACTTCAACTTGTGCACAGGAAAGCAAATGAATAAACCCTGAGGATACAGAGATGAGTAGATTGCTTTTTGTTTATAAAAGCAACTTCTAAAACCTAATATGAATAGTGATAATTTTACAATTCTCTTTTTTCCTTCTCAGTCTACAGAGTTGTGTATAGTTTTTTTTTTAATACTGAGATATAATTGACATGTTTAGTTTTATATGAGTCTTATTCAGTATTGGCAAATACCAAAAGCTTAATTGTCTGGTTCCAAATGATACTGACATAATGGACTCATTTGTTATGTCTCCATTTTCTATCTTCATATCACATAAAAATACAAACCTTTTATAACCTGACAATAATTGGAATGCCTTTATCTTTTATTCATTTTATTGTCAGCTTCCTTTTTTGTAGCTCTCTAGTGGAAACATAATTTTACCATTATTCATTCCTGTTTGGTACATTGAATGTGTGGTACATTGTACCTCATTACTAACAATTTGTGAATTCTTTACAAATGCTTTCATTAATTAATCCCTAATTGCTGTGTTGGACATTACTGAATTCAAAAATGCCCAAAAGATTTGGTTTCATTTACATAACATAGAAGTATAAAATGTATAAAAATATATATTCCATTGCTTTTACTGTCCATTTCAGGAGCATGGTATTTTTTAATCTAAACTAAGGAAATGAAAATATTTCAACTCATAATGTCATTATTTATGATTAAGAAATCACATACCTGTTGAATTGAAACCTTCATTTTAAAAGAATGAATTGATAACTGCTCAGTAGCAATGTGTACTTTAAAAAGTTAACAAGCACTATATTACTTATCCCCTATAGTCTGTTCTCTAGTGGTCTTTGATACATAAATCGTGCTATATCACCCTCCAAGTCAAAGCTCCCCAGTTACTCCCATCACACTCAGAATAAGATCCAAATTCTTTACCATGGCTTACAAGGTCCTTCATTTCTGGTCCTGTCTAGCTGTCTGATTTCATGACTGCTTCTCTTCCCTTGCTTATGCTACACCAGCCACATTGGTCTTTTTATAGCTCTTCAAACATGTCAAATTTATTTCCACCCCAGTGCCTTTGCACTTGCTGTTCCACCTCTCTCAAATGGTTTTTGTCTTCAGATCTTCACAAGACTCACTCTTTCATTTCATTCAAGTTCATGCTTTAATTTCTTCTTTTGAAAGAGGCTTTTCCTGGCCACTCTGTCTCTCCCTCTACTCTTACTGTTCTAATAGCACTGACTGCCACCTGCAACTGGGTTTGCTTCCACCCCCGGAATATCAGCTCCAGGAAGGCAGGCGCTCACTTGTGTTGTTCACCGCTGTAGCCCCAGAGTCTCCTGCAGCAGTTTAATGCAGTATGTGTTAAGCAAATATCTAGAGGAATAAGGTCATAGAGGCAGACTGTGTGGGATTAAACATCAATTGAAGACAGAAACAAGGAAGAGAAGTAAAAATAACACTGAATTTTCAAGCCTGGATTATTGGAGGGTGGTAGAACCATCCAAAGTCACAAGGAACTCAGAAGGAAAGACAGATTCGGGAGAGAGGACGACAGACATGGAGGAGGAGACTGGAGACTGGTCAGGACTGGAGATGTTGTTTAGGGGATTATTTACGTAGTTCTGATCATTGAAGATCTAATGTGGTAGAGAAAGGCTGTAATAGGAGACAAAAAAAAGTCCTTCAGGGACAGCTCAGAAGAAGAGGGACCAGGTAAGAAGCAGTCAGGATGATGGGAGCAGAAATAAAGAGATTATAGGGTGCTTAAAAAAATAAAAATAAATTAAAATATTTTTTGAAATGCGCAAGGAGAAGAGGACTTCAAGGAGGGAGTGTTAAATAGTTCTAAATGCTGATAACAAGAGGACAACATGTGAAGAGCAGACTGGCTGTGAGTGTAAGCATTTGTGAACTTTAAGAGAGAAGCCTCAGTAGACTAGTGAGGGTAGAAATCGTTTTACACCAACACTGTCTTGAATGTCAATTTAATTCTTCTTCTGTGATTCATAAATCATTTCAGTATCTCGAAGGACCTCTTGGTCATTTTATAAATATCAGTTATATAACTCTGTAGTCTAAAAGGTGTTTGATTAAGGTAAAAATAAAGTATAGGAAATTGAGCTGAATCTATACTGATCCTACAACATACGTTAGAAGTTACTTAATCCAAACAAACCCCTGCCTGTGCCCAGGTTTCTGTGACTTTCTAGTGAGGGATCCAGTGTGCTCTGATAGCTGTCAACAGAATGTCATTTAAGTGTGTGCATAGTTTTTAAATTGAGAAATGCTAAGATAAAAGTGAAAAAAGTTAGGCAGCAATATTTTTTATTTTATTGTTGCTGACATAAAAATGTGTTAAACTTTACTTTCATTATTTTGAGAAGATCCGGAAAAAGAATGAATTATCAGAGAAAGTTGCTCGTAATCTACCACCAAGAGGCAGTCATTTACATTGTGACCTGACTACTTTCTGTCCTTTATTTCATCTTTTTAAAACTTCTAACACTTTGGGGTTATTTTTTTATGTAATGGGAGGAGGAGTCTAGTGGCCAACAGCATGAGCTCAAGAATCGGATTGCCTGGGTTCAAATCGCATCTCTGGGTGTTAACAGCAACATGATCTTGGTGAGTGTCACAATCACTCTGTGCCTCAGTTTCCTCACCTATAAAATATAGGAACGAATGGCAAATGGTTCTTTTGTAAGCTTAATTGTCTTGCTATCTGGCACACACAACACCTTTCCAATCTTACTTGTTGTGTTTTCCCCTCCACTGGCACTCATTTGCAAGACTTCTCATCACTTCGGTTATTTGAGTTATCATTTTCCTGATGTTATGTACTTTTGTCACTGGTTTTAACATGCAGATATTGTTTACAAATACAAGCTAGGTTGAGAGCCACCTCTGCTCCTGGATACTGAGCTCATATGAGAAGCCGAGGAACCCAGTTGTGGGTGATGCTTGTCTGTAATGGCCTTAAAGTTGCACTGCAGTGTGCCCCCACAGTAAAGTCGCATATGGCCTGCCTCTGTTGTGAAATAAAAAAGGCTAATAAACTAATTAAAGCATTTGATTATCTGTATTAAAGTTATTATCCTGAAGCCATTAACCATACAATGATAATCAAATGACTGGATGGGCCGTTAGCCGTAATGTGTCCCTTAGGGCATCACATCACAGCTGTGTGTGCTATGTGCACACTGTTGTGCCAGAAATGTTTCTAATACTAGGCTAAATGTGAGCTATTTAACAGAGAAATGAAGGGAAAACAGTTTCTTCTTTTGTTTACTTCGAGAAAGGATTTGAATGTATTTTAAGTATCTTTAAAGCAAGAGGAAATTTATCTTTAAAGCAAGAGGAAATTAAGAAAAATGGCCTTGTTAGCCTTATGGTTAAAGTAATTGGTCGAATACCATCAAGGCAGGGGAAGATGGCCATAAAAGATGCAACGCCTCTCTCCTGGCTCATGACTGAAAGCAGAATTAAGCCCCGAGTTCTCCCAGTCAAACTCAATGGGTCATTTGAGAATGACAATTACAGCTATATCTCCCAGAGCCAACTTTGATTTTGAGGGTTTGGGCACTCTTTCAATTACTCTCCTGTTTAGGAGCTTAGAAAAAAAAAAAGTTGAAGTATTTATAATATTCTTTCTTTGTAAGGTTTTTGTCAGCCTTAGCTTTTTCTGAAAACACCTTTGCTCTGTTCTAGTACTGTAAGGTAGGTTGTTACCCAAAGGTGAGTCTGTCCTTATTGGTGAGATACCAACAAAGTTCTGTGCCACACATTTCTATGCTTCGGGTTAGAGAGTTTTTATAAACAGCGAAGTGCTATTATTTTGTTGCTTGAGAAGGTGGTGAATTGACATTAACTTAAGGAAACAGACTGCTGCAGGTTTTTCTAAGTATCTTGCAGTAAATCAGCCTTCAAAGACTTCCTTAGGAAGCACATGGGCGCTTTTTAAAAATATAAATGCAATATATTAAGCATAGTTCTTAAATCATCTAGCACTTTTTTTCTAATCCAAAGATTAAAAAAAAATATATCCATGTGTAATATGACTTCCTAGAGATGTGAATAACAAAAAACTTTGATGTTCTTAATCCAACAGAGATGTCAGTTTCCTAGTTGTTTGTGTGTTTTCATTTGTTAGTTGACTAAGAGGGAGGTCACATTTGTGTGGCAACTTGTCTTGCCTCAGTTCATCATCTTGAAGTTTTCTTTTAAAGAGGGACTTATTATGTACTTCTTCCCAAATAAAAGAGCAAATTTTTGTCTATGTATTTTCTGAATTTTTAACTACACCTTTTTTTTTTATTTTTTGGCGTAGAAGCCATTGTTTGTTTGTTTCATCTCAAGTTTTTTAATGCAGGGAAAAGAGGATGGAAACTAACATTTATTGAAAGTTTATTATGTGCCAAGCATTGTGCTAGATGTTTCACATGCCATTCAGTCCTCATTACAACCCTGCAGGATGCTGGGTTATGTTCACTGAATGGACGTTTGGAAACCTTAGTAACTTGCCCAAGATCCCATAGCCTGTGATGGACGGAAGCTGTATTAGACTCTAACACCAGTGCTGTGGAGCTTTCGCCCGTGGCCTTGCCAGCAAGTCGTAAATCTGACGGTGCCACCATTCAGGATCACAGACACAACCACTGTGAGCTGTTGGGACTGACATCTGCCACGTGCTCTGGATGTAGACAGGGTCAAGCCTGTCATTTTCACTGAGTACATAGAAGCCATTGTTTATTTGTTTTCTCTTTAATGAAATGCAGCAACACGATTATTTTAAAATAAGCTGTTCCTTAGAATATTTGGATCTCTAGCCCAACCCCAGTTTACAGTAGTAACTCATGAGCAGTGTTCTGCCTTTGGTGAATCTGAGGCTCAGGGCTCCAAAGCCATTGCCAAGGGAAGCAGCCGTAAGTGATGAGAGTATTAGTTAGGGTGGAGAGATGTCATCTTGCAGCACATGGAGTCCTTTTTAAATTTACCATTCGGGAGTCAAATCTGAGCTAATCAGAAGCGGTTCATGTGCTAGGTTTAACCATGATGGGAAACTACAGAATTAAGATTTCTTCCATTCTTTTCTAAATTGCTAACGAATGGGTCAGTTTAGCTTTTCTACCTTAGTCTTACTAGTGCAATATAGAAGTAAAGACAAATCCAGGAAATAATGCCTTGTTTGATTGTTTATATTTAAACTAAAACATCTGAGCTACTTTCTCATGTCTCAAGAACTAAAAAGTTTAAAGAAACATACACATTTATAAACTTTTTTTTTAATGCTCAAAGGAGATATTGCTATTTCCCAAAGACCTGGTATATGCACTCAAAAAATGTTGCTGTGGAGTGCATTTGCATTTGAGAATATAGCTTTAATATTTTATTGTCAAAGAATCTTGTGGTATTTTTTATTTTTTTCCAAAGACCATTTAGTGCCTAAATCCCAGCACGCAGGGGTTTACCGAAATACCACGTTCAGAAAACCAGGAAGGCAAGCAAACCTGTTGAAACGCACAGGGCAGCACATATGCTCAGTTGTTGACCTGCCATGTGACCAGTCAAGTTTCCCCATCTTAACTCTACGGCCTGATGATGCTACAGAAACCTAATTGGTATTTAGAACAGTTTTGAGATTTACAGATAAAAAATTTCACAGAAGCACAAATCTTATTATCAAGCTTTCTGTCTAGTGGTTGCTCTTAGTACACAGTGAATATAAACTTCCTTGAATATGAAAGTAACCTGTTAAGACTGTGATGAGGTCAAAAAGGATAATTATGGTGATAACTAGTCATCATGTAAGTTAACCAAGTGTAATTACAAGGCAGTTAATTGTTAACTTTTGTTTAAACATGACTTTCTTATGTGAGTGGAAGACAGAAAAACATCAGGCCTGTGTGATCTTCGGTTATAGTGGTGCTCTGTTATGTGACCTAGATTTCAAGTCTCTGTAGTATTTCCTGTACAAAACTAGCGTATTCCCTCTGCTCACCTACCACTGACAATAACCTGTGAGTCAGCTACATAGAAGCACTGTCTCTGTAAAGTTTTTAATCAAGACCTTTTATGAATAAAAAACAAGTACATAGTGCTGCTATAATGCAGATGAGCTAATAAGCTAAGTATAATCAAGAATCTTTCTAGAGATAAATTTCTCAGGAGGTAAATATTTAAAGATTCACTCTTTAGGTTTTTTTTAAAAAATGATATGCTTTTTTGTATACATAAAGAAACTTCTTATTTCCATGTCTAATGTAATCTTGGAATTCTTGGTAGGCAGACACTGACTCTTTAATATTGTACTAAACAAATTTTTTAATTTATTCAAAGAATCTTTCCTGTGATTATAATCTATTATAATCGCATTCTTTTTTTTCCTTGATGAGTATTTATACTCTGGAAGACAAACACCTATCCAGTTCTGCAATCTATCAGGTGACATGGCAGACTTCAGCCATACTGCAGCCTTTCTTCTTGGCTTAGCCCTTAGCATAGAAGAGACCAGTTGTGAAATTTTCTCTTTGTAGCCCATTCAGATTTTGTTGCTGAACATAGGTCTTAGATGACCATTATGCTATGTTACTGGAAATTGGACAAAATCCAAGTTATTTCAGTTAACGTGCACCACACGGTCAAGGCGTTCCAACACTCTGGCCTTGACTAAATTGCACAACACTTAAGAATTATGTATCTTAAAGAACCAGAGATCTATCCAAATTGGCTGCACTGAGAGAAAATAAAATGATAGTTTCAGCCATATCTAAATAACATCAAACATCTGTATGACGAATGAAATACTCACTCACCGAGCTGTTCCCAAAGGTACAGATGTGTACCCTATGTGGGCGAAACTACAGGATTGATGCAATGTTTTTAGCTTGTGTTTGAGCATTTACCAGAGACTCGGAGAATTACTGTAAAGCATTCTCCTTTGGGCTCTGTTCCCTCCCTCAATTAGATCATCATTTCTATTCCTTCCTTCCCTCTTTCCTTTCTTCAACAAGTACTGATTGGAAACCCACTGTATGTCAAACACAGTGTTTTAAGTCAGGGAGCAAAACAGACACGGCCTTCCTGGAGCATACACGTGGTAGAGAGTAACTGGATTTTTAAAATTAAGTTTAACTGCACTTCCGAATTATGGTAAGCTTTGTAAAGAACAAGAAGAAAGCATAGTTTATTCAGGAAACATAAGGAGGCCAGATTCTTTTAATGAGATGGGGAGGATTTCAGGGAGGGTCGGCTTTGTGAAATAAATCCAAACTTCATTTTAGAAAAGCTCCGTGTAATCTGCCTGCGAAGCATCTAAGTGGAGGTGTCACTGGGAAGTTGCTTGTACGAGTCTGGAGTCAGAAGAAAGGCTGGGCTGAAGAAGGAGAGGTGGGAGGCATCAGCAAAGATCACCTGGGGCGAGAGTATGAGGGGAGAATTTTTCCTTCCATGTAGAAGGAGAATTAGGCATGTACAGTATTGTGAAAATCATAGAGAAACTAAATGCTTTTAAAAGCCAATGTTTTTGAATAGTCAAGTAATTCACCTGGTAGATAAAGTGTTTAAAAATTATTCTTAGTAAATTACAAGAGAGTCTTTGGTCACTAATATTTCACTTATATATGTATGTGTGTATATATATGTATGTATTTTAGAACTGCTTTCTTCAAGAAGTGGAAACTATCTTAACCAATCTTTTCTTTAACATTTTTTATTGAGTTACAGTCATTTTACAATGTTGTGTCAAATTCCACTGTAGAGCACAATTTTTCAGTTATACATGAACATACATACATTCATTGTCACTTTTTTTTTTTTGCTGTGAGCTACCACAAGATCTTGTATATATTTCCCTGTGCTATACAGTATAATCTTGTTTATCTATTCTGCATATGCCTGTCAGTATCTACGAATTTTGAAATCTCAGTCTGTCCCTTCCCACCCCCTGCCCCCTTGGCAACCACAAGTTTGTGTTCTATGTCTATGAGTCTGTTTCTATATTGTATTTATGTTCTTTCTTTTTTTTTTCTTTGAAGATTCCACATATGACCAATCTCATATGGCATTTTTCTTTCTCTTTCTGGCTTACTTCACTTAGAATGACATTCTCCAGGAGCATCCATGTTGCTGCAAATGGCGTTATGTCGTCTTTTTATGGCTGAATAGTATTCCATTGTATAAATATATCACTTCTTCTTTATCCAGTCATCTGTTGTTGGACATTTAGACTGTTTCCATGCCTTGGCTAATGTAAATAGTGCTGCTAGGAACACTGGGGTGCAGGTGTCTTTTTGAAGTAGGGTTCCTTCTGGATATATGCCCAGGAGCGAGATTCCTGAGTCATATGGTAAGTCCACTCCTAGTCTTTTGAGGAATCTCCATACTGTTTTCCACAGTGGCTGCACCAAATTGCATTCCCACCAGCAGTGTAGGAGGGTTCCCTTTTCTCCACAGCCTCTCCAGCATTTGTCATTTGTGGACTTTTGAATGATAGCCATTCTGACTGGTGTGAGGTGATACCTCATTGTAGTTAACCAATCTTAACAGGCCTCTCCCTAGTACTACCAGGAACTTAAGCTTCTTCCAGTTAAAATGTATCCAGAGTTGGTTCTGTTTATTTCCAAAATGATTATTGTCAGTTGTACTTGTCACTATAAATTAATTGTAATTTTTATAATTTGTTGAAGTATGAATGTGGAAAGAAAAGTCAATTTTACAAAAACTAAGTTGAATGCTTTAGAGAGATTTCAGAAAGGTTAGTTAACAGTGTTGTTGATTAGCTGTAACAGAGAGTTATCTGTGAAAGATTGGAGGGAGATTATAAAAGTCTTGAAGGAGTCTGCTCTTGGGTTGTTTCCTAACCGTTCATAATTCTCCATCCACATTGAAGAAACCGAAACTAGAATTGATAGCTGATGCTTGTTGAGTGTGGTTTCTGCAGAACAACACAGACCCCTAATCAGAGGACCGATCAACAAAGAAAAGACTTTAGCCCAATAAAATTGGCAAATGAATATATATTTATACGTTTTGATTTAAAATAAAATGTATAAATATATAAATATAAAATTAAGATATATCCACATATATATGATACCTTCACTGACAGTTAATCCTCTACTGTAACCAGTACAGAGGTCAACTTTACCTCAGCTGATGTTCATTACCAAAATGCATTAGTAAGTTACCATTGAATAAATGGAATTTCACAATAAAAGTATATTCCTTTTCTTTCATAGTTTTGATATTTGAATACCTCAAACAAGGAAAATGAGTCTTTGCTTATTTTTAATTTTCTAAGCATATGTGTATTGTGTCTCTGCACCTAGCCTTTGTATTTCTTTTATTTAGTCACACTGATTACTTTAAGAATATATTTGATCATCAATTCAAGCCAATGTTATTATCTCACTTTTATTCTTAACATATAACCACAGTTAGTTAGTTAGTTACTAAAGAATACCTCTCAAGTAGAAAATATTATAAATTAAAAGGGGTGTAAAAAGTTTACCTTATTTTCTGAAATTCTCTTTATAATTAATTTCAGACCTTACCCAAGATGCTTAGAAGACGTGAGAAATAATAATTTTAAAGCCATCTACATTTTTAATATCATTTCTTACTGTTCTATAAATGTAGCTGTAAGCATTTAATTATCAATAATAATATTTTCAAATTCAAATTCCACATTTAATAGTAAAATGTCAGTGAACAATGCAGGATGGCAAGTTACTAAAGTAAGTAGGTAACAGAGTATAATAGAAGACAGTGATCTGGTGGTGGAAAACCAGAAATGAAGTTGAAGATTCTCAAGATTTATAAATTAGATTTGATTTGTTGGATTTTAAATACAGGTTTTTGTACATAAGCACAAATGTCTAATAACCAAAAACTGTGTCTACGGTCCCTACCTGTAAACAGTTACACACCATTTTATTACCTGTAGGTTACTGAGGATATAGCTTCCTACCAGAGTCATGGACACTGCTTTGAGGCACAGTTACTGTATACATCAGAAGTTAAGTCTTTGGACCATCAGATAGAAGCAACGGGGAGACAGTTTTGGCTCAATTATGACCAAGAACCTTGGACAATTAGACCTATCCAAAAATGTAGAGTCTTGTGTTTCCCATCACTGTCGAGCCTGGAAAAATCATAAAACACTTGTAGATACACAGGGTGAAAGTGGAACTTCTGAAATTCCTCTCTGTGGCTGCCACAGAGCACTGTGCGTTTTGCACAGTAAGCAAAGGTCCAGGGGGTACCTGGGGGCTGAAATAGCACCCTGGCTGTGTTCGCCCACCTGGATGCTGTGGCACAGCGCTGCATCTCCTTGAGGACGGGGTGCCATTTTATAATTTCCACAGGATGACTGCCAGCCTTCCAAGCTCTGTACCTCAGAGTTGTTCCAGCTCAGAGGAGGTACTGTTTTCCAGCACTCACACATTTTCAACCCATAATAGAACCCTTTCTTCCCCTTAGTTTTTACAACCTTACTATAGGCTAACAGTGACCCTGTTCTTAAACATGTTAGTCTTCTCTTCCATTTCCTTCTTTCCAACCCTACGGGTCTGACTACTCAAATGAAAGGAAATGAATTAAATATTCTATTCAGAAAATAAATTTCTTGGAACCAAGTATGTCTGAGGAAGACTCAGTACCCTCAAGGAGCTAGCAGTTTGTGGAAGGAGAGGAATAAAATAATTGTGCAAATTACCTTAATGCTAAATTAAAGATATTAATTATTTTATAAATGGTACAAAGTGCTAATAGCTCAAAAGAATAATGAGGGAAATTGTTTTAAAATCAGGAAAGCATAGAGAATGAAACATTTAAGATTTGGCTCTGAGAAAATTTGAATGGAAGAGATGGAACCAAAAGGAAATTGGAGTGAATGGAAGATAAAGAAAAACTGTCATAATTTAAAAGCACTGAAAGAATTATGAGGTGGAAGATTGAAACAGATATCTCTTCATTTATGCCATTATAAGCAGCACAATCTCAAGAAAAATATTGCAACATGAATAGTAATTATATGCACATCTGCACTGATACCCTAGGGTCCCCAAAACCACAGGCACACTCTTTCTGACAAACCAGGTACCTTAATATCTTAACTAACCTTAATCCACTCACCTGTTGTCTGTCTTCATTTTTGTTTTCTCCGTCTATGGAAGACTCAATGTTTGCCCTACCAGGTCTGTCTCATTAGAAACTGTAAAGACAGACACTTGCTTTCTCAGGCTCCTGCATCCAGGGGTAGCCACACAACCCATTCCTGGCCAGTGAGATATGAAAGAAAATCTGCTTAGGAACTTCTGTAAAGCTATTCATTAATGGGTAAGGACAGATGGAGCTGGGATCCCCTCCTTTTCCTTTCTTCTGCCTTCAATGCAGATACAATGTCCAGCTTTGGAGACCTTCTTGCAACTATGAGGTTGCACTGAAGATGCTGGAGTAGAAAGAAAGAACCTAGAACCTTGTTATTGTTGATCAAACTCCAGTCTCTTTAAAAGTAAAAAAATAAATAAATAAAGTATTAAAATTAGATGGAGATCACCTAAGGTAAAAGAAGAAACATTTAAGTACTTTTGAAGCACGTATTTAGCTATAAATACTTAGCATTTTAGTTGAAAGTATTTTATATAATCATTAAAATATATTCTTAAAGTTCATTATCTCATATCAACATGTACTTGGAAGCAAGAAACGAAATAATTTTTTTAATTAGAGAATCTCTTTCAGAGATTTCACTAATGCCTCCTTTTTTTATTCAAACTTGAAAGTTTATATTCCTTGTGTTTATTTGTTATCCCTCTTCTTTTCTGTTGTTAATTAAAACAGACACACAGTTTTGGAAAGATTTGCTCAGACTCTAGCCCTAAAACTTGCATTGTCCAGAAGATCTCAAATTCCACAATAGTGTTTGGATAATCTCCTGCTTACGTACTTTTGTTCTCAGGATCCTCAAATAGAGCAGTTTTGTTGTTGTTGTTGTCGTTCAGAAATTCAAGATAATTAAATGAAGGGGAAAGAAATACTTTGGGGCCTTACTAAAGCTGGATATAATGGTATAAAATTAAGAGAAGAGTTGGGAGAGTTGGCATTTGATTTACTTTGAATGGTTGTCTCCATCAGTCAAATCAAATTAATACACAGAAATAAAAATTGACTATTTATAATGGCATGTAAGTGTTGTTATTCCGAATTATAAATCATCATCATCACTGACCAAATGAGAGGTAACTCTCATATTTCTTAGGTTCTTATGATATAGATGATCTTTACTAAGTGCTGCTGGATGGAAAAATACAAGTAAAGGGGTAAGTGTTCAGGACCTATTTTTACATGGTGCCTGCTTACATGCTGTTTTGGAATGTATGACTCTATAAGGCATTTGCAGAAGAGACTGATACGTTTTAATAGTTTTACATATACAGGTATTTAAAATATATGCATGTAGTTGGGGAGGGTTTAGCTCTGTGGTAGAGTACATGCCTAGCATGCACAAGGTCCTGGATTCAATCCCCAGTACCTCTGTTAAAAATAAATAAATAAATAAATAAATAAATAAATAAATAAATAAATACCTAATTATCTACTCCCCACCCCCCCAAAAAAACCGAACAAGCAAATAAATAAAAATAAAAAATAAAATGTATGCTTTTGAAAAAGATAGGAAAAAGGGTTGGATGAAATTGTATTAGAAACACTGTTTGCCCTCCAACCTCACAACAGATTTACCTAAAGGATAAGGTTTAGCACTCAAAAGAAGTTTATCTTTATTGTACTGATTGGCAGATTTACTTTTAAATGAGTTCAAGCTCTTTTAAAGAAGAGTATGAATTTACCTCTGTGATTAAGCTGAAGAAATTCTGATGGTCTCTTCTTTGTACACACGTGAGAGAGTGATCAGGAATCTCTTCTTACAAGGATAGTAATCCTATCAGATCAAAGCCCCACTCTTGTGACCTCATTTTACCTTAATTACTTTCTTAGATGCCCCCATCTGTAAATAGAGCCACACCATTCTCCCAAAGACTACCATAGTTCTATAACATTCATAATTTCCAGAATATAAACCAAAATTATTCAGTGTAAAAAGAAACAGGAAAAGGTGACCATTCTTAAGTGAAAAGATAATGAGCAGAGACCAACTCCCAAAAGATGTAGATGTTGGAACAAGGACTTTGAAGTGCTTATTTTAACTGTGTGCAATGAAATAAAGGAAAATATATTCATAATGAATGCAAAGATAGGATATCTAAGCAGAGAAATAAAAATCATTTTTAAACTAAATAGAATTTCTAAAAGTAAAAAACAGAATATAGTCACCTCTGGGGGAATGGTGGTAGGAATGAACTGGAACAGTATCTTTCTGGGATGATGGTTATGTTTTATATCTTGATGGAGTTTTGGATTACACACGTGTATACATTTGTCAAAATTCAGTGAATGTACACTTAAGATTTGTGCATTTTATTGTATGTAAATTGTACATCAAAGAAAAAAATCTAGATATGCTTCCCAACTTAAGAAGTGTCTAAATCAGAGATCTGCCTACAGCTGAACAAAGAGACTCTGGTGCATGTCTACTGTCATTCGATTGTTTAAAAATAGTTACTGAGTGAATATATTCCACAGTGATGAGCATTCCAGGTATAAAGGACAATTTCTGAAAAACTATAAAGGGAAAAAAGTCAATACTTATAGGAAATAGCTCGGTGACTTCACACTAAGTGAGATTAATAGGACATGAAGATGAAAAGAAAGATTGAAGCCATCTTTCAAAGTGTCTTTCTCTTTAATAAAATTGTTTATACTGCTGCTGTGAGAGATTTCCCTTTGCTTTTTTTAAATTTTAAAGTAAAAGGTATAATTTACATACAATAAAATGTAAGTATACAATTCACTGAGTTTTGACACATGTATACAGCTGTGTAATACCAACATAATCATGTTATGTTATAGAACATTTCCATTACTCCAGAACTTTCTCGTGTGCCCCTGTGTAATCAGTTCCCTCCATCACCTCTGGTCCCAGACAGCCACTCATCTGCTTTCTGTTGCTATAGTTTGCCTTCTCTAAAATTTCACATAAATAGATTCTAAGTATGTAGCATCTTCCACTTAGTATAGAGGTTTTGAAATCCAAACTTCGTACTGTGTATGTCAGTTGTATCAGTGTTGTTCAGCAGTATTTTGTTGATTGACATTCCACAATTTATTTATCCAGTCACCAAACTGATGGACATTTGAATTGCTTTCAGTTTGGGGCTATAAAATGTACTTGTCCTGCTGTGGATATGTGTTTTGAAAGGATTTTAAATGCCACACTATAAAATTTTTTAGTATTTTTAAAATTTTTTTTAACTATGATATGGCCACTAATATTCTTTCCATAGGAGGAAGAGCAAAGTTCTTTAATGTAGTCGATATTGAGTTTATCTGACTGTGTGAAAGCTACTATTTGAAAATTTTATCTGTTCTACTGAAGTGTTTTTATTGCTTTTCTTTAAAACTTTTTAAAACGAACTTAATACAAATTTAAACAAATATTCTCAAAGGCAAACATCCAAAAGTTTTGTTTTAATTTTTTTAAACTTTATCTGAAAGTAACATGAGATTCTTAGTAGACTTTTAGATAGTCACATTTTTTAAAATTTAAAGACAAGGATGTTAATGACAAAATGCTACATGATTAGGGACTAGTGATGCTTAGAGTTGCATTATTTGTCCTCAGAGTGGAAACAAAAATGATCTTGACTTAATTTCATCTGGTCCGTGACAGCGTTTCTAAAATTGCATATCTGTTGATCTTCCACTATCCTGTTGTCAAAATCCACAAGTAACAGTTGTGCAAATATTTGTGAGAAAGTTCCCCTGGTGAGTACAAAGACCTTATAACAACAATAAAATTTCAAATATGTGCAGGATTCACTGAACCATCAGCCTTCATGGGAGGCAGATTTCCTCAGTCAGTCAACAAATATTTCTTGAGTGTCCAGGATCTGGTCACCATTCTAAGCGTTGAGTAGAAGTCACTCAACAAATGTGAGTAGAAAAAGTGTTAAGTGAAGTTTTTGAGAGGTCTAGGGTCTAGGTAGATAAGAAGTCAGAGGCACTGCTGAGAACGTTGAGGATGTTACCCTGCTGGACAAGCATGAGGGAGATTTTGACCAACTGTACCAGGGAAAGCTTAGATGAGATTCCAAATCAGACTAAGAGATGAGATCTATAAATTTGAGTCCAACATCTCCAAACCCACTTTTTCTGCCCAACTTTACTGTGCCTAAACTTAACTTGCTGATCTTTTTGTTAGTATGTGGCCTTTGACATATTTTGATCAATGATATTTCCTGTCCTAGGAGCAAAAAAAAAAAAAAAACGCTCCATCTGATTTAGACATTATCTGAAATTAATAATGTGAGCATTAGTATAGTGGTAGGCAGAATTCTAAGATGGCAGATTTCAAAATTCAACTTTAAAGTTCCAATTTTAAATCTGAGTCTAGGAATTAAAGACAGAGAAATCATGTCAGAAGCATGAAAAAGATTCTATAGGTCATTGCTAACTTGAAGATGGTCACGTGGCAAGGACTGCCAGCTACTTCTAAGAGCTGAGAGCAGCTCCCACCTGACACCCAGCAAGAAAACAGGGACTTCAGTCCTCCATTCAGCTTCAAGGAACTGAATTATGGTAACAACAAAAATGAGTTTGGGAGCAAATTTTTCCCCAGAACGCCAAGATGAAAACTCATCCCAGCTGACACCTTGATTTCAGCCTTGATACCCTGGGCAGAAAACACAGTCACATAAGACTTCCAGCCGACAGAACTGTGAGCTAATCAATGGGGGTTGTCTTAAGCTGCTAAGTGTGTGGTAATACATTATGCAAGAGTAGAAAACTAACATTTAAACCATGAACAGTAGTATGTTTCCTCAAAAGCTTATTTCCAAAATATTTAATTTTTCAAATTCTGATATTCTGGTATGGGATACTTTTATAAATACGTTGTGGTAGTAGGAAGCTAATGACATTTCATGGAAATATTCATGAAAGCACTTTAAGAGGTTTACTAAATAATTTCTCTGTTCGTCTGAATCTAACGTTTTGACCTACTTAACGAGCAGTTGTTCTTATTTTCTTAGATCAAGTCTGTCCACCTGTAACCATCAAGCAGCTGTTAGTTGCAGGCAAATAGTAGTGTCCATTTTGGACTACCTAACAGATTGCTGATTCTGTTAACCAGAGGAAGTCAAGCTTGCTTGACAACTATTCTAATTACCAAAATCAGTCTTCCTGAATGGAGAAGAAAGGAGAAGACGCAATTCATTTTTCCCCCTTCTAATAGATCCATCTATTCATTTTCAGCAGCAGCCACTGACCCCTTAATGTCTTTATTGTAACAACCGCAATTCTTAAAAAAATAATCCTGTTTCCCTTTTACACTAAAAGGAATTAGGAACCCACACACACATCATCATCATCACCATCACCACCAACATCTCTTTAGGCTGATTATGCAGAGAGATCTCATACCCTACTGAAGAAAAGCCTCAGCAAGTTTCATGCTAAGTTTTACACGTGCACAAAATGAAGTCTGTTGTATGTTACTGATTTTAAGCCAAACAAACCTAAACCAGATCATTCCTCCAGCACTGTCTAAAAGCCCAGAGACAACTGCCAGTGAAATGCTGCTTTCTTATCCTCAGTCTGGATCATGGGATGAGAGTGAGCAGCATAAGAAAGAGCTTTTCAGCTGGCTTCTCGAATGTCTGCACAACAGAGTTCAAGGAAGTCACTCCATGCTTGGGAGTACAAGAATTTTGACTTTTGCACCTGTTGGGAGGAGAAATGTAGAAAATGAATGCTAGCTTGTTCCTTCCTCTTAAGTGGGTATTAGTGTAATATTTGCCCCAAAAGAGTGACAAGATGAAGAGGACTGTGAACTACTAAATAACCTCTAGGAATATTTTTACCATTTTGTCCCTTTAATATAGTACAGCTTTTAACCTGTTCCATGAGTGACTTCTAACTCGAAATAACATATCTAATGATGTTAACATCTTAAATTCTGAATTTGAGCCATGCAATAAAAACATATAAAATCTTCCTACAGTGTATGCTTCATTTGCCTTTTTGTTTGTTCAAATGATGATGTATGTAACCATGTGGTAAGAAATCAACTCACAGGTCCAGAATTGTCTGTTACAATGCAGAGTTTATGCAAGTCTAATTTTAAGGAGTGTTTAAAGCACAATTCAGGAAATTTCTATGGTTTTTTTAATAAATTATTTCCCTTAGAAAATTTTTATACTTAAAATACTACATTATTTGGTTATTTATAGGTTACAACTCTCTCTCAGTATAACAGATTCATTTTTCATAGGGAAATTAGCTAGCAGTTCTTTTAAAATTGGCACTGCAGTTCACATTACAAATTTACTTGTACAGTCGCAGATCCAACATAAAATGTCTCTAAAATAGATTGCTTTGTGTTCAAGCCTAAAAATTATTTTGACTTTCTTTTGAAAGAGCATTTCTCTGGGTAATAATGCAGAAATTGAGATGTTGAGAGCTTTGTTTTTCCTTTTTTTTTTCCTTCAAAAAGTTAGGGAAAAGTTTTTTGGGACCATTTAAGAATGTTGATTACTGCCAATGCCAACAGGAATTAGGGAAATGGAAGCAGCATGCTAATAGTTAAAGCATCAGAACCCACGCTATTGCTTGGGTTCAAGTTGTGACTGCACCATCTATTACCAGAGTGACACTGGGCAACTTACTTAAACCTCTTTCTCCCTCAGTTCCTTCTCTGTAAGATGAGGTTAAAAATGGCACCTGCCTCTGATGGTTCTTAGGATAAAATGACTTAATATTTATAGAATACCTAGAAGAATGCCAGGCACAGAGGAAACTCTATGCAAACATTTGATAAATACATAGTTTATTGTTAGGCTAGTGATTCTCCACATCATTATAGACTGATTCAGCTTTCATGGAATCACCTTTTGGCCAGAACAGTATTTCTGTCCTTTGATTTTTGAAACGTTCCGTTAGGACCAGGGAGGTGAGAGATGGGTTCTACCGTGGTTGTGCTGGAGCTGGCCAGGACTGGCTTACAAGAATTTTGTGAGCTACTTGGGAAACATAGTCGGTATTAAAAATTAAAATGTTTAAACAGAAAATTACATTATATTAAAAGAAAAAGGAATAAATACTCAAAACTTAAAATTTCCTGATTATTTTCCTTGTCTTTGCTTTTGAGGTTGTTTATGTCCCTTATGTCTGGGAATGACACTGTGGGCATGGTGTACAGCTACACATTTCTTCCCGACTCTGTGATCAGTGACATCACATTAGCAGCTTGAAATCAGTCATGAGAGGAGTATTTACACCACAGAAATCAGCAAATGCTACAAATGAGGGCTTCCCCCAGCCCCAAAAGTTGGTTGTTAAACATGTATCATCACATCACTCTGTGAGAGTCAGAGAGTCCCACTGGTTTCTGTTATTCTTTTATTGGATGTTACCATGAGTGCACTAGAGAGGATTATAAAAAATATATGCCTGTATATTCATGGAGATATCCCCCGTAGATAATTTAAAGACTTTTCCTATATTAAGCATCCAAATTACTCTGTATCTCCAGAACCATAAACAGTGGAGAAGGAGCTATTATTTTCATTGCTTTGAATAATAATGGTCTCTTTTTGTAAATATCATTGTATAGTTATATGTTATCTGATTAAAGTCCCATGGTAACCTGACAAGTGAGGCAAGACGACTACTGTGAGCACTACCATATAAAGGAGAAAGTTTACACTCCACAAAGATTGTTACTTCCCATGGTTTTTCAACTTATCATTGAGGAACATGACCTACAGACTCAGATTTCTGAATGCAAATCAAGTGAAAATTTCACTATATGATGCATGTCATGCTCTCTAATGAAGCTTTATTAATTGAGTTAGAGATCTCTCTCTCACCCTGACCCTCCCCACCACAGCCTCTTTCTCCTCGCCTCTTTCTCTTTTTCTCAAGACATCAGATGTTAAATGTTAAATATATTTGAGTTTTTATAACAATTACACTAGCAGGTATTTTTCCAGTAAATCTGGCTCTTGGAGCTCTTGCTGAGATTGATAGGTTGTCTTCATCCATTGTATTTTTAGAATTCTTGTTCTCCAGATTTCTCCCCAAAACGACTCCTGCCATCATCCACGTAAATCACTACCTTTACTTTTCAGTTCTTTTTGTCCAGTGCCCATTTTTTTCCACTTTGCTGTGATCTTCCACACCCACCAGGAACCTCGGCATCAACAGACTTCAGACTCCATAACCTCCCACTCAGGCCTGCCCACTTTCCAGCTCACTACTTGGTTTATTGTCCTCAATAAGATCTTCTATTTCCTCTATTCTTCAGCCTCCGTGGTTATTTTTACTTCTTATTCAGCTTAAAGTCTGGGGTCCATTCGTCTAATCATCCTTGCACGTCCCTTAGCTCACTGGGCACTATCTCCTTCCATCTCACCATTTAACAAGACTCTGGGCCTCAGCACACTCAGTCGTTACCTTCAGCAGAATATACCCAGGTCATAAGCATCGCTGCAATTACACAAGCACAAGTCACTAGGTTCCACTAGAACTTTTAATGTGTAATCATAATTATTTTAAAGTTCAACGTTTTCTCTATCTCTGGATCTGGTTATATTGGTGGTTTTATCTTCTGGCAGTAGGGCTTTCCCTCTGTCTCTCCCTCTCTCTCTCTCTTTCTTTCTTGCTTTTCTGTGTCTCATAATTTTGATTGATGTCAGTCTTTGAAAGTACAGAAATGTAAAGCCTGAGATAAATATTATTTAAGCCCAGAAGTGGATCTTTCTCTTCTCTGTGAGGCCATTAGTGGAGATGGTGGGGTGGGATTCACTGTCCTTTGTAGGCCAGCTGTCTTTGCATTTTGTTTCTAGAGTTAGATTGAGTTTGCCAGAGACTTCAGATTCCTCCAGTGCTTGTGTGCTGTTCCCTTGTGCTTCTGTGAGGTCTGGGGCTCTGGGGATGAGGGGTTCTCAGTATTCCTGCTACATCCTCCACTGGCAGCAGGCTCGACATACCTGCATGCCAGTGGACATTTATGGTCTACTCTCTTGCCCTCCCCTAGAATAGACAGCTCAGTGCAAGGTTAGTGGTGGATGTGAGGAGCGTGGGGCATGGAGAGGCGCTTGGTTTTCCTACTCCAGTCCCCAGTTTTTAAGCAGTCCCTGTGGCCTGAATCTCAGAGGGAGGACTTCCTCAGCCTTCCTGTCCCTCCTTAGTGGCAAGCAACCCTACCTCCTACCAAGTGCTCAAGTGGCTTCCTGCCCCTCTCCCTGTGGAAGTCGGAATCTGCTTCACATCAGTGCATTATTCTGGATTTGAAAGGTTTCACACCCTCACCTCTCCAGTGACTTAGTGTCAGTGCAGGGTAAAGACATCAGGTTTTTCCCAGAGCCTGGGAGGGACTGGGAGAGCGCGATGTGTGTGACAATTTCTTGCCCCTCCCCCAGGAATAGATGATTTGCCTTAAGTCACTCAGAGCCCTGTCCAGAGTGTGGGAGTGTCCTTGCTTATCCTGTCATCTCAGAGGAGGGTCCAGGGCATCTGCAGGTTGCATGCCTGGCCCCTTGTTGCAGTTGATCTGTCCCCTTGCCGTATCCAGGGCAGGGTGTTACACCTGCTCTCTCCTTGAGCCTTTGCAGGTCCTGCATGCGCCTGCATCACCCAGGGGCTCTGTCCAGTCTCCAGTCCACCCTCAATCTTTCTCATGAGCAAAGGGCTGTTCAGGGAGAGGAGGCTCTCCTTGTGTCTAGGGCTCCCAGGGACACGAAACTGTTGTGCTAGCCCATAATCAGGCTTTACAGCCTTTTAGATATTTTCTTACCCACCTTTAATAGCAACACTTCTTCCTGTGCTCTGCCAAGACAGAAAGAGTTCATGTACCCCATCTTTCCTCTGAGGGACTTGTCATCCTTTGGAACTCAACTGAAGTTCAGCTGAATTCAACTGAAAGTCAGCTCGTGTGAGGAACTCAGTCCCTGAGGAACTAAAAAATAATAATAATATATTTTTTTAGGTTGTGCAGCTTTCCCCACACATGGTGGGAACAATATTCTCTTGCAGCTTCCTTCATCTTAAACAGAGGCAGATCTCCAGCTTCCATTTTAAGAAACTTTCAAACCATTTTAACATGGCCCGCAGCCTCTGTCTCCAGCCAGTCTTGTACCCTCTCCTCCTCCCTCCCTCACGATGCTCCAGTAACAGTGATCTCTCCAGTCCTCAAGGGTGCACGCTCATCCCCATCCCACAGACCTTGCCGTTCACTGCACCTGGAGGGCTCTCCCCCATGTCTGTACCTGGATAACTCCAGTAATTCCAGGCATCCTTCATCCTACATCCCTTTATCCAAATTGTACATAAATTGCTTCTTCATTTTTTCTCACAGCTGGACATAGCCTGTTATCTTGATATAGTGTCTTTAATCAGTCCCCAAGGGGGGTTATTTAGATTATTTTCAATTCTTTATTTTGACAGTTAATAATTGTACATAAAGGTTATCTAGAAGATAAATCCCTAGAAGAAATGCTGGATCACATGGTATATGGATACAGTTCAGAATAGTGGTTAAGAGCCTGGGCTCTCCTCCTGGCCAGCTGGATAACTCTAGGCTAGTGATTTAACCTTCCCGTGCCTCAGTCTCCTCATTTGTAAAATGGGGATATAAGAGTACCTCTGTTGGAATTGTTGTGATGCTTAAGAGAGTCGGTGCATGTATAGTGCAGTGTCTAGCACCCAGCCACTCCGTTAATGTTAACTGTTACTATTAGCATTTAAAATTTTAGATAGATCTTGACAAGTTTCTCCCCATGAATATGTTACCATCATATTTATACTTCTATCAGTGTGAGAATAGCTGCCTCTTCATACCCTCAACACAATGTCTTATTAAAATGTCAGTCTTAGCTAACATGATGAACATGGCATCTCATAAGAGTTTAACTTGTATTTCTCTTATTAAGAGTGAAATTAAGCCTATTTTCATATATTCAAGTACACTTGTGTCCTGAATGTTCCGCAAGTTCGTCACTTACCTCTCTCGTACTGATCTGTAAGAGTTATTTACATATTAAGGAGTTTAGCCTTTGTCCGTGCAATGAGTAACTCTTTCAGAATATTCAGTACTTTTCTTTCCTAGAACTTATTCCTGTTTTTAATGATGTCTTTACTTATGGTTATTTTTTTAACATTCCATAAGATCAAAGTCTGTGTCGAGTGGTAGGTGACAGCCAGCATTTTAGCTGAATATACACGAGGGTCCTACTTTGGCAAAATACTTGTGAAGATTTTGCAGCCATCACCAGGAAGCTGTTGACTGGAACAGATGATCTCTGATGGCAAGAATGTTATGTGAGGTTTCATAAACAAATACTTCCCATCAGAAGCAATTTCAGGTGACGATAGTTATCGTAACAGCTTTAAAACAGATATCAAAAGGAAAGGGAAAATAGAAGCATTATATGTTTGCAAGCATAAAGATATGGGACATGTAGAAAAATTGTAGTGCCTTGAAAAAATAACATTTAGTGAGAAGTATTTAGATAATGTTACAATTACATCCCACTCACTTATTGTGAAGAGATAAAAACCTTTACTAATGGAAAATTGAGTCCATCACAATTATCTAAACTTGTAGAAACCGTAAATGCCCTTTTTGTATAAAGTAGGTCATTTGGTTTATCAATATACTGTGGTTTTCAATTTATAATTGGACAGAGATTGTGTTTTCTATTACTGAACTAGCACTGAAAGATAGTTACTATCAATTTAATCTCCAGGTCTGTTTTTCACAGATTATATTAACTGCATGAAAAAGAAGAAACCGCTCAGTGTTCTAAAAAGAAATGCTTGTTTTTTCCATAACAGAATTTCTCCTAAAATAAGCTACACATGTTATTCAATACACAGGAATATCTTGATAGCCACAGTCATTGAATAACCATTTTCACTTATATGGATGTGAATTGGTACCTTTAATAAGTCTGCTGTGAACCTGTAGTTCTTGTTTGATAATTGTAAGAAAATATTCAGGGCAGGAACTCTGCTCTGATGGCATAGTGTCAGTCTCGATTTTCAGATGATCCTATGGATTAGAAAGATACTACCTTTAAAGTATACATGGGTTTTTTTGTCCTTCTCATTAAAAAAAACTAAAACCTATGAATGAAGAGATTAGAAGTATTGCTATAATTGCACCAGACAGATAAGTCATGTAAGCAAAAATCTTAGGCATGTGAGAATGACTTTCTATGTAACTTTTAGCTGTCTTTCCCTATTGATCAGAAATCCTTGCATTTCTGGACATTTTTGTCATGAAAGCAAGGTTTTTGTAACTTTTAGCTGTCTTTCCCTATTGATCAGAAATCCTTGCATTTCTGGACATTTTTGTCATGAAAGCAAGGTTTTTGTGTACAGTCATCAGATTCTTCCCTTCCGGTGAGAGACTTGTCAGTGAATAATGACGTGATCAGCAACAAAGATGCAGAAAATATAAAGAAAGAAAATAAATCTGTGTGAACTGGGTCGGTGGCAGCCGCGGTTGATGACAGGCCGTCTGGCTGAGCGTTGCTGGCCGTGGATACCAGCGGAGATGTATAGAGCATCGCTTCAGGGGCTTTTAAGAAGCCAGTCAGTTGCTTATGCTGAGTCCCCAGAAGTGCTTATTTCCTACTTAAAATAGGAACGCTTTTTCATTAAAGAGAGAGAAGAAACTCCTAGGTGGCCTGTGTTCATCTACAAAGGAAATAGCGACAGAATTTTGGGCCAAGGTCTTGTTTTAGACAACTGGGTTAAAAGACTGGAGACTAATACAGAATAAAGCTTGTTTTGTTCCTAATTATGAAAACAGCATCCTTAGAGCTTTTCTCAAAGAATCCTAAGTGAATGGTGATGGAGTAAGGCTGTTTCATTCACGTCGTTGCGGCTCCTGCAGTTTTGCTCTGCCTCTTGCTGAGACCTGGGGAGATGGAAATCACTAGTCTGTTGTTATACCTCAGTTACTTTCTGAAGAAGTAGGCTACCTGAGCCACGGAGTCTGTTCTTTGGTGTGTTCATGTATCTTATCCCCTTCAAAGGATCCTTGATAAGCCATTATCAAAGGACTGATCAGTTCAAGTCCTTGGCGGTGCTCAGGGGTGGAGCCAAGGATGGAATCCACTGTGTTCACCCATCCCTGGAATATAAGAGAATAGGTTGCCTCAACCTGGGCTTGTTCTGTTGGTATGGTAAGGACAAAAAGTACTCATATTTACAGAAATATGGCCAAATAATTGCCTGCTTACTTCAGTCTGCATCTTTTTATAGCTAATTATTCTCAATCCCATTATAGAAATGGAAGCTAAGTTTAGCAGATTGTTCGGCCATTTATGTTTAGTGCACAAAATTCTTAATTAACAAAATAAAATACTGCAATCCATTGTAAATCATTTTGCTAAACTTTCAGACTTCATATGGAATCTTGTCTTGTCCAAAAGCTACTTTCAAACCCCTGCTGATCTGGCACTCATACGTCGATTCCCTGTGGAGCTGAGTAAAAGAATGTACAGGGAGCCAATTAAAGAAACTTTGAGCCGGAATAGACAGGCAGAGGCCATCTTGGCCATCCTTCTGCCCCCAGGCAAAAACCATCCCCTGCACCAAAAATTTTTGCTTGAATCCTGCTGACAAAAATGCTCACCACGTGTAAATGACAAGTCATAATCCATTTAATGCAACTAAAGCAGATTGTTAACTGTTCAAGACTTATTTATTGTGTTCTAAGATGCTGAGTGTGAAAGCTCATCTGACTTATTTTAATTCTTCCTTTCTGGACAATTATTTTGTACAAGAAACATACTCAAATAATTGTGAAGCTGTGGGAAATTTGTGTCCAGGAAATGAAGTTATCTTCATCATCTTATTAAATGTATTTTTGGTTTCCTTTCACTCTAGGTCTACCTTACGGGTGGGAGGAAGCTTACACAGCAGATGGAATCAAGTACTTCATCAAGTAAGTGCAAGCATATCAACCAAGTAAGCAATTTTCTTCACATCTGGAGAGAACCTGGAAGTTGCAGAATAATCAGTAAAATAAAGAAACCCTCTTGGAGGTTACAAAAATTAGTAACAAGAAATGAAACTTCACCATTCCCATTTCATGTGATTTAAATGCTAATATAAGATATCATTTAGGGAAAAAAAATCTAGTAATTATTTCAAGGGAAACATCAAAAAATTGGAACAAGATCATCATTTGAACCTAAATGTTAGCTGCCTGAATTCACTTCAGGCTAAAAGTATTAATATTTATGCAAAGTTAATATCTAATGAAAAAGCTACTTTGTATGTCTGAAAACTCATTAACAATAATATTAATAATAGTCGACAGTTTTTGAATACCTTACAGTGGACACAGTTCATTCATTTTGCAATTTTTTTTTGAGCGCTTGCTGTGTGCCAGGCACTGTTCCATACCCTGGAGATACAGTAGTGAAATGTACAGACGAGTTCTCTGATATTAGGAATTTACATAATAGTGAGGAAAAAAGTACAACATATAACTGAAGAGTTAAATGAGATGGTACATGAACAGTATACTCATCTCAGTGGATTCTCAGAACACCCTCCATTTATAGATGAAGAAAATAAGAGCCTAGAGTAGTTGCCAAAAAATCCACAGCTACTAAGTCACCAAGCCAGAAGAGAAGCCAAGTCTTCCGACTCCAGAATTCTTTCTGCTATACTACAGAATTTCACTAACACAGACCTCTCTTTGAAAGCCTCAACAGCAGGGAGGGTATGGCTCAAGTGGTAGAGCTGTATGCTCAGCAAACACAAGGTCCTGGGTTCAATCCCCAGTACCTCCTCTAAAAATAAATAAACAAGTAAACCTAATTACCTCCTCCAAAAATTAAAAAAAAATTTTTTTAATTTAAAAAATAATAAAAAAAAAGAAAGCCTCAACAGAAAAACATATTCTAGCTTCTGGACTGATTGGTTTGACACTGGACACAGGATCTGGTATACTTCCACTGAGTTCTAGATAAAAAGCAATCTCCACATATGGGTTTCTCAAGCTCTGTGCCGTTATGCAGGTTCCTATATCTTTCTGCACCTCAGTTTTCTCATCATAAAATTAGGGGAATGTTACCTGCCTTATAGAGTGGTTAAATATTAAGCACCTGGCTTAAAATTTTAAACACAGGAGATGCCTAATGGTCATCATTAATTTACAAGATGGAGAAATCATCATGGCGGGAAAAAAGAACAAGAAAAATCATATGACCATTAACATTGAGAATTCAAAAACTTAGGGGAGGGTATAGCTCAAGTGGTAGAGCACATGCATAGTATGCAGGAGGTCCTGAGTTCAATCCCCAGTACCTCTTCTAAAAAGAAAGAAAGAAACTTAAGTACCTCCCAACCCTAAAAAAAAAAAAGACAGAGAGTTCAAAACTTCATATTTTGAAAAGATTTAAGGAAAAACCGGGGGTAAACCTGGCAAAGTATTTTTATGATGTAGTTTTTTTTTTCTTGTGGTCTCTAGCAAAAAGTAATTAATAAAGCAAAGGTATAGCTTATAACACATGAAGGACAAGGGGACCTTTGGAGCAGAGGACCCAGGAATTCCGTGTGCAGATTACATTTAGCACCATACTATTGACTTCACAAATCATAACTCCTCTGGAAGGAACGTTTCACTCCATAGGCTGTGTTAACTGTTAGGTTCCTGGAAGATCTGAATCACTCTACTGCAGGGGTGGCAGGAAAATGTAAAACCACACTGAAATCTGAATCGGGTTTCTTTCTTATGTTCACTTTGTAATGGATAAGGGAAAGGATGTGGGGGTGGGGGGTGAGCATTTACTGAGCTCAGTAGCCAGGCATGTTAGGTGTATTTTTCTACACATGGTATCGTTTAATCTTCTTAACAGTGTGGGAAAGTGAGCATCACTCAGCTCTTACTACGCTAGTTTTACGCAGTGAGGAGCCGCATCCTGCCCTCAGCCGTGCCTATCTCCTAGAAGGTCCTCAAAAGAAATGCTCAGTCAGAGGAATGCAAACTAGCATTCTTTATTGACCAGGGTTCTGAATTCAGATACCTTTGGAAGATGTCAGTAAATGAGTCTGGACCCTGTGGGGAACTCCTTTACCTCAGCACAGCCTTAACCGTCTGTCAGAGCCTAACCAGTGCCCTGTGAGGGAAGGATCTTAAGGGCACAGTCACCAACTACCAAGGAAAAGGAGGGGGCTAGAGACGTGCGTGTGAGTGAGCCAAAGAGTGAGTGTGCTCCATTGCCTGCTACCCAGCCGGTTTAAGCCACTGCCCCTTGCAGGCTGACCAGTGGCCTTGGGCTGGGCTCCTAGTGCAAGAGAAGAATCACATCCAAGGAGAGAGAGAAGAGAAGCAGTAAGCAAGCCCTTGACTGCCCTGAGATCCAGCTCAGTCCCTGTGGGAGGAATCGAAAGAGACTGCATTTGGAAGTCCATCAGTTCTCTTCCTTAATCTTGACTCATAAGGAAAGCAGAAAAGAGACAAGATAGACTTGTTAAAGGACAGCGGGGCGGGGGTAGGGGGGTGTCCTTGTCTCACCATGACAGTTGGAGAAAGCATGTGGAAAAGGGGCTAAACTTGTCCAGATCATGCAGTAATAAAATTGCAGAGCCAGGGTTGTTTGACTCCAGAGCCATCCCCCGAAACACACACACACCCGTGATGCACCATCCTCACCTCCTTACTTTAATGGAATGTGTTTACGTGTCACCACAAAGATATTTTAAACAGATTCCGATTTAGGTAGAACTCTATGTTGTATCCATTTCTAAACAGCAGGATAGAAACTTAGTTCTAAGAATAAGTAGTTATCTCCTGGAGATTAGAAAGGTCAAATCTAAAGGGGAAAAAAAATCTAATAGTTTATCAGTTCTTTATCCTGTCTCGGGGAGGAATGGTGTGCTTATGATGAGTTGGGGTTTTTTGTTGTTTTTTTTAGTAGAAGTGAACCCCATTCAAGCATCAACACTTAGTTATTCTTGATGAAAGTCTTATTTGAAAAGCATTCCATGCCTCCCTGCCTTCTTATACCAAGGCAGGCCACTGAACAAAATCATTACGAACATCAATCTTATATATAATACAGTGAGTTCTGCAGGGAGATATTAAGCTGTCTAAGCTAGACTAGAGACACAGCTGTCATCTCTTTCTGCCCTCAGCATGCCTGGCCATCTCCTCAACCCCATTTCCCTTCTCATCCTCGGCACACTTTACCCTGTTACCCAGGACTTTCTTACCTGAGGCGGACAGGATGTCTAATAATCAGACTTATGTGCATTGCTTGTAAATAGTCTTTTTTAATTTTTTTTATGTTTTATTTTTGAAGTGCTTGTTTACAATGTGCTTGTTCCTGGTATACAGCAGAGTGATTCAGTTATATATGTATATTTCTTTTCATATTCTTTTTCACTGTAGGTTACTACGAGATATTAAATATAGTTCCCTGTGCTACACAAAAGAAACTTGTTATTTATTTTATATATACTAGTTAGTATCTGCAAATCTCGAACTCCCAATTTATCCCTTCCCACCCCCTTGCCCCCCGCTGGTAACCCTAAGTTTGTTTTCTGTGTCTGTGAGTCTGTTCCTGCTTTGTAAATAAGTTCATTTGAGTCCTTTTTTTAGATTCCACATATAAATGATATCATGTGCTATTTGTCTTTCTCTTTCTGACTCACTTCACTTAGAACGATCATCTCTAGGTCCACCCATGTTGCTCTCACTGTAACATCTTGATGAGGGTTTCTTCTCAGCTCTCAGCTGCGTCCAGAGAGGTTGCCTGGTAAGTGATGTCTGCTTTAGCAAGCATCTGCTATGTGTCTTTCTTGGAACTATTTAGATGTTTGTTTTTTCGTCCTCTCATTACCCCAACCCAAATTTTGAGCCTGGATAGCCTGTGGTAGCTTTTGAGGTAGGAGTAGTTCATTTACCAGGTGAATGGTGCTTTGAAGGCAAGAAACAGCAAGTAATGAACTCGGGTCATTGCCTCCATCTCACCTTTACTGAAAAGAACAGTGACTGAAATCACCCTTCCAGCACACTGGAGGAGATGATGGTCTGTGAACATATACTCTCCTCCCTGAGACTGACACCTGTCACTGTCTTCCCAGAAACTGAATTGTTACACTGGCGGAAGCCCAGCCTCAGGCAAAAGAATAGCTGTCAGTGCTGTCCCGAGAATGCCCAGATGAAGACAGTCCCCCCTGAACAGAGTCCTGTCCGTCCACGTGTGCAGCGCACACCCATTAGTGCTTTGCGGTCACCTCCTTTCCTCCCGACACAATGTTTAGAGCATTTCACCTGCTGTAGACAAACGTAATTAAAATACTGGCATTGCTAAAGCCAGCGTTTTGTAGAACTAACAAACGTATATGTCTATATGTGTGTGTGCGTATTTTCCAATATATGTGTGCCCATGTGCAAACGGGCAGGGCTTGCTCACTTCCTATATACATATTATGTAATATATATGTATATATCAGTGCATTCAAGGGGAAACTTTCTTATTTTCTCCTTAGAGATGGAGTTGCAGCATTCGTAAGCTCGATGACAAAATGCCAGTCATCTTGATGGTGCTGTCATGGGTTATCTGATTAACCTGACCATTGTACTGTCTATCTTTCCTTCACAGTTATATACAGATTTATATACAGTTATATACAGATCTATATACAGTTATATATAGATTGCAAACTATTACAAATTTATAATAGTCTTTTGACATAATTTCACTCTTAAAAAGTTCAAATATTTTATATGTGTGTTATACAGTTTAACAAAATTATAGTAAGAGTTGTGTTTGATACTAAAAATACACTTAAATATCGCACATTAGACATAGCTGCTACATTGCTTGCATCATACTGGTTTTCTGTTGAAAGGTTCAGATTCACTGTGATCAGTGATGATGATTGTATTAATTCCCTATTGCTGCTTAACATAGTTCCAAAATTTTGCAGCTTAAGACAATAAACATTTTTTTAAATTGAGATAAAGTCAGTTTACAATGTTGTGTCAGTTTCTAGTGTACAGCACAATGCTTCAGTCACACATGAATATATATGTATTCATTTTCATATTCTTTTTCACTGTGAGCTACTACAAGATCTTGAATATATTTCCCTGTGCTATACAGCATAAACTTGTTTATCTATTTTATATATACCAGTCAGTATCTACAAATCTCAAACTCCCAGTTTATCCCTTCCCACCCATCTCCCCCCTGGCAACCACAAGTCTGTATACTAAAGACAATAAACATTTATTTTTTCACCCAAGTTTCAGAGGGTCAGTAACCCAAGTGTGGTTTCTCTGGTTCACTCTGGCTCTGTCTCTATCTGGGTTTCTCATGGAGTTGCAAGCAAGTTGGTAGCCAGGTCTGGGGGTTGAGGAGTAGCTTGGGCTGGAATATTTGTTCCAAAGCTCACGTGTGAGGCTTCAGTTCCTCACCACACGTGGACCTCTCTCCATCCATAGGGCCATCGAGCTGCACACATTGTGGCACCTGGCTTCCCCCAGAGCAAGGGCCAGGAGAGAGTGGGAGCAAGAGAAATACCAAGACAAAAGCTGCAGTGTCTTTTGTAACCAATCTCAGAAGTGAGTGACATACCGTCTCCCGTATGCTGCTGGTCTCACAGACCCACCCTGGTTCAGTGTAGGCGGAAGCTACGCAAGAGGATGGATACAGGAAGGTGGGCATTACTGGGAGATAGAAGATGCCTATTACAACAACACCGTTCACAATGTAACGTGTAATATAGTATATGAATTAATAATTAAACATAGTATATATGTAAACTATACATATGTATAATCAGTACAAAAATCTCAATGTTATCTACTTGCTTCAAACATTAAATTGCACTGTTGGTGGTTTTCCAAAGAGGTATGATCATTTGTTTTTACAAGTTACTTACGCATGGCTTACAATTCCTTTGTGTTGATACACCTTTATATCAGCTCCTGAAATCTGAGCTAGAACTCCTCATATTCTGCAACCTGTTCTCCATGACACAGAAAGTATTATACTTACAGTATTACAAATGCATATCCGTAAAAACTCAGGAGTCTGATTTCTGAATAAAGCAAAACTTTCTGCCTAGAGCAGGGAAAGCAAGTAGATTTCAGCTCACATTCTCCAGTGTAGTCAGTGAAGAATCTTGAGTCCATATTCAATCTCACTGATGGGTCTCTTGCTCCATCAGAGATGAAGCTAAGGATGCCGAGAGGAGGGGCATGAGGGACACATGCCACATCTTTGCAGTCTTTGGTCTTAGAGCATATTGCTAATACAGAACTCTGCCAAGATGAAAAGTAATAATGCAGATCGTACATTGGAAAGATAAAATAAACAGTGGCAACCCCCCCCCAGAGTTCTTATGCAAGAGTTAGTATTTAAGAATATTCTAAAGGAAAACTGATTTCCAACTGGCCAGTTTCTTTCTTTTTTTTTATTCATTTCTTTCCAGTCAGAGTTTCTTAATGACCCTAAATGATTGCCTGAACTTGGGGTAGGACATCCTATTAGGGTTTTCCAGGTAGGAGAGAATATAGATCATAACCTATGTATGAATACAATTTGTCATGTTCAACTTACCTTATTAATTGAAGGCTCAAGTTAAGTTGTGTCATCTCATTGGTAAAATAAGTGAAAAATAGAAAACACAAGAGAGAAGAATTTGAGGTTACTTTTTCTTACCTGCAATTTTATTTTGCAAGTAGACTCTATGTTATATGACCCCAATGTAATTAGAAACTAGCGAGACTGAGGAAGGGAGCGCGGGAAGGGAGGGGTGGTTCCTGGATTGGAAATAAAAAGCTACTGCTTTTAACTTTTCCTAAACCCTTGGTAGAGTATTCTAGCTTCACTTTAGTAGATACTGTCAGGAGCCCTTCCTCTGAAGACCTCATTAATTTGGCTGCTTTGATTAATTTTGAATGAGTTAAGAAATGCCCACTGACAGACCGCTGACGTCTGAAGCTCCCTTGCTGAGGTGTCAGGGCGACTTCCGTGCACCCAACTCCAGCTGGGAGAAGAAGGCAGGTAGGCTTCTCCCCGGCTTTGCGTTTATGAGAATCCTGAGCATTTCGTTCTTTTTTAAATTTTATTTTATTTTTAATTTTTAAATCAGTCTTTTTTTTTTTCCTCCTTCCAGTTTTACTGATACGTAATTGACATACAGCCCTGTATACTATTTTTGTGTGTGGGGTGGGGAGTAATTAGGTTTTTTCTTTTTAATGGAGGTATTGGGGCTTAAACACAGGACCTCGTGCTTGCTCTGCAGGCACTTGACCGCTGAGCTGTATCCTACCCCCCACTCCCCGGAGCATTTCATTCTTAACGAGACTATAACAAAGAGACCAACAGAGGACTTGAAGGAGGAAATACGAAGCTTTTTTAATATTTTTGTCCCTAAACAGTTCTTAGCTATGAATAAATTGTAAGGTATTGAAACCACCAGTTTGTATGTTTGTGATACTATGCGATAACTGGTTTAGGATATCTGATAACTAGTACGGTGCCTGGTATGTACTGAATAAATATTTATCAAATGTGTGAATACTGTCATTGAGCAAGCAATTGGTGGGGGGAAAAAATACAGGCTTTCGTGTCAGACAGACCAGAGTTTTAATGTTTACGCCACACATTTTTGAGTGTGACCTCAATATAATCAATATTATTCCAATTGTCGGTACCCCCCTTTCCTCAGCCAAAAACAAGGATAGTAGTTTACCTCTCCCAGGATTGTTTTGAGGATTGAATAAAATAACTCACCTAGCATAAAGTGAGTGCTTAACAGATGTTCCCCCCACTTCCCTGATTTTATTCTACTGCTGTTTGCCAGTGGAGAAGTTTTAAATGACAATATTTGCACAGCTGAAAATAGAAACCTGTAGCCCAAACCTCCACTTATGCCTGTCCCCAGCAGCCCAAAGCCCTGTGACAGGAGCACAGAGGTGGCATAGCTCAGGAGCCTGTGACAGCTTGCTCTGGATTTTCTATAAATATCTACAAAGGGAAGGGGTGAAGTGATATGAAACACTGTATGAGCAGCTGTCAGTTAAACAAAAGGCCAGCCGGCTGGCGGAGGTTACTCCGAATGGCAGAGCCCACTGGACTGAATAAAATGTCCAGATACGGACAGCAGACGTCCAACTCTTTTCTTCCCCCATTTAACCAATGACAGGTATAACTGAGGCAGGGAGCATTTTTTCAGCATTTTGTTGGGATGATACAGTAAGATCCTCTGGGATTGGGTGAAGTTCTTTGGAAATCCATTCCCTTTCTAGGGTTATACTTTTCTTTAGCCAGATGTGGAACTCTCTCTGCCTCCACGAACCTTTATTTAAATTTGTCAACAAATACTTTTTCGAACACTTTTCCTTCCAAATTTGGTTGCAGTATTAGTCTGCTAGGACTTCCAAAATATCGCAGACTAGGTGGGCATGAACAGTAGAAATTAGTTTTTCTCACAGTTTTGGAAGCGAAAGGCCACGATCAAGACGCCATCAGGACTGGTTTCTTGTGAGGCCTCTCTTCCTCAGAGCTGGACAACTACCTCCTCCCTGTGTTCTCACGTGGCCTCTTCTCTGTGCACACACAGACGGAAAGATCTGGTGTGTCTTCCCTTCTTCCAAGGACCCCGGTCCCATTGGACCAGGGCCTTACCTCAGTGATCTCCTCTAACCCCAGTTACCTCCACAAAGTTCCTCTCCTCCAAACACTGACACATTAGGGTCTGGAGCTTCAATGTAGACTCGAAGGGGATAAAGGCACAATTCGGTCCATAACAGTTGCTTCTCCCTTGAATTACTTTCCATAAGATCTCTAGCATCTTCTTTCTTCATCCAGTAATCTCCATTACAATGTAGCGTATACTCTTTCTTCTTACACGTTTGCCGAGTTTTAGGCAAATTGCGAGAATTAACACAGACCAGTGCCTTTGCCTCTAGGCCCTAGTCTTGAGTGGAAGAAGTGGCTAAGAGGCAGGGGGCTGGTGAGCAGAATAATGGCTTCCCGAGGATATCCGTATCCTAGTGCCCAGATCCTTTGAACATGTTAGGTTCCATGGCAAAGGGGCATTAAGGTTGCAGGTGGAATTAAGGTTGCTAATCGGCTGACCTTAAATGAGGGTGATGATCCTGTATTATCCACGTGGGTCCAATCTAATCACATGAGTCCTCAGCAGTGGAAGAGGGAGGCAGAAGGAGAGAGTCAGAGGAAGAGAGAGAAGACAATGGAAGCAGGGTCAAAGGTTTGCTGTGTTGCTGGCTTTGAGGTTGGAGGCCACAAGTCGTGGAATGTCGGTGGCCTTAAAAGCTGGAAAAGCAAGGAAACAGATTCTCCCCCGGAGCCTCCAGAAAGGAAGGTGGACTTGCCAACACCTCGATTTAGCCCAGGGAGAACCATGATGGACTTCTGGGCTATAGAACCTTAAGCCAGGAAATTAGCTTTGTTTAGAGCTACTATATTGGGGGTAATTTGTTATTGCACCAACAGAAAACAAATATAGGGAGTTAGAAGTGGAGGGGAGGGGAGTTATGATGGACCTAGAATGTGTCAGGTAATAAACTAACGGATTTATAAAGAAGGGAGGGCATGGCCCAGTGGTAGAGTGCACAAGGTTCTGGGTTCAATCCCCAGTACCTCCATTTAAAAAAAAAAAACCAACAAAACAAATATTTTTAAAAAAGAAACCAAGGGATTTATATAGTTATCTCTTAACACTGTTGAGGCAGGTATATACGTTTTCTAGATTGGGAAACAGACTCAGGCTTTGGGTACCTTTCCCAGAGACACACAGGCAACCCAGGTAACCCATGAGCAGCATGGATTTCAGACCAGGTCTGCGTAGTCTATAAAAAGAGTAGTGACCCTGGTCTGCCTCTGAGCCCGGCCTCTGCTATCGTGTGACACTGGGACGCTCTTTGCCTCAGTTTCTTCAATTGCCACACGATGTGAAAAGTATAAGACTTCAGGGGAGGCAGGCTTCACACACAAAAATTGTATTCATGCTTACTGAATAAAATGTTAATGAATTTTGTGGCAAATGCTTTAAAAATGCTTTAGAGATATAATCTATGATTGTTGATTTAATCAGTCAACACCTCTTTCATTATTTCATCTTGTAAAACTGAAGAAGCCCTTTTCAGGTGGTCATTTAATCCATCCCAGAGTCTCCATTATATCTTGTTGTTGAAATCATCCCAGATAACAAAGCTTCAGAGAGGAGTTTAACACAGTAAAATTCTCAGAGGTCCGATTTGGATCCAGATCTCGGCTCTAACACTTACTAGTTTTATGACCTGGAGTAAGTTACTACATCTCTCTCAGTATTAGCTTTCTCATATATAAGGTGACGGTGATCAACATAACAACTTTTTCTACTTTAAATTATATAATGTAAATATGTAAATCAAAGTATAAATTTATAAAATATAAATATATATAAAACATAATATAAAACAAGGTTCTAAACGACAGTTAAGCCCATTTATTCACAAGTCCAAAGTGGCACCGAGTACACACATACCACACCTAATACATACATACAACCGGTGTGCAAAGTTCGTGAGAGAAGCGTAAAGGTTGATGGCATATTTGGTTTTTATCCCATAATTTTTTTACTGGAATGAAGGTCTCTATGCCAGAGCATTTACTCTCCATTGGTTTCTGTTGTTAGCATTATGGAATCAATAATACCGATAAAACACTGCAAGATTTATTAGAGATGATCTTAAAAGGAACTCCTCAATGTTCCTTCTGGCTTTGTGATTTTAAGATGTTCAGTTCTCTAATACAATATATATATTTATATCTTTATATTTTTAGTGTAGTCAGTTTAGCTTTGATAGAAAAATATTAGGATAAGCTTGAAATCACGTATCGAATAATTTTAGGTTTTTTTAAGTCTTCAAGTTTGGTAATTAAGAAAAATACATTTAGTCAGATGTTTATTAAACTTATTTTATTGGATAAATTAAATGAAAGTCTTAAAACGTGTATTATAATTCTTATCATTTTAATAAGAACATTAAAAATTAAAGTAGATTCTATATTTCCTGCGCTTCCACTCTTAAGTGGGAATTTAATATGGAAATTTTGGCAGCAGTCTTGCAGATGTGTTTCTAATTAAACTTAATTTCCATTCATCTATATCCTGACAGAGACTTTTGATTACTGACGTATTTAAAGTAGCCTGAAAATACACGTTTATTGCCTGTTTTTTGTATTTTAGAATGACAAGCTGTTTGGTTTGTAAAAGTTGTACGTATATTTACTGGGAAAGAAATAGTCACGGCTTCGTCTTGACACACTCTCTTCAAGTACGTTAGAGGGACACTAGCTGCCGTAGCAAATCCTGCCTCTCAGTGGCTTAACACTCACGTGCCAATCAATGCCGGAATCTTTGCTTGATGGGTGGTTTTTCTTTCTTCGGGTGGTGATTTTGAGACCTCAGCTCCTTCCAGCTCATGGCTCTGCATTCTACTATGGATGAGGAGTAAGAATAGAGAAGGCACTTCAGCTTCTTAAAAAACCCAGCCCACAAGACACAAATGTCAGCTCGCTCCCCTTCCACTGGCAGAAGCTAGTCACGTGCTCCCATGAGGGTGAAGGGGAGCTGAGTACTGTTGTCTCTGCCTGGGAGCTGCCTCCTGGTCGCACCTCTACGGTGTGAAACGGACAACGCAGATTTCGGTGGACACCGCCAAAGCGAATATGAAAATATATAAACACACGAGCTATAAAATTCTATGAAATTGCTTATTAGTACCTAAAAGCCCAGTGTATAGGTACCAGTGTCAGTAGGGCATGTTCTTAGAGGTCTTCTGCAAGTTTTTTATCCTATCACCATCAAAAACAGCATCAGTCAATTTAGTTATTTATTTTTATTGACATGCAATTGATTTACAATGTTGTGTTAGTTTCTGGTGTCCAGCACAGTATCAGTTTTTAAAAGTTACCCAAAGCTGTAGTCTGAAACTTGTAGAACAGTTTCTTTCTTTGAAAAGTTATTGTATACCAGCTTTAGACTTGGAATGTTTGGGGCTCTGTACAATAATTGACAGCAGTCTAAGCCTGTGTATGTTATTTCAAAGAATGTATTTTTCATATTTTCCTATTTCTTTCAGGACTTTTCAGTGTTCATTTTTCACAAGTCTAGTGACATAGTAATTTTTTCTAATATTATGCATAAGTAATACAGTACTGTAGCTTTAAGTTCTTAAAATATATCTAGGCCTAAAGCTTTTTTTATTAATTGGATTTTTTTATTTCAAAAATATATCTGATGTATTTTTTATAGACAGTGCCATAAATACAGAATAAAAATTAAATTTGTCTTCAAGACTGTTAAGATTTGAATAAGATCCTGCGAATATTTGGTGAGAGCCCTAATGGATTTCCAAATGCCTGTTTACAAAATGCTCAAGTGTCCTGTGGCATTTACAAAGTTCATTAATGAGAAGTGCTGATTTTGATTTTAGAGGCATATTTCCAAAATCATGTAAGAGGGAACTTTTTACAAATTGCTTGCAATTTTCTCTTAAACATGTCTTTGAACATATACTTTCTATTGTTAATCTATAGTCATTGTCATAACCAGTGTCTGACAACATTACATGCTGCCTCACCAAGGTTTGGTGACTGTTTTTTGTAATTTTATTGACATGGTTCACTTTCCATTCTTGCCTTCTGATTTTTTTAACATTTTTTTATTGAGTAATAGTCATTTTACAATGTTGTGTCAAATTCCAGTGTAGAGCACAATTTTTCAGTTATACATGAACATACATATATTCATTGTCACTTTTTTTTTTGCTGTGAGCTACACAAGATCTTGTATATATTTCCCTGTGCCTTACAGTATAATCTTGTTTATCTATTCTACATTTTGAAATCCCAGTCTGTCCCTTCCCACCCCCAGCCCCCTTGGCAACAACAAGTTTATATTCTATGTCTATGAGTCTGTTTCTGTTTTGTATTTATGTGTTTTTTGTTTTGTTTTTTGTTTTGTTTTGTTTTTTTAGATTCCACATATGAGTGATCTCATATGGTATTTTTCTTTCTCTTTCTGGCTTATTTCGCTTAGAATGACATTCTCCAGCGACATCCATGTTGCTGCAAATGGTGTTATGTTGTCAGGTTTTATGGCTGAATAGTATTCCATTGTATAAATATACCATTTCTTCTTTATCCAGTCATCTGTTGATGGAAATTTACATGTCTTTGATATTGTAAATAGGGCTGTTATGAACATTGGGGTGCAGGTGTCATCCTGAAGTAGGGTTCCTTCTGGATATAAGCACAGGAGAGGGATTCCTGGGTCATCCGGTAAGTCTGTTCCTAGTCTTATGAGGGATCTTCATATTGTTTTCCACAGTGGCTGCACCAAACTGCATTCCCACCAGCAGTGTAGGAGGGCTCCCCTTTCTCCACAGCCTCTCCAGCATTTGTCATTTGTGGACTTTTGAATGATGGCCATTCTGACTGGTGTGAGGTGATACTTCATTGTAGTTTTGATTTGCATTTCTCTGATAATTAGTGATACTGAGCATTTTTTCATGTGCCTATTGATCATTTGTATTTCTTCCTTGGAGAATTGCTTCTTTAGGTCTTCTGCCCATTTTTGGATTGGGTTGTTTATTTTTTTCTTATCATGTCGTATGAGCTGCTTTTATATTCTGGAGATCAAGCCTTTGTCAGTTTCATCATTTGCAAAAATTTTCTCCCATTCCATAGGTTGTCTTTTTGTTTTAGTTAGGTTTCCTTTGCTGTGCAGAAGCTTGTAAGTATAATTAGGTCCCATTTATTTATTCTTGCTTTTATTTCTATTGCTTGGGTAGACTGCCCTAGGAGAACATTTTGAGATGTATGTCAGATAATTTTTTGCCTATATTTTCTTCTAGGAGGTTTATTGTATCTTGTCTTATGTTTAAGCCTTTGATCCATTTTGAGTTGATTTTTGTGTCTGGTGTAAGAGAGTGTTCTAGCTTCACTGATTTACATGCTGCTGTCCAGTTTTCCCAACATCGTTTGCTGAAGAGACTGTCTTTATTCCATTGTATATTCTTGCCTCCTTTGTCAAAGATGAGTTGACCAAAGGTTTGTGGGTTCATTTCTGGGCTCTCTATTCTGTTCCATTGGTCCATATGTCTGTTTTTGTACCAATACCATGTTGTCTTGATGACTGTAGCTCTATAGTATTGTCTGAAGTCTGGGAGAGTTATTCCTCCAGCCTCTTTCTTTTTCTTCAGTAATACTTTGGCAATTCTAGGTCTTTGATGGTTCCATATAAATTTTATTATGATTTGTTCTTGTTCTGTGAAATATGTCCTGGGTAATTGGATAGGGATTGCATGAAATCTGTAGATTGCCTTGGGCAGTTGTGACCATTTTAATAATATTGATTCTTCCAATCCAGGAGCATGGGATATCTTTCCATTTTTTAAAGTCTTCTTTAATTTCCTTCATCAATAGTTTATAGTTTTCTGTGTATAATTCTTTCACCTCCTTGGTTAGATTTATTCCTAGGTATTTTATTACTTTGGGTGCTATTTTAAAGGGGATTGTTTCTTTACATTCTTTTTCTGTTGATTCATTGTTAGTGTAAAGAAATGCAACTGATTTTTGAACATTAATCTTGTAACCTACTACCTTGCTGAATTCTTCAACCAGCTCTAGTAGTTTTTGTGTGGACCTTTTAGGGTTTTCTATATATAGTAACATGTCGTCGCTTGCCTTCTGATTTTTTTCAATTGGTAATTTTTTTTATTAAATCTTTATTTTCATTGCTACTTGCAGTTTATGGCCAGCTATAAAATTTTCCAGTGATTCCAGGATACTGGTGGCAGAAACAGTTTGGATTAATATATTTAGTTATTTGACTTTATTTTCTGATTCATATGAATACATGTACATAAGATTATTCAGCACCCTCCCCCAAAAAAGGAAAATTGTGAGTTAATTACTTTGACTTCTTATTCTGCAGCTTTATCCTAAATGGATAAAATAATACATGCAATCTTGCTAAATTCACAATGACATATAAATAGTAACATCTACAGTGGAAGATTAACAGAAGAACTTCTTTCACCATCACAGACTGTTACAAGAATGAATTTCTACAAAACTGGTGTACTTTTTCTCTTTAAACCACTT
This sequence comes from Vicugna pacos, assembly GCF_048564905.1. NCBI lineage: Eukaryota > Metazoa > Chordata > Mammalia > Artiodactyla > Camelidae > Vicugna > Vicugna pacos. The sequence continues at coordinate 19,286,996 of NC_133002.1, read as the reverse complement.
TTCTCTTAACAGGCTGTCCTAAATTTTTATTTTGAAAGAAAGCATTTTGCATGTTAGGAGGTAAGAAACATAAGGAGGGTAATTATAATGGGACTTAAATAATTCACTTACATTTCTTTGCCAGTAAAATAAAGCATGTTCTGTTAGGGTTTTTTATAAGCTCTAAAATATGATTTCAAATTACTAATATTCTAAAAGGAAAAAAAAACACACCACTGTCATCTCCTCTGCTCCAATGTTACTGTTTTCCAGCAGCAGATTCGGCAACCATTCAGAAGCAAGTAGTATTAGGTCTGTTAGATTTTCAAACATATCTGAACTGCTGTCGATTGCTCCCCAAATCAGGTCAGATGCATTCTCTGCAGGAGCATTTGCCAGAGGTACTGTATGCTCAAATGGAAGATTTGCATGTTTCGTAGTCAGTCTCGTTTATTCTCCAGACCTCTAAATTTTTCATGCTAAGTAGCAGCATCTCACTTTATGAACCACGGGGTTTTAATAATTAATTAAACAGAGTCAACAGGGCTGATTTATTCTCTCTCTTCTTAGTTGAATTACCAAGCACACAAATCAGAGAGGAAATATTTCTAATACTAGAATGTTCTTCAAGCCAGTAAATCTGGGATTATCTCATCATACCGATTATGTCAAAGCTCTTTAGTCACAATGCTCACTAGGACATAAAATTGAATGGTCCACACATACATGGCCCCATTCCAGCATCATAGGAAGAGTTCCAAGTTTTTCTTATGATATTCAGAAAGCCCTAATTATCAAAAAAAAAAACTAGCCATGATCATTTATTGAATATACATACTCCTTGCCAGGCACTTTACACACATTACCTGAGTTTTAGAAGCATTGGTTCTGAATGTTTCTAAAGAAGACCCAGGTGTAAACTGTGGACTGGAAGCCTAGAACACTATCCCTCTGTTGCTAGTGAGCATATTTGCATGTTTGGTGCTAAGGTGTATATTTTTGAAACATATACAGGGAAATGTACTATGAGCAAAAGATTAATCAATTAATATTTTATGGTATTCTTTTGTGTTTGAAGATCAGATGTTGATTTTTTTTTATTAAAAAGTGTTTAATGAAGGTTCCTGTCAAGGATGACTTTCTGGTGGAACTTTCTAATATTCCTTGTTCAGCACCTGTAACTACATTTTTTTTTTCTGAAACATGTTGCTTTAGCTTATTTTATGTCATCAATTCAGTGGAATGTCCATATATGGGCAGTTATAATATTTCAAGTATGAGAATATTGTTTTTTTAAGTCAAATAAGAAGGATGCACCCAAACTTATCCCTCAGTTAAGTGTTCCTGTTTTTCTTCCTTCCCACCCTCCCAAATTAGGACAAAATACTTACAACAATTTAAATTAAAGTCTCTTCTTTGGGCTAACACATTGTAAATGTGCTGATAAACATTAAAGTAAATATGCCAAAATGTTAAAATTAGCCAAATTGTCCCATCAAGCTTTTTCCTTTTCAAACAGGTACTTGGTACAGGATGGTGTGTCCTCATTTCCCCTTGGTATTCTGGCCCTCTCACGTTACACTCACTGGTGATTCTTTAAAACCACTTTCAATTTAGGCAGCTTTCCAGTTTTAAAAAGGGCCTGGAAATGAAGCTAACCTGTGCAGAATCAAATGCTTTATAGTCAGTTTAGCCTCCATAATAAGAAATTCCATTAAACCATTTTAAAGAGATAATAGTAACGTGGATTACTGTCAAGGGAATAATGATTCTCTGTGTCACTTCACTGCACTATGAGGCTTTGAAACAATAAAGATATCTAGGTCTTGCCACCTCCACCTTGATTCTTAAACAGCTTAAGTGCTTTTACCCTATCGTGAAACTCTTAAGTGGTCTTCCTTGATGGAAAGCTGCATTTTTCACATTTAAACAAAGGAGTTGAACAATTTGTATTGGAGGCTATGGACAGAATTTAGACTACAGGACTGAAAACAGACCAAATCCAGCAATGACAGGGAAACTGACCGTTTGTACTAAATCCAACCTTTTCCATTATTGTCATCAACAACCGATAAAGTAAGTGCCTTTTCTGTGGTAGACCCCAGATTGTGCTCTGTGGAGCACTAGCCCTGTGTGTGCTAACCGTGGCATGTCAGTCTGAGTAATGTTACAAACTCTTGGAGAGTTGTAAAGCACATTAGTATGTTTAAGGCTCTGGGAAATCCTACAATAAAGGAACCTACTTAACTCTGTTTAAACTAGTGCATCTCAAATCTATTTGACCATAGAATTCTCTTCGTTACATAATATGTATTAATAACCCTTGTAACACACTTTGGAAATGTTATCCCGTAAGGTGGGAGATGCTTTCAGATCCACAATCTTATTTGAGCCTCGTAAGTCCAGCCCTCAGATAGACTTGATCTAAGACACCATGCTGCTATGAGGTTGAGTTTGGGTACTATGGGGGCAAGGGAAACTGATCTAGGATGGATAGGGCTGTGGGTTGGACCAGGGCTAGAAAGAGGATGCAAGAAGAAGAAACAAATCATTTTATTCCAGAAGCTGTCTGTCCAACACTCAGGACCTGGGCAGGTGGTAGTGGGTTTACGAGGTTCATCCAGCTGAAGGCTGGCAGTTGGATACTAGGTCTAAGAACCAGCCTCCCATCCACCAGGTAGGGGCACATTTTGTGACATTTCACCACGCCCTGACTTGCCCTGTATCTTTGTACATCCGTCCTTACCGCTGCTTGGGTGCATCTGCTTTTCCCTGAGATGCCTCGTCATTTGTTCTGAGTACATGTTAGGCACCGTAAATTCAGACATAAGAACATAGTTCCTGTCCTTAAGGAGCTTCATATGCAGTAAGAAGGCCTAAAACTAAGCAGGCATTTACAATACAGTCTGGTGATGCGCACAGGGTGGAGGAATCTTAAAGGAGATTTGGTTCTTTAGAATTAGTATGAGTTAGCTGGATAAACAAGATGGGAAGGAGGAAGACTGTAGCAGAAAAGAAAGTACTGTTGAGGCGGGGGGAAAAAACAGTATTTCACACTATGGAGTATGTATTTGATCCAGAAGGCATTGGCTGGCACTGAATTTTTAGCAGGTGAGCAGCAGTATACGATTTGTCATTTGGAAGGATCTCTCAGCTGGAGTGGAGAATGCACTAGAAAACTAGAACAGAGGCAGAGAGACAAGCAGTTTCAGTGGCCCAGGCATTGGGAAGGGAGAGGGAGGAAAGGATCCCAGAGCTGATGCAGTGGGGCAGCCACAGGACTTGCCGACAGGTCAGGAAGAGCAAGGGGTCCAAGGTGACGCATCCTCCTACATTCTTTTTCACTGAAGAAGAAAGAAAGAAACGGGTTTTCCTGAACCTTAAAACACACGTAAGAGTTTGAAAAAGTATCGGACCCAGTTCCAACTGCTTCCTACTTCAAGGGACGGCAGTAGGGTGGCAGCAGTGTCGCTGGGATCACGACTCGCACGGTGGGTAGGACAGTCTTCCAGATCGTAACTTCCTTCCTTCTTCTTCTCAAGTCACGTCACACAGACCACTTCCTGGATGCATCCCGTGATGAGCACGCTGAACCTGTCCTGCTCGGAGGAGCACGAGGAGGACTGCTCCGGAGAGCTTCCCGACCAGAAGAGCTGATGGTTTTCCGTGGGGAGCGGGGGCTCCGTGGTCCCCTGGTGTCCCCGTCTGCGTGGATGACCCTGGGACGCAGCATCTAAGTAGGAATAAAACACACACAACCAAACGAAGTTGCAAAATGGAAACTCTGGACTTAGGCTGTTTTTGTAAAACGTTTTGATATAACTATGCATTTACAAAACTGACTTCCAGTATAGAAGTTCTTTAAGAATAATCTCATCATGTTTTTTGAAATCATATGTAGATTTTATAATATGTATAATTTTTTCATGTGTAATTAGATCTTTGTAATTTTATATATAATTCTGTGTGGAATATCAGATATGATGGTTTTTGTCATTGAGACATAAGGAAAAATTATGTGAACATAGTGAAACATTTCATTTACTTGATAATTCGCTAACCTTTTATATGCGTATCTTAGGAAAGTGATTTATAAATGCAGGCTTTTTGGGGGTTGGTTCTTAAGGATCACATTTAGACAACTATCTCACAGGCCACTGAACATTGCTTACGTCTCGATGGGGCTTTCTAATTTACGAAATGCTTTTCAGACCCTGTTTTATTTAAACCAAATGGCATGCCTGTGAGGCAGGGCCAGTGGGTGTTTTCCAGTTAGGGAAATAGCGGTTCAGAGGAATGAAGCACCCTATCCCGGAGCTGAAGCTGACACCCACGTCTTCCGACTGATTCCGTGTCCTGGTCCAGTTCCCTTTGCCTGGCACCCTGCTGCCCCTGCAGAGGCAGGTCACCCGACACGCAGCGCCCTGTGGCTCTGTTGATGCAGCTGAGCTCTGCAGCTGTGCGCTCAGGGGACCACAGAGACCCAGGGGACCCCCCCTTCAGTCAGACGTGGCCCCCACCTAACCCCACGATTCTCCTCTAAACCCTTCCCCCTACTTCACTCCCCAAACACTCACCAAGCAGGGGCACGGCTTTGTGATGTCATTTCAACAGGCTTCTTTCAGCAGCTTACGTTTTTCTAAAGCGAAGGGACTGCCTCCCATCAGGGATTTGTCCTTGCCAGAGGGAGCATTTGAGGAGAGGGGAGGAGGGGCATCTCTGCTATCAAAAGACACATCCTTGAACTCCTCTGCCGTGCATTCAGGACTGACCTCCTCATTGCTGATGTCACCCTCCAGGCTGATTATGCTTTTGATCTTATTTTATTGTATCATAAGGATGCTACAGGACAGTTTCTGGAAGGGATGAGCCATTAACCTGGAGTGCTAAAGATATTCTCCCAGTTTAATGATTTAAACCTGGGGCTGGGGAATGGGGGGGTGGAGTGGGGAGGAAGTCATTTTAAATGTCCTGAGCATTAAGTACAAGTGAATAATAAAAAGGAACTTCTTTATATCTAATATTATATTGTTAGGTAATATACTTAGGAAGAAAGTGAGCAAGAGTCATTAATAAATCAGAATGCTCTGTTGCCAAACCATGCCTGATAACACAGAGAAGCTACTGTCTGTCATTCTGGCCTCTTCCAGTCTCTTGTCCCCTCTCCCCACCACCACAGCCACCACTCCTCCCCCTCCCCTCTCTCCTCCCCCTTCCCCCATCTCCTTCTCTCTGGCTCTCTCCCTCCCCATCTCTGAAATACAGGTAGGAAAAAGCCTTGAGGATTGCCTGATTCCATGATTTTCAAACACCCTTTGGTGAAAAAGACTCATTTTTCAAATGAATTCTTAGAGCAGAATCTCAAAATATGCAGCCGACTTTCTTTTTAATATCACTGTTCTGCTTAAAGCAAGATGGAGGCCTGGAGCCTAATTAAAGCAGCCCCCAGCACTGCTGTGCAAACCTGGGGCTCCTTGGAGCAGAATGTCAGAATCGTCAGTTGTAACCATTTTATAGATGCGTAAACTGAGATCCTAAGAGTTCACATAGTGAGTTAATGACCAGGTCAAAATTAGACCCAGATTCTGAGTCTCCTAGTCTGCTAAATTTCATATGGTATATTATATAGGTCTATAGTGTAAGTGTATGTATACATTGTACCACACATTCCTGAATACATGCAAAATTTGTAATTTATGTCTTGAATAATAACATAAAGTCAAATCCAGGCTGGTAGGAGGTCATTAGCCCTGAGAACAGTCTCAGACTGTCTGGAGAAGACTTGTGTCTCACCTGACAGCTATTTGGATATGAGGAAGCTTGAGGGAGACACGTTTTGAGAGAACGCCCTAGGGGAGCTCTTCCCTTGTGACCCCCGGAGGTGAGCCAGATTCTCAAACACCTGAGGTTACTTTTACAAGTTAGTGTCTGTAATTGTGAAAGTACAGACCTTTTTGTTGTTGCCAAATCAATGGTATGAAATGCCCCCTCCTCCGCTGGGAGTGTTTTTGGATTTGTTTCCAGTGAGGAAAGCCCAGGAGATGCTAGAGTCACTTGGCCTCAGGGACCTCAGGGCGCACTTCACGGCCAGACACCTCTTGTGTTAACTTTGCTCTTTTGTGCCCCTTTCCTCCCTGCTTCCCGATGGAAGAGGCCTATAAAAATTGTAATGGTAATATTTATTGGGCATTTTGTGCCATCCATTGTGAGGGGCAATTTGCATGTATTATCTCATTATCTTCTCAAAAACAACCCCACAAGGTAGAAACTATGATCATCCCCATTTTGTAAAGAAGTTTAGGATTGGAGAGAGTTGCTAGCCTTTGCCTCAGGGTCGCACAGCACCTACATGTGGAAGTTGGGGCTCAAGGCAGGTCTCAGAGCCCATTTCTTCAAAACCGTTGTGCAGAGCTGCATAGAACCAAGGTGTGTGACCCCGGCAGCAGAGCTGGATCCTGGGGTCTCAATTTTACAAAAAAGGCAGATTCCAGCTCAGTGCAATAAGGCATCTTCCAGTCGCTGAACACATCGGGAAAGAATTCCTCAGGAAGCAGGGGAGGCACTGTCGCAGGAAGTGTTCAGGCAGCCTGAACTCATGACAGGAATGTCACTGCGGAGGTTCAGGGTCTGAACTGGCTGGACCATATGAGTACTGTCTGAAATTTCTTCCTCTTTATGCGTCCGAGACCCCTGAACCAACAGATAAATGCCCCAAGAGACACTCAAAGAAAATATGGTGGGAACTCATTAAGAATCCTTATTAATGCAAGTAGAACCCCCAAATTATTTCGGGCTGAGATAGCATTTAGATAGCCTATCTTTCTTGAAGTCAGCCCTTTGATGTGGTCATTGTAAACTCGTCTCCATTGACCCACTGACTCTGATTTTGGAGTTAGAAACTGTCAATGTTCTTAGGTGCTTGCTTCCATCTTGATACACTTTACCAAAGTGACCGGGGGCAGCCTTCCTTACTTCTTTATTCTCAGAATATTGACTGGGCACCAACTGTGTGCCAAGCATGGCGCTAGGCCCGGTGGTGAAGCAGGGCATTAGCTAACTATTCCCTGGGGTCTGCTTACTGCTGGTTAGAAAGTTAAAAGCTTCCCAGATGGCCAGAATTGAATAGCTTCTCTTTAATGTTTGAATTTTAGAAATAATCCATTTCCGTTAAAAAAACAAGTAGTACAGAACTGAACATAAAGCTAAAACATAGCCCATCTCACTTTCCAGAGGTAGCCATCACTAATATTTTGATGAGTGTTTTTACTCAAAGGAAATCACACTGTGAATCATCTTTCGTTTGACTTACTGTGGTCATTTTTTTTTTCATGGCAATAGATAATATTGTATTTCAAATGTCAGGATAAAATATCCCTTCCAGATAACTCATAATTCCTGTAGCCAGCAAGCTATCAATGAAGAGGCTGTTTTTAAGTTATCTTCTGTTACTAACAATGCCACAGTGAACATTCTCATAGTCATTCAATGCTTCTCCTCATATATCAATGCACTCTTGTGTCAGTAGGTCTGTAATGGAAATCTAGTCCTAAAAGTAAATCATGACATCAAAGGTACGTTCTTTTTAATTTTGGTAGATGTTCATAAATCCTCCTCCATAAAAACAGGACTGATTTACACTACCACCAGTAGTGTAAGAGAGCTTTTTTCCCCTATGTATTATAGGACTTGTTTTAGTCCAAAGATTTCCAATAACTTTTCTGATTTTTTTTGTCCTTAGAAGAATAATTCTTTCCATCCCTGTATCCGTTCATCATTAGTTATTAGTTGTCCTTAGCAGGCACTAGTTCACGGTATGTCAAACACATCAGGACCATCATCTTTTTATTTGAAAGTATTGGCCTTTCCTACTCTGTATATAATGGTGGTGAGGACTGACTTAAATGAGCTCCCTTGGGTGAGAGGCCTTGGTGAAGTGCAAAGCACAATACCAAAGCACTCTGAGCCTTGGCTTTCCCATCTGAACGGGGAGGATAGTAACCCCCTGACTCTTCCCAGATCAGTTCAGCTCAGCAGCCATGCCGGAGCACCTGCCCAATGCCAGACAACACGCAGGGTCTGGAAGACACCCCTCCGAATAGCTCTGAGTCCCAAATAGGAAGCTCTCAATCTAAAAGCTTTTTTCCTGTCTTTTCTTTTTTCTCAAAAACCTTTTATTTTTTCCTTAAAGGAGTAAGAAGCAAGGAGTTTGTTGAATAAAAAAAAAACCCTAAAGAGAAGCCCTTTCTCACTCTCTTAAATTTGAATAATTCCAAAATAATAACAGCACCCCTTGACTAGAAATGAAAGGAGAGGCACATACTGTGTGAAGGGCCTCTCCAATAATAAATGCTAAGCAGCTGGAAAAATACAGAGTCAAGTGATACTTTCACAAAGTGTTTGCAAAATTAGAAAATATTGTCCTTTTTCGAGGGGGAAATGGACATTTTTATTTTCTCTGTTAAGTAAAACGCAGCTATTTCAAAGGTCAACAAACTTGAATTTTGCAATATACCGAACAAAAAGAACTAAGCTAACATTAAAACCACTTGCATACTCTGTCGCATAGAAATTTTGAGAGGATGAGAAGAACTTGAAATAGAATACGCCTGTGGAACTTCACTTTGGAAATAAAAAACCCAAGATGTTTTAACCAAAGCTCACATGTAATATCATTGTGCCTGCGTGACGATTATGTAAACATTAAATGCAATTTTGTACGTATTTTCTTCATATGAATTTTTTTTTACATCTAACTAATACTGTTTTTAAGTGTGAATTTCATTCTCAGGGTACAAGGGGTGGTTGGAAGGAAAAGGCAGCAGATGAATAGCTCTGACCCCTGCCCATTCCTGTTCCCCCATCACCAACTTATTGCTGTGTTTATTTCTTTTATATTGTCTATCAGCTTGTAACGATCTGTTTGTTTATTGTCTTAAGAAAGGGAGTCAGCTCCATGATGGTGGGAATTTGTCTGTCTTGTTCACCCCCGTAGGAAGGACCTAGCACCATGGAGGAAGGTCTAACCCAGTGCCTGTCACCTAGTAGGTGTTCAGTATATCCTTGCCAAATTGAATGTGTAATACGCTGTCCCTGACTTAGGTCCCAGTTTAACTCTCATGCCCTTCTATTCCCTTATTCCCTTAAAGACATACTGAGTGCTACCAGATGGCAGACACTTCACAAAGTCCTAGGGATACAATGCAGAGCAGCTGTGGTCCTGTGTGATTTGTGTCTCATGCAAAGGACATTCAGCTGAAATTAACAAAGCTTTTTTCTGTTTATATTCTTCCTCCGCCTCCTCGATCCTGTATCTGAACTTCTAGACCATTTCATGTTCATTACCTTAAGAGAGGTGTGTGACATCAGAAAGCAGAGGAACGCATGCTCTTTTGAGTTCCAAAAGTCTGGCTCCTTAGGGAACTAGAAAAGGATTCATGATTTAGATGAGAGATTTGAGAGCACAGATGATGAAGAGCAGGGCTTCCCTCCTCCCTGTGAGGAAATCATTCCCCTGGCTGTGGGAGGGGAGGACAAGCGAAAACATTGGTGCAGCTCAGAGAAAGGGGCCAGACCCCACCTCCTGGGCTAGCTTCCTGGGAGCAGCAAAACCCCAATTTTATGTATTAGTTTTGACAGCAGAGACCCATGCCTCTGTGTACCCTAGGATTGAAATGATTGCACGGTATGTATAGGCAGATGGGGCCTTAGACAATGTCAGTGAGCGTCCTCTGGCCCACTGTGGTCCAGACGGGAAATCAGATTGAGTTCCATGGACCCAAAAGGATCACAGGAGTAACAGGAAGACCCACTGGACCTAAGGGGGGATTTTTTTCCACTCAATCCACATGGCCTCTCCATGAGACCCAGTTTGGGACAATGACATCAGACCATCCAAGCCCAGAGTGCCCTGGCAAGCCTCCCAGGGTTTACCAATGACTCCAAAGAATGGAGGGAACCCCAGGGTACTGAGATTAGTGTTGGTCGAGATCATTTATTCCCTACCCCTGATGTTTCCTTCCTCGCAGAGGGAGCTCCTTCCGACTCACAGTTCTGGCCCGTCTCTGCCTCTGCACCCTTAGGTAATGACTTACATGCTTGGTGGGTGTGGAATAAAGAACAAGGCATTTTTCTAGAAGTTTCTAGAACGTTTAAAAATATAGTCCCCTTTATCAGATCCATGCAAACGCTGCCTATTTGTTTTTTAGGTCTTTCTCATTTATTACCAGGATAATGGCAATGAGTAAATATACACCTTTCTCCCTGCCTCCCACACCTGTACCCGTCAATGTCCCCACCGCACCTCAGAATTATCTTTCTGAAACACAAACTTGATTCTGTTGCCCCCCTTGCTGCTCTTCAGTATCCAGCCCCTGCCATTGTCAGACCCCTTCCACTTTCCCTCCAGCCTCATTTATCAAACCCCAACAACACTCAACTAGATGGTTCCGTCTGCCTAGGGACCTTCTCCTGCCTCATTCCCTCATCAGATTCCTTCTCATCCTTCAAGATACCAGTCTCAGCTCACCTCTCCTGTGGAGATCCTGGCCCTGCCGCCTTCCCCACACCCGGCACTGGCCCTCTCCAGAGGCCACCTCTGTATCTTTTTCATTCGTGTCCAGTCCCTCTTCCCCCCTTGGGGTGGTGGCGAAAGAACTTCTACCCCAAGACCCCAAGAGGAGTCGCAAGCCTGTTTGTCCAGACATGCACTGGGGGACTACATTTATCTACTAACTTACTTGTTAGTAAGTTAGTAAGTGCACTGGGTCACTGAGTCTTAAAGGCTTGAAATCTGGTCCTACCCTCTCTTTTTGTGCTTCCTCTCTGCATGGCAACAAGAATCAGAACTCTGGTTAAAGCCAACTGGTCTCTCTCACTGCGGCTGTCCCACCCAGCGTCAGCAGCTAGATGAGTAAACCAGGTGGCGCTGGGAGGGAAATGGGAAGAGAGAAAATTGGCCCAGGTAGTCTGTTGTTTTTTAGCTGTCTGTTGCTGCATTGGGGTGTTTTTAATCTAAACCCTGGAGGGTGAGAAGTTTAACTGGGAGGAGTTATGCTCTAAAACACTACCCCATCCCCCTATGACCTTAAACCTTTTAATAAAGCCTCTAACACACTATCTTTGCAATTATTTGTGTGGGAAAAGGAGGCTTATGTCTCTCCTAGTAGATTTGAGTCCTTTAAGTCAGAGTTTATACACTATGTTTTATCCCTCCCATAGGACGTGGTATGGTAACGTTCAATACATGCTTACAGAATAAATTTTGAAAGTTTCTTGCTTTCAAAAACTTTTAGCTCTTTCCTGCTTCTGGAAGAAAAAAACAAAGTGAAATTTTTTTTTAAATGAGATAGGAGTTTAACTAAGCACATCCACACTCACTAGTTCTATTAAAGTTGGAACAATATAATGGGTTTTTCTGAAGAAGGAAATGCATGCTGCGTAAGTTTGACCATAAAACTCACAGTGTGATTGTGGTGGAAGGATTATAAAGCACATACATAAACGCTGGTTTGCCCAAGGTTTTGAAAAAAATACAACAGAATGCTTTTTGGTGTGGAAGGGTAGATAAAACCTAAAAGAAAAATGCATGTGCATTTCAAGGCAACAGTGTTCAGCTTCTATTCTTTTAGGTTAATTAATCATGTTGCTGAAGACTTGATTTGACACGAGGGAGCTATGGATTGCCACGGGACTCTGAAAGTGTAGAAACTGTCCCATCCATAACTAAGCCCACCGAAATTGCTTAACTGTGCTGTTTCACAATGGAGAAATTCATCTTTCATCAGCAAAATACAAGCAGAGAAAACAGGAAGACAGAACAAAATTGGGTGGATAATAAAGTTATCTTGGCCCATAGACAGTTCAGGTCAGATATTTCTCTGAAATGAAATACAAAAAGATGTTTGTGGATAGTTCCTATTTCTATCTACTGAGTAGTTTCAGGGAGGTAACCCATGCATTTAATCTAATGCCAGTTTTTTATTTTTGTATGGTGATCACATGGGTTATACATAGCTCCATGATCGCCACGCAAAAATAAAAAGCTGGCACCAAATTAAATGCATGGATTACTTCTCTGAGTGGTTCAAGGGCTCAAAATAAGGAAAATCTGAAAGAAATAGGGTATATGTGTGCACACACACATACATTTCTGTGTGCACACATAGACACACTTTGGAGGAATAAGAAGTATTTAATAGACTGAAGTCTACAAAATTTCAAGAATGTGACAAAATGGTGGTTCCTCACTCACAAATGGAGCCCCTACTATGAATCATACAAGGTGAAAAGTCTGCGAGGTTGCCTCAGTTTTCCCAGTGTTGCTAAGATTGTTCATTGATTTCATTCCTTCTGTCTCTTTGAGTTCCATATTCCTGATTAGTATTTCACCAAATTTAAGACTGTAAGTTGTAAGACTTACCATTATCTTATGTATCACTAAAAATGAAAAAAAAAAGCATCTGAAATATGACACAGTACTTTGAATTTCTGTCTTATGGCCTTTTAAGTAAATCTAAGAGCTGTTTGAACAAAGATTTTTATAATGGGTATATGTAAAGGAAAATGAAACACAAATAAATCGCAATATTCCTAAAACTTCTATCTATTCAGAATGGAACTCTTCTGAATCTCTCTTTTAAATCAGAGCTGTCATCTGCATTTTTCACAGTAACATCCTCTCTGCCATCAAAGCAAGGCATTTCTTAAAGGAATGTTTCACTACCGTCCTGAGGAGTTTCTCCCCAGATCTTTGACATCTACTTTGGAGTTTTGATATTGCTTCCTTTTTGATCTTTTCAAAAGGATTTTATAGAAGTTTTTAGACAACAATCAGGATTCATATTCTTTCCTCAAATAGTCCTTAGGTGCTTTATTCACCAAAAAGTAGAGTAACAGTCCATTCACGCCACAAGAAAAACCACCAAGTTAGCGCACGCACAGGCGAACACAGTGGTACCATTATGGCTGCCTTTTGCAGTGTTGGTGGTGTGGTGAGCAGAGCTGCTTTCCACTGTAGTTGCCTGGCCAACAGCAACTGCAAGACATCATGGACTGTAAGACACATCTTATGTTCCATTCCCCTGAGGTTAGAATTTGTGTGGATTAGGGGAAAAACAGTAGGGAAATAGAGAAATAGGACCAACACGAAGGGAAGGGGAAAACCCTGCACCAGGGAGTGATGTCAAGCAAAGCCCACCCAGGGGTGGGTGGGGAGAGGGGAAGCACTTTGACTGAGCCCCACAAGGGAGCTATGCAGACAGTGTTAAGTCCTGCCTCAGCTGTTCACGTCAGAGGCCAGGGAGCCGGGAGTATTTATAGCCCTGCACCCATCAGTCATTGGTTAAGGGTGGGAGGCCTGCGAGGGAGATGTAACCTTCTAGGTCCTTCTGGCTCTGTGCTGGCAAAGCGGGTACCTGCAGCCGTACAGCAATGAGAAGCAGGTGCTGGCTGTCCAGAGTGAGAGCGCACAGAGCCAGGGCTCATGAGAGTGAGGCAGAGGGATCGGAGAGCACTGACCGGGTCTGCTACCCATCCCAGTTTCAAAGACACGTAAATCTGAAAAATGTGTGTCTCCGAATTGAGGAAACATGGTATTGAGGCTCAGATTTCCTTGTGCCTGTCTCATCCCATGGCATCCTTAAAATCGGGTTAAAGATGAAATGCCTTTACAAATGAAAACAGAATGGCCTTTCTAAAAAAAGTATTTAATTCAATCAAAAATATTTTAAAAGCTATTCCTAATAATCCTAACAGAAAATACTTGGAAGCAATCAAGTGATCCGTAGCCCCACACCGACAGGAGTTGAATGTCTAACCTCTCAAGGACAGACGACTCTTATTATTTACTCTGTAAAGTCAATCTTTACGCCTGTGGACAATTCAAACTCCCGCAGTAATTTATGCCAGTGCCTTCTTTCCTGCCAATTTTAAAGAGATTGGAAACAAACCTCCCCACATGTAATATGAGGCGTCCATAGAATTGATTAATTACTCTAGGTATTAAAAATTTTTTTTAAACACACTGTGCTAGTGAGGGTACATGACATCAGTATTCTCAAGTATTTTTAGGGCATTAATAAATCACTATAAACTTTCTGGAAAGCAGTCTTAGAATGCCTATCAAGAACCTTAAACGTGTTCGAACTTTTGACTCTATAATTCTACTGCTGTGATTTTATCCTCACAAATGATCACAATTTTAGACCAAAAAAATTGAAAAGGTTTTCTGAAGCACTATTTAAAATAGAAATAATACCTATATGCCTCAAACCAGGAGAATATCTAAATAAAATAAATCTCACATAATGAAAAATATTTAATAATATTAATGACCCAGGGAAAATATTACGATACAACATTAAGTAGAACTAAAAGAAAACAGAAGTCTTTTTCAGTATGATACCAACAGAATTTCATATGTAAATACCACAGAAGAACCTGAGGAAAATATGAGCTGACATTATTGGTGAAGTTCATTTTATTCATTATATTTTTGTGCATTTTAAAAATTCTCTACAGTAAGTAATTTTTAAGAAAAAATAAGTATTAGTAATTTTATGTATGTTTATATGGGGGGGAAAAAGTATATCTAAGTTGATATTTTTTATTTCCTCTTCATTTTCCAGGAGATTTTTGCCTTAGAACTCTATAGATTTGGGTGAAAGTTTTTAATGTTACAGGGGCTGGAAAGAGGAAGATTGGGCTGTGGGTATGAATGAGACCTGAACTATATTCTCAAAAATTAACTGGATTATTGCAGAAATGAAACAAAAAGTTAGCATGTACTCTCTGTGTCTACACTAGCTGTGTGTCTGGATTCACTGCATTTAATGCTTATTCAGGATTTTTTTTCCTTGCTAGAAAAATAAGGTTGTTACAGATGTGATATTCCCTTTTCATTCTATAGGGAGGGCCAGGACTGATGGCAGAGTAAGGCTGAGGCCTCCACAGCCACTGTGGACATCAATTTCAGTATTCCTGAGCAGTGTCACCGAATGGACCATCCTGCGGGGCCCCTGAGTTTGCCATCTGTATCTTGCTGTTGTCAAACATCCTGGACCTATTTTTCTCTCCACTGAAAACATTCGTGCAGTAAAAATAGCAATGGATTCTAGCAGAGCTGATGCATCATTAGGTTTTTCACATGAATTCTTTGTACCTAGAGCCAGGTCTGAAGTATTCTTCCTTTGGACACAGTGCCCTGGTGCAGGACTCTGCCCCGAAAACAAAAATCTAAGAGATGCTATGAACTTGCAAAGTCCCTGTGGTTCAACCATCTTTTGACTGAAAGGATCCTTTTAAAGCATTCCAATCAATAGCTATTCAGGGTTTTGCTGGGATATTCCTATTGAAGAGGGACTTACTAACTCCTTTTAAAAATTCTTGTATTGCCTAAAGGTGTTTAAAAAAAATTTCATCTCTTATTGTATTCAACAAAGACCTTGATTCATCAGCAAGAAATAACCTGTGAGTTAACCTCCTCACATGGATTGATTGCCTTTGCTGACCAGGGGTGCCTCCCCACCAGAGACTGGGCTGGATGCCAGCCCCCCATGGTGATTTATGGTACAGCTGAGGAAGACACATGATGTCACCTACATGGAAATTGTGACTGCTCTCATGTGATGGGTTGAATTGCGTCCCTACCCTCTCAAGGTCAGATGTTGAGATCCTAGTTCCCAGAAGCTCAGAGTGTGACCATATTTGGAGACAAGCTCTTTACAAAGGTAATCGAGTTAAAATGAGGTCACTAGAGTGAACCTCACCCCAGCATCACTGGTGTCCTCGTAAAAAGGGGACATTTGGAGACAGACACACACAAGGGAGAACATCATGTGAAAACTGGAGTGGTGTTACCACAAGCCGTGAAACTGCCAGAGCTCGGGGAGGGGCCAAGAACAGAACCTTCCCTAGTGCCTTCAGAAGGAGCATGGCTTTGCCAACACCTCCATCTCTTGGCTCTCACCTCCAGGGCTGTGGGACAATACAATTCTGTTGTTTACGTCATTCAGTGTGTGGTACTTTGCTCCAGCAGTCCTAGCAGACTAGCATATCCTCCAAACCCAGAACTGCCCCCTTTAACCTAGAAAGCCAATAATGATCACAGTAGTAGCTACCCTGAGCGACTGCGACCACTGCCGGTCATTCTTTATAGAGGCGAGTTCTTGTCCTGTTGAGATCAGGGGTCAGCCCTCTCTGAGGCACACGTCAGCCTCTTCTCTCATGGAGCCAGCTCACTAGACTAAGCACCGTTGGATCCATCTAGGGTGGTAGTAAGGACAAACTCTGAGTGGCCCATGTGGGTGATGCTCAGGCCAATATATTAAGAGATCCATGGTTGCACGTTAGAATCATCTGGAGAGATTTTAAAAATCACAAAGCATAGCCAGATCCCAGACCCATTAAACCTGAATCCCTGGGACTGAGACCTAGGCACTTCTGTCTTAAGTATCCCCAGGTGACTCCAGTGTGTAGCCAAGATAGAGAATCATTGCCCCAGCCTGTCTTGGGATCCAGGTAACTAAAACTTCCCAGGGGGCAGGTTGCCAAAACATTAGTGATGCAGGTATTCTTTTTTCTAATTGAAGTGTCGTTAAAACTTACAATGTTGTGTTAATTTCAGGTGTACAGCAAAGTGATTTAGTTCTGTCTATTTTTTCAGATTATTTTCCATTATAGGTTATTACAAGATATTGACTATACTTCCCAGGGCTCTACAGTAAATCCTGGCTGCTTATCTATTTATGTACAGTAGTTTTTATTTGTTAATGTCATTCTCCTAATGTATCCCTCCCATTCCCTTTCTCCATTGGTAACCATAAGTTTGCTTTCTATGTCTGTGAATCTGTTTCTGTTTTGTATGTAGGTTTATTTGCATAATTTTTTTGATTTCATATGTAAGTAATGTCATATAATACATATCATCTTTCTCTGTCTGACTTATTTCACTAAGTATAATATTCTCTAGATCCATCCATGTTGCTGCAAATGGCAATATTTCATTCTTTTTATGGCTGAATAATATTCCATTTATATATATATATATATGTGTGTGTGTGTGTGTGTATATATATATCACATCTTATTAAAGTGACCATCTGTTGATAGGCACGTGGGTTATTTCCATGTCTTGGCTATCATAGTAGTGTTGCTATGAACATTGAGGTACATGTACCTTTTTTTTTTTGAGGTGCATGTATCTTTTCAAATCAGAATTTTTATCTGCTCCAGATATCCATCCAGGAGTGGGATTGCTGGATCATATGGTAGCTCTATTTTTAGTTTTTTAAAGAACTTCCATGCTGTCCTCTGTAGTGGCTGCACCAATTTACATTCCCACCAGCAGTGTAGAAGGATTCCCTTTTCCCTACACCCTCTTCATCATTTAATATTTGTAGACTATTTGATAATAATCATTCTGACAGGTATGAGGTGATACCTCATTGTGGTTTTGATTTGCATTTCTCTGATAATTAATGATGCTACGTGTCTTTTCATGGGCCTGTTGGCCATCTGTGTGTCTTCTTTGGAGAAATGTCTATTTAGGTCTTTTGCCCATTTTTTTTTACAGTGTTTCTGTTCGTTTTGTTTATTTGTTTTTTACTATTGAGTTGCATAAGCTGTTTATATACTTTGGGTATTAACCCCTTGTCAGTCACAACCATTTGCAATTATTTTCTCCCATTCCATAGATTGTCTTTTCATTCTGTTGATGGTTTCCTTTGCTGTGCAAAAGGTTTTAAGTTTAATTAGGTCCCGCTTGTTTGTGTGCTTTTCTTTTGCCTTGTGAGACTGATCTAAGAAAATATTGCTATGATTTATGCCCAAGAATATTTTGCCTATGTTGTCTTCTAGGAGTTTTATGGTGTTATGTCTTACATTTAGGCCTTTAAACCATGTTGAGTTTATTTTTGTATATGGTGTGGGGGAATGTTCTAATTTCACTGATTTACATGTAGCTGTCTAGCTTTCCCAACACCACTTGTTGAAGAAGACTATCTTTTCTTCATTGTATATTCTTGCCTCCTTTGTCATAGATTGATTGACCATAAGTGTGTGGGTTTATTTCTGGGCTCTCTATTCTGTTCCATTGATCTTTGTGTCTGTTTTTGTGCCAATACCACACTCTTTTGATTACTGTAGCTTTGTTGTATTATCTGAAGTCCAGAATGGTTATGCCTTCAGCTTTGTCCTTTTTCCTCAGTATTGCTTTGGCAGTTCTGGGTCTTTTATGAGTTTATATAAATTTTAGGATTATTTGTTCTAGTTCTGTGAAAAAATGTCATGGATATTTTGATAAGGATCACATTAAGTCCACATAATGCTTTGGATGGTATGACCATTTTAACAATATTAACTCTTCCAATCCAAGATCATGGGATATCTTTCCATTTATTTGATTCATCTTCAGTTTCCATCAGTGTTTTATAGTTTTCAGCATATAGATCTTTCACCTCCTTGCTTAAGTTAATTCCTTGGTATTTTTTTTTACATGATTTTTTTTTTTTACTTTCTGTTTTTGATATTTCATTGTTAGTAAAAAGAAATGCAACCAATTTCTGTATATAAATCCTGTACATTACTCTTCTACATTGCTGAATTCATTTATTAGCTCTAAGAGTTTTGGTGTGGAGTCTTTAGGGTTCTCTGTGTAGAGTATCACGTTATCTGCAAATGGCAACAGTTTTACCTCTTATTATGTGTAGGTTGGCACACTTTATCTTATCCCATATGCTGCTTTTATTTTTTTCACTTGTCTTTCTGTCTGCTGTTCTGATTGTGTGACTTCCATTATTTTATCTTCCAGATCACTATTCATTCTTCTGTGTTATTTATCTGCTATTCATTGCTTCTAGGTTGATTTTCACCTAGGCAACTGAGTTGTCACGGTTCATCTTTATAGTTTCTAGTTCCTTGTTATCATGATCTGCATTTCTGTTGATATTTCTTAATGCCTTTTCATTTCTATTACCTCCTGTTTGAACTCGGGTGTCTAGTAGATTGCTGAGGTCTGTTTTAGTATTTGTCCTCTCAGGGGATTTCTCATGTTCTTTTAATTGGGAGTATTTCCTCTGCATTTTCACTTTGCTTAACTTTCTCTGTCTCTATGAATTGAGAAGAAACAGTTATCTAGTGTGGTCTTGAAGGGGTGTTTCATGTGGGAGTGTCCCTGAGTAGACTGTGTGAGTCCAATATTCTTGGTGAAAGGGCTGTTTCGGCATGTATGCCTGCACTATCTATCCTCAGAGTGTGCTGACCATCATCCCCTTGATAGGGATTGTGATTGGTGTTGTGGTGATTAGAGCCTGTGCTGGATGTTGGACAGGGCCTCCTCTTTGCTCCATGGCTGTCAGAGCCCTGCTGGGGGTCTGCTCCCCAGCTGCTGGAGTGGAAGCCCTGAAGGTTGGATTCAGTAAGGCTCCACTGCCCTTGAGCATGTACTCTGTCCCAAAGATGGTAATTACTGAAGCAAGCGAGGCCCGTGAGGTCACAACAAACCTATGAGTCACCCATGCAGGCATCTTGCCCAGAGGTAGCCCAAGGTCCCGTCCTTATCTCCATTGTGTTCATCAAAGACCTATTGCTAGGGTGTATTGTGGAGTGGGCTGGTTCTGGGGCCAGGTTGTTGTGGCTGCAGGAATCACAATGGTTGTGCTGCCACCTGGGACCAAGGCTGCCTCCACTGCAGGCCTCTCCCAGGACCTATCTACCCCAGATCCGGATCCAAGCTGCGGTGTGATGTGAACGGGGTGAAGCAGTCCTGGGGAACAAACTACTGTGTTCTCCTCCCCAGGGGCTGTCCGCCTGAGACATGAGTTTCTGTGGCACCACCGGGTATGCGTGCAAAGGCAGCTGTGGCTGGACCTGCCCCTGCAGTGTGAACACTGATATGCATATATTCTTATAGTCACAAAATTGAAAGTGCAACCTCAACAATGCTTACAATCAGATACACACACACATATACTCCCCAATTGCATGATTTCCTTTGATAACACGTCCCCATTTTGCATATTTTAAGACTGCCCCTAAATTCTATTTCTTTAAATGTCAATAATAATGCCACCAACTCACATCTATATAGAATTTACAATTTAAAGTTTGCTTTTCACTAAAATCTGGTGAAGTAATCATTCTACTTTGTGAGAAATATGAGAAAACTGAAGCTTAGAAAAGTTATGTGAATTTCCCAAGTCAGGTGAGGGTTAGCAACTTGTCCTAGTTTCCCTGGGACTTTCCCAGTCTTAAAACTGGAGGTCCCACAAACTGGGAGTCCCCTCAGTCCTTGGCAAACCAAGGTGGTTTGTCACTCTGCACCTAGGGCAAGAGGCTGAGTCCCAGTTACATGCTCTGAAGGGCTGGAGAACTTGTGTAAGCCAGCCGTCCTTTTGCAGGGAGAAGGAAAGACTTGGGTGAGTCTCCAAAACCCCTGCTGGAACTCCTTCCACTCTGAGATAGATATGAGGGGCTGCCAGGCCACAAAGAAAGAAAAGATTGGGTCCTCCCCCCAATCATGTTTTTGGTACATTCCCTAGAATGTGAAATTCCCAGACCACAGAGCAGAAAGCTGTCTCAGGTTTGTTTCGGTGTTTTGTTTTGCTGTTGTTGGACTGTTACAGTTTTGGTTTATTGAACATTTTAAAAATGATCATACAGAGAACTGACTTCCTCCGAGGTGTACAGTTCTACGAATTTTTAAATGTATAGACACGTTTGACCACCAACATGGTGAAGAAATAGAACAGTTCCCTCCTGCCATCTTTTCATAGACACACTCGCCCCATCCCCAAATTCTGGCAGCCATTGCTCCACTCCATAGCTGTAGTTTTGTCTCTTTAAGAATCTATAAATAATCATAGATTGTGTAAGCTTCTGAGACGGGCTTCTTCCACTCAGCATAACACCTCTGAGATTCATCCAGGTTGTTGGGTGTATCGAGTCTGTTCATTTTCGTTACTAGGGGTATTCCACTGTGTGGCCGGACCCCAGTCTGTTCATCCATTCATGCCCTGAAAGACATTTGGGTTGTTTCCAGGTTTTGGTGGTTATGAATAGAACTACTATAAACATTCATGTCTTGGTGTTTGCTTTTCAATTGTGGTTAAAAATAAAAACCCACATAATATAAAATTTGTGTCCTGTTTTTTGTATAAACGTAAGTTTCACTTCTCCAGGGAAAACACCCCTAGGCAAGACTGCTTGAGCATGTGGTGTATTTGTTTTTTTACTGCTGCTGTAACAAGTTATCACAAACATGGTGGCTTAAACAATACAAATGTTTTATTATCTCAAGTTCCATTAGACCAGAAGCCCATCATGGGTCTTACCAGGCCAAATCCAAGCCATCAGTAGGGCCGTATTTCTTTCTGCAAGCTCTAGGAAAGAGCCCGTTTCCTTGCTTAATCGGTTATTGGCAGAATTCAGTTCCCCACAGCTGTAGAGCTCAGACCTCTATTTCCTTTCTTGGCTCGTGGCATCTTTGCCCCACCTTCAGAGCCATTCATATCACATCTCTCTGTGACACAGCCAGGAAAGAGTCTCTGCTTTTAAGGGCTCATGTGTTTTGATTAGGTTGGGCCTGCCCAGATAATCCAAGATAATGTCACCATTTTAAAGTCCATACCCTGGTGGGGGCGGGTGGCCAAGAAGTAAGAGTAGGAAGACTCTGAGATCACCTCCCCCTAAGCGCATCAAAATTACAACAATTTATGTAGCAACTATTGATAAGAAAAGCCAGAGTACTAGCAGGAAAGATCTACAACTAAAGATATTCATAAGGAAACACAACAAGAAAGGTAGGAATGTGGACATGTGGTATATATAGTCAAGACCTACACCCTTAGGTGGGTGGCCCACAAACAGAAGGATAATCACAACTGTAAAGATTCTTCCAAAGGAGCAAGTGGTCCAAGCCCCACATTGGGCTCCCCAGTCCAGGGAAGATGAACGCCTTGAATGTCTGGCTTTGAAGGCCTATGGGGCTTACTTTTGGGAGACCCAGTGGGCTGTGGGAAATAGAGGTTCCACTCATAAAGGGTGCACACAAAATCTCCCGTGCTCCAGGCCACAAGGCAGAATCAGTAACTTGAAAGGAGCCTGGGTCAGACCCACCTTCTGATCTTGGAGAGCCCCCTGAGAGGCAGGAGGAAATTGGAGATCACCCTGGGGACACAGACACTGGTGGCAGCCATTTTGGGCGCTTGTGTCACCACGTGGACACTGGTGCTGGCAAGTACCATTGTGGAATACTCCCCCTAACATATTTGCTCTGGGACCTGGACCTGCTCCCCAGTGGCCAGCACCAATACTGGGACACCTCAACTAGCTGGTAGGGACACAGCCCCACTGACCAGAAGCCCAGCTGCTTTAAGGCCCCCTGAGCCCACAGCTGCTGCGGACCTGGCCCTGCACACCAGTGCACTGGCACTGGGCCCTGAACCCCCAGACTCCTGAAGCCAGAGACCCTGGGACCTGGATCCACCCACCAGTGAGCTGGCATTAATTCCAAGACCCCCTAGGCTTTGGCCCCACCTACCAGTGGGCCAACATCAGTTCTGGGGACCCCCAGGCCCTGCAGCCAGAGAACCCATGACCTGGCCTCACCCACCAGCAAGCAGACAGCTCCAGGGCCACCACAGCCCCACATCCTGCTGTATCAGGACCCAGCTCACCCAATACCAACCAGCACCAGCCCAGGACCCTCCAGCCCTTCCCCAGCAAGAGGATGCCAGCTCTGAGACAACTCGGAACCTCAGCCAGCCACCCAGGATCCAACCCCACTCACCAGCAGGTGAACATCAGTTTTAGAATACCCCAGACTCCACAGACAGCCATTTCAGGAACTGGCCTCACCCACTGTCAGGCCAACACAAGATCCAAGACCCCAGCTCCACAACCACCACTCCAGCACAGGGCTCTGCCCACCAGTGGGCCAGCACTAGCACCAGAACCCCTCAAGGCCTGCAGCCAGCAGCTCTCTGACCTGGTCCACCCACCAGGCTGGTGGCCTCCACACAAGGCAGGTCCTGGCAGGCAACCAGACCAGGGGCTAGCCACACCTATACAGCCCACCATAACAGAAGGAACAGCACAGCCCAAATATAGGGCACCCCTAGAGCAGGATGTCTCCTACAAAAGGCCACTTCTCCAAAGTTGGAATACATAACCAACCTACCAAATACATAGATAAAGAGCAAATTAAGCAAAAAGAGGTGACAGAGGACTATGTTCCAGATGAAGGAACAAGATAAAACCCCAGAAGAAGAACTAAGTGAAGTGGAGATAGGCAATCTACCCAATAAAGAGTCCAAGGTAATGATCGTAAAGATGTTCGAAGAACTCAGGAGAAGATTGGATTTACAGAGCCAGAAGTTAGAAGTTTTTTTAACAAAGAGTTAGAAAATATAAAGAAGAATCAAATAGAGACGAGGAATATAATAACTGAAATGAAAAATACACTAAAAGGAAGCAACAGTAGATTAGATGACACAGAGGAACAGATCAGTGAGCTGGAAGACAGATTAGTGGAAGTCGCTGAAGCTGAAGAGAGAAGAAAGAAAAGAATAAAAAGAAATGAGGAAAGTTTAAGAGACTCAGAGGCAGTATCAAGCATTCTAAAAGTCACATTATAAGGGTCTCAGAAGAAGAAGAGAGAGAGCAGGAGCACAGAACATATTTGAAGACATAATAGCTGAAAATTTCCCCTAACCTGGGAAAGCAAAAGACATCCAAATTCAGAAATCACAGAGTTCCAAATAAGATCAACCCAAAGAGGACCACACCAAGACATATTGTGATTAAAATGGCAAAAATTAAAGGTAAGGAGAGCACATCAAAAGCAGCAAGAGAAAAGCAACACATTATGTATAAGGGAGATCCCATAAGGCTATTGTATGACTTTTCAGCAGAAACTCTGCAGGTCAGAAGAGGGTAGTACAATATATTTTAAGTGATGAAAGGGAAAAAACTACAACCAAGAATACTCTAGCCAGCAGGGCTTTCAATCAGATTTAATGGAGAGACTAAAGGTTTACAAACAAGCAAAAACCAGTTCAGCACCACAAAACCAGCTTTACACGAAATGTTAAAGGGACTTCTCTAAGTGAAAAAAAGAAAAGCCACAGCTAGAAATATGAAAATTACAAAAGGAAAGTTTTCGTTGGTAAGAGCAAATATACAGTAAGGGTAGTAAAATCAACCATGTATAAAGCCAGTAGGGAGGTTAAAAGACAAAAGAAGTACAGTCATCTATAACCACAATAAGTAATTAAGAGACACACAGAACAGAAAGATGTAAATGTGCCAAAAACAGTCAACGGTGGGGGCGGTTAAAAATGCAGGGTTGTTAAAGTGCATGCGAACTATAGATTAGCAATGAAAATAATTACATATATTGATCTATATCTATATCTAACACCTCACAGTTACCACAAGCCAAGAATCTATAACAGAGACATATGTAGAAAAAAGAAAGGACTCCAAACACAACCCTAAAGATAGTCATCAAGTTGCAAGGAAAGAGAACACAAGAAGAAGAAAGTACCAAAGGAGCTACAAAAATAACCCCAAAACAATGAACAAAATGGCAATAAGTTCATACCCATCAATAATTACTTTAAATGTTAATCGACTAAATGCGCCAATCAAAAGGCATAGGGTGACTGAATGCATACAAAAACAAGACTCATATAAGCTGCCTACAAGAGACTCACTTCAGATGTAAGACATAATGGAATGAAAGTGAGGGGATGGAAACAGTACTCCATGGGAATGGAAATAGAAAGAAAGCTGGGGTAGCACTTAGACAAAATAGATCTTGAAACAAAGATTGTAAGAAGACACAAGAAGGACATTAAATGATGATTAAGGGATCAATCTAAGAAGAAGATAGAACAATTTAAAAATACACATATACCCAACATAGGAGCAACTGAATACACAAAACAGATATGAACAGGCACAAAGGAAGAAATTGACAGTAACACAATAATAGTAGAAGAGTTTAACATCCCCGTTTACATGAACGGACAGATCATCCAGACAGAAAATCAGAAAAGAAATACTGGTCCTAAATGACACATTAGACCAAACGGACTTAATAAATATACATACAGAATATTCTGTCCAAAAGCAGCAGAATATACATTTTTTTCAAGTACATATGGAACATACCCCAGAGTAGGTCACATGCTAGGCCACAAAACAATTCTCAGTAAACTTAAGAAAACTGAAATTACATCAAGCATCTTTTTTGACCACAACACTATGAGATTAGAAATCAACAAAGAAAAAAGCTGCAGAAAACATAAACACGTGGAGGCTAAGCAGTATACTACTAAATAAGCAACGGATTACTGATAAAACAAAGAAGAAATTTAAAAATATCTGGAAATAAATGGAAAACAAAAACTCAATGATCCAAAAATCGATGGAATGCAGCAAAATCGGTTCTAAGAGGGAAGTTTATAGTGATATAAGCCTACCTCAGGCATTAAGAAAAATTGCAAATAAACAACCTAAGCTTACACTTAAAGGGACTAAAAAGGAAGAACAAATAAAATGCAAAGTTAGTAGAAAGAAAGAAATCATAAGGATCAGAGCAGAAATAAATGAAATAGATACTAAAAAAAATAGGAGAAAAAGATCAATGAAATTAAGAGCTGGTTCTTTGGAAAGATAAACAAAAGCTGGACACCTATTCTTCTCAAGCTATTCCCAAAAATTGCAGAGAGAATGCCTCTGAGCTCACTTTATGAGACCACAATCACCCTGATACCAAAACCAGACAAAGATATCACCCAGAGAAGAAATTTACAGGCCAACACTGCTGATGAACATAGATGCAAAAATTCTCAATAAAATATTAGCAAACCAAATTCAAAAATACATTAAAGGATTATACACTATATCAAGTGGGATTTATCCCAGAGATGCAAGGATTTTTCAGCATCTTCAAATCAATCAATGTGATATATCAATTTTGTTGACAAAATTCAACATCTATTTATGATAAGAACACTCAGCAAAGTGACAAAGTGGGTATAGAGGGAACATACATCAGCATAATAATGACAAGTCCACAACTAACATCATACTCAATGTTTAAAAAGCTGAAAGCACTTCCTCTAAGATCAAGAACAAGGCAAGGATGCCCACTGTTACCACTTTTATTCAACATAGTATTAGAAGTCCTAGCTGCAGCAATCAGACAAGAAAAATAAATAAAAGGAACACAAGTTGGAAAAGAAGAAGTAAAACTGTCAATGTTTGCAGATGACATGATACTACTCATAAAAAATCCTAAAGATGCAATCAAAAAACTACTAGAGTTCATCAATGAATTTGGTAAAGTTGTAGGATGTAAAATCAATATATAGAAATCTGTTGTATCTTTATATGCTAACAATAAACTATCAGAGAAAGAAATTAAAGAAACAATATCATTTATAATTGTATCAAAAAAATAAAATACTTTGGAATAAATCTAGGAGAGTAAAAGACCTGTACTCAGAAAACTACCAAGACCCTGATGAAAGAAATTGAAGACGACATAAACAGATGGAAAGATATATCATGTTCATGGAAGAATTAACATTGTTAAAAAGACCATACCACCCGAGGCAATCCAAGGATTCAATGCAATCCCTATCAAAATACCAGTGACATTTTTCACAAAACTAGAACACATCATTCTAAAATTTGCATCAAAACTGAAAAAAAAATAGCCAAAACAATGTTGAAAAGAAGAACAAAGCTAGAGGTATCACACTCCCTACTTTCAAACTATATTTCAAAGCTACAGTAATCAAAACAGTACAGTATTGGCACAAAACCAGACAAACAGACCAGATGGAACAGAACAGAGAGATCAGAAATGAACCCACACTTATATGGGCACCTAGTCTATCCCTATATTCCTTGAAAATTTTGTTCTATTAAAAAACTATTATCACAGGATCTTAAAGGAAAATCCTGATGCCTAACCTCACGGCACCTACAACTTCTTTCACACTAATGTCCTTTCAGTCTAACAAACATTGTGTGACTGTGGGTGTGGCCTTCAGAAGAGGACCATTAGGGGAGTCAAAAGACAGGAAGTCAAAGTGAACTGGAAGGAATTTTGAGATCACTACAGAAACATTCCTAAGCAGGGAGGAGAGATTTTCCTTACCGCTGAATTATGTAGATATATAGACACCAAATCTGCTTAGAACAATGTGACTTCTGAGCTCTAAAGACACCTGCTCATAGACAAAATGCTGAAAGTTAAGCAGAGAAGGGAAATTTTATTGCCAGCCTTCTGGAAACTCTTGTCTACGTCTGTACAAGAAGGCAGCAATCTGGAGCGATCCTTAGAATTACCTCCAAGAATCTAAAGTTGCCAGAAACCATCCCAGAGAATTTGAAAATCATAATGTTACCTGTACCAAGCAAAGTACTCAGAATCCTGGCAGAAAACAGAAGCCACCACAGATGGTCCAAATGAAGGTGCTACTTACAGAGATATGGTGAGGATTCAGGGAACAAGCAAGGGATGGTGAAGCACCCAGAAACTAACAATAGTTAGAAGCCATTTCTACTTTTAGGGCTGAGGGATGAGGAAAGACGCAATGTTGCTGGAGACTGAGCACCGGATGGTGGAGGAGAAGGCGCCCTGCTGGAGCTGTCGTTGTGGAGGGACACAGCTATTCTCACAGCATGGGATCAAAGCAAGAAGGGGCAGAAAGGGGGGGAGTTTGTCCTGACCTTGCTCTCTTCCCATCCTCCCTTCTCCTGTGGATGCTTCCCATTGCCAGAGGGAAGCCAGCCCAAAACACCCAGCAGGGCTTCTCTTCTTCCTGGAACCAAAGGGGCAGGTGGAAGATAACCAGCACAAGGAGGATGAGATTCTTGATCTGTGTGCAAGAGATCTGCTGTCTGAGAAATTTCATCAGCATGTCTTGATGGATAATTCCTGCCAGCTTTCTAGGGGCACTGGGGCTGCCCATCAATGGGAAGCACACAGTCCTTACTTTTACGGAGCTTACCGCCCAGCGGGAGAGGCAGTGCAATAGAGCCAGCAGAGAGGAGGAAGAGGTGTGACAGATGGAGTCATGGGGCAGAGGCAGCTAACCCAGTTATAGGAGATCAGGGAGAACTTCTTGGAGGAAGTGATGTCTAAAGGGAGATTAACTAACAAGTAGAGAGGGCCTCCTGAGTAATGGCAGGGAGGTGAGAGTGAGCATTTTCACAGTGGAACTCAGTAGAGCCAGAGCACAGCTTTGGGGCTGGGCCACGGGCTGGGGGCAACAGGAATGGCCTGGAAGAAGTCTAGGGAAGTGAGCAGTGTCAGCTCTCAAAGGACCTTATGATGTTAAGAAATTTGGAATAATTGGAAAGTTATTCAAAGAATAAGGATGAGGAATGGAAAGATTATAAGCAGGGTAATGGCATAATCAGATGTTTTTTAAAGGCTGTCCAAGGTATGAAGGACATATGAGCAAGGAACAAGAGTGGAAGGAGTTTTCACCGACTGGCTCCTTCTTTGCCTGAGACCCTGGCCAGGTGTCTCAACAGCCCTGAGCTTCAATTCCCTTACCCATACGACAAAAAGAATCTGTCCAGCCCAGCTGACTTCTCTGGACTGGGGCAAGAATCAGAGGGACGTGAACAGGCTCTGGCAACTCTAAAATGTGGTCAGAATTCCTACTAGTGTTCTGATGAAAAGAAACTGTGGCTAGTATTTTTGTACTTCGCAAGGAAATCTGCATGATCTTCTGACTCGTTTCCCAAAGACCAAAGAGGAAACTGAGAATGAAGCAGCACCCAAGCCAGCACCCTGAAAGGAGTGTGTGCGTCCCACGGGTTTTGAAATAGAGATCCTGTCCTCACAGCCATGTGGCCCACGATCACTGTCCAATAACTATGAATTGATGAATGGCTGAGCTAGGTTTTGTTTTGTTTTGTTTTGTTTTCATTTTTGCAAACTCTTTTATGACCACTGAGGGAAAACTAAATTAATGCCATACGCTGGTAAAAAAAAAAAATCCCTCTGACATCTTTTATTGTAATGGAAGATGACAATGGTTATCAGAGCAGAAGGAACGTGGTTGAGTGAAAGTAAATACCAAACACCTTTTGGGAAACAAAGTACCTCCTGATGACCTTTGCAGCTGTTCAGCTTTCTAAAGTAGAGCAACCTGGAGTCTCCTGGAGTCTCCAGGAGTTTCCAGGACTGTGCCTTCTTCCTCTCCCTAAGTTGTGCAGAATTTTAAATGTCACAGTCATCACATTTTTCCCCAGGATAACATGAAATATCATTGGAGCCTAATGGAGATGAACAAATGATCAAATTCAGATGTTAGTGATATATATTGGAGAAATTAATCTATTCCACAAGCTGCAAACTGCCTGAATTTTGTAACACAGTAAAAAAGGAAATAGCAAAAGCTACTATTTGAGTCGCTACCGCGCATTCTACTCTATTCCATGTCATTCACACATATCACCTCATGTAATCCCCCTGACAGTGCTTCAAGATGGGCATTTTCATCTCCATTTAACACGTAAATGCAGATAAATTCATTGACCTACTCAAAGCCACAGGACTTGTGGACGTGCGAATGTCCCCCCACTTAGGCTGTGTGGCCTTGGCAGAGATACTTAAGTGCTCTGAGCTTCGTCTGCAGAATGGAAATAACAAGCAGACTGAATTCAGAAGACTCTGGAGGGCCATGTTAAATGTGATGTTATGTACAGCACTTTAGTGCAGTGCCTGCCACACTCTTCTCTCTCCTCTTTCCTCTCTCCTCGCTCCATCACTGACTGTATCAGTCGGGGTTCTCCCAAGAAACAGAACCAATAGTAGGTACATGTATGTGTATATAGACATACATACATGTATATGATTTTTTGTTTGTTTCTTTATTGGAAAGAATTGCTTTTACCCTAAGAAGAATAAGAAATGTGTATTGAAATAATGCAGCAAATCAAACAGGGAATTGTAATACTTCTGTATTAAGGAATTTGTACATACTTGATATTTTAAGTATTCACTTATATGTGAGAATTTGTCATATTAGATTTTCTAACAGATAAATTTGTGATTCTAATTTATATGTGTGTTTAGGTAACTGATTTAAACTTGTAATCGTAGATTGAAATATTATTTTTTCAACTTTTTTTTATTGAGCTATAGTCATTTTACAATGTGTCAAATTCCAGTATAGAGCACAATTTTTCAGTTATACATGAACATACATATATTCATTGTCACTTTTTTTTTTGCTGTGAGCTACCATAAGATCTTGTATATATTTCCCTGTGCTATACAGTATAATCTTGTTTATCTATTCTACATATGCCTGTCAGTATCTACAAATTTTGAAATCCCAGCCTGTCCCTTCCCACCCCAATGCCCCCTTGGCAACCACAAGTTTGTATTCTATGTCTATGAGTCTGTTTCTGTTTTGTATTTATGTGTTTTTTGTTTTGTTTTTTGTTTTGTTTTGTTTTTTTAGATTCCACATATGAGTGATCTGATATGGTATTTTTCTTTCTCTTTCTGGCTTACTTCGCTTAGAATGACATTCTCCAGGAACGTTCATGTTGCTGCAAATGGCATTATGTTGTCGATTTTCATGGCTGAATAGTATTCTGTTGTATAAATATACCACCTCTTCTTTATCCAGTCTTCTGTTGATGGACATTTAGGCTGCTTCCATGTCTTGGCTATTGTAAATAGTGCTGCTATGAACATTGGGGTATAGGTGTCTTTTTGAAGTAGGGTTCCTTCTGGATATATGCCCAGGAGCAGGATTCCTGGGTCATATGGAAGTCGATTCCTAGTCTTTTGAGGAATTTCCATACTGTTTTCCACAGTGGCTGCACCAAACTACATTCCCACCAGAAGTGTGGGAGGGTTCCCTTTTCTCCACAGCCTCTCCAGCATTTGTCATTTGTGGACTTTTGAATGATGGCCATTCTGACTGGTGTGAGGTGATACCTCATCATAGTTTTGATTTGCATTTCTCTGATAATTAGCGCTAATAAACATTTTTTCATATTCCTATTGATCATTTGTATTTCTTCCTTGGAGAATTGCTTGTTTAGGTCTTCTGCCCATTTTGGGATTGGGTTGTTTGTTTTTTTCTTATCATGTCGTATGAGCTCCTTTTATATTCTGGAGATCAAGCCTTTGTCGGTTTTATCATTTGCAAAAATTTTCTTCCATTCCATAGGTTGTCATTTTGTTTTAGTTATGGTTTCCTTTGCTGTGCAGAAGCTTGTAAGTTTCATTAGGTCCTATTTGTTTATTCTTGCTTTTATTTCTATTGCTTGGGTAGACTGCCCTAGGAGAACATTTTTGAGATGTATGTCAGATAATATTTTGCCTATATTTTCTTCTAAGTTTATTGTATCTTGTCTTACATTTAAGTCTTTGATCCATTTTGAGTTTATTTTTGTGTATGGTGTAAGGGAGTGTTCTAGCTTCATTGCTTTACATGCTGCTGTCCAGTTTTCCTAACACCATTTGCCGAAGAGACTGTCTTTATTCCACTGTATATTTTTGCCTCCTTTGTCGAACATTAGTTTACCAAAAGTTTGTGGGTTCATTTCTGGACTGTCTATTCTGTTCCATTGATCTATATGTCTGTTTTTGTACCAATACCATGCTGTCTTGATGACTGTGGCTCTAGAGTATTGTCTGAAGTCTGGGAGAGTTATTCCTCCAGCCTCTTTCTTTTTCTTCAGTAATGCTTTGGCAATTCTAGGTCTTTTGTGTTCCATATAAATTTTATTATGATTTGTTCTAGTTCTGTGAAATATGTCCTGGGTAATTTGCTAGGGATTACATTAAATCTGTAGATTGCCTTGGGCAATATGACCATTTTAACACTGTATATAGAAAACCTTAAAAGGTCCACACAAAAACTACTAGAACTAATCAAAGAATTCAGCAAGGTAGCAGGTTACAAGATTAACATTCAAAAATCAGTTGCATTTCTTTGCACTAACGATGAATCATCAGAAAAATAAACAATCCTCTTTAAAATAGCACCCAAAGTAATAAAATACCTATGAATAAATCTAACCAAGGAGGTGAAAGACTTATACACAGAAAACTATAAACCATTGATGAAGTAAATTAAAGAAGACTTAAAAAAATGGAAAGATATCCCATGTTCCTGGATTGGAAAAATCAATATCATATATGATTTATTATAAGGAATTGTCTCAAGCAATTATGGAGACTGAGAAGTCCTGCCATTTGCAAATGAGAGACTTGAGGGAGCCAGAGGTGTAGATCCAGTCTGAGTCCAAAAGCTTGAGAACCAGGAGAGCCAAGTTCCAGTCTAAGTGCAAGAGAAAAACAATGTCCCTGCTCCAAGACAGATAGAGCATTCTTTCTAATTCAGCCTTTTATTCTAGTCAGGCCTTCAGTGAATTGGATGAGGCCCACCCACATTGCTGAGGTCAGTCTGTTGTTCTCAGTCTACTAATTCAAATGTTAATCTCATCCAGAAATACCACCACAGACATGCCCGGAAATAACTAGTCACTAAATATCTGAGTACTCTGTGCTCCAGTCAAGTTGACACACAAAATTAACCATCATGCTTCCTATGTGCTGCTTTGTTGGCAATATTATTACCATTATTACTACTGTAGACTTGGCATTCTGTGTCTGTCTAGCCATTGCATCACATTGCCTCAAAACCAAAAACAGTCATCAGTATAATGATAATGAACTCAAAAACCACATACAATTTTTCCTTCCCTCAGGGAATTTTTCAACATCTTGCTCATTTAATTCATGGCAAAGGTTCTAACCACTGGGACAGTTTTCCCTAAGACTGTTGAGGAAACGTAGGAAGCCATGTCAGTAATAGGAGAATGCCACATATTGACCCCTAGAGCACTGGGGAAAAAAAAAGCCTAATTAGCAGATTCTTGCCAGCCCTCTAGGCTAGGGCTGTGAGTGTAGACAACCAAACAAAGAGTGGCTTAGACCATGAATTAAAAGAAGGCACATCCTTGGGCTGAAGCATCTCATTAGACTCTCCAGTATCACACTAAATAACAAGGAAAAAATGATTAAAATCTGAAGGCAAAAGATATATATATATATACACACACACACACATATATATATATCCATTATATACATATTCCATTATATTTATTTATATATTATATGCATTATATCTATAAATTATATTCCATTAACTATGTATGTATGTATGTATGTATGTATGTATGTATGTATGTATTTATTTATTTATTTATTTCCATTGTACAAAATGTTCCATGGCAATATCCTGGACCCAAAACTATTTTTCATTTGTTGAGGTGCCACTTTCTACTCACCAACCCCTTGTCTGATGGTGGAGTCAGAAAGAGTAGACTTAAAATGCAGCCCTGCCACTTTCTAGCCATGTTACCTTGAGCTAAATACTCATCTCTGAGTTTTAGGTGCTCCCTCCACTGGGCATAAAACCAACCCCATATAGCCTTTAAGAAGGTGAAGAAAAGTGCTTAGATCTGTGTCTGGCGCTTAAGCCCTCCGTCAGTGTGAACTTCTCTTCCGCTGTCCATCTCCCACTTAGTAGGGGGAAAGTAAACTTTTCTTAAATTACTACTGTTTTTAGATGACTGAAAAATAGCATTCATTCTCCTGTTTGTGGAGCTGGAACTGAAAGATCTGTCAACTCCACTTGTATCAAACCATACTCTACTGAGCCTCCTTAAGGATTATGGGTGAGGAAGCACATTTGGGTGAGATTTCCACCCCTGCCCACCCTCCACTTCTACTAGAGCTCATTTTACTTGCTTTGTATATGTAGGCTTCCACTTGAGATTTCATTTTAACAAAAGATTCCTCAGAGAATAACTGCAAACCACTAATCTAATGCAGTTCCATTTTAGAGATAAGGAAACAGATGCTCTGAAGGTAAGGCAACCAAACTGACAACCATTTAAGACAGAGTTAGGATTAGAACACAGGTTCTTAGACTCCTCAGCCACTGTGCTTCCTGTCATTTTAAGCTGCAACACCTGACTAGGACTAAGGTGGGAATGGTAATGTGGTGTGAAAAGAGAGCCTCCATCACCACAGGGAAACACATGGTTGGCCCAGGTTTACACTGAAGGGAGTTTCCCATGAAGCGGCCCCAGGTAGGAAGAGAGAAAATTTCACTTGCAGCCCAGAGGTCATGATGGGTACAAAGGCTGCCTCATGTTGCCTATGGAAGTCCAAACCCCATTCTAGGTTTCTATTTTGAGACTTCATTGTATACCATGTCAACTGACACAAAATAATCCTTGTTTTGCTTTCTACTCTACAGGTTGAGTTTACTCGAATATACTGAGGATGGAGGGGAGGCTGGAAGGGAATATGGAAGTACAGGTGCCACACCACTAAGCTCATAACCTCTATCATACTGGCATCTATCTTTATTAATATTTCTCTTTGTTTCCTCTCACCTCCAAAAAAAAAAAGGAGAAATAGACAAAAGCAATTATTTGTTAAAAATTCCTATGTGTTTGAAAATTAAGGAATATCCTTCTAGGTAACACATTATTCCAAGAAGGAAATCAAAATTAAAACTAGAAAATATTTTGAACAGAAGACCTAAAAAATCAAGAAAACAGTGCATAAAAATAACTATAGGATACATTGTACAGGAAATCCCTACACATAAACGAATGCATTATAAAAGAAAGACTAAAAAGTGATAAACTAAGCAGTCATCTCAAGAAATTAGCAATAGAAGAGCAAATTATAACCAAAGAAAATAGAATAAGGGTGAAGAATAGTAGAAGTAGAAATTATAGAAAGAGAGAACAAATTTGCAATAGAGAGAATGAACAGAGACCAAAGTTGATTCTTTGGAAAAGGTAATAAAATTAATATCTATCTAGCAAGAGTAATCAAGAAAAAGAAAAATAACCAATATTAGGTAACAAAGAAGGAAAATTATTACAGATCTTTCTTCTACGTATTAAGAAGATGGCAAGAAAATATTTTAAACAATTTAGGTTATTACATTTTAAAGTTTGATAAAATAGAAAAAATTACATTAAAATTACAATCTGTAAAACTAACACAAGAAAAAACAAAATATCTGAACTGAATCCATAATTTTAAACTTTCCACAAAGAAAATCTAGTACCAAATAGTTTCACCAGTATATTTTACCAAACGTTTAAAAAAGACATAGACAATTATACACAAACTGTTTCAAAGAACAGCACAAAATGGTACACTCCCAAATCCTTTTATGAGGCCAGCAAAATCCTAATGCCAAAAACTTGACAAGGACATTACAAGAAGTGAAAATTACACGGTGGTCTCAGTCATGAAGATGCAAAAATCGTAAATAATCTATTAGCAAACCAAACCCAGCCATGTTTAAAACGGTTAACACATTAAGATCAAGAAAGTTTCATTCTAAGAAAGCAAGACTGGTTTAACTGTCAAAAAACTGAACAATTAACTCACTACCTTAACAAAATAAAGACTGATCGTCCTACTGTCATCTCCAAGCAGAAAAAGCATTTAACAGAAGTCATCTCCATTTTTTGATTTAAGAATCTCATAGCAGACTCAAAATAGAAAGGAACTTTCTTAATACTATTGTGAATAAAACATATTTCCTGCCATGTCAGTAAACAAAGGATGCTGCAGACTTTGGCCATCGGCCACTACTGCCACCCTACCCCAAACCCTCCCACACCCTCAGACCACCACCATCAACCCCCACCCCCACCCTGCAACAATAGTTAGCTGGAGGGAACTCAGGATGGAGACAAGCAAGCTGCCTGCTGCCAAGACCTCAGCCTCTGCAGTCACTTCCAACAGTGCACCCTGAGGGGACTCAGGATGGGAAAGAGCAGGACGCTGGCCTAAGATGTGATTTCAATGAGCCCAGACTCTTGCATCTTCCCATACATAGAAAAGCACTAAATTCCTGAACTTGAGATATCTGGCTTTCTTTAACTAACAGCAATCTTTTGATGTTCTGACCACCTGGTCTTTGTTGCAAAATCTCCCATATGTCCTCGATCCTCCTCTACTTATCGGGAGCAGTCCCTCCTAGCAATCTGAGAGGCTGTCTCCAGGGCTTAAGTCCTCAGAAATGTCCACCAAATAAAACTGACTCTCAACATTTAGGTTATGCTTTTTTTTTTTTTTCAGTTGACACTCTAAAAAAAAAAATCCATAGCAAAAATCAAAGATCATCCTTAGGGATGACACGTCCTGTTGTGCACCATCACCTTCAAGATGAGTCCAGGCTGCTTCGTGGCCTGCCGGCTCCACACGTGAATCCAGGGCCTCAGCCACGGACAACCGTCGGCAGCTTAAAAAAACTGCAAAGTGATGTCGGCCAACCTCATCCCACACGTTTCCTGCTAGACAGAGATCCTACTGCCATGATGCCATTACTTGTCTACAGGTGTCTTTCAAATTTTTGCTGGCCTTAAAACACAAATGAATGTATGAAAAAAGTATGAATGAAATAAGTAGTTTGGGACCAATGACTTTAAATACTGACTGCCATGAAGAGGAATTCTGAAAAGGACAAAAATAATATGTGGAAAGAAAAGCTCTAGCTATATTTCAAACTAACATAAAGAAGAAAAGAGGTTTTAAGAGCTAGTAGCTCCCCTATATTTTAATGCTTCTAACGCTAATCAAGTTAGAGGAAATTTGGGTGGCTATGCTCAGTAAATCAAAGCATGCAGTGTTGTCAAAGAATACGTATCAAAGGAAATAAGTATTGGAATTGTGAATGAAATTTATTGCCTGCCATATCAGTAAACAAAGGATGCTGTGGCCAGCAAGTCAGCAGCCACTACCACCACCCCCAACAGTGAGCCGGAGGGAACTCAGGATGGATAAAGAATAGGATAGCCAGAAACACATCAAAGGAATGATTCCAGTGAGCCCAGACTTTGCATCTTCCCATACACAGAAAGGTGCTAAGTTCCTTAAGATACCTGGTTTCCTTTAATTAACAGAAATCTTGAGGTTCCGACTACCTGGTCTTTGTTGCAAAAACTGCCATATATCCTGGCTCCTCCCCTGCCTCTTCAAAGCGGTCTCTCCGAGCGATCTGAGAGACCATGTCTCGGGCTTAAGTCCTCAGAAATGTTCTCTAAAGAGAACACAACTCTCGGCTTTTAAGTTGTGTGTTTCTTTTCAGTTGACAGAATCCAAATGAGGAAAATATACAGTGTTCCAGACCCTAAAGGATGCATAAGGCTTAGACCAAAAGAACACAGAGGTGTGAGAAGGAGACAAAGTTCAGGATTAAAAAAAAATAAAAAGGACTCTTGACTTGGAGAAGATGTGCACAATGATGAGATCGTCTTATCTGAATTGTAGTGCATGGTTTTGGAGGCAGAAAAACCTGGGGAGAAATACACAAGGTCCTCGTGTTCTCCTGCCAAGCAGGTAACCTCTCTAAGTGCCAGATGCCATGAAGGATAAGTGACAAGTAGATGAACCACCATGTAAGTCCTCCCTCCAACAACAAATGATGTCTTTTTATCCATGTGTTCCTCTTGCCCCACTTCAAGGCTACATCTTCATTTTCACAGGTGGCAAAAAAAGAGCAAGACAAATCCCTCCAAAATTCCCTTAATAGATCCAAAATCAAAAAGAGCTCATTCCTCAAATCAAAAAGAACAAAGAAACCACAAAAGGTAACCATTCAAATGAGCCTCAGAGGCTGTGGGGCTAAGGAATTCACTGATGGCTGGATCTGTCCCATGAGAGTATTTTGCAAATCTTTTGCAGATCCCTGCTAAAGCCTCTGCCTCCCTCCAAAATGTACTGGAATGTACTGCCATCATTAATTCACAGTGAATGGTCAGCTTTCCCTTCAACTAATTGTGTACAAAAGAAGATTTCTCACTCACTCACGGGGAGGGTGATTTGCAAAAGGAAGTCAGAGAAGCAGGGTGTTCATGCTTCTGCAAAAAAGCTTGCCCAGAAGATGACTTATTACATTAGAAGTGACCAGAAAAACTCTATTATGTTGTTAGGAACATGCACAGCCAAATATTTGCTGATCTGCTCCTCCCTTGGTTCTTGCCAAAAGGGTTGATGGGCTGTGCTGCTTATTATGGTGTTTTTTATTATTATTATTTTTAACGCCAGGGCTGTATGGAACCCATTCTTAGAATGCCAGAGATTATGACAGGTCCCAGATCTTGTGAGCCAACCTAAACCTGGCTGGGCTCAGAGATGGGAGAAATGCCATCCGGGAACTGGCCCCTGTTCGTCTCTGAATGGATCAGGAAACGCAGGCACACCAGGATGAAGCTCCCCACGAAGGTTATGAGGCTATAATGAGAACACATCCAGATTCCCTGCAGGGGGAAGGCAGCCAAGAACTTGGAGGAGGAAGAGGAGGATCTAGAGAAGGGATGGCTGTGAAGGAGACACGCTCCAGCCCTCCAGACTTGACAATTAGGGATTAAGGGACCTAGAGAGAGCGAAAGCACCCAGAGGACATAAACCATTCACAACCATCTTTAGGGCAGGCAGACACAAGAGTTACAGAGAAAAGATCTTTGCTCTGATAGAAAGCCCAGAAAGATTAAGTCCTAGTGACCTGGGTATTAAGTGTGCCAGACGCTGTGCTGAGCTCTACGTGCACCATCTCATTTAATCTTTCTGATGTCCCTGCAATGGGACTCTTATCTCCTCCATTTTACAGACAGGAAACTGAGGCTTAGAAGTCTATGCTATTAGCTCGAGACCCAACAGCAGTGAGCAATGAACTCAAAACTCAGTGCTGCCTCTCCACGGAAAATCATTTGTGACAAAATCAATCCTAACAAAAGTTTTAGCACACCAGAAGTGTTCTGTAAATAATTATTAATACAATAGCTAATTAACTAATGTCAAATAAGGCAAGTCAGCACTGGATTAAAAGAGACCTGGCACTAGTCAGCTGTGTGACTTTGGGACACTTGCTTGCCCTCTCTGGGTGGCATTTTCTTCATCAACAAAGGGGAGTTTAGACTAGATTCTCACTGGGTTACATGATAAGATCAATGAGTCACATGGTGAGCTAGCATTTAAACTAAACTATCCATCAAGTCTAAGCCAGAGCCCTCCATGTAACTTTTATCCAAGTCCTTTCTGCTGCATGAAATTGCTGAGAAAAGGCATAGGGGCTGGAAAACACACACATCTTTCTAGAGCACACTGTGATTTGGTTGGAGAGGACACTGCCATTAACAAAAGGGTTCTTTATCACAGTTGCCACTTTATTCTCCGTGACCAGATTGTCCCATTTGTCTCAGTCAAGAGTGTTGCAGCCACTCCTGATTTTAAAGGGCCGCGTGAAGGGCTTCTCCCTTTGTTCAACCTGATGGCTCCTTCCTGGCAATTGAAATGCAGAGCCCTTTCCCACTAAAACGACCGAATAAGGACAGGAAACATCTATTAGCATGTGCTGAGAGCAAAACTATGACCTTGAATATTTTCAGCAGCTCCTTTAAAAAAATTCCTTTTTTTGGTTTTGTTTTTAAGGCATTAAACAATAGTGCATGAGCAGGACTTATTGGACTACAGAATTGGTTGTTTTTATATTCGTCCTTACGTTCCCAATTACCACACCATGTCATTTTCTCAGCACCAGTTGACTGCTCCCGGACACATCATTCTTCTCCTCTGTCCAGTTTCCATCAAGGCCTCCTCTTCCAGGAAGTCTTCCTTCGGTCTGTCAGGTAGACATGAGCACTTTTTGTAGGAGCAAATCATCCTTGAGGGTAGGGTGCATGATCTCTCCCCTTGACACTCTCAGCCCCTAGACAAGCACCTGGTGTAAGCGAGGCATCCAATACGCACAGTCGGCTTCCCTTCCTATCTGATGGGTCCGGGTCCATGATTCAACCAAATGTAGATCAAAAATACTTGGGAAAAACAGCTCTAGAAAACTCCGAAAAGTAAAACTTTAATTTGCCGCACATTAGTTTCTATTTTAAAAAGCATTTACATTGTATTTGCAGTGATGTACTTAGCATTTACATTGTATTAGCTATTAAAAGTAATCTGGAGATGGTTTAAAGTATACAGGAGTGTGTGCATGGTTCACATGCAAATATGTTCCTTCATATAGGAGATTTGGGTGGATTTTGGTATCCACGTGGGTATCCTGGAGCCAGTTGCTTGTGGATATCCATGAACTGCTCTCTGTTCAGTTGACCCTTGAACAATTTGGGAGGCTAGGGGTGCCAACCCTCCGTGCACTCAAAAATTTGCATATAACTTATAATCTGTTCTCAGTATCCACAGTTGCACATGCAAAGAATCATCCAACTGCAGGTTGTGTAATACTGTAACACTTATGTTGACAAAAATCCAACAATGAATATATGTATGTTCATGTATAACTGAAAAATTGTGCTCTACACTGGAATTTGACACAACATTGTAAAATGACTATAACTCAATAAAAAATGTTAAAAAAAAATCCATGTATGCAGTTCAAACCTGGGTTGTTCAAGGGCCAATTGTATTTGGTGAATAAATGTTGAAAGGATGTTTCAAAAAAATCAATTAAAGCATTAAGTAATAGATTAAACAAAATATAAATGATAAGAATAAGAGTTTTTAAAATAATGCTTCTCAGTGGCTCTACAGCCAAACATGGTTATTTTTCCCTCTGCAGGCTTAATGAACCATGTCACTTGAACAAGCCTTGTGTAAGTCAAAGCCAAGGACAGATCATTTATCTGGGAGAGAGGAAAGTGTATTTCTTAAAAGCCCAAAGACATTTGCATCAGAGCTTACTTTGAACCTTAACCCAGTTCCTGCCACTGGATGAAAGGATCACCACAAGCATCTCTGAGACACAGGCTGACCATCTCTGCCCCAGATCTGAGACTGATGGAAGGAGGCCACGTTCAAGTTACAGGCCCTGGCTGGTAGGAGATGGCTTAGCATGGAAGAGTGAAGGTTGAGTTATGGGGTGATTCATGTTGAAAATAAATCTACACAAGGGATTAATTTCAGAATGTCTCTCTTCTCAAACACTGAC
The DNA here is from genome assembly GCF_048564905.1 of Vicugna pacos. NCBI lineage: Eukaryota > Metazoa > Chordata > Mammalia > Artiodactyla > Camelidae > Vicugna > Vicugna pacos. The sequence continues at coordinate 19,245,978 of NC_133002.1, read as the reverse complement.
CAGAACTGTGGCCCCTATTCAGACGAAGTTGCTGCCTTGAAGCAACTCTACACAGGCAATGTGGTTCAGTGAAACAGTGACTGTAAACCTGGTCAGACCTCAATTGAAATCCTGCCTCTGAATAGCTCCGTGACCTTGGTCCTGCCCCATATCCTCTGAGCATCATTTTTGTCACTAGGAAAGCAGAGATGATAACACTTCATATGACATACCGTTGAAAGTAGGCATTCAGTAAATGGTCCTTTCCTTCTCTCCAGGTAGTCTGCCACTAGGGGAAAAGAACTGAGAGGAGAACTTCAGAAACTGGGACGAAATTGACCAGACTGCCAACTGGGAAAGGTTTACTGTTGAAAAATAAACTGTAGAGAGGAACAACAAAAGTAGGAATGCCCCAAAACTGGAATCTTTACCAAATCATTCACTTTAATTCTACAGACGTTTGTTGAACTCCCACCATGTGACAGACATTGTCCCGAGCCCTGAGGACACAAAGAGGAATCAGAGAGACAACCCATGCTATCTGAGGGCTCCCAAGCTACCAGGAGAGACAGTCATTCCTGCAAGAGGGATGCATGTGATGAGCATTTAGAAAGGGTGCTGTGGGAACACAGGGTCTAGCCTATACCATCAAAGGTAGCTTATCTGAAATTCCCATGGATACTGAGACAAAATGGATAAATAAGGACAAAATGGTAATTTTCTATTCCCCTTTTGCACTCAAATGACACAGATATTTCTTGCATTCTTACCATGTGCTGAGCCCTGAGGAAACAGTTAAACAAGAAACTATGAACTATCTCTGCTCCCTTAAAACCTCAAAATCCACCAGAGAAGAACAAAATAAATTGCAGAGATGCCAAGCGATATCATGAATAAAAGGCTCTGGAAACAGAGGAGGGGATGGTGGACCTGGACCCATGGGGAGATTAAAAGCACGCCAGGGAGGAGATCCAGCATTGGGGTGTGAACGGCAATGTCCCTGCTGCCCCCCCTGAGTTTTTGCACTGTCGTGTAAGTGATGCCTGCGGTGCCAGCTGGTACTGTTAACAACTTGAGGCATTAATGTAATACAGTGATGCCCTCAGAAAATAGAGCTGATGGAGATATTAACGTGTTCAAAAATAAATGCATCGTCTGCTGACTTGCTCACATCTCCTTCACACACGGTGAAGTTTACACAGGGCTAGAAAGAAAGAATACAGCGATAAAGTTCATTCAGCTCACAAGTCACAGCCAGGCCAAAGGTTAGTGTGTCTCCTGTAGCCTCATGCACTAAGTGACTGAAATGCTTCCACGTCCAGGGCCCTTTTCAGGTTTCAAAATACCTTTGCATTCAATGTGTGTTGGTTCTGCCCGACAAGTTCTGAAAACAAGAAGCGCAGGTATGTTATTGCCACTCTACAGATGGGGAAGCTGAGACTCGGTGAGAATTAGCCATTTCTAGAGTCTATGGCAAAAGAAGGGTGGAGGGTATGGTAGAACCCAAGTCTTCTGATTTTCTCTCCAGTGGTCTTCCAACAGCCCCCAGGCAGTTCTCAAACTATAATGTGCACATGAACCACCTGGGAGTCAAAAATGCAGAATCAGAGTCGTAAGTCCAGGGTGGGGCCTGAGAGTCTGCATTTCCAGCTGGCTTCATGATGCTAATGCTGCTGGAGAAAGGGTGCTCTTCACAATATAACAGGAGGGGAGGGCATAGCTCAAGTGGTAGTGTGCATGCTTAGCATGCAGGAGGTTCTGGGTTCAATCCCCAGCACCTCCTCTAAAAATAAATAAATGAACAAACCTAATACTTCCTCCCTCAAAACAAATAAAATTAAAAAAAATTTTAAAGCCTCTTCAGCATAATAAAAGATAATCATAGTTGTATTTCCCAGAAGAAATCATTTCAAAGGTTATGACATGGACGATCCATCTTACTTTTTCAAAATACCAAGCAGTAGTGTCTCAACAACTTTTACCTAAAGCAATACCTGGTCCCCATTGACGTTTGTGGGCCATGGGAGATCTCTGTTGGAGTTCATCTGTTTCACTTCTGGCCCTTGTCTTGGTCTCTTCTATTCTCTTTCTGGGTCTATCTCAGGCTCGGACTCTGACCGTATTACCCCTCTCTCATGCTTGACCCTCAGTCCGTGTCCTTGAATTACAATGACTAGTAAATGGCTGGCACTTTTACTCTCCACTGTGTCCTGCCTTCTGAGCAAAGGCCACCTCACCATGCTGCCTTTCAATAGACGAGGCAATGACAACTCATCTTCATAACTGATCAGTTGATAGCTACTCACCAAGTGCTCCAGTGTACTCAGGAGGCCCTGTGCGCCAAGATGCCCTGCCTAGAAATGAGGTACAAGGCGGTTTAGGACAAGAAAAGACATGGCATCAAGGCATACAATAAGGGGATATTCAGAGTAAGTCAAAGTGGGCTCCTGGAAGTAAGAGTGGGAAGAAAACATGCTCAATGCTGTAAGACATAGTCATTTCCCCCCAGGGTGCTTTAAATCTAGTTGGGGAAGGGGTGAGAATAATTGCACTTGTTTTTACTGATGGTAGAGGTAGCTATTAGTATATTTGTTCAATTTTGTGAGCTAGCATTCATTCCCCCTTTTCATGACAAAGCCAGTTGGGGCAGCATTTCCCTTATGGGTCGCTGTCTGGTGAGGTTCCCAGGCAGGATGCCTTGGTTTTGCCTGTTAAGGGGAGACCACGTGACCTAAGCCAGGTGAATCAAAGACTCTGTCCCTAGAATTTGAATTTTGAGCAGAGTGACCAGAAGATTGAAAGTGGCTGGAGGTGACACCCTCAATGGCTGTGACCCACGAATTCTTGGGTCATTCTTGCAGGAGCTGCTTTGTCTCCTGTCCTCTCTGAGTCTCTGAGTGGTTTTCTTTGATTATGTGAGTAATCCCATGGCCTTCCAACAAATTCCTGTTCTATGGCAGCTGGCCAGAGAGTTGTTTAAATCAAAGAATTCTAATTTATAAACACCTATATTTGGCTTGGTGCTATGCTATGTCTTTTTACACCTATGCTATTTAATCATCACCAAAACCAAAAGACAGAGGTGCTGTTGAGTCCGATAAGGAATATTCTCTCGCTCTGAGTTCTGAATGAATTGAGGAAAAGACAAAGATACCAAACACATCGTCTTTATTACTGACAGAGCATATATTTTCAGAGGAATGGATCTCCCAGTTCTGTATCCCAGAAGGAAGTAAACTCACACAGGTATCCTGCATCCTAGCAGACCCCCTAGTGGAGAGCAATCTTCTCCAAAATGTATGACATGAAGCAACAGAGAAGCAAACATACTTCATGTGAGCAACTCACTCTCAAGGGGAAGAAAGAGAGGACCTGAGCCAAGCATGATCAACTTGTTGTTCTTGAATTCACCAGTCAAGTTCGTTACTTCTCTCGACTCACCCCCTTTGAGGTGAAATAAGTAAGAGGGAGGGAAGGCGCTCTGTGCTCTTGCACCAACTGCGCTCCTTCTGGATGGAAGGAAATGCCCAAAGAGGGAAGCATCACTCTTCCCAAGAGCAATTAGCCCCCATTTTAATAATCCTAATCTTAACGATTTCCAGGAATTTGCTAAACAAATGTGTATGCATCACCTCATTTAATCTTCACAATCACTCTCTGAAGTATCTGCTAATAACCTGCCATTTTACAGATGGAAATACTCAGGCTTAGAGAGTTAACTAACTTTCCAGGCGACTCAGCTAGTGTGTGGTGAAGCCAGAATTCAAACCCAAGCAGTGAGACCCCCGATGTTGTGTTTTATGTCATGTAGCAGAATAGCCTCTGTGATAAGGAAACTGACACCAAGAGAAGTTAATTCACTGTGATAATCATTGATAGAGCCAGATTTCAAAGCTGCAGTCAGATCTGCCTGAATGCAAATGACATGTACTTAACCACCATACAAGTGGACGAAATAATGAAGAAAACTTTGAGTGCAACAGACACTCAGATAAGAGAAACATGAATTTAGCCTGGAGCACTCATAAAGGCTAGCTACATGGAGGGCTGGTGTCAGGATCTGGGTATTTAAAGATAGGTGGGATATATTTTGAGGAAGGCGTTTGAATTCAAGAGACCAGCATGAATCCTAGATTGTTAGCTAGAAGTGAGCTTAGAAAACGTAGAGTCCATGAGGAAGATGAGGAAACAGAGACCCAGGAGGTGGGGTGAGGAGCGGAAGGAGAGCTGAGATGATTAGATGAAAGGACCATGAGCGAGGGGATCTGACATAAAGTTGAGGAGATGAAACAGATGAAATCCCTGTGACAAGGTTTTAAACCAGGCGAAAACGTTTGGATCGTAAGATTCTTGAACACAGTTTGAGAGAACGACCCACCACGGAACCTGTCAGTGATTCTCACCATGGAAGGACAAGCCAGTGAGAACCAGGTGGAGATCTCAATCCACAAGGAAGGTGATGAGAGCCTGAATGAGGCAGTGAAACACTCATGGAAGGAAGTGGTGAATCTGACAGCCATCTGCAGTTTGGCGCTGTGAATGACTTAGGGATAAAGAGGAGAGAAAAAGTAAAAATTAGTACCGGTTTCTAAACCAAGGGACTTGTATCACTTGGAGAAATCGGAGAAATAGAAAGTTGACTTTGGAACCCTGTCTCTTTTCTTCCTGCCTCTGAAACTCTGTATGGCTCCATGGAAACCCATTTGGAACCCAGCTGTAGTGCAGAGCAACTCCTCATTACTTGCCCCTCCTGCTTTCTTAAGTGTCAAAGAATGGACCAAGGAAATGCAGAGATTGAAGCCTAAGCTTTACTGATGGGCCTCTGCTGATGGCTAGATTGGCAGATGCTGGGGTGGGGGATGCGGTGGTTCCTCCAGCTTCCTCCCTGAACTAAATCACTCTACTGATGCAGCTACAGATGGAGGGTACAGGCACCCATCGCAGTAGGTTCAGATAGGTCAAGAGAATCAGAGATGAGAGGTTTAGCTGTACATGAATCCTGTTCAGTGGAGAAGTGTCAGGTTTACTCCACCTTACAAATGAATGGTGGAGACGGGCAGGAGCAGGGTGAGGTGCACAAGTCCAGGGGCACCTGAGTGGTGTCCTTGGGTGGAAGGATCAGGGGTGTGTGTATTCACAGTATGTAATGACCCGTACAGCCCAAGTATCAACCAATCAAAATGGGTTGGGCATTAAGTAGTCATACCTTTAAACCAACCAGGAGGGAAAATGGGTGAGAAAAGGTAAAATCTAATGGAAAGCACAAGGGAAGAGTATTTTTGCCAGACCACCTTCTGGGTCATCAGTCAGCCTGTCCAGTGATTGGGTGCTCACCCCTGGTCCAAATGCAGGGTCCAAATCGACCAGTACTCACATGATGACTTATGCACAAGGAGCATCTTAGAGGGGACTATGCAGCTGAGGGGTGTTCTGAATGGCAGTCTCTACATCTCATCTTCATCAGCCAGACCCTCTTTACATCCCAGTACGAAGGACTCTTCACCTCCATGAAGGTGTCCCTGCTCACCCTTAGTGCAAACATCATTTCCCTTCTATATAAGCACTTATCACAATTTATATCTCATTTATGATATTTTTTTACCCTGAACTGTGCTTTTTTTTTAACACACATCTCTTCTTTGTTGGATTGGACTGTAAACTCCTTAAGGGCGGGGGTATGCCTTATTCATCCCTGTATCCCAGTGGTTCTCAACCAGTGGCAATTTTTTTTGAAGTATAGTCAGTTACAATGTGTCAGTTTCTGATGTACAGCACAATGTCCCAATCATGCATTTACATACATACACTTTTTTCATATTCTTTTTCATTAAAGGTTTTACAAGATATTAAATATAGTACCCTGTGCTATACAGAAGAAATTTTTTTAATCTATTTTTATATATAGTGGCTAACATTTGCAAATCTCAAACTCCCAAATTTATCCCTTCCCACTCCCTTTGCCCTGGTAACCATATGATTGTTTACTATGTCTGCGACTCTGTTTCTGTTTTGTATATTTATAAAATGGAATACTACTCAGCCATAAAAGAGAATAAAATAATGCCATTTGCAGCAACATGGATGGACCTGGAGATTATCATTCTAGTGAAGAAAATCAGAAAGAGAAAGAAAAATGCCATATGATATCACTCATATGTGGAATCTAAAAAAAAGAAAAAGAAAAGAAAAAAGGAGGAGACCAGTGGTAATTTTTTATTGTTACAACATGGAAGGGGAGGGAGCTATAGGCATCTAATGGAGGTCAAGGGCACTGTTCAACGTCCTACAGTGCACAGGACAGCCACCACCACCCCAACATACACAAACAAATGTCCTGTATGTCCAGAATGTCAACAGTGCCAAAGTTGAGAAGTCTTGCTGTACCCTTAGTGCTTGGCACCCAGTAGGTGTTCAATGGGTAATAATGAATAAATGTTCAGTGAATAAACAGACAAAAGGATGGTTTGCATTTTTTAAATAGCTCATCTCTTGATTGAATCCCCTCGGTAAGGGTTGGCTCATGGGTAATGTGATTGGTTGTTTTCGGATGGAAGGACAATCATGGTGACCTGCATTTTGTAAAATGGTGCATGATCTGTCTGCTTCTTTCTCCCTTCAATGGTGCTCTATTGTCTGTAGAGCAACTCCTAAGGTTGGCAGACAAGGCCCTCCACGATCAATCCCTACCTACCATGTACCACTCCCCATCACATACCCCATACTCTAGCCAGCTCCACTAAATTATATTCAGCTCACAGTACATACACTGCTATTTAGAATTTTCATGGCTTTGCAAAACATCTTCCCTTTGCCAGAAATTTTTATCCAACCCTCTATCATATCTACTTGTTGAGGGTCTATTCACCTAGTTCAACTTGTCTATTTGACTTTTATGTACAGTTCACCCTTGAACAATGGGAGTTTGAAATGCACAGCTCCACTTATACAGAAAATTTTTCTAATAACTACACAGTTATCCCTCAGTATCTGCAGGGGATTGGTTCCAGGACCCACAGTGGATACCAAAATCTAAGAATGCTTAAGTCCCATAGTTGACCTTCTGTATCTGTGAGATTGTGGGCATGTTTTAAATTTGTACCTGCAGTTGGTTGAATCTTTGGATGGGGAACTCATCAATCAGGAGGGATGGCTGTATTCCCTTATTCACCATGGAGACTTGAGCAGCCTTCTTTTGCGATTTTCCTTGTGTCTGTTGTTCCTGTGTAGAATTTCTATGATATTATTATGTCTATTTGTTTGACATATGTTCCTTTCACCTAAACTGTGAGCTTCTTTGGGATATATATCTCCCCAGCATCCATCTCCATTCTTGGCAAATAAGTGGTGCTCAATTATTGTTCGATGATGAAATGAATGAATGGATGAATAAAAGATGTTCTAAGAATAATCCTATCTGGTGCTAGAATGACAGTCCTCTGAGGTTTAAGGTCTAAACCCACAGGTTTGGACAAATCAGGTGGATCTGTAGGTTGACATATAAATAGCCAAGTTGTAATAAGGTTATGATGAGAAATATGCATACATTCCAGCATGCTTGTAATAAATCTAGCCAGTAAATCTCTTTATTGATCATTCTTAATACAAGAATCCTTAGACCTGTGGATGGCAAACTGGGATGCTATGGACCAGTGGTTCTTAAATCTGCCTGCATATTAAAGTCATCTGGAAAGCTATTAAAACTTTAAAATAGATACCTCAGGCCTAACAGAATCTCTTGGGGAGTTGGTGGGGTGGGATGGCATGATTTAAAACAAAATACTGAATTCCCAAGTAATTCTAATGTGCAGACAAGGCGGGGAAATTCCTGAGCTCTGCATAGAGGCAAACACCATCAAGACTTCCGTGGTTATAGGAAAATACGAGTTCCCTCAAAATGAAAGTGACCAACGGAAAATTTTTTACTTTCTATAGAATGGGAGGGAGAATGGGGCACCATTGCACACAGTGGGAACCAAGCCCATCACTTCCACCGGAGAATCTACAATGTAAAAGTTGACCTGATTTCTTTTAGAAATTCAGGCTGCAACAGGGAAGATCATTGCAGGGAGGCTGACGGGTCAGCCGGATTTTGGAATGCCAAACCCTCTGATGTCTTCCCACCTCTTTCTTCAGTACGGGAACTGTACCATGCATACGTGGCGGGACTGTCCATGGACACTGCATTGAGCTAATGATAGAGATCTTGAACTATTTTTAAGTGTTATTCTGACGAGAGAGTCTCAACTAGCAGTGTACATGCAAATCATGAAAGAAGAATTTTGAAATAAAAATCTCTGAAGACAGAATCCATTTTGTTTGTTTGTTAATTATAAATTCCATGGGTAATTTTCAGGACTTACTCCTGGTTAAGTAAAAGTACTTTAAATGAACCAGCATCTGGTATAAAATCAATTCACCAAATTATCAAACTTAAAAGCAAAAAGAAAGCTCAGTATCATCTTCTAAATGTACTGAATTCTTGCTTTTTCCAAAGGCATATTGATTCCTAAATAAACCAAAGAGTATTACTTGGAGACCAAGTGGCATACGACTCTATCCGGGACATGAACTGCAAGTAGGCAATGTTCTGTTAATAATACCAGCATCTGTTCTGCATTTTCAACTGGAAAGCAAGTATTTCCCATCTCACTCCACGGATTCACTCTTTGAAGCACTATAAATGCTGCGACAGAGTCTCTCTTTCCATGCCAGTGGATTGGGCTGGCCTTTTATAATCACTGAGATTAATTTACAGAAATATGTAATAAAAGTCTTTCAAGGAAAAAAAAAAGGCCTTGAAATGCTTGCGGATTGGAGTACGGGCACATGCTGTTAACAGCACATCCATGCCAGTGGCCGTTTGCCTTGCTGTTTCAGGTCTACATCTGCTGCTGGTTAGCAAAAATTCCATTCACAGCTGTCCAGATGAATCAAATGTCCAATTAGCATTTCTTGCTCAGTGACAGGATTCTGCCCAGAACAAAAATTTTAAACCAGAAAGCACAACAGAACAGAAAGTTTTATTCGTATTCTTGCTGAAAACAGTGCTCTGTGAATTCTTGACTGTCTTCTTAGGGGATAAACAAAAGCTATAGGAAGCCAACGAAGTCTTCTAACAATGTTTTTTTTCCCCCAGAAACAGTTAAGTTCAAAGAATTTCAGTTCATTATGTGCATGCCTTCATGGTGAAAACCCAAGTTCTGTTCTTTTCTCTTCCTAGGTTCCAAAAGATCATAAATATCTTAAGTTTACCATCCACTACAAATGGAAGATGGTTCCACTAATAAAACCATCTCTTGTTTTCAGTTTAAACCTCTAAGGTCACAGGAAAATGAACTCAGCCTAATCTTCAGATTTCCTTTAATGGTGATAAGCAGAATTTATTTTGTATTTATATGCTCAAGTATGCTAAGGTACTTAGCAAAATAGCTAGAGTTCTAACTCAAAGAGACTCAACAGTAGAAGAGCCCAAGAAGCTATCTGTGTTCCTCCATTGCTTAACATCTCTTTAATGATTTTCAACTTTACATAGAATAAAATCACCAAGGAAGGACTAGCATGATTTAGCCTTTAGCTGTGTTTCCACTCCCAACTTCTGCCTCTTTCCCCTTGGCCCATATGCCCCAGACACATTAGCCTAATTTCAGCTCTCTCAGTAAACCAAAATCTTCTCTACCCCAGTACCTTTGCACATGCTGTTTCTCCTGAATACTTTTCCTACCTCTCTGTCTTCTAGAGCTTTACTTCCTCTGATAGCCCTTCCTGATCATATCTATCTAGCCCCACCTTTCTCCTGTTGTAAACCCTTTCTAATTTTCTTTGTTTTTTTATACCATTCGTCACAGTTTGTAATTTGTTTTGTGTGTACTTTTTTTGGCCTTTATTTCCTATTGGGAGGAAGTCTCTAGAAAGACAGAGCTTAAGTTATTCTTGTTCATCATAGTATCTCCACTGTCTAGCACAGTGCCTTTTACTTTCTAGTATCTCAATAAATTTCAGATGTTTATAAAAATAAGTGAATGAATGCATGAAGGTGAACTAATATTTTCATTAACAACGTGACCGAACCATGCTTTACAAAGGAACAGATAGCTTTCTGTTCTCTGTCACAGCTAAGGAATCTAAGAAGGTCTTCCTAAATTAGGACATTTTGCTGTAACAAGGAAGTAAACATTTTCAAATGGACTTAAGTCTCATACTAATAACTGTCACTTGTACAGCACTTTATAACTCACAAAGCTTCCTTGCACTTTACTATGTTATATTATATATATATTATTATATTACACTCCTATATTATATATACTATAGGGGAAAAGACTAAGTACAGAATTTCCATACCTTCTTAGTTGCCCAGGATCACAAATTAATAAGAGACAGAACTAGGACTCAAACCCAGGTCGACTGGTACTTAATTTAATGGTCTTTCTTTCCCTACTCACTCCCCGCCTCATTAGTCTTTCTGTCTTGCAGGCAGGTGACTCCTGCCAAAGTCTGGAGATGATTTTCAGAGGAATCTACCCTGAAGGAGAAATATAGTTTGATCTCAAATTTGATTGAACGTACAGCTAAATTAACTTGCTGGAGAAAATACATTTTCTAGGAGCAGTTTCCTAACTGCTCCAGTTTGTAAACCATTAACAAACACAGGGCACATGTTCAAAACCAAACTAAACCATGAAAAACACACAATGGAAGAGACCAAGGAAACAGCAGTCTCTCTCTCTCTAACCCAATAGGGAGTTCACTGCTATCCATATTAAGGGGACTCGCAGGGACGAGACTCAGCCAGATTTTCTTTTTCTCTCTCGAGACCGTTGTACACATGCTTTGCTTAACGGAAGTGCCCCCATAGCCAGAATTGTTCCGTTCACTGTCATTTGCCCATGCCAAAGTTGATTTTTATGACAAGCTTCACGGTTAACGTTGCAGCCCAGATGTTTCCATGGCAGCGTGAAGCTGTGGCTGCAGAAATCAGCTTCCCCTCCAGTCACACTGGTGTTTAAAGCAGTAATTATAAGAGCAATTTTTAAAGTCAGCTAAGTTTTATTATTATTTTTTTACATAATGATCTTACCGTTTTTATTTAAATAAATGTTCATCTAGAAATTATTTTTATTCTTGTTATGTTGTGACCAAAATTAAGAAAGGGTAAGGAAGGTAAAAGGGGGAAGGAGTGGTGAGGGGAGGAGGGCTGTGTTCCAGAACGCCAGTGACTTGCATTATTAATGGAAATAAATTTGAAGACCCACTTTCTTTTTCAATATTAAGATGCTTTGTAATTACAGCATTTCTCACTCCTGTCAGCTTCTCAGCATGCCTAGGAAATCTGGACATATTCCGGGGAAGAAGAAGTCTAATCAAGATGTAGCGGCTAAGGTCATAGTGAAGGCAGTGTTCACAGCAGGGACGGGGAAGACCAGGAGAAGGGCACTTGGAGATCTGCTCTATATGTGTTTGCTTCCTCAGCAGTTTTCTTTCTCTTTCAAAATTCTGAGCAGAGAGCCAGCTGCACGCTAAGCATGTGCAAACACAGTTGACCATTGTCACCAAATGCAACTGGCAACAAATTTACTCCAAAACATATTTCCTAACATTCAGAATTATTATGCTGCAGAGTAGTTAGCATAAACGGAAAATGATTCACACGAAGGGTGGAATTACATTTACATTGTCAGACAGAAACGTTTCTCTTTTTTTTCCCCCCTCTTGTTTTTATTTTTCAGAATCATTTGCACTGGTGTCAATAATTTACATTTAACGTATTTAATATAATCAAGAGACAGATATGGACACACACACACACACACACACACACACGGTGAGAGTCAGCTCAAAAGCTAAGACACCCAATGCTTCAAACCCAAATCCTCTTCATTACGGACCTAAATTTCTGCTCCTTTCCCACTAACTCAGCCCTTTCCACAGTCTGTTCTTGAGACCCATCCATCTTGGAAATGCCTGATCTGTGTATATACAATTCTCACCTCCATTCCTGATCTCTTTGGTGCCTGAGAGTCCAAGAAAAAAGCAAAGGAAACCTAAATAGGTATTAAATAATCAGGACTGTGGCAGGTACTTCTATACGGATCTCATTTAAATTTTTCGAGAATCTAGCCAGCCTGATGTTGCACGTATTTTTATATACACAGAAGTTGAAGTGCAAAGGTTTGCTCAGGATGACAAAGATAGTAAGTGATGAAACTGGCCAGGAGTTCAAACTCCGCATGTCATGCTCTTTCCATGGCAACATGGAAGACCTCTCGAGAATGGGACTGCAGATAACCCTGGCTGTTTAGGCTGAGAGAGTAATAGACAACTCCTCCCTTGGGATTCTACCCATCTTCTCTTCTATGTGATTCCACTGGAGATGGGAATTACTAATCTTTCTCTAATCATACGGCCTTCTCTTCTAAGGGCTGGTACAAGCGTCAAGGTTGTCCAGCCCTGGTACTGCACACCTCCATCAAACTAAGTGGTCCAGGGAGTGGACACAGAGCCAAGCAAGGCCAATGACATCTATCTCTAGAAAATGACAAGTGGACTATAGGTAAAACCTACTTCTTCCTAATGAGTTTGCCAAGCTGAAACAATGCAATTATGGAGCTGCTGGAAGTTATATTTCCCAGCTACAGAAAGGGGTTTCTCTGCTGTAGCTGAGAATAAGGCAGAAAGACCAGACGACATGCTCTTTCCCTTCTTTATGTTTTTGCATGTATGGGTCTCTACAACTAGGACATCTCTTTTGCTTTTCCATCAGAAAAGGAAAAGAATATAGCTAACTCCTATCTCATCTCAGACATCAGAATCAAAATCCTACTATAGTATTTGAATGGGACGTTGGAATTTGACTGGATGAACCTTAAGCTTTATCTAGAAGAGTAAATGCAAATGCCAAGGAAGTTGTTTTTATTTTTATAATTAGGGAGAATTTGTCCTTATACTATAAATTATTAATAACAAAATGGTATGATGAGATAATAGCACAAAAGAACCATGTAACCAAAAAAAACCTAGAAATGTTGGTTATTCTATATATAAAGGAGCATTTCATCTCATATAAAATGAATGCCAGATGAATTAAAGATCTACAGATCCAAACAGTCATAATATTGAAGTAGAGAAATCCTTCCTAAGTTAACACACAAAGTGAAAAAAAAAGTAACAGATTATCTACATTAAATAAAATTTTACAGGGCAAAAGATGTTATAAGCAGTGTTAAAAAATTAAGCCAGTAACAATAAACAAACAACAATCTGGGAAAGGTGTAAATGGCAGATGTTTGGGGGGAGGTTATAGCTCAAGTGGTAGATGCATGCTTAGCATGCATGAGGTCCTGGGTTCAATCCCCAGCACCTCCTCTAAGAATAAATCAATGAATAAACCTAAATACCTCCCCCCACCACAACAAACAAACCAAAAAAATTGGCAAAAAGAAAAAAAGTTACTTAAAAAAAAAGGTAGATGTTTACATAGAAAGAGACAGACACAGAAACAGAGAGAGAGAGGAAACAATTCTAATACAAATCAGTAAAAAGATTAGAACTATCCAAAAATATAAAGTGCTGAATTTCCGTCATGTTTCAATTCATGTTGTCAGTGGAAATATTTACCTACCTGTAATATTTCTATAGAATTAAGTCATTAATGGCCCAATTCTTAGATTGAGCCTACTGCATATATAAATGGAGACCTGTAATCTTTTTTTTGATAAAGTCTTTATTTGGTTTCAAGAATAAAATTTCTCAAGTATTCTGTAATTAAAAAAAAAAGACTAAAACTATCCAATACAAAAATGGGCAAAGTGAACAGACAATCTACATTACAAATTTTTTCAAAAATCTATTTGAAGAGGTCCAACTTCACTACATTAAAAAAAAGCTGAAAAACAAAACAAGATAAAGTGTTTTAATCTTTCAAATTAACAAGCATTTATATACATTATTGGCAAGGGTGTAGGCAAGGGTGTACCCTTGGCGGGAAGACAAATTGATGCAATTTTTATGGAGGACAATTGGGCAATATTTATCAAACTTTAAAGGATGTCTATCATTTCATTTCTAGGAGTTTCCCCTACAGAAGTATTGGCTCTTGGGTAAAAATAAATACTACTTCTTACAGCATAAAATTGGAAACTCTCTAAATGTCCCCTAAGTAAAGGAATGGCTAATTAAATTTTGTGCATGCATTAAATAGCATACTATAAGTCTATAAAAAGTACAAGACAGTCTATACTTACCATCATATATTACATATTGATTAGTGACAAAAGCAAGATATAAAAAACATTTAGTGTGAATTGTTTCCAAAAATTCTACTGCTGTGAATGTTATACATAGCTTATCTATGTGCGTACGTGGCTTACTAAATGAGTTGAACTGAGTAACCAACAGAAAATGGCTATACGTTTGTTTTCACGTTTCCCCTTCCCAGTTGTATGTCACAGGCAGACCTCGTAGTCTCTTTTCTGATCACTTGAAGGTACTGAAAAATAAAGTCAGTCTAAATCAAAATGTCAGTTTTACATCCAATTTAAAATCTCTTGCCTCTTCCTAATAGAGGCTTAACTGCAGTTTGGAGACCAGTGGTGGGATAAGGGGGAATGTTAAACCTCTTAACCTTTCTTCCTCTCCTCCCACCTTTGCTGATGGCTTCTACAGGGTCAAATCACAGAAAAGGAGGTTTTCAAGGAAAAGAGCCAGATGTCTTGTTTGACCTGTGCTGTGATCATCCTCACATCCTGCAAGGGACTCTGCGGTGGCAGGCACCCGCTCTAGCTCTCTGGTGATGGTTCACATCCCTGCCTCCCTCCCCATCGGTGCCCTTACCATGTGTGCAGTGCTGCAGCCTTCAGCCAGGGAGGAGATCTCTGTTTCCTTTCCCAAAGGCATGAGCCACTTATGGAGGGAGCCTCCTTCCTGGGTCTGAAATAGAGGGGAAAAGCCAAAGACTTTTACCAATTCCAATTTCAAGTACTGGTATTTCAAATTAATTTCTAGCTGATTTTACATAGGCTGTTAGTGATGATGTCATTGGTCTCATTTTGTTTGTTTTAGTAAATCCTGGGTATCATGCCTCTCACTTCTCACCCATGGGCTTCAGCTTTGTGCATTAGCTGCAAATCCAGAACAATAGGAAATATCCTGTTAAGCATCCGGTCACCTTTATACCCCCCACCCTCTCATGCACACAGATATAGATCTGCTTTGTTAATGGGGAACAGGAAGTGGGAGACCCCAAAATTGTGAACACCAGTCACTTCTGCAGGGGAAGTGGGGGCCAGGGGAGGGGTGACTTCTATTTTTCACTCTATATTTCTGTATTGTTGAATATGCTTGCAATCAGCATGCAATTCTTTTGTAATTAAGAAAGCAATAGAAAAGTAATGATAGTCATAATAATAAAGTATTGATAATAGCTACCATTGTTAAGTCTCAAGGTACCAGAATGCGTGCTGGATGCTTTACTAATATTATCTGTTTTAATCCTCTTCACAGCCCCACGATTATGCCCTTTTGAGAGATGAGGATTCTCTGAGGCCAGCTTGACCAACGTTCTAAATTGTGCTGGGCTTAGAACCCAGGGTAGTCTGACTCCAGAAATCCTCAGTGGTTCTTATGGTACATTCTAATCTTCCAGAGCACTTAGCAGGGTGACAGGTGGTGAAACACTCAGTGTTGGGTGACCTGCTGCCTCTTTTTATTTGCAGTACCCAGCACAGACCCTCTGTGTAACAGATGTGTATTAGGTGCTCAACAAATGCTTGCTGAGTGCATTGGGAGATCATATAATTATCTTTCAAACCAGGACCCTTCTGAAAGTGGTAGTGAGTGTTCCTCATAGCTACACAGCTACAGCTCATGAAAATCATGACTGTTCTGGAGAAATGAGGCTGAATAGTCACCCTGTTGGTGGAAGGAAGGAAAGAGGACAGGAGGGAGAGAGGAAGGGAGAGGGGGTATAGGAGAGGAGAGGAGGGTGGGCAGAATATATCTATGGTGTTTTATTATCCTGCAAATTTTTGTGTAGTGCATAAAGCTTTTTCACAATTAGTGACGTGAAGCTTGAAAAGAAAACAGACCTCGGAGAAATAGTAGATCTGTGTAAATGAGTCTTAATCACCCTAGATTATTGATTTCAAGTCATAAAGGGGGAGGGTGAAGAGCTCTCAGGAAGGAAAAGAAGGCTCAAGCTTTGGAAGGAATAAAAGTCTGTTTATTTTCAACCCTTGACAGACATATAGTGAGTCTGTGAGGAGACTCAAGGATACATCAAAGAACAAATGCCCCAGAAAGGAAGTTCTCTCTGGCAGCTTGGGTGGAGGAGAGAGCTGGAGAGGTTCGCCTCTTCTCCGTCGAGGATTGTGCTGGAAGCTGCTGGGGGAGGGGCAGAGATGCCAGTTCACGTCCATAGCCAGGTGAGGCTCATCCAGTCCGGACCACTTAGCTGAGAGGAGGAAGGGCCTGAGCTGGGGAATGAAAGACCTGAACAAACCACCTGGGCAAGTGGTTGAAGCTCCTCTGAGCCTCACTTTCCTCTTCTGCCCATTTGGGGTGACACCACGTACCTTGCAGTGGGAGGTGAAATTTCAGAGAAGCAAATATGGCAGGGGTGCACCTTCCTTACCGGGGTCAGTCGTTTTAAGCACTTGTTCTTGTAGAGTGAGCAGCCTGGGAGCTGTGTTCCACTAGTCTGTGCTCTTTCACATCTGCCGCTGATGCTCTGGACGATGCTACAGACTGAATATTCATGTCCCCCACCCCAAATCCATATGCTGAAATACTAGCCCCCAGGGTGATGGTATGAAGAGGTGGGGGGGGTCTTTGTGTGATTACATCATGAGGGTGGGGCCCTCATGTAGGGATTAGTGCTCCTTTAAAAGAGACGCCAGAGATCTCCCTTGCCCCTTCGACCATATGAGGTTATAACGAAACGACAGCCATCTGTCTGTGAGGAAGCAAGGCCTCCACCAGATTCTAAATCTGCCCTTGTCATGATCTTGGACTTCCCAGTCTCCAGAACTGTGAGAAATAAACGTTTGTTGTTTATAAGCCACCTAGCCAATGGCATTTGTGTTATGGCAGCCTGAACGGACTAAGACAGACAGAGCACACCCCCTTAATGTTGTCCTGCAGGGCACGTCACGGGCTGAATGACAGCTTCGGCTTGATGAGAACTTGGCTCTCCACCCCACTACTTATGCCCATCTTCCGAGAGGATGCCCAATGTGGGGTCAGTGAGGTCATGGGCTTTTCATTCTGTGGGATTCAGGGCGCCTAAAGGGACGGGCTGACTGTATGGGGTCTGGCACCCCTGGTGGTGGGTAGGTTCACAGAACAGGTCAGGGTAAGCGCATGTGTGCGCGTGCTCGTGTGCACACGTGCACAGGCGTCTTTATGTGCGTGCATGCGTGTTCGGTGAGAAAAGCCTCGAGATGAAAAGGATCGGGGTCACTGATGGACCCCAGATTAACTCGCAGGCATGCTGAACCCCTGGGTCTAGAATGCCCACTGGTGCTACACATGGCAGGGAGAAGAAGCCCGAATCACACTGGATAAATCTAAATTTTCTCATGTCATTTGACGTTATTAAAACTTAATGAGAAAAGCCTGAGCAGAGGAGAAGTCTAGCTTATTAAGCTCATTTTTTGCTCTTTTTTTCATTTTAGGAAGAAAGTCAAATTCAAAGCTCACACACAACAAAGGAGCGCTCACTCCCCTTTGTGTTTTGTTTACATTGGGCTTAAATTAGGCCTAAGAAGGAGGGAATTCATTAAAATCCTGATCTGTGGTGTTGGCAAGTTGCCATCTGAAAGAAATGTATTGCTTCCTTTGACAGCGTTTAGAAGAGAAATAACAAATGCCAAAAATAAAATTAGAGTTTTGCTTGATGAGCCCATTTATAATGTTTTCCTCAGATTACAAAAAAAAAAAATCACAAAATTAGAAAGATAAAGAAGAAAAGGATTAATTCTTGATAGGTTTTTTCCCCTACTTAAAATATCCCTAGACAGTGTGTGCATTACGTGTGTTTTCTTGTAGCACTTTTCTACGAGGACACACATACATCCATGGACATGCGGGTATGTGGTGCCATGAGCATCACACATTCATTATACATGAGTTTGTGTCCTGTTCTTTTCCACTTAATCTTATTTTCATTGCTCCTGACACTGCATATTATTTGAAAACAATTTTTCCATGGTTGCATACTATCCATCACAGATTAGACATAAATTATCATCAATGCAAGAGTCCCCTACCATTGTCTGTGGGACGTTTCCAGTTGGTCACCATTTTAAGTAACGTCTGAGAAGTAACCATGTTTAAATATAAATTTGGAATCAGCTGTCTCCTTAGATTCTTAGAAATGGAATTTTTATATCCAGAGACGTGGTCATTTTAAGGCTTGTAGGATACTTCTTATGAGATGTCTCCCTATGAAATTTGTCACCGTGTGACTCCCGCAAGAGGGGAAGTGAGCCTAGAACTCACCTCACCCTCACCAACCTCAAACATCCTCCAATCATGCCAATCATGTGTGTCCTTTGTGAATTTTTATGCCAGGGTTAGTGTTTGCATAATTCAAAATTTATCCTTTTTAATATAAGGCTATTAGCCCTTCATTTTTTCTGCAAATGGATTGTTCAATTTGCTATACACCTTTGATATTGTTTTGGTGCTGGTGACAAACTACTTACTAGTTTAAAAAAAAATATTTTTAGGCAGCCAGGTGCAACAATTTTTTTTTACTGTTTCAAACTAATATGTGTTCTTTGCACTTTTATTCCTTTATTATTAAAGTATAGTCAGTTACAATGTGTCAATTTCTGGTGTAAAGCATAATATCCCAGTTATACACATACATATATTCATTTTCATTAAAGGTTATTACAAGATATTGAATGTAGTTCCCTGTGCTATACAGAAGAAATTTGTCTTTTTAATCTATTTTTATATATGATAGTTGACCTTTGCAAATCTCAAACTCCCAAATTTATCCCTTCCTACCCTCTTTCCCTTGGTAAGCATAAAATTGTTTACTACATCTGCAAGTCTGTTTCTGTTTTGTAGATGAGTTCATTAGTGTCTTCCATTTTCTCTTTTTTAGATTCCACATATGAGTGGTATCATATGGTATTTTTCTTTCTTTTTCTGGCTTACTGCACTTAGAATGACGGTCTCCAGGTCTATCCATGTTGCTGCAAATGGCATTATTTTATTCTTTTTTATGGCTGAGTAGTATTTAATTGTACAAATATACCACAACTTCTTTATCCAGTTATCTGTTGATGGACATTTAGGTTGCTTCTTAGTTATTGTAAACAGTGCTGCTATGAACATTGGGGTGCACGTGTCTTTTCGAATTAGAGTTCCCTCCGGATATATGCATAGGAGTGGAATTGCTGGATCATATGGTAAAGTCTGGGTTTAGTTTTTTGAGGAGTCTCCATACTATTTTCCATAATGGCTGCACCAAACCACATACTCACCAGCAGTGTAGGAGGGTTCCCTTTTCTCCACAGCCTCTCCAGCATTTATTGTTCATGGACTTTTTAATGATGATCATTCTGACTGGTGTGAGGTGATACCTCACTGTAGTTTTGATTTGCATTTCTCTGATAATTAGTGATATTGAGCATTTTTCATGTGCTTATTGACCATTCGTATGTCTTCATTGGAGAATTGCTTGTTTAGGTTTTCTGCCCATTTTTGGATTGGGTTGTTTGAAGGTTTTGTTGTTGTTGTTATTATTAAGTTGTATGAGCTGTTTATATATTCTGGAAATTAAACCTTTTTCAGTTGCGTAATTTGCAAATATTTTCTCCCATTCCATAGGTTGTCTTTTTGTTTTACTTACGGTTTCCTTTGCTGTGCAAAAGTTTCTAAGTTTAATTAGGTCCCATTTGTTTATTCTTGCTTTTATTTCTATTGCCTGGGTAGACTGCCCTAGGAGAATATTGTTAAGATTTATGTTGAATAATGTTTTGCCTATACTTTCTTCTAGGAGGTTTATCATATCTTATATTTAAGTTTTAAGCCATTTTGAGTTTATTTTTGTGTGTGGTGTGAGGGAGTGCTCTAACTTCATTAATTTACATGCTGCTGTCCGATTTTCCCGACACCACTTACTCAAGAGACTGTCTTTTTTTTAAAAAGCCTTTTCCTGTTGCTTGTAATTTCTCATCTATCCATCTATCTGCCAATACTTTCTTCCTGTTCTTAAGTTAAAAAAAATTTAACCCACGTGAAATTAATCTTCTGGGAAGTGTAAAATATGAATCTAACTGGAGTTTTCAAACAGATTTAACAACCTCAGTATTCGTTTCTGAGTATTCCCGTCCCTGTTGTTGGTACATTTTATTTCACCATATATTTGATTTATTTACTATTTATTTACTACCAGCTCTCCATCCTGTTCCACTTACTCCTCTTCTGCTTTTTGCCTCTTACCCCCAAATTAAAATAGTTGGGTAACTTGTTTTGATATCTGATAGTTTACAACCACTTTAACATGTTTTGATATACTTTCTTAATCATGTCTTTATTTTATTCTTTCAGATGAAATTCAGAATCAATTTGACAAACTCCTCAGCCTATTTAATATTCCACTGAGATCGGGTATTTGGGGAATTTTATACCTTAGTACTGGGGAGTATGGGTTTCAAATGTAAGAATTCAAACCTACTGTTTGCTCTTTTCATGTTATGTGACCCTGGGCAAATTATTTCACCTCCTGCTAGCTTCATTTTCCTCCCCTGGACTATAAGCTCCATGAAAGCAGGGTCATGGGGCTCTCATTCATGGTGTCTCTCCAGTGTGCCACAGAATGGGCACTCAGACAATGTGTTATGAATGAATAAATAATTGGATGAATCCATCTACAATTCATCCAGAAATATTATGAGAATATAAATTATGATACCTAAAGTTTTTAAGTTCCTAGCATAGTGGCTGATATATGCTTAATGTTCAATATTTGGTTATTATTATCATATTACATTTATAGTATTTAGCCCTCTTATCTGGGAATTTGGAATGTCTCTTAACTTATTCAAATACTTTTAGTGTTTCTCAGTAAGTTTTTAAGATTGATATCATGCATTTTCACTTAAGCTTATTCCTAGGTATTTGGTATGCTGTTTTTTAAAAAAATGACACTTTCAATGCATCTTTTAATTGTCATTTGTTAAAACGGCTGAAACCCCAAAACCATAGGTGTCCATCAAAGTGAGATGAACTTCACCTTCCAGGACTAACAGAGGAGGCAGTGAAAATCGATTTTATGATTCTTGTCTTTTTACCTTCTCAAACATCACAAGGATTAAATTGGAGAGGTGAGGAGAGTTTGGAAATCAAGGCTTTTTAAAAGAGAGGACAGTCTGAAAGCTGCATCCGTTTCTACTCCCCCTCCTTCCTACACACAACACACATGCACTTTTGAGAAAAAGGTGCAGATTGCCTTCCCCTCTACACAAGTCAAAGGAAAGTGGATGCATTGGGACCACTCAGAGAACTGGTCGTGAGTACCCTGGAGCTGGTGGAGTGATGGTGTGGCATCCGACTCATGCCCCAGGAATCTACAGCATGAGGGTCTGAAGCAGCCTCAGGCAGAAAGTCGAGAGCTATGGTGGAAAGAAACTGCGTCCTCAACAGCAGATCTCAGAAACCTGTTTCTCCTGGGGGCCAGAAAGAATCAGTGGCGCTATCTGGTGGTACAAGATGATCAGAAAGATGCTGAAGGTGGATGGCCAAGGGGAGCGTTCAGATGACTGTCCAAGTGTGAGTCCTCCTTGTCAGGACACAGTAGGGGTGAGAGCCTCCCCAGTGGTGGCAGCTGTGCAAAGAAGCCACTAAGTGCTCCGAGAGAGTCCCCTTTAAACATCTGAGCCCAGGGAGTGACGATGCACAATATGAACCAAGTAAGACATTTTCTGCCCTCTTGCCTCTCCTCTTTCTCCCCACCCCTGTGTCCCATTCATTTTGACTTTAGAAGAGTCAGAACTGGTGTCAGCAAGAGGCTGAGAAAGGGAAACACACACCCAAAGCTGGAAAGGGAGAGAAGCTTTAACTTCAATGGAAGTTGGGATCTTGGACTGGACTGGGAATGTTTTGAGGACTAACGTGACGGAAGGCTCACCAATGATCTCAGAGAGGCCTGAACACTGTGGGTTCTGCCCTGGAGTTTATTCAAGAGAGTGGGAAAGAGCCAGCCCTCCAAAACGCAGATGCAGGCGCAGTGATGAGAACAGAAGCAAGTCGTTTTCTGTTGTATCTTCCAAATTCTGATGTTCAGCACAACAGTTCCATTTGTGCACACTTTAATATTATTTTAATAATAAACAAGAAAAAAATAATGAAGGGGGTCAAGCAAATTAGGAAAGTGACATTCAGTGATTTAATTGTAGAGAGTTTATACAGCAGCTGATATGTTGTTAAGTGTCCAAAGATCAAAGCAGCGAACACTAGGGGCAGAACCTCCAGGTCATCTAGTCCATTGCTCTGTCTACAGACCGGGTTATGACTAACCCATCTGTGTCAGATGCAAATTCGCCCTATCTCAGAAACCTGTAAGGGAGATTTAATTAAATAAAATCAAACCATTTCTGAGCAGGCCCTTGGCCACCAAGAGCTCTAATGTAAATAGTGGATATTAATTATCAGGCTATAAAACTCCTGGATGCAAAGAACATAACTTTGTACAACTTTTCTCTAACTCATCCAGTATTTAGCCAGGGCCTTTGTTACATCTGACGTAGAAAACATACGCCAGTCAATCCAGAGAAACTGTCAATTAATTGATTTTTTCCTTTCCAGGCACTTCAGGCTAAAGCCGAATCATTCTGTCCCCAAAGTGGCATCGAACTTTGAGAGGACCATTGGAGGATGGGCTTTCTCGTCTGCAGCTGTCCCCGTTATCTGATGGAGTTTGCTGGGCTATATAGCACCCTGTGTGAACTCTGGTCATTACCTGGGTCCCTTCTGGATCTGCCAGCATTGCTCCACCCTGCCTCGCCTTTGGATGACGGGGTCACAGAGGTCCTCATTCTTCTGACCACTCTTCTCTGGAGTAAGCCATCCTCTGTCAGCCACTCTGTGTGGCTCTAACAGGCACGTGGAACTCTTGGCTATTATTCCAGGCCTCTTGGGTGTCATAAGCACCTCTGGGTGGGAAGGATGCTATCTGTTTGCCCCTTTGCCTAGACCTGCCTTATCCCCATTTACGCTGTACAGCCACTTTCCAGGCAGATGTAAAAGACTTCTCTAGTGCACTGCCACCCGCTCAGCCTATGTGGGAAGCAAGGGACAGAGCTCTTGTACTGAGGATGTGGCCTCCATCTCTGGGTTCTGTCCTGCTGTCATCTACCTTTACCAGGTTTATTCGGACTAGGGGGCGGGGCCAGGCCCATCTGGGGAATGATTGGCAGCCAAGCTCCCTCATCCTTTTCTGAAGCTTCTCCAGGCTGTCACCTTGTCCTATAGAAAGCTCTAGAGGGAATTAACTCTATACCCAGCTTCCTTCAGAGTGTTAGCCTACAAACAAACAGCCAACAAACAAACAAACAAAAAACCACCACCAACCTCCATTTTTGCCTCAAAAATTAAAGGCCCTGAGTGGAGGGTACAGCTTAGAGGCAGAGTGCTCACTTAGCATGCACAAGGTTCTGGGTTCTATCCCCAATGCCTCCATCAAAATTAATAAATAAATCTAATTACCACCCCCCTCAAAAGAAATAAATAAAAGTAAAAAAAAGAAAAGATCTTAGAGTTCAAAACTAATGCCTCTGCTCTGACTTTCAAGGGTCTATTTGGAATTTTTTAACAGGAAAGAAAGAAAGAATTTGCCCCTATTCTAAGTTTTTTGTGTCTCCTGGAGATGGGGTCATGGTGCAAAGGAGGGACCCAAACTTTATTTAATATTTCTACATTTTTAATCTGTAATATATGTCTCCAGTTATCTAACATAAGTCACCACACATATACCCACTTCCTTTCTACTCAGAGCCAATGAGAAGGAAGCCAGTAGTCCTACAATTTCCTGAGTCTAAGGTGGAGAAAGAGACACTACAGCAGGTATACACATGCCCATGAATTACCAAAAGTGCACCTCCAAGCAGGCTGAATTGATGGAGGTCAGCTGGGAGAGATTCTACCAGATCTGTGCTCTCCGACATCAGAAGTGTCCCTGGAAACAAAGGGCAGAAATAAAGGCAGTCTTACCCAGTGGGTATTATTGCTGAGATCAGGACCAGCTTTAAGCACCCAGAAAATTACCTGTTTACCTGCAGTTTTAATTTTATAAATCTGACCGTGTGAAATGAAAGATAAAGAAAGTCTATCCACCTAGATTCTACATATTGGACAGTGAACACATTTTAACTTTGTAACAAACAAAACCAGATTAACATGTCTCCAACCTGAAATGACTTTGGAATTGTCAGGAAAGTGAACTGGGGAGTGCAAGGTCCCCACCTCTATTTATTAATCACTGTGTGGTGTCTTAATAAAAGTTTCCTCTGAACTTCAAGGAGGTAAGCTTTGACTGTAAGGTATCATGTGAGCAAAATTCTCCAACAATCACAATGTAAGTAGGGAGAAATAATCTCCGGGTCTTTCCAAGATAAAAGGAAAATGGAATTCTTTCCTACCATACATTCTCCATTAAAGGACTAACATGAAATTAGATTTATTTGGGGTTCTTGTTCCACAAAGCAGATTTAGACATTCCCAGCAGAATCACTGGCCCCTGAATTCTCTGGTCTCCTGCTTTCTTGTGGCAGGTCCTGGAAGAGGGAGGATTCATTCATTTGCTTTTTGCTGCCAGCTTGGCATTCTGCCGTGTTCTCATGTGAGCTCAGTTTGCTTTGTGGTGACCTTGACCATCAGATTTTTTCTTTGCTACATTCTTAACCCCAGGCCACCACTGCATAGCTTGTCCTTCCTACTGCCAGTGAAATAGGGGAAGTTCTCTCTCCAGCAAAAACAGAACTTCTTTACAAGCAACCCCAGACAGTAGCCTGGCTCTCGCCATTGGCATTCAATTATTCCACATGCATTCAACAAATATTTAACCAGCAGCTACCACATGCCAGGCCCTGGGGTTGGAACAAGACAATGACAGTCACTGACTTGGTGGAGCACAGATTCTAATATTGCACTTTTCCTCCTCCTTTTCCAGTGAACTTCAGAAAGTCGCAGGTGCTGAGGGACATCTGGGTGGCCCTTTCCAGACTGGTGCTCAAAAGCACTGGTCCCCACCAGTGGTAACCCAGCACCTCAGAACCTTCTTACCTCTCTGTCTTGGAACAACCATCCTGCCCACCCAGGCACTTCCCACAAAGACCTTTTTCAATTACCTATATCACAAAAACCAACTCTCCATTCCATTTCTTATCATTTTTCCTCAAAGGAGTTGAGGACCATAAGGAAAATGGAATTTTATCAGCCCTAGTGGACCAGAGTTATATTGATTATAGGTGAGTGGATATGAAGGAATGGCCAACCTTAAGAGTCGACTATTCATGTTATAAAAAACTTCATAGGTAGTGGATTGTTGAAGTTCATGGCTGAAATAATAAATAGAGGATGCACTTTGTACCCTTTGCACATTTTTGCTCATACCTGAGTGGTAAGGTGTTAGCGATTTTAGAAAAGATCAGTCTTATACCTCCCCTCCCATACAATTTTAAGTAACTAATTTTTTTAAAAGTTTTTTTGGGGGAAGGAAGTTAGGTTTATTTACTGGAAGTACTGGGGATTGAACCATGCACTCTACCCCTTAGCTACACCCTGCCCCTCTCCCCAGCTATACAATTTATTTACTACTTAGGGAGCTTTGAAAGTGGGAATACTTAAACGGAATTGGGATGAAATATAGTGACTCTCCAGCTTAAAGAGAAAAGGGACCCAGATAGCTTCCTTACCCCTTTCTCTTCAGGTTAATGCTTTTATCCTTCCCTAAAATCCTGCAGGGCAGGGACAACCAGCATTCTGTGTTTTCTGAAGGAGTTTTCTAGTCAAAAACTAGTTCAGTAATCAGAGCTGTAATTTCACCTTGTCCATAGTTGCATACTCTATTCATGCTGAGAGAGACATCTGTGGTTCTGAGTCTCATTCTCTAAGATGAGGAGGCTGGAAAGTCTGGTCTCAAGGAGGCTAGAAGGGGAGGAAGCTGGGGAAGGAGCTGGGTTTCAATCACTGGTCAACCAGTCCATACCACAGACCACCCACCACCAAAGGAGGCCGATGACAAACACCTTTGGTTAGGGTGAAATCAGGCTCATTTCTCCTGTCTATCTTGAAAGTATGCCTTTGCATCTTATGGAATGTAGGTTTTATGGTTGGAGAAGGATGTGTGCAGAAATTGGCGGGGACTGAGAAAGATATTGCAACATGGCCAGGGCAGGGTCTGAACAATTATAAACCTTTGTAAAAGTGTGGTCCTCTGAGCTGTCATTAATTTGCTTACTCCCACAATGTGAGTGTGCTCACGAGGTCAGTAAAATCAACTGAGGATAGACAGAACCATGTTATCCAGGGATCTCCAAGGAGTAACAGCTGCAAATAGGACATCCCAGCAATGACAACAAAAGAGAGAGTTGGCATGGCGGCCTTGAATGCACAGGTGTAGAAACCATGCCTAGAATGTATCCTGTTCTCTGCAGTGATTTCTTGACTAAAGGAAGAATCATCTAAGTGGAAGGAACAAAGAAATGCACCTGAGAATTCTGACAGTTTGTCAGCAAAATCAATGCAGAAATATCCTGGACAAAGGGAAAAGGCACATTGGTCCCAGCCTACTTGATATTAACTTGATATTCCTGTCTAAAGGAAGACTATAGTGAGAGAAAAGGGTTGGCTAGCCAAAAAAGTGTAGAAAAATGGGGATCCAAGAGACAAAACTTGGCCTTGTGTGCTCAGTATCCAGGGGAGAGATTGTAAATCTGGAAGATTCAACATAGTGTGCACATATTTCAAGAGGACATAGAGTGTGTTGGTTAGGAACACCTCTACCGTCAGACTGACCTATTTTGAACACCAGGACCCTACCTTATCTACTTATTTACTGATACATTTGCCTAATTACTGTATTGAACAAGATACTTAAATTCTCTGAGCCTCAGTTTCTTAATATGTAAAATCGAGATAATATTAATAGTTCCTTGTTGCCCCATCTTCCCAGGTACATAGTAAGACTACATTTCCCAACTTCTTCCTGAAGTTTTAGGGGTGGCCATGTGACTGATTTCTACCCAGTGGAATATGAGCAGAAGTGGTGTACAATTCCTCCAGGCCCGACCCATTAAAAACTTCCTATGTTTCATTTTCCATCCTCTTTACTTTTCCACTGACTGGACATTTTAGGGACCTGAATGACTGGGTGGAGCAGAGTCCCTTTACCAATCTGGAAACACTTTAGTTTATTTGTAGGAGAAAAAATTCAGTTCTATAGGGTAAACTATTATTCCTTTGGGGACTTATTTGATACAGCAGCTAGTCATCTTAACTAGTACACTACTAATTGTTTTGTTTACTAAAAAGAGAAGACTCCATGTAGAACCTATGGGATGGTGCCTGGTTACACAGGAAGTGCTTAAAATTTGTAGCTATTATTTTCATTTGGAGCCAGACCAGACTCCTCAAAGGCTGGGGCAAGTTTGAAAGTGGCAAAATTGCTAAGACAGACTCAGCTGATGTTTCTTTGTTTTTCAATCGCTGTATTAGCCAAAAAGCACCACACAAGGTATACATGAGATGATGAATATAGGCTGGCATGACTGAGCAGGTCTCCAATAGCTCCCTTGCTTCTCAAAGATATACCAAGATGAGATGGGCTCACAGCCCACACAGAGCAAGGGGATTGTCAAGTTAGAAGAGCCTGGAAC
Source organism: Vicugna pacos (assembly GCF_048564905.1). NCBI lineage: Eukaryota > Metazoa > Chordata > Mammalia > Artiodactyla > Camelidae > Vicugna > Vicugna pacos. The sequence goes on along the minus strand of NC_133002.1, from coordinate 19,218,112 downwards.
TACATATTCATTGTCTTCATCCCTTTCAGCTTGGGGTAAGGAGGTGAAGTGGGGAAAGAGGCTACATCACATCCTTTCTCTAAGATGTCATTTGAGTTTAGGTTACACTTTTTGTTGAACCCCAGTTATATATTCTCACTTCCATATTTCATGTCTTACCATTCCACTGGGTCTATCCACAGACTATCACCTACCACATTCTACCATCTTTCTTCCTTGTACAAATTCCTTGTTTCCAAACTAAGATGTATTCCAATTAGCTTTCCTGGCCTCTATAACTGAAAACTAAAGCCCAGGAGTGAGGACACAAGCACTGACAAAGGAAAAGGAAATTCATATTACCAATGCATTGTGAATATAATCAATTATCTGCCAGCCACGCACCAGTCACTCTGTACCCCCCATCCTGCATTATTTTTTCTTGGCATTTACAAGTATCTGAAATTTCACCTTTAACGTATTTGCTTACTTATTAACTGCCTTTTCCTACTGATGAAAGCTTATGAGGACAGAGAATTTAGCCTGCTGCTGCGGTACCCCAGCATCCAGAACAATGCCACTCACAAAGCAGATACAAAGTGGGTTTTTTCCCCAAATAGATAAATGAATGTGTTGAATGAATGGATGTTTATCGTAGCTTGGTTTTCCTGAATCTTTTCAATTATGGGTGACTGATCAAAGAGTTTCTAGACCAAAAAACCTAATGACTGGCTCGCAGATCAGATCTGGTGCCAAGATCAGGTTACTTTGTGGGTATTTGTTTGGGTCTTTAAGCCAAGTGATTCTACACAACCACAAAAGCATTTGGGAATGGAAATTTGTACATCACCTCTGTGGAGGTGAGCCTAGCTTATTGTGATTCAATCATGTTGCAATTCATTACTCCCTGTTCTGGTGTCGGGAAAAGACTAGAGCCCTTGGGATTCCTTAGCCTAGAGGAGAAAATGGTATGATGCGATCCAATATGCTCAGTAAAACAAGCCATTTCAAATCCATCTCATGCTTTCTTGGTTAGGGTCATTAAACTGATGGATCTAGGGGAATGTTCTACAATAAAGGATTTGGTGGGGTCTCTGAGGTTATCCTCACAGACAGAAGGAAAAAGGAAAGTGAATTGGCATATGGTTGAATGACCATCCCTGGAGGAAGCAGGAGGGCTCTTTGGTGATGGGTTCTAATGGATTTGGTAGGAGTACCTGGAATGCATGCTGATCAAATCACACACAGATCTAGGAATAGGCATTAACACATGGGTGACAGAACCAGGTCCCATAAACACCTTATTGAGCTATAACAATGAACCTAATATAACAAGATTGAATTTAACAGAGACACATGGCAAGCCATGTACTTGAGTTTAACAAATCAATCACACACCTGACCCAGCTAAGTTCTTTTAAACCATCCAAGCCACTCCCAAGTGGTACAGCCAATTTCCTGGAAAATTCAGTCCCTGATACCTTACAGAGCTGAAGTCTGGAGCCCTATTGCCCCAGGTCACAGCTAATTCATTCCTTGACCCAGTCTGTTACCACAGCTCCTGACCTCTTACTCCATTCCTTGGCTTTGGCTGAACACTTGCCCTTTGGCTCTGACCATAGGCCCCTTCTGCTGCTATGATCCCATTTCCTGGCTTGGACCTCTTCTGGTTTACAGTCCAACCACTCTGAGCCCAGCCTCTGGGAACCATACCAGCACCTCCCCTGAGCACAGACAGCTTAAGGACAGACAGCTTCAAGCACTGACCAGTCTTAGCATCCATGAATACAAGTAAGCACAAAAGTGTGTTGTATACATATATACACACACACACATATATATACACACACACATATCTTCATTCTTTTTCTTTCATTCTATACATATATATGTTTATAAAAATTCATTCATACTTTATTGCCACTTTTTTTGTACTTTACAATATATTAAGATGTTTCGACCACAGAAAGAAATATCTGCCTATGGCATGTTCATTGAAGAATGCATGTTAGAAATTTTAGGAAGTATAAGTATAGAGAGGGTTGGGTTTTTTTTCTAAACTTTAAGAAAATATCATGCATCATTCCATGCTGATTTCAATAATTTTTTTTTTTGAGGAAAACATAAATGATCAAAAGTGGTTCAAAAGGATGTCCACTGAGCTGGGTCTCTAGCTTGAGGCTCTCTGGATGGTGACCCTTGTCCACCTGGTCATACATCCATAGTGGGACATGCAGTTATTTTGTTGGTATGTTTCTCAAGGGCAATCAGATATCTTGGGGAGCATTTCATTACTGCCCAGTTTTCTTTGATAAGGACTTGATTTTCTAAGAACTGATATGCGTCAGGATCCAGCCATGTCATTCAAGGCCTGCCGTAACGTTCCCTCCTGACATGCCACCTTGGTATGTTTTCCATCTTCTCTCTACGGGAGAGGAAGTTGCCCTTCATTTGCTGCGCTCCGATCCCTCTCTCCTCTGTGAGTTATATCAGGTGCTGACTTGGGGAGGTGCCAGAGAATAATAAATGCTGTTTTCAAACTGGCTCAGGAGTTGGTCATTCTTGTGATTTTGGGCTGGTTTCCAACCTGTTTGCTGAAGTAGGAGGAAAGACAGAGTTCCCAGGGAATGCCATCCACTCGCCACCTTCCCAGACTCGTTGTGGGCCCCGCAGATCATCTCAGCTTCTCTGTCTGGAAAGGAACTGGAGAAAAGGTGAGCTGTGACATCACTTGGAGCCCTTCCACTGTCTCTGCTTGACCCCGCCTTCCTCTCATGAGGCAGCAAAACCAAAATTCCGGAAGTTACCTAAGTCATCCGTGACCCACTTAGTCTTCCAGGGAAGGACACCTCTCAGGTTCTGGGAAGAATGGGATAGAGCTCAAAACAGCCTTTCGGAGTGTGCGCACAAGCCACACTAACGTACTCCCACTCCCCATCCAGACCTGGGGGAGTCTGCCTCTGTGCCTTTCTCCCACTAGATCCTCTGTGTGGAGCCCCTTCCCCAGCTCTGGAGGGCTGACCTTGCTTCTGGTACCAGCTGAGGGCAAGCCTGCACCAGGAAGCACCCCTGATTTCCCCTTCACAGGTACCTAGGTGGTCCTCTCTCTTTCACCCTTTGTTATACTTACAAATGTGGATGCCTTAACTCCCTCAGGAGACCACAGGCTTCAGTGTGGCACAGACAATGGCAGATTCACCTTTATTTCCCCCAGAGGCACTCAGCAGATCAATGAAAGATGGGTCATTATCCTAAAAGCTGCCTGAGTTCCTGGTGCCCTGGGAAATATACTTCCTTCTGTTTCCTCTGGGACATATCAGAAGCAATCTCTCTTTTGAAACACACTCAGTTCCTGCCACCTTCAGATCCTCTGGCTCCCAGGAGTGCCCCTCGACTAAGTTCTCTTTCTCAGAATCAGGGAGAGATCTGTGGGTGCTTCCCCAGCACATGCCCGTGTTCTGCACACTCACCTAATGCCAGCTGGACTTGCAGGCAGAGAAGCCACCAACAGCAGCTCTTCCATGGCCCCCATTCCCTCCGCCATGTATACCCATCGGGGGCCCCTCTTCAGCCACTTTAGGGAGGAGCCTGAGGCTACCGCAGGTGTGCCCGCCTCCCTGGGAGGCGGCTGAGATGGTGGAATTTGCAGTGGTCCAGGAGTTGAAAACCCAGGATCCCGTCTTGACTTTTTATGACTCGGATTTCTTGAAGAACTACTTCTCTCCCAGATTTCTTCTCTATAAAAATAAAATCAGTGCCTCACAAACTTTTCCAGCCTCATCACCCTTCAAGTGAAATCTTATATAAAAATGAGAACATATAAAATAAATAAAAACAGAGCTGTCCTGATTGCAATTGAAAGGGATGTGGCTTAATCCCTCCTGCTTGATTTCCCTCTCCCCTGTTTCCTCACCTCCAGCTTCTCCTGTGAGAGCCCCTGGGAACCTCTAATGGCTCACAAGACAGTTTGAAGCCATTGAATAGGTGGTCCCTAAGGAGCCCCCCTAACCTGTGTTTCTGATCCATGGCATGGACAGCAGCAACAGCCTGACACAGAGGGGAGTCAAGGGCAGCAAATGTCCTTACTGAGGAGACGCTGAGGTCTACCTGGGAACATGGTCCCCGTGTGCAGATGACCACCACCTACCAACATCCCAGGCCTCTCCAGGTATGTGGCTGCTTAAGGGCGGGGCTGTGTTACTTTACCAAGTCATGCACAACATTTTCTCACCACTTAGCACTGTGGCTGGAGCAAAGCTGCCATTTCTATACCACCTTTCAGGACTCTCAGTAAGTATGGGTCACCCTCCCTGCCTCCTTTGACAGAACATGAATTCTATCCTGCTTTGCATCTAGACTTGTTGGTTATGTGTCAGTCTTGTCACCATGGTATGAGATACTTGATGGCCTGGATAGCATCCTACTCACCTCTGCACCCCAACCACGCAAAGAGGACAGAATGAGCCAAGGGCAAAAACTGGGGGGATCAACCTAGAGGTGTTCAGAAAACAGCAGAAGGGCTAGCAGTGGGAAGTCTAAGTGGGTAGAGTTTTAATGGTGGGTGTGGGTTGGAATGCAGTGCCAGACTTGGGTGGGCAACAGGAAGACTGCAGAAGACAGGACAGTGCCGAGGTCCTAAGCATGGGCTCTGGGGTTCCAGCAACCAGCAGTGTAATTTCTCTGTGCCTCAACTCATCCTTTGTCGACCTGAGTGGAGGATGCCACTCACCTCATAGGGTTTTTTTGAGGATGGATAATACAATACATGCTGAGTAGTTAGCACAGTGCCTGGTACACAATAAGTTTTATTATTATTATTATTATTATTATTATTATTATTATTATTATTATTAGCTATTATTAGCTATATTATTATTAGCTATTGTTTCACTAATTTTGGATGCTGTTCATAGAACATTTTCCCAAAGCAGCAGCAACTTCTCAGAAATATTTGGTTGGTAAACACCCTCTGGGGGCTCTAAAAATAGCTATGAAAGGAAGACTCTCGATAAACTACTTATAAGTAGGTGGCAATATCTCAGTCAGTTAGGGCTGCTATGACAAAACACCACAGACTGGGTGGCTTAGAGGCAACAGAAATGTATTGCTCACAGCCCTGGAGGCTGGAAGCCCAAGATCGAGGTGACAGCATGGCTGCCTTTGGTGAGGGCCCCCTTCCTGTTCATGGCCCACAACTTCTGTGTCCTCACAGGCGGCAGGGCAAGGGTGCTCTCTGGAGCCTCTCTTCTAAAACACTAATCCCACCGGTGAGAGTCCCACCCTCATGACCAAGCCACCTCCGAAGGACCCAACTCCTAATACAGTCATCTTTGGGGAGAGAATTTCAACCCATGAATTTTAGGGAGACACAGACATTCAGACTAGAGCAGGGAAGGTGTGCAGACATAAAAAGAAAAGCACACTTAGGAATGAACAGGCATGCCTGACTTTGTCTCTCTCTCTCTCTCTCTCACACACACACACACACACACATATACACATCTTCTTCAAGTGTCCGTCTGATAGAATTCTGCAAACACTATGTCACAGTAAGCTCTGTCCCTTGCCTCTGTCCCTCTAGAGATGGTTCCTGAGCCAATGTGTAGAAAGGCACTCTCATCACTGTTTCCCTTGAGAAGCCTGTGGTTGCTTGAGATGAGGAAAGCCTGTAATAAAATGTTGTGCATGAATTGGTAAAGTAACAAGTATTACTGTGGACAATGGAGTACAAGAAACAATGTCCTTGTTCATTTATTCAGGCCCTCGAATTTATACTTCTCTTGTTTTGTTATGCATCAAATCCCTCCTTTACAAAGCAGAAGCGGATCTATATGTGAAATCAACACATCCCACTTCATTAACCAGGTTTATAAAAATAAGCGCATTTTTCTGTTAATAAAATCTGTATGACTCTACCCTGGCTGCTGAGACTATTTCTCCCTGCCCTTCTCTGTGATTCCAGGTTGCTGGGAGAATTAAATAAGTTATTACAAGGAAAGTGCTTACACTAGTGTCTAGCTCAATTCTAACAGAATAGCAGGCACTCAATAAATATTCTTTGCTATTGTTATTTCTGCCATCAATATCATTTTTCAGTTTGCCCATTGGAGTCTGTGAATTTGGTGAACCAGCTTGAGGAAAAGGATGGCGCCTGCACAGTTGTTGAAACTCTTCACAATATTCCAGCTCCCTCGTCTTGTCTTCACAGCACCAGGGAGAACTATACCCACTCAGCTGCTAGTGGTTGGGTGGGGCTGTGGGACTAGTTCTGGCCACTGGGTTGTGAGTGAAAGCAATGCATCCTGTCACCTCCAGGCTGGAGCATTTAACTGCTGATGCAGAAGATGCCTGGGAACCAGTAATGTTTCAAATGAGGGCTGCTCCTTCTATCTCTGTCCTCAACTGAGAACAAAGACAGAATGGAGCTTCAGAGCTCCTGCTAGCCTGCAATGGATATGTGGTATGAGCAAGAAATCACCTCTCTTTTAAGCCACTGGGACTTGGGCTTGTTTGTTACTATGACCCACCTTATCCTAACCTAACTGATACACACCAGTAACTTGATTATCTGAACACAAGCTGTTGTATGGCAAGTACATCGCCGAAGAAGGAGGCCATGGCTTATTGATAATCCAAAAAGGTTCTTTACCAGGGGCTCTTTTTGCCACAGCATTTCCCAGGGGCTTTTTTGGGGAAAATACACAGCACGAGGGAAAATAAGGCTCCTTCTTCATGTGTTCTGCTCATCTATGAGCTCCCAACGTTATGGTCATTTTTTGCTAACATTGCTAACATTCACTTGGTAATAAAATGGCCCAGCCTAGACCACATGCTTCATCCTCAATTGGACAATCAAGGTCCTGTCCCCAAATACACCACCTCTCCATCACTGTGACATTTTGGTATCCTTTTCTACCGATCGGTTTTAGTCGCTACCATCTAAATCATCAGAAAATTTCAAACAATTTTGAACATCAAAAGGGAAAGAAAAAGGGAGTTTCCAGCCCTTTCAAAACTTGGCTTCTTATGCAAATATGCTCAACCCTACCTGGTAATCGTTAAGCTCTCTATACTGGGGTAATGGGTAGCTTTGTCACACTCAAAATATATATCCTGATTCCCACACATCAGACATCTGGTCCTTTCTCCTGGCCCTTCATAGCACTGGGCACAAACCCCTGCTGACCACTTCCCAGGACCTTTGCAGTCTGTTTTCAGGCCTGGCTCCAAGAGGACTGTGACACCTTTTGTTGTTGTTGTTGTTGTTTTGGTTTTGTTTTGTTTTTTATTATTTGAGATTTAAACACATCTCCTTTCCCTACTCCAACTGCTTATGCAATGCCTGGCTTACGGGGTGGTGGGTGAGTGCCTCACCTCTGAAGACCCAGCTCAGATGTCACATCCTATTGGAAAGCCTTTTCTTGGCTTCCTCTACCTCCCACTCACAGCCAACTGTGATAGAGAGAGCCATTCACACTCTTGTGACCCCCTGACTCCGATAAACTTTTGCACTGGCTTATTGCCCTTATTTGTTTACACGCTTGTCTCCTCCTTATAGGATGGAATTCCCTGGAAAACAAGACTTTCAGGGATTTTTGTTTATTTTCATCATAGTCCTAATGACTAATGCATCCCTGGTCTACCCTTGCAGACCATTAATGCATGTATGTTTAGTTATCAGGTGAACAGACAGCTTTTATCTCCTCATAAATTCACACACCTAGTTAATAATCCAAAGTCTAGAGTATGATTTGGGCTGTAGGGATGGGTGAGAAGGACTTTCAAAAGAAATAGAAAGAGGGAAAAACAGACAAATAAATACATGGATGTGAGTCAAAATCAACATTTTACCAATGCCCACTAGTAAGACTTCCTTGATACACAGTGAGTCTTAAAAGTCTCAGATGGACACTTTGAGGTTTCCAGTTTTGACCTGTCCAGAAGACAAGACAAAGACACTGGCACACCACCCTGGTAAAGTTGCAAGGCCCCACGTGAGTGCCGCCTTAAGTTGTGCACCCTAGCAGCTTCATTCGCCTCAATGTAATCCTGCTCCAGCTCTTGAGAGTGTGCCTTGATGTTGGACGGACAGTGATTGAATATGGAAGATGTACTGGAGGAGAAACTTCCCTTTGTGTGTCATGTACACGGTAATGACGCAGCAGACCACAAACATGGTGGATGTATTTGGAGCCATTCCTGACTACTCCTCCCTCTCCTTCCCCAGTCAAGCAGTGGTGAGCCATCTTTTCATCCTGACAGGAGGCAGACCAGAGCAGAACAGGAAGTGCATGGCAGGTGCTGTGGGGGGACTTCCATTGGCTGACTGATCTGTGAGCACATGGCAAAGACCCTTGGGTACTCTTTGATATAACTGGTGAGATATGAAAAGGATGAGCAGGTGGGAGCAGGAGCCAGTGCAATTTAAATAATTATTATGCATCTATACCCACAAGAACTATAAACCTGGAGAAACCGGTGTCTTACGTTCCAACATCATCTCTCACTGCTCTCCAACACAGCCCTCCATGCCAATACGTCTAGTGTCTAATCTTGAGAATACTGAATTCATTTCTGCCTCCACTCCTTTACTCATATGGTGCCCAGCCAACTAGGCAGCCCTTCCCGTCTCCTCTGTCGATGTGACCTAATTTGAGCAATCCTTCAAGGCTGTCTTCTGTTATCCTTTTAAACTAACCTCCACCTATATGGGCCCTCTCTGCTGTGAATATCTGCCACATGGCCCTATCATCCACTTAGGCACTTAACTACATGCTGTCTCCAGTCAGAATGGCCACCATTAAAAAGTCTACAAATAATAAATGCTGGAGAGGATGTGGAGAAAAAGGAACCCTCCTACCCTGTTGGTGGCAATGTAGTTTGGTAGAGCCACTGTGGAGGACAGTATGGAGGCTCCTTAAAAACTAAAAAGAGGCTTACCATATGATCCAGCAATCCCATTCCTGGGCATATATCCAGAGAAAACTATAATTCAAAAAGATACAGGCACTCCAATGTTCATAGCAGCATTATTTACAATAGCTAAGACATGGAAACAACCTAAATGTCCATCAACAGATGACTGGATAAAGAAGATGTGGTATATGTCTGCAATGGAATATTACTCAGCCATAAAAAGAATGAAATAATACTGTTTGCAGCAAACTGGATGGACCTAGAGATTATCATATTGAGTGAAGTAAGTCAGACAGAGAAAGCCAAATATCATATGATATCACTTATAAGTAGAATCTAAAAAAAAAGCTACAATTTCTGTTCAGAAACCAAAAACAAACTCACAGACATAGAAAACAAATTATGCTTATGAAAGGGAAAAGGGCAGGGAGGGATAAATTAGAGGTTGTGGATTAACAGATACACATTACTATACATAAAATAAATAAATAAGAAGGACTTACTGTATATGTATAGCACAGGAAACTATATTCAATTTCTTGTAGTAACATACAATGGAAAAGAATCTGAAAAGAAAAAAATATATGTATGTATATATAAAACTGAATCACTTTGCTGTACACCTGAAACTAACACTGTAAATCAATTACATTTCAATACACTTCAATAAAAAATGTTTTTTAATTGCATGCTATCTCATATCATTGTTTTTAACGTCTTCCAAGTGTCTATCTTGTTTGCCTAACTTGACTGTATTTCCTTTGAGTTCCAGGGTCATGAATGTCTTCCATTTTTCTCCAGGAGCCCTTGTGCTTCTACATATGGTCGGAATCTAATATTTATTGGATGTGTGGATGAAGAAATAGCACCTAAGTGTAATATTTGTATACTTCCCTTATATGATTCTACCAAAATGACATCACAATCTCTCACCATAACTTGAATTGTTTTCTAGTACTGGAGATAGATTTTCCCTGATGTACTCTTATTCTCCCACTGGAAAGGGGTACATTGCAGGTAAAACTGCAAATACACTGGCTGCATAATTTGGGGGCAAACCAAGATCTGTCACTCCCTCCACACCTGGAGAAAGGGACAGAAATCGCGTCAGTAGTAACAGAAGTGATGTGAGGGGCGCTGTGTTTGCCTCAGCGTCTGTATCCAGTTTGTTTGTTGTTGGTTCTCTTTAGCTCCCCTCAAAGCACATGGGATAAAGGATGAACCCAAGTGAATCAGCATAATCCCAACTCCTATTGCCCTTATTGGTTCAGATGTGGGCACTTGCCCCAGTTCAGGCCAGTGAGTACGGGGAGGATGTTTGCTTGCTAACTCTGGGAAAGAAGCATTTTTATTAAGTGAGATCTTCCTAAAGCTTTACACAAAATTGACATCTTGGGAGGCATGGCAGACAGTCGGAAAGAAACCAGCTCCTGGCAGTGGGCACTTGCCCCAGTTCAGGCCAGTGAGTACGGGGAGGATGTTTGCTTGCTAACTCTGGGAAAGAAGCATTTTTATTAAGTGAGATCTTCCTAAAGCTTTACACAAAATTGACATCTTGGGAGGCATGGCAGACAGTCGGAAAGAAACCAGCTCCTGGCAACATCCGTGAGCTGCTCAAACTATCCCTGAAGTCCACCCTATCCTGAACTTCAGTTAAACGAGCTTCCTGTTCCAGCCACTGAGACTTGGATTTTCTGTCACTTGCAACCAAGCATATTATAAATCATACCTATAATAACTACAATGACAATAATGTCTGTATTACAAAGTGGAGAGTACTTGGGAAAGTAAAGGTTAATCACAGATGCAAAACTGCTGTGTAGGCTTTATCGTGCAAATATTTGTTGCTTAGAGTCCCTCTGTCAAGAGGTCTTCCCTGAAGATACAGAACTTGGAGAGGATTTTAAAGATGCAGAAGCCTTGCTGGGTGGTTATCTTGGGAGCTAAAAATTTTTTTCTCAACGGAGTTTATCAGAAAGCTTGAAACATTAAAATACAAGCTGAACATGACAAAGTTTCTAGAAGGAAATAATTTACATAAAACCTGGTGCCCAGCACACAGTAAGTGCTAAGTAACTCGTTGCTTTTTCAATTTTTATTTTAAGAAATAAACTGATCATACAGGGTACATTTGTTACCAAAGTGTGTAAATGTGGTCAGTCTCTCTCCTTCCCCCGACCCTTCAGTCATCCAATTCTTTTGCATTTCTTGGGCATATCTCCATAGCTACTCCATACATTTACGAATATATAATTTTTCTTTGCATAAACATTGGCATCCCATGCATACTGTTGTGCTGCATTTTATCTTTTAGATCACATAATGTATTTTGGCGTTCTCTCCTTATCTGTCTATAAGGCTGTCCATTTCTTTTTAACCCCTGCAGAGAACTCCAAACATAGCCCAAACGTAATTTGTTTCCATGAATTTGGCCAGATGTATCGTTGGACATTTTCAGCGTTTCCCATCGTCTGCGATGTCAAACACTGATGTCATGATTATCCTTCTAAGGAGACATTTCACAAGTGGGAGCCCATCTGCAGCATAAATTCTGAGCCGAGGAACTGCTGATTCAAAGGGCTTCTGTACAGTAACTTTGTTTTCATTTTTGAATTCATGAATGTTAAATGCGATGAATTCGCGGGCAGCCCCGCAGGGCGCCCAGGCAGCTCTGCAAAGCTGCAGGCTCAGTGCTGGGGTGATTGCGGGAGCCTCAGAGCGCGCTCCGGGTCCCGCCGCGCAGGACCGCGCCCCGCCCGGCACCCACCGCCCCGCACCCGCCCTGCCCCCCGGCCCCGCCGTCCCGCCCCGCCCCGCGCGCCCCGCCGGCAGCAGCGGCCCAGGAGCGGCACGTGCGATTCCACGTGAGGCTCCCGGCGGCGCGCAGAGGGCGAGTGCGCCTGCGCCGGCCGCGGGAAAAGTAGGTCAGACTCCTCCTGTCACGTGACCCGCTCCCCTCAGCTACCCCGGCACCTCCCGCCCGGGCGCAGCCGGCAGGCGCTCCGCAGCCAACGTGACGGCGGGGCGCGGCGGGGCGGGCGGGGTCCGCGAGCGCCGGGCGCCCGCGAGGATTCGCCGGTTCTCCTGCCTGCGGGGCGCTCGGCTCCTAAGTCGGGCGGGCGAATGAGCCGGGGCGCGTGGCGTGTCGGTGTCCACCGAATCCCTCCGGTCCTCTGCAGTCCCCGTGTGTTGTGACGGAACTCCGACATTCATGGAAACCAACTTTGTCAAAGGAAACAGTAAAGAACGTGAATGGTTCTTGGAGCCCTGCAGGAATGTTCTACAGGCTCTATTTCTAATCTCCTGCCCTCTGCACCCCCGAAGAGACTCCCCCTAGGAGGATCTTAAGCTAATTTCTCACCTTCCGCAAGAGACTTCAGAGGGGATGGTGGTGCTAATGGGCCTGTGTGTGTGTGTGAAGGCAGCCTTGAATCAACTGAAGCCTGAATTTTATGTATTAGGAATAATCGTATTTCTTGCCCCCACGCATTTTGAGTTTTGACCTGTTGCACAAAGCGCGGGGTCTGTTCGATGGGCTGCGATCCAGTCGAAGAGGCTGACGAGCAAAGCCAGTGGGCTACAACTGCGTGGGCTGTAAATTCTTCGATAGCCATAGAGGTGTGCACAGGTGTTACATAAGACAGAGAAGGAGGGGTGGGTACCCTGAGTCTTGAAGGCTAAGTGGGAGTTAGCTGGCAGAAAACTAAGGCAGAGGGGGTGGGGAAGTGTTCCAAACAAAGGGAACTACTAATAGTTACATAATATTTCCCTCACAGAGTTCTTTACTATATTTGTCTTAGCTATGCGTGTAGTTGGAATGTATATTGTTTCCATGTGTGTTATTCTAAGCTGGTCTTTAATGAACATAGTTGTGCACGATGCTTTTCCTCCTCCACTTTTAAATAAATCCCAGGAACAGGATGGCTATACAAAAGATAAAAATATTTTGTGACTTTTCGTAAAGCATTGTCAAATTATTCACCAAGAAAGTTGTAGTACTTTGTACCAAGGTGGTATTTAAATATTTAACATTCTGACAGTAAGTTTCCTATTAATTATTTCAAATCAAGGAAGCCTGATGAAATTGATTCTTGATTACTAGCATGTCATAAGTCACATCACGTGCATTGCTAGTTTCATGACCCACGATAAACTTCTAATTGAATTCAAGTTTGAAAAATGGAAAATATCAGATCAGTGGATTTCATCCTTACAAGACACCAGGTAGCATGTCTGAGAGGTGGGGGAAGGGAGGACAGGAGTGAGACTCACTAAAGCAGCACAAATCCCTGTCCCTGATTGTTCCTTTCTTACTATGAATCATGAGGAACAGAGAAAGTCGTTCCACACAAGCCAGAACAAGCCAAGAAGTTTCCACACCTCTCTGCTAATGTCAGAACAGCAGCAGACTCAAAGAGGCCCTGGGTTTGACCCAAGGGGCCACTGTACCTTACGGGAGAAAAGCTGGTTACCTGTGTGGGAAGGAATTTCCTGAAACCTGTGTGCTTCCCAGCTTGGTTGGCAACAGTACCTGCAAGGAGAAAACAATACTGTGACACTCAAAAGGACAGTTAGGAGAAAAGTAATTTAGATGATGTGGACAATGAAAGCAGAACATATCTTCCTTTTTTGCCTGTGTTAAGCCAGATCGTTAAAGGGAAAGAGAAGCGTGGTGCAGTTTTGATTTTGTGATGGCTGTACTTCACACTGTGGTTCTCTCCCTAATATATGTTCTGCACACATTGTATTAGTACCTTATACTTTGAGTGTATTGGGGGCAGGAGGGTGGCTTACCTCCCCTCAGCTTCAGGGACTGGCTTTGATTGAATTAACAAATTGTTGTCATCCTGTCGCTCTTTTTATCAGGGTTAAAAGGAGTTAATTTAGCAAAAGCTCTCAGAAGGGTGACTGGCACCTGTTAAGGACTCAGTGAACATTTGTTGTTGATACTGTTGTCGGTATTATAAGTGTGCCAATGACTGTTCAATCAGAGGAAGCCTGAACTTGTTTCAGTGGTTACATGATGACATGCTTTCTCCACGGATGGGGATGGAGAAGGAAGTGTAACTACCAATGCCACCTTTCCACCTTAGAGGGGAGCCAACCCAACCACACGCCTGATAAACAAGGAGTGGCAGAGGAGGCTGCACCCTGATCAAACTTCACTTGCAGCCTGCACTACCTCTTGACATGTCACTTGTTGGAGCCAAACACATCCCATTTGTTACCTGCAGTTGGGTTTTCTGCTATTTGCCTGCAGAAGCCCCTTAACTCATCCCATGCCTAGGTCCTCATTTTAACTAAAGGGTCAAAGTGATGACATCGCCCTTCCGCTCAGATCATATACTTATTAAAGAATGGGATTAACTCTTACCTCCACGGCAGATGAAGCCTGTGGTCCAGTGTATTCATGCCCTAGGACTTCTGTGACAAAATACCACTGGGGGGTAAGACTGGCAGCTTAAACAACAGAAATTTGTTTTCTCCCACCTCTGGAGGCCAGAAGTATGCAATCTTGGTGTTGGCAGTGTTGGTTTCTTCTGAGATCTCTAACCTTTGCTGGTAGATGGCCGTCCTCTCCCTGTGTTTTCATGTCATCTTCCCTCAGTGCATGTCTGTTTCCTGATTTCCTTTCCTCTTCTTATAAGGACACCAGTCGTATTAGATTAGTGCCCACTCTAATGACCTCATTTTAACTAAATTACTCTTTGAAAGACCCTGTTTCCAAATACAATCACATTCTGAGGTACAGGAGGGCCAGGACTTAATAATATGAATTTGGCAGGGGTAGCGTGGGGCACAATTCAGCTCATAACATCCAACTGTTGCAGCAAAGTGTGTTACAGCTCAGTTGTGACAGCAACCTGGATCCTGACAAGAGACTGAACAGTGCTCAGAGGGTTGGAGAACTCAGGTTTATTATGCTGGCAGGCCCAGAAGTGTTAACACTCCAAGCTCTGGACCCCGTCTATAGGTTTACACAGGCTTTTATAGGCTGCCAGTCTAGACTTTGCAATATTGTATGCAAATAAGGTGTAACAAAGTGGACCAATCAGGAATGAGCTTTTTAGAACTGGACCAATCAGGAGTGATAGAAATGGACCAATCAGGAGTGAGCTTAGGGAACCAATAGAATCTTAGGGGTAAGTTCCACTTTTCTAGAAGCAAGCTGTTTTACATAAATAAAAAACAAGATAATGCCACTGGGCCAGGGAACCGGATGGCACTGACAGGAAAGTAATGGCCCTGCCTGTGGATCCTGCTGGTCTTTTCATGGGGCTTTGCACCTCACAACAAGGCATTAATGATATTATTTAATAACAGTCTTTAACTCTTATTCTAGTCTCCTCTCCAAGGCTTTTGTTTAGGGTGTGTGTGTGTGTGTGTGTGTGTGTGTGTAGGGGCTGAAGAAGGGAGACAGACTGAGGTTGCAAGAGCGTGCCTCTGAGGGATAAATCCAGAAAAATTGAATGCAGTGAAGCTCAGGCTAAATCTACTCTTAAATATCTGTCCACAAAGAGCAATTCACACTGAAAGAAAAGCAAACATAAAGGTAGCTTTGATTAGTTCACTCTGTGAAGATGGGCAACTTTGCTAAAGAATCTGCTTCACCAAATCTTTTTTTCCCCCTCCCTTACCACTTCTTGACTGAATTGTTGATGTTTTACTGAAGAGTGGAATCTCATTTCTGGACCTGGTTGAACAGCTGTTTCTGTGTTCTTTCTAATTTCAGTAAGGCAAGTTTCCAAAAAAAAAAAAGAGCTTGGTTTGCATTCCTAGGTTAGTCACTGAATTGCATAGTTTGTACAACAGAGAAAAGCTCTGGGACATAGAAGAAGTCACTTCCCCAACTTTGGGCTCAGCTTCTCCAAGCATATATGAAGCATCTGGACCCCAGGATTTCCAATGTTGTTTCCATCCTGTTCATCATATGATTGGATGAAAAGGAAGTATTTTGATTTCTTTGTTGGGCCTTATTAGTAAAAACTGCACTTACTGCTCTCAAAAACTCTTTCTCAGCCCTGCAAGTGGCCATTAAACCCTGCCTGGACCAGGTATTCAGAACAGATCATGAAGGTGCATTTCTTGAGAACAAGGTGATTCAGATCTCCCATCTTTGAACATCTACTCGTGTTTATTTCATTGTACAATTTTTTCTTACTTTATTTTCCCAAGAGTGGGGGAAAAGGAAGGGAAGAAGAATTGTTCATAGTGGGAGCCAGCATTTCTAAGGACAATATTTTGTCATTGCTACTCAGTGTCCCATCCCAGGAAGGCATGGTCTAGCCCAGGGGTTCTTAACCAGGGATGCGCATCAAAATCATCTGTGACAATTTTTCGGTGCACATGCCTGTGACTCCACTTCTTAATATTTTGAACCAGTGATTTTGGAGAAGGGCCTGAATCTGTGGAAAGATCTACAGGTATGCTGCCGCACATGACCAGTTCTGAACTGCTGGTTTGATCCAAACCCTTTCCTCTTTCCCATTGAACCATCCCCAGGTCCTTTAGACCCGTGATGCTAAAACACCGTGTATTACAAGTATACTTCACATTAATGGAAATGTATCTGCAATCAAAAGGGACAATTCTTCTTTTTCCAGAGTTACGTATTAGGAGTTTTAATTGGTTGAAAGAAAAAAAAATTTAAGTAACGAATAAAATTTTACCTAAAATGGCAAAATGCCATTCTAAATGCAGTTAGTGTTTCTGAAACTAGGAATAATGTTTTCCTACGGAGCTCATGTACTCTAAACAACAACAGAACTTTGTAGGGCATTTGCAGTAGATGGAGAGCAGTATTTAGTATCAGTGTTCCTTTGTTAAATGACTCAGGCACATTCTGGAATTACAGCACTGAAATAACAAGAGGATTGAACCCATCAACCCTCCTGGAGGGTTTATGTAAGGAAATCGTATTTGCTTGCTGAACTGTAAATTAAACAGGCTCTAGCCTTCCACTCCTTCAGACTTGCATCTCTGTAGCTGCATGTGGAATGTGTTCTCATTGGCTCCAGTAAAGAGCATCCAAGGAGAGAAAAGGAGGAACCATTACTCAAGACAGAGAAAAACAAAGAACTTCCTGCTTCCCCTAGAAGTCCAGCAGTGGAATAAGCAGATATTTTGGAGTCAAACAGAACTGGTCCGAACCCCAGCTCCCAACCCGTGCCACGACTAGTCTATGTATATAACTCCTTGCTCCTTCACCTGTGGGATTCAGTAGTCTTAGCTGCACAATGGTGAGTCACACTCAGGTGACAGGGTGGCTGTGAGGCTCAGAGTAAAGAGGTTGTATGCAAAGTGCTTGGCACCCATAGGCACCCTCAACTGGTTCCTGGCATCATCATGATTATTTTCTCAGAAAGAAAATTGGTGCAAATAAGCAAGGATATACTTTCTCTTATAATTTCCTCTTAAAGAGAGGAATTCAAAAGGAATGAAAATAAATTTTGAAAGCTCTGATTCGCTTGTTGGTAACCAGGGATGCCAACTCTGAAGTGGCTGCTTCTCTACAGATGAAGCACAAAACATGTACAAATACTAAGGTATATGTGACATTCTCAAGGGAATGAAAAAAAAAAAAAAACCCTTACACTTCCTTTGAGCTGTGTGTTAGCTGTGATTTGATAGCTCTGCTTGAAATCTAGTGAAAACTCAAACTCCCTGGAGTTTTGGCACAATCTTTTTCAATATGAGGGAAGTGGATTCAAATAGGATATGCAGTATTTACAAGATTTCAGATTCTTATAGAACCTAAGATTAGTAAGTACAAAGCAGGTGGCTGTAAATGGTATCTTAGTTGTTAAGAGAGAAAGGGAGAAGAAAACTGAGCCCTTAAAAAAATTAACCTGTTAAAGTCCTGAATTTGCTTGGGGCAAATTCTTTTAGCAGCCTGAGTGTCCAGGGAAGTGGAAGCAGAAAGGAAGGAACAGGTGTAATGTTAATATCAGACATGCAAAACCAAGGAGAAGTAGAGCTACCACAAAGTATAACTATTGTAAATCTTTTTGCACCAAATAACATAACACAGAAATGTAAAATGTAACTGATATGGTTGAAATAACGTAGATAAACATCCTGTAACTAGAGAGTACATATTCTTTTTTTCAAATGTTGAAACATTTATAAAAGTAACTGCATATTGGGACTCAAACACTTGATAAATTATCAGATATGAACATAGTATTAGCAGTGGTTAACGCCAAATGTGGGCTTCAGAGTGACATTTACTTTTTTGTATTCTTTCATATTGTTTGAATACTTTATAACCAACATTTTTAGAAGAAAAAGTAAGCTCCTTTTCACTTAAAAATAATACCCACTAACTACTGGATACTCACTGTGTTGCAGGTATCAGTATCAAGCATGTCTCCTGACATTTCATTTCATCCTCAAAACAGCCCCTGAAGTAGTATGGCAAAGATTGATGGTGTCTCCCTTTCCCATACATGCCTTCTCTTCACTTCTTGTATAACAATAGAAGTTTTAGGTATATAGGTACCATGCATCTAGAGACTAGATTTCCCAGCCTCCCTTGTTGCTGAGTGACCAACTAATTGGATGTGAGTGGAAGACATGAGTGTGACCTCTCGTCCTCCTCCCTCTTTTAACCTTTCCTGCTGCTGGAATTCAGACCCATTGGATGTGGTGGTGAGCTGTATTCAACCAGTCCAAGGAGGGCCACCCTGTAGGGAATGGGGACTAACAAGAGAGAGAAATCCTGGGTTCCTAATACCATGGAGCCCAGATCAGCCTTGGACTCTTTGCAGTCAGACTGCAGTGAAAGGGAGAAACAAATTTCTGTCTTGTTTAAACCACTGTTAAGTTGACATCTGTTAAAGATGCCAAATCCATATTCTGTTATGATTTTACACTGTCTAGCTTTTGAGAATTGTAACTTTTACGTTGTTTTATAACCATAATGATTTAAAAATTCACTTTATGTTTGGTATATTTCAATGTTCACCAATAATCTTTATATGCCTCAACATCACTCCTGTCATAAATACTTCATTCTAATCATGCTCAGTGGCTCTGATGATACCTTTTCAATCCAAAAGGGATATGAGTGATATATTCCCAGAATTCTTCACATTTGAATGATAATTTTTTTTAAATTGAAGTATAGTTGATTTACAATATTGTGTTAGTTTCAGGGGTACAGCATACTGACTCAGTATTTTTGCAGATTATACTCCATTATAGGTTATTACAAGATAATGGGTATAATTCCCTGTGCTGTACGGTAAATCCTTATCGCCTATCTATTTTATACATAGTAGTTTGTATCTGTTAATCCCATATCCCTAATTTGTCCCTCCTCCTTCCCACTCGCCTTTGGTAACCCCAAGTTTCTTTTCTATGTCACAGTCTGTTTCTGTTTTGTATATACATTATTTGTATTATTTTTTAGATTCCACATATAAATAATATCATATAGTATTTGTCTTCCTCTGTCTGGCTTATTTTGCTAAGCATAATATTCCCTAGGCCCATACACATTGCTGCAAATGGCAGTATTTCATTTCTTTTTTATGGCTAAGTTTTATATATATATACGTACACACACACAGATACACACAGACACACACACACACACACACACACACAAACCACATCTTCATAATCCAGTTGTCTGTTGATGGGCACTTAGGTTGCATCTGTGTGTTGGCTGTTATAAACAGTGCTGCTATGAAAATTGGAGTGCATGTATCTTTTCAAATCCGTGTTTTCATTTTTTTTTTTCCTGGATATATACCCAGGAGTGGAATTGCTGGGTCATATGGTAGTTCTATTTTTAGTTTTTAAAGGAACCTCCACGCTGTTTTCCATAGTGGCTGCACCAATTTATGTATCTATCAAGAGTGTACAAGGTTTCTCTTTTCTTCACATCCTCTCCAACTTTTATTATTTGTAGACGTTTTTGGTGGTAGCCATTCTGACAGGTGTGAGGTGCTATCTCACTGTGGTTTTGATGCACAATTCTCTAACAATTAGTGATGTTGAGCATCTTTTCGTGTTCCTGTTAGCCATCTGTATGTCTTCTTCGGAAAAATGACTTTTCAAGTCTTCTGCTTATTTTTTGATGATTGTTTTGTTTTGTTTTGTTTTGTTTTGTTTTGACATTGAGTTGTATGAGCTATTTGTGTATTTGGATAGTAACCCCTTGTGAGTGGTGTAGGTTGTCTTTTCATTTTGCTAATGGTTTCTTTTGCTGTGCAAAATCTTTAAGTTTAATTAGGTCCCATTTGTTTATTTTTGCTTTTATTTCTTTTGCCTTGGGAGACTGATCCAAGATAATATTGCTGCAATTTATGTCCAAAAATGTTTTGACTATGTTCTCTTTTAGGAGTTTAATGGTTTCATGTCTTACATTTAGGTCTTTAAGCCATTTTGAGATTAGAGATTGTTTTTGTATATGGTTTTACCTATGGTTGTCTGACTTTCTCAGCACCACATGTGGAAAAGACTGTCTTTTCTCCACTGTATATTCTTGCCTCCTTTGTTATGGATTACTTGACCATAGGTACATGGGTTTATTTCTGGGCTCTCAATTCTGCTCCCTTGATCTTTGTGTCTGTTTTTGTGCCATTGCCACACTCTTTTGATTACTGTAGTTTTGTTGGATAGTCGAAAGTCTGGGAGGGTTATACTTCCAACTTTGTTCTGTTTTCTCAGTATTGCTTTGGCAATTCTAAGTCTTTGGGTGATTCCATATAAATTTTAGGATTATTTGTTCTAGTTCTGTGAAAAATGTCCTGAGTATTTTGATAGGAATCACATTAATTTTGTAGATTGCTTTAGGTATTATAGCCATTTAATAATATTGATTCTTCCAATCCAAGAGCCTGGATATGTGTCCATTTCTTTTAATCACCTTCAGTTTCCTTCATCAGTGTTTTATAGTTTTCAGTGTATAGATCTTTCACCTCCTTGGTTAACTTTATTCCTGTGGGGAGGTTTTTTGTTGTTTTTTTTTGTTTGTTTGTTTTGATGCAATTTTAAATGAGATTTTTTTTTAACTTTCTCTTTCTGATATTTCATTTATCAGTATTTAGAAAAATGCAACAGAATTCTATACAGTAATCTTGCTATCCTGCAACCTTGCTGAATTCACTTATTAGTTCTAATAGTTTTGGGGTGGAGAATGACAATTTGATTGTTTTAGAATTCTTGAGTCACTTCCCTTCCCCCTTCGATCTCTAGAGATGGCTTATTTTTTTTTTCTATTTGTTATTTTTTTTTGTTATCTGTTGGGCTGAGGGAAGGTTTGTGATCAGCCTGAGTATTTCTTCTTTTAAAGTAACCTTACTCTTCTGCGAGGGTACTTGTAGAACTTTAGAGTAACAGCTTCACAAAGACTATGTGATAGCATTGATCAAATTTTAATCATTTAAAAAACACTATAAATCCTTCAACGTGTAGCTCTTTGGTTTTATTATTCCATTTTCTTATTATATCATTTAACTTTTCTTTTTATTCTGATATCTTCAGGTACACCAGCTATCTATCTTAATTTATCCATTCAACAAATACTAAGTAAATGTTGGCTACCACTCTTATTACTATGTGTTGGGCACTGCTATAGATGTTAACAGCAGAGTCACGAAGAGGATGGATGCAGTTTCCACTCCATGGAGCGTATTTTTTACTGGGAGGAGGCAGGAAATAAGTAAACAAACAGAAAACGAAACAAGATCCTTTCAGATGGAGATACGTTTTAGGAAGAAAAACCAGGATGATGTGACAGCATGACTGCCACGAAGCAGTGGTCCAAGGAAAACTTTAGTGTTTGAGCTGCACCCTTTATGACGTGAAGAAGCCATTCATCCTAACATCCTCAGTGCCTCTTTCTTGGTCTCACTTCACATCCAACCCTTCAGAAAATCCCGCTGAGGGCTTTTGAAAGCAGACTTCAAAATATACCCCAAGTCAGATCACTTCTCACCACTTCAGCTACTACTACCCTAGACCAAGCTACCTCTGTTTCTCAGCTGGTCTCTCTGCTTCTCTGCTTATGCATCTGCATGTACCTTCCTCCCACACCCATAACAACTCCTGAAGAATCAGTCAGATTGTGCCACTGCCTTGCACATACCCTATGCTGACTCTATCACAGAAAGGGTTATTTCTAACCAGAAAGCATTCAAGCATTTATTTCTTCTTTCTCTACCAATAGAACCACCCAGTTTTAGCTAGGCACATTTCTCAACTTCCCTTGCAGCCAATTTTGGCTACGTGACCAAATTCTGGCCAATAGGATATGAGCAGAATTGTTGTGAACAATTTCTAGATTGTGCTCTTCAAAAGAAAAGAGTTTTCTTTTCCTTTTCCTTCCCCCTGGTTCTGTTGGCTGGCATGGGGACCATGTGCTGGACCACCTTCCACTATGTAGAAGATGGTAAACTAGGGGGGATGGTGGAATAATCAGAACAAATATGGTTCCTGATGCTGTAGCGGCCCCCACTTCAGACTGCTACATGAAAGAGAAACTTCTGTATTATTGAAACCATTGTTATGGAGGGCTGTGAGCAGAAATGATGTGTGGTACTGCTGATCACCTTACCTTTCCCTGACTTTGCTGTCTGGGATACAAACACCATGACAGCAGAGGAAGCAGCCATCTTAGATTCAGAAATGAAAGCACTGTCTCGAGGATGCACGGACACCTGCTGATCCTGGGCTGCCTACCTATGGAGAGTTATGTGACACAGAGAGAAACTTCTAACCATTGGAACTGCTATACATTTGGGACCTCTTTGTTGTGGCATCTAACTGGTATATTTCCTTTCATACCTAAATCTGAAGTCGAATATGCCTATCTCATAGGGAGGCCAACACCTAACCCAGTGTTTGGAAAAAAGTATGTACTAAAAATACATCAGTGCCCTGCCCCACCCCCCCTTTTCACTCAGCATATCATCTTAATGCCTGGAAGCCCTGAGGTCAGTGTGATTAAGTTTTAATGGGAAACTAAATACCAATAATAAACGAACATATGTATGTACATATATGAATTAACTGTTGTGCTGTGCACCAGAAATTAACACAACATTGTAAACTAACTATACTTCAATTAAAAAAAATACTGATAATTAAGAAAGTTTGTTCTTAAGGAGGGAACATCACTATGTATGTTTGCCAAGAGATGTCTTGCTATATTTTTGACGTTAAAAAAAGGTTCCAATTCTTTGGGAAAGTGAGGCATTATTGACTCCATTCCTTTTAACTGTCAGAGATAGCTCTTCCTCCAACCTGAGCTTTCTGTTTTCTCAGAAACCTGAGTTTTCTCACTCTTTTGAGTGCCTGCAGGGATGAATTCATTAGCCGTTCAGTGGCAGAAGCCTGGTGTGTGAGCACCGTGTTGTGGTACCAGCTCTTTTCTTACACATTTAAGGCCTGTGAATGTCAACCCACTGCCAGGGCATTAATTACACTGGGCAACAGTCAGAGCCACTATTGGGAAATAAATCTGTGGAACAGGGAAGAGAGACCTGATCTTGCTCGGCCCCCACGAGCTGCTGCCGACCAACAGGGTTTCTACTAACTACCAAGAATGAGACCGGTGCTTTACACACAGTGTTTCCTTCATTCCTCACAAGAGCCCCCCGAAGTAATCATTATGACCCCCGTTTTATTGATGAGGAAACTGAGGCTTAAGAGTCTCGGCTGTTGGTCCACGGATGCTGAAGGAGGAAGTTAGGAAGCCAGCTTCTCTTGCGTTTGTTAAAAACCCCTGTTTCTCCTATCCCCTCGCCCTGCCCCCCACCCCAGGCTTCTGACATCGTGATGAAGAGGTGTGAGCTCTGGATGGGGCCGAGGAACCGGGTTCTTCTGAGCTGGGGAACCCGGGACTCTGGGTCCTCATCTGGAAACGGAGGGGTGCTGGGGTCGAGCAGGATGGTCTGCAAAATTCGCACTCATACTCTCGCGGGAAGGAGGATGTACCAGACCCTCGCGGGAAGGAGGATGTAGAACCCGCAGCTGGTGTAGGAGCAACCGCAACTGCTTCCCAGGCTGCACAGCGGGCCTGCGTCTCTCCTCCCAGCCCTTCCGGCCACACCCCTCGGGCCGGGCCGCCGCTTCCCCACATGACCCAACAAAGCCCCAGGTTCACAGCTTCACTCACTAGGTTTGTGCTGAGCAGCAGCTCGGAGCCTGACCATGCACCCGGGTCACCCTGATCCGTGAGAGACGTACTATCCCTGGCCTCGGAGAACTTACACTTTAGGAGGGGCACAGGCCATACTCAAATTAACAAAACAGTTACACATTTTTAAAAGTATTTAGAAAGAAACGAATAAGCCTTTGAGAAAAAGAGTAGCTCGACTTTTGAGAGGGCAGCTGCGGGGGTCCAGACCTGGGAAGGTGAAGTTTTGACTGAGCAGTCCAGGCTGAGAAGGAAGTAGGGTTCTGGAAAGTGGCAGGAAGGACCTCCAGGCAGACGGAATAGCCTGTGCAAAGGCCCTGAGGCTGAAAAGAACTTAACAAGTTTGAGGAACTGAGGTTTGAGTAAGTGAGGCTGGAAGTATTATCAGGAGCTAGAGTCTGCAGGGCAGGGCTGAGAGCTGTGTAAGGAAGCTTAGATATTAGCTGAAATGCAGCAGAAAGCCAGAGAAGGGTTTTAAATAATTGGGAAGAAAAGTGATCCAACACTCCCACTTTTTTTTTTTTTTATTATTTTATCTTGGGGAGAGTGATGGTGGGGAGGGAGGTAGAGGAGGTACCTGGTGGGGAGAGAGGTAGAGGAGGTACCGGGGATTGAACCCAGGACCTCGTGCGTGCTGAGCATGGGTTCTAGTCTTGAGCTACACCCTCCCCTCAACATTCCCACCTTTTTAAATTTTTGCGCCTTTTGGGGGTAACTTTTATTGAAGTACAACATAAGTTCAGACAAATCCACATATTGTAAGTGCTCAGCTCAATTAAATTTTAACAATGTGAAGATCTCTATTTAACCAGCCCCCAGATCAAGAAACAGAACATTACCGCAAGCCCAGAATCTCCCCTCATGTCCCATTCCATTCTCTTACCCACCCTCTTCTCCTACTGAAGCTGGCCCCTCACGGCTTGTGAGTGGTGAGGATCCAATTTTCAGGAATTTATGAACTGGTTGTTAAAGATAGCTACTATCCAAAAAACTGTATATAAACTTTAATTAAATAAAGTATATCAAAAGCCAAGGTAAGAAATCCTAAAAAATGCAAATTAATGTAAAGTGACAGAAAGCAGATTAGTGTGGCCTGGTGATGGGGGAGGGCAGGGCAGGAGGAGGGAGAGGATGCAAGGGGCACCAGGAAATTTTGGGGGTGGTAGACGTGTTTATTATCTTGATTGTAGTGATGGTTTTGTGGGTGTATACAGATATCAAAGCTTAGGGGAGGGGTGTAGCTCAGTGGTAGAGCACATGCTTAGCAGGCATGAGGTTCTGGGTTCAATACCCAGTACCTCCACATAAATAAACAGATAAATAGATAGATGAATAAATTAATAAATCTAATTACCCCCCTGCCAAAAATTTAAAAGAAAGAAAAAAAAAAGTCAGTGCTCCTCAGATCACAATCAAATAAATAAATCAAGATGAATCAAACTATGTACCTTGATTTAAAAAAACAACTTAGATTGTGTATTTAATCATATGTAGTTTACCGTAGGTCAATTATACTTAAGTAGAACTGTCAAAAAGAAAAAAAAAAAGTTAGAATATACAATGGAATAAAGACAGTCTCTTCAGCAAATGGTGTTGGGAAAATTGGACAGCAGCATGTAAAACAATGAAGCTAGAACACACCCTTACACCATATACAAAAATCAACTCAAAATGGATTAAAGACTTAAACATAAGACAAGATACAATAAACCTCCTAGAGGAAAACATAGGCAAAACATTATCTGACATACATTTCAAAAATTTTCTCCTAGAAGAAATAAAAGCAAGAGTAAACAAATGGGACCTAATGAAACTTACAAGCTTCTGCACAGCAAAGGAAACCAGAAATAAAACAAGAAGAAAACCTACGGAATAGGAGAAAATTTTTGCAAGTGAAACCGACAAAGGCTTGATCTCCAAAATATATAAGCAGCTCATACGACTCAATAAGAAAAAAATAAACAACCCAAGCCAAAAATGGGCAGAAGACCTAAACAAGCAATTCTCCAAGGAAGACATACAAATGATCAAAAAGCACATGAAAAAATGCTCAATATCACTAATTATCAGAGAAATGCAAATCAAAACTACAATGAGGTATCACCTCACACCAGTCAGAATGGCCGTCATTCAAAAATCCAAAAATGACAAATGCTGGAGAGGCTGTGGAGGAAGGGGAACCCTCCTACACTGCTGGTGGGAATGCAGTTTGGTGCAGCCACTATGGAAAACAGTGTGGAGATTCCTCAAAAGACTAGGAATAGACTTACCATATGACCCAGGAATCCCACTCCTGGGCTTGTATCCAGAAGGAAATCTACTTCAGGATGACACCTGCACTCCAATGTTCATAGCAGCACTATTTACAATAGCCAAAACATGGAAACAGCCTAAATGTCCATCAATAGGTGACTGGATAAAGAAGAGGTGGTATATTTATACAATGGAATACTACTCAGCCATAAAAACCGACAACATAACGCCATTTGCAGCAACATGGATGCTCCTGGAGAATGTCATTCTAAGTGAAGTAAGCCAGAAAGAGAAAGAAAAATACCATATGAGATCGCTCATATGTGGAATCTAAAAAACAAAAACAAAAACAAAAACAAACAAACAAACAAAAACAAAGCATAAATACAGGACAGAAATAGACTCACAGACAGAGAATACAGACTTGTGGTTACCAGGGGGGTGGAGGGTGGGAAGGGATAGACTGGGATTTCAAAATTGTAGAATAGATAAACAAGATTACACTGTATAGCACAGGGAAATATACACAAAATGTTATGATAAATCACAGAGAAAAAAATGTGACAATGAGTGTGTATATTTCCATGAATGACTGAAAAATTGTGCTGAACACTGGAATTTGACACAACATTGTAAAATGATTATAAATCAAAAAAATGTTAAAAAGAAAAAAAGAAAAAAAAGTTGCTTGGAACATAGCTCAGAAAACATTTACTGATACACTGAATAAATACGGACAGACTAGGAGGGTCCGAGAACTGTGGAAATCAAGAGGGTAGCTGGACATTTGAAGTTATTTTAATTCTGTGTCTCAGAGGACATTAGCTGTTGGGGCTTTCAAATTTGTATGTGAATGAGGTGCTGAACAGATCATTTGGCACATATAGAAAACGGTAATAAATATTAGAAATTCACCACTTCCAAAGCATTCTCCTACATTTTGTTATGATTTATGCTCTTGAGAATATTTACATCTATCTGTCTAGTGGAAATCCCACATAATGTTGTGCTACAGCACAGCTTTTCCCAACTCCATGTTAAGTGACATCACGTTAGCAGTTTGAAATTGGCCAAGATAGGAGTATTTACACCAGGGAAATCAGCATGACTTTGTTTTCCTGAGATCTAAGTGTTAAATATTTATCAGTCCCCTACCCATCCCTCCCAGAGTAATGGCTACATTACTGGATTCTAGATCCACAAAAACTTTAGCCATGGTGCATACTCTTGGATCTTAACTCTTTGGTTCCATTCATACTGTATTTGTGAGACTCACCCATGTCATTACATAGAGTGGATTCGCTGCGGGGAGAATGAAAAGCAGGGGTATTGAGATGAGGGAGGTAGACATCAGTGAGTGAACAAGTGTTTTTTGGCCAGATTTCGCCAAAGCAGAGGCAGAGCTTCAGGGTGGACTCCCGTGTGACTGGCGTCAAGGACGTCACAGCTTCTGGAAAGCTTCTAGGACCCAGATCTACTGTGGAGTAGAGGGATTGAGGGCTGTATAAAAGGTAAAATGTGTTTTGTCTAAAAAGGGGGCACCAGCCAAAGGATTTGTAACCGATAGTTGGAGGCTTAGGTGTACAGGAAATGGACACAAGGCAAAAGAGACGGGGCCCTTGTAGACGAGACAGATTGCAACCATGAAATTAAGACGCCCATAATTTTGCTGAAAAAGCAATTATTGTGGAGCCTTGGTTTCAGACTTCTTTGGTTTGAAACAGGTGGGGGAACGTGACTAGCACACAGGAAGAGAAAGAGGAGGAATCTTATCTCGGTGGTAAAAACCAAGCTGATAAGGGAGGAGAAAACCAGGATAAGGATTATAGGGAGGAAGGCTTGACCCCTCCCCCCAAGTTTAATCTACAAAACCCTGAATGAGTTGAAAGAAGAGGAAATGCTTCCATTCTTTGGTGTGTTTGTTCTTGGATTCATGCATTTAATGTCTACGTTTCCAGCAGTAGGCTCAGCACATTTGGTGAAGAGGCAGTGTCTGAGCCTAGAACTTTGCCTTTAGAGCCAAAATCTTATTTTGGTGGTTAGAAAAGGAAAGACCAAGCATTTAAGAGAGAGGGAGAAGGAGAAGAGGGAGGGGAGAAGGGGGAGGGGAGAGGAGGGAGCCACGTGGAGCAGAGGAAGGAAGCCAGTCCTTCTGCTTTTCCTTGCCCTCCCTCTCTTCCATCATAACAACGCGGGAAGGAAGATGTGCTCTGCCCAGGGTAGGGAGCATTTTTCCTTTTATTTCTTATTTTTCAGCTTACTATCCTAGTAGAGAACTGTCTCGAGATCATGAAAACTAGTGTAAAGGTAAGCTCTCAAACTGATCCAGGACTAAGGGCAGAATTTTTACAGTATAATCCCAGAATCCCATAAATCAGAATAACCCTCCCCAGGGGGCTGAATTTGGTCCCACCAAGAAGCTAAGTCCAAGTCCTAACCCTCAGCACCAGTGAATGTGGCTGTCTTTGGAAATAGCATCGTTACAACGAAATTAAGTTAAGGATCTCCAGATGAAATCCTCCTGTACTTAGGTTGGGTTCTAAATCCAATGGCTGGCATCCTTATAAGAGAGGGAAGAGGGATGTTGGACACACATCAGAGGCAAAGGCCATGTGGCGGAGAAGGTGGAGACAGAAGTGATGCTGTCACAAGCCACGGAATGCCTGGAGATGAGGCATAAGCTGGAAGAGATGAGGAAGGATTCTCCCACAGTGCCTTTGGAGGGACCCTGGTTCTGACACCTTCCATTTTGGCCTCCAGAACTGTGAGACAAAAATTCCTTTTGCTTTCAGACACCAGGCTTGTGGGAATTTGTTAGGGTAGCCCAAGGGAACTGCAAACCATGACCCAAAGGCAAATACTTCAACCTCACCGCAAACCACTGAAGAAAGGAATAGTGATAAATTCAGAAATCTCCGATTTGCCTGTTGGTAACCAGGGATGCCAGTGCTGAAGTGGCTGCTTCTCTATGGATGAAGCACAAAATGTGTACAAATACTAAGATATATGTGATGTTCTCAGGGGAATGAAAAGAAGCCCTTATGCTTCCTTTGAGCTGTGCGTCGATAGCTCCACTTGAAATCTAGTGAAAACCCAAGCTCCGTGGAGTTTTGGCATGATCTTTTGCAATACGAGGGAAGCGGATTCAAATAGGACATGCAGTATTTACAAGATCTCAGATTCTTATAGAACCTAAGTTTAGTAAGTACAAAGCAGGTGGCTATAAACAGTACCTTAGTTGTTAAGAGGGAAGGGGAGAAGAAATTGAGCCCTTAAAAAAAATTAACCCCAGACTGCTGAACAAGAACCCCCAGCAGCAGGTCCAGGGACCTGCATTCTAACCAGTGCCTCCAAACGTTGGTCTATAAATCTTGACAGCTGCTGGTAAAGAACAACGGAGCGTGGCTTCTGTCTTTTGGGACTGAAATGACCTAATGTAAGATTTTTTTTTTTAATGAGAGAGGAACTCCCATAGGCTGCCTGCCATTTTCTTAGCTGAGAACCCAGGGCTATGAGGCAGAGGTAGGAGATACCCAGATTACTAGTCATTGGAGACTTGAAATTACTTAAGCACTGACTGTGGAGGAACTGGGGCCACAAGCTGGAGACCTGGTGGCTGGTCTCACTGGATGGGAGACCTTTCTGACGCCGTGTGTGCAGAGACTAGTGAGGAAGGCGTGCTGAACAGTCAAGGGTTGGTCTCAGTGGGTGAGCAGTAACCAAGTCAGAGAGGTAGTGGAGAGTCTGGGAAGCACTGATAACAAACACGACTGACACTCAGACTTGGATCAGAGCTGACGGGTAGAGGTGGATGGACCAGCCACCAAACTCTGTAAATGAGGTTATTTTTCATGCTTTCGAAAGTGGGCAAGTAGGAATAGCTGAAATGTGAGAATTAGAGAAAAAAGTGCTGGGCAAACTGATCAGTACGTTTGGATGACCCAGGCAGCGGACTCTAAATGTTGGTGTTGCCCCCATGAAATCTGTATATTTATGCCTTCACAGTTACTGAGCATCTTCTATGTGGTGGATACTGTGTCAGGTATGGTGATGGATACTAAGAGGAAGGAACCACACCATTGCAGAGAAGAGGGGGAGATGGACATGTAAGCAAGCGTTTCAGGAGCACAAAACAGGACTAGCTCTTTCTGGGGGCATCAGGAAGGCTTCAGAAAGGAGTGACAGCTGAGGTGAACCCTGAAGGTCGAGACAGGCGTTCATCAGATGAGGAAAGGAGGTGAGCAGGAGGTGTGAAAGCATGACAACGTGTTTATTGAGCTTACGCTTCGTGGCAGGCTCTAGTCTAAGTTCTGCATGTGTTATGGATGCATTTACTCCTTGCCTATGAGGTTGATACAAGTGCTGTTGGGCAAACTGAAGCACCAGGAAGCTAAGTGCTTTGTCCCCAAATCATCCAACTGACAGACAGTGGAACCCAGATGTGAGCTCCAAGGTCTTGTTCCAGAGCCGTTCCCAACTAAGCACTGCATGCTGCCCCCTGCTGGTGGGGTTGGGGTACAGGTGAAGGGCGGGATATGGGGCAGGAACCAGAAGGAATCTGGAGGTGGGTACTCACCTGGGATGGGGACGTCTTCTGCATGATAAGAAGCTTGGGTTTCATTCTTCAGGGAGCATAGACGCACTGACGGCTCCTAAGTAAAGCAAAGCAAAACCCAGTTGGACTTTTGACAGCGAACTTTGGTGGAGGACTATTTTGGGGTGGGAGTGAAAAGGGAACGTGCACAGACAGCAGTGAAAAAGGAGGCTCCCCTTTAAGGAAGAGCTGAAGCAAGTCTTCACCAAGGCAGTGGCACTGAGGAGAGAAAGGAGAAGGTACTTCTGGAAAACAGACAGAATCTGCATTTGATTTTAAATACTGCATTTAGTTCTCAAAAAGTCCAATTGGGGGATGAGGCAGAAAGAAGGCTCAGTTCTGTAGCTTCTAACTTGGTGACTGGGCAAACTGGTGCTAGTGGGGGAGGGAAATACAAAAAAGAGGAGAACTGGTTTATTTAGGAGCAGAAGGAAAGAGCAGTGTAACTCAAGACTATTTGGCAAAGAGAACCCGGCTCTCAGTTATCTGGAACTTAGGGAGGATGTTGGCATCTAAGCTTACTTGGTTGATTTAGAAAATCATGCTAGCCAGGCCACATTTATATTTTCTAGTTTCTTTATATTATGAGGGTTTGACATCTTAACAACCTTTCTGGCTGGAAGGTAGACTGCCCCTCTTGAGGCTAGGCAATTCTTAGAGACAGCAAAGGACTCAGCTGGGAGCATGCCTTTGATATACAAACTCGCCAGCCCAGAGCCATACGCCCTCTGTCTGGCCCATACACCCCAGGAGGCAATAGTCCTCTGCCTCAGTGATGCCAGAGCCAGGCACCAGGCCACTAGGGGCCACACCCCTATAGCCTGGACCCCCTGAAATGATTAAACTAGCCAATTCTAGACTGCTTACCCTTCCCTGCCGTGCTTTTCCTGGGGAAACTCCAGTTAAGGTCATGGCCTCAAATTTCCCCTCACTCCTGCCCCCTCTGCCTCCTGACCAGCACTGGTGCTTCCCCAGGTGGCCCTGCGAGGGGAGCCAGGCCTCCAATTTCTAGTACCTGCAGGTTTAATGCACTTGTTTTTCTAAGCCTCTCCTTGTCTCCTCTTGTAGCTAACACCTGATGGATCACCTAGGAGAAGACAAAACCCAGGCAAATCCACCAACTCTGTTGCCCAAGGAACCTTTCCATGGCCACGGACTATGCTGTTAACCTTGAGTGGAGAGATGAAAGAATCTGGTTATCTCATTGCAAATCCATCCCTCCTCATGGTAAAACAGTGCTAGGTAGACACCGAATATAATCTTCATGGGTGGGAGGTATTTTATTAGACTGTTAACTTTAGTTTTGATAAAATGCTTAAAGCTCCAAAGGGTTTGACTTTCATGCGCCCATTATTTGGCATCTAGTTAGCGTTCATGTTGAGTGAAAGTTGAACCCAGCGCTGGGAAACAAGAAGGCTACTCTCTGACGGAGAAACTGCTGAGAAACAAAACCTGGAGCACGAGGCTGAAGCAACCCAGCATGCTTGTCTATAAACATGTGGGGAGGAGGCCTAGGAACCGCCAAAGGCCAGGCGAGGCCCTTTGAGAGCGGAGGGCCATGTCAGGGAGTGGCGTTCGTGCTCAGATGGACAAGGGCTTCTCAGCTTCGGCACTACTGACATTCTTGAGCCAGATCATTCCTCGTGGGGCTGTCCTGTGCAGTGTAGGGTTTTAGCAGCATCCCTGGCCCCTGCTCACAGGATGCCGGAAGCAGCCCCACCTCCCACCCTGAGTTGAGAGGAGCAGAAATATCTCCAGACATTGCCCCATGTGCCAAGGGGAGGGGGCAAAATCCTCCCTGTTTGAGAACCACTGAGAGAGACTCAGCTTGGATTCCAGCTTCTGCTGCTTATTCACTGGGTGACCTCAGCATGTTATTCAACCTCTCAGAGGGCCAATATCCTTATGCCTAAAATAAAGAACGCAGTGGGCATCTGTGATTTTTGTCTCTCAAGGGTCCCCTCCTCTTGGGAACTGCTCATCCTTCCACTCCAGCCATTTGATCTGGGTTGGGGTGGTCATATTCTTAACCATCTACTGCTCACTGCTGATTAATCCCAGAATGGATGCCCCTGACCTAAACTAGGCCCACGTTGGCCCCGCTCTCTGTTTTTTGTTTTGTTTGTTTTTAAACTAAAAGCAAGAAAGAGTTAATCCCTCTCTGGTGGAGGACAGCCAAAGATGTGAAAATCCTGCATGACTGGACGTCACGTAGTACACGGATGAGGCCAGTTTGCAGAGAGAGAGAAACAAGAGTCAATGGAAAGGCGAAGAGAAAGCTTCCCAAACTGGCCACATCTGCCTCAGCCAGTGTGACTTTGGCTTATGACACAACCAAGAATTTTCCTCAATAGAAAAATGTTCATGCCTGGCTCATAGGGTTGTTTCAAAGACAGACTGTGATGATGCGAAGTTTTTAGCACACAGCCTGGCCCGGTCGGTGCTTTACAAATAGTAGTTGTCATGGTTCAGATCATCAGTGTCATTCTTCTTCTCGTAAGCTCTGCATTCCAGAAACTGATCAGCCTGTAGTTCTGACCTTGCTAGTCTGTGCCTGTGCAGCCTGCACCTGGCATGCCTCCCCCGTTCCTCACTTCCATAATCTACTCCTATTCTATCTACAGAACCTTCCCAAGGCCCCTCTGTGAAGACTTGCTCAGCCCTTCAGGCAGAGACAGTCACTTCCCTCTTCACACTCCTTTCTTCTCTCTCAGTTGTACAGATCACACTGACGTAGGTAGCTGGGCAAGTGGCTGTCTCCCCACATGACTGCAAGGAACCCCGTACTTCTCTCCTGTGCTTTAATCCTCAGCACCCAGCATGGAGCTTGGCCCAGGGGAGCTTTCCATCATGGAGAAGAGGACCTGCAGAAGCAGGAAGGCAGACCTGCAGAAAGCACCTCCAATCTTAATCAATCTTAATGTTCCCTGCTCTGTGTGCAGACCAGCCTGGGAGATGTAATGAGTAGGAACAAGGTGACTGTCAGTATGGGAAGACCTAACACCACCCTGGGCTTTTTCCGCTTTCTCTAGCCCTGGCTCTGAGCCCCTGTGATGGAAATGCCCATGTCCACCCAGGTACTCAGTGGGAAAGAAAGAAGTCCCAGCAAGACCGTGCGCCCGGCTGGCACTGCCTGGTGTCATTAAGGCCATGCAGCTCACTTGCCGTGCTCTGATTCCACGCTCAGCAAGAACGCTCCCATGCAGAGGGTCCCTGCAGGGCAGGGAACATGCCGTCCAGCTGACACAAACTTTTAAGTATTGCTTGAAGTTCAACATACCTGGCATGCCCGGAGCTCCTTTCTAAAGGAAAGTTCATCTGGTGGCACATGGTTTGTGCCACGTGTCTGAGTTAAACCAGCTGCCTTGGCCTCTAGTAACTGAATCGATTATCAATGTCCCTAAAAGACACCCACTTATAGTCTGGCCAGTCGGTCTGGCCAATCATGAATGAGATGGCTCATGTGAAACTCTGCCTGGTTTCAAAACTCCATATAGAATGGTGACGATGGCTCCAGATCAACCTTTGTCTTGGGGTGAAGACACAGTGAACAGAGGGAGGTCAGTCCTACATCTCTGTGTGACGAGAGGCCACATTCCTGTTGTCTCCAGGTCTGCGGGATGCAGTGGTCAGAGGAGTACTTGGTCCATGAGAGCATCGTGCCCTTAGCACAGTTTGGTGGTCTTCCTCTCTGCCTGTTTAGCCTAATAATAAACTCTCATCTCCTCAGGGCATCTGGCCTTCACTTTTCCATGCACCTAAAAGAGCCTAACACGCAGCTTGGAAATTATATTTCAGAGTGTGGTTAATGCTCATTGATTTTGCTAAGCCTGATCGACCCTGGATCCTGAGTGAACTGAAGATTAGACTCCAAGTCATGGCCATTCCTTGCCTCCATAGCTCAGCCAGCCCTGACTTCAGTTATATTTATTAGACTTGAAAAAATCTTCATGTGCTAATTAATCCACACATTTCTATTCCTCACCCCTTAGTAAGATACAGGAAATGAACATCCCTTCCTTACTCTGGCTGAAGGGCCATTTGGAATCTGCTGTATGTGATTCTTCTATTGAACTTCAAACTTGCGAGTCTTTTGGAGCCTGGGAGCAGTCAAAGGTGGCTGCCCTGGTGAGAGAAAGGAACAGGTGAGAAGGAAAAAGGACATGTGTGTTTGGATGAAAAGGAGCATCTAATTTCATGGAATAAATAAACAGATATGCAGGCTCACAAGTGGGAACATCTCTGCAAAGGAACAGAGAAACCAGAACGTGCAAAAATGCCCCAATTAACAAGCTCTCACATTTGTCTAGTCCTTCAACAATTTACCAAGCTCCTCTGCATGCGTTACCTCATTTAGTCCTCCAGGCAACTCTGGGAGCTGGGAAACAGAGGCTTTAGTTCATATTTTACACAAAAGAGATCAGAGAGGTTATCCAAGGTCACAGAGCAGAGGCAGAATTTGAACCAGTTGGAAGCCCAGTGAGTTTCCTGGATGGATGCCTGTCATTCATTTACTGGGTGGAGGTTAAGATCACAAGCTTCAGAGTCAACCAGAGCTGTTTTCAACTCGCAGTTTCTCTGCATGTTAGCTAGCCATAGAACCATGGCAAGTCACTAATTTCTCTGGGCCTCACTGTCCTCATCTGTAAAATGGGGATAATATTGCCTCGTACCCAGGCTGTTGCTGCAAGCAAAAAATGAGATAATATATTAAAAGTATTTAATGCTGCATCAGAACACAGTTAAGCACACAAGAAAGGTGACTTTTCCTCCTTCGTGGTGGTGTTATTATTACTTTAGTAGGAGCAATAATAGGTACCCAGGTACGTCTCACTCCAAGCCCTTGCTTATTCTAATGCACACACTGCATTTTTTTTCTCTCCCTTGGCCACATATATCTTTTCTTTCCTTCTCTTCAACACAGTTTTTCTTCCCTCTCCTTCCCATCACACATACAGAAAGCCTCTGATTTTCAGTAAATTCACACATCCCTGGCTTACTACCTTGTACGCCTGTGTGTCTTAGTCTTTCCCACTCATTCCTTTTCTAGAATTCCCTTTTCCCTACCCCCATGCCTGATTTCCACGTGTACAAATACACCACAGGACCCAGAGCCGGGGTCAGAAAGCCCAGCCATGGTCCTTAACACAACTGAGTCATCCTTTGGAGAGAGCTTAGCCTCCCAACACGAACTGTATTGTTTTGGGTTTGCATATCCCTGCATCAAGTGAACAGATCTGAGGGTCTCCAGTAGCTAAGCTAATTAAATATAATTTTCAGTTTATGGTGTTTTAGCTGAGTTAGAGGTTTCAAGATGGAGAGGAGGGCAAGTTGGGTTGGGAGTATCCAGCTGAAGTCCCATGCGATGCCTTTCACTTTCGAATTAATTCCCTGGATAAAGTGCCCTTTCCTGCAACAAGATAAACAGGTTCATCTAGAGGTCTGGCTTGCTGGCATGCAAAGCCTTTCATAACCACAGCACTTGCCTCCCTCCACCCCAGGCTCCCAGGCCGGGTAGGGGACAGTGGCTGGCATTGTGCGCTCAGCATGGTTTCACATCCAGTGGGAACGTGAAACACTGATGCTCCTTACCTTGCAGAGACATTCCTGTAGACCTGCAGGGCCCCGGCCCAGGGTGGTGGTGGCCTCACATCTGCTCTCACTGGGTTGCCAAAGACTTCCTGAGCCCACCTCACTCTTCAAACTCCTGAAATGACAGGACAGGTGGGAGCCACTGGCTGGGCAGAAGGCTGATTTCCAAAGCTTCGGCGTAGAGTAGGGCTGTGCTGGCATCTTTTAAGAAGTTGATTCTGAAAAACCTTTCTTCTGTGGTCATCTCTATTTTTAGAACAGTTCCATACCCTGGGAGCCTCGCTATCCTTCCCTCCTTGTAGAGACAACTGAAGAGTTTGTCACTGACTCGTCAAATATTCTTGCAGTATTTATTTATTTGGATTTATGCAACAGTGGTTTAGTTTTGACTGTTCCCCCCCTTCCCCAAGCACATGCAGTTTAGGACAGGAGCACTGAAAATATTCATAGTTGTAACCAAAACTATTCAAAAGACTTGATCACTTGCTCATATACATAAAAAGCAAGTTGGCCATTACCTCTGCCTCTAGGCTCCTATTTAAGTTAATATAGACAACTTTGTGGAAAGTCTTACAACAAACCAAATGAGACACTGAAAATGAGCCACTCATTTTAGCCGTGAACTTTGATGAACTTTGTTCTGTTGCTTGATATGAATCAGAGCCCAGGAAACTTAGAAATAGCATTAGTCTGTCCTTGGAAATAAAGCACCCACTTTCCCTTGGAGTCAAATGTTTTGGTCACCCACAAATATGCAGTCAAATAATTTTCAGTCAATGCACCAATGCAATTCAAGGGGGAAATGAAAGTGTTTTCAACAGTTGCTGCTAGAACAGTCAGATATTCCCATGAGAAAAACAAAAACAAAAACAAACCTCAACTTCTATCTCAATGTTGTACACAAAAAAATAATTTGAGATGGCTCATAGACCTAAAAAGGAAAAGCTTAAACTATAAAAGTTTTAGAGAAAAGCATCTCCAAGACTTAGGTTCCTTAGTTCACAGAAAGTAATAACCATGAAACAAATTTTTGATAAATTAAACTTCATCAAATTTAAAAACTTTTTCTCAAAGAAAGACAACGTTAGGAAAACTAATAGGCAAGCCACAGATTGGAAGAAAACATAACACGGATATTTGTCAAAGGACCTGTATCCAAAATATATAAAGAACTCCTAAAATTCAATAATAAAATGGACAACCCAATTTTAAAATGGGCAAGGGACTTGAACACATACTTTGCAAAGAATGATATACAAATGACTAGTAAGCACATGAAAAAGTGCTCAACATCATTTGTCATCAGGAGAATTCAAATTAAAAGCATGATGAGATATCACTATCCACCCACTTTAATGGCTAAAATACTTAACAACCGACACCACCAAATGTTGGTGAGAACCCAGAGCAACTAGAATTCTCAACAGCTGCTAGAAATGTAGACTAATTCACCTACTTCAGGAAACTGGCAGTTTCTCATAAAGTAAAACATATCTCTCAGTGCAACCAGTTCCACTCCTATCTGTTTACCCAAGAGAAATGAAAACACGTTCACAAATTGTCTGTCAGTTTCCTTTCTCCATGCCTTTACCCGTGTCATTCCTTTCTGGAATTCCCTTTTCCCACCCCCATCCCCGACCTCCACGTGTACAGATACCAGGCATCCTTAATGTCCTGATTTGAGGAAGCTTGCTGGTTCCTTCCCCTAATCCTCCAGACCTCTTCTGTGATCGTTTCTGTTTCTCCTAGAACGCTACATTAGTTACACACGTAGGTCTTATCCCCAGCGAGTCTGTGAGCTCCCATCCGACCCGAGCCCTCTGGGTCTGATTTACCTTTGCACCACACTCAGAGCTTTACACAAGCTGTTTTGACCTACTGTTGAATGAACGACTGAGTGGACACACATCCAGCCAATGACAGGCTGGACTTACGGTTGGAAGATCTCGGTGCAAGTGCCGGCTCTGCTCAACGATGTTGGATAAATTCTCTGGTCTTATTTGCCTTTATTTGCAGATAACATAACAGAATAACTGTGGTAGCCTTTGAGGACCTCCCCATGAACTATGCATCCAACTCCCACGTTCTTGCATAGTCCCTTCCCACGTTGACTCAAGGCTTGGCCATGTGTCTTGCTTTGACCAACGGAACGTGAGCAGGGAAAGTCTGGATGAGCACTGCCCATGGGGGCTTACCTGGGATTGCCCTGAGCTGCCTGTGAGGAGTCTGACTACACTGCTGGGAGAACACTTGGAGAGATCATGTAAGGAGGCCACGTGAAAACAGAGAAGCCTCTCAGCATCCCAGCTGAGCTTAGTCCAGCTTGCAGAATGACGAGAAATAATACAATGGTGGTTGTTTTCAGCAAGTAGGTTTTTGAGTGATTTGTTTGGAGATATCACTATCCATTTTTGCCCCTTTAAGACTATTAAAATGTGCATATATGCCTAACATTTCTTGAGGGTTAGAATTATGCCTTATTCATCCTTTTCTCTCCAGTCCCAGCAGAGTCCCTGGCATACAGCTGGTGCTCAATAAATGTACTTGGCATTAGCTAAAAGTCTTGGGAATCTGGCTGAATTCTGAACTATTACAACACTGTCTCAGAACTGTTTCCTTATCTTTTGTCATTTTCCAGTGAGGAGAAATATAGATGTCACTTGATCATCTGCCCTTTTACTAGGAAACTGCAGCTCAAAGAGGGGAAGGCACTGCCAGAAATCATCTTGCACCTGTTTGTGGCCTTCCTGGTCTCCCGGCTTCCAGGTGCTCTCTGGGAGGGGACTCCGGGGAAGTA
This sequence comes from Vicugna pacos, assembly GCF_048564905.1. Taxonomy (NCBI): domain Eukaryota; kingdom Metazoa; phylum Chordata; class Mammalia; order Artiodactyla; family Camelidae; genus Vicugna; species Vicugna pacos. The sequence goes on along the minus strand of NC_133002.1, from coordinate 19,178,830 downwards.
GAACCTACCAGTACTGCAGTGAATCCCACCCCAGAAACAGCCTTTCCAAAAGCCTTTATTTCTCATTGAAAGATGTTTTCTTTAATTTGTGCCCATTCCTCTGTGCAGACCCTTCCCCAGATTGGGCCACACGAATCTTAGCGAGGAGATGTGAGGACAAAGGGGAAGACCCTGAGGTTTTCTCCGGAGCTCATCAGGCCTGGATGCGAGCGCTCCCGTCCAACCCACACCTGGATGCTTACAGCGCTCGCTCTGGGACCACCGCGGGACATACCTGCAGAGCACGAAGCTGCAGCCGCTGCGCGGGCCGTGAACGCCAATATCACTTTACGGAATACTTTACAAAATTATTTCAATTACCGTGCAGACCCTGTAACCTGGGAACAGTCGCCTGTCCTTTCCTAGAGCATATGTTCCTAAAATCTCATTCAGTGCGTGTGTCTATCTCCTGCCCTCTTTCAACTTCAGGCAAACACATATCCCTATTAACACCCTCTTGAAAGCATGGGAAACAGTTCACAGGGCTCCCGCTGTCTCTCCCCTCTCTACTTTTTGTATCTCATTCTCACAAGCATTTTTCAGTGGCTCCGGGAGCAAGGCAAGAGAGAGGATGCTAAGCTTGGATGGGGCTAGGAGAAAATATTTAGAAGAGTATTTATTTTCAATTCGATCTAAACCAATCATTCTCAAATTTGGCTGCTTCTTGGAACCACCCCGGGAGCTTTAAAAACTGTTACCTGGATGTCAGCCCAGAGGTCTGACTTAATTGATTTGGATGCGACTGGTCATCTGGATTTTTTTTTTAATCCCCCAGTTTATTCCCCAGGTTGAAAACTACTGAGATAAATTTCTCATTCCTCTTCTCACTTTTGAAAAGGTTAGATTCTCAGCCTAAGTCGGTGGCCCAGGACATCCAGGATATTTGCCGCCGGCCAGCGCTGCACGGTCCTAGAAAATCGGCGCGCGCGACAACGACAAACACGCGGCAGCGGGATGGGTGGTGCCGCGTGTGGCCCCGCCCCTGCACGCCTATCGGCGCGCGGTGCGGGCCCTGACGTCACTCTTGTCAGGCCGCGGCACATGGGCGGCCGGATGCGCTGAGCCGGGCGCTGCGGGGCCGCGGAGCGCGGGGGAGCAGCGGCCGCCGGCGCGGGGAGGGGGGTGGGGTGGGACGGCGCGCGGCCTCGGTGCTCGCGCGACCGGGCCGAGGCGGTGCGGTACCCTCCGCCCTCTGAGCTGTCTGCTTATTTTTTCTTTCTTTTTCACAATTGTGAACATTTTGCAAGACGAGAGGTTTGCGGCAGGTGAGAGCATCCTGCCCGTGGCCGAGGAGCCCGCGGGCACTTGGCGCGCTCTCCGGGGACCTTCTGCATTGGGAACCCGAAAGTTTTTGTTTTATATTTTCACGCAGATGTGTTTATAAAGACATAAGTAATTTTTTTTTCTTCTCTTGTCTCCACCGCCTTGAAAGAGACTACTTTCGGCAAAGGACGGAGGAAAACCCTCAGCAACATTTTGGAGAGCGTTTTTTTTTTTTTTTAAGAAAAATAATTTGAGTGCATCGCAATGGAGAAAATGTCCCGACCGCTCCCCCTGAATCCTACCTTTATCCCGCCTCCCTACGGCGTGCTCAGGTCCTTGCTGGAGAACCCGCTGAAGCTCCCCCTTCATCACGAAGACGGTGAGCGCTGCCCTCCTGGCTGCCCCGCTCTGGGAAGGAACGGCGCTCCTGGGGTCCCGCTCCTGGGGCCCCGCTCCTGGGGTCCCCCTCCTGGGTCGGGCACACGCGCTGGCCCGCCGGAGCATCCATCCCCCTCCTTCTCTCCCTGTCACCGGCACCCTGGCCCTGCTTTTGGTGAAATTGAGTAGCTCACCCATCGCTCCACCCTTCCTCCTTAAAAAGGGGAGACCCTCTCGCTGAGCAACGTTTACGGTAGCGTTGGGGACCCAGCCTGGCCTCCCGGGGTCCGGATCGGGCGGCGCAGGTGGGAGAGAGAACTTGACGGGTCAGTGTTCCCTAGACTGAGGCTCACCGGCATGCGGAGTGAAACCATCTGCGCCAGGACAGAGCTTCGCGGGCTGGGGAGAGAAACCAGAGGGCTGGCTTCCATGCGGGTTGGGGCTCGAGTTGGGGGTCTCCCTGCGGAGCCTGGGTATTGGGGTCGTGCTTACTGCTGCTGTTAGTAGTATTTTGAAGTCCGGAGCAGGTGAAAGCAGAGACGCGTGTTCTCCCGTGCAGGTTACTTCAGAAAGGGGGGTTGGGGAGCTGGAGCTGGCGAGGGGAGTGGTCTCTGGGCGCGGAGCCGCGTACGCCCCCAGCGCTGCCACCTTCCCGGTGCACTTTCCTTGGTGGGAGGGGAGAGCGGATCCCGCTCACGTGTAACCGCACAAGAGCCACCTCTGGCTTGAGCCTTGTCTGGGTAAGTCCCAAACCTTCCCCAGGCATCCTTGGCTGGAGCGGGCCGGAAGGGGTCCTATGAGGAGATGCGGAACCCAGCTGGTGCCGCCCGGGATCTGTCCTTTGGGCTGATGGTTTTCATCCCTTCGATATAGCGCTAGCAAATGCGAAACCTCCTAGCTTATAGTGTAAAGTCTTGAAAGATCATTTGGCTGCAGGTAGCTCTGGAGAACTCTCATCTTCTTTCCTACCAGGAACAACCTGTTGCATTGCAAGAGTTGAGGGGTTTGATTCGCAGTCTGCAGAGCCTAGCTTCCCTCTTAATTCCTCTTTAAGGAGTAGCACTTGGGAGGAAGGTGCTGCCTGCAGTCTTTTACATCTGCGGGTGTTTTTAAGTCAGATTCTCAGGAGATGAGACTGTAGGGAATTAGAATGGGGGTCGGTGGAGGCTGTTTCTCTGAGGAAATACCTCAAGCCGAATTCCTTAATCCCAGATTCCACCGGCGCCTGAGTACTAGACTCGTCAAAATCCGGAGCGCTGGTTAAAGACCTAAGGGGGTGAGGGACACTCCTAGGCAGAAAACAGCTGCATACCTCCATCGCAGGTATAGAGAGGACCACGTTTCCACTAGCTGTGCTTTAAACAGGGTGCCTCCATGTATAATTGAGTCGGATCATACTTAAACGTTTGCGGAAGAGGAGGACGAAAACACTTGGTATTTAAAAACAAAATAAAAATTCCTTTTGTAAAATGTAATATACCCAGTGGTTTTAGAAGCAAACACACGTGACCTAGGTAGTTCTTGGTTTCCTCTGCAATGTGAGGCACTGGTCAAGGTCCTGCAAATCTCAGAGCCTCCATTTCTTCATTGTGAATGGGGATAGTTGCTATTTGCAAGTTTATTATGTGATTGAGGGGGTAGAAATATATGTGGAAGAAACCAGGTAGATAGTAGGTGCTCAATACATGGTATCGAAGAGTCTGTACTTTACCAAAATTAGAATTACCAACGCCCTGGCTTTCTGAGTCTGAATGACATCATCTTGTTACTGTAATGAAGTTCCTGGAAGATAAATCATGCCTGGTTATTGGCTGTTTTCTTAAAAAATCACATCAGTTGCCTGTAATTGCCTGGGTTATTTTCCCACTGTAGATTTAAATTAATATTTGTCTCCCCGAATAATGCACTGAAGCCTGTGCTCTCTTGTTTATATCCTAGACCAGTCTCTAGCCCTGTCCCAAGGACTCGTGCCTTCTTTCCAAAGTAAATAGGAAGATGTTGAAAAACAGGCAGAGATCCATGTCCTGCCTGAACTTTTAACTCCAGAGCCACAGAAGCCAGCAGCCAGAGAAGAGCTCCGGCATTTGTGGGAAGTAGTTTTACAGCAGAAGCCAGGAGGGGGTGATACAAAAGGGACACTTTTTCTTTTTTAAAATCCAATTCACCTCCCCCCCCCCTTTTTTTGCAGCATTTAGTAAAGATAAAGACAAGGAAAAGAAGCTGGATGATGAGAGCAATAGCCCGACGGTCCCCCAGTCGGCATTCTTGGGACCCACCTTATGGGACAAAACCCTTCCCTATGACGGAGATACTTTCCAGTTGGAATACATGGACCTGGAGGAGTTTTTGTCGGAAAATGGCATTCCCCCCAGCCCGTCGCAGCATGACCACAGCCCTCACCCTCCCGGGCTGCAGCCGGCTTCCTCAGCTGCCCCGTCCGTCATGGACCTCAGCAGTCGGGCCTCCGCACCCATTCACCCTGGCATCCCGTCCCCGAACTGTATGCAGAGCCCCATCAGACCAGGTAAACTCTCAGAAGGGTCTCCCTTCAGACTGGGGAGGTGGGGAACGGAGGGGCAGGGTGAGGTTGACATAAACGTCTTCACCATCAGGGATGCTTTAGCCCACCCTAGAGGGGGAGTCTTGCATTTCAGCCACGGTCGTGGTTGTCCCTCTTCAATGAGCATTTCACCTGGAGAGTCAGCGAAAGGCAGATTCTGTGGACCTACCCCTAGAAATTCTGATTTTTCAGGTCTGGACAAGGCCCAGGAATATACATTTTTAACCAGCTCCCTGCAGCTGATCCAAGGACTATAGTTTAAGAAATACTAACTCACAGTGACTGAGTTGGATAATTTAGGCATCCATCTTGCCTCCTGTCTCTTTTCCTCCTTCCCCAAATACACAGATGATAGAATTTTGCTGAATGATTTGGACAGACTCTTATAAAACTGCGGTTTACCCATATCTATCGTTCTCTGGCCTGAAGGGAAAAAAATGTGAATCAGGGGTGGGGGACAGAGAGATTTTTGATCCATTTCATCTTGTGTTGTCATCGACTGAGAAATGGAATCTAAAAGCCGCTGTCGTATTAAGAGAGCTTAGCCGTCTTCGGTATCAGACCCCTTGTCTCTCTTCACTGTGCCGATAAACCAAATTGTTCATACATTTTTGTTTTCATTTTCACCCACCTGTCCACTACATGTCGTCCACTTTTATCAAAACCCACAAGGTCACAGGGTCAGCTTTAAATGGTGTGGAAATATTACACAGAAACGTTACCTGAAATGACCAGCACTTCAAAACCCACTGCTGAACGGTTAGACAGAAACAAGAGTTGAGGCCGCTCTGTCTTCGTGCCGTTCGCACCCTGTGGTACAAAATGAACAGGAAGAAAGGCCATTTCATGTCCACAGGTAACCAGGAACAAAGATCCAGCCAGATAAATTGTCAGGCAGGTCGCTGAGCCGAGGGCCTTAGCCGCAGGGAGGGTAGAAAGCAGGACAATAGGAGACTTGTGCTGGAGATCATTCCTGAACTCTGTGTCCCCAGCTCGGGTAGAATTTCTGTGACACACAGAGCGAGATTAAAATGAAAGGAAATGGTGCAAAGGAGGAAGAGAACGCCCCTGCCTTAAAATGTTAGTGTTGGAGTTAAAACTTTCCCATCAAATCTCTCTGGGCTGCCCCTTCTCCAAAGCTCACTTTGAATTGTAACTTCAAGGCCCCTGGCTGGAATGGAATTAAGGCATCATCTCTGACCCCCTCAGGAGGCTGCAGAAACTTGGGGAAACATTCCTTCATGTGACCCTAAGTCCCTCTTACTTAGAACCCGTGGGGTCATTGTCTTCAGTTTCTTCTGGGAGCAGACCACAAAATAAATAACCTTTCAGAGTGAGGAAGCAACCAGGAAGATGGGGTGAGAGCCCCGGTGAGAAGGCACAGGTGTGCCTCAGTCATCTGCTCTGCAGAATGGGACTGACCACTTCGTAGCTGTGTGACCTTACAAAGTGACATAACCTCTCTGGGCCTCAGCTTGCCTCTGTGTAGAAGGGCATACTTTATATTTGATTGAGCTGTTGTGAAAAGTACAGATAATGTATATAAAGGGTGAAATGACCAGCACCAGATGTTTTGTAATGAGAGCAGTTATGATCATTATTCTGTCTATGCCAGCTTTCATCATTTATTCCCATCCCTGTCTTCTGGAATACCTTTGTAAAGCAATTAGGTACAGCATATAACCTCTCATTCTGGAGAGAGATGCCGGGAGATTTTGACCAATAGTTATTGGCTCGGGGTGTTCTAACACTTATACGTGATCGACTCGTATTTCTCAATCTCCTGTCAAGTACAGGATGTGTAACATGTTAGAAATGCTGTATTTATTTCCCAAGAGGCATGCAGATATGGGGTCCCCATCAGCGAGGTTCCTACTGAGAGTCAAGAATTGGGGTTTTGGAGCTTGAGGCTTCCTTAAAAGTCACTTGTCAGAGCTCATTAGAATCAGTATTAATCAATGACTCTTGGAAATCTGGGGTGCCCCAGTCAGGTTTGCAAATCTATAACAAAGATCTCCACAGTTTCAGTGAATAGCATTTTGTGAGGTTATGGAGGAAAGGCTCCGGGATCAAAGTGGGTACTGGAATCTAGGAATAAGCTCTCCATTTAAACCTCTTTTTTGATACTTGAAACGCACTTCAAAATAATCTTCAATTCATTTAAACTCAATGGTACTCCTAACAAAAGAGGAAAAAAAGTTATAGCTCTTCTTAAAAACACCAAATGCAGATAAAATAACACTCGGCTGTTCATATGGTGCTGATCATTATAAAGATTATAAGGCAAAGCACAATTCGAGGGGACGTGGAATTCACGGGTGGTATGTCACAGGCAAACCTGAAAAAAGGAGAAAGTCCTCGATGATTCTGTGTAATAGAAATGCCAAACTAATCTTGAGGAAAATAAGTCCTCAGAAGGGAAGAGCACAGCTGTTGCCTTGTACATTCTGGGAATTGTATAATTTCAGTCTAAATCAAAAACTCTCAACCTTGGCACAGTTGATGTTTCAGGTAAGTCTTTGCTGCAGGGATCGTCCTGGGCATCGTAGGACATTTAGAGGCACCCCTGCCTCTACCCTGTGACACATGAAAATACTTCCAGTCACTGCCAACTTTCTCCTGGGGTCAAAATCATCCCCCACCCCCCCCCCACCTGTTGAGAACTAATGATCTAGACATTCAGTTTGAATGTCTGGGCTTACCTCAGGATCCTGTCACACACACGGATGCTTTTTACCCCCTGTACAGCTTTGTGGCAAAACTTTTGAGATGAGGAGAATTTAGGTGGCTGCAAAGAAACATAACATTAATCAGAGCGTGGTTATGCACTTTTAGTTGATAAAACAGAAATCAAGCTGATCAGGCTTTCAATGCAGAACAGCTTTATTAAACATTTGTTTTCTGCCCCCTGCTCAGCGTGCATCTTTTGAGTTACGCTCAGTAGCATTGTGCCATGAGTGCTGCCTGTGTGGCTGAAAGATGACAAATTAGGCATTTCTAGGTTTACCCCACATGTGTCTCGGAATGACAAGGTGGACGTTCTTGTGAATTCTCTCACTTATCTACCCTGACCACCCTCTAACCCCTTTCCTATTTGGTATACCCATCCTCATTCCTCTGTCTGGCTGTCTGATCGAAGGATGAATTAAATTCTCTGAATACAGTTTCCCTTGAAGAAATAAGCTGGGGATGCCTTGAAACCTCCTGTGGCTGTGGGTCACTGCTAAGCTTTCTGGGCTGACATCTTAACGAAGGAGAGTGGTGATCCCTGGATGCTACAGCCACCTGTGTGGGCTTCTCTGTCCTCTGAGGTGCAGCTTTCTGGACGTTCCCAGGCCCACAGAGATGGCAGGAGTCATCCTGACCGCTTCGATGTTTGCATGTCAGATACTATCAGAAGTGGTACCTGGGAGTGCTTTCCTAGAGGTATACGCCCTGTACTGGAAAAATAAGAATCGGTTTGCCCGGAGAATTGAGCGATTGCTTTAAGGACAGCAGTCCCTTTAGGGAAAGTCATCCATAGCAGACAAAGGCAGAGTTATTTTTAAATCACATGCTTGTAAAGCCAGATTTGAAATTGTTTCCTCTGGTGGTTTTTCTTTGCATAGCTTGGGGGTGTCCTACCAGTGTAAACAGCTGAGAATTAAGAAGCCTCTCTTTCCAGTTCTGAGCACAGAGTCTGGGTCACCATGAAGGCTGCTTATGGAGTGAAGTGAAAACCCCTGGAGTGTGCTGGTGTGTGGGAGATGAGGGCGTGAGTGGGTGGCCCAAGTAGAGTGAGGAGGTAGGGAGAACCAACTGCACCTTTGCAGGATGGAACCTGTGTTCTGTTTCTGCTGACCTTCCTTTGTGATGAGGTTCCGCGTGGAAGGAGAATGCTGGCCATGGGGTCTGAATAACAATGGAGGAGGGTTCTGTGCTGGTGATTCTGGAATTACGGGAGGTCTTGCTCAGGCAACAGAATTCTCTTTGCTTTTTCCAGCATTGTGAAACGAAGCTTCAGTTTCTCCCTCCCCTTGAGGGCATGCAGTACATGTATTTTCCCATCCAGCGTGTTGCTAAGTCTGCAGATTGGGAGCACCATGCTGGACTTGAGTGCACTGCCCCTCAAGTTTCTTGGACATGCTCTCCATCCATCAGGGTCAAGGAGATTATGAGGGAGGTCAGCTTTGCTCTGGAGGCCGGCAGACTTTTCTGTTGCTTGTAAGAGTTTATCTTCTCCACCACACCCTGTAGAAGACAAGTTTTCCCTGTTCTCTTGGCTTTGTTTTGTGTGACAGTCCCAGGACAGGGGTTTCCTAGCCTTCTGGCAAGAGGTATTTCCAGATACGTGTGGACAGCAGAGTGCCTTGGTGGTTAAGAGCATCAGCTCTGGGCCCAGGGTCTTGGGTTCACATCCTGGACACGCTTTGACCTGCTGTGTAACTCTCTGTCAATTTCTTGACTTCCTTAAGCCTCAGTTTACTCATCAAGAGAATGGAGACTATAAAACCCTCCCTGGGGTTTCAGCAGGGTGTGTGGTAGGTGCATTCCCAGGGCCTGGAGCTGGAGTGATGTCATGGCTTGGGAGCAGGAGAAGGGAAGGCTTATTCCCAACCCCAGTCTCCATTTAGGGATTTGTATCATCCAGTGCCCTTCCTTCTGCAAAAATGGAACATGCATTTCGTTGTTGTTTTTCAGCATGCCCAGTCCCCATCCTGTGCAGCCTGCTTGACTTTTCTCCTTCATCCTGGGTTAGGACAAGCCACTTCCCTGATGTTACTCCAGCAGCAGCCCTTCTGGGTTAGCAAGTCCTGTTCCCCGGTTTGGAAACTGCTGCCCGCTGGGTGCCCAGCCCCCTCCCCCCCAGCTCTCGTGCAGGCCCCGGCCACCCTGGCCGCCTGCCCGCGTGACCGTGTGCTCCAGGCACGTGGCTGTGCCCGGTGGAGCTCACCCAGCTCAGGGTGGCGCGCTGGCAGCCTTCCAGCCACCCTCGCCTCCCATCCCTGGCGAACCCGGGCAAGTGCCAGCGAGCAATTGTAATCCTGCCCCCTGGCAGGAGAAAGCCAGGCTCCGGAGGGCGGGGGCCCGTGCCAGGGAGCCCCGCTCTGCCCCACATTCCAGCCAGACCCCAGGGGCGGCCGCTCTCCTGCCCGTCTGCCCGGAGGCTCTGTCTTCTCTGCGCCGCTGTGGTGGGCAGGGTTCCTGCAGGCCGGCTCCTGCCAGCGATCTTGGCAGAGCCTTCTCAGTTCAGCACTGTGTCTACCAGACTAGAAAAATAGCAGCATAAAGACAAGTAGGTAGAGGAGAAGGGAAGGGGTGGGGGAGGTGGGACGAGAGAAGCCGTGAGTGATAACACCCAAATGTGAGGCAGCCAGGGGCCGAGAGACAGCCAGTGATTTATGAGGTTTCTCAGAAACCTCTCTTCCACCCAGCACTGATCACTTTTACCCAGGAACCCTGTCTGATGTCTCAGCCCTGAAAATGGAGGTGAGAGGGAGAGTGGTTAGGGAAGTATTAAGATGAAAAAACATTGAACAAGAACACACGAGAGAGGGAGGGGGAAGTTCAGGGCCTGTATCTGATGCTCTAATGGGAATGGCTGTGAATACGGGTCCCATCTAGAATCTTTCTTTGTTGTAATAGTTGGTGTTTCCCCAGCAAGGATCTGAAACCTGAAACCACCAAACCATTGTTTTGGAATAAATTTCAATGTCCTTTAGACCCAGGTGCCTGCCAGCTCACCATTCAGAGGCCCATCAGAGTGACCTGTGTTTGAGACACAGAGCTATCCAGGCAGGAGAGCAGTGTTTTAGGGCATAAGATCTGATGCACAGACACACCTGGTGAGAATGCCATGCCTGCTGGTGATCTCGGGCAGGCAGGTCCGTTAGATGATCGAAGCTTCAGATTTCCCACGTGGAACTTTGGAGTCGCCACTGGACCTGCCTCCTAGGACTGACTGTTGGACGTCCTCTGAGCCAGCACGTGCAGAATGCAGGGCACAGTGTGTGGCACATAGTAGGCGCTCAATAACAGCTGGCTGCTGTGAAGGGCATCCTCACTACCCATCTGATCTCGTTTCTCGTAGGAGGACCCAGCGTTGGACTCCTAGGCAATCTGCATGCTTTTCCCTTCCAGCCAGTTAAGGCCTCTGGAATTTGAATTCTCCCTGCTCCTCTGCTGAGTCTTGCTCACCTTTCTCTTAGCCTGAGTTTTAAGTAATCTTGGGTGGCTAACCATAACCTTTATTCAGTCCTCCTTGCTCATGAGGTTAAAAAAAAAATCAGACAAAATGTAGTTCTAGGAAGTTCTTCAGTAGAGGATTTCTCCATGACATAGACGACTAGTAAATCAGTCTGTCCATCAACTGATGTCACTATTGAATTTTTAATGATAGGCAATAATTACATTTGAAGGAAATATGATGACCTCAGGGGTAAAGCCATAAGAGTGTGTTATGGTGGGAGAGGAGAGACGTCTGGTTCATTCTCCTGCTTACGAGCAAGACTTCACACATGCATTCCAGAATAACAGTTCCTCCCTCCCCTGTTTCGCTAATGGAGACATCTTCACTCTTTCTGCACCTTCATTTTCTCCTCTGCTAAGTAATTCTTTGCTGGGTTGAGGTGAGCTCTCTACTGTGCATGAGGGGTGGGCATGGCATGTGACCCACAGTACGGCCAGCCCTTCCCACGGTCAGTCCATTTTTTCCCTCTGGTCAATAGTGTGCAGATGACAGGGGAGCAGAGGAAATGGAGGGGCAGGCAGCAATGTGGACGGTCCCCAGAAATAGCACTGGCTTCAGCTAGGCTGCCCCCTGGACAAGACAGACAAGAGTATGATTTGGCTGCTGGTCTCAAGGACATGGCAGTTTAGGAGGGAAGAGAGAACTTTTAGGTAAAAGGATGAGTGACAGGACAAGCTCGCATCTCCTCGGTGCCAAGTGATGGGTGAGTACCTAGAGGCCCCCAGGATCTATTGCAAAGAGGAAGGTGAAAGAGTGATCAGGAAAACATTTGGAAACAAATCAGGGAGCAGGGCAGAGAGAGCTGCAGACCTCAGAGGAAGCAGCCGCTGCCCAGGGCAAGAGGGCCTGGGGCGAGGCTTCTTGCAGGAGCTGGACCTTTCCTTGGGCCTCAGAGTGAGAGGTGGAGGAGCCAGAATGGTGAGTGGCAATGGTGTGGCAGGCTGTGGAGGCAGGAGTGCCCACGGATGTTCAGGGAACGAGGTGTCGCTCCAGTTTGGCTGGTGCAGCAGATTCACATGGAGGAGTCAGGGCAACGAGTCTGAGGAGGCAGGTGCCAGTCAGGCTGCTGAGCTTGAACTTCATCCAGGAGGCAGTGGGGAGCCATGGAGGGCGTTTGAGCAGGGCAGTGGCATGTGTATGTTTCCTCTTGGGTTCAAGGTTGGATCTGAAACACTTTTAGATACTTCACAACAGTTTCCTCTGGCAAACCGGGGCTTCCTTATGATTGTTATTTTGAAAATAAATACGCTCCCTTGAACATCAAACAGCTTTTCAAAACACAATGTTCTAATGATGTAGAGAAAGTAATTCAAAAACACAGGGTTTAGGTTTCACTTATAAAGCCCATAATTGTGGTGATTGGGGGAAACACTCTCTGGCAAGGAAACAGTTTGAGGTATTTGAATGGTTCAGAATTTAAAAGCAGGCCTGCTCTCACAGGAGTAGAAAAATAGATTTTAATAAACCCAACCCATTAACATCCATGATTTTAAAAGGCCTCTATGTTATAACACTTACTGAGTTTACAAAAAAAGTATATTAAACCAATTTTTATGAGCGTGTGTTTGTTTTCGTATGTGTGCCTCTGTGTGTGTGAAAGAGGAGAAGGCGTTACTGGTTCAGTGAAACGAGCAATGCTTGGTTGAGATTACCAGCAGCAGTAATGTCAAGCTGCACACGCTTAGCCAAGTGTTTGTCCAGCTTATTCATTTTACCTCTGAGAGACAGAAGACTCCTCCCTGCAGTTTTGTGTTCTTGAGCCCTGACCTGGTGTCTGTGGCAGTCTCCTTCCCTGAAGCCGGAGCGAGCTGCCTGTTAACGCTGTGATCTGGTGGCTGTGGGATGTGCATGTGCCCTGCTGGGGGTGCTCGTGGAGGAAGGGGACTTGGGAGAAGACAGGCTCTGGCGGAAGGAGGGGACCGCTCACTGGCACCCGTGGGGTGAGTTGCTCAGGTGCCCCCAAGGTGTCTCTGGGATCAAGCCAAGACTACAGCAGGTGGGAGGGGTCACCGTAACCCAGACCCATTCCCTTAAGTGAAAAGTGACAGTCAACATGTTCCAACTCGCCTTCAGCTACGTATAGTAGACAATCACAGGAGTGTTGGCAGAGTCACGTGTCTGGTGGGGGAAAGCTATACAGTACTTGTTTCTGTTAAATTGGCTTCTGGTGGATACACACTCCATGACTTCATGTGAAAATTCCTAAAATGTTTGCCTTCCTCCTTTTCTGACTTGAACCAGTATCGTTACTGCCTCAGCTCCCTAACCATCCAGCTCACAGTGGAAATCAATCCAGTCTCATCTTGTGTCCTGAAAAAATGACACATTTCCACTGTAATTGTCATACAGATTTCCTAAAAGTTTTGTCTTCAGAAGTTTAATCTAGGATTTTTTTTTCTTTGCATTAATGATTTTTGGACGGATGCTTTGGAATTCGGGGTCTTGTAATGAGAGATGGCTTGTGGCTAATAAAACCATTTTCCCTCTTGAATCTTGCCTGGGAGACCCAAGATTCCTAAAAACCATGAGTGCGTGCTTGAGGAAGATGCTCCAGGGAGCTCCAACACTAAATCATCTGTGGCAAAATGTTCTCTTAGAAAGTGGGATTGCATCAGTGGATCAGCAGAAGTAAGTGCTTTGGCAGAAACTCCTTGAGTGGGGAAGGGCGGTGCTTTCTTTTGTAATTAGCTCTGGGGAGCAGAGTCTGCTTTGGTGTCTTTGCTGTGGAACCCAAGCATGGACTGTGGACTGGAGGAGTCTCACTGCTGCTGTGGAAGCGTTTCCTGCACTTAATGGAAACAGTTAAGCAAGGCTGTTCGTTCACGCACAATAAATGCCTTCTGAGCTGAATTGAATGGGAAGCATGAAGGTTTGGGGGAGGATGCCACTGGGCCCTGACCAATGGGAATCCAGGCTGTGAACCAGACGGACAAGACCATCTAGACACCCAGTGATCAGATTACCCAGAACAGAGAGCTCAGTACCCTGAGATGGGGAGTGTTCTTCTGCGGAGAGTGGGCAAACCGTCTGCCCTTTTGATCAAAAGACGTCATTCACCTTAGAGTGGATTCGTTGTGTTGTATGGTGGGCTTCATATTGCTGAGGGAGATTATGGCGGCTTTTACTAGAGAAAACTTAAAAAATGGGATGGAATAATAATACTTTTAAAGGCCAAAGGCCACTGAAAGATTTCTAGAGGGAAGAGTAAATAAAATAAATTTATAATAATATAATCCAGTTGGAATAATAATCCAGTTGGAATAATAATACTTTTAAAGGCCAAAGGCCACTGAAAGATTTCTAGAGGGAAGAGTAAATAAAATAAAATTTAAAGGTAGAAATAAAGCCTTGATAGAGCCTCTGAGGAAAAGGAAAGTTTGTAGAATTGACTTCCTAAGAATGTCATAGAATTCATTCCATTACAATTGATTTCTTTTTATTAACACATTTTCCCAGGGGAGTTGGGTGTATTTTTTTTCCCCTCATAGAATCTAAAATATGTTTATTTCAAATGGCTGGTAACAGCTGATTGATTTTTAAAATAATGTTTATATCCATGTCAAAAAAATATTTTTTAGCATTAGAAATGAAATTGATCCAAACATAACAGGGCATTATTGATACTTAGTTATTAGATTCCTTAGAAATTTAAAGACAGGAAGTTTTAGTATTACAAAAACTAGGTGTAAAGAAGTCATTTGAGTTTACCAATTTTCTCCTTATTTCTCTTTTTATCCTCAAGCTTTACCTGGCAGTAACATTGCATTGATTCAAATTTTGTGATCATTTGATCTCACGTTGATTAAAGTGAAATTGGTATCTTTGTTTTCTTCACAAAGATATCATCAAACACATTCATTGTGCAAGTATAATTTTAGGAGGCACATTGAACTTATTTGAGTACAAAATAGGCTTTGAAGACCTTGACCGGGTGTGTATAAATTGATGTTCTTGATCACAGTGTGTGGTAGGAGCCAAAGAATTTCTGTCATTCAGATGTTTGAGTAACTGAGATTAGTGTCCCCACCAAACTGTTGCAGTTTATCTCTGCCCTTCTTCCCCACTTGTCCCCACCCACTACATTTTCATATTTTTAAAACTTAAATTTACATATGAGTACTTGGAGCCAAAAGAGCATTTCTGTTCATTTACGTACCGTCACAGAGGATGTCACAGACCAATCCCCAAGGACGGTGGTTTTCTCCTGAACTTTACTAATGGAATGATCACCTGCTAGAGCAGCCTCCTCTCATTCTTCCCTTCTCCTCACGGATGGGCAGCAGAATGGGGTTAAAATCCCAGCCTTGGCTCAGATCTTGGCTCTGCCGTTGACCAGCTCTGTAAGTCTTCTGCCGTGACTTTCTCCTCCCTAAGTGGGGATGGTGGTACCTGCTCCAGCCAATTCCCGGAGGAGTAGATGAGGTGCTGTATGGAAGCACGTAAACAGAGGTCCGTATGTGAATGGGAGCTTTCACCGCTTTTATTGGTATTCTACGAATACTATTCCTTTTCTCTTTTTCTACCTCCATCGTCATATTATGGACCCTGAGGTACGACCACTTCTTGTGCCCCAGCAGTGATGGCTGCAAATTGCTCCCCACCTCCCAAGTCACAGTAGGGAAGAAAGGGTATTGAGGAGGCAGAGCAGGTGAGCAGCCTGTGCACTGACCTCTGTGAAAAGGTCCACCCCACCTGGAAACCCCGTTTGTGGTCCTGTAACCCCGTAAATGCCCGCTTCCTTGGATAGCTCCGCCAGCCAGGGCTGTGTCTTTCGTCTTCCCACCCCTTCCCACCCTCTGAGTCTGTGCCTGGAGGCCTTGAGGGGGTGGAAAGGGGGAAGTGGAACTGAAGTTTGTTTCCGTGAGTGCTCTCGAGCCCTCCAGCCTGCTGCAGGATTTGTGACTGGGGCTCCTTCTCTTTCCTTTTCGGTGACACCTTTGGGTGGTGGAGTGAAGTGCCGGTATCCCCAGCTGTCGGTGACGGGCTGTTGAGTAGGGTTGGCAGGGCCATGGGTTTGTGATGGTAACGAACCCACTGGCCTTCCGCTCCCCCTGCTGTAAATCTCTCAAACCTTTCTTAACCCTCCCTACAAGATGCAGAAGTGGCAGTTTCCAGAGAGGAAAAATGGACCCTCTGTCCAAGTAGAATGGAAACACAAGGAAGTGGAGAAAAAGCAACAGTAAATCACCTGGAAGAAAGCGTGAAAATGGGTTTTACACAAAAGGATAAGTAGAAGTCGATCAATTTAAGAGTCGGGGCAAACCTGATATGACTTTATTTTCCAGCCAGATTAGAGATGTGGAGCTCTTGGCCTAGATCTTGCTGGAGTTCGGTGTGTACTGTACCTACGGCTGTGGCAGGATGACCCTTTTAAAGGTACAGCAGTCCTGTGTGAAGGATAACAAAGGGCTTCAGCATCGAACTAGACAAGATGTTCCCCTCTCGAGAGGGGCATTTGACTCCAGCTGAAGCTCCCTCAGCGTATTTTCACATCCAGTCAGGTATCTCCTGAGCTTTTATGAAAGAGCAGGCACACTGCTCCTAGTTTCTATCAGCTAAACACATATGAAATCATGGCCGTACCCATTACGTGTTAAAGCCCGGATGGTGCTAAGCACTTACTCCAAGAGGTTGTTGGAAATCAACTCATGTTGGACATGAAATTGGTTCCTGGAATTTAATCTGCCCCCAAGAGGATTGGATGTTGTGGCTACATTGCCAAAGTATGCTTTCTCTCTGCTTCATTAGCCCTCCCACTCTGACTACAGGCAGCTTAAAAGTAAACGCGGGCATATCTCAATGGCTGAAGCCATGGCGAGCAGGATAAAATCATGTTTGAGGCAGAAATAACAAGCTTTGTTAAAGACATTCAGAGAAACACAGCCCTAATAGCATTAGCACACTGCTGTCGGATTCTTTAGACACTAAACTAAATTGGATTTGGAGTCAGAGGCCTCCTGAGAAGCCAGGATACCCTGGGCAAGTCACTTAAATTCTAAGCCCTGTTTCCTCATCTGGAACATAGCAGCCTATTTCATAGGAATAAAATTATACTAAATGGGCTAAATCAGTGACCATACCTGGGACTGTGCCTGCTCAGAGTTGTCACTCAGTATGTGTTCTGGTATTTAAGTGTCACTTTCTAGAGTGTACTTATAGTTTGTGTCTTTTGAGTCTCACTTTTATATTTCTGAGTTGCTGGGCTGAGTCTTTGAAGCCCCATGAAGTTTCTTTTCCTTTTTTTTTTTTTCAAGAATCAACAGAATGTGGTATTCCAATCATAAATGACAGTCAAATGTGCTTAAACATATCCAAGAAATCAAAATAATAATTAGTTCATTTGTGTCATTATTATTATTATTATTTTTAGATTCGTCATATGGCATTTTTCTTTCTCTTTCCTGCCCACTTCACTTAGAATGACAATCTTCAGGTCCATCTATATTGCTGCAAATGGCATAATTTTATTCCCTTTTTATGGCTGAGTAGTGTTCCATTGTATATATGTACCACATCTTCTTTATCCAGGCATATGTTGATGGACATTTGGGTTGTTTCCGTGTCTTGGCTATTGCAAATAATGCTGCTGTGAACATTAGAGTGCATGTGTCAATGAGATATCAATTCACACCAGCCAGAATGGCCATCATTGGAAAGTCTACAAATGATAGATGCTGGAGAGGGTGTGGAGAAAAGGGAACCCTCCTACACTGTTGGTGGGAGGGTAGATTGGTGCAGCCACTCTGGAGGACAGTATGGAGGTTCCTTAAAAAACTGAAAATAGACTTACCATGTGATCCAGCAATCCCACCCCTGGGGGATGGGCATAAATCCCATGAAGTTTCTTTAGGTCCACTGACAGATCTAATTTATATTCTCAGTTGTGCTGTTAATTAAGCAAGTTGTCAACCTCTCTGGGTTTCACTTCATATGTGAGATGAGAATTAACTGTTTTTCCGGCTTACAAGTAGGAATATAAAATAAGAAGCCAGTTAGGAAATTGATAAGATAAATTGGGTGGACATTGTTTCTGTTGGGTTTTAGGTGGCGAGAAGAGGAAACATGTAGCAGTAATCTCAAGGTAGGCCATTTACAAAGAGCGCAGAATTTGGAATCAGCCAATGTCGGTTGCCAGGTCTGCCAGGATTGGTTTGTGTGTTCTTGGACAGGTCACTGAATCTCTCAAGGCCTCAGTTTTCTTATCTAGCAAATGTGGGTGCTGTTTTTAGCTCTGTGACTCTGGATTCTAAGACTGCTATGAACTGGAAGACTAACAGTCAAAATTTTAGTGCAAAAATGTAAAGCTTCTTGGGGCGATGGTACTGCACCCACGCTGGTAGATGGATTAAGAGTTTGATGTTCTGCCTCTCATAAAGGGTGACAGAGTCCAAAAACTAACACTGAAAAGCAAAAGACATTTGACAGTTCTGGGCAAAAAAAAAAAAAAAAAAAAAAAAACACCAATATTAAAGCTCGTTACTTCCTTAAAAATGGTCTTCATTCTGAATGGGAACCACTGCCTTCTCTCTGGTGTTCAGCATTCCAGAGTAACCCTGAAAGCAAGTTATCTGGCTGGAATCATTGCTCTGAGGGTTGGATTTTTTAAGCAGTGGTTTTTTAAGCCAGATAAAACATTTTTTAAAAAGAAAAAAAGGAAAACCCCAAGGCCCACAGCTAGCTGTTTGATGGCAACTCTTCTAGAAGGGCAGTTGGCCAGCGAGCTTTTGGCTTGTGCTGGGTGGCGGGGTTCAGGTCTGAAAGAGCCTCCCTCCATACGGTAGGTTTCACTTCAGCTGGTGTCGATAGATTGGTAGGTGCCTGGAATGTCATCTTGAAAGACTGAAACTGGATCTGGGCTCAGAGGAAGGAGTTCTGTGATTGATTAGAGATGTCTGCCCTGGGCTTAGGTGGGACTGTTTTTGTGCCAGGTATTTGCTGTCCTGACAGAGCAGGTTGGGAAGATCCTTTAGTCCTGGTCTGTCCACTGGGCAAAAGATCAAGGACTCAGGCCAGTGCTGTTTCCGGTGTCCTGGAAGAGTGTTTTTCCAGGCCCCTGGCACGTACTGTTCTGCTCTCAGCAGGAGACTTACTCTGGTTAGCTTAGCAGAATGAAAGAGGGGAAGTTTATTGATTCTGCCCCATGGTCACAGGGCAGGAGTTGCAAGGTGGAAGGAAGCTGGAATTCCAGAAGTCCCCATCAGACTCCCGTGGAAGCTCCAGCGGAGCAGACTGGGGCGCTCACTGCTCCAGCAGAGGTGACCACAAACCACAGGGCCGGGCAGGCTGTGGCCAGCGGTCATGGCTGCAGAGTGCCTGGAAACCCGGCCCGCGGAAGGGCTAGGAGGCTGGGCCCTCAGTATCTCACACACCGTGACTCTTGACCTTAAAAACGGAAGTTCTGTCACTTTCCTTAAGATGGCACTGGAGAATTTGCCAGGCCACTCAGGATAGCAGGGTGACCCTCCGTTATCCATGCCAGTAATTCTGAAGTTTTGGGATAAGCTTTTCTGTCTTTGTGCTGTGTGACCTGCTTCCCTGGTGATGTTTGAGCTCTTCAGGTTTTTTCTGGGAAGCACATTTGGGGTGAGGGGTAGTGCTTTTCACAGCTCCCCCAGGACGCTTTCCCCCAGCCAGCCAAGTGTCTTGGAGACCTCCGAGTTTCCTAACTTTAAGTCCGTGAATTACACCAGAGGACTAATAATAGTTGCTCGCAGGCGCCAAGGTCACTGTGTGACAAGGGGTAGGTGCAGGCGTGTGTAGGGCAGTGGAGTGAAGTGGGTTCAAGGTTAAACATTGTCTATGGAGAATCTGCAAAGGAGTTCACTGAGAGTGGACTTGACTTCCTCTGCTACTGAGGTTTTTCCAGTGACTGCACCTGAGCTGTGCATACCATTAACTTTCAATTATCCTGAGGCCGATTAACCGGTTTGCAGATTAACCAAGGTGAAGGCTCACCTGGGCCTGGGAGGCGCTCTCATCTCTGCTGCTTCATAATTAGCTGGTTCTGGCTGGTTGCATGCCCTGTGGTCGAGGACTCTGAGGGCCGCGTTGCTGCAGAGGCAGGGAGCCTCAGAGCAGCATCTTCTAGGACCTTCCACTCCCTTCAGCCAGAGGAGCGTGCTGGCACGTAAAGTCCGGCAGCCCCCAGCACAGTCCCCAGGAGCGTCAGAAGCAACTGGGGTCCCCGGAGCCCACCAGCCCTAACACACTCTCCAGACTGGGAAAGTCAGTGTGGCTGGAGGGCACAGTGCATTTGAAAGTCCTGGAGATGAAGTAAGAGGTTTGAAAGGGACCCAGGGTTGGGGGAGGGTAGAGCTCAGTGGTAGCGTGCGTGCTTAGCACACCTGAGGTCCTGGGTTCAATCCCCAGTACCTCCTCCAAATATAAATAAATGAATAACCTAATTACCTCCCCCTCATAAAAAAAAAAAACAAAAACATTTGAAAGGGGCCCAGGGGGCAGGGGCACTCATCCCCTCTTTCCTCCCCAGCCTGTGCACCTCCCGCTGCCCCCCTCCCACCCCCAGAGATGTAGACTGACAGGCATGAGACCCTGTGCAGTGGATCCAAGGGGGCCAGGGCCACAGCGGCCATGAGGCTGGAGTTGCCCACAAAAGCAAGTACCTCAAAATATGCATTTTTGCAACACCTTACACCAGAATACACACAAGTTAACCCAGGAGTCAGCTGCCTGCCATCCTTGGAGTGATCTCTGTCTTTCAGGGGAGGAAACTTGAATCCCAGGTAAACTCCAAATCTTAAGAACGTGTCCACAAAGGACTTTGGTCTGTGGCCCTTCAGGGAGGAACGAGCCTCTGCCCAGGATGGCGTTTGATGGGATTCCTCGGATTATCTTTATGTCCTCAGCAGAGTTCAGCTGAGCACCTGACCTGTCCTTTCACCTCTGACTCTGCTCTCATCCTGCACCTGCCAGGCGGGAGTGTCTGGCCTCGGGGCAACCAAGTTTGCTGACAACCGCGGTCCCTTCTCAGCCAGGGACGCGGCTTTCCTTGGGTCCTTCTCTTTGGCTCACGTTTCCCGGGGCTGCTGGTGTGTACAGTCTAGAGATCACATTTTATTAACACAAAGAAATCTGCTTGGGCTGCCTGGCTCTCTCAGTCACATGGAGAGAAATGTGCTCCTTCAGGCGGCCAGCCTGCAGCTCTCCGTGCAGGATTCAGCCGAGAGCCGGGCACCCGGCCAAGCTTACATTTCACTTTGGAACACGCTTTCGCATCACTCCTTGGCAGAACATCCACGGCGGTGTCTATTTGGGGAGTAAGTTAGAGAAGTGTTACTTCCCTCTTCTGAGTGTCGAGAGCTGGGACCTTTAAAAAAATGTTCGACTTTTCCCCATCGTTGTTGTCTCCAAGGTGCCCAGGTCATCAGGTGATCCAGCTAAAGGGGGCAGCCACGTGCAAGAGAAGTCCCCTCGCTCCCAGGTTGTCCTGCTTTTTTTTTGCTAAATCAGTAAACATAGCCAGGACCGCCTGGGACAGAGAAACTTAGGCCAAGGTAATAACATTAAAACCAAAGTCCTGGAACTCTTGAGTAAACTAGTTACCCTCCCAGATAAAACAACCTCGTTGTCCAAATCTTCCTTTCCAAAGATCTAAGACTTCAAATGCTGGTGCATGGCCAGCCATTGAAAGAAAGAACTTCAGCGAGCCTCCAGGGATGGCAAACACTGTTAAAATCAACAAATGAACCTCTTCCATTCAGTTTTCCCTTACTGGTCTATTTTTATTTATTTTTTTTTTCTCTTATACCCTCCCTTCTCCACCTCTACCCCCATCTCCACCTCACTTTGCTCAGGGACAAGCTAATCGTTTTGCCTTCAGTAACACAACTATCCAATTTCAAAAAGAGGAATTGGGGGAAGGGGTGTTTCCCCCTCCAGGCTCGGTTCTCACAGGTCAAGGCCTGAAGCCTGACTTGGGTTTGAAAAGAAATTTGGTTGTGGGATTTTCAACCTTTTATAGAAAAGCTGAGAATGGTTAGAAAACACAGATTTATTGCAATAATACTGACTTCTCTTTTCTCAAATGAAATTAGACCCCTCTTGAAACAAGAAATTGAAAATAAACTCTTTCTGCCCTTTCATGCCAACCCATAAATTCCGTGGGGATTTCCCTAGTGCCAAGCCTTATTCTGATTCTAGTGTTTACGACTTTGGAATGTCGCTTTTGCTGTCAGTACCATCCAGCCCAGTGACAACTCATCAAGATTTAAAGAAACTTTTTCCAGCCAGACACATACTACTGCTTCATCGGACAGGCCACCCATGGGAAGCCCTTCCCCCTCATTGAAAAGGATGCTCAGAACCTTGGGGACCAGGGGGCCATCCCCTGCCAGTCACCTGGTGAAGCTTTTGCTTACTCTGCAGAAGGGAGGTGGCAGAAACCCATTCCGCCTGTCTTGAAAACCTGTAGGTAATTAGCTTTGAAAATAATGCCAGGTTCTCACAGGGCCAGTAGATGCCTCAGCCCAGTGGGGGCAGAAGGAGTGGGACTTCACAGAATAAAACTGTTGCAATCACATTAGTCATTTCAGGTGAGGTCAGATAAGGTTATTGGTGAGATAAAAGTGGCCCTGCAGTTTCAAAGAGGTCTCCCAAAAGCATTGAGAAATGGTTGAAGTTCAGAGGTTTATTTGAAGCTTTTCCCCCTCCCCCTTATAAGGGGGACAGGTGTTTCTCAGTCACGTTTTCTTTTTTTGCTGGGCGGAAGCCCTGGCGGGTGATTGGGATGGTCTGATGCACAGTCAGTGGCAGGTGTGCCATGTGGGTCATCTGCTGGCTGCATTGGCCGTGGTGAATGTGTAAGCCGTGGCCATTGGCCACCGGGCAAGAGGGCGCCTTGAGGCCTCTACCCTCTGCCCTGCTTGGGGAAGGGTTCAGGGAATATAATTCCACGTCATAATTAACCGAAGCAACATGCGGCA
Source organism: Vicugna pacos (assembly GCF_048564905.1). Classification (NCBI taxonomy): domain Eukaryota; kingdom Metazoa; phylum Chordata; class Mammalia; order Artiodactyla; family Camelidae; genus Vicugna; species Vicugna pacos. The sequence goes on along the minus strand of NC_133002.1, from coordinate 19,156,419 downwards.
TTTTTCTTTGTGCATTGTAACGGCAGGATGCTTGTCACTCAGAGTCGGCTCTGTCAGGACTGCTTTGAAGATCAGTAGGTCAAGTGGTTGGGCCTGAGTCTGGCCTATTCTCATGCCAGTGTGGGTGCTTCAATTCCGCGGGATTTTTGCATAAAACAGGTGAAGGTGTGTTGGAGCCCCATCCTCCCCAGAACACTTGTGCGGACTCACAGCACTCGACTTGTGTCTCAGAGGCAGGGATCAGGCTAGTCTCTCTGGCACCTAAGCTCATGCTTTACATGCAGTTGATGTTAAGTGTCACTCAGTAAACATTTGCTGAATGATGGAAATAACTAAGACATTATTTTCATTATCGGTGGTTTTAAAAGAGTACTTGTGCTCACTTTAATACCTCAGTGCTGCTGGCGGAATTCAGTTCAACATGGCCAGTATTTGCAAAGGGTCACAACAGTGTGATGACCTCCTTTGGGGCAGAGCTGGGTCAGGGAGGTCCTGGAGGAGGTGACATGCAGACCGGTCCCTGTGGACCTACGTAGTGACAGGGCCCACCATAAGGCATCAGTGAGCTTCTCTTCTCTGTGAACGTTTTGCTGTTTCGGATTGATGATTTAATAGCCAAGAGTGAAGAGTGCTTTCAGACAGGAGACTACAAAGAAAAGTGGATACTGACCCCTGACTTTCCATCCTCAGTGACGGACACAGCTGGAAGTTGGCAGCCCTGTGTGCCGTTCCCAGGTCCCCTGTAACAGGTTTGACGGGGAAGGAGGGAAGGTCCGTGTTAGGCTGGGGGTAAGGAGCAATGGAGAACTTAAACTTCTTTGCTGAAAAGATGCGGGGAGACACCCCTCCGGGTGGCATGTTAGGGTGTAACTTTCTTGAGCATAGGATTGATTAGTTTATGGAATGGTGCTTCTGTCCTTACCAGCCAGAAGCTGCGGTCACTAAAACAGACCTGGCCTGCTGAAGAGGAGAGGGGCTTCCGAGGTCCACGCCAGGAGCAGCGGCAGCACCCTCCTCGCCATCCCCACCCCCAGCCCCGCCAGGGCTATGTTGATGGCAGGAAGCTGCCCTTCTGACTCGCTTCCCCCAGGCAGCAGGTCAAGAGTTGGAACAGGTTGATCCCTGGCTTTGTGATGTCCTCAAATCTCCTCGAGCAGAATTCATTCTGAGCCTCCGACACGCTCTGTGTCTGCACCAGGGAATGTGGTGTGGAACTTCTGGCAACACCCAGAGATGCTCCACCCTTCCCACGTGTGCCACCGCTGTTCAGTCTGCTGTGTCTCATTGGGGAAAATAACTTCTTTCCTACCAGGGTGAAACTGCAGAGGTCTCTGGAGAGAACAGTGCAGAAAATTATCCAAACAACTGATGCATTTGAGAAATTATTTCGAGAAAGATTTAAAATGTTTTTTAAAATACACAGCAAGCACCTTTCTTCCATTACCCAGAATTAACAATTTGACATGTTTACCTTATATATTCACAAGTAAATTTATCTACATACTCATCTATGAATTGACACGTGACAGATGAAGTTCGGGTCTCGGGGAACTTTTTGAAAAGAGCAATGTGTAAATTCATAAGGCAAAACAGAAATCATTCCAAATCTGCTTCCTCAGGTCTGAATCCCTCCTGGCACTTTGAGTCCGTTGTATTAATAAATAAGCCTGTTTTCCTTCTAGTTAGGAAGGCAGGCCAGGCCGGTTCATCAGAGAGCCACCCTCTCTTTGGTTAGACTTTGGCAGAGGGTCAGCAGGCGGCTCTTTAGCACCGAATTCCTGGGTGTTTCCCTTTGGAATGTGGAAGGAGTACCCCTCTGCCCCAGGAGAGGCCTCACCAAGAGCCGTCGTCTCCCTCGGTGCTGACGAAAACCAGATACACAAACCAACATTCAGAGAAGGGCGTGGTGCAGCCCAAAGACCAGCAGGGAGCTGTGACGCTGGCTCACCCCAAGGACCACGGCGTCACAGGCGATGCCCTCGACATGTGGCAGCTGGACTGGGCAACAGCCCGGCCCCACTGTGCCTCTTCTCCAGACCAGTGGAACCCTGAGAATGAGGCAGTCCGCAGTGTGCACCGGTGTTTCTCCGAACACAGCACTTCCATCAGACAGATGCACAAAAGTAGCTAAGCCCTCTCTAGGGCTCACGGCAGTCTGGGCACTAGTCTAAGTGCTTTACATGTATTATCTCATTAAAACTCAACCCCTGGGTGCTATTATTAGTCCTAGGTCGGTACTCTTATTACGGCCCTTCCAGAGGTGAGAAAACGAAGGCCCAGAGAACTGAATACAGTGCTGACGGGAGGACAGGTGGAGACAGCAGGGCCGGAATGTGCAGCCCTACGGTGCATGGAGCCATTGTCCCCGCTGCTGCTCGTGGAAGGTGGAGAACTCCTGGGACCTCAGAACACCCGTGTCAGGCACAACACAGGGACACAGGTGTCCTGGGAACTGGGATGCGGAGGGGATGCAACAAAGTCAAGCCGATCAGATGCACGTCTGAGGTGGCGCTGAGCTCTCCGCAGCCAGTGCCTGAGAAGGCCGGCTTTCAGAACACGGGCTTTTCTTTTAAATCATGAAGGATTTAAGTTAAAAATGGATTCTGTGCTGCGGGCTCTCAAATCCACAGTGCCTTCCAGAATGATCTTTAAAGTGAAATACTGTGAAATGATAAACCCAGCCACCCAGGAAGAGCCAGGGCCAGTCCAGAGGGGTGACAGGAACCTGGAATGTCCAGTACTGAGCCCAGTGCACAGTCCATGAAAGGCAGAAAGGGCAGGACTCATCCCCCTGGTGCCCATCCTTTGCTGATCTGCCCCAGAAGGGGAAACCCACACAGTCCAGAGAATCCCGGTCTTCCACACGGAGGTTTCCCCATTCTGCCAGCCTGAGAAGCCCGTATGGAGAAGCGTGCATGGCCACGTGGATGTGCTGGACAGTTCTGCTCTCTGCCACCAGCTGGGTGAATGGAGGGAGTTGGAAATGCTCACGGTCTCCACCTTCACGTGCTTTGCAGAGACTTGCTTGCTGAGGCTCCTTGCAGATTCGGAACAGGGGGGACGTGGGCTCTGGAGAGCTCTGCATGTGAAAGAGCACAGAGCATGCAGCAGCACTTGGTAAATATTAGTTCCCTTCCCCTTCCTGTGTGCGAGGCAAGTCGTACAAGTGAAGCATCAGCAGTGCGGACGCAAAAATAGATCTCCATGTGAGGCTGTGGCCTCTTTTCCTTGAGTGTGGACCAGATGTCAGGCTGCCTGGTGCGGACTCCAGGAATGTGACGGCTTCCTTCTTCGGGGCTTCACTGCTTCTCCCCATATGGAGAAGCCTCCCTCTCGAGGCGCTTCTTGGATCTGAAAAGCAAGAATGAAAAAGAGGATGGTATAAAAGCCTCAGGAATGAACTTTTGGTGTTCTTAAAAAGGATCCGTGTATGTGTTGCTTGGATCTTACCATCTAGTCTGACACCCGGTTGTCACATCATTATCCCTGTTATTTAATAACATAATAAAAGTTATTAGAGAGCCACTGCGGGTGGATGTTTGTTTTGAGTCCCTTTCTCCTTTTCCTTTTCTGATGTTTACTGAAGGCCAACCATTGACCAGGCACCAAACTAGGTGCTGGGAATTCAGAGATAAGGAAGATTTCATCCCCTGAACTTGAGAAGTTTATGAATTGCAAAGACATAGATGAATAATTGCAAATAAAGTGTTATAGGGTATGTACCAGATGAAACCAGAAAGGCAAGGGTGGTCGGCTCTGAATGGAGTGTAGAGGGAAGATCAGAGATGATCCTTGAATTGTGTCTTGAGGAATAAGCAAAAGTTATTTGGGGGAGCGGTCCATTTAAGTGACTCACTGAGTTTCTCTTGACTGATACTAGGTTAATTTCCATTAAATATGCTCAAGAATTAATTCAGATCCTAGTGTTAAGGGACATGGGGCTGGAATAAAAAAATGAGGGGGAAAAGGAGAATAAAAAGGATGTATGTGGTGGTTCACCCAGAGAGGACCTAACTCCCTCCTACCCAGAGAAAGGAGACTGTGTTGCGTGGTGAGGGGCCTGGAACTCTGCACTTCCAAGCCAGCCGGGCCACGTGTCTCAAATGTGGCGTGTTTAAAGAAGTTGGGAGGTTAGGGGCGGCATAACTGACGTGATTTGACAGTTGCTGTGGCAACACACCCACTTCCAGAAAATCAGTGTAAGTGGGAGGGCAGGAAGACTCGTGGTACTTGCCCTGGGCTGCCCTGCGCCCGACACTGCCTTTTCCCCCGAAGGGGCGACGGATTCAGAAGAACAAATACTCCACATGGCTGACTGCCGCCTGCCTTTGTGGAATGGAGTCTGGAATAAGATAAGGAGATGAGTAAACCAGAGCAAAGACAACAGGGAAACTGTGTGGAGGAGGAGGAGGAGGTCTGAGCAAGCGATGCCAACTCCTTTCAGGAAAACGTCTCCCGGGTATTGTATTTGAATATATTGAATGACCCATGAATTTCTATGAAAAAGTGCGTATGGCGTAAATGTGTATAAACCTCTCTTTATGGAATCAGCATCAAAGAATGCTTTAGGCATAAATAAAATAGTCCTTAGAGTAGCAAAAAGACTTGTGTTAATGAAAAATTGGTTTTGAAAAGTTTCAACTGGAGAGCTGGAGGATTGCCTCTGGGGCGCCACCTGCTGGCAAGTCGGAGGTATGACATGATGTGAATATTCCAACTGTGGGGGTGGTGGGTTTCCTTGCAAGCTTCTGTGTACCAGCTGCTTACCTCCACAGCAGCCGTTTCCTCTAGATCCTTGGTTCTCAACCTCGGCCTCACGTGAGAATTTCCAGTGGAGCTTCTTGAGAAAAAGTTATTGAAAAATATTTAATTGCAAAAGTAATATATGACAGTTGTAACATAAAGTCAGAACTGTACAAGGGGTGGGGGGTGCGGCTCAGTGGTACAGTGTGTGCTTAGCATGCACGAGATCGTGGGTTCGATCCCCAGTACCTGCATTAAATAAATAAATATATAAATCTAATTACCTCCCTCCACAAAAAATAATTAAAAAAAAAAAAGTCAAGAACTGTATAGGTGTACAGTTTGAGTTCCTATAGCCATTCCAGATTTAACTGTCAGCAGTTTCTTGGGTACTCTCCTAGGCATTTTCATTCTGTTTATAGGTGCATGTGTATGTGTATAAATGTATCTCTATATATGCTTATATATAGATTGTGTACAGAAGTATGGAAATATATGTATATGTACTCTATACATAGAATAGTACACATAATACGTATAATATACATACGCACGCACATACACACACAATACATAATGTTATATAACTTGCCTTTTTTACTTAGTATCTTTTGGCTGTCTTTCCACATGGGTACATACAGATCTACCAGCTGCATCGATATGCCATAATTTATTTAAGAAGTACCTTGAGTGGGTTTTCATCTTTGGTCGCCATTCTTTGTACGTTCCGCATATCTAAAGTATAAATCCCTAGACGTGGAACTGGGATCAAAGTGTGTAGGCGCCAGAAGAATTGTACTGGTTCATACTCCCACCAAAAGTATGTGAGAAGGCTATTTCCTCTTTCATTAAAAAAAAAAAAAACAGAAAACAAAAATAAAATGGAACAAAAATACAGAGCCTAGGCCCCATTTTCGGAGGTTGAGGTAGGAGGGGTGCTGAGCGTCTGTATTTTTCTAAAGAATTCATGGGTGATTGTCGTCCTTAACCAGAGTTGAGCGCTGTGGCCTCAGATGGAGGGTGAAAGTTAGAAGCCGTGCTCTTAAATGAAGATGCCTCAGTCATGCCCTTTCAGATGCAAGCAGCATGACTTCCATTACCGTGGTCAGCTGGGGACCAGAGCTGCCCGCTTCCTTTCAAGTTCTTGTTAAACTAGAGGTTTTTATTTAGAGAGACACAAACATTAAATGAACCTGTATTTACTGAGTAGGATTAAGGCGACAAAAGCCAGAGGAGTAATACCCAGACATAGTTTGATACCTTTCTCATTGTTCTCTAATTGTTTGGTCATAATTCATTTCTCTTTCAAATTAAAGCCTTTTAGGGAAGAGTTGTTTCATTCTTTTCAGTGTGGCCTCAGGTTGCATTGGAAGAGGTTGAGTTTGTGGATGTTAAAGTTAACATCGTTCTCTGATTGCAGTATGAAAATCAGTCCCCAGCTGGTACGCAGCTGGCCAGCTTGGGGAAGTAACATTGTCTCCTTTAAATGAGCATCTCTTCTCCAGAGAACCTGTTCTAAGTGTTCTCCATCTTGGGGAATGATTCTGGGTGTTGACCTGGGTCACGGCCTGTTTCCGAAGAAAGTCACCCACATTCAGTGCTTTGATTCCTTCCTTTGCAGCCATGCCTTCCCATCCTCTTCAGTGTCTCTTGTCCACTGAGCTGCTGCCCAGGACAGTATCCCTTGCTCTGTGGCATTAGGAAGCCTGTCATGCCATCGCTCCTCACACCTCCCATCAACCCAAAGACCATTGTCTTCAGCCAATGGCATGTCTGTGTTTTCCTTTTTGAGGAAACTGACTCCTGCCCTCTTCTGTCTGTCATTCGCCCACGTGTCTTTTCAGTTGATCTCTTTATCAACCAGCTCACTCCCATGATTTGCTAAGAACTACCTTTCATTAAGGAGTTTGCCTTAGGAAATCTGAGCCAATTGGGATGACAGAGGACCCCAGAGGTGTTGGGGCACAGGTCCACCCAGAGGTGCTGGGACACTGGCCGCAGACTAGGCTGACCCTTCCCTTCTCATGCATGGTCCTGGCAAGCCCTGGCCTGAGAAGCTAAAGGGGAAAGTACAGAATTACGTTGCAACACTAAGGACCCACACAAGTGTTTGATAACTTAGCGCCTAGTTTCTGTTTCCCCAAGAGGCACACAGACCTTACCTCATGCCTGTGGAATAGAAAGGCAGATTTTTGTCCCCTACAGATTTCTCTACATTAAGCAGGAGCCAGATGGGTTTAGCTTGGCTAATCTTAGTGCAAGCTGGAAAATTTCAATTTTTCCGAAACAACACATTTCTAAGAAATTGTCTGGTTTAGAACATTATCCTCGCGTATGTTAGGGACCTGCCTGATGCTGGGCTGACTTCACTGCAGGCTTATAAATATGTATGAAAATGTACCTGCATCTCCCTTTGTCCCCCACCAACAGGGTGGTGGGAAGTTCTAGGCTCGGTGAGCCCTTCCATTCTGATTATTTGTCTAAAGCAGTGGCTGTCTGGTAGTTCCCCCCGCCTCCCGTGTGGAACTGGAATTTATTTGAGAAAACCCGAATGTATGCCTTTCCCCAAGTCTTGGCATGCATCTGGATGTGAAGTCAGCTTCTGCATGTTGCGTGCTCATTGAATATTGATTCAGAGTGTGGATCTCTGTAAACTGTATGTGTTGCTCTGAAGACTTCCCTCCTCCTCTGCCCAAGTGGCCGAGACCGAGCTGCCACTTCTCTAGAATGTAATTCCTCCCGCGACACCTCATCACAAAGGTAGATGCCAGTCAGGCGGTAGCAGGACCCACGCGATGAAAAACTTGTAGGAAGCAGAGTGCCCGGCGGCTGCCGTGGAGGCTGGCAGTGCTCACCTCACCCCAGATGGGACACAAGATCCATTCTGTGTAACTGACCAGCTGGCTCCATGGAATTAAGTTGACTCCCCCGCCCCAAGAATCCATATCCTTGACTTAGCATAACCCTCCCCTCAACCCCACCAGAGCTTCCGTTGCCTGGCAACACTTACTGAGGAGCCTTTCAGAGTTATCATTAACTAATGCAGAGAGAGAGGATGTCCCTAATCTGTGTTACACATGCAGCCTTGGGTGCAGACATCCTGCTGTAGGCTGGAGAGGGCATGTCCCCAGGCGTTTTTATCTGTCTTCCCTGTCTCACAGCCTGTGCCCCAGCCCCAAACATACACTTGCCGGCCGGAGAGTAAAAAATAAAAAAGACGTCGTGGGGACTTCAGGCGATAGATGCAAGGGTGCCACCTCTGTCAGGCTGGGTGCCTGAACACCCCTCCCTGAGTTCTCCTGCACAGCATACGGAGTATACCCCAACATCCCAAGGAGCGTGTCGGAGCCCAGGATTGCTGCCACGTGCAGGGGCCAGGAGAGGGCTGCTCGGAGGGAACTGTTGGCCACTGGCTGTTGGCATTAATTCTGTTGGTGGGCATGTGCAGGTTTGGGGGAAGAGCAGAAAGAAGCCAGCCCCAGTTTGAATGTAGGCTCTTCTGACTTCCTGGCTGTTTGACCTTGAGCAAGTGACCTAAGCTGTCCAGTTGCATCATTGTCCTTTGTTCAGTGGAGGTGATTTGATAGCTCCTTGATTTGGAGGCACAGTGGCTGCCCACAAGGGGCTGATAACCTAACTAGGAAAACCAGCTCTCAGTCAGTCCCCTCGCACCAGCCTGTCCAAGAGCTAGTTTGCCTCCTGCCTTCCTGGCCTCTCCGAAGTATCGTCCATGGAGTCCTCGTCATCTCCCTGTCCCTAAATGTCAGTGGTCCCCCGAGGCCTTTCCTTGGGTTTTCCTCTTGCTCTGCATTCTCTGCTGGGGGGATCTCAAGGCTGTTGAATCTGTATCTCTGGTCAGGATTGCTGTTTTGAAGCCTAGACTCCTGTCTGCAGCTGAGAGCCAGATCCTCCAGCGTCCTCATCTGGGGTCCAGAGCTGCCTCAGACTCGATGGGTCACAATCTGACGCTTCCTTTTCCTCCGATTGTGCCACCACCGTCTTTTCTATTTCAGTGAATTTTACCACCTCCCTTCTGGCTGCCTAAGCCAGAAACCTGAAAGTTGGTCTTGCTCTCTCCTTCCCTTTCCCCCATGTTGAGTTGGCCGAGACTCAGATTGATCCCACCTCACTGATAACTCTTGAAATTCCCCAGCCCTCTGCCTTTGACGTGGGGGGAGCTCTCACCTTTCCTGTCTCCCTTCTGATGCCTCCTCCACTTCATTGTCACAGCATCATGTCATCCATTTCTCCCCATTCCCTTAAAGACAAGATCAGAACGTGTAGGGCCCCTCTCTGGCTGCTCTCAACTCTTGTACCCACCTCCTTGCCCTCTGAGCTCCAACCACACCAACTACTTTCAGTGCCCTGCCCGGCTCATGAGTTCTTTCTCATCTTCATGCCTTCGCAGATTCCCTTCCCTCTGCCTTAGTCAACCCCTATCTCTTTGTTCATCTGGCCAATTTCAAGAATCTGCCAAGATGTCAACTCCCTCTGAGAGGCATTTCCTGATGCCCCTGCCCCTCCTCCAAGGATCTGGGGTAGTGATGGACCTCTGGACTCCAACCTTTGGTTCCTTGGGCAAAGCTCTGTCCTAGCACTTAGCACCTGCACTCTAATCACCTGTTTGCTTACCTGTTTCCACCTCCAGACTGTATGCTTCCAGGGGTTAGGTTTTATTCCTATATTTTCAGAGCCAAGTCCATAGCTGGGCTCCATAAATGTTAAACAAATGAATGTTTCAAGCAACATTAATCATCTTCTGTGCAAGGCATTGGCAAGGTCTTTGTCTTGAAAGGATTTCCAGTCTCAGTTGAGAACAGATAATTGCTTAAAAGTTGTAGAGTCAAGGTGGGGCAGGGCATAGCTCAAGTGATAGAGCACATGCTTAGCATGCATGACGTCCTGGGTTCAATCCCTAGCACCTCCTCAATAAGTAAACTCAATTACCTCCCCCCTCCAAAAAAATATTTTTAAAAACTTAAGAGTCAACCTGATAAGACTTCTAGGCTGGCATAAGCTTACATGCAATATGATGTAGTTGAAAGTTAAAAGTTGTCACCAACCCTGGGACAGTCAGCAGGCAGAGGACTTCTCTCAGGCCCTTGGGGTTGGTTGGACATGTAGAGGTAGAGAGAATGTCCAGGAAACACGGCAGACCAGCCTGGCTTGAGCAGAGAGTACAAAGTGGGAGCTGAAGCCTAGATGTGGAAGTCCTGGATCTCCAAAGAGTCTGGACTGGGAGGCAGTGGGAAGCCCCTGGCCACCTTTGGTCATGGTAGACTTCTAGGAGGAGTAACCTGGTGGCAGTGTTGGCAGACAGGACTGCAGGTGGCAGACAGACAGTTAGGAAGGCATTGCATTTGTCCAAGTCCTTAGAGGAATGGCCTGCACCTGGCCTGTGACAGCGATCTGAACCACGACAGAAGACCTCCCCTGGACTTACGGATGATTTATTGCCAAAGCTACAATGAGCCTTTGCTGTCATCTCAGACTCTGAGCCCGGATTTACTGGGGGGCCAAACCGAAGCCCAGGGAGTCCTCCCCATAGCTCCCATAACTGAAGTGTGTCTGGATTCCATGGTATGTCTCCCTCTGCATGAGGGCGTGTGTTGAAAGCTTACACCCTGACAGAATCAGACAGATCACAGCAGTGAGGAGACCTGGAGGCGGGGCTGGTGGTCCCTGGGAGCTCGAAGGATGAGTTTGGCTTAAACACGTGGGCCTTGAGACCACAGTGAGAGGGAGGCCGTGGCCAGCGCACAGAACGGTGTCGGACTCTCTGTGAACTTTGGGGTGAGAGAATCTGAGAGCCCTGGCCTGGAGCCAAGGCAGGAGGCTTTGGAAAAGCTTGTTTACTTTTGGGTGCTCAACTTGGAGACTCGCACAGGAAGGGATTTTTGTGGATCTCCTTGAGAAGCCGAAGAACCACAGACACACCTGAATCCTGTTCGTCCGGAAACCCGGGCTTTAAAACAATCCTGTTTTTCTTCCTATGTTTGTTCGGGTTGGTGGGGGGGTCGGGAGAGGAGGAAGGGTGTCGCTCAGGAGGCGCGGGCCATTTGTCGGCAGTCGGTTCCTGGGTTCACAGCGGGCGTCAGCAGGCCTTGCTCTGCCCTCGTCCCCAGCTTCACTCTCTCTAAATACAAACAAGAAACGAACACGGCCCAGAGGGGGACAGTCAGTTTAATAACTCGCCGTGGCAGCACTTTGAAAACTGCAGGTTTCAAACGGCTAGGCCTGCATATTTCCACTAACTCAGACAATTAAAGAGACGCTGAGGACCTGGGCGGTGCTGATTCCAGGGGTGGGCACTGTCATTAAAAATGGAAAGCACCTCTGAAAATAGCCTCCAGGTAGGGAGAGCTGGTCTCTCTGCTTGATAAGGAAGTAGTCCCTTCCAGGGGGACCTCAGTAAATTGCTGAGTGCCTGGATTTCCCCGAGGAAAAGCCGTGCCTATCGGCCCCACATCCTTCGCAGGGCTGTCAGGAGAGTGGGACGGGGCTGTAGGTTCGCTGCACGCAGGTGAACCAGGTCCGGATGCAGCCTGCAGATGAAAGCAGGCGGCCCTCCTGTCCCTGTCCTCTGTGGAACCTCGTCCTCACCGCCGTGCACGCAGCGGGTCTCCGAGGAGGACCAAGGAGAACGCGCACTGGACTTCAGTTTCCACTTTGTCCTCTCCAGATGTCTCCTTTTTTTCTGTTTTCTTGGTGGGTTGGTGGTAATTAAGCTTATTTACTTTTTATTGCTATTATTCTTTTTTAATGGATGTGCCGGGGATTGACCTTGTGCATGCTGAGCACGCTCTCCATCGCCGAGCTCTCCCCTCCCCCACCCTCTCCCGACGTCTCCTGTTGCTCATTCTCTAGCGTATGCAGATGCAGAGAGGCTCGAAATGGTCCTTGTTGGTTACAGCCACCGTTGCTGTGGAGGCCTTGGGAGGGATGGGCCTCTGCTCTTGCAGAAGGAAGAGCTGATGCACAGAAGGATATGAAGACTGTGGGCTGGCAGCAGCTGATGGACCTGACCTTGCATTTCCCATGTCTTCACCCCTGTGCACTTGCAGAGGGAACCAGGAGGCCAGCTCTTCTCCCACCAAAGCTCCAGAACTTGGGGATGGAGAGGGTGGGGACACAAGTGTGTGTTGGGGGAGGGCGGTGCCCCTGTTTCCCGTCTGTGACCCTCCCAACCCCCCAGGGGCATGTTGCAGTGATAGAGAATTTGATATACAGCTTGGCTGAGCAGGCCTGGGTCTCTGGCACTGAGAATGCATTTCTGGCCACCCTGTTACCTCCCTGCTCCTTGAGGTGCGGTGACAGCAGTGGGGAGAGGCTCGGGGAGAGGAGGTGGAGGGTGCTCTCTCATTGGGTCTCAGGGACAGTGGCGAGGCGGCCAGCAGGCCCACATGTGCCCTGACCCCTGGCTGGAACTTCTGTCCCAGCCCAGGTCACCAGCTGCTAACGGGCGTGGCTCGGAGCCCCTCTGCTCTTACCTCTCAGCCGGCTTAAGGAGGCAGGTTTCTTGCTGACTCCACTGGCAGAACACTCGATGATAAATACCCTTGGAATGAGAGGCCTAGTTAATCCAGGCCCAGCCCCTGCCAAGTTAGGAGCTGCCAAGTCAAGTCAGGGCCATTTTGGGTACTGATGCACGATCCCAGAGCAGCATGCTTGTCCCAGACACAGGGTCACCCTTGGTGGCGCCCAACAGGCTTCGCTTGGGCTGCTGCTAGAGGAAAGTGGGCACTTGCGGGGTGGGGGGAGGGTCATGCAGACTCCATGCCCATCCCATCCGGCCCCGCCGACAGATGGGGGATGAGACTCTGGGGTGGAGTGACTTGCCTCAGGCCACAGAGCTGTTTAGGGGCAGAGGCACCATGAGTCCCAGTCTGTCTGTGCTTTTTGATAAACCGTGCCATCTCACAAGACGGCTCACAGTGGAGGGACAAAAGCTGGAGCAGCAGCCTGGGACGATGTTCCAACTGGCTTTGCCCAAACCCAGACCCAGTATTCCGCTCATGTACTGATAATTTAGGGGTATAGATATAAAACATGCCTTCCCCAGGGCATGATCTTCGCAGCCATATCCCATAAGAGAATAGATGAGGCCTGGTCTCTGGCTGGTATCCAGATGCCTGAGTGAGATGGAGTACTGGCAGGTGCCCTGGCCCTGTGGGTCATGGAAGGCATGCCCTTGGCACAGGCTTACCATTCAGGGGGACTGAGGTGCTGCAGGAGGGAGGGAGGGGAAAGGAAGGAGAGAGGAAATGGAAATGGGGTAGCTGGCCGCCCGTGAATTCCGGGGGCTCTTGTGCACAATGGGAGGCATTCCTGCCTCCTTGGGGGACCATGTGCTGCCCAGGAACATGGTGGTCTAGAGGGGTGGGGGCACCAGGGTTCTCCCCTTTGTTTCTCTTCTGCCCTTGCAGGGGAAAGTGGAGTGCAGTAGAAAGGGCCAGGGCGTGGGGACAGAACTCCACCGACCTCCCCCTAGCTTTCTGGCTCCGTGATTGTGTGCAGGTGGTTTCACCTCTGACCCTCCATTTCCTCCTCCGTAAAATGTGGGCCAGCCTGACAGGTCAGTGGCACATGGGGCGTGAGGACCCTGGCCCGGTCCTGACACAGGACTCACAGTCAGGAAGGACAAAGTCCCTGGCTGTCCTTGGAGGCATGTACGTGACTAAGACCTTGGGTTTCGAGTTGGAAGAGTTGGGAGGTGGGATTCTGTTGGGTTTACTAGTTGGGTGACCTTGGGCAAACTGCCAAGCATTTCTGAGCTTGTTGTGAACGGTCTGTTTCCATTCCTGTATCTCCACATCTGGAAAAGGGGGATCCTAATGATTCTACTTCCATGCAGCTCTTGTGAGGACTGAATGGGTGCTTGCATCAGCGGGGCCTGGGCGACAGCAGGGGCGCCTGCCGGCCACTCGTCACTGTTGCTAACCGTGGTTACTCAGCGGGCTGGAGACCACGGGGCTTCCTCTCATTCGCCCTCTCAGTAAACGGTGACAGCGCCTTTCCTGATGTTTACGCAGAATGCATTGCGCCGGCTTCTCAGCGTCCTGCCTTACCCATATTTCTGTTTACAGCCTGTTACCGTGTGGAGAGAGTTGTTAGAAAAGAGTTGCTTGGATCAAAGCGATCTTCATAGCGGGCCCTTCGGTGTATTTGTTCTGCAGTCACGGACAGCACTCACTGGGCACCTTGTCTGGACTTGGCACAAAGGAAGGGTGTGTGAGAGAGACTTGTTTTTGCCTTGAAGTCAGTTTTTCAGCTGCGTAGGGCTCAGAACACTTGAAAAGTATCAGGGTTGTGACAAATTCCCAGCTGCTGGGGTTGAGAAGGACGCTATCTAAGTTAATCTCTGGCTGAGCCTTTTCTTTCTTGTCCTCTTCTTCCTTACAAGGGGCTTGAATGGTCTTGGCAGCATTTAACAGAGCCCCTTAGAGGTTACATACGTGCCAAGTGAAGCAAAGTCCATTTTTTTTAAATAATGTTTTTATTTGTCTTTGAAAATAAAAGATGCTCATTTTAAAAAGTAGACAATTTGCAAAATATAAAAAGGAAAAATAGTCCCTGTTCCCCAAAACAGTCCTTGTTAGGAGCTGGGGGTGTTTATGTCTGGTTGCTCAGTAGTTGGCGCTGAGCATCTCCTCCGTGCAGGCTCCTCTGGAAGAGGGGGATGCAGCAGCGAAGAAGACAGGGTCCCCGTCCCCTGGAGCCTACAGGTGAGTGGAGGGAGGTCAGTGACAAACATCAAACAAATATGAAATTTAAATTTTAAAATTACAAAATAAATTTTGCAAAGGAAACGAAACAGGGTGGTTTGCTAGGCGGTGAGCTGAGGGAGAGGAAAGTCAGAGGGTTCGAGGAGGTGGCATTTGAGCTGGTGTCTAGGTGACACAGAAGGACCAGCAGGCAGAGTGCAGGGGGAGAAGGTTCTAGGTTGAAAAGGCACTAAGGACACAGGCCTGGGGGTCCTGCTCGGGGCATGTGAGCAGCAGCAGGAAGGCCGGCGTGGCCGGGCATGTGGAGCAAGGGGGAGCCTTGAGTGTTCTCACATGTGGCAGCACGAAGCCTCTGGAGCGTTGAATGTCGGGGGGGGGCCTGCATAGGTCTGCGTTTTTAGAGTGTTTCCCAGTGGCTGTGTGGAGAGTGCATTGGGACAAGGATGGAAGGAGGGAGAGGAGTTTGGAGGGTGTGGTGTAGCTCAGGGGAGAGACCATGCTGGCTTGGGGGCTACAGTCTTCTTATTTGAGTTTTTAAAGTTATCTGGTCGGGGGAGGGTATTGCTCAGTGGTAGAGTGCGTGCTTAGCATGCACAAGGTCCTGGATTCAATCCGCAGTACCTCCATTAAATAAATAAGTATATAGACCTAATTACAGCCCCCACAAAAGACAACAAATAAAAATGAAAGTATCTGGGATCATAGTACCCATATTTTGTGTTTGTGTTTATATGGGGACCACTGATTACTTTCTAGGTACTGTGCGTTGTGGTAAGTAAGCACTTTATTCGTGTATGTACATGACCTCATTCATTTCTCAACGACCCTGTGAGGCAGGCATAGTAATCTTTAGTTGCAGGTGAAAAAACTGAAACTCAGAGAGGTAGATTTAAAAACAAAAAAAAATCACCAGTAGTTCCTGTTCCTTACAGCAGACCATATTAGGAAATGGAGGTGGGTATTTTCTTTCTGGTCCTTTATTCACAAACGCCCAGGTTTGTAACATACAGGGGGGAGAATCAGAATGCAAACCCAAATCCGACTCACTTCACAGTTTAACCCCTCCCCTGTACGTTGTAAAACCTTGCTATAGTGTTCATGTTACGGTTGAAGCATCTCCCCAGGTTCAGTGGCTCGGCTTGTAGATTGGCCGTCTGTCACCACAACAGTGTTTACCAAACAGTCACAAATACTCAGCAGTTACATAAACAAGGGTTTATTGTTCACTAATCTGAAACCTCTGTGGGTCAGTCGGAGGGCTCTGCTGACCTCGGCTGGACTCACACCTCGGGAGCCGGTGATGGGCTGTCCTGAGCCAGCCTGCATGCCCTAGTAGGCTGGACCCGGCGTGTTTATGGTGATGACAGAAGTGCCACGGAGAAGTGGGAGGAAAACGCAAAGCCTCTTCAGGCCCAGCCTCAGAACTGACACACTGTCACTCCTGCCACATTCTGTTGGCCGATGCACGTCACAAGGGCAGCCCAGATTCAAGGGGTGGAGTCACATGAAACAGAGTGTGGGCAGAGGTGGGGGTGAGACCTCTGTCCATTAGGGCATAGCTGCCTTTGCGGAGTGCTTGTTGGACAAGACACCAGGTTCCTGCCATCAGAACCGAGACCAGCTAATCAGCCTCCGAGTCCAGAAAGCCTCCGAGCTCATCTCCTTAGGATGTACTTGTGTGGCTTTAACTTCATCTTTGTTCTTGTTGTGGTGACCCTTCGAGGGGTGTACTGCAGTCTCCTAAGTTAATTGGCTCCCTGTAATATAAGGATTCTCAGAGGCAAGGTGTTTTGCAGTGCAGTGGGCACTGACGATAGTTTACTTCTGAAAGCAGTGGGTGCGTAGAGGGTCAGAGGTGCTATTTCAAACCCAAATTGTGACTGTCTGGTGTCAGAGAGGTCGTGAGAAGCAAAGAGACCACAGACGGGTTATGGGAAGGAGAGGAAGATCTTGGACCAAACTTTGAATCACAAGGAATTTCACCCAACAGTTCTAATAGAGAACCCTTTGGCCAAAACCGAATCGTTTCGCTTTTCTCAGCCTTCTTTATGCAAAATCACGTTCACCAGCTGGTTAATGATCGTCCATGATGGACACTAGGATGGGGTATCTGTCCTGACTGTACAGCTGTGTTTAACTTCCCACGTGGGGAGCACAACAGAAACGCTGGAGTTGGAGGTGCTGTAATTAGTTTTGCAGGTTAAGTCATCAATGTAGCGACAGTTTATCACTTTGACGCAGACATACACTAAAGAACTGAACCATCGTCATGAGACTGGAACACAGGACACAGACTGCAGCTGTTCTCATTCACTGGCGACTACGAGCTAACCAGCTAATTGAACGTGAGATGCTAACGTCTTGCTAAGGATGTAAGAATAAGAAACATCCTATCTTCACTTACACTGTTTGGCGGTTTAGACATGCCTGCCCTGTGACAAAAGAGGAGGCCGATTTGGGTTTTGAAGGTAACTTCTAATCTCCTTCCAGATTTAAGCCTTTGTTCCACCCTTTTCCACCAGAAATCCTCTTTGGCCCTCCTGGAAGCAATGTTCATTAAGATGCTTTTAGAAAGGAAAACAATGTGCCAGCAAACTGCAGAGTCTACACCACGGGGTCGATCTTGTCCACCCTGGATCTTTCAAAGAAAGTCTTGGAGAAATACCAACCTCAGGCTTAACAAATACAGGAAGAAAACCACATGTTCATCTCAGCAGATACTAAAAAGGCATGTGAGGCAATTTAATACATAATTTCTGATTAAAAACAACTCTCAGTGCAGTGGAGCTGGATGGAACTGTCTTAGCTGCTCAGACTGTGTCTACTTAGGATTCTAGAGCAGACCCTAAGGATGGGAAGTGTTAAAGACATTTTTCATCAAAGTCTAGGACAAGCAGGGATCTCTCGTCTTACAGCTTTACTCATTTTCCTAGCTAACGCAGTGAGTTTTTTGTAAAGTAGGAATTACAAACATTGAGGCAACAATCAGCTCTAGAGGCAAAAAAGATTATTTACCTAGAAAACTCAGAGACGTTAGAACCATTAGAACTACTAGAAGTAATACAGGAGTGAAGGGGCTGGATATAAACCCAGCATTTCAAAGCCAGTAGCTGCTTCTATGTCGTCAATAACCAATTAGTGGTTATAACAGGGGAAACCTACACTGGCAACAACTAGCAGAAAACATTTAAGGGATAAACTTGGCAAAAAATGTGGAAGGTTAAAGTGAAGAAAACTGTAAAACTTAACTGAAAGATGTAAGAAAAAGACCCAAAACTAAAAATGGGGAGTATATTAGGGGGTATATTGAATATTTTAAAGGTATCTGTTGTCCCCAAATTAACCTATGGCTTTCATACAATTGTCATTCAAAAATGCCATTAATAATTTTAACTATAACTCGATGTATTCTGAAACTCATCTAGAAGAATATAAGAATACTGAAGAAAGTTTTCTGAAAAGAAAAATAAAGAGCAATAAAGAGGGCAGAACTTGCCCTACCAAATGTCAGACCTTACCGATACCATAATTTAAGACGTTTGGAAAACATTATGTAAAGCCTCTTGCCTCATACAAAAATAAATCTTAGGTGACTCAAAATCCTAAAAATATAATTACAGTTGTATTATAGAAAAGTATACAGTAATATATATATATATACACATACATATATGTTTACATATGTGCATATAATATAATTTGGAGATAGAGAAGGTATGACATTAGAAGCCATAAAGGGGAAAATTTCAAGACATTATTGCTGTATTAGAGTGTAAGTTCTCACCAATAGTGAAAAACCCTATAAGCAAAGTTAAAAAGCAGACAGTCTGGGAGAAAATATTTTCTACAAATAAAACAAATGGAAGGACAATATCCATAGTCTATAAAGAGTCCTGTACAAGTGAATGAGCACCAAAATCCATTTAAAAAGAAGCAAAAGATATGAAGAGGGTGTTTACAGGAGAGGAGATAAATACCCAACAGACATGCGAGATGACCAGTCTCACAGGTAACGAAGCAAATATAAAACAAAACAATGATGATGTTTGTATATATCAGGCTGGCAACATTTTAGAAATTAACATTTGTGCAAAAATATACTCTCATAAGTGTTGGTGCAAGTACAAATAGATGGTGATTTAGCAGTGCATTTAGAAATATAAAATGTACATGCCTTTTGCATGAGCGATCTCACTCCTAGAAATCTCTTCTATAAAAATATTCACATACCTAAAAATCCATCAGTGGGGGGGAATGATTAGGTAAATTGATATATAGCCAAACTGTGGAATACTACTCAGCCTTTAAAAAGAACAGAGTAGTTCTACTTGAACTAACATGGGAAATTACATACGGTACATTGAAAAAGTCATTTAAGATCTACAGGTAGTATAATCCTATTTCGGTTAAATCATTTATGTGTAGAACCCAAGGATGGAGACGTTCACACCAAGCAGTTAAGGGTGGTCTCCTCTGGGAAGAGAAGCAAGATGGATTGCCAGCAGAAGAGAACCATTTCTGCATTTGTGGAAATTTTGCAGTGAACATGTTCTGTAATTTTTAAAAATTTAATGCTATGATGCATTCTTAATTTGAAAATTCTTAACATTAAAATTTTGCAAATCCAGAAAAGGTAGGACAGAATAATAAAGATCCCCCCTCCCTGTTACCCAGTGCTACCGTTGACGTATAGGAATAAAGGGGGGGAAGTGAGTCTAGCAGAATGAATGCAAGAGAAAACAGGGACAAACAAGATGGTACAGGAGAATCTTGGGAGAAGCAGGCCTCAGCGTGTTTCTCAGGTCCTTTGCCATTTGCTGTTTGATGCTGGGAAAGCCATTGAAAGCCGTTGACTCATCTGTGGTCCGGCTAGGTTTTCTCCGTGCTGCAGGCAGGGCTGACCTACTTCCACTGGAAGAAAGGGCTGGAGAGAAAGAATGCCGAGAGAGGTTGTGCCTCGACGTGAAGTGTTATTGTTAGAACGTCGGTGAATGAATGTCAGAGCCCAGTGACTCAGAGGGCCACCGTTAAATGAGGACTGTTCTTTGTAGAAGCGGGGCTCTGAAGTAGGCACCACCGTGAGGGGTGGGGTGGGGATAAAACGGATAAAACATGAAAGACCATGTAGTCTGGTAGAGGAGGGCTGTGTGTGTGTGTGTGTGTGTGTGTAAAGCTTAACATTTCTAAAGAACTCTGAAGTACTAAGGAGGAACTTGAAGAAACTTTGAGTAATTAGAATTGGGGAATATTAATTAAGAGGTGCTTCCAGAAGGTAGGCGAGGGTGCATATGCCTTTGAGTGTGTGTTTGTGTGTGTGTGTGTGGTGGGGGGTGGTGGCTGTAATGAGACAGCATCGGGTAGCCTTGTTATTAAGTCCAAAGAGAGTTTCTAAAGGGAAAATAAAATCCCCATTGGACTCAGATGTGGTTCATTTTCTGAGGCCACGCCAACAGGCAGGAGATCAAATCTAGCTTGACACCATCCCGTGCAGAACTCAGCAGCTTCTAGAAGTTGGAGCGGAACCGAGCTTGGCTAATGAGAAATCTCCATCCCCTGCCAATGCCTTGGGGCCCATCTCATCCTCTTTGGCAAGCAGGATACAAAGAGAGCTCAAAGCTGAGTGGGGACCAAAAGGTCACCCAGAACATTTATTCTGCAAGCATCCCCACCAGGCCTTTTTGGAAAACAGACAAGCTTGGTTTCACAGTTTAGCCAGAAAGCAAGCCGATGGCTTCACCCTTCAACCCAGGGTAGGTTCTAATGACACCTACGGGCGACTCTACCCAGCGTCCAGCCTTCGGTGGTGAGGAGGAGGAAGATGGTGGTCACATTGAGCCGAGCTGTGTCCTCTTCGTTTCCTCTCTGGGTGTGAAAGGAGTGATTGTAAAATTCAGATGAAACTAGGAGTTAAGATTCAGAGCTTCCCACATACACACTGTGGTCTGTGATTAAGTTCATGGTCACCAGTAAGACACATCCAAAATACGGTCAGAGAAGGGTATAGCTCAGTGGTAGAGCAGGTGCTTAGCATGCACAAGGTCCTGGGTTCAATCCCCAGTACCTCCATTTAAAAAAAAAAAAAAGATAAAATTTAAAAATTTTTCTTTTTAGACTACAACAAAATGCAGTCAACCCGTTGCTCTGAGGACCTTTGTGCATTTCAGTGGTTTGGTCTGCAGAACTCTCTAGTGGAAGTTAGATCACCTCCATTGGGTCCTTTCTGATTTGTTCAGTATTTCTTGAAGGCACGCCTCGGTAAGCATGACAGCCTGGTGTCTCATCGCTGGTCTCCAGACCTGCCCCTTTGGTCCACTCCTCACACTGCCTGAGTCTTCTTTCCACACTTCAGCTCTGCCTGTCACTTCAGTGCTCAGAACCCCATCAGTGACACTCAAGGCCTTTTATACCAGCCTCACCGCCCACCTCCCTGACCACCTCTCTCTCTCCTCTCCATCCTGTGCTCAGATACAGCTACCCAAGACTCCTTGAGGCTCCTCAGAAATGCAACCCTCTCCCCTGTATCTGTCCCTGGATTATGGTTTGTTTTTTTTTTTTTTTTTTGCTAATTACTATGTATCTCAAGATGCAGCTCTACCAAGCATCCTCTCTAGGAAGTGTTCCCCAACCTTCTTTGTGTTACATGCTCATCCCCCACACTCAGGAAACACGTGTGTTTACTTTCGTCCCTTCACTATATCTCACTGGCTAGTTTTGGTCTGATTCCCTGGCTCACCTGGAAAATGCCTTAAAGGTAAAAAATGGAGTACCTGGTACATAGTTGGTGCTCCATGACTGTGTCATGGGAAGGGATGAATGCGTGCATTTTTTAGTTTAGTTTATAAACTTGCATATGTGGGTTCTTGTTTTACCTGATCTGACACGAGTCAAGCCATTCAGCCCACTGTGTCGCCGGAACACGTGTGAGACAAGCGATGTTAGAGTCACAGATAAGTAAGTTTAAGACTCTTGCCGTGCATCCTGGAGCATCGTCGAGGTGCTGACTCCTGGCTGGGTCTCCAGAGAGTGTTCCCAAATTAAAACTCCTGTGTTGTGTTGTTCCAGGCCAGCTGCTGCCAGCAAACCGCAATACACCCAGCCCCATCGACCCAGACACCATCCAGGTGCCAGTGGGCTACGAGCCAGACCCGGCCGACCTCGCCCTCTCCAGCATCCCCGGGCAGGAAATGTTTGACCCTCGCAAACGCAAGTTCTCCGAGGAAGAACTGAAGCCACAGCCCATGATTAAGAAAGCTCGCAAAGTCTTCATCCCTGATGATCTGAAGGTAAATTGGAACTGGTAATCAGGCCGGGGGGCAAATGGAGAAAGGGCTCAAAGCGGCAGGTTTTGGGGGGAGGGTGTGGCTCAAGCGGTAGGGTCCTGGGTTCAATCCCCAGTTTCTCCATTCAAATAAATCAACAAACAAACCTAATTGCCTCTCCCAACCCTCCCCAAAATACCTAAAAAAAAAAAAAAGGCAGATTAAAAGGGTGGCCCTAGGAAAATCACACAAGCCAGTGTGAACAAACGGCTTGTGGTTTCTGTCCCACTTCTTGGCATGTGACTAGGCAAGTTGCTTCCTCTCTGGGTGTCTTCTGAACTCTGCCTCTCACATCTTGCTAATGCCTCTTGATGATGCGCAGAAATAAAGAAAAGCAATAGAACGGAGTGCTTTGCAGCCCACAAAGGAAGCAAGCCCACCACTGTCTGCAAGGAAACCCAAGAAAGCCTCATAAAATCAAACCAGGATCCTTCAGGGTTGGGAAGAGAAAGCACATCATTTGGGAAGGGCATCTGGACCTCGTAGTCCTCCAGGCGTCCCCTTCCCTTTGGGAATTTACTGCTCATTAAAAAGGTGGCTGTTTCTCTGTGGGCCCAAGGCAGTAACAGCCAGAGACGGGGCCGCGCTCCACACTGTCTACCTTGGGTGCCAGGGTAGGACTTTGTTAAGGAAACTGGCAGGTTTATGTGGAATGTTCCCCCGGTGTCTTGAGTAATGATCACTTGAGTATCTCAACAAATGGTTAACTTGGGGTTGGGTTTTCTCTACTGTGTTGAAGGGACACATTATTTATAAAGGAAAAATAGATTTACCTTAGGAAGTCAGATGCCACTTAAAACAAAATTAATCTAACGCATTTAATGACACCTTAAGAAGAGAATTCTTTCTAAAATTATGCCGTGCCTACTAATACCAAAATAGGACCATTTTTGATTAGCTGTTGCTTAGAATTTTTTGTGTTTATGCTGCTTTTCAATCATATGGACAATAGAGATATGACTGCATATATTCAGGGCACTGGAAGCAGATATAATTAGATCTTTTCTAACTTCTGACCCCCATTTTTCAAGCCTAAACGTGGTTCACATGAAGAGACACTCCTGTTGGGAAAATGGGAGATTGGGACTTTGTCCTGGAGCTGCTTTAGACCAGTTAGCTCTGCTTTTCATATCTGCAAAGAGCACTGGAGGGACAAGCCGCCGCTGTCATCCGCATCCCTGAGATCGCCTTCAGTGATGCAGAACCATAACACAACCAGGAGGAAAGGGACCTCCGAGATTCGTTAGACCAAAGTGCTCATTTTGCAGTTGAGGAAGTGGAGACACAGAAAGGGAAAGGATGGTGAGCACTGCTAGTCCGGGGGGGTCTGGCCTGGTTCCCAGGTCATCTAGCTTCCAGAAGGTTCGCTTCAGCATGCCGGCCCTGAGAGGGCACCACCGGGGCCTTGGCGTGACAAGCCAAGAGCTGCCGCCCTGAGAATCGAAAGAGGAAAGGGCATAGTAAAATCACCAGGAAATGGAAACCAGCCAGGGAACTGACGGTTAGACCACGATGGGGTGAGAAAGGGGCCCAAGGAATTAGGGCCTGGGCAGTTAGCATCTTCTTTCCACTGATGGTTTTCCTCCTCCTGGGTTCTTAGCCACCCATTTCTGTGTGTCTTTTAGAACTTGCCTCTTAAACTAAACCAGGGAGCCCATCCTGAGTGGGTTTCCTCTTGAATAGAGAGAGACTGGAAGGGACACTGCTGAGTGGTGGACATAACTTCTCGCAGACCTGCACAAGGTCTCCAGCTTTACAGATTTAAAGCAAAGAACATGCGTACTTAATTACCCAGGGGCCTGTGGCAACAAAGAGGCCACGTGAAAACCGTCTTTGCTGGGATTATGCACAGTACTGCCGCTGTGGCCAGCCCTGGCCTTGGTGGCAGCGGGAGCAGGCAGGAACATTCTCCTGCCAGGTGGCCTTGGGTTCCTTCAGCTGTGAGTAAAGTCTCAGGCCACAGACCTTGAGCTTGGGTGATGCGGGAAGCTGGATGTAATAGGTTCCTCCCCCAGCAGGAGGACTGAGCTGGGGTAGGTGGGAGACGTGTGTGTGTGTGTGTGTGTGTGTGTGTGTGTGTCCGGCCTCCAGCCCTGGAGGAGCAAACCAAGTGAGTGAAATCCTCTTGGGTTCGCGGGCACCCCCGGAAGGATGAAAGGGTGGCATACTGATTCCTAGCTGAGGATTCCTTTAATCACCTGGGTGTCTTTCAAATGCCCATTCATTCACCTGACAAATATTTTTCAAATGCTGATGTCTGCCAAGTCCTGTGTCAGGGCCTGAGGATTCCAAGGTGAGTCACCACGGACATTGTTCCTACCCTCAGGGGAGGAAAAGGGAGTGCTGACGTATCAGAAGGAGACTGCTGGGGGAGGTGGCATCAGACACAAGACCCTCAAGAAGGAGATGGGACTGGACTGAGGGGGTCTTTGCCATGTGGGGGCACCTGGGTAGGCAGATGGCATCTAAACCTGGGAGATAGAGGAGAAGGGGACAAGGGATGTATCAGCCCCACTAAGTGTCCTGCGCCCAACCCCCACCAGCCATTCTGTGATGACCGGGGGAGGCAGGCTGATTTTTCTAGTCCAGGACAGTCCTCTGCTCCACGTACTCCCAGCTCCCCTCCCCCGTGAGATGTGCCCATTCCACACCTTTCCTAGCTCCTCTGCACATGTGGCCAGGTGAGGCAGGGGCGGGGAAAGCAGGGACTGCTTTCTCATTGACCACAGTTAAACATGACTCAGGCTAAGAAGGCCTAAACAGGAAATTAGAGCAAATTATGTAAACGCTAGCCACCAATGTAAGTCTATTGCTCAGTAGCAGGTGGAAGTTTATTTATTTATTTACTTTTAGGTTTTTTTTTGAGAGGAGGTATTTGGTGTATTTATTTATTTATTTTTAGAGGAGGTGCTGGAGATTGAACCCAGGACCTTGTGCATGCTAAACATGCACTCTACCACTTGAGCTATATACCCTCCCCACTATTTTTTTAAAAAAAATTTAATTACTAAAGTATGCATGCCCATTATATATTATTCTTATAGTTTGGAAGGATACAAAGTAAAAGGTGAAAGTTCCTCCTTCTCTCCTTGGCCTCCCTCCTTCAACCCCCTTTGCAAAGGCACCGCTTTTAGTAGCTGGATATAAATCTGTCTGGGCCTCTCTCTATGAATATATAACATTACAATTTTCTAACCAAAGTAGGATGAAGCCATACATATTTATCTGTAAATTGTCATTGTTTCCACCCACACAGTGAGCATCTTTCTCGTTCAGTTGGATCATTATTTTTCACCATTGTGTAAACCTATCATGATGCAGTTATTAGAGCTCCTCCTGATAATTAGGTTTTTTTTTTTCCTACTACAAACAATGCTGCAGTGAAAGTTTGGGGCCTGTGCTAGCGCATGAGGACTGCCATGGGATGAGAGCCTAAAGTGGGGCTGCACTTAAGTCATTGATAGGTATTGCCAGGTTGCCTTCTGTTGACATCAATAATCAATAAACAATCAATAAGAAGAAAGGAAAGAGTTTTATTCGAGCCAAACTGAGAACTAGCCTGGAAGCCTCCTTCCCAGATTACTCTGAGGCGCTGCTCTGGAGGAACATGGCTTCCAGCAGAGTTTTACATCTTGTCAGAACAAAGAAGCATTAACAAGCCAGAGATAAATTTCTTCAAGGTTATAAAAAGAACAGACCAGCACATACAGGCCGAGTCAGCATGGCCCTGGCACCTGGGAAGGGGGCCTTCCCATCAAGGGAGGACCAGCATTGGCATCCTGAGAAGAGGGACATTAATCTTTTTGTTTTTAGCATGGACATTCATTACTTCTGGTCAGTGTGCTCTTTTCTTTAATAATTAAAGCAGATGTACAGTGTACTTGCAAGGCCACAGTCAGGTTATTTTAGTTAGCATAAAATTCAAGTTAACTCATGTATCAAATCAGCCAGCATGACTTCCCTACATGTCACTATGTGAACATTTCTTTTATCACTTCCAACGATACTGCATCAGCTTGTACCAAACAGCATGAGTGCCCCCAGGGAAGAAAAGCGTCCCAAAACTTCTCCTCAGAAGGAGCGGGAAGCCTTTCGGAGGGCAGTTCGGGGTGTGCGGGAGCCCCTGGCTTTGCTCCAGCCTCTGCTCTGTGTGTACGTGGAAGGGGGGGAGGGGGAGGGGAGGGGTGGCAGAGAGGGGGGGCACGCATGCTCTGTGGGGCAGGCTGGCGCCCTGCAGCCCGAGTCTAAGGCCCTCTCTGTCCCCGAGCAGGACGACAAGTACTGGGCGCGGCGGCGGAAGAACAACATGGCAGCCAAGCGCTCCCGGGACGCACGGAGGCTCAAGGAGAACCAGATCGCCATCCGGGCGTCCTTCCTGGAGAAGGAGAACTCGGCGCTGCGCCAGGAGGTGGCCGACCTGCGCAAGGAGCTGGGCAAGTGCAAGAACATCCTGGCCAAGTATGAGGCCAGGCACGGGCCCCTGTAGGGACAGTGGCTTCCCGGCTGAGAGCACCGCACTCGACCGACCTTTCTGACATCAGCACTTTACCAGGCGCATCAACACAACGGACTCACAATCTGTGTGTATGTGTGTGTGTGAGATTGTGTTTGTGCCCATGTATGGGGTGTGTGTGCGTGTGTGTGTGTGCGCGCGCGCGTGTATGCGCGCCCGCGTCCCTTTGC
The DNA here is from genome assembly GCF_048564905.1 of Vicugna pacos. Taxonomy (NCBI): domain Eukaryota; kingdom Metazoa; phylum Chordata; class Mammalia; order Artiodactyla; family Camelidae; genus Vicugna; species Vicugna pacos. Next base: position 19,129,949 of record NC_133002.1, on the reverse strand, counting down.
ACTTGCCATTTTGATAGCCCTCCATCATCCTTTAGCTCCCAAAATGAAAGGTGCCATGTTTTTACTGGACCGCAGAGACCTCTCGTGGATTTTCCTGCCCCTCCCTTCTCCTCCGCGCCTGCCCTTTCAGCGATGCTTCATGTCGGCTCCTACCTACTCTCCCAGGACCCTCCGCTTGGACCCACTCCGAGGGGGCCCTGGCGAAATAGTAGATCTCGGTTTTCCAGACCGTAAGCTCTTGTTCTGTCGAATCTGAAAGTTACCATGCTAACGAGGTGCACAGAATAACTTCGCACTACCCTGCGGCTCTCTTCAGTTATAGGTTGCTTTCCTCATATTTTCAGTTTTGGTGATAATCGTCTTCAAATTTAAAGTGCTGTTTAGATTGATTAAATCCCATATTTACTTACTGCTGTCTACTAAGTTTCCTTTTATCTCTACCGACCCCAGTAAGTAAGAGTACTATTATAGAACACAGAGTGTGTTTTTGCACTGTCTGTACCTAAAGCAATAATCCTATTGTACGCTAGAGCATGCTGCCTGAGTATTACTAGTGGACGTAGGATATCTTCCCTACCTAAGAATTTCAGTGTCTTTTAAAAAAGCAAAAATTACAGTAATGCATTTGAGCATGCCCAGAACATCCCCAGGACAGGGAAGCAGAGGGAAATGCCAGGTCTAAGAACGAGAGGTTAACTCATCAATACACAGCCGAAAAATGCATCTTGGAACAGCTTTTGACATTGATGTGTTGGCTTTTTTTCCTCCCCTTTCCCACATCCCCTACCCTCCACTTTTCTAGTTAATTTTTTCCATATCCCTCTTGATATGCAGTACAACTCAATCACTTAAGATTCAGTTTTCTCCATTTTTTGTAGTATATATATTTTTGTGGATTATACCTTGTTTTGAAAATCAGTCAATTAAGTTAATAAGTTGATGTTTTGTAAAACCCTTTTTTCTAGTGGTGTCATTTTTTGAATGCTTCATAAATTAATGACTCTGGAGCTTATGTTTCTTATTCTGTTTGCTTTTGAACGTATGTCCTCTTATAAAGTGGACTTCTGAAAAATGAATGTAAAAGACACTGGTGTATCTCAGAAGGGGATGGTGTTGTCACAAACTGTGGTGAAGCCAATCAATTTACATGTTTACTGTAGACCAAAAGGAGAGATTGTTAAATTGTTTAATGTTTATACAGAGTAATTATAGGAAGTTCTTTTTGTACAGTATTTTTCAGATATAAATACTGACAATGTATTTTGGAAGACATATATTATATATAGCAAAGAGAAAAGGAAAAACTATTCCATGTTTTAAAGTTATATAGCAAAGATATATATTCATCAATGTTGTACAGAAAAGAAGTGCTTGGGGCTTTCTGAAGTCTTTAATATTTTAAGCCTATCACTGACACATCAGCATGTTTTCTGCTTTAAATTAAAATTTTATGACAGTATCGAAGCTTGCTGTGACGAATTCTGCTCTAAAGTATATCAGGAGCTTTCTTACTTCCTATTAGGCCTCAGAAAGAAGTTGGTTAACGTCATCCAAAAACACAAAATGGATGTTAGTCAAATATTTATTGGATGATACTGTGTTTTTTAGGAAAAGCATCTGCCACAAAAATGTTCATTTCAAAATTATGAGTTCCTGGAATGGAATATCACTGCAGGCATCCCAAACAATTCTGTTCTCCTCTGTGGGCACGTGCATCTTACCCAGTATAAGGTTGATATCGGTGCTATGTGTGTGGTTCATAATTCGATAGATGTTTCGAATTTAAAGACGACCGTTCTATTGTTTCACTGACTTGTGTTATGTCAAAAGATCCTGCTGTTGCAAATATTTTCTGCTAGATTAAAGTACCCTTCTGTTGGTGGGATTTCCTAGTTTCCTGCCTCCAGAGTATCTAATTCTTTGATGACCTGGTGGTCTCCTTGTCAGTGCATCAGTAGTGCTTCTCTAACAGTGTCATGGTCTTGGGAAACCTGACTAGTAGGATGCCCCTACTGTGTCCATTTTGTCCCAAGCTACAGATTATAGTGGAAGATGGGAGAGCATTAGAGTTGAAATATGTTGTTCATGGCTAATAAAATAAACAAACCTTTGGCAAGCTTAGGCAGAAAGGAGTAAGTGACATTCAGAAAGAGACACACGCGGACACAGAGTTGGCCTTTTTATAGGCAAAGAGACTAACTGAGGCAGAATTGCAACATGGCAGGATCACTAAAACAGAAACAAATGATGCCTTTAAGTGGAGAGGTGTTGAAGGATTGCACCGTAGACCATCCAAATTCATTGAAGTACAAAATGGTAGCTGGAAAAAACCATTTGAGCACTAGTCTTTCTGAAATTTGGTTGTTTGTATCAAATGAGAATTACAATCATGTTTCCTGCAGAAAAAAAAATTAAAAGATCATAATAAAACTTACTCTTTGGCCTGCCAGGGGAGGTTTCAGAAACCTACCTCGTCTTAAAAATTTTTAAACTTTGGAGTCTGTACAGGTGCCTTATATGTAGGTCATTGTCACCACATGAACAGGAGTGCTCACCCCTGGACTCACTGCCTTCTGTCCAGGGCAGTTAACTAGTAAATAAGTCAGTTCTGCTAAATGGCGTGGGAAGCTGTGGCCCAATTTGGAAATACTTGGATCATCTGGGGTCAGATGAGTTCTGCAGACTGCAGCTATTAAAAGAGTCCTGTTGTCATTTTTCACCTTTTCATCATAAGCATCTCTCAGAGATTAATTACTTGGCCATTAAAAATGAATCCAAGTCATATTATGCCAACATCATTTAGACGTGATTTGGTATGAGCGGCCTAGGACTTCCTGACAAGGTCACAGCATCCTTTCTTTTGACTAGACTTGCAAAGAAAGGCTTAATTTGGTCAGCTTATCCTACTTGGGCTAGATTGAGGACATATGTAGGGAGTGGGAGGGCTCCAAGTGATCACTTCCTCTTCTGGGGAGAGTGGCCACCTTTGGACCATTCAGAACCCACAGTGGGCAAGATCATGATAGGCCTTTTATCTTCAAGTATAACAGGGCCTCTGTCAAACCGTCCCTTGACCTTGAAGCAGAAGGACCACTGGTTTGAAGAGCACTCAGACGGAATTCTGGCATTGGGTGGAGAGGAAGCTGTAGCCCAGAGGTTCCTTCCAACTCACTGGTTTTGTGAGGGAATTGACAATAGTTCTAAATGTACGTTTAAAAGATCTTGGGTCTGTTTTCAGAAAAGTCAAGAAGAATTTTAAGTAGAGTCCCTCCCACCCCCTTCTACTATAAAGTGAAACAAAAGACATTCTGTAAAGTGCAAAGTAGTTTATCTACTTCCCCCCTAATGTTCCTTTTAGGAAAACTCAAAACTTTATCTGAGTTAATCAGAGCAATCCCAGAAGATGGTGGACACCTTCTGCTCTCAGTCTGCCAGCTTCCTGCCGAGGGCTCCTAGCCCCCCACTGGAGAGGCCAAGAACGCCTCTAGGTTTTCTCTACAATTAATAATGTCATTTTAAAAAAAAAAAAAACAAGCAAAGCCATGTCCTCAAATTTGATCCATTGGTTTGGCAACCAATGTCAGTACATGTTACAGAGGGCCAAGTGTATGTAGAAGAACGTGTGTGTGTGTGTGTGAGTAGTTAAGACATAAAATCTTTCATTTTGGAGCACCTTCCCAAACATGACAGTAATCCACCATTATCCTTTTTGGCAACACCACAAAGATCGCATCTGTTAAACAGGTACAAGTTCACTTGAGGTCAGTTTAATTGTACACCATGGCATTGGTGGTGTTTATGCTGTTAAGTCCAAACCTTTATCTGTGTGTTATTCTTAATGTTTAATAAACTTTGAATTATTTCCTGTCTTTCATGTATTATTGTTGACAGACTCTGTCAGATTCTGTTCCCAATTCTATCACCAAAAGGCCATTTATAGAGATTAATTACATAGATGATAAAATAATACTAAATAATTAATGATAAATTGACACTTTTTGAGTACTTAAGTGTCAGACCCTGTGCTAAACACTCACATGGGATATTTTATTTAACCTCATGTCAACCGTATGAGGTAAGGACAATTGTTATCTCCATTTACTGAAGAGGACATAGAAGGTTCACAAGGTTGAGTAGCTCGTGGAAGTGACAGAAATAAATTCTGATCCATCAAATGCACATCATTTAAAGTGGTAGTTTCCCAAAAACTCGCCCAAAGACAGTTTTCTCGTTGCACATACAAGAATCTTCTGGGAACATATTACAAGAACACAGATCCACTGATTCTGAATCAGTAGATCTGGGGTGCGGCGTGGAAATCTGAATTGTTTAAAAACTCTCAGCTAACTGTCATGTGTGACCAAGTAATTAGAGCCAAGGATTTACAGACTTGACCTTAATTTGAGTTCACCACCCTTAAAGGATTCATGTAAAAGCTTCAAAACTTCCATAATTATCTGAAATTATATGTACCTTTCTGTGTAAAAATATAAAAAAAGAAAGGCCTTAAATAGGACCTTAAAAAAGCAGTATAGGAGGGAAGTGTATAGCTCAGTGGTAGAGTGCCTGCTTACCATGCATGAGTTCCTGGGTTCAATCCCCAGTACCTCTTCCATTAAAAATAAATAAATACATCTAATTACCTCCAAAATATATATATATATATATATATATATTTTCTGTACAGGAGAGTCATAGCTTGCCCCCACCTCCCCCAAGGACTCTGTGACGCAAGATGGAATAAAACACTGTGAATTACAGGAAGGCGGATGTGGTGGTTCTCAGCCCAGGCAGCCCATTAGAGTCACCTGGGAGCTCAAAACACTGGCACTGCATGGGCTGCAGCCGAGGCCAAGGAGCTCAGCATCTCTGGCATGAGAGAAGGAGGCTCTGTGGTGGGGAGCTCAATGATTCAAATCTGTCGCTTAGCGGGTGTGTGACCTTCAACAGCTACTAAGAATTTTTGAACCTAAATCTCCATCTGTGAAATGAAGGTCAGTTCTCCATCTCCGAGTGTTGTAGGGAGAACTGATGACATGACAAATGCCTGGTCTCTGGCGTATCATTGGCCTTCAATAAATAACTGTCTCAGGGTCCCAGGGAGAAGAGTTTGTGCCTGGAGCACTTTTTCCAGTTCAATATTTCAGACCATTTGTTCCCTCAAAGAAGGCAGAAAACAATTCTCAGAAGAAAGGATAGGTGGCTGGTGGTGAGGGAACAGGTGATGCCCCTGCAGAGGTGTGGTCCCTACTGTGACGTCCCTAGTAGATCAGAGCTTCATCCACAGGTTGGGGGATGTCCATCCAGGTGGCACCTTCCAATTTCAGCAGCTACAAGTTAGGGTTCTGCTCTGTTTCATCATCAAACACATTTGTTCTTTCTCAGAAGAGTAGGTACAATGACCTTCCGATTCTCTTTGAGCAACTGATTATATATTTTTGGCATCTCCAAATCTCTTAGAGGAAGTGACTGCTTCTCCATACCTGGAGAGACTTCTGACTCTGGGATGGCAGGAACCGAGGTGAAGCCCAGCTGTGTCGATGCCCAGTCACTCATAAGCCCTCAGTCAACTGCTACCCTCAGGATGGCTTTTTTACTCACATTTAAACACAATAAACCACCCAACCACCAAGCCCCTCTCTTCAAACACAGGAATTCCGTTCCCTCTTTGAAAATCACTAGCTTAGAAGTCTCTTTGGGCACCATAGTCAAGAACCGGTGGGAATTATTAGAATCTCGCCTTTGTGGTCAGGAGATGGCTTCTTGGTATTAAATCTGAAGGACTCGACAGAGGAGAAAAACCTGAGCGAGGAAGGTGGTAAGCGCCCCCTGCCTCTCTGGACTTTAAGTCAGTGAGGACTTGGGTCCAAAGGCCCCTCTCTGACTTCTTTTCATCCTGCAAAGCCTGGCACAAATGGAAAAGCTAAAAGGTATGGAGCCCTACACCCCATCCCTGCCTCATCTCATGTAATTCTTAGTCTATGAAATAGGTACAATAGTTTCCCTGTTTTACAGATGAAGAAACAGGTTCATGGAAATGAAGTAAGCAGAAGTTAAACCCAGACAGGAAATGTGACTCCAGAGTTTGTGTTCTGTGTTACAACTTATGGCTTAAATTAGGGGCTTGGCAAAGGCAAAAGGCAACTACTATGGCTAGGAGGGTGAGCCTGGAGCTGGCAAACCTGGACTTAAATCCCACGTCTATTATTTGCTATCTGTGTAACCATAGATAATGCACCAAGTTGCCCTGAGTTTTATCTGCTCTCCTTCTAGGGTTGTTATTAGGATTAAATGATAACATGCATTTAAAACACTTAGATCACACCTCTCCAAGGTTGAGAAATGTAACTAACCTACCTAAAAATACAAACAGAAAGATAGACAATATGAAGTGGCAGAGGAATATCTCCCAGGCCAAGGCACAAGGTAAAATCCCAGAAGAAATAAGTGATGAGGAATTAGGCAATTTATCTGAGAAAGAGTTTAAAGTAATGATGACCAAGATGTTCAGAGAACTCAAGAGAAGTATAGATGCTCAGAGCAAAGGTTTTAGCAGAGTTGAAAAATATAAAGAATCCCCAAACAGAGTTGAAGAATAAAATCACTGAAATGAATAACACACCAGAAGGAACCAAGAATAGACTAAATGAGGCAGAAGAATGGATCAGTGAGCTAGAAGATAGATTAGTGGAAATCACTACTGCAGAACAGAAAAAAGAAAAAAGAATGAAAAGAAATGAGGATAGTTTAAGATAATTCTGGGACAACAAGAAGTGCATTAATATTTGCATTACAGGGGTCTCAGAAAAAGAAGAGAGAAATGACCTGAGAAAAATTTTGGAGAGATAATAACCAAAAAATTCCCCAACTTGGGAAAGGAGACAGTCATCCAAGTCCAAGAAGCACAGAGAGTTCCACCCAGAATCAACCGAAAGAGGAACACACCAAGGCACACAGTAATCAAATTGACAAAAATTAAGGGTAAGGAGAAAATATTAAAATTAGCAAGAGAAAAGCAACAAATAACATACAAGGGGACTCCCATAGGGTTATTAGCTGATTTTTCAGCAGAAATTGAAAAATCTACAGGCCAAAAGGGAGTGGCACGATATATTTAAAGTGATGAAAGGGAAAAACTTGCAACTCAGAATACTCTATCCAGCAAAGCTCTCGTTCAGATTTGATGGAGAAATCAAAAGCGTCACAGATAAACAAAAGCTAAAAGAATTCAGCATCACCAAACCAGATTTACAACAAATGTTAAAGGAACTTCTCTAGTCATCAAACCTTAAGAAAAGAGAACAAAAAGAAAAAAGAAAAAAAATCCTACAAAAGACTACTTTGGCAATTTGGGGTCTTTTATGGTTCCATATAAATTTTGGAATTTTTTGTTCTAGTTCTGTGAAAAATGTGAGTATTTTGACAAGGATTGCATTGGATCTGTAGATTGCTTTGGGTAGTATGGATGGCCATTCTGATAATGTTGATTCTTCTAATCCATGAGCATAAGATATCTTTCCATTTCTTTATATCATCTTCAGTTTCCTTCATCAATGTTTTACATTTTTCAGAGTATAGGTAACCTCCTTGGTTAAGTTTATTTCTAGGTATTTTGTTGGTTTTGGTGCAATGGAAATGTTTATGCCAGTTATAAAATTCTGGTTTTTGAAGTGAAAAAAAAGTGAATGAAGGGCCACAAATGGCAAAATATGCTTCTTTTTATGGGTGAGTTGTATTCCATTACATATATATGCTACATCTTTTTTATCAATTCATCTATTGATATGAACTTGGGATACTTCCATATCTTGGCAATTATAATGCTGCCATTAACAGTGGGGTGTATGTATCTTTTTGAATTAATGTTTTTGTTTTTCTCAGATATATGCTGGGCCATACAACGGTTTTATTTTTTAGGTTTTTGAGAAACCTCCATATTATTTTCCATAGTGGCTGCACCAATTTACATGCCCACCAACAATGTACATCGGCTCTCTTTTCACCACATCCTTGCCAACATTTGTTATTTATGTTCTTTTTGATGACAGCCATTCTGACAGGTGTAAGCTGATGTCTCATTGTGGTTTTGATGTGTATTTCCCTGATATTAGTGATGTTGAGCACTGTTCATGCCCCTGTTCACCATCTGCATTTCCTCCTTTGGAAAAATGTCTGTTCAGTTCTTCTGCCCACCTTTTAAACGGGCTGGTTTGTTGCTTGGTTTTTAATTGAAGTACAGTTGATTTAAAATGTTGTATTAGTTTCTGGTGTACAGCATGAATGGACTTGGAGGGCATTATGCTGAGTGAAAAAAGTCAGACAGAGAAAGACAGATACTGTAAGATATCACTTTCATGTGGAGTCTAAAAAAATGCAACAAACTAGTGAATATAACAGAAAAGAAACAGGCTCACAGATGTAGAGAAGGAACTAGTGGTCACTAGTGGGGAGAGGGAAGGGAGAGGGGCAGGGTGGAGGTGGAAGATTAAGAGGTACAAGCTATTAGGTATAAAATAAGCTGCAAGGATGTATTGTACAATGTGGGGAATACAGCCAATATTTTACAATAACTATAAATAGAGTGTAACCTAACATACTTCAATTTAAAAATATAATATTATAAAATAAATTAATTAATAAAAATTTAAAAAACACTTAGATCAATTTCCATAGTGGAATAGGAATTCAACAAAGATTTGCTTTTTATGATAATAATAGTAGTCATTAAATATTGCTTGATTGGATTTCACTAGTGATGTGTCACAATAGAGCCAGACTATATATCTTGTATTTTGGTGGGTGCATTTTTATTCTGCAAACACTTGATTCAAAAGCCACTCCTATGTTTGGGCGACATCCCTGTTTTATGGAAGAGTGAACAGGGGAGAGAGTGTGACAGACCACTTTAGGAGCCAATTATGTTTCTGAGATTGATGTTATTAATATGAAATTCATATTTTAAGCCAACTATGTTGCCTCTGATATTATGGGGATCTTGGAGACCTTTACTTTCGTGAATGTACTGAACGGTACTGAAAGGGCGACCCTTACAGTGTGAGGAGAGGGTCCCACTCACACAGAGATGAGAAGTCATGGGTGGTTCCTAAGGGTCTTCCATTAGCTTCTGCCTTCAGGCCTGCCCCAGTCTCCCCTCTCTATCTATCTGTCTGTCTATCTGTCTATCTACCTACCAAACTAGCTACCTAACTATCATTTGTCCATCTTTTTTTAGCTCCTGCTAATCACATGTAGAGCCAGGCCCAGCCCCCCACGGTCCATGACAAGGGTGAGAAATATGTCAGTTGCTTACTAAACCCATTCCTTTTCCTTCTAGACATTCACCTAGACCACCTTGTGCAGCACCCCCCTTGCATTTGGTGTGGTCAACAGAATATGAGCAGGAGTGATCCCAGATGTCACGTCATGACTGGCCCACAAACATTGCCACATAACCTTCTCCTCTCTTCTGGCTCCAGCGGACGGCCTGACAAGGTGGAGACTAAGAAAGAAGGGACCTAGGTCCCTGAGTCACTGAGCAGTTACATGAGGGATGAAAAACTTTCTCTGTGCTAAACTTTTCAGATACTGGGGTTGATTGCTGCAGGGACCAGCCTACCCCCATACGAGAACCTTCCTGTGAAGCCCAGCCTCCTTATCTGAGGTCTTCACATCTTTGCCAGCTTCCTCCCCAGGCTGGGAAGTAGAGGAGGGTCCCTGGTTGGAATCCAGGCTCATTGCCTCTCACATACAGGACTTTGGAGTTTTCCCACCTCCTGGACAGAACTCCCACCCTGGTTTGGCCCACCCTGTTGGGCTGGACCTTCAGAATATCACTGCCTGCCTCTTGCCTCAGTTTTTCCTGCATTTGAACAGTGTCCAGAGCTGTCCTGTTGCTATTCGGGGGGACCAGCCTCTCCATCCAGGTCAGCTTTACTAGTTTTCACCCCTCCCTGCCCAGACTCTCCCCCGGCCACCTGGTCCCTCCTCCATCCCTCACCCCAGATATGCAGATACTTACCTAGAAATGAAGCCTAACAGTTTGTAAGCACTGATCTTCCCATTTTTTGAACTCACATACTCCCTAAAATTCTTTTTAAACCATAAACCCACATTGAACATTAGAAAGCTGCCCTCAAAATTTTTTTCATCACAAGTAGAAATAGTTGCCAAAAGGGCAATATTTAGTTGCTTCTAAATATCAGCCTTTTAATAAAGCATGACACGGCCCTTAACGTAGCCAATGAGGTACCAAAACCTAAGTGAGGTGATATCTGCCAGCATCCATTTGAAAAATGCCATTGGAATTTGTACGCCACTCCTTTTCCCCTCAAATTTATTATTTCCATTGTATTTTCCCCTCATTGAATTTGTTTCTAACATTATATATTTTTCTGCTTGAAAGTCTTGTATCGACTCTCCATGTTTTTCAGCCATAAAACCATATCTATCGACTGAGATTATTTTTATTCTCTCTGAACATAAGACTCCAAAAGTTTAAAAAATATTTCCCTAGGTGTAACTTGCAGTTCCCTTTATTGCTACTATGCAACTGATCAAAACCACGCGCATGTTAAATTTTTTGGTGCACTTACTGACCTTAGAAAGCAAAGCTTTAATAGAATTGCATATCTAGGGAGACGGACGCGGGAGATTGTGCTGCCTTGACAACCAAAGACTTTAAAGACAGTCAACTTCCTCATCATTGCCTAGTGCCCCAAGTATTTACACCTGGAACAGAGCCCCCCATAAGTAAGACTTAGGGTGGGCGGGAAGTATGCTCATCCTGGGTAAGGTGTGAGGAGTATGACTTTGAAAGGACAGGAAAGAAAAGGAGAAACAGCATGAGGACTTATCAACAAGCACTTTCTGGCATGGGGGGATAGCACGCCACTAAACTGACTACACGTCAATAATAAATAAGTAAGTAAGTAAATAAATAAATAACCTAATTAACCACCCCCCCCACCAAGAAAGAAAGAAAGATAGAAAGAAAGAAAGAAAGAAAGAAAGAAAGGGAAAGAAAGAAAGAAAGAAAGGAGAAAGGAAGGAAGGAAGGAAAGAAGGAAAGAAAGAAGGAAGAGAAAAGAAAAGAAAGAAAAGAAAAGAAAAGAAAAGAAAAGAAAAGAAAAAAGAAAAGAAAAAAAAGAAAAGAAAAAACAAGCACTTTCTGGGGCAGATTCGTTTAAGAAAAAGTATGTAGAAGTTGAGGAACTAGAAATTCCCTTAAAATTTGCCTCTGCACACATAACCCATTAGTTACATGGCTCCTCTGATCTGAAGATTGTGCTAGCTCAAAGCAGGGTATTTGAGTGGAGGGGGGTAGGGAGCAGGATGGTCATTTGGTCAAGTCCTACATTTTTGAAAGGTCTCAAATTAGGATATGTGATTTGTTACCAAATACATGTACATTCACAGAGATAGAATGGCAATTTTGGGAGTCATTTTCTTTGGCACTACTTCATCTTTTGAAATATCCCTAAAAATCCATAAAATAGAAGTGGCCCCCTAGCCTCCCTCACTCTTTGATGGGGAACAGGATGGGTTTGGGAGAGCTCCACAGGGAAGGTGATGGTTGAGCTGAGTGAGGAAAAGCAGGAGTTTGTCAGGAAAAGATGGGGAGGGACATTCCAGGCAGCAGCACAGAGGTGAGAGAAACCAGAACCCTCCTAGGGTGAAGCATCGTTGGATCACAGGGTCCGAAGGGGAGCATGGTGGAAAATGAAGTACGGCCAGACCATGGATGTCCCTGCATATCCCTCCAAGGCCTTTGGCCTTCAGCCTGATCAGGGGAATGACATAAGCATATTCCTGTATTAGAAAGATTATCCTGGCAGCTACATGGAAGATGGATGCAAGGAATCAGGAAGAGTTGGAGGGTGAGGGAGTTTCCTACAATAGTCTCGCAATAAGGCTTTAGGGATGAGACGGATGGATAGATTAGGGATCTTGGTAGAAGAGTCAAGGACAGCTCTCAGGTTTCATTACATGAGCTCAGTCAATAGATGGCTTACAGCCAAGGATGGATGCACAGAAGGATCATCTCGGGGAGCTCGTAAAGACACCTCTGCCTGCACCGCCCAGAGATGTGCAGCCTCTGGTGTGGAAGACCAGCCTGATTTGTGGTCTGACAGAACTCTCCTAGTTGAGTCTCCCCTGCACACCCCTGACTATCAAAACACCCTGAGAGGGATGTGGATCTGAGGCTGTAGTCTTCACCTTTCACTTAAAGAAACCAAGGCTCAAAGAATTCTGAAACCAGAATCTGCTGGGGTAGGTGGAACGCAGGCATCAGCAGTGATTCCAACTGCAGCTTGTGAATTAGTGATCTAAGGCTTTGGGGTTGAATTAAACCTGGACTCAAACCCTGCATCTCTGACATTCATTTATTCGATAAATGGATACTCATTGAGCGATCACTATGAAGAAGGTCTTTTCAGCTAGTAACATGGTACTTAATTTTTCTGAGCCTCACAGTCATTTAATGCTGTCTTAATACTGTGTGCATTAAACAAGGTAACATTTATAAAGCACCTGGCAACTTGGAATATTAGACACTCAGCAAGTATTAGTTTCTTCCCTCTCGTTGCCCACCTCCACCTTTCCTTGACCTTGCAGGAGGTACCCAGGGTTTGTGTCCTCATTCTGGCCTTTGAAAGTCAGATGAGTAACACAGACATAATAAAACATGATGAGACCATTTAGCACTTTTGTCCCTTAGGCTAGATTTACTTGTAAGATTCCTACACTGACATATTAGAAGAGAGGGAATGAATTAAGAAAGAATCTTGGAGAATCTCTCATCTACTAACCTTCTTTTAAGATGAGAAATCAAGTATTTGCTGGTGGAGCCTGGAGTCCACCCTACGCTGGCGAACTCCCAGTCTAGTGCTCCTGCTGTAACATCAACCTTCCCCCTAAGAACCATCATCACATCCTTAATTTTCCACTCCAAGATGAACTGGTAACGGAGCATCACAGAATTTTGTACTTGGTGATCAGCACTAATTTCTGAAAGCTTCCACAAATCAGCATGTACTTAGTAAAACCAGAATTCTTGCTTTACTAACATGACTCAACTTCTTCTAAATGTACCAACTCCCCAAACAGGTAGCAGTCCCTGAGCCACTTCTCTCTAGAAACTCTGTACCACCCCTGAAAATGAGTCCCAGGATGCAAAGATTCAGAAATCCAGGCCCTTCAGTGTGAACCCGCAGGCCCCGGCCAGCTGGGAACTGTGCACTTTTCCCAGCTAGTAGGTGGCTCCCAGCATGAGTCACAAGGTCCAGTGACATTCCAGGTTTCTTCTGCCCTGGCAGCCTCCTGTGACTTGGGAAGCGGGTGAGAGAAGAGGGGAGGTCTCTTCCTGAACTTCTCACACGAGGAAGATGCTCTCAGGGAAGGAAGTCTTCCTTCCGCTCGCCGAGGCTCCTGAAGCGTCTGAACACCTTTGCATCGCAGGATGGTAGCTCATCTGTTTCTCATTCGGGTCCTTTCAGTAACCCTACAAGGTGCTCGGGGTAGAATAAACAAGGAAACTGAGGGCTGGCAAGAGCAAGCCTCATCCAAGTTCAGAGAGGAGCGGGCAGCCTGAACTATGTCCCCAGGGGGAGCGGGGAGGGTGTGCTGACCGCAGCCCATCACCGTCTCCTCAACACCCAGCAAACATGCCCCAACCTCCTCAGCTTTAATTAATGAATTTTGAATAATTTTTAAAATGCCTCTACCAGGGTGCTGACTCCCAACCCACCACCTCTGAGATCAGATTAGGATTCAGAAGAGAGAAGCCGCTGAGCCAGGACTGCCTTCCCTAAAAATCAGTCTTCCCCATCTCTGTCCTTCCTTCGTCTCTGCTTCCTGACTTTTCTGTTCATACCTTTGAAGGCCAGAAAACAAGCCCTTTGACAAGGCCTCTGCGACAGCCCAGAGATCCCTCTCCCTGTCTCCAGCCCTCCCCACCTCCCGCCTGGGCAGCCTTGCAGAGAACCCATCACCCTCCTTTCAGGTGCCCCTGCCTCCCTGCTGCCTCCCCAGAACTACAGAGGGAAGCGGACACACACAAAAGCCTCAGGAGAAGGTACCCTTAAAAGACCAAAGTGCCTTTCTTTCTTTTGAAAGAAGATTAATCTCTGAAGTAGAGGAAAAGTGATTTAAAAAAGGAGACGGGGGTGGGTGAGCAGAAAGGGGAGGAGACTCCCCTCCCTTGGCCTCACAATTCTTCGTGGGATGCTGGGGTTCGAGCTATTTGTGCCCTGGGATGGTCGTCCTCTGCCTTCCTCTCTCCCCCACCCGCTAGCTCTCCCCTCCCCCACTCCCTCCATCTCCCTTCTCACTTCCCTCCCTTGGGTGCTGGCTGGCAGTGGTGGAGGTGGGTGTGATTGGGGAGGACAGAGGTACAAGGCTCCAGGCAGGTGATGGGACAGGGAAAGCCTGTGACCTTATCAACACCACAGCTGACTCTCTTAAGCAATACTCATTCACCAGTGTGCAAACAGAAAACCCAGTTCCATTCTCAGAAATCTGCCCCAAGACACTTTTAGGATCACACAGTAATGGTCGAGTCAGAGGGCGCCTTTGAGATGTTTTGTCTGGTAAATCTTCTCGTTTTGTCTTCTAGAGAAGGAAACGCACTTGCTGAACGTCATACACAGCCAAGCGCAGTTACAGCAATCCCTTACTTCTGGGACCAGGCTCTGTCCAACAGAGCACCTTGTCTCCTCTTGTGTTATTTTCCACATGGACCCAAGGGACGTAGTGATCTGGTTCTCATTTTGCAGAGGGAGGAACGGAGGTCTTAACATCCTCTTCAAGTACCCAAACCCTACTCATTCTTCAGGACAAATTGAGGTGTCTCTTTTCCTGTGACATCTCCTCTAGTCTCCTGGTTGGATGCAGTCACTCCCTCCTCTGAACCTCACCCGACTCCCAGCGCAAGCACTCCCCCAGTCCCTCTTGCGATGGCTGACTTCCTACAGTGATAGTTTGCCCATAATGTATCAGCATTTTTGAGGGCAGAAGCTGTACACTGTGGATGGAAAACCAAACATACTCCTAATGCAATGTGTCATTTTTATTCTTTAATGTGTTTCCTTTTCCATATTCTTTGCAAATTTCTTATCTATTTATTACTTTTATGATTATTATTTGTATATTCTTATTCATTTATTATTTTTTAATTATTCAGTTATTTATTTTAATGGAAGTACTGAGGACTGAACCCAGGACCTTGTGCATGCTAAGCATATGCTCTACCACTGAGCTATTACCCTCCCTCCTGTATTTGCATATTCTTTATGCAAAGAGAAAAAAAAAGTTAAAAAAAAAAGACCTCATGGTGGAACACTGAATCCATGAAGCCTGCCTTACCACACAGATCCTCCCCTGAACAGTGAAACTCACCTCCTCCAGGAAGCATCCCCAGGCAGAGTACTGAGAGCTGGGGGGCAAGACAGATCAGCCCTGAGTGTAGGCAGAAAGGGGAGTTACTGTCTGAAGTGATTTTTTAAATGATAATGGCAATGTTTTCTGTTGTTCAGCCATTTTCTGTTTTTGTGGAAGAAAAATTTTCAAAGTTTTAACCAGATGCAATGAAATTAGATGGATTTTCTGCTGGAGATATTTTAAATGGAAATTTTCAACCATGCCAACTTTGGAACGCTGCTAGAACAAATCCTGAAGAGGAACAAAGACATGGGGAGTATTGGCATTTCTGAAATTTATTGAGAAATGGGATATTTTATGTATCTCAGCCAAACTTGCCCTGAAGTAGGTATTGCAAGTCCTATTTGTAAGCTTGTTGCTTTGTGTGAAAGAAATTTCAGAATTAAAAGTAATAAAAATTTTTTTGATTAACTATGAGTGAAGATAGCTTGACAAATGTGGCTGCATTGTCTGGTGAACATAAATATACAAAGAAGACTAATTTTGAAAAAGAAGACCAATTTTCATGAAATCACTGACAAACTTACAGAAGACAAATTTGCAAGAAGTCAGTTAACATACACTCTGTAATATTATTTTTCGTTATTGCGACAGACCAATATACAGGTATATATTTTTTTCCTTTGAAAGAAAATTTATTAATATAATTTTAAACTATTCATATAAAATTCTTTTCTTCCTTTTTCACTGTATTTATTTTTTATTACCGCCGTAATTATGTATATGACATTCAATTTAAAAAGTTCATTTTTCTGGCTGTTGTTATTTGTTTTAATTTGATTGTTATTGAAGATAACTGTATTGTGCAGAGGAAAGGAAGTTAAAAATTATCTGCTCTGAGTATGCCCAGGGTGCTCACAATTTCCCCTTTATCCGACCAAATCTTTGACTCACCCATCTTAGACACGAAGCTCCAATGAGGTTCTATCTCGGGCAAGTTAAGGTTTATCAGTTGTGTCTTCCTTATTAAATAGTAATCAGTCACCCTGGCTCTGAATCCTAGTCCATTTTCACGAGTGTGAAAGGAGAGATACAATTTCCCCCCTTGGAATCAACCCCCAATAGTGTGTGTATGAGAGGGTTTCTCTACTTCAGCACTAGGCATTTGGGGCCAGATAATTCTTTGCCGTGGGGTTGTTGTCTGCACCGCACAATGTTCAGCAGCATCCCTGCCTCTACCCACAGGGTACCAGTAGCATCCCTCCCCTCAGTGTGGCAACCAAAGTTGTCTGCAGTAATGGCCCCGGGTGAGAACCAATACGTTAGACCGAGATTCAGCAGCTTGTTTTGAAACGGACCTGTAAGAGGCCCTCTTCCATGCTGTTGAACTTGAATAAAGTTCCAACCATCACTGAGCATCTTTTTTTGTTGCATCTGTAAAGTTGGAAGAAAACATCTACTTTGACTTGATGTCAAGTCCAAAAATGATAATGTGAAGAAGACTCAGGCTCTAAATCTGTTTGTGGATGTGAAAGGTCATTCTTAACAGGGAGGTCAGAAAGTTTACACTGCAGTTCTGTTTTAGGGGGGAAAAAATGTAGCTCCAAAAAGTATCTATAATTGATTTCATCTTTATTTGAGTCCCCAGAAAACTTAATTGACCAATTAAAATTAATTTCTTCTTTTCCAATTTAAAAGAGACTCTTTCATTCCACTCGATGTCTTTGGGTTGAGGATTCAATCAATTCAAAGATTCGGGGCAGTTTCCCTCAAGATATCGCTCCACCTTCTTCTCTTTCTCCAAGTTGTGTCTGAGTGGAGGCAGAACTTGAAAGTCCTACAGTAGCAGGATGGAGTCATAGTTCTGTTGGTGGATAGTGAGACCCCTTAAATAAGAAGCCCACCGAAGTCTGAGTGCTTGCCGCCAGCCATGAAAGGATTCGCAGCAGAGGCAGAGGGACAAAAGGAAGACCTGTTTTTTTGCTCAGAAGGGGAGAAGGAAAGAAAGGGCTCGAGCAAGGAGCTGTCAGCCAAGATGGCCAGGAGAGACAGCTCCAGCTCCAGAGTCGGGCCTCGTGGACTTTTATTAGAAGCTTCTGCCATCATGTCCTCCTTCTGGGTGTGCTGAAGCCAATCGCCAACCCCCACTGTTTTTTTCCATCCTTGTATGAACTTTTCCGGTTGTTGTCATGGCAGCTGTCAACTGTCATGGCTTCTGGTGGGTGCGTCGTTTAGCGTGCTAAAGCATTGCAGTGAGTGTGATGAGGCTCAAGGTCCACCGGAAGTCAGATCCTCCTCCATCTTGGGCCTTGTTAGTTCTAGCCAGTTCTTTGCGGCTGCCTCCTGAGACTTAGATAAGAGCAACTGGTTTCTATTTGAGGGAGGTGCAGGGGGATGACCCTGCGGGCAGCAGGCTTGGTAACAGTTAGAGAGATTAAGCACTTGAGCCTACTCTCTTATGGCTCAGGGAGGCCTGGGAGATGTCAGCTGTTCTATAAACAAGAGGCAGGGGTTGGGAGGGTGGCCTGCAGGGTCCTACTTGGCATCAGTTCCACAAGCGGGTCATGGGTATATGCTGACCCGTGGGCCATCCTGGTCTGGTTCCTGGGGGTCTGCCTCGGGGAAATCCCAGCTTGTCCTCTGAAGCTTTGTGTGGGGTCCCCAACCTGGCCTCTAGAAGTGAGTCCCTACTCCCTGCAGCCATCTTATCTACCACCCAGATCTATTTTTGGTCCTTTATTTACTTCAGCTTCTGCATCCCCCTGGGGTTCTAGGAAATCTCGGCTGTCTACCCCCTCGCCAAGCTGGAATCTGCACTACCCTGCAAGCCCGACCTTGGCCCCTCACCTGGACACCTTCCTCACCCTGGTGCCCGCTGCCCTGGGGCCATGCTGCACGTGTGCTGGGCCCACCATGGGCTGAGGCATTTGCATCTCCCAGGGGTAAGTCATCCTATTTCCCTGTCTGGGTGTTCCTAACCTCTGCTAAATGTCCTTTGTCCCTCCTAATCCGCCTGTTTGACCTGCAACTGAAGAGCAGAAACAGCCACATCTCATACCTCTTGTCCTGTCTTCTCTCTCTTCTGAACCTCCTTCTCAGACCTGCAATGCATTTCCGCCCCTCTCCTGCTGAATGTGGAGTTTCCTTAATAACCTGTCTTCCTTCTTTGCTGCTCCATGGCTGTCCTCCCTTCCTAGCAGCTATGTGGTCCCAGGGCTGCTGGGAAAGAAACAGATTTGTCACTAGGAGAAAATACCTTGAAGTGTATTTCAAAAATGTTAGCAGTCACAGTGAGGGCTCCAGGCCAGGTGATGGGAAAGAAGAATCCTCTGAAAATGAAAACGTGCCCCAAACTGTCTTCACCCTTCAGCCCACTGTCCTCCCCCACAGAGCAAGGCCTGTCCTTGCAAAGCAAGGCCTGTCCTCAGAGAGAATGTCTCTTAAGCCCTTCGCATCTCCTAGCCCTTCTCAGTTTTCCTGCCTTCTCTTCTCTGCCTCCTTGTTTTTCCACTGTCATCTCCTCGCTATCGGGTTCTCGTTTCCTGCGTGGTTTGCTCTTGGGAGCGTCTCCTGGAAAGAGGCCCCTGGGTTAGCAGAGGGCACCCTGCTGGCTTTCCCTTCTTTTCTGGGGAAGCCAGGCTGACACAGCTGCTCTGGCAACCAGTGTTTCCAAGGAGAGCCGCCAAGCGTGTGGAGCCTCCGCGGAGGGAGCCAGGACAGCATCTCCTCATGGAAAGGCCATTCCAATGAGTTTCTTCAGAACCACCTAAAAAGGCCAAGGCAGACCCCAGCATCGTTCACCAGCCTGAGGCACTCAGGAAGCAATCCCCAACGGCCCTATCAGCTATGCCTTCTTGATGGCACCCCAAACTCACACTGCACCCACGTGCATGCATGTGTGTGTATACGCACACACACACATGCACACACATGGGCACATCTCTCCGTTGGCCCTGTTTAAAATCCTGGATTAATATAATGGAACTTCTTCTGCCACATGGACTAAAATAACTCTGGCATCCCCTTCTGGATGTATTTTAATTAGGAAAGACACAGCATTTAAATTATGCTTATTACTTTCAGTTGCTTGTACAGGCTGTAGATTTAGGAAAAGGCAGTGGGGGTCACGTGAGCTGGAGTTTTTAATGGGATGGCTGTGGAAGGGAAAAAAATGCCAAGGGCATTTTTATTTTTTATTTATTCATTTATTTATTTTTTAACACATTTGTTTTAATTTATTTTTATTAGCGGCAGGGGGAGGGTAATTAGGTTTACGTATTTATGTATGTTTAGAAGGAGCATTGGGAATTGAACCCAGGACCTTGTGCATGCTAAGCATGCGCTCTACCACTTGAGCTATACCCTCTCCCCAGCCAAGGGCATTTTTAGTCTTTTCTCTCCTTGTAGGCAGCCTGGCTGAGAAAAGAAGTCCAGGTTCTAATGTCTTCATCACTAGTATTCCTTGAGAGCCTACTACATGCCAGAATCCTGGCCAATAAGCATTTTGTACACATTATCTTTAGTCAAAAGAATTAGAATTTGATCAACAGACTCTATTGGGGACCACCCATTTCTAGGGGAGACCAGGGTGCAAACTCTTAGCATGAATCACGGGTTCCTTCCTGGAGCTGCCAGGGACCTATCATAGTGCCTGCTAAGAGTATGTATGTGACAATCGATGTATAAATGAATGAATGGCTGGATGTCATGGTTGTGCTCAGAATCAGTCAGAGGTAGGAGAACCATGTGTGGGAATAGAGTCTATCACCCCCTGGGACTGAGTCCTGGCCACAGAGCTTGCTTTTGGGTGGACCGGAGAGGCAGCACCTTATCCCGTTCTCCAGTGGATGAACAATTTGATGGTGGGGTTTTAAATTTGGAGGAATGGAGAGAATTTCTCTCCCTTGCTCCTCTCCATCCCTCAAATGTGAATTGCAGTCTCAAAGGGGATAAATTTCCAGGCCACAATTATGATTTGAGGTGAATTATTTAACTCATCTGACTTGCCACTTCCTCAATTACAAAGTGTCCATAATAGTAGTAGCTACCCTAGAGAGTTTTCTGAGAATAATAAAAGATCAGCGATGAAGCTGAGGTTTGGGGTCTTAAACATATTAGATGACTTTACCATCATTATTCATCCAATCACTCAGTAAATATTTGATTTTGCATTGTGGGCCACACCCTATTCTAGGTGCTGGGGATATAACAGTGAATGGGACAGACGAGGCTCATCAGTGGGGCAGGGGAGGCAATAAACAAGATAATTTAGTTAACAACAAACAGCGTGAAGAGAGTAAAAGGAAGCAGAGAGAGAAGTCTGTGATGGAGAAGGGTGAGGAAATTTTAGATGAGGTCCTTGGGGAAGAGCTCTAACAAAAACTGCCTTTTAGGCTGAGACCTGAATCACAAGAGGAAGAAGCCATGCCTAGACCAGCGGAGAGCAGTTCAGCCAACAAAAACAGCAAGTGCAAAGCCCCTGCGGCCCACACAGTACTGGAAGGCAGAGACAGAGAAGGTCAGTGAGCTTGGCGAGGGAGGAGGAGGGGGCCAGGTTGGAGCTAGACAGGGAGGCAGATGCCAGAGCATGGGTGGTGATACAGGACTTGGTGAGAAGTTTCAGTTCCATTCCAAGCGCAGTGAAAATATTTGGAAACTTTTAGTATGGGAGTAGCATGTTCTGATTTATGTTTTCAAAAGGTCCCTCTGGCTCCCATATGGAGAATGGATTACAGGGAGACGTATATGGAAGTTAAGTGGAATAGTTGAGGGCAGAGGTGGTGGTAGCAGGCCTATGGGACAGCAACGTGATGGAGAAGCTTGGATGCAGGTAAGTGAGGGAACTGGGATTAGAACCCAGCCTGCTGGCTGCAGCACCTGCCCCCTGGTCGGCCATGGGCCAGTATCGATATTCCTGCTTTTCTTTTGTTTTAAATAGATTTCCCATTTAACAATGCTTCTTGCAGAGCCTGAGGTCATCGGGGACTGCTAGGGTCTACCCTGCGCCAGATTAGCGTGCCGCTGTGACACGCATTCTTCAGCGTCTCCACAGTTCACTCTCCTGCAGTGTTGGACCTGAAAGGGCCCGAGAGGCCCCAGGAGGGACAAGAAAAGAGGAGCTGGTGGGATCCTGGGGCTCCTGCAAGGTGTGTGGCTTCTCCTCCCCGAGGCACAGATCTGAGGACCAGTCAGTAGGGGTCACACCCCATTTCCACATAAGGCCAACAAGCTTACTGGCAGCACCAGGAGAGAGACCCCGTGTGGGGGGTGTTGGGAGCATCTGTGGCCTTCAGCGCTGGCTGGGGACGTGTCTTCCACTCAGTAGACCTGGAGGGCTGCCCTTAGGAGAAGTTGCTTTCTCTTCTCAGCAGTTTATGTCCCTCCGGAGGTGAAGAGGAAGGGTTATGTGAGTGAAAATTATTGCCAGCCATATCAGTAAACAAAGAACGCTGTGGCCATCAAACCGTCAGCCACTACCACCACCCCTGGCAGTTAGAGGGGGTAACCCGGGATGCAGACAAGCAGGGCAGCGCAGCCTCTGCCGACACTCCCAAAGGGGCCTCCCCACTCCCACAACCAGAGGAAACGCAGGATTTTAAAGAACAGGTTGCTGGTCCTAGATTGCTAGGTGCCTATCATAGGAATGCTTTCAGTCAGCCCAGATTTTGCAACTTCCCATACATAGAAAAGCACAAAATTCCTTAACTTGAGTTATCTGGTTTTCTTTAACAGTAACCTTTTAATATGAAAATGAATGTATGCATATTTATGTATGAATGAAGAATTGTGCTGTACACCAGAAATTGATGCAAAATTGTAAACTGACTATACCTCAATTAAAAAAGGAAAAAGTAACCTTTTGATGTTCTGACTACCTGGTCTTTGTTGCAAAAACTCAGATATCCTGGCTTCTACCTTGCTGCTCTGGAACAGCCTCTTAGAGTAATCTGAGAGGCTGTGTCCCAGGCTTGAGTCCTCAGGAAATCCGCCAAATAAAACAAAACTCTCAACTCTAAGTTTGTGCATTTTATTTCTGTCCACAGTTACAATACTTCCAGGTGTCTGTGTCCCTCAATGCCCAGGGTATATCTCCATCCTTACATTTCAGACATCTTTTTGTTCATAGGTCCATCTCTCCCAAGGAAGGGTGGTCTCTGGAAGGGGTCTTATTTACTGTTGTATCCTTGGACCATTTCAAGTGACCTAGTACCTCTGTAGGCAAAACTGCTGAACAGTTAGATGCATAAAATTCTTAGAAACAGCCAAAGAATTACTTCAAATTGGATGATAAGAGTTTCTAAATCACTGAGTCCAGGGATTCTTAACCATGGTTGGTCACAGACTCTTGACAGTCATGGACACTTTCCCAGAAAAATCCACACGTAAAAATCTTATTTTTATTTTTATTTTTTAACATCTTTATTGTGGTATGGTTCCTGTATGGTAAACTACACATATTTCAAATGTACAATTTGATGAATTTTGGTAGATGTACACACCAATGAGATCATTACTACAATCAAGATAGTTAATGTTACCATCACTCCCCAAGAGGTGTAATTTTCAAATTCCCAGTTTATCCTTTCCCACCCTCTTTCCCCACCAGTAACCATAAGTTTGTTCTCTATGTCTGTGAGTCTCTTTCTGCTTTGTAGATAAGTTCATTTATGTCCTTTTTTTTTTAAGATTCCACATATAAGCGATATCATATGGCATTTTTCTTTCCCTTTCTGGCTTACTTCACTTAGAATGACAATTTCCAGGTTCATCCGTGTTGTGGCAAATGGCATTCCTTTGTTCTTTTTTATGACTGAGTAGTATTCCACTGTATACATATGTCGCATCTTCTTTATCCAGTCATCTGTCAATGGACATTTAGGTTGTTGCCATGTCTTGGCTATTGTAAATAGAGCTGCTGTGAACATTGGGGTGCATGTGTCTTTTGAATTATATTTTTCTCCTGATATGTGCTCAGGAGTGGAATTGCTGGATCATATGGTAAGTCTATTTTTAGTTTTTTAAAAAATTTAATATACAATTTTTTTTTTTACAGATGATAAAATTGAGGGCCAGAAAACAGTAGTGAATTATCCAAAGCCACCGAACATTCTGTGGCAGTCAGATCTGGAAGGTCAGATGTTTTGACTCGCCCATCCTTTGCCCCCTCCAGCATGGCTGGGCAGAGCATGTGGACTCCACCACACACGTCCAAGGGAGGGTACAAACATAACAATCAGAACCCTTTCCAGAACTGGCCCTGGGGAGAGTTCTTAGAACACAGCTGATTGCAGAGATAGTAAGCAACTGCCTTGGGCTACATGATCACTTACTCCTATGTGGACAGGCCAGGAAGAGCCCAAAGGGTGTTTATATCCCCAAAATGAGTGACTGCTCAGTCATCTCTGCCTGCAAGGCGGTGATACCAAGTGTGTGTTCAGGAAGCCAAACCTAATTGTAATCACGAATGAGCTCATTTCCAACCTCCTGGGCACACACACCTCGAGGCAGCGATGTTCTGTCTATGCATGTAGGTTTATTTAGGACAGGGGACGGCAGGGACTTGGATCCTGGATGTTTCTCAGAGCCTGTCCCATCTGCGAGGCTGAAGCAGGAGGAAACACGTTTTCTGTCTGTTTATCTTACCCGCTCTCGCTTACTGAGAGAGAGAGAGGGAGAGAGAGAGAGAGAGAGAATGTGCTGGAAGAAATGAAGCAGGAAGGGAAGGAGCAGAGGGGCAGGGCGTGCAGTGGGGAAGAGGAGGAGTAAGTACACGATCGCCTAACAGTTCTCTGGGTCTTTACAGTCCAAAGATGCTTTCTCGATGTTACATCACAGAACCCCCATCGCTGGCTGTAACAGCTGAGAAGACCTGGAGGAAAAACAGAATATTCTCTGTAACCATCCTGACCATTTTCCTCCTCCAAGAGCCATAGGGCTGGGTCCTCAGGAAAACAGAACAAAACAAAGCACTCAAAAAAAAAAAAAAAAAGACAACTAGCTTCCCTTTGAGGATTGTCATGAAACACCATATGTCCAGCAGGGAGAGACTAAACCGAAGCAGCTGTGTGACAGCGCTGCCTCCAGCTCCCTCAGACTGCACGTCCCTGTGCCTTTCAGCCTGGCAGTCATTGGAGGGTGGGGACAACCCAGGGGTTGCCATCCTCCCCCCTTATGAACCGGCTCCCTCCCTTCTCCAGCCCCCTCCAGGCACCTGGCAAGTTCTGTTCAGTCTTATTTAGCTCACATGTTGCCCTTTCCACGTTGCTTTTATTCTTAGACCCATTCTTTCCTCTGTGCTGAAGATGACGATGGCTAACATTTATGTGTCTAACGTTTGTTCATGCAACGTGTGCCACATACAGTCTTTTCAGTCTCAGATCGAGGAATAGGTGAACTTCTTCAGAACTCCTCTGCGTTTATCTGGGCACTCTGACTCATTTAACTACCCATATTTCTTTCTTTACTGCCTTGGATGCTAAGATGCTCGAAGCCAAATTTGTGACCCATCACTAGCAATTACACAGATTTTGATGACAGGATCTAAGATCTTAACTCGTCTCTTACTTTTCCTATCCTTGGTTTTCCTTCACCCTGATTTTATTACTTACTTAAAAAAAAAAAAGTCATTGGGATAATTTTAATCTTGAATGGGTAAACTTAAATCCTGAAATGGGTCACGATACAAATAAAAAGTGAAATATGCATTTCTGTAATTTTCCTAAGAATCTTGTGGCTTTCAAGGCAAGTGGCACGCAGAGAGTTGACACAACATGTCCAAGATCATGCAGCGTCTGAAAGAGCCAGGCGCCAGGCGCCCGATCGCCATCCGCCTGCCTTCAGAGTTCATGCTCTGAGCAGTTGTGATTGCTTACGCTCGGCTCGTGCTTACTGTGTAGCAGGTTTCATGCTAATTATCCTGCTCCTGTGATCTCATTTATCCTCACGACAATCCTACAAAGCAGCCACAATGATCACAACCATTTTATAGATGAAGACATTGAGATTCAGAGAGGTCAAACACATTCTCCAAGGTTGCTCAGCTGGCTCAGATTCAAATCCACATGCCTGAACTTTGAATCTCTGCACTCTTTCCAGAGTCTTTCACTCATAAGCGAGATAAACACGCAAAAAGTCAGATTCCTAATTACGTGTTTGACTTCTTTCGAACACCTCACTGCCGGGTTACAACACAAAGGTTTATCAACTGACGAATCCTAGTGGAGGGATGGGTGTCTGGCTAGAAGTAGGTATTTCTGAGTTTCACAGTTCTTCATGGAGCAGATGGATCAAAAACACAAAGTCTGTGTGCAGTACTGGATTTTAAATGCCAGCCTGAGCACCCGAAGGGTGGGAACGAAAGCCTTTGGAAAGGGCAGTGCTGCTCACAGGCGCCATCTGGCAGTAGAGGTGGGAAATTGCGCTCAGAAAGAAACCCACGGACAAAATGGAATTCCCCAAAATACAATTTATTGGGATTCTCGTGTGTTCAGTGTTTAATGCACATCTTTGACTTTTATACCAACCCTGCGAAAGAAAGAGCTACAATTGTCTTTATTTTATAAACGAGAAATTTGCAACTCAAAGATATTAAGCAACTTGCCAAGAGGTTTGGCCACAGGGTGGTTAGCCTCCTTCAACCTCTGTTCCCACTGTACCAGGCAAACTCTCAAAAATAGTGTTTCTCAAGGGTTCCTCCTTCTCTAGTCCCTCTCAGCTGGAATCACAGATGCTCCAAACTTCACCATGAGCCATTCATGAGACAGGCAGGAGCTTAGGGAATCAATGGGGCTGGTGTCCCCTATGTCCACACATTTGCCCAATTCACAGCATGGACTCCTGCCCTGGGGACTATGTCTGAATTCCAGTCTCAGCTTAGCTGGGCCTTATTATTTCATGCTGTTCACACCAGCCCCCTTTCCTAGGGAATGGGGATTGCTGGGTTCTCCTCCCTCTGTCCACTAATCATTGACTAAATGCTCTTATGATTATTAAAAAAAAAAAAAGCCAGCTCTGATCCCCAGCTCAGCCCTCAGCTGAGTGCATTTGGGAACTCTGGTCTCGATGACTTCCCACACCACGCCTGGAGCTGTCCGTTAGATGCCCAGCCTGCCCGTACTGGAACCAGCCTCTGCAGCTAAGCTGCTTTCCCCCAGACCACACTCCTCCAGCCCTCCCTTTACCAGGAACAAGACTGCTCAGGGTGCAGATTAATTCTCACCCAATAGGCATTGTCCTTTGAGAAATATGTGGAGAGGTGAAACACGGACTAGAAACTTGAGGACAGACCAATGTTGCCTTACTTTTTCAAAAGGGGGCAATGATGAGTCCTTGATATTTCCCTACATACAACATGCTTTAGAAACAAATGGTGTATGAACAGTAAAGAAAGAGTGAAGAATGAGAGTTGGAAAAATTTGCTAAGGATAAATCATGTAAAATTAACCAACTTCCCTTATTAGAAAAAGTTTTCTCACCGATAGATTTTGGAATGCTAGAGGCACAGTTTGGTAAAGATAAAGATTCCAAAACTAGTTAATGGAGGAACAGTCCCCCCAGATGGGTAACCTGGTAAAGCACCAAAAGTCTGGTTAACGCTCTGACTTGGCCAGTAACGGTATCTGTGACTTAAATGAAACTAAAAAGCACACTTCCTGATGCAGGATTCATGATTATTTGACATCGTGGAACAACAACAACAATTAAGAATAATGAGATTTAATTAGGGGAAAAAAAAAAGAGAGAAGTCTTAAACCTTAAAACGATTAAATTCAGGAAGGAGTAGCCAGCAGTTCATGACAAACGACTGTGGCTTTTGATGACTACAAGCCAAGTATGAGTGAGAATGTGGTGTCGTTGCTGCACAACAGCAGAATAGAGACTTCTGTAAATCGGCTCTTCCACATAGCAGTGAGAACACTGGCAAACATGCTCAGAAGCAACATTTTCAAAACTCTGGAAATTAACCAAAGTTTTGCAACAATCCGAGGAGTCTTTATTCAGGAAAAATGCCTGAGTCTCATTAGAAACAGTGCACTTTGTGCATTTAAACTTGTCTTATTCCTGTCAGTCTCTCATATATGTATATATATGATCTTAGCCATGTGCTTGGTACACAGACATCACTTAATAAATATTAGCTTATCACTAATGCATCGTTTTACCCTTCCTTTGATAGTTCTGCTCCAGACACATATATAGGTATATACATGTATATACATAGTATATAGTCATTCTGCCTCCATATACAATCAGTTTCTAGGTCCCCTTCATTTTCTTTCCTAATTTTCACAGGAGCTAGAAAAATCCTGGCAAAAGTAGCGGTCTCCTGGGTCCATCCTGGGGCTCCCATTTATACGGCTGGGGTGGGCTGGTCTGTCTCTGGGAAGTAAGAGGCCAATGTGAGCTATAACCGAGGATGAGAACCAAGATTAATGCCAAAGAATGGCTGAGACCCTGAGCCTCCGCAGGTGTGAGACAAGGGGCAGAATGCGGAGGAGCGGGGGAAGTGGGGCGGGAGAGAGGGGATGCCATGCACCGGCTGCAGCTGCGACTGAGAAGGATGCAGGGCAGCAGGTGTAAGAGCTGGCTCACCTCCTGCTTTGTCTGCTTCATCCTTGTCATCATCCTTCTGGGTCTCATCCACTCCCCGTGCTGGGACCATCGCTGGGGCTTTCAAACTGTGCTACCCTGAGATGCACCCAAGCTTCTCCCAACATTTGATTTGATTGTTAAAAACTGAAGCCAATTCACCCTTTGGGGGCTGTAAGAAGGTAAGAAAGAGCCCTAGCAGGTGAAGACCCAGGTTCCATACTCCTGTCTCAGCCAGAACAGCAGCTTCATTTTGATTTCTCTTAACTATTGGGGTTTCTCTTAAAATTTAGCTTTATTAAATTTTTTTTTGTCGGGGTGGGTAGTGGGTGATAGCTCAGTGGTAGAGAACCTGCTTAGCATGCATGAGGTCCTGGGTTCAATCCCCAGTACCTCCATTAAAAAAAAAAAAGATTAAAAGATGCTTTCTTTGGGGAAAAAAAAAGGGGAGTGTGGAGTATAACTCAGTGGTAGAGTGTATGGTTAGCATGCACAAGGTCCTGGGTTCAATCCCTAGTACATTTAGTAAAAAAGAAATAAATAAATAAATCTAATTACATGCCCCCCAACAAAGTATTTGCTTTAGTGAAGTTTGGCTTCACACTGCTCTGCTGCAACCTCGCCATGGTTTCCCTGACTTTTGCTACTCTCCTTTCCTGCCCTCCACGCTGAATAAATCATGCTAAGTGCTTCTGCATTAAGGTACCTCCTCCCTGCTCCAGAATATCTGTCGACTGTTTATCATCCTTTGAAAAAATCAAATCCCCAACTGAGCCCCTGGTCCCTCTTCAATCAGAGTGAAGAAATAGGGTGATGCCTTATGCTGTTTAGAACCTCAGTGCCTGACAGGCCCTCAATAAGTAAACACCAACTTACTATATTTGACTGTTCCTTAAGGGAAACTTTGCATCCTCCCCACACCTTGGTCACGACTTTGCACACAGGAGCGGTACCTTGCAGACTGAATGAGACCTTCCTCTCCACAGCGTGCTTCCTGGTACACAGCTCAGTTTCCACGGGGAAGCCACCTGGTGATGTTTAGGGATGTCTTGAATTTCCGTCTTCTGTGGAATATGCTGTGGTGACGTTTAAGAAGTGCCTCCCACTCCCATCTTCTGTTGTCTGGAAAAAATTCTGACTTCTGGTTGGCCTGCAGATGGAACTGTTGGGGCCACCCCTCCAGTGCTTTGTCATTACACCTGGGTCTTGGTGCCCCCTTGTGGCAGTCTGTCACCGTGCAGCGCTCAACAAGAGGCCGTGAGAGTTTATCGCTTAGTGGGTGTCTACCTGTGAGCCAACCACCACTCTAGAATTAGCTCATTCATCCTCACCACAGCCCTCTGAGGTAGCTGCCGTTGGTTTAATGACTCATTCTAAGTAACATAACAAAGAAGTGGTAGAACAGAGACTTGAACCTAAGCCAGTTAGACCGGGGCTTGTGCTGTTGACAGCTGCGCTAACATGCCAAGAGACAATATGGCGGGCATAGAAAGATGAAGGAAGAGGTGGAATTCTGGAATGATGGAGTAGGAAGCTGGGCAGACTTTCTTCCCAGCAAAAAAGAAAAAAAAAAGATAATTTAGTTGGGTATATTTTAAATATCCATCATTTACAGTCTCTGGAAAGTGTCCTAAGGGCATACAGCAAAGGAGAAACATTCCTTCAAGAAAATCTACACTATCTCAATAAAACAGGGACAATCTGTGGTGTCTGAGACCTGCTCTGCTCCATTGTCCTCCCCACTAGCTCCACATTATGGAAGATCTGCTCAGGGCATGTGCAGCCAAGGGCCCCATCTCTCCTGAGATCCCAGTCTGGGGCTGCAGTTTGACCCCAGAAAAGGCAGGATGCTGGTATTTCTCAGCCCCTGCCCCCAGTTTGCAGAAGTTCTATTCCAGATGGGCACGCTGGGGGGACCAGATCTCTCTCGCCTCATATGGCCCCCATGTAGGGCAGAAGGTCCACCCCAGGCATGGCACGTTGAGGATGCTAGGGCCCTGGTGGCCCCCACCCCAGCTCACTTGTGGAGCAAGGAGGGGTTCTATGCTGAGAAGACAAGTGTTTTCCCCTTCCCCCAGAACCCACTTGTAAAGCAGGGACGTCACTCTGGGAAATGAGGGTCCCTGACCCAGCGCCAGTGCAGTGGTGGAGGGGTTCTGCCTTGTGGGAAAGGCAGGCCATGAGGAGGAAAACTCCACAGCTCTGCCTGAGCAGACTGAGTTTATTTGGAATAAAGAGTGGAGAACTCCATGCCTCAGCGTGTGGCTGAAAATCCCAGTGATCTGTGTGGAGGGCAATCAAGGAGGTTGATATCTGCAAAAGGCAAGCCAAAATGACTGAGCAGCCAAGAGTTTAATAGAGAAAACCAGGGAAAGAGAAGCCTAGAGGAACTCTCCTTTGACTCCAGCCAGCTCTGGGGGCTCATACTGCCTGGCCTACTGGGGGACAATCAGAGCAGGATGAGGACAGAGAAGTCACTGGGGACTTTGAGAGGAGTTGCTCTGGAGTGATGAGGGGAGAGGCCAGATCCAGATGGGTAGTGTGAATGTGAGGACAAGAAGTGAAGATAGACTGCTGGTCTGAACGAAGTCTGAGGAGTGAAGAGAGTAGGGGGAGCTCTCCAAGGGTGTCGTTTTGCTGGTTTGTAAAGTTTCTAAGGTGGGAACTCTTGCAGCAAGTTTGTGTGTGGGCGGGATTGTGTGTGATCCCATTATGAAGGGCAGTTAATGATGTGCAGTGGAGAAGGGGCTTCGCCTTCAAGAGAGGAAACCCAGGCACCTTCAGAGGAGGAGGAGATGGGCACTTGCTCCTCTGGACTAGAAGGGAAAGAGAAGACGGGTGCAGATGCAAGCAGGTGTCATGGCTGGTCCAGGAAAGAAAGGAGCACTTCCACTGATGGCTTGGATTTTAACCCCAAAGATAAGAGGTAAGACTGGGCACTTCGAGGAGTGAACAAAAGGAGTGAATCAAGCCGACCGAGAGAGCGTAGGAATCCCAGGCATCACAGTGTACCCATCTAAAGCGAGTTATTCACTTAAACTGACCACAGTTTGCCATTTTGTGGTGTTCTGCAGCCATTCCCGGAAGGACTGGTAGAGAATCTGTTCAGTTTGTGAGGTGGGTGTGATGATGGTACTGAGAAATCACAAACTGTAAGCCATGAAGATTTAAGTGATGTCAAAAGAGGGCAGATGAACAACAACAGAAAGCAATTGGATGAATAGATTGGAGTCCTCCACAAGGCTGAAGAATTCCTGGTAAGATAGAAACACGGGGTCTAAAAAGCAGATCTGCAAAAGCATCACTTGGGAAGGGGGGTGGGGACCTGGAGATGGAATCGTGGGCGCGTGGGCTGAGATGCAGCTAAGAAAGGTCAGTGAGTTGAGGGGCAGGGCGCTGGTTGAGCAGCTTATCTGCATGTGGAAGTTACTAAGTTCAAGGGCACGGACTGCAAGAGATAGAGAGACATGGGTCATGTGCTAGGGTCTCTGGTGAACAAGGGAAGGAGACAGAAGAGGAAGGATAGGGGGATAACTGTGAGACCAACAATGACCAACCAGAAGGACCATTCTCCCATCGGACCCCGAGCTGAGGGAGGGGGAGGGGCACACAGTTGCCTGGGGTCTCAACTCAGGCCAGGAGATGTAGGAGACACTCAAGGCGTGTTCGAGGAAGTCTACCGATCACTTAGTAGAAGTTCTTGGTGGCAGAGTGTAGGGGTTGGGAGGGAGGGAAGGAGTGAAGGATTGGTTAGATGAAGGGGTGTATAGATAGGCTTTCACTTTATTTTTTTTTAATTTTAATTTTATTTTTCTGATGGAAGTACCAGGGATTGAACCCAGGACCTCATGCATGCTGAGCAGGTGCTTTGCCACGGGGCTACACCCTCACTCCCTGGATAGTATTTTTTTTTTTTAAACAGCACTGACATTGCTGATTGTTTGATAAATGACTTACTATTAGATCAATTGTTAATGACATACGTTCATATGTATATAAAAATAATCTCTTCCTACTTGATAAAATAACTACAGAGAATCTCATTGGCCTCCCACTTAATTTAATTTAATTTTATCTTATTTTATTTTTCTAGCATTTTAAATGGCTTCCTGTTCTGTTAGACGTCGTGGGCCCTCGCTGGTAGCTGTGGCTTTGATTCTTTTCAGCCCAGCTGGAAAATAAACCATTAGGGAGTGCATCGGGGCCTCATTTTGTGCCCAGCAGAAACAAAAAAAGAGTCTCTATTTCATTAGCACACCAGGCCCCGGGGGGAGGTGAGAATTCTCTGGAGAGAAAAATACAGGAGGACTAGGAGTGATTGTCAGCCAAGCCCCGCAAATTCAATCTTACTTTTCCAGACCACATCTCAGTCAAAGCAGCTGGACTAGATCAGGCTCTCTGGTTAAGATGCTGACATCGATATGCAGATTAAAGGTAACGTGAGCAGGACTTTCTCTCTCAGGGGAGAAGGGTTTTGTTTGCGGAAAATTGCAGGCAAATCAAAGGAAGCACTGGGGCTTTCAAAGAAAAAGAGAACTGGAGAGGATGATGGGGAAAATGGCTTAAATAACCAAAAGAACAGCTGTGCTTGTCTAGCCTGCCTGAGAGCCAAGTGAGGAGTCTGACCAGCCTTCTGCTGCTCTGAACACATGACAACAAGCCCCCTGCAATGACCCAGCCATTGACTGCCGCAGCAGTGGCAATTGTCAGGACCACAGGGACTCCGTTCCTCCTCCTCTTGCTAAGAAACACTCAGAGCCATTCACGGTGGCCTTATTGAAAGATCTTGCATTGATTAATTAAGTGGAATAATATATCCAGCTTGTCTAGCACTTAGGGAGGCTCCTTCCCTTCCACTTTAATCGTTATAAAAACACAGTAGGACAGTGGACAACACACAATACTCTGAAGAATTGCATCCCCTGCTGAACTCTAAAACTGTGATAATTATAATACTGACTTTACTGTTGCTATTGTTGACTCTCAGTCACACTCTTGGCCCTGGCTGGAATTCCACGTGAAGCGAGAGTTTTCTTGGCCCCTATCGACAGGCTTAGCGAGTGA
This sequence comes from Vicugna pacos, assembly GCF_048564905.1. Lineage (NCBI taxonomy): Eukaryota > Metazoa > Chordata > Mammalia > Artiodactyla > Camelidae > Vicugna > Vicugna pacos. The sequence continues at coordinate 19,096,919 of NC_133002.1, read as the reverse complement.
TGCAGCCTCACCCGGAAGCAGTCTCACAGGGATAATGGTGATTACCCATATTGAGGTGCTCCTGTGTGTCACTCAGGTGCTGTGCTTGACACACATTATCCCCATTTTCCCAGCAACTCTGCGAGAGGGATCAGCATCCCAACTTTATGGATGAAGAAACTGACACTTGGGAAGAGTCTTGGCCATGACGGTTGCAGGAAAATGTGGGGCAGGAGGATGGTTCTCAATTGAGTCCCTGGGACGCGCTCCACCAAGTGAGGGTCCATGGCTTCACACAGGAAAGAATTCAAGAGCGAGCCATAGTAGAATGAAGGTAGATTTATTCAGAGAGATGCACACTGCACAGACATGTGGGCCACCTCAGAGGGCCAGAGAGAGTGAGAGAGGCCGCTGGGTGTAGGGTTGGGAGTTTTTAATGGGCTCAGTCACTTCATATGCTAACAAGCGGGAGGGTTATTCTAACTACTTTGGGGAAGGGGCTGGGATTCACAGGAACTGGTTCCTTTTTGACCTTTTATGGTCAGCCTAGACACTGTCCTGGCACCTGGGGACTGTCATTAAGCATGCAAATGTATTACACTGACCCTATAATGAGGTTCAAGATCTACTGGTGCCATCTTGGTGCTGTTGCTGTGTTATTTTAATGGCTGTGCCCTGCCCCCTTCCCTCCTGTCTTATGACTATTTTATTAATGATCAAATTCATAAATCAAAGGTTTTGCTTAATGCTTGCTGTGTCAGTGGTGAAGCATAGCTAACCTTTGATTAGAATCTTAAGAATTTTAAGGCCCTTTGACACTGTTACCTCAGCCTGCATCACCATGATCAAACAACAGAGGCGTACAGTTAAAAATGACAAGTGGATATTCACGCCCATCTTACCTTTCATGAACACTGATGATTTTGATCAAAACATAGCTTCAACTACAAGAATCTGCCCTTGGGTTTTTTTCTCTTCTCCTTCCCCATCGTCTCACTCAATCTCACTTATGCTTAGGCCTTTAACTGCCAACTCCATTGAGATGACTTCCAACTTTTTCATTACAGTCAATCTTTCCCCTGAGTTCCAGACTCCTGTATATCCAACTACGCATGTGATATCTCCTCCTGGGTGTTCCTAAGGGACCTCAAACTCAAAATATCCCAAACTGAACCCATCCCATGTTGTCCCAAACAAATGTCTCCTCTTCTAAGACCCCGTCTACCCAGACAGCTGTAGCAGGAACCTGCAAGTTCACAGACTTCTGCTCCCTCTCTTCCTATATCCTATTAGTGGCCAAGTCCTGTAGAGGAGAGATTCTCAGAATAAAGTCGCCAGATCGTCAGCAGCAACAGCATCTGCAAACTGTTAGAACTAACAATGCTTGGACCCCTCCCTTGTTCGGAATCAGCACATTTGGGGCTGGGACCCAGCAATCTGTGGTGTAACAAGTCCACCAGGTTATTCTGATGAATGGTCTAGATGGACCTGTCTTATTATCTAATTACTCCCTTCCTGAAGCTTCTAAGTCAGGCCTGCCTCTTCTCACATCTGAACTATTTCAGTCATTTCCTCACCGTGTCCCTTTCTCCAGCCTTAGATCCCTCTGAGTTTCCTTTCTTTTCCTTTCCTGCCAGGATGTTCCCTCCAAATGCAAATCTGATCAGGTCTCTACACTACATAAATTTCATCATTGTTCCCCTAGTGCCCAAGCAGCACTATCCCCAGAGAAATATAGTGGAGGCTTCTACATAATCTTTTGATGTGGCTACTAGAAAATTTTTAAGTTAAAAACAAAAAGAAATTAATTTAAATGATTTATTGTTAAACCCAATGTATCAAAAATATTTCAACATGTAACCAATATAAAAATCATTAATGAGATATTTATACTTTTTATGCCAAATTATTGAAATCTGGTACATGTTCTTATGCTTACAGTGCCTCTCAATTCAGATATTAAGTCTTCATTGAAAATACTTAATTTATGTTTAGATTTTGTAAAATTTACAGGGGAGTTGAAAAAGTAGATGTACTTATCCAAGTTGCTCCAAACATATTCCAGCATTTTTCAGTAACTGAATTGAGTACCACTTTTTATTTAAATGAATTAAAATTAAAAATTAACTTCCTCAGTCACTCTACCATATTTCCAATGCTCTAGTCACATGTGGGAGTGCTACCCTGTCGGTCAGAGTGACACTGAGGACAAAACCCTAGCCCTTGGCAAGGCCTCTGCAGCCCTCCCGCCAGGACCTAGCTTCTTCCCGGGGTCTTCAGTCTCATCCCCGTTCCAACCCCGCTACACAAAATGATTCAGGGAAGCGTATTTCCTCTCATTTTGTGCCCTTCCCCACTGACACCTCCTCTCCCTCCACTGCCTTGTCCCTCATCTCCTGATTCACGTGGCAAAACCCACCTATTTTTCAGGGTCAGCCCAAGAGGCACGTCCTCGACTAAGCCTCCCACCTCTGCTCCCCAGGACTGACCAGCCCCTCTCTGTGCCCAACTGAACCGTGTATCAACATTTAAGACTTTCAAAAATACTGTATTTCATTTATTTGTTCACGTGTCTTTTGCTAATTCTAAAATCTCCTTAAAGTTTCTTCTGCATAGCACAGAAAACTATGTTCAATATCTTGTAATAACCTTTAGTGAAAAAATATGAAGATGAATATATGTATATATATGCATGACTGGGACATTGTGCTGTACACCAGAAATTGACACATTGTAATTGACTGTACTTCAATAAATAAAATAAAATACAATAAAAAGTAAAACCTCCTTATCTTTTTTATACCTAGCACCTAGAACACCATCCAACACTAACAGACATTAATGTTTGTTGAATGAACAAATGATGAGCACTCAAATTTGTACCCTTCTGTTATCACATAATCCCCTCATGGAACGAAGGGCAGACATTCACCATCACTGAAGAATTAGTGCTTTTGTCACTGTCATATCATGGCAATTTCCATGAAGCTGAAGGAAAGAGGTGGACTTTCCACCTTGCTACTTCTTCCTTCTCCAAAGGTGATGAGGAACACCTTTGAGTTGTACCCCTCACAGAGGATTTAGAAACAGGAGACAGTATGTTCTGGTGATTGTTACCATTCTCTGGTTTCCCAGGCCAAGTCCCTTAACCTCTCCGAACCTTGGTGTCCTCGTCTGTAAAATGGGGATGATACCTGCCCTCCTCCAAAGGATGTGATAACCTAATACACTAAAGGACGTAAAATGCTCCCATAAACTGTGCAGACTTAGGCAAACCTAAGGTCCTATTGTCATTCAATCTCCTCACCAATACAGAGGAGAAGAGAGGAAACACTCTCTTTACGCAGAAGTCTTCACTGCCTGGAGAAGAGGTGGCGAGTGAAGTAAGTGCACAGATGGGGCGCAGATGAAAAAAGATGGGCTGCTGCGCCCTTTTTGCCTCACCATATTATGTTTCTAGAGGGAGAAGATGCAGCTTTTCACTCTCATTGGTTCTGGTGTGTTACTCAATCACTCCATCTGGCTATTTCCCCCTCCAAACCTTCTTTTACCCTCTTGAGATCTTTTTGGCACATAAAGGGTGTCTGGAGTTCAAGTTGGGACTAAAAAGCGAGAACAACTTGGTCAAATTATTGAGTGTTAAGAGCAAAATTGTAATCCAGCTGTAAACTGTAATGATTTTAACTGCTGAGCCCGGCGCCCTCTGCCTGCCTCCATCTCCCAAGAGGAATGTTAGAGGGTTGGAAGGAAAGCAAGAAAGTGGATGGTGAGTGCACCTGAGAAGGGTCCCTCCTCCCCAGAGTCAGCCCCAAGGTGGTGGGATGTGGGTGTCCCCAGGTGAGTGTGAGCTTCCAAAAGTAGAGGAGCCCTGTCTTGGGCCTGGGACCCAGGCAACCTGCAGGTGTTCCTTACAGCCCTGTGGTCTGAGAGCAGAAAAGTAGAGATTATTACGCCAGAGGCTGAGAGCAGAGAGAGCCGGAAGCAGCCACACACGGTTTCCTAGGCTCCAACATTTCCCTGTGGATCCAAGAAGGACAATGAGAGACAGCCAGCTGGTAGAGCCCATCGGCATCTGCATCATGATGAAGCAGGTAGACAGGAAACCACATCACAGGTAACCCCACCTGAGGATCCAGGCGGAGGCCAGTGCATTACCCACTTAGCATCCAATACTTGGAACTCAGATGTCGTCCTAGTAGGTGCTGGGACGGGAAAGTAGAAAATATGGGATTGACTGGGACAGTCTGGAACCGGCTTGATGAAGGACTTAGTCAGAAGTGGGCGAGGCAGGGGAAAGAGACTTTTATAGGGATTGTCAAGTTACAAAAAATAACAAAATAGAGGTGCATTTCTGTACCCTCTAAGGACAGTTGCTTGTATGTCTGGAACCTGCTAGACTGTAAATTCCTTCCTGGCATGTTCTGTGCCTTAGGCACCCCTGCCCTCCCTAGGCTCGGGGTCTGCACATCGTAAGCCCACCTGAGAAGTTTGCTCTGAAGTGACAGGAGGTGGAGGTGTTGTGTTTGCCTGCCCCCCTGGGCTGTGTCGCATCTTTTCCGTTGTTTGTCTGCTGTCCCAGCTCCGGAGGTGTGTGTGTCTCTTTCCTTCACTCATGCCTTCAATTTACTTGCTCAGAAAATATTTATTGAGTGCTTGAGCTGTGAAGCTTTACTGATGTGAGCAGGGAGAGGGGGCAGAGGTTTTAAATGATATGTTTGCATGTTTTGTTTTTAATTTTTCTAGCATCCTTTCCTCCCTTTCATCTCACTTTGGCTTCACAGCCACAGCAGAGGTGAAGAGAAACAGATGGTATTGGTGAAGACAAAGAGTTGAGATTTGACCAAAATGACATGAATTTGTGGTGAAGATGAAGCGGGAGGCCATGGGGAGAACTTTGGTTCTTCTGGGTCTTTGCTTCATTGCTTTAAGGTAAAAAGACATTAGAACATATATTTGGGCTAAAAGCACAATCAGTGCCCGTGGAAGGAGCTCCCAGTGGCCAAAGCTAGAACAATCTAAGCCACAAAATAAATAGTGTTGGATTATATCCATGAGCCTATACGGTTAGAAATAAACAATTGAAGAAATAAGCAAATGGGAGAGAAGAGCCAAATTTCCCCGCAGAAGGATTCCAGATAATTTCTGTAGATATTCTGTCCTCAAGGAGGGGAAGCAAATTTCCTCACTCCTTAGTGTGAGCTGTGCACAGTGACTTTTTCCCTAAGAGCATGGAGTGGAAAGAGAGAAAGGAGAGTTAACTTCACAGTGGAGGAAACTGACCACCAGCGCCTCAGCCAGGTGACCCAGGGCAGTGGTAAGTCGTGTTGATGGTGTGCACCCTTGGTATCCGTGATGTGAACAGCACTCAGCTCTGTGGTCTCCCTCTCAAAACCCATTATCCCGTCTAATCATGAGAGAACCATCAGACAAATCCCAGCTGAGGACCATTCTGCAAATACCTGCCCAGCACTCCTCAGGACTGTGAAACTGTCACAGCCAAGAGAAGCCTAAGGAGACAGGAAGACTGGATGTTATCTTGGATGGGATCCTGGAACAGATAAAGGGCATCCGCTAAAAATGGGGGAAATCTGAATCAATAATTTGTCAATTTTGGTTCATTAATTGTGACTAACATACTGTCCTAATGCAAGATGTAAATAGGAGAAACTGGGTGAGACCGTATATGGGAACTCCATATTATTGTCCGAACTTTTCTGTGAATCTACAATTATTCTAAAGTTAAAAAGTTTATGGCAAAGGAAGTAAGTTTTTAAAAATGATGAATTACTCAGTGAAAAAAAGTGCAGTAAATTGATTGCTGGTATTATAAGGGTAGGGGTGGTAAGAAGGCACCATAGAAGTCTTATCCTACTTTCCCTGTGAATCAGCAGGGTTCTAGTGAAGTAACACAGAAAAGAGCTCTTGTGTTCCTGTCACAGATACGTGGCCCCTCTAGTGCCTGGCTGACCTGAATAAACATTTTCCACACCATCATCTCCAGAATCTTTGCTCTCTGAGGTCACTAAACCCATGAACATCTTTGGTCATAACTAGAGCCTAAATACCTATTGTATCAACCAGCTCATTTTCAGAATCAGAAGAGTGGGAGATTGGGAATCAGAATACCTTTGAGTACCACCTCGTTGCCATGCTCCTCAACTTGACCTTTCTCCTTCTCCCTTTCTTCATCTATAAACTGACGATCTCATGATGTACAAGGCTAAATGATACAAGGTATGTGGAAGCATTCTGTGACCCAGAAAAGGGCTACAAGGTTTTATCTTGGAACATTCTTGTCTTTTGGAAGAGTTGGACTTCCTCTGTCTTTTCCACTTTTAAGCAGCCCTCTGGCTTATTCACTTAATGCAGCTCCACAGACATATGTCAAGTGTCATTAATATGTTAGGCACATGATGAAGGGCCTCATCTGGGTAATGGCATCCCTGGGAATGTAAGAAATGGAGAAACTAAGGTTTGCCAGAATCTTCATGGGAAGAGTTGTATGTGGTTCAGTGGATAAGCTGCTTAGGCCACAAGAGTCACTCATCAGTCACCATGCCTTTGGTTGCTGGGCATTGAAAACCCAATTCAAAATGGCCTGGACCAGCTGTTGGCTCACCTAACTGGGAGGCCGAGGAGTTAGGCAGACTTCAGGGTTCCATGATACATTGGCTTGACCACAGGATCAAGACACAATTTTTCCTTTTTTCTGTTGTTATCTATTTCTGTTCTGTTATCTGGTGGCTTCGTCCTATAATGAGAACCATGAAGGGTATGGATGGCTGCCAGCTCCCAGTGGAGCACTTAGCTTCCTTGTTCCTGATAAGGTGGAGTCGGGATGGCACTTATACAACCCATGACCTTGACCATCCTGTCTTACTTAGCCACCCCTGCCTCCAGTCTCTTGCCCCAGTCTCTCTGCATTATTTTTTTCACAATGTGAACTATTCTTTGTTCTATATTTTACTTCTTTTTAATTTGTATGCTTACTCATTTATAGTCAGTTCCCTCTCTGGAATATAAGCTTCATGAGGTCGTGGAATGCATCTTGTTCGCCATTGGCCCCTAAACCACCTTCTAAACAGGGTGGCATCTCTCCTTGACTCACAGGAGAGAGGCTGAGCCTGCAACAGGGGTCTTCCTTCCTGCCCTCCTTCCTAAGTCCTCGGTGCTTCCTGCCTGGGTCCTGGCTATTGGATGGAGGTGCTTCCAATCATCATCTCACTGGAATAAGATGATCACAGGTGCCATCTGGAAGAGGTCTTTCTAAACAAAAGCAGCCTGAGTTGGTGTAGTCCGGGTGGAAAACCGAAAATGTTGACCAGAGAAACCTGGGTAAAGTTGGGAGGGCAAGACTGATGGATACATTGTCCTTGAAGTAAGAAGGAAAAGAAGTAGTGGGCAGCAAGGTTGGTAGTCAAGTGGCTGAAAAGCAAAATGGCATGAGATGACCGGTTCAGGACAAAATCTGAACAGAGGATGGGCATGCAGAGCTCCTGTTGCACAAAACTCTATCTACATTTGTGAGCATATTAACCACACTTCTGCATGGTGATGTTCCCTGTGAAATCTTAATAATAGTTCTTCACAGTTTGAGAGCATTTTATAAGTTAGAAAACATATTCCTAGACATTATCTCATTTCACTGTCACAGCCATTCTGTGCGGTTGGCCTGATTGGTCCTATTTGGCAAGCAAAGAAACCAAGCCTCAGAGAATCTTTCCAATTCAGAAAAGGAAAAGCTGAATGTGGACATTTTCCTTCAATTCTTGAGTTTATGCTACTGAGACAGGAGGGAAGAGGGCAGGGCACATCCATTAAAAGAATGACACAGCAACTAGCACCAAGATGGTGGAAGATTCAATCCCAGTAGACCTTGAGCTTCAATATACACTCATTGAAACACAACAGCGTGCTAAATGGGCCTCCAGCAGGTGCCAGGACAGTTTCAAGGCTGACCATAAAAGGTCAAAAAGTGGGTGATGGGACATCGAGTTACTGGGAATCCTAGCCCCTTCCCCAAAGTAGTTGGAATAATCCTCCTACTTGTTAGCATATGAAGTTACAGAGCCCATGAAAACTACCCACCCCACATCCCCGGGGCTGTGGGGTGGGCTCACTCACTCTCTCCCCCTCTCCCACTCGCTCCCTTTCTCTTACCTTTTAAGACAGCCTGCATTCCGTCTATGGAGTTTGTATCTGTCTGAATAAATCCACCTTCATTCTTCCATGTCTCACTCTTGAATCCTTTCCTGTGCAAAGCCAGAGAACCTCACTTGATGGGGCACATCTCAGGGACTCACCTGGGACCTGGGACATGGCCATCCTCTCGCGCCCCCCATTTCTCCTGTCCATTAACTCAGGGCTGTGGGAGAATGGACTGACAATACTCAGGTCTCGAGGTTTTGTTTTGCATGATTTATCTTTCTGTTTAGAGCTGAGTTGCTCTGTACTTTTGCATACAGGTGTAATTTTCCATAATAAAAAGTTTAAAAAAATTAAAAGGAGTTGAATTGCTCCATCAGCCCCTCCCCTCCCCCGCCCCACCACTGGCAGAGAGAATCAAGGAAAGGTCAGGACCCAAGAAGTCAAGTTGCTTGAAGGGTTTGGGCTTCAGTACTTTAAGATTCACCTTATAAAAAAAAAAGGGGGCATTTGGGAATAAGAAATAAGAAAAATGCGCGAGCTCAAGCAGCTAAAAAAGAAAGGCACAAAGGAATGCATTGTTCCCTCCGGGTTTTCTATTCTCTTGCCAGATCCTTTAATTATGCTTCTATTCTTTTTTTCCCCAAATTTAATTTTCCCCCAGACTTAAATAAAGAGCAGATGATGCTTCAGAGAAGACTTGGTGAAGAGGCCCTTCAGAAGGTATTTCTTCCCCCGGGTGCAGGTTCTGGCTTGATCTCCGTTTCACTGTGTGATCTTGGGTTATTCTTCCCGCCTCAGAGTTTCACTTTCTTCAACTGTAACATAGGAATTATGCCATTTGCCAACAAATGACCTCGCAAGAAAACTGAAAAAGAAGGCAGGGTAATAGTCGTGAAGGCACTTGGAAAATTTCTAAAGTAGAACGTCTTACGCTGGGAGATGTTATTATTAGAGCATCCCTTGGAATCACCTGGGTTTGGGTTGCTATAGTGCAGGGCTCTGGCACCTCTGCTACTCTGGAATTAAAGCTAAGACAACCTTAGTGATTCACCTGGCTGGGGTGGGACCTCAGGTCTTCCGAAGCTGGATGCCTCCTGGTTGATTTGGTTGGCTGGATGCAGCTTTTACCCCATTAGGTGTTACCGATTTGCACTTGATGGTTCAGGAAACAGAATGTCCTGAGAAAGTGATGCGGTCAGTCCTTGATTATCCATGCTAAGGGGCAGATCATAATCTCAAAGAGCAGATCATCTCAAAGAGTGTGATCATTTTAATCGAGCATTGCAATAATAGGATCTTTTTTTTTTTACCTTCTTCAGTTTTATTTGCTCAGGTTTAGCTTTGCAAAATGGGTGAAGAAACCCAGACAAATGTCGGGTGGAAGGAGGAAGGTCAACTGGGGTTAAGCCTGACTCAAGACTCTCTTCTCTTTGCTTTCATTTTCAAGTGGCTCATCTGACAGCCTGGTCCCCCAGTTTCTCGTCTCCTCAATGCTACTGATGCTCTTTCAACAAATGCCCCCTTCGATGCCACTGACCATCAATTCTTCATTTAATCGTTCATTCATTCACTTATTGAATAAGCATGTATGTTCCAACTAGCTCCTGTGTGTCAAGAACTTCTTAAGGATCAGGTGTCCAAAGATTAGAAAGCTTCCTTCACCTTGACATCTGTTTTAGGAAACAGATGAGTACAATGCAGTGTGATTAAGAACTATCATAGTGGAATGCCTTTGAAGACTGTGAAGGAGGAGCCCTTTCTAAGCCTAGTGGAGTCAGAAAAGACTTTCAGGAGGAGGGAACACTTGAACTTGGACTTGAAGCCTAACTAGGAATTCTCCTTGTGGATGGATAAAGGCAAAGGAGGCGGAGTGAGGGCGTTTAGGAAGAGGGCATAGCATGTGCTGGGGCACGCAGGCATATATAGCAGTGGCACATTTGAGGAGCAGCAAGCCTTCTGATTGGCTGGAGGGTACCTGTGCAGTAGCAGGAGGGGAGCCCAGACAGTTAAGTAGTGTCAGATCCGGCACTAGGCTTATGTTGAAGGACATGGGGAACTACTTCAGAGAATTGAGTCAGATTCTTTTTAGAAAGAATACTCTGCTGACATGTGGAGACTAGAATGGGGATGTGTGAGGTTGAAGGAGCAGGGTGGGTGGCAGAGACCTGTTGGAAGCTGTCACAGTAACCAGCTGAAAATGGATCAGGGCCTCAGTCAGCCAGCACTGGTGGAGGAGGGAGAGGGGGTCAGAGGGAGAGTGCTGAGCAGAGAGAATGAGACTTGGGGACTGATGGAAGGTCCCCAGTGCGAAGGAGGGATGTCTGGAGTGGCCCCCCCAGGTTTCTGGCTTAGGTGACTGTACATAATCTGACTGCCAGTTTACATAGGAAATACAGGAGGAGAATCAGGTTTGGGAGAAAGATGATTTATTTAGCTTTGGAAAGACCAAGATGAGTATGGGACATCTATATGGAAGTAGCCAGCACACAAGTGGGTTTAAGAATTTGGAAGCCAAGAGAGTTTGGGGCTAGAGACCCTTTACATTGGCATCAGTGGGCTCATGAAGGATGAGTAGGGGGAAAGAGGAAGCAAGAGGGCTGAGAAGACCCCACAAAAACAGTATTTAAGATCAAGTAGAGCTGGACTGATACAGGTGAAAAATGGGATGAGAGAGGATGGCCATGTCCCAGGTCTCAGTTGAGTTCCTGGGACATGTCCCACCAAGTGAGGGTCATTGGCTTTGCACAGGAAAGAATTCAAGAGTGAGCCATAGTTTAGTAAAAGTAGATTTATTTATAGAGTTTCACACTCCACAGACAGAGTGTAGGTCATCTCAGAAGGCAGGGAGATCACAAGGAGTGTGTGTGTGGTGGGGTGGGGGAAGATGATTAAAGTAAAATATACACTCCATAGACAGAGCGCAGGCTTTCTCAGAAGGCAAGAGAGAGCGGCCAGGAGGGCATTGTTGTTTTTATATGCTAAAAACTGGGAGGATTATTCCAACTACTTGGGAATACTTGGGAAGGGGCAGGGATTCCTAGAAATTGGGCAACCGCCCTCTCTTTGACCTTTTATGGTCAACCTCAGAACTGCCATGGCACCCGGGGAATGTCATTTCCCATGCTAATACATTACAATGTGCATAATGAAGTTCAAGGTCCACTGGAGGTCGAATCTCCAGCCATCTTGGGCCTCAGGGTCCACTGGGAGATGACTTTTTCGCCGTCTTGGTACTAATATCTGTCATTCCTTTAATGGCTGTGCCCTGCCCCCTTCCTTCCTGGTTCAGGATGATCCAGGAAGGAAGGCTGAAAAAGAGGCCAGACATGCAGGGGGAAGCAGGAAGCAGCATGTCAAGAAGATCAGGGAAGATTTCAGAGGTGGAGATGGGCAGTGCTGCCAAGTCCTAGGGCGGGTGAGTACGATGAAGGCCAAACATGAGGAGACCTGGCTGGGAGAGCAACGCCCCCGTAGCTGATGGGCTCGAGGCAGAGCCTTAGCTAGGAGGGCCGCCCCTCACTGACTGGGATGAACAGAGCTGGGAAGGGGAGCCACCTGCCTGTATCTCTTCACCCCAGTTCCTAGCCCAGAGCTATTTCACATTCTCCACAGCACCTCTGATGAGGAAGAATAGTTGGAAATGGAATTCAGCACCTATTGTCAGGTCCAGTGATAGATCCTTCGTGCCAATAATCTGACCATAGCCCTTTAGGTGACAGCATAATCCTCCCTTTACAGCTGAGGAAATCAAGGCTTGGCCTGGCCAAGTCACTTATTCATTTCTTTCCTCCCCACTGGCCAGGTCACAGCCCCCAAGACAGATCACTGAAGAGTCAGGCTTTTATCTCTCCCTGGCTCAAATTCCTAGAGCTGATAAGAACTTGGGCCAGATACAGGAGAGATTTCCACCACTGAGGCCTCCGCAAGAACAAGTTAAAGCAATGGGCAGAAGAGTGATAAGATACTGCACAAAGAAGCTTTCTTCTTCAGGAGCAAAGATCAGTCAGGGAGGGTGGAGATGGGGAGGGGAGGGAGTCGGGTTGGCTCCCTCCCAGTGACTTCATTGCAAATCTCCCTTCTCAGCACTTAGACAGTTCAAGGCTGCTTGGGTATACTCAGGCCCACATTTTCAAATGAACACTTTCACAGTGTTTCACTACCCTCCAAGATTGGTCTTAACTACGAAAATCTGCATTTTAAAGATAAACAAACTGAAACTCAGGGACTTGCCGATGTCCTTTCTGCTATTTAGGAGCCAGGACTCAACTCAGAACCTGGTGCTGGGATCTCTGTAACCTCGGAGATGGATGATTCCACAAGGAATTGTGCCACTAGTAACAGCTTCACATGTGCACCCATGGACTTCCAAGGCCCCGGGCATCTGCCACTCACTTCCTCTGTTAAAGATGCGAAGGCAGACTTTATTCAGGGGGCTACTGCCATGGGGTTTAGAGAAGGAGAGAGAGATTCGACTCAACTCAATACAACGACGACATGTGGGGAATTATAGCCGAGAGTAGGTTGGGTGGGGTGGCCAGTGGATGGAAAATTACTAAGAGGAAAATACCAAGGTCTGAAGGCTGACCAGGGTTATGAGATATCAATGGTGGGGGACGAGGAATTTCATTAGCCCTGATAGAGGGTGGGGGATTTTCCACTAAACTGACTTAGCAGGATTCTTGCTAAAACTGGACTAAACAGGCCAAGGACAGAGCCCGAGACCAGGACTAGTCAGAAGGAGGACCCAGAAAGAAGCCTGACTCAAGTTTTGTCAAAAGAGATAGTCTTTGTCAGCCTCCTTGACCTCATGGCCAAGGCTGCTCTCCCCTCACTCAAAATGCTCCTGAGACAGGAGGGAAGTGGGTGGGGCGTGGCCATTAAAGGAACGACACACCAGTTAGCACCAAGATGGCAGAAAAGTCAACTCCCAATGGACCCTGAGGCCCAGGATGGCTGGAGAGTTGACCTCCGGTGGACCTTGAACTTCATTATACACGTTGTAATGTATTAGCATGGGAAATGACACGCCCCTGGGTGCCATGATGGTTCCAAGGCTGACCATAAAAGGTCAAAGAGAGGGCAGTGGCCCAGTTCCTGGGAATCCCCCACCCCTTCCCCAAAGTAGTTGGAATGATCCTCCTACTCATTAGCATATGAAATTACCAAGCCTCTGAAAACTAACAGCCCCACGCCTTGTGGTCACTCTCTTTCTTGCCTTCTGAGATGGCCAGCAGTCCATCTACAGAGTATGTATCTACTTTTACTGTAACCAACTCCTCCCACCCTCCCCATGGCCTTTCTCTTGCCTTCTGAGATGGCCTGCACTCTGTCTATGGAGTGTATACCTCTCTGAATAAATCTACTTTTACTCAACTATGGCTTGTTCTTGAATTCTTTCCCGCATGAAGCCCCACTTTTTTCCTGTATCACTCCTTACCGGTCTCCTGCTGTGCCTGCCTGGCATGCTCCCACCTCAGGCCTTCTTAGGAACATCTTCCCAGCAGGAATCAGGGCCCCTCAGGTCTTTACTCAGTCTCCCCAGGGCCCTGTCTATGAGCCCAAGTTAATCCTTGCCCTTGTTACTGAAAAGTTCATGTGCCCGATGCCTAGTGAGGCCAAACAAACTGAAACATCAGAATTTGGAGCAGAATAAGGTTTATTGCAGGGCCCATGCTCAAAAAACCCAGACTCCCAGTGGTTTTTTGGGAAGAAGTTTTTAAAGGCAACATTTGGTGTGAGGGCTGCAGGGCATGTGACTGTCTTCTGATTGGTTGGTGTGAGGGCTGCAGGGTGTGTGACTGTCTTCTGATTGGTTGGTGTGAGGGCTGCAGGGGGTGTGACTTTCTTCAGATTGGTTGGTGCCCTGTAACAAGGCGGTGCCCAGGAATCTTGTGCTCAGCCTGAAGTTACCATCCTCACCTGGATGGGGGTCTTAGTTCCTGCAGAAGAACTCAAAGACATTGTTATGTATATTCCTTGAAGAGGAAGTTGGACCCTGTCCCAAGGCTGCACTATTGTGTGTGTGTGTGTGTGTGTGTGTTTTTTTAATTGAAGTACAGTCAATTTATAATGTTGTGTCAGTTTCTGGTGTACAGCATAATGTTTGTCATACATGTACCTATATATTCCTTTTCATATCCTTTTTCATTATTGGTTACTACAAAATATTAAATATAGTTGCCTGTGGTATACAGCAGAAACTTATTTTTTATCTATTTTATATATAGTGGTATCTGCAAATCTCAGAATCTCAGACTGCCATTTTACTCCTTTCCACCCCTTTCTCCCCTAGTAACCATGAGTTTGTTTTCTATATCTGCGAGTCTGTTTCCATTTTATTTGTGTCTTTTTTTAAGATTCCACATATAAGTGATATCATATGGTATCTTTCTTCTCTTTCTGGCTTACTGCACTTTGTATGATAAATCTCCAGGTCCATCCATGGTGCTGCAAATGGCATTATTTTATTCTTTTTTATGAGTGAGTAGTATTCTATTGTACAAATATACCACAACTTCTTTATCCAGTCAACTGTTGATGGACATTTAGGTTGTTTCCATGTCTTGGCTACTGTAAATAGTGCTGCTATGAACACTGGGGTGCATGTATCTTTTTGAATTAGAATTCTTTCTGGATATATGCCCAGGAGTGGGATTGCTGGATCATATAAGTCTATTTTTAGTTTCTTGAGGAGGCACTATTGTTTTTGACTGTTACTGCCTTCTCTCCCTTCCCTGATTAGCAGCTGTTTGAACCTGCCCTTTGGAACTCAGGGGAAGGTCGACGAGGCTGAATGAAGCCTATTTTCTATAACCAAGAAACAGGGGACAGATTTGTACCAGGGAGGACCCCACAGGGTCCTGCTCTGTTTCACCCCCAGCACTCCTCCTGCCTCTTTCCTGATTTGATTTTGCTCCATAGCACTGATCACCATCTAACACATTGTATGTTTTCCTTTCACATTTTGTTTATAGTTCCCTAATGAGAACGTCAGTCCCACGAGGCAGGGACTTGCGTCTCGTTTGTTTACTATTGTATCCCCAATACCTGGAACAGCATCTGGCACCTAGGAGAGGCTCATTCTTTGTTGAATGAGTTGGGTGCCTGGATGACAGTCTCCACAACACCCTCAGATCTCGATTATCTCTGTCAAGAGCAGAGGATAATAATGCCCAATGATGGAGGATCCATCCCACCAACTCCCAGTGTACTCTACCATTCAGTATTTCATTTTTGATACAGGAACACAGAAATTAGCTCAGCTGAACCTTGAAATAGTCGCCTTCTATAATAATTCTCTGGTGTGGTGTGTTTATGAGGGGTAGAGAAAAGGAAACGGAAGCCCAGAAATATTGGCACCAAGAAACCCCTTCTAGGATTCAGAGTTTGCTGCAGAAAAATTCACATGCATACAAGATCCTCTTCTTCACACTCCAAAATAATAGATGCATCTGTGTCTCTCCCTCTCTCTTTCTCTCTCTCCCTTCCTGAGAGATCATGTGTGACAGGCCCCTGATTGGCACTCAGTTGATATAAGCTGTTCTTTCTTATCTGCTATCATCATCTCCCCTTACAGATGCCCTGGGCACCCCACACTCTTTCTGAAACCTACCATGCTTTCTCCTGCCAGACGCCCCTGCCCGTGCTGTCCCTACACCAGAAGTTATCTTTCCCCCACCCTGTCTCTATCCACTGCCCCCTCACTTCTCGTCTCCCTAGTAATTCCTCACTCATCCTTCAAGTCGCAACTGAAATTGCCTCCAAGGGTTCTGCACTTCCCCTGGGCAGAGTTCATCTCTCTCCTCCAACAATAGCACCCAATACAAGCACTGCAATTAGGTGGCATTATCATTGCTAATTTGTTCCCACGTCCTTCTCCCCAAGAGACCGTGGGAGGCTGGAGGGCACAGAGACTTCCCTTATTTGGTACTGTCTCCCCAGCCACTGACACGTGG
Source organism: Vicugna pacos (assembly GCF_048564905.1). NCBI lineage: Eukaryota > Metazoa > Chordata > Mammalia > Artiodactyla > Camelidae > Vicugna > Vicugna pacos. Next base: position 19,080,837 of record NC_133002.1, on the reverse strand, counting down.
ATGACACACCCCAGGACTAGGGGGGAGAGATGGAGGGGCTCCAGGCAGCCCAGCCACTGTCCACACCAAGGCAGGTTTCTCCTTCCTCACCCCTTGCCTGGGAGGCTGGGGAAAGCCTGCTTCGAAGGTGGCCGACACACGTGAACAAATGAGCTTCCTCAGGGACTCCCACATCTGAGGGCAGAGTCCACACACACTTCCTCTAAATCATTAGCTGCTTTCAGTGCTCTCCAAGGCAAGGGCTGATTTTTCAGACAGGGAATTCGAAGGTGGCCCAGCAAACACAAATCTGTGGCATAAAGTAAGTCACCCCTGTTGAGAAGCATGGGTTTCTGTGTGCCTGTTCCCACTGCTGTGTTCGCTGCCCACAGTCATCCGGAAAGTGCCAAAAAACAGGTCAGCCAAGACCCACCAAGCCTCAGAACCAGATAAGGGAGCAGAGCCCGGGGATCATCTAGCCTGAGCAACAGGCAGGGGTTTTTGTCTTTTTCCCAGCATCCCCAGTGCTACATTAGTCCCCAGCACAGACCTGCACCCATTTAAACATGCTGAATGAATGTGTGACAGGAGGATCCGACAACATCACTGGGAAAGGAACAAGATGAAGGAAACAGTGAAGCCCTATGGTTAGAAGGAATTCTTATTTTTTTCTTTTCTAATAAATTCTTTTCTTAACCTTTTTATTTTTATTTTTTGGTGGGAGGAGGTAATTAACTTTATTTATTTATTAACTTATTTAATGGAGGTGCTGGGGATTGAACCCAGGACCTCATGCATGCTAAGCATGTGCTCTACCACTTGAGCTATCCCCTCCCCCAACCCAGAAGGAATTTTTTAATAAGCCACCAAAAGTGGGGCTGATGGGTGAGTCTCCCAAGCGGCACACTCATACAACAACAGACAGTGACCAAATGACTGGCCCAGAGTGGGGGCCCCGTTAACTGAAGGCCTTTGGGTTGACCAAGTGGAAGATGTTCATTCCCACCTGGGCACAGACGTAGAACCACTCAGCTTTCCTCATCCACCCTTTGTCCATGGAGGGCTCAGCCTGTCTCAAGAAATATTGAATATTTAAAGGACATTTGTTACAAAGAGCAAAAAAATCATTACAAAGCCGGGGTGGCCACATGTATCTCAGTTTAACTTTGGCCACAGTAAGATCCAGGACCATTTTTAAGAGCCAAAAAGTGCACAAGACTTTTTGAAGAGTGCTAGTCACCCTTCCTTCAGGTTGTGTCTGCAGAAATATCTCTGCAGGTGGGCTACAACCATCATTTTAAAAGCTTAGCTGTATGGGAAGGAAGCTAACATTCGTCTAGAGCTGGTCATACAGCAGGATACATGGACTAGACACTTTTGGTGTCTCACTTGATCCTCGGGAGGTGCTGGGCCCCTTCTGCTGATGGGAACCGAGGCCCCAAGGTGATGAGGAACTTGCCTGAGCTCACCAGCCGATCTGTCACAGGCTGGCTGAGTCCATGCCGATGCCACATGCAGCTCGCAAGTGAGATTCAGAAAACCCTCGTGATTTTAAGAGAACCAAACCTTTCCGATGAAAACATTTTTCTGGCTTTTTTCAGGGACTGACACATTTGTTTGGGTGTACTAAGTTTGGCCTGGCACAGAACCAAAGGGACCTCTGACCAGGAGTGTGGTGATGTCTGACAGATGATGGACTGTGTAGGAGAACGAGAATGTGCTGTTGTGTGGAACGGGCCCCTGAGGAGAAGAGTTTAACTCCCTTTGCAAAGCGGCTAGGGTGCACTGTTTCCTGGGACAATCACCCCACCCACAGACACATCGCGGGGCTGCAGGAGGAAGGTTTATAGTGTGTGAGATTGCGTTGGTGCTGTCTGTTTCAACCAGCAAAAGCAGCAGAAAGACATGCATGCAATAATCCTAACCTCGTTCAACTAAAAAGATTCCTCGGGCCCTCTTGGGAAACTTTATTTTGCTTCCCAAGGAGGGAGGTGAACAAGTTTCTTCAAGGTCAGTTTCATTTGGAGATTTTCCTCTACCGCTCTCCATTTAATTGGCCCACGAGAAGAGTAGACATAACCTGAAGATGCCAAGTAAAAAGTGGAACTTTGGATGAGCTTTATTTTTAAAAGGTCTTCCTTTGGGTAAACCCATTAATAAGCCTTTGTCCCAGGGAATCCCCTCCTGAGAATGAAAACATGGAGACTCTAGGCTTCCTGGGTTCAGTCTGACCCTGATACTCACCTTGGACGAGGAAGTTCATTCATCTGTGCTTGCTTCCTCATCAGTGAAATGGAGATAATAGAATTATCTACCCATAAGTTTTTCTGTAAAGATGAAGTGAGATAATGCAGGTAATAAGCACAGTACCAGTCCCCCAAACACAGGAAGCCCTCCATTGTTTCTCATTATTACCTTCAAGAGCCAATCAGAAACATGGACAGTTTTACTCAAAGCTGCTCAATGCAGCACTGATGACAATAATGAAAAATCTGAATCCAAAAACCACAAATTAGGTGAATGACTAAGCAAAATACAGGCTGCATGTCTGGTCTGGAAAGATGACGGAACGAATAAAAATTCTGGCTCTGAAAACTATATGATAAATTTTAAATGTTTATAAGCGGGAAAAAACTGTTTCTAATTGCATCTGTGACATATGTACAACTGTGTTAAAACCAACACCAAATCCCATAAACAGAGGGAAAAAGAGAATGACATGAAAATTCATCAGGATGAGTAAACTGTGTAATCGTTGGTTTTCTGTTCTCTGTTTTCCAAAGTGCTTTATATAGTTGCATGATTTTGAGTAAAAATATACAAAATAGTATTTAGAATTACGTTCAAGTTGTTCCTTTTTGAGTGTAGTCTGCACTGAGGCACAAGGGTTGCAGAACTGAGTGTTACCTCCAGTTATTTTATTGTGTTCAGAAAAGACGACCAGAGGGAGGCAGGCTAGGCAAATTAGTTTTCCTTTTGTGGGGGGAAGGGGGGCTTTTTTTGTTTTGGGGGTGGGTAATTAGGTTTATTTATTTTTAAAGACGGTACTGGGGATTGAGGCAGGACCTTATGCATGCTAGGTGCTCCCCACTCCAGACTTTTAAGTCATAAATACTCGGTTCTTTGAACCCTTCAGTAAACAAGCTTGGATTCTTCCTTATTTAGGACACACTGTTTAATGTTTCCATGTCAACTTCTCAGCAGCTTTGCTGCGGTTGCTACAGACGTTCTAGCTGACCCTGGGTCAGGGAAGCCAGTGAGGCCAAGGAACTGGAAGTCAGGCTCCCACCAGTCAGTGAGAACTGCCTGGCTTTCATGGACCAGATGAGCTGGGTGAAAACCAAGTCTGTCCTAAAACCACTTTATTTTCAATCTCTTTTCCACTACACCATCCTCCAAACTGCCCATCTGGCTCTCCTTTCATTCACAAGCCCTCTTTCCACTCCTTCTTTGAGCCCAGCGCTGTGTTGGGGACCAACATGGATGCTCCTCAGCTCAGCTTCTGCCTGGAGAGAAGTCAGTCCCGGGCCAGAGAGAGGGCAGACAAGCAGACGTGTCCCAGGGTGACACGCCAGGGCCACGGAGTGTCAGGGCTGCAGAGTCAGGGGAAGCCACCACTCACTGCACAGCAGAGGTGGTCCTGGTGGAGGACTGGACCCAGCCAACGTTTCCAGGGCAGGGGAAGGGCATTCCAGGCCAAGGAGCAGCAGGGACAGACGTGCAGTTTCAAAGGCACTGTGAGGGCAAGGTGTGCTGAGGCTGGTCTGTGGGGTTCAGCTGGGAAGAGAAAGATCAGGAAGAACTCGTGTGTGAAGAGGCCATGCGGAGGTGGTTGGCTTCACAGTCAATGGCAGTTCTGAAGCCAGGGAGAGGCAAGCTTGGATTCTTTTAGGAAAACCCTGGTAGCAGGGTGGAGGGTGGACGTGTCTGGAGGTGTAACCTGTGGCAGGGGGATAAATGAGGAGGTAGCAGCAGGAATCTGAGGATTGCTAAGCAGGGCTTTCTAGGGCCCTGAAGTAGGGAGGGGGCGAGGACTCAGATCAGGGAGCTGGCAGCTGGAACGTAAGTGGCAGCTCTGGCTGACCGGCTGGATCTGAGGGGTGGGAGAAATCAAGGATGGACAGGCGGCTATGGCTGCAGCCATGGTATTAACCAGGACAGGACATGTCAGAGAAGTGGGTTTGGTGGGGAATAAGGAGAGAGAATGAATTCAGTTTGGGGCAGGGTGAGTAAAATGTGCCTGTGCGGGGGTCATCTGGGCAGTTGATCAGAGAGGTCTGGCCTTCAGAAAACAGATTTAGGCTGGAGATATTGATCAAGGAAGGCAAAAGTGGGCAGACTGTCCAGAAAGACATGAGGTTACCCCGGTGGAACGGAGGACAGAATTCTTGGGAATAATTACACTTCAGGATCCTCAATCTTCAAAATTCGATTTGACGGAGGCTTGCCTAACGGTTCACGGAGGCTCTAAACTGTGTGAATATTTTTCTTTTCCGTGTGCGTGCCTGGCCAATTTTCAGGTCAAGTTTTTCGAGTCATTTGTTTCTGCTGACCCTACCAATGCTGTGGTGTAAAGAGGCTTTGGAACTGGATGTAGACCTGGGCTCCTGGCCCAGTTCCCGGACCAAGGATGAAGCAGTGGAAGCTCTCTGTTACCTGCCCTGCAGAAGAGGCAGAGGGAACTGTAACACTACAAACTTGTTAGGCTTGCAACATGATGTGTGTCTGCTTGGTAACAGAAAAGCCTGTGACCTCAGCCCTATAGTGTAATATGTTACATAAACTAAACCAAAGGTTTCTCTGGGTAAAGATAGATCATCTATAAAACTGATAAGCTTTAGGCCCAGACCAGCATGTTTTAAACTGAAAATGTGGGTTGATTTTAATGTTTACGCTGGCTCTGGCAATTCCATTATCATAAAAAAGTGGACTGGAAAGTTCTAGATGATAGGGCACTTTTGTTTTTCTTTCCATTCTGACTTTACCAAAAAAAAAAAAAAAAGGCCAGTATACGAATTACAAATGCTGGATGAGCTCAAGCTTTCAAAAATATATTATCATTTTCATAGTCATCTAATTTAGAGGCAGTGGAACAAATCCAAGTAGCAATTTTATTTTAGTCTACAGCACAATTTTTTACATACATTTTAGTGGTTCTGACAGTGTTACTTCTGAGCAGACTTTAAATGAATCCACAAAAGTTAATATATTAAAAATAAAATATACTCAATAAAATAATAGGCATTCAGATGTTCAGGATCATGCAGCCAGGGGTGGTCTGGTCAGTGTCATCACTGGGTATACCTTGCATATTTAAGAAGTCACCAGCAAAAAGCAGTTCTTCTGTTCCCGTATAATATACCAAATTCAAAGAGTTCTAAACATACACCCACAAAATAAACCCTCATTTAAAGCCACAACAGCACACAATTTCAATGAATTTGAATTCAATGTATTGTCAATCCAACAATTCCAATGTTCAAACCCATTACTAGAACACAGGCAGTATCAGCACCTGATCTAAAAGTAAAAGGCAAGGTTATCCCACTTATTAAAACACCAACAAGAGATTAATCAACAAAGCAACTAATACGTTAATCTTAATATAAGACACCGAGGGAAAACCAAAACAATATATTAAATACCACTCCACTGAGCCTGGATATAACCCATGGACCATAGACACATGAGTTTCTATCTGGCAGACAACGCTTTAAATATTTTTCTATAAAAAAAGGAAAAAAGTATATCAGGAGATGCAAAGGAAAGGTAGAAATGTGAATTTATGCATCTAGTTCCACAATTTAAAACGAATATCAAACTGATAATATAAAGCTAAGGGACAATGACGTAACCACTGGGCACCAAACAGGCATTCCCACTATTCACTGGAGTCCAGCGGATGGTCAGCCCAACAACATGCTCCCAGGACAGACTGAATTCTCATCCACTGCGGAAAAAGACCCTGAAGAAAACATGGCAAAGACACAGAGAAAAAGTTGAGTCTTTTGAAAAAGTTAATGATATCAAAATACTTTTCCATCGCGGGTAAACCAAACTAGGTCAAGTATGTGGCCGAAAGCAGCATGGAATTCAGAGTCAGAGGTTGGCAGAAAAGTTTGGAAAACTTGCAGTTTTTCAAAATCGGCAATTTCTCCATGTTTAATAAAACGATCAGAAGAGGTCTGTCTGTTCACTTGTGGAATGTTGACAGCTTGCTGCAAAAATTCACAAGGATGAGGAACCACAGAGATGCACTTCAATGAAGTATTTTTTAAAAAATTTACAAAAAACTGAAGTTTCTATTTAAAAAATGACCACATCATGCCAAGATGAAACATGGTAAAAAAAGTAGTGAAAGTTCTGTCCATGATTCTTCACACAGCTAATGGGAAAGTGATAGAAACCACTGTCTCCTAAAAAGGAAGTTTTGTTATTGCACTGACTTTGACAACCTGACCTAGTAATTTAGAAAAAATCATGTAGTAAAATCTGTAAAATTAAAATACAAAATTCTGGTTTGTAAACATCAAGCTGGCCAAGTCTATCCAGAGTCCTTCATGATAGTGGAATGGAATGAATAATTAATTCACTGCCTTATTAGCTGTGAGGGGGGAAAATTCCAGAACACAGCTTTTACACTTTCACAGTAATTATATTCAAAAGATACAAAGAAAGTCAGTGCAGTCTTCTTTTTTTTTGTTTTTCCTCCTTTGTGCAATTTTCAGCTCTTACCCGACTCCTAAGTGCCATAATTGAAATAATACTGGTTTGGAGACCTAGTACAGTTTGGTCATAAGTGTCGCATAAAGTCTGTTGGACTTCGGTAAAGGTATTTCCAGATGGCATAGTAGTGCACGGCGGCTGCCGTGGCCACGAACAGGTGCCAGATGGCATGGGCAAACGGAATGACGCCGTCACTCTTGAAGAACACAACTCCCAGGCAATAAATTAAGCCCCCACAGGCAAGTTCGTGGAGTCCATCGGTGTTATTCTGTCGACAGAAGGAAAAATGACGTCACGCTGAGGTTAAAAGCCAAAGAGTTCATTGCAACTCCCCCTAAGCCTCCTGAGTTTCCAGACAATGAAGCAGCTTTGCAGAGACAGAATCCTGCTCTGTAAACAGGAGCAACACTGAGAAGTCTGTCTCATACATCGACCTGGATTCCTATCTGGGTCGGCAGTCTTGACTGGACCAAGCAGTCAGGTCACAGGTTCCACAGTGAAAAGCAGCGCCACCTGCCGTCGACCGCAGGTGAACCAGACAGGACGGTCCATTTTAATAAAGTACAATCCCAGCTCTCATCTTCCCCCTTTAAGAGCTCTCTTCCCGACTCAGGCGCACCCACGCCACTCCACCTACAACCCACACCCTCCGTCCTCCTCCGACACTGGGCTACACTAATCCCTTTTCCGAGACTCCTCCCTCTTCTGCGAGCTTACAGCTTCCTCGGGGCTGACCAGGAAGTCACTGGGAGGTGCGACCTGGGATGCGAGGTGAACAATGGACTTCCAGCCTTCCAAATGCTGCCAGGCCTTTTTGTCTTTGGGCCTGGGAGTTTCTTAGCTTAGCAGGAAATTAACCGTCATGTGTGCTTCAGCACAAAAAGGAGAACGCATAGGCGGCCCTTGGTTTCCAAAGACCTACAAGGTTCAAGGGGCTGTGTGAATGAGAGGGGAGAACAGGGGCAGGGCTCAGGAAGCGGATGAGGAAACAAGCCAGGGTTCCTGGGAACCAGGAAGAGAAAGGTCTCAGGCTCCGCAGGGCGAGTGGAAGCCTAAGCTGGGTCGCGGCAGAGCCTTGAGAGGGGACACGCGTGTGGAAGTCCCAGAGGCCAGGGCACTGACAGCTGCGACGTTGTGAGCCTCAGGGCGGGTCCCTGAGGCCAAGCCTCACGGAATGCGGGGAGGCTCCAGGCCAAAGCCACGGCAGCCATGGAGGACACGAGCTGAGAGTCAGCTGTGAGGTCCAGGGCCAAGGTTAGGATCAGCCCAACTGTCTAAGCTCTCATCAGGACCATGGATTTTGTGGGATCAAAAGATGAGGAAGGGGCCAATTCAAATACCGGACATCTCACCACCCCAGATTTCATTTTCTTTAAAAAGGAAAACACAGCAAAACATAACCCCCCACACACTATTTCCTAAAGGTTTTAAAGCAATTATTATCCATTAATTACACAATATTCACTGTGTACATGTATTAGGGGCATTTTTCTGAGAGGGTTAAGGTTTTCACGGGAATCGGACAGGGGCATCTGACTCCCAGTGATGAGTCAGTCATCCCACACAACCCCCTTATTTCAGAGATGAAGACACTAAGGCCAGAGACACGAAGTAACCTGGACAAAGACATCACTCTTTTCCTCTGCTGAAACAATAAACAACAGACCAAACCAAGCCTGCAGGTTGGTTTTGACACACGTTCTGCTAATAGTTCAAGATACAACACCTGCCTTTCCCACTTTCAAAGAACCAGGACATAGTTAATCCTAAAACAAACGGAACAGGTATGTCTTCTTAATTATGGTCATTACTGTGTTTCCATGTACCAGGAACTGTTTGAAGCACTCATTTAATCTTCACAACCCTAACTTAGGTGCTATTTTTATCCCAACTTTACAGATGAGAAAGCTAGAACACAGACAGATTAAATAATTTGACTAAGGTCACATAGCTTTTAAGTGTCAGAATCAGGATTTGAACTGAGAACCAAGGTGGTCAGTTTCCTGAAATTACATTCGCTGTTTTCTTTTTTTGGCAGAGGGTGGGGGGCAGGTGGTCATTTTAAAAATTGTTAATTTACATAGTGTAATGCATAGGTCTTAAGTGAACAGGGAGTTTTAATAAATGCACACACCTACGTAACCTATACCCCCACCAAGATACACTAGTATCTTAACACCCTAGAAAGCTCTTTGGTTCCCCTTCCCAATTCTGGACAATCCCTTCCACCAAGGCAACCAGTTTGTACTGCTGTTGCCACAGACTAAGCCTTTATGTTCCAGAACCTCACATAAATGGAATTATGCTGTATGTACATTTTTGTGTCTGTCTTCTTTTTTGCTCAATATAATGGTTTTGAAATTCACGCATGTGCTAATGTATACGGTCATTCCTTTCTATTACTTAGCATTCCATTGATTTAACATAATTTATCAATTCTTTCCATTTGGGGGCTATCATGAATTAAAAATTCATACTTATATTATTTTGTAAGTCCTTTCGTAGCTATATGTCTTCATTTCTGTTGGGTAATACCTGTCGAGTCATAAATGTATGCTTAATTTTATAATAAACTGCTAAATGAATTCCCAAAGCGGCTTTACCATTTTGCACTCTCCCCAGCAATGTGTTAGGATTCCAGTTATTTCACTTCCTTGCTGGTATTTGGTGGCATCAGTCTTTTAGATTTAATTTTAGCCATTCTACAGGGTGTATACTGCTGGCGTGCTGAGGTTTTAATTTTCATTTCCTTGATTTCCCTGGTGACGGGTGACACTGAGCGCTTCTTCAAGGGCTGCTGGGTACTTGTGTACCTTTCTGTTTGTAAAGTGTCTGTTCAAGTGTTTTACCCATTTTTACAGAATCAATGTTTTATTATTGATTTAGAGTCCTTTATATATTTGAGATACATGACCTTTGTCAGACACATAGAGAGTGCAAATGTTTTCTCCCAGGCTGGGGCTTGCCTATCCATTTTCAAGTTCATTTCTTCTGCAGTATCTCATCTGTTGTTAAACCCCTCCAATAAACTTTTTCTTTAACATACAGTTTTCAGATTTAGAATTTCCACTTGGCTCAATTTTTTAATAGCTCCATTTCTTTTCTGAGATTCCTTAACTGTTTACTCATTATGTTTTGAAGTCCCGGTATGCTATTTCAACACCTCTGTCATCTTTGGCTGTTTTTATTGACCTGTTTTTCCTTAGGTATGTAGGTCACGCTTTCCAGCTTATTGCTTATCTCGTAATATTTGTCTGGGTAATGGATGCCAAGTTATTAAAGAGTATAGATTTTGTTGTCTTTCTCAAAAGAATGCTGTTCCAGTAGGCAGTTTATTTACTGGGGGATCAGTTTTACCCTTTTGAGGTTTCTGGGCTTTGTAATGGGCAGTGCCAGAGCTCCCCCCCTCACTCTAGGGCCAGAGCAGCTCTTATCCTAAGGTGTGGTCTTGCTAGGGTCCATGGAACACCCGAGTTGTTCAGCATGGTCTCTCCACGCTGGCTGGCTGGCTGGAACTCTGCTATCCCCCAGCACCAGGCTCCCTCCGGCATCTCCATTTATTCCACAGCCTTCCCAGAGCTATCTCAGCCAGAGCACACACGGAACCTTGTCCTGCACGAATGCAGCTTCGTATTTGGGCAAGGAGTGAAGCAGACCCCTTTGTAGGTCTCTGGACTCTCGTCTGTGAGGCCCGCTCCTCTCTGGCGCCCCGCAACAAAACTGCAGCCTGCTTCAGGAGCTGAGACGCTCATTTGTTTCCTCCACCCAGGCTGCTGCTCGTGGGCTCCACCTCCTCCCACTGCAGTTTGGAAAGTGCTCTTCGGGAGAAAACTGCGGTGCATTTGAAGGTTGTATTCTGCTTTCTCTCCCCTCAGCGATCACAGTCCTACATATCTGTGTTCAATGCCAAAAAAATAGTTGTTTCCTGCCCTTTTCTTAATTTTACAGTAAGTCTGATACCCATTTTTCTGACCGGAACACCAAAGGTTTGAGCCTTCATTACTTAACACTGTTTCACTGTTCCTTCAGATGCTTATGAGGTTGTTTCTGATCTCTCTCTGCCTAGCTCACTGGCTTTATCACAAGACTTGCTCTACCTGCAAAATTACACCGCCTCACGCACACATGCAGATTCACACAGGTACTGTTATCAGTGCTTCAGAGATGCTCGTGCGTTCCCCGTCGCTGGGGCTTCATTCGTGCTGGATTCTCTACCTGTACCACGTGCATCACCCTTTCCATCTCTTGGCTCCTACCTGCCTTTCCGAAGCAGCTTAAATAGTGTTTCCTCTGGTTCTTGTGTCATGAGCTCCCACAGCGGGCTGCACTTTCCCCAATCAAAGACATTATAAAACTTCACAGTAGTTTCTTATTTTACATGAACCGTATTTTCCTGCTTGAGTCTAAGTTCTATCCGGGCAAGTGTGGGGCTTCTCCTGTTTGAGGATCATTGACATTAGTCACCTGCTATTGTACCACTTGTGAAAACGTCAATGAAAGATTTAGGCTGGTACAAATACTGGGTAAACTTGCTTTTATGATACCCAGAGGGAATGTACTTGAAGTTCCACTCTAACGATTAGTAACCTGGCCACAAAGACCTTGCTGACATAGCTTTGGGTGTCCTCTGTTACCCTCTAACTATATGGCCTTCAAGGCAGACTTTTTCATTCCGTCACTCACCTCCCTGCCCTCACCATCCCTTGTTGCCTTTACCAACTACACTATATACGTATAAATGTATTTTTGGTGATAGGTAATTATTTAAGCCATCATAAACCTCAATGAACATACCTTGTTACATTCTCATACGACAATACCCTCTGAGAAAAACATAAGCAAACCTATAAATCCTAAACCTGGCACAGGTGTTTTCTGTGACCAGGGCAAGAACTACGCACAGCAAAATCACATCCTCATAACAGGCCTGTGGGCACAGGATTGAATTACAGGAACAATTTAGACTGTTGCAGGCTGAGAAGAGAGTTCAAACTGAATACACTGTGAGTCCCTTAATGAACATACTGGCTATTGCCCAAGAATGCAGCCTAGGACATGGGAACACATAAACTAAAGGCACAAGTGACCAGTGGACGGGCTCGTGAAGCTGTTATGTTATGTTACTGTTTCAAATTGACAGCACTGATTTCTCAACAGTAGTCCGTCTGAATGGGAGAACAAAACACATACATCCAACTGCTACTACAGGAAATGCCATGCTTTCACCCGAAGTCCACAAAAGAAATTTTCAAGCAAAGTTAAAAAAAAAAAAAGGCACTGTCCTGAGAAAGAGAAATAAGATGACTTAAAAGCAAGGGAAGGGGGAGGGTATAGCTCAGTGGTAGAACGTGTGCTTAGCATGCACGAGGTCCTGGGCTTAATGCCCAGTACTTCCATTAAATAATAAATACATAAATAAACCTAACTACCCCCCCCAAAAAACACAAGTTAAAGGGAAAGTAAGAGTGAAGGGATCTGAGAAATATCCAATAAAGCATTGAACCAAATGAACTTACGAGGTCCTTTTAATTCTTAAGTTCTAGAAGTCACTAATTTATATTTTCTTTTTAAGAAACCTCAAATTCACCCTTGTCCAGGGATTTAGGGTTAAGATACAAGTAATTCAAGTAGAAATGCCCACCTTCACATCATTCCACACCTCTTTGGGAAAAGGGTGGGGGTGGGTGAACAGAAAGATTATCCAGAAGAAGAAATACAGCAGAAGCCACATGGAAGGACACAGTTAAATGTGCAGCTTTTCCACAATGGAGAGAGTAGCCAGTACAAGTTGTGGCATGTTGTAATTCATGTATTTTTTCTTTTGAGTCTCTCTTTAATGGACATGTCATAACTTCAGAAAGAAAAGCTACATCTCGTCTCTGCAGACAAAATATTAACAGTCACAGAGATTTAAAAGGAAATAAGGTGAAGTAACTAAAATTATGAAGCCATTTCTTACCATTGATGTCACCACCAAGGCTGGAGAAAACCCCATCGTAAGATAGAAAAAGAGCTCAACCACCTTGTACCTGCAGAACAGAAATACCATTAATTTAACTTCTCTATTCCCTACAGACCATTTCCTTACCAGTTGTTCCCTTTTTTCTTTTGGAAAGACAAATGTAAACTCTTAACTATTCAAAGAAAATGTATTTTTCCAGTAGGAGACCATTAGGCTTCCTAACTGAAATACTGTCACTGAGTAACAATGAACTAGCATTTCTTTCGGGATTAAGGCATCAAATTCCATGTGCTACCTGGAAAATGTTTTCTGCCAAAAATAGTTATCACTGAACCCAGTCCCCTATGCACTTCACCGTTTCCAACCCCAGGGTGTCTGCCCTCACCCCACCCCAGTCCTCGCTCTGTGACACTGAGACTATGAAGCTGCACAGGGAAGTGGCGTGCAGCCTACTTTCTCAGTGGCAAAGGGGTGGGAGCCCTAAGGAACGAAGGACATGTGTTTTGGACTGTCTCTTTATTCTGCGTCTGCATAAAATTCAATTTCTAAGGTTCGTCACATTAGGCTGCAGAATGTGTACATGCTAAGAAATGCACCATCCTGAAATTCAACTTCTATCTCTGCCTAATCAAACTGGAAACTGCCCAAAGGCGGGGACCACGTGCTATTTGTGTTTGGGTCCGCAGGGCCTAGGACAGTACATGGCACCATTTAGGTCCTCCCTAACACCTGCCAAAGTGGGTGCCAAGGGCACCTCGCATCTCGTTCGTAGCATTTTATACTAAGTCCACCATGAAGTTAACTATGTAAGGGAACTGGGGAAGAACGTGGGTTTCGTTTACATCCGAAGGCCCGGAATAGGAGAAAAGACAGTTGTCTTATTTTATTTCCTATTTTATCCAAGGGTATAAATTAGGGGTTTGAGCCTGAGAAGCAAACTGTTCTCTTGGAGAGATATATATATACACACATACACAACACATAACACCACTCAGAATTGCTAATTATGGTCAAAATGCATTTAAAGTGAATTTCAAAGTTGGAGAGAAGTTGGCTAAAACGATCATTTTCCTCAGAAAAGAGAAAACAATTTAATGCTTTGTGATAAACACAAATTATGTTCAATTCTGATGGCCATTCTGCCAAAAACAATAGATCAAGAATTTAATAAATTGAATCCAATGACAATGATTTCATGGCTTTCGGCTGCTCAAGTGCAGGCACGTGAGATAATGAACAGAGCCACGGAGTAGGAACTGGGACACGTGGGTCCTCATTCCAGATGAGTCACTAATTGGATGCACGTCCTAAATGCTCTCATTTTTTAAAACATGAAGCGGAAATAGATGACCTTGAAGGGCTCCTCTAGAACTAAGATGCTAAATTTCAGTAAGCTTCCTTTTTCGATTGCTTAACACTTATGACTATGAGCTACGAAAAATGGGTTAAAAAAAGTGTGTCCCATGGCTAGGAGACTAAGAGTTTAGATGCCCACCCAAACGTCCCCTTTCTCAGGGAACCCTAATGTTGAACATCTTCTGGGTCCCTAAGTAGGTGCAACACAACTGAGTAAGTGTTGTGTTGGGTGCTTAATATCTATTATCTTTATCCTTCATAGAAACATTGGAAAGCAGTTCTTTTTCTCATGTCGTAACTGTTAAATCATACAGGAGAAGGCTAGTTTGCTGACAAAGCTAGTCTGGCTGAGGATGTGAAATGAGGTCTGAGAGACTCTAAAATTGTCATTTCACATGAGGGACAAGTCCACCTTGTCATCACGCCACAGAGGTGGCACTCATTTCTTTCTGCAGCAATCTGTCCACCAATAATGAATACCGAATGGTTCTGAAGAATTGTTAAAACGATATATCTTGTGTTTATGTATTTCTACTATTTTGAAATGCAAATACAAATTGTGTTGCAGATGAAATTTAGGAATTTTAAACCTATCAAATGTAAAATTATTTTCTCTTACTTTTCATGGTAGAGAAATACATAAATGGTTCCTCCAGCTGCCATGAGCCAGATAAACCAACGCATATGAGATGCCAGGGGTCCAAGTTCACGGAGATTTAACCTAAAAATGTAAACATGACAACAAAGAACAGAAGTGATCAGTGACCAATGAAGGGAATTCATACAACCTGTGTTTTCCTCTAATTCTGAAAACTGGGAGAGAAGGTCCGAGGATAAGGCCAGAAAGAAAAAGCATTCAGCATGGCATGGAGGTATCTGGGCAACCAGGGTAAAATTAATAACTCGAAGATAAAATTGTCGTTCAACCTCTAAGACTCAGAATTAGTTCCAATGTGGTTTAAAAATAGAACCAGCTAAAAGGAGACACGCAGAAGTGAGTCCCGGCTTACCCGTGGTGCCTGACTTTATTAGGCAGACGGCTGGAAAGGCTACTCGCCTTCTTACTTCTGACATCGTATCTGGGAGCAGGCTGTTTACAAAGCTCCCTGAGAACTCAACAAAATCTTGAACCGGATCACACACACAGCGGGTACCTAGCACACAGACCCAGTGCCTCCCTCATCAATTTCTCCGCCAAGACAGAACCTGAGAAGAATTAGCCCAACGCGTTACGAAAGATGTTCTGTTAGACTTTAACCGTGGACTCCTGTGAAGCCTGATTTTAAAATGCTGCAAATTCATTTATGGTAAATTCAGATTAAGGACAGACATGAAAAAAAAAGTTCTGATTGGCTATTACTACAAAATTAATATTTCCGAATGGAAAATGTACTATGTGCATATGGACGACTACATGTGAGCAACTTGCCTACTGCAATATTTGATTCTTCAGCTTACATTTTAAATCTTTATTTACTTATTTTAAATTGTGGTATACTTCACAAAAGCCTTTATGTGTTCTCGTTCCAACATGATGCAGACCTATAATTTAGTAACAGGCATTGGAGAGAGGTGGCACTTACTTCTTACTCCAAACAGATAATTAGGTTTCTTTGGAATGATGGGTGCTGCATTAGTCAGGATCTAGAGGCCTGCTGTTTCTCATGACGACAGCAGCTGATGGCATGCTGCGGATTTCTGAGTGTCTGAAACTGGACCATGTCTTGATGGAGGAAAACTAATGTTTCTTTAATTGTGGGCTTCAGAGCAGCAAAAGGTTCTATCTGATCTATACCAAAAGGGCAGGAAGGTCAAGGAAACGGAACTGAATACTAGGCGTTTTAAATAACTAAGAAGTTTGGCTAGATCTCTTTCTCATATAGCCAAACGAATGAGAAACGCACACCAGCTGCTGTGCTGTGAACTGGAAGCAAACTACAAGTTTCAGAAGTGAGCTTGCTTTTTAACACACATTTACAGCGTTTCCACGTAAACAATGAGATGTCCAGCTACTGTGAAAAGCAGCGGACACATACAGAGAGAATTTGGAAGGCAAAGGTAACACATTTCAGAAGAGCATGCCACCTGCACACGAGTCTGTAGCAACCTCTCTCGAACAATCCAGTGCCAGATAGGTATTCTGAAGAGCAGCAACACTCTCCCCTAAAAACCTGCGGTCTGAACCAGGTAAATCAAAGTGGAAAAAAAAGTGCATATAGGCATGTGTGTTGTGGGTGGGGAGGGGGGAGCCTGGGGGCAGGGACAGGAAGAAGGGAGGGCTGAGAATTCTCTCATCAAAACACTATCTTCAAAAACAGAAAGGCTGTGTCTTACCATGGAGTATAGGAAGCGGCAATGAAGAGATAGATCACCATTCTGTCACACATGTGGAAACAGTGCTCCACTGTCCTGGAGGGAAACGCAAGTTAGACAGTTTCCAGAAATTCTTCAGACTGGCAGTAGGGGTTATCACTCCACTACCCTGCAACCTCCACTTGTGTTCCAGTGTCTCATGGCCGGTCTGCCTTGGCCTTCAAGGTCACACGGTATTTTTTTTCAAATTTTGATTTTATTTATTTTTGATGTCCAGAGCAACACTATTCAGAATAGCAACAAACAAAACTAAAAAGAAACTAGTAACAGACTAAATGCTCATTCACAGACTGAGAAATAAGATTATGTAAGTACTTGGAAAATTATAAGTAATAGTGGAGGATGCCAGAAGTACACTATAAAAACTGAGTTTTAACATAGGTTTTTTTAAAAATAGCTTTTTCTTTTAAATTTCAGAGTTATTTTTTTTTTTTAGTTGAGGTATACACGCAGCTGTTCTTTTTTTTTTTTTTTTTTTTTGCAGGGCGTAGGTAATTAGGTTTATTTATTTATTTGATTTTTCAGTGTAGCTATTCTTTGCTTTTCTTTTTGGTTTGGGGAGGTAGTTAGGCTTATTTATTTCTTTACTCTTCGAGGAGGTACTGGGGATTGAACCCAGGACCTCATGCATCCTAAGCATGAGCTCCACCACCTGAGCTATATCCTCCCCCTCTACACACAGCTATTCTTAATGATCTGAAGCCACAAGTAAGAGCTTTGTATTATTTTAAGATTGCACATACATACCACAGACCCTCAACATGTATGAGATATAGGAACAGAACTCCACAATAATCAGGAACTTTGAAGTGGAGAAAAGTAACAAACAAAACCTGTCTTTTCTGATGTGTTCCTTTCCGTTTGGATGCTAACAGAAAAATGAAATTCCTTCAGGGTGGACCAACTCACAACCCCTATCACAGTGCAGAGCAAAAATTGTCCAGGCTCTTTCCTTTTAGAATGTCTTTTGAAGAAGCTTTTATTCCAAATATCCTAGTGCAGACAGTAAGTTGTAATAAAGCAAATTTAGAAACTAATTAGGAACAGCAATAACACAAACCAGGAAAGGAAAAAAAAAAAAAGCGTTGTTTGCTGCCAAAGAGGGTAGCCACCTGGGTTTCTAAGCAAGTTCTTCCTTCCAAACTGAAGAGTCAGGAAGTGAACAGAGATCTGGCTTGTAGGGGTCTGTTCAGAAAACGGATGAGACAGAATCCGCCCTTTACAGAGGTGATTTAAAACTACAACTGCACTGCTTCCCCTTGGATCCGTTTTCAATGTCCAAGGGGCAGTGGCCATGGTCTGGGAGCACCAGTATTAGATTCTGCCTCACCGCACACACAGTGTCGCCCAAAGTTCACTGAGGATGTTGTGGTCACAGTGTTGGTCACGTGTTAGTAAAGAAGTGAGAATAATTTAAGTCACAAGTCTGAAAAAGCCAACACTGGATGAATGCTTCTCAAACTTGATGGCCTACCAGAATCGCCTGGGGAGCTCATAAAATACAGTCACAAACTTCAGTCCAGAAGCTTCTAATTTAAAAGGGCTAGAGGAGGAGGCAGACGGCGGAGGGAAGAAGAGAATCTCTTTTATTCAACTCCTTGGATGACTGTGATTCCAAGCCAGACTTGGGGCCTTTCTGATTCTGCTTTCTAGACTTTTATGCACTGTGGCAGCAGGTGAAGTCAGACCTGCAATTTTATTCAACATCTATCATCCACCTCTCTGACCCTCACTCTCCTTACAAGTAAAGCAGAGATAGTAACATTTCTATCACAGAGTATGTGTGAGCATTAAATGAGATGCTGTAGCCATGTGTTTATTTAGCACAGCACTGAGCACATAGTAGATACTCAATAAATCCTCATTCCCTGTCCTCTTTTACATAAATTAAGGCTATACTTGGATTTTTTTTTTTTAATGAATGCAGAGCAAAACTCCACACATGGCTTATGATTCTAGCAGTGCTATTCCAAGGTTCAGGAGAGTCTTTTTTATTACACCTCCATCCACCGGCCCTGGCAGGGAGGCCCTGAATGCTGAAACAGGTACCTACAACTCTATCAACTCAGAAATCTAGACAGCAGAGCCAAGTCAGCCAAGGCAACCACAAGCACTGGACTGTGCCAAGAAGATAATGAAGTGCTCTGGCCTCCGCGACAGTGCGTCCTAAAGAGGCAGGAAAGTACTTCTGAGACTCTCTTTTGAGCGTGTCTCAGACCACTGCTGTGATGCAATGCTGTGGTTTTATTTTAAGCCTAGGGAACTGTCGCCTTATGGGCAAAGGTAACAGATTGCAAACTACAAGCAATACTGTGAAGGGTGTGGTGAGAAAAATCTCAGGACTAGGTGTCAGAGATCCTGGAATGACCAGATTGTGTTCGTATCACTGACTTGGGCAATTCAGGCTACTTCCATGAGCCTCAGTTTCCCCAGATGAAAATAAAGGGGTTTGGATTAGATGATCCATGAGGAGCCTTCCAGCTCGAAATTCTATGATTCTACATATGAGGAAACCAGTAAAATAATCTCTTGAATCCCAAATCCTGGTCTTAAATAAAATATGCCTTTTTAATATTAGATTGTTTGAATATTTGGGTTTTTTTTTAACATTCTCTAAAAACCAAAAGATATAGTCTAATATAGTAAATCACTCTCAAGCCTGCTCTGAATTCTCCTTTATTTTTAGAAGAATTTTTGCCCTTTTGGGTTGTGCAGAATCTATTTTAAAAGCAACTGAATGGTGTGCTGCTCTCTTGGTATTGCCCCAAATTAACCCTTCACTCAGAGGAGGAATGCTTTCATGTCCTTCTCATGGGGAGGCTCAAGACACAGTACTGTTCAGAAAGTGCTTAACAGAGAACAGTAGCAAAATACGTGAATTTTGTTTGAACAGATACACAGGACCTAATTCTGAAAGCTGAGTTTTGTAAGACAGTAAACCCGCGCTGTAGTGACACCTCCGCATATCACAGAGTCCTAAAGTAAACCTGTGATTTCCAGGTCATGTCACATGCGTCATCTCATTTACCTATCACAAGAGCCTGCAGGTTGGGCATTACCTTTCTCATTTTAGTGATGAAGAAGCAATGTTCCCCACGTCAATGACCTACATAAGGCTAGGTGGCAGGGCTGGGACTCAAAGCCCACCTGGTGAGTCCAGGTTCAGGGTGCTGGTGACCACTCTGCAGCTGCTGGGCTCTTTCTTAGCGAGCTGACACATTGGAAAACAGGTCTCAGGATTTTACGTTAAGTCCTGGGGAAGCAATGTGGTTTTATTTGGTTTCTGAGCAAAGGCTTGCTCTCTTAGATTCACACGGGGGTCCTCAAACTCTGTCCAATCCATAGGAAATGTCCTGAAAGATGGGACGGCATAATAGTCTACCAGGCAGGGAAATGTCCACTCTTTGCCTCCGCTGGCCAAAGCATGCCAGCCTAAGAGGCCAACGTGACAACTACCGTGACCTGTTGAAAGAGCATACCATCCACTGTACCTTAAGTGGCTCTTTTTCCATGATACGATGTGAAATACTGTGGAAACGATGAAGAGGGCGCAGAGGCCCACCCCATAAATCCATGCTGTTATCTTTTCCCAGCAGTCGTCAGACAGCCAGTGGAGGAGGGCACTGCCCACGATGGCCGGGACAATGAGGAACTGAGAGAAAGGGAAAGGAAGGTAAATATTCAGTAAAACAGTGAATTAAGGACTTTGCTAAAAATGTCAGGGATAATTTAGGAAGATCGTTTTAAAATAAACATCTGCCTTTTCTGGATAATCATAACAAGAGCCAGATGGAGTCGTCAGTTTGCTCCCCAGAAAACAGGTACTGTACTGTTCAGGGCCCAGGAACTGTGCCCACCAGTGGGTACCCGATCAAGCAGTAAGAATGCAACATTACTCAACTGTGGCAAAACAAATGTTCTTTACCCTAATTTTGTTAGTGATTTAGGGAAGGCACTTAACGTAGTCAAATGCCAAGCATACACCAAGTTCCCATGGAAGTTCTGATCTTTAAATATTCTTTCCCGTTTCCCCCATGAGCTAATGAAATCCCAGTATTTCAGCAAAGGGTAACTAAATGGATCAAGTCAGTAAGAATTATAATGTGCACACCACACTCGAATAAGCCTTTCATTCTAGTCTCACGTCCTGATTTGTAGATGTGTGCCTTCCATCCATTTGGGAGCTATTCCAGAGTCAAAGGGTTTTTGGGTTATTTCATTTTTAACAGCACCTTTCAAGTAATCGACTCCTACCTATTCAAATAATTTCAGGAGACTAGAATCGCAGAATTTTGCTTTCTGCACATTTTATACTACATATGGACATAAATTTCAATGTCTAGTCACATCAGTCTGACTACTAAACATTTTATAATAACAGAAATCATCAGGAGAAATGAACTACTTTATTAGTTATTAGAATAAACATACCTAGCAAAGAACGCAAACTTTAGCAAACGTATCTTTTTTGTTACCAACCTACTTTTTCCCTCTTGCAAAAGAATATTAAATTCCCCAGATGAGACCAACACTCAATTTCATATGCTGGCTGGCATTTTCACTGGCCCAGAACAAAATGAGAAAACTAAGGGCAACAAAGTAAGTTTTTCATAAAACAGAATTTAATTAATTTATTTTGAGATTATGCCTTTTCTACTTTTTAAGAGTATGTTCAAGTATCTTCTCTGTAATGAAATGATGACACTAAATGGAAGTTTTTTATTTTGATTTTAGACATTTTACTGCTCTCTGAAATCCAGAAATCAGGGACACAGTTTAGTATAAGAGGACATTTTCTGTTCTAAAAAGATAATGTAGCTGTTTTATCAGTTTTTCCTTAACTTCAGTTTATGCAAGTGTTCCCTGTGACAATCCAGAAGAGATAACCTAAGAAATTATTCAGGTCTATCTGAAGCAAATATTATTCTTAAACGTGAGCTGTGTATCTCAAGGGCCAAAATGTCATATTTAAATGCTCAATATTATACTAAGTACTAAGTACTTCATTGACTGCATTTATTGGTCAGTGTTATGAAAACTTTCAGGGCACGATTTTCATAACTTTTATCAGTGTTTTGCAGTGGTAAATGGAGAAAATAATGAATGCATACTGGAACAGTAAGTGAAGGAACAAGCCAAATAAACTTACTCAAACTTTTACATTTCTTTTATCCTAATACTGACCTAGATTTAAAAAACACCACATACACACTTTATTTTCATAGGAGCCTGTGGACGATTGCCTTCAGAAGCAACTTTACTTTTAGCTCTGTTAAATGCATCAGGCATTTAGTCAAGAATAAAAGATGTAAACAACCCAAAAGCCCATCAGCAGACTATTGGTGTGTGTCTGCATGTATATATATTGTGTACACACACACACACACACACACACACACACACACGATGGAATATTACCCAGCCCTAGAGAGAATGAAATATCGCCATCTGCAGCAACATGGATGGACCTGGAGATGATCATATTAAGTGATGTAAGTCAGACGAATATTACAATACCCCTTATATGTGGGATCTAAAAAATTAATACAAATGAATCTACATACAAAACAGAAACAGACCCACAGACACAGAGAACAAACTTGTGGTTACCAAAGGGGAAAGGGGGCAGGGGGAGAGACAAATCAGGAGCAAGAAACCTATTATACATAAAATAGATAAGGAACAGAAATTTATTACTATATAACACAGGGAACTATATTCAGTATCTTGTAATAACCTATAATGGAAAGTAACCTATATATTATACATATATATAAAACCGAATCACTTTGACTCACCTGAAACTAACACAATATTGTAAATCAACTATACTTCAATTAAAAAAATATATAAAAGATGGATATCTAGGCAAGTATAGCCAACAATCAAATCAGGCTATGCATTCTCTAAAACCAAGTTTGGCCTCTAAATATTTTAACTCTCTGGTTTCATGAAGCTCACTTCACAAAGCACGTCATGAAGGCAAAGACAGGGGTCAGCTCAAGTCTAGAGAATTCCACCAAATCCTTCCTGTCACCAGAATCTAAGCCACGGGTCCAGGGAGACTGTCCACTAGTGAAGTTACTCCAAATTTCATTACTGAAGCCCTTTTATGGAATCCAGGGGTATGCATGCCAGGTAGAAAATTTTTTCTTGAAAAAAAAAAAAGGAGCAAGATTTCAGCATATTAATTATTTAAATAAAAGTCTTGAGCATCTAAGGAAAAAGAACATTCAGTGATAAAGGAGAATAACGTTTTAGTATTACCAAGTAGTATCTGAATTCTACTATTACAATACATAAAATTGATACTTTATAAAGTTGAATTTCCACTAAGTAATGATGAAATGGTATTGTTCTATTAGATTATAAAGGAATCCACCAAAAACTAGTTTATTTCACGTTTATTTGGCATCATGATTCCTTTACAGGAAACACTATTCTTTGGAGAAGGGAATTAAAGAAATGAAAAGGAACAACTTGAATTCAAGCAAATTTTATTCTAATAGCATGTATATGTCACCTACATGTTGTATTAACATTGTCTAAAATAATTAAATTCGCCTGTTCTAAACACTCTTCACTAACGGAATAAATTTGTCTTCTTCTCTATTTCCTGTCTTCAGATGATATACCAGCCATTATCTTTCCCTCAAAAGTCTCACTAAATGCAACTTTCAAAGGGAAATCATAAAGGAAAATTTATGATGACACAAGAAAATGCCAATAATGCCATTAATATGAAAATACATACACATCCACAAACACCATACACAAAAAGAAGAAATGCAGCCAAATGTTAACAATTTACTTCTAGGTAGTTTTGTTTTTCTTTTATATTTTTCAGTATTTTCTAAGCTTCTTATAATGAACATGTTTTGCTTTTATAGGAAGAAAAAAAATTAAGTAAGAATTTAGGGATTAAATCAGCCTTTTCTTCTACGATGTGGACTAACATCTGCTCTTAGAAGCAGGGGCCACGGGGGGAGGGGGAGGATGGGGCTACCTGTTTTAGGGAATCACGTAGTGAAAAAAAAAAAAGCCACCTTTTCCAACAAACTGTGAACTCTTCTTGCCAGATGACCACAGCTGACTGTCTTGAAAAGGCAATCTGTTTCATTCTAGGGGTGACAGTCTTTGTGAAGTAGTCTTCTTTGGTTTTCCTAATAACTATGGTACTTACCACATTATTCTTTTAAAGAAGCCCTTGTCCGAGAAAGCAGGTCCAGGAGGGACAGAGCTGACTGAAGGTCAGAGCACTCAAAGTGTCTGACACGCTCACACGGACATGACCCAGCACTGATGCCATGGTGGGTGAGGTCACAGAGATGAGTAAACCCGACTAATGGGGCTGAGGGTAACACAGATGACTGCGCCTCCTCCCACCACAGCCCCTGGGGAAGGACAGGAAAGGCAGAAAACTGGTACTCACTGCATGTGTGTAACAGTTAGCAGCATGTTCGTAACAAGTTGGTTTGTAGCGGCCATTGGCGGGGGCTGGGTGGTTCATGAACCTGTAGAGACAGAGACACAACATGGGATAAGCTCGGAGCGAGTAAAGAACAATGGGGAGGCTTGCCAGTGGTTGTTTGGTCTGTTCTAACTGAAGAGGTGACTCCTGGAAATGCCTGATTACGGGAACAAAACCAAAGCCACTAACTGGGTGTAAACCAAGCCAACAGCAATGGTCCGACAGCGAATGCCCTAGTTTATGGGATTAAGTATCTTTCAGTGTATACAAAAGAAAAACCTTCCACCAACCAAGGGCAAACAAAAACCAAATCCACCCACTTCAACTGGTACCCCCACAGTAAAAAAGTAAATAAAAAATAAAAAATAAAAAAATAAAAATGGCACAATCAATTCTTAAATCTTAACAGGAAAAAAAAATCAAGGTAATTTTTCTAAACTTTACAAATACCACTGGTAACTGCCATTTAATGCAAATTCAGTGCATCTGCAAGGTTTCTATTTCCTCTCTCAAAATGTATGCAGCTTTATACATGTAGATCTTTAAACCCTCCATCTCTTGAATAGCAGGCCTGTCCAACTAGTTTCCCTATATTACATTACCTGTCCCGGCACCAGACAGCTTAAATAAATGATACCTGGCTGCCTCCGGGCCACCTGAAACAGGAGGTACATTTCTCACCTGCATCTTCCTGAATTGAGTTTTCTTCAAAATCTAAATATATGACTAGCACCTGATACATTGGCTATAAAATTTGTGTGTATATATCTAACCATCAAAATCTGTTACATATATAGACATATGCCCATATTCCATACCTCCCTTTGGCTAGGTTGTAGCAACGAGAAAAACAGTGAGACACATAAGTACCACAGGACCAAAAGAGATAAAGAGCGTTCTTCCATTCCAGTTTGTGGGTGAGGATACCCCCAACCCCGACCCATACCCGTGCCACGTTTCATGACGGATTCTGGTTTAGTCTGTGTTCCCTAGAAGGAGGGAGATGCAAACTCAGGAATATATATAAAAAAGAGGCAGCTACCTGAAATAAGCAGGTGCAGAGAAACAAGGGAGGTAAAAGAGCCCTGGTGCCATGCAGGATTCAGGTCTCAGCATTCAGGCAGCATTCTGGAGCCTGCAAGATGGCAACAGGCTTTGCACAAAAAGTAGCCTTCTGCTTGAGCTAGTTTAAGGGGGTGGAGGTAGTGGGAGAGGAGATTTTATTTGTCACTAATGAGTTCTGACTAGTCATACCTTATTCATTAACATGATGAAAAAAAATGGTACCAGGCTAAACCAAATGGCAGAGCCAGGCTGCCAAAAACTGGCTGAAACACATGGTCAAGCCATTCCAAACAGGCCCAGTTTATGAACAAAAGATTAGCCAACAATTTCTCCCTGAATTAAGAAGGGCCTGTTATCCTTAGAGCAAATAAACAAAAATCAAGCGGCACTCCCCGCTAACCAGACACAGAGTCCAGGTGGAAAGTCCACTGGGGAGTGGGTTTGGGACAGTGAAGACATCTTACCTGGACCACCAATGGGTAGCCATCTAACCAGTGTGCAAAGTATATACTTATGGAATGGAATTCACCAGGTGACTTGAAAACTAGTTGAGAGAAATGTTCAGTTCACGGCTTCAGAATTATTCCAAGCTATTCTCACATATAGATAAATGAGTCTTTTCTCCCCTGATAATCCTTTAAATAATTTGACTAATTTCCTAAGGGAGGAGAGTGTTGCTATACGGCAATTATTTGCAAAAAGGAAAATAATTACCCTCTGGGGAAGAATGCTGTAAAAGCATCCCAAGCATTCAAGGACCTCCCAAGTCATTACCCTGAGACAAAACGACAGGGCTGTAAGTAGCATACCCTATTAGGAATTGCAAAGAGTGAGGAGCCGGGCTCCAGGATAGTTGAGCGTAGATGCAGTTGCAAGTGCTTTGTGTAGGGCACAGTAAGTAGGATTTGTCTACCCACCAGCAGGCTTCAGACTGAAATAGCAATTTATATCTCTGGCCGCCCAATCTAAAAATAAGCCGTTACACAGCAACAGGGGTAGACTTCCACATTTTCTCCTAAAAGCAAAGAAGCTGGGTGGTCATGCTTGTGACAGCTTAGCCCCTGCCCACCTGGAATCACTCAGGTTAAAAATAAACTCAGAAGTTGCAAAGGAAAACATCCCACCCATGTATCTTAAAGGTAGTCTCCCATCGGGCAATAAGGAAGGGGAAGAGCAGGCATGTTAGGCACAGATCACTGTCTGGGACCCCGTGGGACCGACAGCATGTGGTTTTGCTGTGAAATTTACAATGCAGCTTTCCCATTTCTCTCTGATCGCCCAGGGTATATAATACAGGCTCTTGCAGAAATCACTACGAAATTAGTCACCCAAGATCTAAATGGAAAAGCAGATGTAAAATGCAAATATACTCCCCCACAATGAGTCTATTCTCTTCACCACAAAAAGATGAGGAGGATTCTCAAGAGTCATGGAAAACAGGTATATCCACAAGTGGTTATGGAAGACGCCTCTGCTTAAAGCAGAGCCTCCCTGATGGTCACCCAGTGCCAGTGCTGCAAGAGAGATTCCAGCCTGCTTTAGAGGGTCTGGGGGAAGGTGAGTCAGTCCTGGGTGTGGGAACCACACTTAACAAAGCTATTAGTGAAGGAGGGTTTATTTATCCTCACTTTCTCTTTAAACACTCTCTCCTGCTTCCCCCTGGCCTGGTGTCCTTACACTCTCCCCATGACAGCATTTCAAAACTGGGCAGGGAGGGAACAGATGGGGACCCAGGGACACAACTTAGCACACTTTAAATGTAGCCCAAAGCAGCGTGCCTTCCAAAGTAAACCTGCAACCTACCAACAGATCTCAGAGGCCTAAGATCAAATCTCAGAATTTATCCTTGATTCCTCTGTGTTTCTCATACTCCAAATGCAAGTGTTGTCAATGGTCTCCCTGCCTGTCCGCAGACGGACTCTCTTCTTTATCCAGCAGTAGCAACAGTCTATCAACTCGGATCCCCACCGCACACCCCAGCCCAGGTTAAAACCCGTCTGGCTTCCCAAGGGGCTTCAGATAACAGTGTGCTCCTCTGTGGGCCACAAGGCCTCACTACTTCTCTAGCCTGAAGCTACCTTCCTGTCACTCTCCCCTCCACACCACATCCCTCCCGCTCCTTAAACCACCAAGGTGTGGCCTGCCTCCAGGCACCTGCATTTACTGCTTATTTCTGCCTGGAACATTCTTCTCCAGAAT
Source organism: Vicugna pacos (assembly GCF_048564905.1). NCBI lineage: Eukaryota > Metazoa > Chordata > Mammalia > Artiodactyla > Camelidae > Vicugna > Vicugna pacos. Next base: position 19,053,706 of record NC_133002.1, on the reverse strand, counting down.
CCTTAGCCCTCTTCTCACTGTCAAGCTCAGCTCAAATGTCACCTCCTCAGAGAGGTTTTCCTCACCTTCCTTCCCAAAGTATCACCTCAGCCCTCCCCACTCCACCAGAGCCCTTATCACACTTACTAAGAATCCGACTTTTTTGGTGGGGGGCGGTAATTAGGTTTATTCAAGGAGGCACTGGGCATTGAACCTAAGACCTCATGCAAGGTAAGTATGCATTCTACCACTGAGCTATATCTGTCCCCCAGAATTTGACTTTTTTAACTTGTTTCTTATTTCACGTTTCCCCTCTGTAATGGGAATTTCATGAAGGCTGTCTTGTCCACCAGGTCCTTTCCAGTCCCAAGCACAAGGCCCAGCTTATAGCTGAAGTTTAATAAATAAATGCTAAATGAATGGACATATATTCTGCCTGCGGCTGAACCATTTTATCCTGACCAAGAAAGCCCATTGTCAATTGGTTTCACTGGGGATTCTATCTGGGAACAAAGGAAAACAGGCAGTCTTAGAGCCAAGAGAATTCTGAATCTCGTGAAGATGAAATTCTTAAAGGCTAATTAAGACCATGGACATTCCAAGGTCTTGGACATCACTTGATGGAGCAACAGAAGCTGATCCCTGCGCACAGCACCTATTATCTCCCCTACATGGATAAGCACGATGTTTAGGAAAAGTGTCTGTTGCCAGAGGTGGAGATAGTGGTAAGGGATGTTTAACTTAATTATTAAACAAGGGAGATGGCATATATAAGGAGACTACCTCATGTCTATGATTCAGTGCTCTGAGAACACGCAAAAAAACAAAAACAAAAACAAAAACACAACAGGCAGTCTTGGAAGACCTCCTAATGCTTTTGAATAAGATGCTTTACGGCATATTCAATTTAAAGCTAACCAGTGGTCACAAGGATGGGGCTGAAGAAACATCCATTTCCTTGGATTTCTGGTTGCCAGGGTGAAGAAATGCATATGTACCCACAAGATACATTAGAAGCGCTGTGCATCCGAGGCCCCTTCGCTGTCAGATGTGGTGGGCGGGGAGACAGGTAAATGGCTGCATAGGCGGTAGAGAGGGATGTGAAATTGAACCCTTTAGGCTGCCCCTTCCTAGTTGTGTGATGATGGCAAGTTCTCTTTTACTCTCTGACCCTATTTGCTCTTCTACTAAATGAGTATACAATTTGCCTCCCAGGGTTACAGCTGAGGGTGAGATGAGTAATCTACAGATAGCCTGCCACTGCCTGGCACGGGTAGGCACTAGATAAATGTTAGCAGGTATTCTAATTCATCCGAGATGCTGTGAAAGCGAGAGAATGACCCCCTCCCCGGGGTGGGGCAGTTGAGGGAAGGAATCAAGGGTGGATGGGATAAAGCAAGAAAGATAAAAGGAGTCCCGGTGGCATTCTTCACACCCTAAGCCCTCTGAGAAGCCACGCCTGCATAAAGCCCTCCACTTAGGACAGCAGGCTAAGTGTCCATACGGCCCCCTCCACAGGTACAGCAGAGCTCTGGAAGCTGGTCCAAAGCCACAGTGACCACCAAGATTCCATTATGAACAAACCAAAACCAGCGAGGTGTTCAGGTTTTCTTACCATTTAGACATAGCCACAAACTGTGGCCTAATGAAATGTTTTTACTGCAGCCAAGTGCTCTTCAGTGTAGTCCTGATACATCTATCAGGAGGAGCACATGTGTTCAAAGAAGTGTCCCTCCCTCCACTTCCTCTGCCATTTACCTACCTGTAACTATCCTGAATGCTCAAAAGATGTATAATAAACAGCTTTAAGAGGTGCGGAACAGTAGTCTCAACATTTTAATGCATGGACCACAAAAAACAGAATTTTACTGTTACATTACTTTATATTTGCAGGTTTTATTTCTAAGTTCAAATTGATCCTTAAAACTATCTTTCCAAGATAGCCTATAACAGAAAAATAAGAAATTATAGGACCATTCAGTCATCATAGAAAATCAAGGTAAGTCTAGATGTCATCAAGAATATAACTGTTAAATATCCATTGATATTGTGCAGCCACTGAGAAAATCACGACATCTATGCTGCACCAAAAGAAAACGCCTGTAATTTTCATTTTTAAATGAATGAAGTAGAATACAAAGTCACATTACAACTGTGATAATAAGGACTGGATAGACTAGTATCCAGCAAAAAGAAGATAGTTCATAAGCTGAGATGATGCGATCCTCTACGAAGGTTGGCTTGTTTGTTTTTCCTTTCTCCTAACATTTTAAATGTTTGTGCAACAAATAATAAAACAGATTCTTTTTTTTTCTTTCTAGAGAAGAATTCAAAGGATGGGAAAGCAATACAAACCCTTAATCAAATAAAACCCGGTAATTTCACAGAATATTGCCACTGTTCTCTGAAAACAGGAAGAGCACAGATGTGCAGAGAAGCAAAACCAAATCAAACAAACCACATGCATAGGGTTTTCCCAACACGACTGAACCGATGTCACAGCCTCCCTTAAAGCCCCTCCAGTCTTCACTGCTGACTTTATGTTCTAAAGCCAGAACATCATGGTTGCTTTAGAATACTGATAGGATGTTCCTACTAGGGGAATACTGCCAGGCACTCAACACCCTGAGTGATAAGCAATTTTCAGAAGTTGACCCAAGTCTTCCAACCCTTCTGGTGGCACAGTCCACCACAACTCTCCCTGTGTATATTTCATTTCACTCCTTCACCCTTAGGGACAGGAGGAATGAGATCTGCTTAAGGGGTGAGAGGGCGTCGAGGGATTAGGGAGTTGGAAAGAAAAAAAAGTGCACCTTCAAATCTTGAAATAAAAGGCAGTGCCTAAAAGGCAACAATAACCTCCTTGAAAGATTTCATGCATTCTTTTTCTTTTTTCAAATCCCCTCTGTCACTGCACACTAAGCTAGCCTGCTCAGGGTGAAGTTCTGGGAGTGGGGATGGCTGCCTGTTTCAGACAAAGGGATGGAGTTAACACAAACATAGGAGATGTGAACTTTCACCCACTTAAACGAAGAATTAAGGGGGGAAAAAAAAAAAACAAAACGGCCGAGCGCTTCCTCTGGGAACTAAGGCCAGCCTTCATCCATTGCTAGATGGTAGAGACCCGGAGTCGGGATTAAGGCCACGGGACCTTCCCAGGCTGGCGTTCCCACCAGCTCTCAAGCGACAGAGCGGCCGGCCAGCCTTCCGGTGGTGCCTCCTCGGTTCCTCCTCCTCCTTTCCTAACACAGGCGACTCAACAGCAGGTCTCATCACCCGAATGCTAACTTGCCCCTCCTCAGCGCCCAAAATAGCACGCCCTGGGACTCCAAGCCTGAGAACCCACAAGGCCCGCACTTGGCCAGGCAAGGCTAAACCGGCAGAGCGTGCCTCAGTTTCCCTGCTGCTAGGCCGTTCAAAGACAAAGCACCTAACACGCCCAGCACCCCCAGTTTACCACAAATCTCGCTGCAGGGCGCAGCGGCCAACCGGCCCCGGGTCTGCGCCTCCCAAGAGACCCCCCACGCTGGGGCAAGGGGTGACGGAGGACAATGCCAGGGTTGGAAGACCCAAGGGTGGCGCCTGCGGCTGGGGGTCGGGTCCTCCGAGCAAGCAAGAGCCCTACCTGGATGGCAGAGGGTGAAGCCGGGTGAGCAATGGGATCCCCTGGGAGGAGGGCAGGCTCGGGGTCTGAGGTCTGGGAATCCGAGGTCCGGTCCGCAGATCGCGAGGGGATACCCAGGTCAGACATGAGATCCTGGTACTAGGAGGAAAAGGATTGCCCAGGGACAGCCGGGCGCGGAATCTCCCATGTCAGTCCCCGGCCAAAGCGCCAGATCCACCAGGGATGGACCCAGGTGAGGAGCCGGGACCCACGCGGGAGGAGGCGGGATCCAGGACCTTTCCGGCACGAGAAAAGGGGCGGGGGCGCCATGCTTCTCACCGCTGGAATCGATTCTGGAACCGCATCGATCCTCTGCTCGTCCTCGGGGGCCGGGAGCTCCGTCTCGTCTGCGCCGGCGGCCGGGCGGGCGGCCCTCATGAGCTTGGGCTGCTCCGGAGGCCGCCGCGTGCCCGGCGGACCGCTCGGCGGGGCAGGGATGGAATGGGTTAGGCTGGGTGTCGGGACAGGGCCGAAGCCAAACCGGGCAGCTGGGGGCGGGAGGGAGGCCGCTTAAACGGCGCGGGCGCCTCCCGCCTCCCGCCTCCGGGCTCCTCCGCCCCCGGGCGCCCGCGCCCCGCCCCGAGCCCAGCTCCGCCCCAACCCGCTCGGCCCGCCTGCGTGCTCCCCCTGGCGCCAGCGCGTCACCGCGCCGGGCGGCCAATCAGCGCCCCGAGAGGAGCAGCGGCGAAGCTGCCATTCATCCCTCAGGGCGGGGGCGGGGGGGCGCGGCCTCGCAGCGGAGGGGCGGGGCGCCAGGGAGGGGCGGAGGAGCCGAGAGGGCGGCGCGCTTCTGGAACGGGTAGAGTTGGAGCGTGAAATGACAAGTGGCGGAGGGCAGAGGAAGAGAAATTGTAAAGGAGGAGGTGGGGCACGAGTCATAAAAGCAGCTATAAAGAAAATAGCCCCCAACGGGGACCCCTGTCTGCGATCTAGTCCTGGCTCTGTGTCATTGGTTCATTCTTCATGATCTATTTCTCCATCCCTCTGTTCATTTATTTCTTCTTCGTTTGCAGGACCAGCTACCCCTAGGCTGTTGTGTGAGGTTCCAGGGCAGATTTAAAACCTTTCCTTGTCTGTCATGCGAGGAGTATCGTCTAACTCAGATTCCATGAGAACCGCCAACGAGGAGCCCTCCCAGGGATACTTATATGTTATTCTTAATTTATTTTAGTCCAGGCAGCCTCCAGATAAACCAAAAAGTGGATCTGAATCAGGGTGCTGTGTCAAAACGTAAACCTCCAGGCTTGCTGGAAGAGAGGCTCAAACGATACTGAATAGAATGGCTGATTTCTTGCCCTTTTCCTTATGACCCCTGGAATGTAGATGTGCTCACCTCCAGGTAGCCTGTCCACACTGTCTCCCACACCCCAAACTTCAGACTCTCAAGGGGGCATTAGGTCAGCCTGTTAGGAGTGTTTACTCTGCATGCAGTGGAGTGTTGGAAAGCTGGAAACTCTTCCACCCATAATTCTAGTTTCCTTTTTCTTTAACATCTACCAAGTTGGCAGGATCCAGAAGGGTGCTTTCCGTGGCTATTTAATTATTTCATTAATTTCCCCAAGAACTTCAGGAGACAAGCATTATCTTAGTCATTTCACAGATAAGAAGGCTGAGAGATTTAGAAACTTGTCAAAAGCAAAACTAGGAATTGTGCCTAGCTTTGTCTAACAATAGCTTTAGCTTCAGATCCTTTCAGTGCAGGAAGGGGCCACTCCCTAAGTTTTAAAGTAGTATATCTGGGGGAAAGGTATAGCTTAAGAGGTAGTGAGCATGTTCAACACCCAAGAGGTCCTGAGTTCAATCCCTGGTACCCCATCCAAGACAAAATCAATGAAGAAACTTAGTTATGCCCCACTCAGGAAACAAACAATACCAGCAAAGCATGTGTTTTCATTACAGTGGTATGTCTGTTTTAAAAAAAAAATTCTTTTTTCTGGAAGTCAGAAAAATGAGCATGGATTGAAGGTTTACTAATCTCCTCTGAGAAGCCACTGGGCTAAATAAATTGGTGAGCAAGGGAAAGATTGCAAAGGAAATAACTAATAAAAAATAGGAATTGCATAGGAGGGGTTAAAAAAAAGTCAATGAACCAACAGATGCAAAGTCACATCCTAGTGATGACTTAAGAATGTGTAGAAGTCTGTAAGAAGCTATCAAAGTGTGGTGGAGCTAACTGGGGAATAGAGTGCATGAGAGATGGAAGTTTGGAGATGGGTTTTGAAAGACATGATGGGCATGACTTGGCACACAGCCTTTCATACGGGACAACAGCTTGAACAAGTAGATGTGGTCAGTATGGGGAAAATTGGTATGTGGCCACCTAGGTTTAGAAACATCAGTATGAATGGCATTTAATCAAGAAAAAAAAATTAGTCAGATAAAAATCAGGTTGAATTGATAGAATAAAATACCTTGACTGACAGTGGCCTCTTCCACAGAAATATTGCAGGAATATTATATGTGGGAATATTAACTGAAAATGGCTTGTAGAAACAATATGATCACAAATTTAAATCAACCTCATTGTTGGTGACTTTCCCCTAGAAGTGAAAGCAATTCTCAAGAGATTTTTTAAAAAGAGAGACAGAAAAGAAAAGTAAAGAAACAGCCTGAGATTATTTATGTGAATACCTGCCACATTTTTTTTGTTGTTTGTTTTTTTAGTGAGGTGACCATTTGAATGGTTTTGAGGAGAAATCCCAAGTATATTTTCAGAAAAGAGGTGCTAGATTTGACCTAGAGATGAATTTGGGAGTGCAAGAAAATGGAAAGTTTTTGCATTAGCAGGATGTGACATTTTTGTTGAGCTCAGACATTCACTAGTTCTTCTTTCTGCAAAACTGCAGACAAGTATTTGCATAGCCTATGCCTAGAAGAAAGGATTTGTGACCGTGCAGATGCCAGCTACAGTGGAATCTCTTGGGAGAACACCTGTCCTGCTTGCTGAGGGACACAGAATTCCTGGACTGGATGCTGACCATATGAAGAAGCACCTGGAAGCTAGACCTTCATCTGCTATCCTCCAATCAGAAAATAGCAGCTCTGCTCCAGACTGTGACTCCAGATGCCCAGGAAGATTGCCTGAACTTCTGATTGCAAGTCTTGTTCTGTGACTGGCTTTCAGTCTGTCTCTTTCCAAGTATGACAAAGTCAAGCAGTTATTAAAATATAAATGCGGCCAGCCTTTTCCGTTTCCTGAAGAGAAGGATGCTATCTTAGTCTTAGGTCTTAGTCTTTTGTCCACATTCCCTGATGATCTGGTCTGAATGTTTATGAACCCCAAACTTCATGTGTTGAAATCATGATGTTCAATGTGACAGTATTAGGAGGGGGCCCTTTGGGAGATGATTAGGTAGACCACCACCCTCATGAATGAGATTAAAACCCTCATAAAAGAGGCATGAGAGAGCTCCCTGGTCCCTTTTACCATGTGAGGACACAAGAAGTCAGCAGTCTGCAACCCAGTAGAGGGCTTTGACCAGAACCTGACCATGCTGGCACCCTGATCTTGGACTTCCAGCCTCCAGAACTGTGAAAAATAAATTTCTGTGGTTGATAAGCCACCAAAACTTGGGGCTTTTTTTAATAGAAGCCCAAGTAGACTAAGACATCTGATCTTTGAGGCACACCTCTCTTTCATGCACAGTTCCTAAACTTTCATGATGAAAACAACGGGGGAAAAAAAAAGAGATTTAGAGAGAAAGAAGACACGTTGGCAGATATGCTATATTGGTCTACATGATGAAGATGAGCAAGAGGAAAATATTCCATAATCTGGGGGATATTGGTAAAGGTATTTTGTGAGATGGGGAGGGATTTAGGTAAGTAAGAAAATTCTTAGAATTGTGGGATGTGAGAAGAGTAGGAAAGGGATTGTGAGAAATTTTGCCAAGAGTATGACCCAGATACTCTAATATTTTCCAAGTTTAGAACTACACCCCCCACCCCTTATTTTAAATTATTCTTGGCTCTTTGGTTGTATTTACTTGAAACAACTTCTTTTAGAGACTGAACCACATGGAAGAGAGATGTGCAATAGTTACGCAGATTCAACGTCCTGCAACTTTTACATCTAGTAGTTCACTTTATCCTTAAAACCCTCCGGTGAGGTAGATAAAATCATATCTATTTTGTAGATAAAGAAGTGAAATCTTAAAGAGGTTTTATGAGTTACTGAAATTTGTAAGTATAAATGACAGAGTCAAGATATGAGCCTAGGTTTTCTGACCCCAAGCCCCAGTGCTTTCTGCCCTTCCATCCTCATCACAGTATATGAGTATGTGCCATGCCTCATCACAGCCAGCCATGTTCTATTCCCAGTGGACAAGCAATAAATGACATTATTCTGGCTGTTGTGGTTGTCTCCCCTTGCCCCCCTCAAAAAGGAACTTTATATGAATGTGGAACATTCTGACTGCCTCATGATGTTTTTAAAGGTAAGGATTGCTGCAGCTCTTTCTTCCAGCGAAGGCTTGAGAGGTGATGAGAATCAGGATGGGAATGCCAGTGAATGCAAAGAGGATCCCAAGAGACCAACGTGGGAACAGAATGAAAGTTGATGGCAGTGGTTCCCATAATGTGATTCAGAGGCCACAAGGTCACACTGGGGGCCATCATATTGATCTGTATGAAAGCTCATGTCTATGCTTCGCTTCCGTCAGAAAGAATAAAGAATTATATTTTACACAATGCAGATACGTCCTTAACTGGGGTCATTTAGCCATTTATCTTGATGATTCTTGTTTACTTAGATATGGGTTTCCTAAACCCATGGAGATAGTCAATCCATAAAATCTTTTATTCTGCCGAAGTCCACCATGAACTGAAAATATTTGAGGGGTTCTTGGTGTTTGTATGGGCTCAGCTATTCTATTTGTTCATGATAAATAAGAGGTGCTGACAAGTTGAAGCACAGCTTCTCTTGAAGAGAGAAAAGCAGAGTGTGTTGGTGTGAATGGCCACGAGCACTTGTTAACTTGCACACACTGAAAGATGCTGCTCAGAAGCTTCACCTGCTACTGTAGAGTGTCCAGAGCTGTCATCCTTCATTTATTTGTAAACCAAATGCAACTAAGCCCCTTGTTTGTCCATTTCTGCTGTGTAAATTTCTTATACTTGGAAGAAACACAAGATCCCAAATGATCCTCTAAAAAGAATAGAAAAGTATTATCACTTGTTACTAAAGTTCTTGTGCAAAATGGAAAAGGGAATTGACATTGTGTATATTGACTGAAAAAAGGCTGCACAACCTAAAAGTTGAAAATTACGTTTTATTCAGAGACATTACTGAGGACAATAGCCTGGAAACAGCCTCTCAGATAGCTCTGAGGAACTGATCCAAAGAGGTAAGGAAAGAGCCAAGAAATATAGGAGTTTTTGCTGGGAAAAAAAAAACAAAACAGAACAAAAAACAAAACAAAACAAAAAGAATAACCGTGTAGTCAAACATCCAAAGATTACTGTTAATCACAAAAGACAGGTATCTCAAGTTAATTATTTTAGTGCCTTTCTCTGTATGGGAAGATGCAAGAGTTTGGGGTCATTGAAATTATTCCTTTGATGTGCATCTTACCTATCTAGGGCCAGTAGCTTGTTTTCCTCCATCCTGAATTCCCCTCAGGGCACATGATCAGAGGCGGCTGCAGAGGCTGCCGGCTTGATGCAGGCATAATTCATTGTTTACCGGAACAGCAGGTATTACTTGAAATGGCAGGCAACACCTTTTTTTATCCACATGTATCACTCTTAAACATCTCTTTCTTCAAAATTCTACATCTTATGGGAGCTGCCATTTCTCTTTCTGCCAAACAATCCCATTTTCCCATCTAACGTTTTTTTCTCCATGCCAGTGGGGCAAACACTCCACTTTCAGAAGGTCTGGCTGTACGTTTTCTCAAGCAAAGAAATTGTTTTTTGTTTTTGTTCTTGTTTTTGTTTTTGCTCCTATAATTTGCATTTCCAAGAATCACTCTGCTGTGCAAAACCAAAGTTCTTAGTGGAGATCTAACTTCCTTGAAAGATGCAGGAAAGGAAGGATTTTAAAATAACTAATAATTTATTATTTTTCTCTATCATATGATTATTTAACAAACATTTATTGCAAATTTAATGAGCACCTAGCTGCCAGATACAAAGTAAAGCAAAATGCCCTATCCCCAGGGAAAATCCAGACGGTGGGAGAGAAAGACAATTGACCATAAACGACTGTTCAGTGTGTTGAAGGCTCTGATGCAGCATTGCTTATGGTAATTCAATGACACATAATAAGAGTCGCTAATGATACTGAAGCAGGGCAGGAAGGAAGGCTTTTAAGAGGAGATGACGTAGGGACTTAGTACCCAGTGATTAGATGACAGAGTAAGCTAAACAAGGAAGGTAAAGAAGTTGACATTCAATGGAGAGCTGTTAGCAGATAAGGTAGTGGGTCCCTGGAGAAAGGGAATCAGGCATGGCTTTCTTGACCAAAGAGAAGCCATGGTTGGCTTAACTCATCCAGGGATCTAAGCCTGGCCATCATGCTTGTCCTTAAACAGGTCTCAGTAATAATGCTCTTAAGGGAACAAAAGAACAAATGACTGTTATCAGGCAAGAGAAGTAACAATAGCAAAGATAAAAAATCAGTTGTAAAGACTCCCAGTTCTGTTTCAGTGGGAAAGATTAGCCTGAAGCACCATCTTGAGCTGTTGTGGAGAATTTAAACCACCCCCTCCCCCGCAAGCACTCAACCAACATGTGGAGCCAGCTAGTGCTCTCTGGGAATCATAAAACCCCCACCCCTGCGCTTTCTGTGCCTGGAGCCTATTGACACTTTAACTCCCACAGCCCACTGCAGTACTCTTCCTGTCCCTGCATTTCTGCAAGATAAAAACATCTTCTCTTGATGTGTGTTTATCCTAACAAAGCTAAACCGCCCCAAGACATAGCCCATCTCACAATCCCCTAGGCAGACAGGACTCACCACCTGCCCTTATCAAAGTCATAAATCCTATTGTAATTGACTGTTCTTCAATTGAAAAAAAAAAAAAAAGGAGTTCCTGACAGATTTTACAACCACTCTGGTACCTGTGTGTGAATTGATGATGCCGCCCCTGCTCCTTGTGGTCACAGCCTCGTCCCCCCAAATAAAAGACCCTGCGCTGCCACCCTCGGAGCTCACGCAGGCACATCTCGTCCATGTGACCCCTTGTTGCCTGTAACAGTGCACCTATTAAACTTTCCTAAACGTTCCTCATGGTCTTTGGTAAATTCTTTCACTGTCCGCGTTGTGTCCGCACACAACAGATCTCAACCGGAACCTCAGGGCTGATGATGTAGAACTTTTCTGACCCTAATGAGCTCAATCAACTGAAGCTTGGACTCTGTCAACCTTCGCCACAATTCTACGCTGAATTCTTCTCTGCTTAAGCCCCTTCATGAATATGCACATATGCTTAGCTTACCACTTCCCTAATTTTGCTGTTCAGGGAGACATTGCTTTGGGGAAGATCCTTGGTGTTCTCCTTACTTGCTGCAAGTAATAAATACTTCCTTCATCTGCTCTTTGGCTTGTCTTTTGGCTCTACACCCACCAAGAGGTGAATCCAGTTTTCAGGTAACAAATGTTGGCAACCTAGATAAGACATCTTGGCTAACCTCTTGGTTTCGTCCAGCTCCCAATAGGCTACGCAGTGGGCTGCGGCAGCTCACCTGGGGGAATTTGTCTTTGTTGCTGAGAGGGTGGGTACAGGAGATCCGTCTTAGCACCTGCTTTGTTGAGTGCCTACGCCCCAACTCACAGAACAGACTCAGCAGCCACTCTACACATCGAAGTAGTCCTTTTGGAGAGGTGAATGCCATTTACCCCACAAAACAGCTTCTGGGCTCTGTCCCCATCTCAAGGGGGAACGAAGGGACAATTCAGGGACTGCACAGTTAATCTGATCTGGTCTGGTCAGCTTGGAGGGTCTGAGAGATTGTAAGACAACCCTGTCCTCCAAGTCTTGGAGGCTGATCAGGGAGGTCTGATTGTGAAAGGCCTCAGTGAGACCATCTATGTCTCTCCTGGCTTTGGCCCTCATTAGGGGGTCCTGGTAACTAAAATTACTTGTAGAGGGGTGCTAGTTTGGTATACCTGAACAACCTGAGTGTACACTTTTAAATTATTAATTGGAAAAACTTACTTACCAACTCTCTAGAGAAGGAAATTCTCAGTGGGCTAAGAACAGCTGAATTTGTGTCTCCACCAACACTTATTATAGATCTCTTGGTTAGGGACAAATCTTCAACCAAGATTTGAGGATATGGGGGACAAGATATTTGTCCTCTCTGACAGCCCGTTAGGGTGCATTCTGAATTATTGGAAACTCTATGGCTATACCTCAATGACAAAAAAATAAAAACAACTTTTTTTTTTTTTTTTTGCAATACTGTCTGGCCACAATACCAGCTAGGTGACCAGGAGAAATAGAGAATGGCTCACTAAATTATAACACCATTTTCTAACTTTTCAGTTTTGTAAAATCAAAGAATAAAAATTCCTCTGCCTTTTTGGGTAAGATTAGAGACTGGCTTAGGAGATACACTACCCTGGACCCTAAGGATCCAAGAAGTGCAGTGGTAATAAACACCTAGTTCGTATCTCAGAGTACTCCAGATATTTGCTGCAAACTTCGAAAGATTATGGTGGGACCTAGCATCCTCACCTCCCAACTAGTTGAAGTGGCCCTTAGGGTTTTCAATAACCAGGACATGGCAGAAGAAAAAAAAAAAAGAAGAGGACTAAAAGCAGAACACCCCAGGTGTGGATGGGTGCCCCCTGCCCCCAACGTGGGGTATGCAGACTTCCAATGAAACTGGGACCTAGTCAGCACACTTACTGCAGGAAAGAGGGACATTGGACGAGGGAAGGCCCTCACTGTCCCCAGAGAGAGAAAGGCTGAACTAAGCATCCTTCCTTTCAGCTCCCAGGAGCTGAAGAAGAGGACTGATGGGGCCTGGGGCTCCCCAGTGCATGCCACAAGGTGCCATCCCAATCTCCCCTGAGGAGCCTCACTTAGAAGTCACATAAAGCCATTTGAATTTTTATTAGATACCGGAGCCACATTCTCAGTGTGGGCACCCTGAAAGGGTCCCCCCCCCCCAAGAGGGGACACATCAAAGGAGGATCAGAAAACAGAGATACTAGGAAATCTCACCCATGGACATGGCCAAGATGAGGCTCCTTTGACATACTAAAACTCATTTTGCTTTGCGGAGGAACTTGCATATCTCTCCCTGTGCTTTTGAGATGTAAATATTCTACCCAGGCTCTCAGGAACCTTCCTCTAGACCATTCTTAATTTCTGAGACTGAAAAAAAAAAAGGCCTTTGTAAACTCAAGCAGAACTATGAGATCTCTGTGTATATGTGGATGTAAGTATGTCTATGTTCATTATAGATATGAAATGTCTTTACATCCAGATAGTATTATCAAAATTAATTTGGGAATGAGCTCTATTTAATAGTCTTAAGGGAAATTGAGTGCTTATATAAATTCCCAGAAATATAAAAGAAACTGCCTAGAATGAATTTAGGGTTTATGTGATCTAGAAAATATTTAATATTAAATCAATATCTAGTTTTGAAGCTAGCTTAAGCTTATTGGTTTAGGGGGTGGAGGGTGGGAAGGGATAGATGGGATTTTAAAATTGTAGAATAGATAAACAAGATTATACTGTAAAGCACAGGGAAATATACACAAGATCTTATGGTAGCTCACAGAGAAAAAAATGTGATAATGAATATATATATGTTCATGTATAACTGAAAAGTTGTGCTCTACACTGGAATTTGACACAACATTGTAAAATGATTATAAAGCAATAAAAAATGTTAAAAAAAATCTTGTTGGTTTAATTAATATAAACACGTCTTTAGAGTCATCAATATTAAGTATAATACTTTTATTGTACCTAGGTTTACTAGAAGTCAAATAAAATTATATCTGTTGCAAAGTTGTCAGCAAGGAAAATAACTTGATATGATGAAACTTTTAGGTAAATTAAATATAAATGAGATGAGGTTTTTTTTTCTTAAGGTAAACTTGTTAGGAGTAATTTCATTTTATGAATAATTAAAAATAGTCTTTCCAGATTTTGGCAACTTGAAACTATATTAAGTTAAATGAATTCACTGGCTATCCAGGTCATTTCAAATAAGATAAAATACTGGAACATTAGTTGCTAAGCAGGTCTAAGTTTACCCACTTTTGTCATCTTACAGGAGGGAAATGGGAAAGTAAAGATGTCTGGCTTTATTAAATGCACATGTTGTAACACATTAAGGGAAGAAATGCTGCTATGAGAAAATGTGTGTTTCTACAGTTAATAGAGTATGTTCATAAGTTTGCCAGCCAGGAAGTACTGGTATGCCAAATAGTTCACAATTACTTGCTTCTTGGTTTTTGCTAGAGATTAGGGGTTTTAAGGGTTAAAATTGTACTATATGTAATTAAAGCTACTAAAATAATAAGGAAAATGTTTCAGTATGCAAGGAAACTAGGAAACATATTTTCAGTAAAAGAAGGTATGAGGAATGGAAAAGTATTTTGCTAAAAGGGAAAAAAGGTAGTTTTGTCCAAGAGCTGGTTGTTTCCAAATGGGAAAGAAAATAAGGGACAAAATAATATGGATACAAAAAGTTAGAAGGTTTGTGGAGAAGGATCACTGAGAAAAGAGTTCCGTACATGGTCAGGATTGGCTTAGATTAGATTAAACATAATGAAGTAAATGAATTTTGTTATTGAAAATAGTCTTAAGCAAGACTAGAATTTGGTTTTCTGTCTCTGCTGGGAAAGCAAAGGTTTCTTACGGTGTTGAGCTGCTTTTGATAATAGCTTATGACTTTCTCTGCCTTTTGAGAGATCTGATTGTAACTTTCTATATTTGCCTATGAGATCTTTTATTGTCACTTTGGTTAAGTGAATGGTTATTTCACAGTGACCTATGATCCTATTTGACCAGGTATTTGGAAAATTTTTGATATTTTTGACAACTTCCCAAATAGCAAATACTAATTGAAGTTCTTTTGACCTCTAGCTAACTTTAAGATTCTTCCAAGGAACCCCGAGGCATCTCTGAGAGAGACTAAATTAAATAGGATTATTTGAAATGTTAAATGACATGGGAAGCATTGTCAAATGAGTGGTAACAAGCCTCCTCAGGTTATACTGTATGGGTAAATATTAATATAGATTTCTAAAAACTATGGGGAACTCCAAAAAATCTGGTATGTCCTTATAAAATATTATCAGTCATAAGTCTAGTTATGGTAACCAAGTTTTTTTGTCAATTGCATTGTGGTCAGGGGTTTAATCATGACTATTAAGTCTTTTGTCATTTATAGATAGTTATTATTTTACTCTGATGTTTTGCAAAAATGCTTCATCTTCAAGAAGATTCACAGGAAGAACTTTTGACAAGTACAGGTTTCTGATAAATTTCAGGTCATACTGTGGAACTGGATAAGAAAATAAAAGTCCTAATGCAAAAGCTGATGGCTTCTTAAGACTATTAACAGAAAGTTTATGTGCTGGAACCTTATGAAAAGTTCCAGCATAGCCAATTTAAAGAGCCTATGTGGCCCATTAACCAGACTTATTTTGCAAACAAATTAGTCTTATTTGTATTTGGTAGAAATGGGGGTAATTTTAGAGGGAACAAGATTATGCTTCAGTGGATATTAAATTCTGGTTTTCTTAACTGAGGTCTATATTTACTGCCTAAGACTCACTTTCAAGATATCTCCTTGCTGTTATGTTATATTATTGTAAAGTTTAATTGAGATATTAAAAGGACCCTTATCAGACCCTTATGCACAAGGAGCTCTGCATTGGACTGGTCTATAGAGAGGAGTGCTGATGCCTTAAGACACCCATAGCAGGAGGAGAAAAAGACAACAGCAGTGGCAGGCAGTTGACCCAAAAATCCGGACCAGAACTCTAAGACCCATTCTACTAATTTAACTGAAGTGTTTATCAAATGTTTGTCTCCTATTAACACTGAAAGTTTCCCCAGGGTTTAGGATGGAAAGGAAATTCTCCGGTGAAATTATCACAGAGTATAACTAACTACTCACAATATGTATCATGGCTTGATTTAAGTCTACTGCTAAAAGCGCATGTATAACGTTTGTGTGACAATTTGGCATGATTGATGACATGTACAGCTTATAAAACACATTTCCCTGTTAACATAACTCTGAACTTGTTCAGTGTGTCTGATTAGCTTTCCCTCAACGTGGATAACTAGGTAAATATATGAACAAAAGGAGGCCTAGCACCAACGGACATGACATGATGGACCCATAGCAGGCAGCAACCACCCTGTCATTAAGGGAAAAATATTCTGACCTATCAAAAGCTTGGCAATCAAAAGGGGAAGTGATAAAAAAAAATTTCCAGTTGAAGTATGGGAAAGTCATTCTGACTGCTACATGATTTAAATTTACATTGACCAGAATGGCCTGTTTTGTGGACTGTTGAACATGCATTGTACCTCTGCTTTGGCCATTGAGAAGAGGCATGCATTTAGAGATAAAAAATAGAGGACATCATCCCTCACATAGCGTGCTTAACAAATTTTACCCAGCAAGCTTTAAAGAGATAATAATCAGGCTGCCAATCAGCTGAATGCAAATGTTTCTCAGATAAAAAATATGGTCCTACAAAACCACATGGCCCCTGATGTCTTAACAGCCTCTCAAAGAGGAACTTATACTATAAAACTTCCCAAATGCTGTTTTCTATACCTGATGAGTCTTCTAATGTGGCTCACCTTATCACGCAAATGAAAAATCAAATCTCTTCTCGGAATGATCCCCTTCCTAGTTTTGGGAAAATATTAGGAAAATGGTTTGGTTTAGGGCGTCCTTGCCTCAAGTCTTTGCTGATGACGTTGCAAAGATGCTGCTAATTTTCTCTCCTGCTGTGTCTCTCCCACATCTGCTAGAATAATGCTATTCAAGCGAGATTCAGACAGTACTTTGGTGGACCCCAAAACTTACCTAGTTCTAGCACTGACAGACTTCCACTCTTCTAACCAGGGAGACTACAACACCCATTCTCAGCAGAAAGCAATTACAGAAGATAGACCTTTAGACTTAACAGTGAAATATATCATGGGGGAATTTTGTAAGCGGATAAGGTAGGGGGGTCTTTTGGCTTGACACCCACCAAGAGGCAAACCCAGTTTTCCAGTAACAGAGAGAACACAACATGTGCAAAAGCATGATTTGTTTCAAGACCTGCAATGCCACATGATATAAGTAAAAGGCATTTATGGAGAAGTGTAGTAGATGAAGATGGAGTGGTAAGAAAGGTTCAGATTAAACAAAGGGCTGATGTTCTAGGCTAGGGAGATTTGGGGTTTATGCTGAAAGCAGTAGAGACCCATTGAAACTCTTTAAACACACAAACAAGGGGATTAGTTTTATGTGAAATTCTGTGTGAAGAATTGGTGGGGTGACAATAAGATTGTTGGTTTTCTATATCTGCTCTATCCAGTAGAACTTACAATGATGATAGAAAAGTTTTATATCTGTGCTGCCCAATCTTATGGCATGTAGCCACTCACAACACCGAGCACTTGAAATACAGCTAGTGCATCTGAGAAACTGAATTTATGCTGTTATTTAATTTTAATAAATTTAAATGTAAATAGCCACATGTGGCTAGTGGCTTCCATATTGGACAGCACCATTATATATCCTTCTCTTCTTTATCTGCATTAATAGAGACCCCAATTTTTTAGCTGGGCACCAAATAAAGATCGCATTTTCTAGCTTGCCTTACAACTAAGGGTGGGCCATATGACTAAGTTCTGGGCAATGGAATGTAAGATGAAGTGCAATGTCTGGGTTACGCCTTTAAAGGTAAAGTTGTACTGCCCTCTCATCCATGTCCCCTTCCCCAAAGACTGAACTGCAATGTGGGGAGTATGTGGCTGAGCAGAACAGCAAGATGGATGGAGATGGGCTCCCATGGCTTTGGTCGAGAGCTGCCATTCTAGCCAGACTTTTGAGCACCAGAGAAGTAAAGTTCTATCTCATTTATGCCACTCTTATTCTGGGCTTCTGTCACATGCAAGTTATCGTATCAGACACTGTGAGTAAAGCCAGAAAGAGAATTACCAGGTGAAATATGATTAGAATAATCCAGCCAAGAAGTGATGAAGGTCAGAACTAAGGTAATGCCGTCAGAGTAAAGAGAAAGAAGCTAATCTGAGAAGGATAAACAGGCTCTTTATACAAAGCCTGAATCTGTGAAAACTCAAGGAGGAATAGAATTCCATCCATGGCTGCTTCTGTGGGCATTAAGTTAAACTCACAATGCAGTACCATTTAAAAATAGAAATCTAATGAGTAAAGAGAAACAAAAATAGGACACACATTCTTCTCCAGACCCAGCTCAGACTGGCTGCAATATAGATATAATTAAATCAACGAAGTACCTTGACCTATTCAGAAACTGAGAAATGTTTGTATTTTGGACTAAGGGAGGGCAAGCTGAGAACTAACGTATGGTACAAATTATAGACTAATTTAAATATGTGTACTTTGTGCCTATAGATCACCAATTCTACGTCAACAAAAACATTGATGGCAAGTCTTAAATACGACTCAGTGGAAAAATGAGATTCATTTTAAACTGCAGCATGTCCATTGCTTGTGAACAATTTCCTAAGAGTTAATGATATTTTAAGCAAGTTAAACAAGTTTCCTAGTCCCCTTTTTTTTTTTTAACATTGAAAGTTTGCATCAAAAGCTCCCTCCCCTCCTTTTTTTTTAAATGGAGTTACTGTGGTTTGAACCCAGGACCATGCACATGCTAAGCACATGCTCTACTGCTGAGCTAAACTCACCCCTGCCAAAAGCCCTTTGTTCACACACAAGTTGTAAAAAATTCTGGTTGGATGCAGTTTGATTATGAAAGATCTTATAGTATTTTGAATTAATAAAGAAATGGTCCCCTATGCTATACAACCCAAGCCCCAGGGGGCAGAAGTTGTCTTTAACTATGCAAGCCAGTTGTGTTTTATCTGCAGGGTGCCAGAAAGGCTGGCAACAAAACTAGACCTAACCATCTAGATCCAAGATAGGAAGCAAAGTAGGATAAAGGTCCCCAGTTTCATTGCCTTGGTTTATCTCTGTGCTTGTTTCAAGACTACTTGGTATTTAGCAGAGATATTTTGCAGCTATCCTTTGAGAGATATTTGCTTTGAGAGATATACTGTGGTCAACTGCACCAAACCAGCTGTGACTTGACCACAGGAATGCACCTGTGCAGATGAAATCTGGAAGCATCTGAAAGCAGCTTTTGCTTCATTACCGTGTTAAGATCCCCATCCAAAGAGGGGATTTGTACTCGGCTAGGGACAATCTGTGCCATGTACAAGGGGGCCTGAGGGCCTGTGTATGCCATCTGTTCCTGGAAAGCTCTGTTTTTTTTTTCAGCTTCTGATGTTGCACCTGCCTCTTACCCCTTAAAATTCCCCCCCCCCCCTTTTCCTCTCTTCATGGAGAAGTTATCTTTAGAGTTTGAGCTCCTCTTCTTCACTCTCTGGCATTGAATAAACATCTGTCTTGCTAGCACCAAACTCAGTTTCATAATTGACAGCATGACCCTGAGCAGGAAAGAACTCCTTGACCACCAGGCCAGGGGCTTTGATACAGTTAGAGCTCCAAGGTTGGGGGTCAGGGTTGGGGCTCACATTTAACTTGTTAACAGGACGACTATTTTTGTTAAGCACAATTTCCTGTGCCAGGCACTTTTGAAAGGCAAGAACTACAAAGAGCTTTGGGCACACAAGGATTTCATTCAAATCCCTACACTTAGAGACCAACACTCTGTGGCTTCCAGCAGCCCAAGGCCATGTTCCTGGAATGACCCAGCCTCCTTCTGCGTTCCTGTTGGAAAAGCTTAGTAGTGGTTGTGTCGACTGGAAAAAATGCACAGCCTAAAAGTTGAGAATTATGTTTTGTTCAGCGGACTTAAGCCCAGGAGACAGCTTTTCAGATAACTCTGAGGGACTAGTCTGAAGAGGTAAGGGAGGAGCCAGGATATATAGAAGTTTTTGCATAAACAGAACAAAACAAAAATAAACAAAACAAAACTAGGGTAGTCAGAATATCAAAACATTGCTGCTAATTAAAGGAAAACAAACATCTCAGGAGAATGAATTTAGTGCTTTTCTATGTATGGGAAGGTGCAAGAATCTGGGCTCACTGAAATCATTCCTTTGATATGTACCTTAACTATCTAGGACCAGTATCTTGTTTTTCTCCCTCTTGAATCCCCTCTGGGTGCACAGCTACAGTGGCCGATGGCTTGATGGCCTCAACATCCTTCATCGACAGTTAGTTGTTTATTTGTCATTTATCTGAAATTCAAATTCAACTCAACTGAGCGTCCTGTGTTTTATCTGCCAGCCTACCTCAGGGCTCCTGTGTCTCAGGACCCTCCCAACTCCCAAACTTAATAAAGCATCAACTATCTCATAATTTATTTATAGTAAACTTGGATTATGTCTGTATGAGTTCCAAAAGGAAGACTATGATTTAGTGAGTTTTGTGGTTTTGATGAGACACTAAAAGTTTCTGAAGTTGGGAAAACCCCACAAAATGATATTTATGAAGGAGACATGATTCATTTACAAACAAACCCATCAAAGAAATTACACTAAATTCAAAACCCCTCTGTGTCTTGTATTACAAGATGCAATTGATCTTAATTGTATCAGAGAATCACACAGTTGGCTGGGTTCTCAAGCTAATATCTATCTGGCCCATCTCTTTGTGGCCAGGCAAATTTCTCTCCAACAATCAATTAGGGTCCCCTAGACAGCAGTCACAGACACCCCTTCATTGTAGGTGGGGAGGAGGCCGTTTCGGCCCAAGTTGGCAGAGTAGGTAAGCTTTGGTGAAGCAGAGAAACAGAGGAAGACTAAGCGCCAAGCCCATGGAGAGCCAGCCCAGGAGGGTGTTTCTGCTCATGAATAAAAGAGCAGAGGAAAAACAGATCATCTTACTGATAAAGAGACTGGTGCTTCCAGAGTTGACTCAATGAGAACAAAGGAATGTGAGTATTTTCTGGCAATAACTGTGACTTTGTAAACAGAGACACGAGTAAGGGAAATGCGATGGTGATAACATTACTGTGTTCCTTTACTGACTAGCCCAGCACCACTGATAAAAGCCATAATTTACACCCAAGCCCTAAGGAACGCTAAGCTTAAAAAAAAAGTTCCATATTTGCACAGCCTCTTCACCTACTCTGTCTTAGTGAAGCTGCAGTCACGATTCTTGGCTAGAGGCAGGAGGTAGGGCAAATGTTTTGTTATTAGCTGTCCCCTCCCCCGCACACTTGCTAAATGAAGCTGTTGAAGTTCAAAGACATCAAGGACCAGTTCAAGGTCACACAGGTTATAAGACGGCAGAGATGGAACTCCAACCACGTCCTCTGACTCTGAGTAAGGAATTATTTCCTGAGCTGGAGGGCCTGCAGAGTTGGAGTAGAGCCGAGCTGGGGGCCGGGCAATAACTGTGACTTCTGAGTCCACAACTAACTGTGTTTCAATGCGGGAACACACAGGATTTGAGCACGTGCACACGAGTTCTTGTCACTGCAAAGTCCCCCTCGATTTAGCTCACACAAAAGTCAGTTTATCATAAGCAGCCGGGTTACAAAATCCTATGGCAGGAAACACAATATTGCCAAGCCCCTGGGAATTTTACAGCTGCCGGGAAATGAGGTCTATCTGTGACTTCATCATCTTTTATTTACATTCTCTTTGACCCTCCTCCCTCCCTGCTTGCTTTGTTTTCCTCCGTAGACCGCCTTCCTCCACTTACTCCTTGTCTTGTCCATGACCTTCAAAGGGGTGCCCCATCTCTGGGTCTTCAGGACATTTTGTCCCACCCTGCCCCGTCCTGGGGAAACAAATATGTCAGCACAGAGGTTAGGGAACAGACTCTAGAGAAAGATTGCTCGAGTTTGACTCCTGCTTTATCATGTAACTTCTCTGTGTCGTTTCCTCATCTACAAAAGGGAGCTAATAATGGCTTTGAACTCACGGAATACTGTGAGGAGTAAGTAAGATACTGTCCTTAAATACACAGCCTAGTCATGGCACACAGTACATGCTGGATAAATATAGCTATGTTGTTTTTATTGTTACAGAAACTCTGGTGTTTATAGCTCCTGGTTGAATACTTGCTCCAAGTCCCAATCTGACATTCTCAGTGGAAGAGCCATTGACTGAACTCATCTTGTTATGTGAGGCTACACGTAACCAGGCTTCCTGTGAATTGGCTGCCCTGATCCAATTAACCCAGGCTGGAGGGTGGACTACGGCAGAACAAATATAGTTGACTCATCCACCACTTCATCAGGGGCTGAAGGGGAGGCAGCTCTCTTAGAAGGGGGTGTGAAAGTAGCCAGCCCCTGAAAGATACCTAATACCAAGCACGTGTGAGAATTTGTTCTGACAGTGAAGATCTAATTTTAATAAGTGGTTGCAGCCCCTGGGTTATAGCCACCCGCTTTTCCTTTCCCCATTTGGTCAAGATAAGGAATTCTTCCCCATCTCCATTCCACTTATACTTTCCAACATCCCAGCAATTCACAGACCCCACTCATATTTGTCAAATGCCTGCAGTGTATAAGGCACGGTAGCCTGCACTGTGTGTATTGTGAAGATGGTGGTGGTGGAGCCCGGTCCAAGGATGGTGTAAAGACCAATAAGGAGCAATTTCTGTCTATGCAGGTACTTGAAACCTCGTGGGCTTCACAAAATAACTCTAACCCAAGAGCATATATGATAAATATGATAATGGGGGCAAAAAGTGTTTATGCTACAGAGAGGGTAGATACATTCTGTCTGCTGGGGCTTTAAAGAAAGTCTTTGTGGAGAAAAAAAAACAAACAAGTGGAACCTAATTAAACTTACAAGCTTCTGCACAGCAAAGGAAACTATAAGTAAAACAAAAAGACAACCTACAGAATGGGAGAAAATTTTTGCAAGTGAAACCGACAAAGGCTTGATCTCCAGCATATATAAGCAGCTCATACGACTTAATAAGAAACAACCAAACAACCCAATCCAAAATTGGGCAAACAACCTAAACAAGCAATTCTCCAAGGAAGAGATACAAATGATCAGTAGGCACATGAAAAAATGCTCAATATCACTAATTATGAGAGAAATGCAAATCAAAACTACAATGAGGTATCACCTCACACCAGTCAGAATGGCCGTCATTCAAAAATCCACAAATGACAGATGCTGGAGAGGCTGTGGAGAAAGGGGAACCCTCCTACACTGCTAGTGGGAATGCAGTTTGGTGCAGCCACTGTGGAAAACAGTATGGAGATTCCTCAAAAGACTAGGAATAGATTTACCGTATGACCCAGGAATCCCGTTCCTGGGCTTATATCCAGAAGGAACCCTACTTCAGGATGACACCTGAACCCCAGTGTTCGTAGCAGCACTATTTACAATAGCCAAGACATGGAGACAGCCTAAATGTCCATCAATGGATGACTGGATAAAGAAGAAGTGGTATATTTATACAATGGAATACTACTCAGCCATAAAAACTGACAACATAATGCCATTTGCAGCAACATGGATGCTCCTGGAGAATGTCATTCTAAGTGAAATAAACCAGAAAGAGAAAGAAAAATACCATAAGAGGTCACTCATATGTGGAATCTAAAACAAACAAACAAACAAACCAACAAACAAAGCATAAATACAAAACAGAAACAGACTCCTGGACATAGAATACAAATTTGTGGTTGCCAAGGAGGTGGAGGGTGGGAAGGGATAGACGGGATTTTAAAATTGTAGAATAGATAAACAAGGTTATACTGTATAGCACAGGGAAATACACACAAGTTCTTATGGTAGCTCACAGAGAAAAAAATGTGACAATGAACATACGTATGTTCATGTATAACTGAAAAATTGTGCTCTACACTGGAATTTGACACAAAATTGTAAAATGATTACAAATCAATTAAAAAAAAAAAGAAAGTCTTTGTGGAGAAAGTCGTTTGGCCTGGTTGGTAAAAGATGAGAAGTTATTTACCAATAAATGTGAATGAAAAGTATTTTATATACAGATTAAATAAATATCATGAATAGATTTGTAGAGATTAGATGTAGAGTCCACTAAGCCCACAGTTAATGGCCTGGTTTGGTCTGAGTATAGGTTATTTAGTCAGTGGGGAAGAATGTGTTACGTGTATAGAAACGTTGGCATCAGATTGTGATGGACTTTGATGCCAAGCTAAAGAGCTGACACTTAATTTTACAAACAAGTAGAACCTATAAAAAGAAAAGTCATAAAATATCCATCATCTAATTTTGTTTTTGTTTTATGTTGTTCTTGTTTTGTTGACTGTATGTATCGTAGAAGCATGTCCATTTAAGTGTATCTTGTCGCCAGCTCCTAGAAGACAGAAATTATACAGTAACTCATGTAGCCTAAGAATTCACCTTTGTACCTGCCGGGGGCTAATCTAAGCACTTGACTTGTATTATACCCTCATAGTAACCCTCTGAGGTAGGCATTATTATCTTCATTTAATACAATGAGGCTGGCACTGAGCAGAAAGCAACCTAGATAAGGTAATGTCCTGGAAAGTCGTAAAACTGATACATGAACCAGTTGCCAAAACACAGCCTCCTTATTAAGCTTACTGAATTGAGACTGGAGGACAGAGTTTTGGATGAAGTAGAAGAGGCAGCTTTATTTCTTTGCTGGACAACGGAGGTCAAGTGGGCTAATGCTTCCAAGACTGTGAGCCTGCTGAGGAGGGGAGGTGTGGGCAGGGGGTGGTTTATAGCAAAAGTTCAAGGAACAGGCCTAGTTTCCATAGAGATCACATACAGGGCAACAAATTGTTGCAAAGTTGTTCTTGTTTTTGCATATGCAGTGATCCCTTTGCCTTTGTTGGGTATGAAGTTCACCTCTGCTTTGGGATTCTTTTTAAAAAAAATTTTGGGGTGTGGGGGGAGGTAATTAGGTAGGTTTGTTTGTTTGTTTGTTTATTTATAGAGGAGGTACTGGGGATTGAACCTAAAACCTTGTGCATACTAAGCATCTGCTCTACTACTTGAGCTATATCCTCCCCACCCCTGGAATGCCTTTAATATGTTTGTACCTAGAACAAAGGATGCATAGGAAGGGGGCCCATGGAAAAGAGCTCTAGAGAAAAGCTTGTGAGATTTAAAGTCAGGTTGATAAATGCTTTTAGCTTTTTAAGCAGGCTGAGGCCTGGGATCTCCTGCTGCAGGCTGAGGCCTTCATCTCGAACAACAGGATACAAGGAAACCACAAGGGGCCAAAAACAACTGCAGACATGCACAGTTGGGGCAAGTTATGAACAACAGATGCATAGAACACCCAGCTGTCATTTCCAAGGTGTCAGGTTCAAGAGGAGAGCACTGGGATCAAAAGTAAGATGCTAAGCATGATCCCTGAATGCAGCACCATGAAGGGGTTGGGCAGACCACCCATGCTTCCCTCCTCTCCAGCCTAACCTTGGTTGGCAAGAGCATGAGAAAAACTCTTTAAACCATTATACAGTCAAGCAGCATCGCAGATATCAGATGGTCACCGATGACAATAGTGTCCTGCACGGTTACAAACCCAGGCATACTGCTGTGTCACACTGCATCTTGCTAGCTATGAAATCCTTTTGCAGCAAAACCTGATCTAGACTAAACAACAATTCTGGGCTTTGAGGAAAACAATTTATTGCAAACTATGCAAAAGGGAACACTTTTGATAATCATAAAGAGATGACATGCAGGAGGCCTAGTTATCTATGGCCTAATTATCTATGCGTGGCCTTTCTCTGCATCTGAGAAATAAAAAAATGCAGCCTTGACCCAGACTTGGGCTGTGGGAGAAGATCCCTGCCTCAATCAAAAACCAGAGAGCAATTCTCCAAAGGACTTCAAGCCCTGAATAATTTATGTAGTGACTCATTCTTCCCTTACATGAAGCTTTTACTTTCAAACCAAAAGAACAAACAGAAGCACAGGTGTTTTCTTAGAATCACCCAACATCAAAGTTGGAAGGACTTTTAACTGCTGCTGGTTCCTCATCCTCACTCCGAATTCAATTCTTGGGTCCCCCTCTACCAGGGTACCATCTGGGTCAGCAGTTGGAAGCCCCTTTTTCTACTATTCCACACTTGCTGGGTGATGCTACGTATGAGATATTCCACCTCTGCTAATGAGATAAGACAGTTAGTGGGCTGTGTGCAATTCCTGGCACTAACTTCATGCCACGTCTTTTTCTTTCACTCAGAGTGAATCAATAATGCAAAAGAGTGACGAGGGATGCTGTTACAGAGACAGGCTTGATTATATTCTAAAATGTAATTTTCAAGTCATTCATTTGCAAAGGTTGGCCATTTAACTCCTAATAAGCAAAATTAGTAGGAACACCCTGCTCAGTGGTTGTTGATACATAGATTTTGTGCATGAAAAGTGCTGATTTCACCAGTGGTTGAAATCATCCAGTGACAGGGAGTTCACCATTTCTGATGGGAGCCCATGGCAACTTTGGACAGTTTTACTGTCAGCAAATTCTTCCTTTTATTCAGTTGGAAAATGTCTCTAACTGCAACCAGCCCTTTACAGCACTGGGAAATCCCTTTCTCTTCTGCACTGCATTTTCTCCTAGTGTTCTGAGAACCTATTCTGAACTTACACCGTCCTCTTGAAGTCCTTTACTCCACTTGCGTTTCCTACACTCAGCAGATGACCTTCCCTGGTTCATGCTAAATGCTCAGGAAAGTGTTTGCTTGGTGAATAGCTCTTCCTCTATAAAACAATTGACATAAATGCCCCAACTTCTAGCTTCCCTCCTAATAATGATTTTTAATTTTAGCTATATATCAGAGTTACCTGGAGAGCTTTAAATAAAGTGGATGCTCAGACCACATCCAGACCAATGAAACCAGAACTTTGGGACCAGGTGAGAGTGGGAATCAGGCTTTGGGGTCATTCTTGGGTATCAGTGTTTTTAAAGCTCTCCAGGTGATTCCAGGGTGCATCCAAGGTTGAGAGCTGGTCTAAATTCAATTCTTACTGCTCAAAAGATGGTCCTAGACCACCACCATCATCATCATATGAAAACTGGTTAAAAATTTAGAATCCCAGGTCTCACCTATGAATAAGAATCTGCATTTTAATAAGACACCCTGCTGATTCCTATGCACATTAAAATTTGAGAAGCAGTGATTTGGACCAGACTCTAGAGCAGGAACTAGCAACTAAAATCCATAGGTCAAATCCAGCTCACTGCCTGCTACTGTAAATAAAGTTTTATTAAACAAGCCCCCCACCCCTCATTCTTTTACGTGCTATCTACGGCTGTTTTTGTGTGGAGCTGAGTGGTTGTAACAGAGACCTTACAGCTGACAAAGCCTGATATATTTACTCTCTGGCCCCTTACAGAAAGGTTGCCAACCACTACCTTAGAGGACAAAGTGGTTAAATCCAACTGAAAAAAGCATCTCTGGGCTTTTGTCAGGGCATGGGTGGAGGGCAGGACAAGGTGTATCTGCCCTTATGATGGTGCTGCCCCTTCTGAGGACAATCCTTCGGTGTATAGGTCTTTCATATGCACTTCCTAGGGTTGTCCTGCCAAAACAAGCCTGTTATCTCTAATAGAATTCATTCTGGATCTGTTCTCCAGAGAAACAGATGGGCTGGCACAAGTCTATTCTCAGAATCACGCTCAGACACAAGCAGACATTTGATGTCATTTAAATGATGTTGCCGAAATCTTTTGACTAATGCAATATTACTGAGTCTCTACTGGAAAAACAAGACAGCACGAGTCAGGAAGATGAGCTCTTGCGTCTGGCAATCAGGATGATCTCCACACTATTTGCTCCCAAAGATAAGAAGGTTTCTTCCCCACCCCCACCCCTTATCGGCTTGATTATATCTTTTTACAAATGTGTGTCTTTCACATTAATCAACTACTGGCCTAGTAGATAGAATTTACTTGGTTTGCCTTGGACAGGGGCACTTGGAGCCAACCTGCTGTCAGGAGCACACTTTTGCAAGGTAGCTAGCTGGAGCAGCCTGGGTTCCAACCTTTTGTCTATAATCATGGACCAGAGAGAAGCTAACTGGCTCATGGCTTTGGAGATCTATGACCTTGCTCCAGCGGACACTGTACAGCATTGCTTCTCAAACTCAAATGTACTAGAAATCACCCAATCAGTTTGTTGATTGCAGATTCTGACTCAGTAATTCTGGAGCTGGGCCTAAGAATCAGCATTTTCCAGCAGGGTCCATGTTGATGATCCTGGGGTCATGCCTTGAATTATAAGAAGCTAAGGTGGGGCTTGCCAAAACATGGCCTAAAGCCCCATGTGCCTGCTTTCTGTTTTTGTAAATAAAGTTTTATTGGAATCTAATCATCTCCTTCATCTCACTTCTTGTCTGTGGCTGCCTTCATGCTGCAACAGCAGAGTTGAGCAGTTATGACAGAGGCTATCTGGCCTGCCACGCCAAAGGGAGAAAGTTTGCAGCACTGATTCCCCAAGTGTGGTCCAAGGAAGGCCCACATTCGTGTCATTTGGAGAGTTTGTTACAAATGTTAATTCCCAGTGTCATCCCAAACTGCCTCCTAAGACAGTCTGGGGCGGGTCTGACAAGCCCCACAGCTTTCAAGCTGCTCAGGTGATGCTGACAGGCCACACTTTGATGAGCAAGATCATCACCTGCATTGCTGAGGGAACCTGTCAGAGACATCGCTGGGGAGGGGAGGACCTGTGCCTGGCGTAGGATGCATTTCTCTAAGGAACTCACACTTCATTAGATGCATACATCTGGGTCTTGCTGAGGCTCTTTGAGCCCTGCTGTCTCTTTCCAGACATCAAAGTCCCGAAGAAAGGTGGAATATTAGAATCACGGTTTTGGGTGGGTCCTCAGGAAGCTGCCTCCAAAGTGGACATGTGTGTGCTGGAGGTTCTTGAGGGAGTGGTCTTGGATTAACACCTGTGGAAGGGAAGGTGGGAGGGGAGGAAAGGGAAGTGAGATTATGGGAGGAGAGCCTAGGCTGAATTTGGTCTCAAAGGAGTCTTAGCCGACCCCTTGGGAAGCTCTGAAGCTGAGACAGCCCTTCAGATTTGTCCCCAGATAGGATGAGGAATCAGACCTTTGTGACCCCCAAACCCTCCACAGCAGCCCTAAGGATGGGGTGTGTCAATGGGACTGGACAATTCCTGAAGATGCCTGAGATTTGTAGGCTGTCTCCCCAGCAGTCCCAGCAGCTGGGGAGACAATTCCTTTTTATTCTGGAAGGGGGATCTGGAAAGTGCCTCACAACCTCCACTCCATATGTGTCATTTGTACGAATGGCCATTACCATCTACTGGACTCCCATTAGGTGCTGAGTAGAAACTTCACTTATTTCACTCTCACTGTGCCATTAGGAGGTTGGAATCATTAGCTTACTCTTAAAGATGGCAAAACAGAGACTCAGACAGGTTAAGTAAATTTCCCAGGGTCCCACAGCAAGTAAAGGATGAGACGGTGATTCTAATCTAGATTTGCTGACACCCAAAGGTCACGATTTTCCATTAAACCAGCATTTCCCCGTTTGCATTCCTCAGAACGGATGTTGGTAAGTGTTGCATAAAAGGAAGTTTTTTTCCGAA
Source organism: Vicugna pacos (assembly GCF_048564905.1). Lineage (NCBI taxonomy): Eukaryota > Metazoa > Chordata > Mammalia > Artiodactyla > Camelidae > Vicugna > Vicugna pacos. The sequence goes on along the minus strand of NC_133002.1, from coordinate 19,024,352 downwards.
AGACTGTATGGTCAAATAGCTTTTGGAAATCTTGCACTAAATATAAACAGGTTTCTTTCTCAGAACCTGTAATGTATCAATGCAAAATATGAATCTCTGAGTCAGTAATATGCATTATTCCCCAATCTTATTTAAAAATGAAATTGTTTGGTAGCAGAATGTATATGGACCACTTTTGGGGGTGTGATGCTTTACCTGAACCAGTCTCCTTTCAAAGTCACCTTCTGCTGGGGGTATGGAAAGATTTGCCCTGAAAGCAGGCAGCCCAGGGTAGCTCCCCCACCTTCCTCCACCACCCTCTTTCCAAGAAGCCTTTCACAGGACTTTCCTGCAGAAGGAATGGAATGTAGAGTTTACACTTTGTTGCCTTTGGTCCTGATTTAGAAATACTGGTGTCAGATGACCCAGGCAGAGGGAGGGAGGTCAGCCTCTGAGCCAAGGATGGCAGAATCTTGTTTGTGGGGCAAGGACGTTCCGCATTCCCTCCCGAGCCTGGCAACCAGCAAGGTCTAGTTCCCACGGTTGCTGGCTGTGGGTAGAGAAGGGACTCCCCCTACTCTGCTGGGCTCTGGGTTTAGTGCCACATCTTGAAGTCAACAATATACCCAGTATATATCTTTAAAACTAACAATGGCAACAAACAATACTGGCACCTTAAATCCCTTCCAATAAAATTTGAAATGCCTCCATTTACCATAGATATATGTATGTACATACATATACGTATATATTTAGTGTTTGTGTGCAATAAATGTAAAAAATCAATGCAAAATTACTTTTGCTAAAAAAAAATGTTTTTTCCTGAGTTAGCAAATGCTGAGGAAGCACTCCAAGGGGAAGCCGGGGTGAGGCTGGTGGCAGCAAGATGCGTGGAAGGTGGGCAGGTGGATGAGATAGCAGTTCTTCTCATCGTGGGTTCTGGAATCGTCGTCTGTATTGTAGTTGGCTTGGAGAGTTCCACCGAAATTTGAGGGTAACTGCAGACCTGTGTGTAATTTGTAGAACTCAAACCCATTTGACAATTCAGGTAGAGGATTAGAATCTATATCACCTCTAAGCACTTGGAGAAGTTGGCCTTGCTCATTCTCACTGAACTTGAGATGGAAAGGCTCTTTGACTGGTCAGTTTTGGAGACTAAAGGGGTTTTAGCAGAATTCTTCTGCTCTCCACTTACCCATCAATCAGTTCCTGACCGTCGGTAGTTTAAGATATACATAGTGCATTTCCTACTGTTGATGGAATATGAAGTGAGGAAGTGGAAAAAGGCTGGGACTGAGCCTAGCATTTCAGACCATTTCTGACCTCAGAGACAGGCCTGCAGTTTAAAGTCCCCCTACCATGCCCCGCTGTGTGAACCTTGAAGCTCTTGCCTCAGATCTCCAGGGGTGTCTACATTTGATTATCAGATAAACAGACTCTTGGGGTAAAAAAGAGGTCACAGAGCGGCCACGGAGGACACTGTTTTAATAGAACCATAAAACTTTAGAAGGGAAGTGATTTGCTCAGCCCTGAGGAACTTTGCTTAAAAAAAATTCCATAATTGAACAGAATAGAACAGATTGGTTGTGAAATTGACTAGCCTAAGGTCTGGTTTACAGCAAGGCTAAGTTGGAAAGAATCTTACACGTTTTGTGGCCAAACTCTTCATTTCACAAGAAAAGGGCCCAGAAAGGTAAAATTACATCCCCAAGTCCCCCAGCTATTAGCTGCAGAGGTGGAATCAAAGGCCAAGTGTGCTGAGCCCACCTGACTGTTTCCCTTTCCTGCTGTCAAAACAGAGCAAGTTAACCCCTAAAATTAAAAATGGAACAAGATTCTGGCAGAATTTAGGTCATTTTATTAAACAGCTTCCTAAGAGATGGAGTTCTAGCTGTATCAGGAGCTGCATTAGTGAATGTTTAAGGGGTGAAAATGGAAGACGTGAGTTGCCTGCGTCAGGAGAGCACTAAATAATTTGGAATTCAGGTGGTTTTCATCTCGAACTTGCATCATGTCTGTTTTTGGCATTTACTGTAAGTGGAAAATTCACTGTCAGGAATTGGCCTTGAAATGGCCCCATGTTCTTTCCTTGAGAGAGCTGTACTGTATAATTGGATATGTTCCTCATCGCTAAAGTGAGAATATTAGAACCTATCTATTAGAGATATTGTGAAAATTAAATGAGCTGCTAATATAAAGTCAGAGAACACTGCCTGGCACATAGCACACACTCCGTAAACATCACTTATGCTTTCTTGTTGTTGTAATTTTGACTTAGATTTTTTAAAAATAAATTTTAATTTAAAAAAGTCTTGATATATAGAAAAGTTTAGAGAATAGTACAATAATCACCCAAGTCCCCAACACCCAGAGTTAACAACTGTTAAGATTGCCATATCTCAGCCAGCATAGTACTCAACAGTGAAAAACTCAAAAGCTTCCCACAAAAATCTGGGACAAGACAAGGATGCCCACTATCACCACCCCTATTCAACATAGTCCTGGAAGTCCTAGCCACAGCAATGAGGCAAGAGAGAAAAATAAAAGGGATACAAATTGGAAAAGAAGAGGTCAAAGTGTCACTATATGCCAACGACATGTTACTATATATATAGAAAACCCTAAAAGGTCCACACAAAAACTACTAGAGCTGATCAAAGAATTCAGCAAGGTAGCAGGTTACAAGATTAACGTTCAAAAATCAGTTGCATTTCTTTACACTAACGATGAACCAACAGAAAAAGAAAGTAAAGAAACAATCCCCTTTAAAATAGCACCCAAAGTAATAAAATATCTGGCAATAAATCTAACCAAGGAGGTGAAAGAATTATACACAGAAAACTATAAACCATTGATGAAGGAAATTAAAGAAGACTTTAAAAAATGGAAAGATATCCCATGCGCTTGGATTGGAAGAATCAATATTGTTAAAATGGTCACAACTCCCCAAGGCAATCTACAGATTTCATGCAATCCCTATCAAATTACCCAGGACATATTTCACAGAACTAGAACAAATCATAATAAAATTTATATGGACCCATCGAAGACCTAGAATTGCCAAGGCATTACTGAAGAGAAAGAAAGAGGCTGGAGGAATAACTCTCCCAGACTTCAGACAATACTATAGAGCTACAGTGATCAAGACAGCATGGGATTGGTACAAAAACAGACATATGGACCAATGGAACAGAATAGATAGCCCAGAAATGAACCCACAAACTTTTGGTCAACTAATCTTCAACAAAGGAGGCAAGAATATACAATGGAATAAAGACAGTCTCTTCAGCAAATGATGTTGGGAAAACTGGACGGCACCATGTAAAACAATGAAGCTAGAACACTCCATTACACCATATACAAAAATCAACTCAAAATGAATCAAAGACTTAAACATAAGACAAGATACAATAAACTTCCTAGAGGAAAATATAGGCAAAACATTATTTGACATACATCTCAAAAATTTTCTCCTAGAAGAAATAAAAGCAAGAATAAACAAATGGGACCTAATGAAACTTACAAGCTTCTGCACAGCAAAGGAAACTATAAGTAAAACAAAAAGACAACCTACAGAATGGGAGAAAATTTTTGCAAGTGAAACCGACAAAGGCTTGATCTCCAGCATATATAAGCAGCTCATACGACTTAATAAGAAACAACCAAACAACCCAATCCAAAATTGGGCAAACAACCTAAACAAGCAATTCTCCAAGGAAGAGATACAAATGATCAATAGGTACATGAAAAAATGCTCAATATCACTAATTATGAGAGAAATGCAAATCAAAACTACAATGAGGTATCACCTCACGCCAGTCAGAATGGCCGTCATTCAAAAATCCACAAATGACAGATGCTGGAGAGGCTGTGGAGAAAGGGGAACCCTCCTACACTGCTAGTGGGAATGCAGTTTGGTGCAGCCACTGTGGAAAACAGTATGGAGATTCCTCAAAAGACTAGGAATAGATTTACCGTATGGCCCAGGAATCCCATTCCTGGGCTTATATCCAGAAGGAACCCTACTTCAGGATGACACCTGAACCCCAGTGTTCGTAGCAGCACTATTTACAATAGCCAAAACATGGAGACAGCCTAAATGTCCATCAACAGATGACTGGATAAAGAAGAAGTGGTATATTTATACAATGGAATACTACTCAGTCATAAAAACCGACAACATAACACCATTTGCAGCAACATGGATGCTCCTGGAGAATGTCATTCTAAGTGAAGTAAGCCAGAAAGAGAAAGAAATATACCATATGAAATCGCTCATATGTGGAATCTAAAAAACAAAAACAAAAAAACAAAGGATAAATACAAAACAGAAATAGACTCATAGACATAGAATACAAACTTGTGGTTGCCAAGGGGGTGGAGGGTGGGAAGGGATAGACAGGATTTTAAAATTGTAGAATAAATAAACAAGATTATACTGTAAAGCACAGGGAAATATACACAAGATCTTATGATAGCTCACAGAGAAAAAAATGTGACAATGAATATATATATGTTCATGTATAACTGAAAAATTGTGCTCTACACTGGAATTTGACACAACATTGTAAAATGATTATAAATCAATAAAAAATGTTTAAAAAAAAGATTGCCATATCTGCTTTCCCTGCCTATAGGTACATGTGTGTGAATGTGTGTGCTTTGTTTTGCTAAACCTTTTGAAAATATGTTCAATGTCAGTCATGACATTTCAGACTTACATATCTCAGCACGCATGCCCTGAAAAGAAGGATGGTTTCCTTCATATTATATCCTTATCATAATGAGGATACAAATAATAATTCCCTAATAACTGACTTCCAGCTCATAACTGGATGTTCTTTTTTTTTTTTTAATTGAAGTGTAGTTGATTTACATTGTTAGTTTCAGGTGTACCGCAAAGTGATTCAGTTACACATACACATACACATACACATAAATATTTTCTTTTCATATTCTTTCCTATTAGTTGCATAACTGGATGTTCTTAATTGCCAGGATCTACTGAGGGCTCACATAATACATTTTGGCTTTATATTTCTTAAATTTCCCCTAATCTAGAACAGAAGCCCCCTCCTGCTTTCCTATGGAATCAATGTTTTGCAGTAAGAAGGCCAACTGTCTTGAGGTATGTCTTGCATTTTGTCTTTATCTAACTGTGGTGTAGTTTAACTTATTTCTGTCTTGCATTTTCCCTATAAGTTGGAAACTAGGCCTGAAGGCCTCCTTATCTTCAGGATAAATATTTGGGGCAAAAACACAGTGCTTCCCAGGTTGTGTTGGCACTTCGTGTTATGTCACTTTTGTAGGCACATAGTGTCAATCGTGTCCTTAGCTATTATTCTTACTGAGAAGGGATACAGTACTGAAACCTTCTTCAGTGGTCCTTGATTAACATGACCAGGATGGGGGTGGGTAATAGCTCAATGGTAGCTCAATGGTTCAGCCCCCAGTACCCTCATTAAAAAAAAAAACAACAACCCAGGACATGGTACCAAAAAAGCAGGGTTAAACTCTATGTGTCATGGTGGTAGCAGGTGAGGGAGGGACCACCACCACCACCAACAACAACAACAACAACTGAATCCCCGATTGCCATTAGAGACTTTGGATCATTCTGTATGTGGGCTGGTCGTATAGAGTGTTTCCTGTGAGGTTTGGGATTAACTTTTCAAAATTTAATTCAATTAATTAAATATTTCCAAATATTGCTGTTGGCCAGATATTGTGCCAGACACCTGGGATGGGAGACAAAGCTGAACCTGAGAGTCACAGTCTAAGTGACTTCTCGAAGTTCTCTCAACAGCGGCTAAAGGGAATCACCATTTGTACTCCCATTGAGGACATCATTTTAGGCTTTAGGAGCCTAAATAAATAAATAAATTTATTTATTTTCAGTTACTGAATTACTCCCAGACTTCAGATAAAACTGAACCAGAGGAAGGATCACACAGCAGATGAGGACCTCCACACAAGAGGCTTAGGAGGAAGTGGTTAGATAATATTCAGTGAGTGATGAGTTAACGTTCTTTCCACTCACCCAGTCGTCATTTGAAAAGCAACCTCAGGTCAGGAAGTTAGTTTGGGGTAGACATGAAACAATTGCCGTTTCTGCTTTGTCTGGAGATCTGTATTATTACTACCCACTAGGTCTTCTTCACATAATAATAATCATGTGTCAGATAAATGGGTTCAAACCCCCTTTAATGGTTGCATGTTTTTGGACAATTAAACTTGTGGTTTCCAAACATTTTTTTTTTAAGTTGTAGCAAAATCTACGTAACAGAAATTTTGACAGTGTTAACCATTTTTAAGTGTACAGTCTGGCAGCATGAATTGCATTCACAATCTTGTGCAACCGTCACCACTAACCATTTCCAGAGGTTTTTCATCATCTTGTACTGAAGGTCTGTACCCATCAAACAATAACCCCCCTTCTTTCCTCCCTTCACCCACTGGTAACCTCTATTCCACTTTCTGTCTCTGTGGATATGTCTATTCTAGGTCCCGCCTATAAGTGGAATCACACAATGTGCCCTTTTGTGTCTGACTCTTTTCACTTAGCATAATGTCTTAAGCATATTGTCCTTTGAAAAAAAAGGTTTTATTGAAGTATAGTTTATGTACAATATTATATGTTACAAGTGTACAACATAAGTGATTCATAATTTTTAAAGGTTGTACTTCATTTATAGTTATTATGAAATATTGGCTATATTCCCTGTGTTGCAAAATACATTTTTTTAAAGTTAATTAAAAATTAATTACAGTGGTACTGAAGATTGAACCCAGGAACTTGTGCATGCTAAGCATGCACTCTACCACTAAGCTATACCCTCCCCCTGCAAAATATATTCTTACAGCTTATTTTATACATAATAGTTTGTACCTCTTGTAACCCCCCTCCCTCTAGATTGCCCCTCCTTCCTTCCCTCTCCCCACTGGTAAACACTAGTTTGTTCTCTATACCTGTGAGTCTTAAGCATAATGTCTTAATGTCTTAATATCTCATCCGTGTTGTAGCATATACCAGAATTTCCTTCCTTTTCAAGGCTGGATAGTATTCCAGTGTCTATCCATGCCACATTTTGTTTATCCTGCTGTCTGGTCATGGATGTTTGGGAACAATGATAACTGTTTCACAGATAAGGGTAAGATAACCAGGAAAAGGCCTGGAACACAATAGGTGCTCAGTTAATGTTATTTTCTTCCTTTCTCCTTGGTACAAAAGTTCATATATTTCCTCAGCACTTAAGTAAGAGAGTGTGATGAAGAGGACAGGATAATTATTTTCCATTTCCTGTGCCTTTCTCACCCTCTGTTACGGTTTCCCTAATTAATAGCTTGGCCCTTTAAATTATTTATGGGAGGAAGTTTTTCTGAGGATATGCTGGGATGGGGTGGTGGGGGTGGGGGCTGGAGGGGGCGGGATGAGGGTGAAAGACAGAAGCAGGCATCCAGTTGGCTCTGTGTTGCTGGTCCCAAGGGCACTTGTTACCTGAATGATTTGCTGACTTTTTCCAAAACAGCAATAGAGCTCAGAGTCGAGATAGAGATCTTTGAAACTTGACTCTCCTTATTGCAAAAGCCTCAAGTGTTCAGATCTGGGCCAGCAGGACTGGAAAATGAAGATTTTTATCTCATTTCAATCCTTTTCTTCTCTTCAGGGCAGATGCTTCACCCCAAACTGCAGTAGGAGAGGGCAAAAGGCTGTTTTCCTTCTGTAACTTAGAGGAAAGATGTGTTTCAGAGGATGCTGAGGAAGAACATATTTAATCTTGGATGTGAAGGGGTTCAGAGTATACCACCCCTTAAAATATGCCACTCTGACAAGGGTTATTTTGAGCTGACAGCAGTTGAGAAAAAGCAGACATAAGAAAACATCTCTGCCCTAGCCCTCTCTATATTCAGAAGGGCAGGGTGATTCTAAATCACTGGAGAAAACTCTAGACTTTTATCAGCCCCGAGATGGCACATGGGGAATCTAGGTAACAAATTTTACTAACTAGCCTTGATTGTCCAATGGCTTCCCCCAAATTTACCTTCTCATAATTTGCTACCCTTAAAAACTCAAAATCCTCTCCCTTTTGCTTGTCACTTCTCTACAAATGTATTGTTCGTTTGTTAAGATGCTATATAAATCCAAATTCTAAACCATTCCTTTGGGCTGCTTATCTCTGAATTCTCCTGTGCGTACTTATGGTATATGTGTCAATAAACTTTTGTTTTTCTCCTGTTAGTCTGTATTTTTGCCAGTCTAGTTTGTAGGTCCAATGAACCTGAGATGGGTAAAGGGAAATCGTCTTTTTCCTCCTCTGCAAATTCTTCTTGCAGAATATAAATGGTATAAGAGCTTCTAGAAGCCAATTGCAGTCAGCTTCTCTCTTTAGAAAGCCACGCCCCAGACAGCCAGAGAGACTTGCCTGCCAGGGTCACAAGACAGATTGGTGCAACGTAGGGACTTAGACTCGAATCTCTCATGCTTGGCTGAGCAGTACTCATTGAATAAAACTACCTACCGTATGCAAAGTCTTTTACTGGGCACTATGGAGGAAAAATGAAAAGAAATAAAAGTCATGGTGGAAGGGGGACCCTGGAGAGGAAGAGGGTAATTTGGAGTGAGGTGGTAACTGACATCTGTGGTGGGCTTTGTCGGTGGCGCAATATCATGTACACACAAACACCATGCGGAGAAAAGTGAAGCAATTCTCTGTTTATTGATTCTTAGGAAAGTGTTTATATAGGACATGCACGATGCCTCATATATCATCTAAGTTAATAATCTTAAGCTATTTAGGTCCCCAAGCTCCTGCAGTAAGCACAGGATGTTACATGATTAAGGACAGAAAGTTTGAAAGTTCATCATGAAACTTCATTAAGTAGGCCATCTCTTATCCAGCTGGCTGTGCCTGTCTTAGGTTGTTCTCCTCTGAGGATCTTATCCGTCATTGGCTATCCAGCCATTCATACTGGATACATTAAGTAGGCCATTTCTTATCTAGCCTAGATACATGACATTCCTCACAGCTTGTTTATCAGTTCAGCCCATGGCTTAGTCTCTAGAGCCTTCAGACGGCACCCTACAGGCTTAATGGTGTCCGCCCAAAAGATATGTCCACTTTCTGATCCCCAGAAACTCTGCATATTAACTTCACGTGGTAAAAGATTAAATCTCACTTGATACAGCTAAAAAGATATGATTAAGTTTAGGATCTTGAGATTAGGAGCCTATCCTAGATTATCTAGATGGGTCCTAAATGCAATCAAGGATCTTTACAAGAAAGAAGCAGAGGAAAGTTGAGATGGAAGAGTAAGAGGCAACAGAGACAGAGATTGGAGTGATGTGGTCACAATTCAAGGGTCCCTAGAGCCACCAGAACCTGGAAGAGAGGCAAGGAATGGCTTCCCCTCGAGAGACTTTGGAGGGAATGTGCCCCTACCAACCTCTTCATTTTTGGACTTTTGGCCTCTAGAATGGAAGAGAAGAAATTCCTATTGTTCTAAGACAATTTGTGGCCATTTGTTACAGCAGCCACAGGAAGCTAATGCAATATCTAATCTTTGACCTTGTTTTTCAATTGCACATATTTAATGTACACTTTTGAGGGTTTGAACATATTTTGGACAAGTACTCAGAAGTGGGATTGTTGGATTACATGGTAGTTCTATTTTCAATTTTTTCAGGACACGCCATGCTGTTTTCCATAGCAGCTGTACCACTTTGCAATCCCACCAATGTGTACAAGGTTTCCAATTTCTCCACATCATTGCCAACATTTGCTGTATGTTTTAAAATGATTATTATTGAGCAAAAGTCATTCTAACAGGTGTGAGAGGATACCCCATGGTAGTTTTGATTTACACATCCCTGATGACTAGTGACCTTGAACATCTTTTCATATGTCTGTTAGCCATTTATATATCTTCTTTGGAGAAACGTCTGTTCAAGTTCTTTGCTCATTTTTAAATTGGGTGCCTTTTTTTGTTGGTTTTTGCTGTTGAGTTGTAGGAGTTCCTAGTACATTTTGGATATTAATTCTTTATCAGGTACATGATTTGCAAACCTATTTTCCCATTCTCTACGTTGCCTCTTCAGTCTGCTGATTGTTTCCTTTAATGTGCAGAAGCTTTTTAGTTTGATGCAATTCCTATTCGCCTAATTTTGCTTCTGTTGCTTGTGCTTTGGGTGTCATATCCAAGAAATCATTACCAAGCCCAATGTTATGGGGCTAATCTTTTAACATGTTATTTTTCTTCCTTGTTATCTCTCATCAAGGGATGTGAAGCAAATCCCTAGTTCCCTTTTCTCTATTTGTCTAGTTATGCCTCTCCCTGCCTTGAACAGCAAAGAATGTAGATCTCAAAATGGTAGAATTAGATCACTTAGTCCTTTGGCTCCCCTTTACAGATGAAGTGACTGAGGCCCAGAGGTGAAGTGGCTTGTCTACACTCTAACAGCTGCTTAGTGTGAGCCCAGGCTTAAAACCCAGGTCTTTTGATGCCTGGATTTTACTCTTGGCCTTCTGCTTAGAACCTAGAGAGAGGGAACTTGCAACTGAGTTAGGAAACAGAGGTTCATAACCACAAAAAGACACTATGAGTATAGCACAGATAATGTGCTGAAGCATGTGTAGAGTCCAGACAGTAACTGGAGAGTCCCACAGGCCCTCCTAACAGGACACATTTCTAAGCCACCCACTTCTCTCCATCTCCCCTGGCAGCACCTCACTACTTAAAGCCCCCTAATAGCTTCTTCTTGCTCTTGGACCAGTTTCCAAGTTCCTGATGGTTGCCCACCAGGCCTTACATGAACCAATACCCACCTTCTCCTCAACTTCATTTTCCACCACTGTCTTTTTCCTTCACTAGCCTCCAGCAACACCAGCCTGGCCAGACTTTGACTTTGGAGCAGCCCATGATCCTTCCTGTCTCTGGGCCTTTGCATGAACTCTCTTGTTTGTATAGAATGTTCTCCTCATGGCTCTTCCTGTGGCTGACTCATGTTTACCTTCAAGTTTCAGCTTAGACAGCTCTCCAAAGAGGCCTTAAAAAGTGGGCCCTGGCAATTTCCTCCATACATTTCTTATCAGATGCTGAAGCTATCTTGTTTACTGATTTATTGCCTTTTCGTGCCACTAGAATAAAAAGGCTTTGAAAAGGACCTTGAGAAAGATATATTCTCCAGGCACTTGGAACTGTGCCTGACACCTAGTAGCTATTTAATAAATGTAGGTTGAATGAATGAATTTCTCAGTTTTCCTAAACTGGATTGCCTGAGGAATTGCTATTTATTCCTACAAAAAAAGATTTAAGAGTTTTCGTGTATTCTAGAACATCCACAATGCATATCAAAGGCTCTGAGAAGTTCTAAAGTTAACACTTAAAAAACTCCAGCATTCAGGATGTAGTTTGTAGTTCGGTGCAGTCATTATGGAAAACAGTACAGAGAGTCCTCAAAAAACTAAAAATAGACTTACCATATGATCCAGCAATCCCACTCCTAGGCATATATCTGAAAAGAACTCTAATTTGAAAAGAAACATGAGCTTCAACATTCACAGCAGCATTATTTACAATAGCCAAGACACAGAAACAACTTAAATGTCCATCAACAAATGACTGGATAAAGAAGTTGTGGTATATTTATGTGATGGAATACTACTCAGCCATAAAAAGAATAAAATAATGCCAATTGCAGCAACATGGAAGGACCTAGAGATTGTCATTCTAAGTGAAGTAAGCCAGAAAGAAAAATACTGTATGATATTATTCATATGTGGAATATGAAAAAAAAGGGTGCTATGAACTCATCTACAAAACAGAAACAGACTCATAGACATAGTAAATAATCTTATGATTACTGGGGAAAGGGGGTGGGAAGGAAGAAATTTGGGAATTTGAGATTTGCAAATATTAGCCACTATATATAAAAATAGACTAAAATGTTTTTCTTCTGTAATAACTTTTAATGAAAAAGAATATGAAAATGAATATATGTAAGTATATGCATGACTGGGACACTGTGCTGTACACCAGAAACTGACACATTGTAACTGACTGTACTTCAATTAAAAAAATAAAAAGAATAGAAAACAAACTTATGGATACCAGAGGGGTAAGGGGGTGGGAAGAGATAAATTGGGAGTTTGAGACTGGCAAATACTAACTACTATATATAAAACAGATGAACAACAAGTTTCTCCTGTATAGCACAGGGAACTATATTCAATATCTTGGAGTAACCTATAGTAAAAAAGAATATGAAAACAAATATATATGTATATGAAACATTATGCTGTACACCAGAAGTTGACACAACATTGTAAGCTGACTATACCTCAATTACAAAAAACCCAGAACCCCCCCTCAAAACAACTCCAGCATTCCCCAAGCATATCTGACCCCACATCCTTTTGTCAAGGGATTTGTATAAATATCCCTGAATATAAGTGTTCCACAGAACATAGTTTGGAAACTTCTGGTGTAAAAAGTCTGCTGCATTCAGGTAAACTACCAGTTTCTTTGAAAATAACTGGTTGACTCCAGACTGTACATGTGTGTATAAGCACAGGTTTGTGTAGAGAAACAGCAGAGCAAAGCTGGTAACAGAGCTGAGTTAGTGATGATGATGCAAGAAGGAAAACTTGCAGGATGGAGAAGTCAGGGAGTCTAACGCTGGCCCACAGACCACTGATAATGAAAAAGGGGAAATGGATGGGATGAGATCTCAGCTTCTCAATGGGACTTTGACCTCCATGACTGGACAAACCAAGAAGATGCTGTGAACAGCCCATAGAAAACTCCAGCTCTGCCACTCCAAGTGCTCCACTCCCACAGTGGCCATCCTGTTGCGGAAAATGGGCTTTGTCATCACTCAGCTTACATCCTGTTTCCGGGTGATCTGAGTCACCTATAAATGTTTCACTTTGCTTTCTAATAAGAAAAATGATTTTATCAGTCATTGCTGCATTTTTTTTTTTAGTACTCTAATGACAAATTTTGTCTTTTCTTGACACATCCATGAGAACAAAGCCATCAGGTCATGGTTAGTAAGATCGAATATTCTCCTTTGATAGCTGGTCCAGCTGAAGTTCAGAGAAGAAAAGTGGAAAGCTCAGTGATCCAAGCATCTGTGGTGAAGGCTGGGATAGGAGGCTGTGTGCCCATGCACTCACCTACCCTTTTCTCTGAAGCAGATCACCTGGGCGGTTCCTCTGAATATGAGGCCACACCACTCGGGCTCCAAGCATACAGGCCTCTCTTGTTTTCCACTCTCCTTTTCCTTCCTTTCACTCTCAAGGGGCCTGCAAACCAGATCCATTGCCCTATAAGTCTCTTGGCAAATTCAGCACTGGTCCAATTGAGGATCCTTGCTCTGGAAATGATAATAGTGGTGCCCAGGTAGTTTTTTTTTTTTTAACTTTTTATTGAAGTATATCATATAAGGGTCACCTATGTACACTGAATGGATCTTTAGAAGCTGAATATACCCTTATAACCAGTGCTAAAATAAAAAACAGAACAATTAACAGATCACTCCCTCCTCCCCCTGCAGGCATGAACACAGATACCTGCTGTTAACGGCAGGTCCGTAGGTTTTAACAATAAGTTCCACAGATGCTCAGAGTAGTTGATCAAGACTATTCAAGTATGGTGGTGGGATGGCTCTTCATTGCGTGATATCTGGAATATCTTACAGTTTTTTTCCCCCCACTTGAAGGTCAATAGCAGAGCCCTGATTCTCTAGGAAGCATCTCCAGAATGGCATCAATGGGATTTCACCTTGTGGTGTGACTCCTGCTCAGGACACTGATGGAGTCACACCAGAAGGCAAAGAGGCATCTGTCTGGAAGGACATCAGGGCATATTAGAATCAATCCCACTTCCTCTTCTCTCTCATTGCCAGCTGATCCCCTCAGTGTTGTCTGGTCAGACATGGAACTTTTGACAAAACCAGAAGTAACTTTCCTAGGAAGTAGGTTTTGAATAAGTGTTTGGTAGGAATCTTCAGAATGCTCATATTCCTAAAAATTGTTTTATAGACATGCTTCCCAAAGGAAGGGAGTGCTAAGAGGTAAACCAAGCCCCTAAATAAGCCATCCCAGACAAAGCAGATCTTCAGAGTAAGATAGGAAGGGCTGAGACATGGACGTGTCACATGACATTTGAATATGCATTACAGAGAAAGAACTGCTGAGGTCAGAAGTCATCCTGGCTAGGTTTAACTTCCTCACTCAAAAACAGTCATACTTCAGGGATGCCTGTCTTTGAAAAAATAACACCTGTATTTTGCTTTTAAAATGATCACTTGTTATTTTTTTAACCTAGAAAACAGAAAAAAAAAAAGAGAGCAAACTTTTTAAAATGTTAATTTCACAGTTGGGGATAACCATGATTAACTTTGTGATGAGTTTTCTTTGAGTCCATATACATGTGGTCAGATGCATTTTGATACTAAGGATGGTGGAATTCTTCCTGCTTTGCAGCTTGGTTCATTTCTCTAAATGTGTGTCATGACCTTGTCTATGCAGATAAGGCACACGGGCTAGTGAAAACACCTCTGGCTTCTCACTTGAGAAAAACATATTAGGAAAGGTAAAATAGTCAAAACAAACTTAAAGTACTCACAATTTATCATGCACATTTCTCCACTAACTACTCTTCAACAGGCTGATACTTATTGATCATATTTTTTTTTTCCCATCTTGAGGAGGAGCCTCAAGATGTCCTCTGTGTGTGGTGATTAGGCAGTTTCTAATGACTCATTACTGAAATGAACACTGCCACGGATAGTCTTAGCAATCTCTATGCATGTTCATTACTGTTTACATAGAATAAATTCCTAGAAGAGATATTGCCCAGTTCACTAGCTCTGCACTTCTCAAAGCATTTTGGTACCGATTCCCAAATTGCCCTCCGGAGAGGTTGTACTGGTTTATATACCCACAGCCGCTTTTGTGAGTGTTTGCCAGCACTGAGAAAGTGTGAACATTCAAAGAAGTCTTTGGAAATTTGATAGGGGATATATGCTACTGTGGATCCTTGAACTTGCATTGTGTACTATGTGTCTGTTTTCATTCTATCTCTGATGACTTTCACAGTAGGGCCACCACCTGTTTTTCTAGTCCTAGTTCCTATTCCCCACCCACCACACACACACAGATTCATGCATCCTAACTTTATTTTCCCTGTTTCTTCTCCCAGATGACACTCACACTCCATCCACCCTCACCTTAGCCTTCTCAATAATATGTCTCAAAATCCATCATCAAGATTATTTCAAAGGTAGGGGATGGGTATAGCTCAAGTGGTAGAGTGCATGCTCCGCACACACGAGGTCAGGGGTTCAATCCCCAGTACCTCCTCCAAGCGGAAATCAAAGACCACGTCTCTTATCAGGTCTTTTTTGACACTCTCCAGCGAATGTAATCTTCCACATTTCTCCTGTAGCTCTTTTCTGTTACTTATCTCACCCTACCCTCATCATAGCCATAGTTAGTTCTGGAATGGGGCTGTGGCCCATGTCAGTGCTGTGTGGCACCAGGGATAGGTCATTTTCTGCTGCCGCACCTCAGTTTTCTCATTTGTAAGCTGAAGGAGGCTAACTCAGGCTAAATGGCTTTAAAGTACCATTTCCCCTTTAATAGTTTACCATTCAATCTTTAAATATGCTTGTAATTTTTTTGGAGGGGGAGTAATTAGGTTTATTTATCTACTTTTTCTTTTTAATTAAGTTATACTCAGTTTACAATGTTGTGTCAATTTCCAGTGTAGAGCACAATTTTTCAGTTATACATGAACAAGCCTTTATTCATTGTCACATTTTTCTCACTGTGAGCTACTATAAGATCTTGCATATATTTCCCTGTGCTATGCAGTATAATCTTGTTTATCTGTTGTACATTTTGAAGTCCCAGTCTGTCCCTTCCCACCCCCTTGGGAACCACAAGTTTGTATTCTATGTCTTTGAGTCTGTTTGTTTTCCACTTATGTTCTTTTTTTTTTAGATTCCACGCATGAGCGATCACATATGGTATTTTTCTGTTTCTTTCTGGCTTACTTCACTTAGAATGACATTCTCCAGGGACATCCATGTTGCTGCAAATGATGTTATGTTGTTTTATGGCTGAATAGTATTCCATTGTATAAATATACCACATCTTCTTTATCTAGTCACCTGTCAATGGATATCTAGGCTGTTTCCATGTCTTGGCTATTGTAAATAGTGCTGCTATGAACACTTGGGTGCAGGTGTCTTTTTGAAGTATGGTTCCCGCAGGAGCGGGATTCCTGGGTCACGTGGTAAGTCTATTCCTAGTCTTTTTTTTTTTTGTACTTTATTTTTTTATTTTTTTTAACGATTTATAATCATTTTACAATGTTGTGTCAAATTCCAGTGTTCAGCACAATTTTTCAGTCATACATGGACATATACACACTCATTGTCACATTTTTTTCTCTGTGAGCGACCATAACATTTTGTGTTAATTTCCCTGTGCTATACAGTATAATCTTGTTTATCTATTCTACAGTTTTGAAATCCCAGTCTATCCCTTCCCACCCTCCGCCCCCCTGGCAACCACAAGTCTGTATTCTCTGTCTATGAGTCTATTTCTGTCCTGTATTTACGCTTTGTTTTTGTTTGTTTTGTTTCTGTTGTTTTTTAGATTCCACATATGAGCGATCTCATATGGTATTTTTCTTTCTCTTTCTGGCTTACTTCATTTAGAATGACATTCCTAGTCTTTTGAGGCAACCTACGGAATGGTAGAAAATTTTTGCAAATGATGAAACCGACAAAGGCTTGATCTCCAGCATATATAAGCAGCTCATATGACTTAATAACAAAAAAAAAAACCAAACAACCCAATCCAAAAATGGGCAGAAGACCTAAAGAAGCAATTCTCCAAGGAAGAAATACAAATGATCAATAGGCATATGAAAAAATGCTCAGTATCACTAATTATCAGAAAAATGCAAATCAAAACTACAATGAGGTATCATCTTACACCAGTCAGAATGGCCATCATTCAAAAGTCCACAAATGACAAATGCTGGAGAGGCTGTGGAGAAAGGGGAACCCTCCTACACTGCTGGTGGGAATGCAGTTTGGTGCAGCCACTGTGGGAAACAGTATGGAGATTCCTCAAAATTCTAAGAATAGACTTAATGTATTTATCTACTTTTTAATGGAGGTA
This sequence comes from Vicugna pacos, assembly GCF_048564905.1. NCBI lineage: Eukaryota > Metazoa > Chordata > Mammalia > Artiodactyla > Camelidae > Vicugna > Vicugna pacos. Next base: position 19,007,175 of record NC_133002.1, on the reverse strand, counting down.
CTAGGGATTGAACTCAGGACCTTGTGCATGGTAAGTACATGCTCTACCACTTGAGCTATACTCTCCCTTCACTCTTTCTACATAACTAGGACAGAGATCCTTAAATTTCTGGAAGCCACAGATGCCTCTGAGAATCTGATGAAAGTTTTGAGCCTAATTTTTTCCCCCAGTGGATTTGCAGGTATGGATAGTTAAGAACAATATGGTTATTAAAACATCACTGGAAGTCCATATAAGGACCGTGGCTCTTTAAGTCTGTGTTTTGCTCATTTTTGTTTCTCTCTTGAATTTAATAGGAAAGCTCAATAAATATTTGTTACAATAAATCATATTCAAATAGTAAGGTAGTGAGACTAAAAGAGAATTATGTGTTTTCTCCTTGGGGCTTAAGGATAAATTTCATTAGTTTCTAGTCACCTTGGTGTTAAATCTCTATTCATGTCAAAACACAAAAAAGGCAAACTGAGAGGCCTTCAAAATACATTTGAAATAAACTGTGATCTTAGTCTTTTAAGCACCATTAAACATCAAGCATTTTGGTGAATCCTTCCCAGCAGTTTGCAATTTCAGATTTCCTCAGTCAGAGGACTGCAGTTCTGTAAGCAGTTACAATCTAATGTTATTCCTCCAACATAGATTTGTAAGAGATTAGTTCATGGGGTAGGGGTAGATTGGGAGAGGATAAACCAGGCATTTTTCAAATAAGTCTGCATTTTCAGAAAATACAAAAATGCTCTCTGAATGAAGAACAGTGTTTATACAGGCTTGCATGAAAAGCCAAATCCTGTTGACAGCTCTCGAGATCCTTATCTGGCGATGTCACGACAGGGAAAATATTTATAAATGCCATTAACCCACAGGGAGATCTGGCTCTTGAGGCTGGTGGCAGTAGGGAGCAGGGATTTGCCCGCTGACTTAACTAACTGATCCACACTCCTGCGCTTCCTGTTCCTAGACTGCTTCTTGTTCGTTTCCCCTTCTTTCTTCATAGTAAAGTGAAACTGATGCCACAAAAGGTGCATAGTTGGTTTGGGGGGCATTCATCTTTTATTTTGAGCTTGGGGTTTTTCCTCTCGGTGCAATCCCGTGTGGTCGCTGAGAACAGCGACTCGGTCCTGTGTCCGGGCGTTCTGTTACTTACTTTCTCTGATTGCACCTCCATCCATGCAAACAAATGGACCCGCAGTTTGACTTACCACGCGTGACAGTAGGAGCTCAATATTTCTGTTGTTGATGCTGGTGTGTTGTGACAGCACAACAGGCACAGACGGGAAGGTGATGCTCTTTTTTGTTTGTTTGTTATTTTTATTTTTATTTTTTAATCTTTTTTTATTGAGTTACAGTCATTTTACAATGTTGTGTCAAATTCCACTGTAGAGCACAATTTTTCAGTTATACATGAACATACATATATTCATTGTCACTTTTTATTTTTTTGCTGTGAGCTACCACAAGATCTTGTATATATTTCCCTGTGCTATACGGTATAATCTTGTTTATCTGTTCTACATTTTGAAATCCCAGTCTGTCCCTTCCCATTCCCCACCCCCTTGGCAACCACAAGTTTGTATTCTATGTCTATGAGTCTGTTTCTGATTTGTATTTATATTCATTTTGGGGTGGGTGGTGTTGTAATTAGGTTTATTTATTTATTTGTTTTTAATGGAGGAACTGGGGATTGAACCCAAGACCTCATGCATGCCAAACATGCTCTCTACCACTGAGCCATACTCAACCACCTTGACGTTCTCTTTTATGACACCAGTTTTCAATCTTCCGTGTTGCTCTGTCATTCCCAGTGACCTGAGTTTGACTCATCTCCCCACAAATCATTGGACCCAATTTTCTGCAGCTCAGTCCTAGATTTCGTTTGTTCAAACTTATCCTTCTAAGAAAAACAGTGCAAAGCCCACCTGGTTTATGGACAACATACAAGAAGTTGAGCCCCTAGCTCAAGGGACAAGAAGTTGGCTGAAGTGTCCATGTCTCGGAGAAACTGGCCCTGAGTCTCAAGATGAGGTTGGGCCCTGCTGTTAGAAATTCTCATACCACTTAGTTCTTTACAATTTTAGGATTATCACAATCATATTTATGTAGTTAATTATGCACTTATTTGTTTACTGTATTTCTCCATAAGGAACTGTGTGTTTTTTTTTAAAGAAAAAATTTCTCTATACCTAGGGTTAAAAAAATACCTAGAATATAGTAGATGCTCAAAAAGATTCCTTGAATAAATTATTGTTATTACTACTACTACTACTACTTAAAGTAGTAAATATTTGTAGAGTTCTTTAGGTTTACAGAGCACTACATATTAACTAATCATGGAGAGATCTTAGAAACAGTGCTGAGTGAACAGCACACAGTTGAAGCTCTATATCCCAATACTCTTTATGTGTATTTAAAACACATAAATATACAGATCAGCCCTTTATAGGTTTTAAGGATCCCTACTCACCTAAGCACATATAATGAACATATTAGAGAGAGAGCCTGTGGGAAGACAGCAGTGGTGTAGAAAATAAATTGAGAAACATAATCAAATTAAGCTGGAATGAGGCCTCACACAGACTACGGGTAATAGGATATTGGGGACTGAGAAATTATCTCAACTCTGACATAAGGCCAAAGAGAAAGAAAGAGGGGAGAGATTTGTCTAGAATCAATTTTGGAAAAAAAATCTATAATAATTCTCTGTACCATATTTTGAGTACATTCAATTTCTCCAATACCTGACTCTGGACTCAACATCCCCTCCCTCCTCAAAACCTTCGTCCTGGTCCTCTTCCTTGTCTCTCTCTCTCTTTTCTCTTGCTCATACAGTCTCAAAATGTCTTCATCAAAACGAACGGATTATCCATGCAGCAACATAGGTGAAACTCACAGCATGATGCTAAGTGAAAAAAGCCAGTTTAAAAAGGCTCTAACCTGTATGAGTCCATCTATATGGCATTCTGGAGAAGGTGAAACTCTAGGAACAGAAACAGCTCAGTGGTTGCCAGGCACTGAAGGTGGGGAATGAGATTGACTTCAAAGGTGGAATGGTGGAATGATGGAATGTTCTATATCTTGATTATGGTGGTAGTCACATAACTATATTAGTCGGGTAGGACTGCCATGACAAAATACCACAGATGGTGGTTTAAACAACAGAAATTTATTTTCTCTTAGGTCTTGACATTGGAAGTGCAAGATCAAGGTGCCAGCAGGGTTGGATTCTTCTGAGGCCTCTTGTCCAGGCTTGCAGACGGCCTCCTTCCTGCTGCATCCTCACTGGCCTTCCCTCTGTGTGAGCACATTCCTGGTAGCTTTTCTTCTTATAAAGGCACCAGTCCTATTGGATTAGAACCCTCCCTTATGACTTCATTTAATCATAATTACCTCCTTAATGGCCCTGTCTCCAAATAGTCACACTGAAGATTAGGACATCAACACCTGAATTTTGAGGGGGTGTATAATTCAGTCTGTAAGAACAAATGTATGCTGAAAATAAGGTGCACAACATAGAACTGTACCCCTTAAAAAGATGACTTTTACTCTATGTAAATTATCCCACAATACATAAAAAGAATGAATTATTCATTTATGCAAAAATAGTACTGTGCATCTAGAAAAGAAAACAATTTCTATGAGTATCCAGAGAACTAAACTTGTTCATTTTTATGATTTCTTTAATGTGGGAAAAAAACCAAACCTTAGACACCTCCCCTGCAGCAGTAGTACTGAATGAGTTAAGTGTATCCTTGAAGTGATAACTGTTTTTGCTTCTGTAATATGGTTAGTAAAGAGAACAACTCAGGGCAGAGAGTCCTTGCAGAAGAAGGCTGCAAATGTAGGCTACCTTAGGAAGCCACTGGGAGACTGGTCTGGAGCAGCAGATGGGAAAGGCTGCAGACAGCGGTGGTAGTCAAATTCACACTTTCCTGGGTAACTTGTTTGAGGGCTAGTGGAGGTCAAACTTGAAATAACTGAGGACAGATTCGGGAGCAAGCAGTCTGGTGCTATGCAACGTGTATGGCCTAAAATTAAAGCTTGGATGTAGATGGGTTGACATTGGCTTTAATATTGGCATCTCCACTTATTTCCTTGGAAAAGTGTCTAAAGAATGATGAAAAAATTTTTTTTCCTCCTCTAGAACCCCAGAGCTACTTTCTGGAATTTTTTGATAAGAATCTTTCCCTTATTATGACAAAGTTAGTACCTAAGACCTAGGGATGTGTTTTTTTTTTTTCACCCAGGAGCATTTGGCCTCTGAGTCAAAAGTACTTCTTCTGCCCTAATTGGGGTTTCCACAGGATCTCCCAGGCTTGAAAGCAGTAGTCCAGTTGTGGGGTGAACACACGTCTTGGAGAATGTTGGCTGGGAAGTCCACTGCTCCATGTGGTGGGAAGTGTTCTGCTTTAGAAAATAGGAAATCTGGGCCACTGAGCAGGTTTTTTTTTACCCTACGTAGGTGATTTGAGGTAAGGAATCATTCTTCTTTGGATTTCATTTTCTGACTATGTGAAGAGAGCATGTTGAGTTAATTGATTTTTTAGGTCCTCTCCAGGTAAGATATTCTAATATTCTATGGTTCAGAACTGGAGAAGGACCTTACTGATTGATTTATACAAGGCTTGACATAGTATTGTCTCTACGTGGAGCCCTGTGTGGTGTTCTGGACAGTCAGTGATGAACAAGCCAGACCCACTGCTCTCCCAGCCTGAGCCTGTACTTCTGTGGCAATGCTACCTGTCCGGGGTCAACTCCTATTTAACAGTTATCAGTGACATAGAAGGCATGTTCATTCCATTTGTGGGAGGGGTTCAGAGCTGGGAGTGGTGACTCTGTAGAATCTGATTCTTGCCGTGTCAGGCTAAACAGCAAAACAAAACAAAACACTTTTTGAAATTTGGAAAGACGGACCAACACTCACAAGATAAATACATAAGGTACAATTAAGTACAAGTCGAAGGAAAGTCTTTAACTCGGCTTAAAAGAATTTAACTTTACAGGTGCAGAATACGACATACAGGGTGATAGCTTTAAGCATCTGACATGCTCTTCTGCTTAGTCACCGGGGGTTACAGAGTCACAAAGTGACATCAGTCACAAAGTTGGAAAAGAAAGGATTGAGTCTTCCCAAGATCTCTCCGCTTGACAGTTTTATATCACCAGCCATATGGTTGGGAATCAGGCCCTCGTCTCTCCCACTCAGCACTCCTGCCTCCTCTTTCTTTTCTTTGCTCCTTTGAGAGCAGGATGTGCCTTATCTAACACTGTATTCACTCCTGCAGTTCTCATTTGCATGTGATAGGCAACTTTTCCCCAGTGAAATTTACTCTTGATTTGGGGACCAAGGAAGGTCCCCACACAGCCCTCAGCTCAGGGGATGGAGGCACCAAAAAAAATGGAATGAGGACCCCGAGCCCTCCCCAGATGTGGCAGCAGGGAGAGGAATCCCATGATAGACAATTAATACAGTAAAGATAACACCTGATTTTTACATCAGTCCATGTTAATTTTAATCTATATCAGTTAACCATGTGGTGGAGCTGCCAGGAAATACCAAGATCATCTTGGCCTGTGTTAACAGAAGTGGACAGTGGGCAATAAAAGAACTCTGTATGCTGTGCTGGGCAGACATGTTCACAAACATTGTGTCCCATTCAGGATATCACATTGAATGAAAGACAGTAAAATCGGAGACTGTCCAAAGAACACTGAACAAATTGGTGGTTATCCACTAAGGCTATCCACTTTGAAGTCAGACAGACCAGCTCAGGTCCAAGCCCTGGCACTTAACTGCATGCACTTGGGGAAGTTACTTAACCTCCCAGAGCCTCAGTTTCCTCATCTATGCCATGGAAATAATGAACTGTACCTGTCTCGTGGAACTCTGGCAAGGATTCTGATGATGATTTAAATTATGATCTGCATTTGAAGGAGTTAGAGTTATTTAGCCAGAAAGTTGAAGACTTGATGGCGGCGGGGGTGAGGGAAGTGAATGGGAGGTGAGATCTATCTTTAGATATTTGAACAACTGCTATTGGGAAGAGTTATCAGACTTATTTTGTGTGACTCACATGACAGAATTAGGTCAAAGAGAAGGATTTGCAAAGAAGATAATATTGCCTCAACACGTGGCAGAAATTTTCAACAATTAGCATCGTTTAAAAATGCAATATAAGACCATGCCTGAACGCTGAAGCAGGTGCTGGTTTTCATGTCTTAGGATGGTTCAGGGGGGAGTCCTGTACTGGGTGAGTGAGTTCGGGCTTTTAGGTTCACAAACTTGGCTGTGACTCGGAGCAGAGCTTAGGAAATTCTAACAAGCCCTTCAGGTGGTTCTGATCATGCCAGTCCCTACACAGGCAATTTAGACCCGTTGCACTGGAGGATGGGTCCCCTGGCACTACATTAGGATTCTGGTGGGGAGGTCCTGAGAGCAAGGGGACAGGAAGAGAAAAGAGTGCCAGACATATTTTGGAGTCATTTGGGTCAAATGGAGATTTCAAGTAGAAGGGTGGTTGGAGTCTGGTGGGAAAGAAGTTAGGGCCAGGGTGTGGAGAGCTTTAGATGTGAGGTTTGGGAGTTTGAAGTTACCAAGCAGGGTTCCATGAAACATGCAGAGTAAAGGAAGTTATGAAAATTCCTCATTCTGAAAGGGTGAACTGAGTGATGAATAAAGGTAATTCCAGACTATTTCTTTCCTCTTGGAGTTCACCTATCTTGGAACCCACAGCTTGAATTGTCACTCCCATTTTCCTCATTCCTGAGCTGCTGTTAGTTGGACAATGTGTGGTGACTGATCCATGACATTAAAGCACCTTTTCATCCCCAGGATGTAGAAAGGAAGGGAGGGCTTTCCCGTTGGTACTTCTCCCAGGTAGTAGAGGATGCACCCACGAGTCTGCTCAACTAAAAAGCAACAGTCTCAAGATCACAGGCTTGAAGAAGTCAGAGATGCCTAGGGCTGGAAGCCAAAGTTCAGCGTTTTCCACTTAAGGGCCAAGTTCTTCTGCCTACATCCAGCCTACTAAATTCCTTGATGTAAGCTCTTTGGTTTTTAATCTCAAGGCACTTCTGAAGTTAATGAGTTGCAGTTATTAGCCCTGTTGTAGTAGAATGCACAGTAACAGAAGGGGGAAATGAGGCCATTAGGGAGATACAGTTGGGTGTTCTGAGACAGCATATGGAGGAACTGCAACTGATCACACTGACCAATTTGTCTTAAAAAAAAAAAAAAGTCTAAAACCAAAACCTACTCCCAAATCCCTAGAGAGCCAAGGACACACAGAAGTTCAACATGTGAGGCAAATACTGTACTTGCACAGTGTCCCTTCTGACATCTGCCCACATACTGAAGGCAATGTCCCTGAGGATTGTTTCTTGTGGGAATAAATCTCACCAGGCAGAAAGAACAGTGGAGCTTGTCAGAAGCTCTAAGTTTAAGGGCTTGTTTCTCTTTCTCAACTGTGGGATTCAGGGCCAGCCAGGTTCCATCATCTGTTTTGGGGTAGAGATACCAACCTTGCAGGGTGTTGTGTTTTGTGTGTGAAACACCTATGGTGATAGCTACAGTATGATGAATGCAGATTGAGTTTGTGGTGGTCTCCACTGCAGCCTGGCTCTCCAGCTGGGCCAACACATGATTTGCTTGACTCCACCTTTGTGCCTTTCGAGAAGACACTACCATTTTCTAGGATTGCCCCCACTTCTAGTAATGTTCCTGGCCAAACATGTCTATATTTGCATCTTTTCAGTGAGCACTGTAAGAATGCGCTCAAGTGTTTGGGAGTTCTACTGGTTTCTTAGAGCTTCTCTAACAAAGTACCAAAACCTGGGTGACTTAAAACAACAGAAATGTATTGTTTCATAGAAGTCTGAAGCCAGGGTGTGAGCAGAGACGAGCTCTCTCTGATGGCTCTTGGGGAGCATCCTTTCTTGTCTCTTTTAGCTTCTGGTGTTTGCTCTCAATCCTTGCTGCTCTCTGGCTTGTACATGTGTCATTCCAGCCACATAGCTGTCTTCTCCCTGTGTGTCTCCACATCATCTTCCCTCTGTATGTGTCTAGCTCTGTGCCCAAATTTCCCCTTTTTATGAGGACATCAGTCATTTTGGATTAGAGTCCACCCTAATGACCTTATTTTAACTTGATTACCTCTATAGAGATGCTATTTCCAAACAAAGTCACAATCTGAGGTACTGGGGATTAGGACCTCAACCTAACTTTTTGGGGGGATGTAGTTCAAACCATCACAGAAGCCACACATATCTGGGTTCAAATCTTGGTGTTGCCGTCTCTTAGACACAATCTTGGTCAAGTTATTCATCTCTGTAACCCTCAGATTTCTCATCTGTAAAATCAGGACTATATTATTAACCACCTCAAAGGGTTGTTTTGAGGATGAAAGGAGATACTGTTTGCCAAGTGTTGGCAACTGATGAAGGAGAAAGGCATTTTCATGGACTTTTTTGGGGGGAGGGTAATTGGTTATTTATTTATTTATTTATTTATTTATTTATTTATTTATTTATTTTTATTTTAATGGAGGTACTGGGGACTGAACCCAGGACAGTGTGCATGCTAAACACATGCTCTACCCCTGAGCTTACACCCTCCCTTCCGACCCCCTTGATATATCACTGCTTTTGAGACAGAGAAAATCCTTTCCAGAAGCCCCCTAAAGAGCTGGGTTCTGTTCCCATGTCCACAATACGAGAGGCTGAAAGTGAACATCTGATATTGTCAGTCTCAACAATGGGAGATGGGCCCTGCCAGCTGTAAAAAAAAAAAAAAAAATTAATACCCTGAAACCTCAATTAAATATTAGGGCTGGGAGACCAGAAAAGGATATTCTCATGCCCTGTGATGACATCAGAACATCAGAGCCCAACAGGAAGAAGGAGGACCCCTCTTCTTTCCTGGTAAGGACAGGACTCAGCCAGTGAAAAGCCATGGACACTGTTTACTGTAGCCTTCCCCACTTCCTTTTCTTCTCTGCAAAAGCCTTCTCTTTCCCTTGCCCTGCGGGGACCTGCATATGGCTCACATGGTTCTAGACCCCAAATTGCAATCCTCTGCTGATCCTGAGTAAACCCATCTTTACTGGAGAAATATCTCGCCATCTATTTGTTTTAGGTCAACACAGCAGAGAAGAGGTGGGTATGGGTGGGAAATAATCACCAAGTAGGCAATCAATGGCGTCTGCTGGAGCTAGATAGCCAGATACTCTTCCCTGCCCAAGGGAACTCAGGCTTTCTCTGGATATTTTGTACAATAGACACTCAGGTATGAGTTGACTAAGGGTGGACAGTGGTAGAAGTGATGTTCTTTCCACAGTGATATACAGGGACCTGAGTGGTAGTCCCTTCATCCCTTTGTGACCTGAAGTATCAGGTTTAATTGAAGAGTTGTCCTTTCCTCAGACAAGGATACAATTTTGCCATCAAGGGCACTTGATACATTGGTCCCTTTTCCATCTCAATAAAGGGCTAAGACAGAGACCAACCAGATAAGTTGGGAGCTTACGGCAGGGAGAGGTTATTCCTCAGACTTTGTTCAGCCTCAGAGACTAGACTTCAGATCCCCAACTACCCAGGAGGGTTTAGGAAAAATAATAGATGAATTCAGGAGGATAGAAACAGTTATTTTCAAGCATGTTTCTTAACATGGAATACCTTCTTCAAATAGAAGTTTACAGAGAAGCTCAATATATAAAATATATTTCAGCTGAGCTATTCTGGTTGGAACAGGGTTGGCTGGGAGACCCAGGCCTCATGTGTTTACCCTATTCATTTGCAGGGTCCTTAGCGACTCAGCCACCCAGGTGTTCAGAGACCACCGGGTTCAGCGTTCATTGGTGACAATGCTATTTCCAACCCAGCTCCATCATGTTGACATCTGATTTTAAGTAAGAGGAAGGAGACTGGAACCTCTCTAAAGCAGCAGGGAGCCCACAGGCCAGCTCTCAAGGTCCTGCAGACCTGTGGGCAGCCTCCTTCTCTGTGATTTCTTCGGAATTCTACAGGGCTCCCTGATGGAGAGGGCTCTCTGTGTTCAGTGAGACCGCCATGTTTCCCCCAGGCATTGAATCAGTCGCAGACCCTGATACTGACTTCAGGGTACAGAAGATTTCTTGGCCTTTTGGTACAAAGCTTCTAGAACCTACATGGTTCAGTTTTCCTACAATGCCCCCAAGGTATACAGAGGGATCCATAGCATTGCTTAGGATCACAGGCAAGCATTCAGATCCTTGCAACATCTGAATGTGTATTCAGATCATAGTCTGGCACAAATCTGGTTGTGTGCCAATGTAGGCCAGTGGCCAAAAGTAAAACCCTACACCTGCCACACTGATTTTCAACCTGTCTTTGCATCTTTCTAGCTGTACAAACTTGGATCAATTACTTCTCTACTTTAGTTTCATTATATATAAAAAAGGAACAATCGTATTCCCATCTTAGGACTGTCGTGAGTTTTAAATGAGGTAATGTGTTTAAAAACACCTGTTCTGGTGTCTACTCTCACTAAGCTCCCCTATTGCTGCTGGGGTAGCATCTGGCAGATGTGCCTTCAACCCCGTCAGATACTTTGAGTTCCCAGCTGAATCACTGTCACCATTTTTACTATTAACATTACCTTCAACCACTTGACCCTTCTTTCAAAAACATGATCATTGCTGAAAAAGTCTCAACCATCCCGTGAGGCAGGGCCCGGCCAGTTAGAACGTCCTGTAGTAACCTCATCACCACTTCCAGCTGAGTATCACAAGTCGAGGGAGAACAGAAAGAAACTGGGTGGGATCTCATGCATGCCTAGGTACTCTGTTATCTTGGCACAGGCGTGGGCAAAGCAGCTGAGAAGTACACAGTGAGACGGACAGGAAAGGCCACAGCAGGAAGAAGGATGTGCTGTGAAAAAACAAAACAAAACAAAGTAAAACAATGACCTTCTGGCTATCTAAAGCCCCAGCCTGAACACTAAATGACTGGGGACACAAAGGCAATTTACGTTTCTCGTAAAATCCAAACCTGGAGTGATAACGGTATTATAGTTACAATGGAGTTGGATGCTTAAGTAGTTAAGGGTGAAAATCTCTCCCAGACTTCTGGTCCCAATCCCAGATCTGCTAAAATAGACTCTTAATAATGGGACCTGAGCATCCATGTTTTTCACAAGCCCTTCAGGTGATTCTGTTTAGCACACTCGTTGGTTGATTAGGGGGACCCATGGTACCTACTCCAAACCCGCATGCTTGGTTATGTGCCCTCCCAATGTGGTGTAGAAGTTCAGAGGCACAGGATTTCTTTTGATTTTGAATAATGATTATCATGTGGGCAGCATTTCGTAGTAACTGAAGGAACTCCAGTTTGGGAGTCTGAGACCTCAAGTCTGATCATCAATTTCTTTCAATTTCCCATGGGAATTTGGACTAATCATGTAACTGCTGTTTCTCAGAGATAATGATTGCTCCTTATCCTACTTTATAATCCTCACAAAGTGTTTGTGTAATCTCAGGGGCAACCAGGATTATCTCTTGTATGCAATGTTACAGAATTTCTTCTAATCTTAGATTTTTCTATGCTTCTCAATTTCTTTAGGCAAATTATAGGCTGTCACGTTTTACTTATCCTGAGCTTGACTTCACACAATCACAGTTAAAACACCAGAAAGGAAAAGCACATTTATATATCCACACACATGCAAACATACACTCTGTGTGTGTGTGTTTTTCTCTCTCTCTGACATACACACCTTTAATTAAACAGCAGACCACATTGCACTAAGTCTCAAGAAACAGGCCATGGCAGTAATCTTAGATCCTTATTCAGAGCTGATTTGCTCTTACTTTACATGTAATTCTAACAGAACTTGGGGATCTGACTCCCAAGACTCATGGAGAATAAAAGCAGCAAACAGAACAAAAATGAGATAAAATGTGTAGATATGCTGACAGCATCAAAATCTGAGCATTGAATGTTCAACAGTTCAACAGCAAGCAGAAAAAGAAGAAAGAAAATGATTATCACAGAGCAATCCAGAGCCACTGAGTCTGGGGACATATTACCCTTTGTGCCTCTGTGGACCCCAGCAATACTGTGCTACAGCACAGTCTGATCCCTTCTGTTTTGAGGGTGACCCCACATCATCAAGGAGGCTAAATTAAGTTCTGTGTTTTCTGTTTATGAACTATGGACATTGGGTACTCTAGCTAAGAAAGGTTTATATCTAAAATGTCAAAGAACCTTCAGATGAGCATTGATTTCTGAGAATCATTAGAATCATAGTTTTAGAATTGAAAGGCACCCCAAGTACAATAAAATTATAACAGATTAAGTAGCTCTCAGACAATGACCTGCTCCGTTGAGCTGATCAACCTGATGTGACCTTCTGCTACTCATGCATTGAAGCTGGTCACCCAGACAGAGGAAGTCTTTTTGCCATCTCAGTGTTAGATAAATCTTAGGATCTTCTCCAAAAGCATAGAGAAGGAAGTTAGAGGTAAAGGAGAGAATTTATAAATTGCAACACAATAGCACATGTTCAAACAGCCTTCTTATTTCTTCCCTGTAAGTACCTGGTATTCTCCACCGCATTGACAGCATCCTGTCCGGATTCTATCTGCTCCACCCTGCCCCGCCTCACCGGCCCAAATCTCTCTCTATTCTTCAGTCTAGCAGTGCCACCTCCTCCAGGAAGCTGTCTGGAGCCTTCAGCTGAAACTGATCTCACCTTCCCTGAATTTCTGTGGGATGTTACTGCTCTCTCTCATGGTACATTTCAATCTCTACATTACATTACAGGGTTTTTTTTTTTTAATTATGGCATCTTCCTCTAAAGAATCTGTAAATTGCTCAAGGACAGAATCTAGACTTGATTCATATCTGTGTCTTCAACAGCACCTGTCGTGCTGTCTCACGTATAATAGGTGTTTGATAAAAACCTATTGAATAAGTAAATGAATGAATCAAGCCAGTCAGAAATCTATCCTTTGCACTTGTCAATGCTCCCTGGTTGACATACAGAAATAGGAATTCTAAGGGAAACACGAATTTATAGAGAAAGGCATTAATATAGAAAATGTGTGCTCTGATTCCTTTCCCCTTAGGAGAGTAACAACAGTCCCTCTTCTTAAAAAGTGGGTCTGAAGACTGGTGGCTTCTCTCAAATGAAGAGAAAGTCATTGAACATCATGATGTGGCTTTGCACTTACTGTATCTTCAAAGCACATTTGCTTGACACTCTGTGGTTCGTTGGTTGTCTGACAAAAGCAGTCTAATGACACCTGATTCTTGCATAACAAATTTGGAGTTTTCAAAATACTTTAATATATGCAATTGCTCTTGGCTGTCATAACAAAGTATGATGGCAGGTAGGACAGTAGTTAGTAGCCTGGATTTTCAGGTGAAGATTCTGAAACTCAGTGACCCAGTATAAATTCCATGTGAGAAGTGTCAGAACGAGGGCCATTTCTGCCCCCTCTCGGTCTGGTGCTCAAGCCAGTAGAACACACAGAAATAACGAATTCAGACCTTTCTTGTTTGGTTCAGTCCCAGCATCCTTTTGCGTCTTTGAATACCTCCAGTAAGCCCTGACCTTATCACCCATTTTACGTTTCCTAACTTGTATTGCCAGTTTTATGTTTTGTTTTGTTTTGTTTTTAAATACAGAGATAATGTGATGGTTAATATGATGTCAACTTGGCTAGGCTATGGTACCCAGTTGTTTAGTCAAACATCAGTCTAGATATTGCTGTCACGGTATGTATTTTTTAGATGAGATTAACATTTAAATCAGTTGGCCTTGGGTAAAGCGTATATTACCTTTCTTAACGTGCGTGGGATTTACCCAGTCAATTGAAGGCCATAAGAAAAGAAGACAGAGGTTCCCCGAAGAAGAGGAGGTCTTGACTCCAGAAGCCTTGGCCTTGAGCTTCAGCGTCAGCTGTTCTCTGGGTCTCCAGTCAGCCTGCCTGCCCTGCAGATTTTAAACTTGCTGGGCCCACAGTGGTATGAGCAAACTTCTTAGAATAAATCTCTCTCTTTCTCTCTCTCTCTCTATCCACACACATCCTACTGGTTCTGGTTCTGTTTCTCTGGAGAACCCTGACTACTGTGGACAATTCCTAATTTGTGAGGATAATTTGTTTTATAAATGCATTTAAATTAAAGGAGGACCCAATGAATTCAGCATGGTACCAGACTTTCAAAAAGGAAGTAGAAATCTTCCCACCGAAAAACAGCAAACAAAAAACTTCAAAAAACCAAAACAAAAAAACAAAATAGAAACTGTAGACCTCACTGGAAACAACTAGGGTTTCAACTCCTTACTCTGAAAATTGACCATTAAAGGGAAAGAGACAAGTGTTTATTCAGCCCTTACTATCCTAGAGAGTAAGTCCTAATTGATAAGGATCATTTTTCTCTACAAAAGGATTCCAGTCAATAAATTTGGAAGGAATAGTGTAATTAGACCTATTTTCTAGCTTCTAATGCAACCATTCATTCATGGATGAAACCATGAAATGGTTGAATGAATGGATGAGAAACTTTACAATGACTCAGTCATGTGGACACCACACGAATCCACTTGTCAATGTGTGTATTACTGAAAGCAGGGCACCCAGACACTGTGTACCTCCCTACATGAGGCAACATACAGCACCCAGAACCATCTATGAAGGATTCTTGCCAAAAAAGAAGTTGAACGTGAATCAAGCCTTTAACCAACTTCAACATATAGGAAATACAGCAGCTGGAAGAACAAATGTGAAACGAGCGAACAATGAAACAAGTGAGCGAACTCCAAGTGGGTAGGGAGAATAAGAATGAAAGGGGTGTTTGTTATTCATAATTGTGCTGAGACCAGAGGCCCACTGGGACTGCACCACGCAAAATGAGAAGAATGCTTATCATAAGCATCTGAGTTTGCTGATTGCAGTAGCTTGACCTGATTCTGCTCACCTATTTCCTCCTTCTTGGCATTTAGTCAACATTCAAAATCCGTCTCCTGAGTCAGGCCAGACACTAGTCCTTTGTCTGCTGAGTCTGCAGTAGACACTGAAAAAACTTGCCCACTGGATCCTTGGAACCTGGAAGCATTGCATCTCCTCGGGCTCCCAGCCAGAGGTAGCCCCGCGCCAGTCTGTTGGCGTGGAGGCTGCAGGTGAAATGCTCTCCCAAAGGCCTTTTGCCTTTCTTTTAAATACTTGTAAAGGTAATAGATAGTCATTGTAGAAAAAATTGAAGACTGTATCTAAGTAAAAAAGAAGAAAGTTTTTGCAATTGCCCAGGGTTCAATACTGTTAATATTCAAGTGCATGTATAGAAATGTTTATGCCAGTTATAAAACTCTGGGTTTTGAAGTGAAAAAAAAAAAAGTGAATGAAGGGCCACAAATAGCAAAATATCCTTCTTTCTTATGGGTGAATTTTATTGCATTACATATATGTGCTGCATCTTCTTTATCCATTCATCTACTGATGTGCACTTAGGATGCTTCCATATCTTGGCAATTATAAAGGATGTTGCTGTTAAAAGTGGGGTGTATGTATCTTTTTGAATTAATTTCTATTTTGTGCTTGGCTTTATTCCTTTGATAACTATGTAAGTTTAAAAAGCTAAAGCTCTAAATGGTCCTAGAAACAATGAACAGTACATATATGTAAATTTTTTTAAATGTGCAGTATATTGTGTATATAGATTTACATGCAATACATTGTATATGTGCAGTCAAATTGTAACAATTCTACCTAATAAAAGTGAAAAATGAAACAAAAAAACAAAAACAAAATTAAAGGAAAAACTAAAAAAAAGAAATTCAAGTGCATGTTCTTTTAAACAGACATATGTACATTATACTTTTTGTACCATAATGGAATCATATTGTAGATGCTACTTGGAAATTTGCCTTTTTTCACTTAATATTATATCATTAACATACTACCACATTAATGAATTCACTTGTACCATGAATGTATACTATTCCATTGTAAAGATGTACCATAAGTTATTAAACTACTCCTGTTTTTGAACATTTAGCTTGTTGCCAACATTTTGCTCTTTATTCATCTTTGTGCGTATTTCTTATATACTCATTCAATTTTTTCCATAGAAGACATTTCTGAAATTGGAACTACTGGGTCAAAATGTTTTCAAATTTTAAAGGCCTTTTGGCATATATATATATATATATATATATGTATATTTCCATATCTGGTCAAATTGCTTTGTAAATAACTTGTACAAATGTACATGCCCAGCAGCATCATGTGAACACTCATCATCCACATCGTCAACATCATCACCACCACCATCAGCAGCAGCAGCATCATAACAGCTAATGTTTATTGAGCTCTGAGTATGTGCCTGGCAGAGCATTCTAAGCATTTTATTCATAGCAACTCATTTAATTGCCACAATTCCTCTCTGGTGGATACTATAATTATTCAAAATGTATGATGGGGAAACCAGTTATATATGATTGTATTTTAAAAATAGAAGTAGGTGAGTGAAAAAAGAAAAAAAAAACTACCCTTCAATAAATTTTTTTTAAAAGTTATTTCCCCGTCTTAAAATTCCACTCTATTGAGCAGCCACTGTTAAGTTTGTGTGTACTTGTCTAGATGTGTTCTATGCATACAAAAATATGTGTGTGAATGCACTTTGTTTTTTAAAGACAGAAGAGATCATACTATATATATCACCAAACACCACTGCAATCAGCAGTTTTCTTCCACTGCTATATCATGGCCATCTTTCCATAACAGTTCATGCAAGTTTACCTCACTCCCCTTTACAGTTGCATGACATTCCATTCTTTGTACGAATGCGCCATATTGGCTCAGGTCTCTCTCACCTCCCCAACCGGGCTGCAAATTCTGTAAATCTCTAGCACCACTCTTTGTCACTTCGCAAGGTCTGAGCTCATAGACAATGAACACTGAATGGAAAAACTTGTTTTCTGTAGAGCGAATATTTTCCCTGAAAATCCAGGTATATACAATGGAACTGCCCGTTGGAGAAATGCCATCCTAAGCAAGTTATGAATCTCTAAGCTTTAGTTAATGCCTTTAACAACTGGCTGCAGTTAGTTGCACATTTTTGTAGGTGTTGTAACTCCTTTGAAGTTTACCAAGCAGTTGCATCATTCCAAGCATCTCAAGTAGTTTGGAAAATCACTAGAAGTTACTCGAGAGACCTGGGTTCTGGTTATTGATCATGCTGACTGTGACCCTGAGCAGGGCACCTTTCCTTTCTGCTTCTCTTCACTGCTGCATTAGGGGTTGGGACGGGGGTCATGAGGACCCTATCTAGCTATGAGATCCTATGAATTTACAAGCCAGGGCAGAATCCACCTCTGTGAGCTCTGCATCAGGATGGGCATGATGGCTCATGTTCCCCGAAGAAATCATTTTAACTCTTGGCATGGATGCTTGACATTTTTTAAGATGGAAAAATACAGAAAGGAGAGCATGTCATCTAGTCTTAGTGCATGAAAGAGAAGTGAGCCCCATTTGCTGTAAGGTCCCCCAGAAGCAGAGCAGGAGAAAACCAGCCAATGTTATTCATCCTCTCCTACTTCAAGCACCTTCCAAACAGCTTTGCAACAATGATTTGAAATGCTCTGTTATGAGGGTGCAGGGAAACACTAGGTAGGGTCGTATATAAATTCACTTATTTTATTTAGAAAGTGGAAAAAGGTACCAACTGATACATACACTATGATTAATAATATGAAAAATAGATATAAAAGTGGCAGAAAATGCAACAAAATAGTTTAATGATTATCTCTGGGTTATGGGTGATTTCTATTTTCTTCTCTGTACTTTGCTCAAAGTTTCCCTAATAAATAGACATCCCTTTTATAGTCAGAGAAATACAATCAGAAAAACACAAATACTAGTAAAACATCAAAAATATAATTACATTACATTAAAAAATAAAACAATTACATTAAATGCGACTAGGGATCACTAAGTTAAAATCTTTCTTTAACTTTAACTTTACCTCATTCTTTTCCATTTCTGTAAACAGGTATTAATTTTAGAAGGAAAAACAACCCCGCTTAGGGCAGTTGCCTACCCCAAGTTCATTCTCTCCCTTTTCCTTTCTCTCCTTTTCCCCTAAATTTGGTGGGGAAAGTGTCAGTGTACCCTGAAAAAAAATCTGCATCTTCCAGGCTTCCTGGCAGATGGAGGTAGACATTTGGTTTAGTTCCAGCCAATGAAATACAGGTAGGTGTTGTTGAGTGGGCCTCTCAACTGACTTGAGTGCCACGTGCCGGTATGCCCTTCCCTTCTAATTCCTCTCCCTGCCTGGAACTCAGATGTGAGGTCTGGTACTGCAGTGGCCATCTGGTAATGAGGAGACAATTTCAGAGCTAGAAATCATTATATTAAAGCTAGTGGGGCAGAAATAAAGGTCACCTGGGACCTTGGGGGCATCTTGGAGCCACTGGACCACGCTGAACTATCTCCCTGCCAACTTCAAGCCGTAGGAGAGATAATAAAGTCCCCGTCATGTTTAAGCCACTGTGTCTTCTGTCTTTGTTGGTCATAGCTGAGCGCAATTTCCAAGTAATACATCCACTTAAAAAAAAAAAAAGCTTTTAAACTCCTAATCACTCTGACCATCTTAAAACAAGGTTTTAGGAGGAAGGGAATTGAAATTCACTTAGGATGAAAATAAAAAGCAATGTTCTACTGAAAATTAAGGATTGTCTCCGAGGCTCCAATAGATCTAATCTGTTTCACATTGTCAATGTTCCACTCTTGGTGGTAAGTTCATTATTTTTACATCTGGGGACAATAAGTTTGTTACTACATCCTGGCAACGAGGAAATCAATGCAGGGCCATATGCCTAATTGGAGACCATTTGTCACGGTGTATGCTCCTTCCAGAGAATGCAAAACAGACCTTGACAATGTGAGGATAGTTACTCGAAATGTCAGATGGAAAAACATGTTAGAATATGGGGTGTGTGCACGCATCCTGTGAGAGAAAAGGACCCAGCCCTCCGTTCATGCTTCCTCTGCAGCTCCCTGGTCAACAGCAATGCCACAACCCAAGGCACGTTTTCAGGACAAATCCTCCTGCTTCATTCTAAAAGGCCAGGGGAGAAGAAAGGAGAGAGGCAGGGTCAAAAATGCCAGAGCTGGAAGGACCTTGGAAGGTTGTTCATTAACTTCCATGCTTTCTTCCTCTAGGTGAGCAAGTGAGGCTTCGTGCCTCCCAGGAAATTAGTGACTGTTAGAATTGGAACCCAGGACAGCAGCAGAGTCTCATGGCACAGAGGGTCGTGGCAGTACCAAGTCGGGGAGGGACCTGCAGCCATTCTCCTGGTGGTTCTGTACAGGCATCTCCATGGAGGAAGAAGCAAAGAGGGAAAGAGGAAGTTGGGTGACTTTGGGGGCCCTGGGGCCAGGATGGGTACAGAGGTGGGAGGACTTGCCTCTATTGCCCCTGTTTCCCAGCCCCCCTCTTCATTGTGCCTGTGAGGTGACAGCCCTGGTGTCACCCAGGCTGCTTCATCCATCTGCAGATGACCTGCTGCATGTTCCTCGTCTTCCATGTCTGGAGACATCAAAGCAGCCCAGCCGCCCCCCTCCTGTGTCTGGGGAAGTCTGTTAGGATACAAGATAGTAATAACTATTCTACAATTGAAATAAAAAGTCCTCTTTTTTCCAACAGGACGAAGATTTCCTAATGCATTCAGTCCTTTACTGGGTCCTATGGGGACTGAAACAGACAGACAAGGCGCTCACCCTTTTGTTGGAGATATTTAAGATTCAGGCAGGAAAGAGAATTCAAAGGAAAGGGGTAGGGTTTACAAAAGGAGAAAAGCTCACCTTTGCATATTAAAAAAAAAAAAAAACCAAGAAACTCATCAAGGAATTCTGCCAAAACATCCTTAGCCATACAAAAACCTAGTCTAAACTTGAAAACTACTGCTCTTTATTTGTTTATTTGTCTTTAATTCCATAGATCAAGCTCTTAGACAGGGTACCTATTTCCACTCATCCAGAGCAAAATCTAGGGTTAGGTTGGGAAGGGGAGATTGGAAGCAGATTATTCCCACTGGACATGGACAAAATCAGGAAGCCACATGGTGGTGTGTCTTCAAGGTGAGTGTACGGGGAGGTCCATATGATGTACATAAAAAGTGTAAGTATATGTATACATGTATATACAAAGTATAACTATCTACAAACCTAGACTTATTTAAATATTTAGAAAAATGTATACTTATTTAAATACACACACAGATGAGCACTAAAGTTTTCTACACTGAAAGGAACATATGCCCAGATGTGCTTGGAAGCCGCTGGTTTAGACCATGAGCTTTAGAGTCTTAGCTGCCCCAAACATGTACGATGGGGAAACTGACAGTAGTTCTTAGGGTTGTTGTGAAGATACAGACAGTATATGAAAAGCACTTGGCTGGTTTTCCTGCTACCTGGCAAGCTTCTTGAGGACAGGAACTCACATCTGCTGGCAGCTGGATGTACCCCCTGGGGCCTGGCACCAGGTCTGTACTGAGTGGTTCAGGTATCTGTCAAAGAGGTGCGTGGTTAATAGGTACACTCAGTGGCTTCCCCGTCACCACACCAGTATCTGTGCTGCTCTGGCAACAACACTGGAGCATACACAAGTCAGAATGGCACTGTGACAGAGATAACCTTCAATTCACCCCCTATTTAAAAGTAGGGAAATCATTCACAAGCTTAGGTTCCTTATTTTTAGTAAAAGACGACTTGCAGACACCTCATCACTGATGGTGATTCATCAATGTGCTATGACAGTTGTCACCGAGCTTACACCCCATGACCTAATCTGATTGGTTCTTTCATGAGACATGTTTACACAAGTCACCATATAAAGAGTGCTTTTTAAATAAAACCCAGAGAGGTAAAGGAGATGAAATGTATGTAAAGTATCAGAGCAGGGGAGATTCAGGTTAAATTTAGGGAGACTTTCTTATTGTCATTCGAGAAATCATTTGCTTCTTGTCTGGACCTTCTGGTTTTCCTGCTGAGTATGTTTCTAATGACTGTTACATACAAGTTTTTCTCCAAAATTCTATCCATCACTATATTTATGTCTTCCTCCCCTAACGGCAAGCAACTTTACACTGATAAATTTCCATGGTAAGAATGTCCTTATCTTTAATTAATTAATTAATTAATTAATTAATTTTTTAATGGAGGTACTGGGGATTGAACCCAGGACCTCATGTGTGCTAAGCATGCACTCTACCACTGAGCTATATTCACCTCTTGGATAAATTGGGAGTTTGAAATTTGCAGATACTAAATACTATATATAAAATAGACAAACAACAAGTTTCTTCTGTATAGCACAATATCTTGCAGTAACCTATAATGAAAAAGAATATGAAAATGAATCTATGTATGTATACAGATGATTGAAACATTATGCTGTACACCAGAAATTGATGCAACATTGCAAATTGACTATACTTTAATAAAAAGGAAGGGGAAAAAAAAAGAAAGAAAAGGAAAAAGAACATCCTTATCAATTCTGACAAACAGTTCAGATTCCAAATTCCACTGCCACGTTTTCCTTGAGCCCTTCTTGGGCAATTTTAAGCCTCCCCCACCCCCACCTTGGAGTAGCAGGCTTTTCTCTCCCTTAGTCCCCTCATCCTTCCAACCAAGTCCTCATCTTTCTAGTATCTTCTGAGCCTTGCAATGTCTGTCAACCTTAGATTGCAGCTGAGGCCACCAGGCTGCAGATATGCCAAACAGAGAAGCAGCAGATCCTGGCACATGGCTGGTGTTTAATTAAATAATGGTTGAGTACAGAGAAGCTTTGAGAAAAAAATGTCTGCGCAGACAACTTCCCACTGTCTTGGGAGGATGTGAAATAGCTGAATAGCTGAATAGCTGAATAGCTGAATAACTGAGATCTTTCTTAATCTTAGTGTCACAAAACCCTCATCTGGAAGCCTGACAGCCCAACAAGGTCAAAGTCGAAATGAAACTGTTACAACAGAAGTGGATAATAAGTGCCTTTTACTTTCTTTCAACCACTAGGGTTCTCAGGAAAGATGGAGTCATAAGCCAAGGGCTGTGCTTAGTATTCTTGTGCAATACTGGACCGTGTCTGCCTTCTAGTTTTCAGGGACTTCTGCCCTCATCAAGAGGACTTTGTTATCAGTACTCCCTGAAAAAAAAGGCAGGGAGAGACAGATTGCAAAAGCGTGGACTTTCTGAACCCAGCAGGCCCCATCAGTCTGTTATGCTGCCTGAGTTCTGGAGAGCCATGGAATTATAGGGGACACTCAGGACTGAGTAGGAATCCCAGGGTCTGCTCATCCCATTCTGCCAACCTAAAAGTTTATGCAAAACAATCTGAAACTTCCCTGGTCTCTAAGATAAGAATAATGTTTCCTCCTCCCACGAATTTTCAGGCTGATTAAATGATGCACCTGGCCCTCACCAAGTGGCTTTTGAAGTGTCTATGGGGTATCTGGAGGAACTTGGCTTCCTTTTTAAAAAAATTTTATTGTTTTGTTGAAGTATAGTCAGTTTATAATGTGTTAATTTCTGGTATGCAGCATAATGATTCAGATATATATATATCTGTGTGTGTGTGTATATATATATATATATATATATATATATATATATATTCCTTTTCCTATTCTATTTCATTATAGGCTATTACAAGATATTGAATATAGTTCCCTGTGCTATACAGTAGGAACTTGCTGTTTATTATTTTATGTGCAGTAGTTAAGATCTGCAAATCCCAAACTCCCAAATTATCCCTCACCCTCCTCTGGCCCCACTCCCACCGGTAACCTTAAGTTTGTTTTCTATGTCTGTGAGTCTTTTTCTGTTTTGTACATAAGTTCATTTGTGTCATTTTTTTAGATTCCACATACAAGTGGTATCATACGGTATTTTTCTTTCTCTTTCTGGCTTACTTCACTGCAGCAATGATGATCTCCAGGTCAGCCATGTTGCTGCAAGTGGCATTATTTTATTCTTTTTTATGGCTGAGTAGTATTCCATTATATAAGTACACCATAACTTCTTTATCCAGTCATCTGTCAATGGACATTTAGGTTTGTTCCATGTCTTGGCTATTGTAAATAGTGCTGCTATGAACACTGGAGTGCATGTGTCTTTTTGAATTAGAGTTCCCTCCAGATGTATGCCCAGGAGTGAGACTGCTGGATCATAGGGGAAGTCTATTTTCAATTTTTTTAAGAATCGTAATGGCTGCACTACTGGAGAGATTTGGATTCTTTAGAGCGAGTTCTCAGCTTTTTTGGCTTAAACCCAGTAGGTTTACACTTGGACCCCATAATGTCTTTTCTTTGTGACTTGTCACTTCCTGTTCTTTATTGAACTGAGAGTTTCTTACTCTTTTTTTTTTCTTTTTCTTTTTTTAATGGAGATACTGGGGATTGAACCCAGGACCTCATGCATGCTAAGCATGTGCTCTACCACTGAGCTACACTCATCCCGAGAGTTTCTTACTCTTATTCTTCTCACTTATCCTTTACATTCTATTTAGCAAAGTCACAAGCATGTTTTCTCCCTAAAGACATTTCTCCTATATTCTTTCCTCCTTAAAAACACAACACAAGGCGACTTTGCTTGTGTAGGTCCATTTCTCAGGTAACTCTGATAAAGCTTTCCTTTCTAGCTTCTGCCCAAGTCCCCAGCTTAGCACTGTCACGCTGCCCTTAGTGTTACTGACCCTAAGGGGCCTTGAAATATTAAGCATCCCATCAAAGGTACTAAACATTTCCTTTAGACACTGTATTAGTTTGCTAAGGCTGTCCTGACAAATTACCACAAACTAAGTGACTTAAACAACAGAAACTTACTATCTTACAATTCTGGAGGCGAGATGTCTGAGATCAAGGTATGCAGGGCCATGATCCCTCCGAAGGTACTAGGGAATGTTCCATTCCCAGCCTCTCTCTTACCTTCTGGTAGTTCCTTAGCAAGTGGTTGAATAACTCAGGTCTTCACGTGACATTTTCCTTGTGTACGTGTCTGTGCCTAGATTTCCCTTAAGGACACCAGTCGTATTGAATTGGGGTCCACCCTACTCCACTATGAGCTCATCTTAACTAATTTGAACCATAAAGAGCCTATTTCAGAAATAAGATCACATTCTGAAACACTGGGAGTAAAGACTTCAACATATGAATTTGGGATTGGGGGACACAGTTCAACCCATCACAGGCATTTCCCTCTATTTCCAAATTTCTGCTGCACGTGGCAGCTCTCCAACCTCACAATCCTCCTCAAGGCTGGCATAAGTGTCCTGAATCTGCCAAAGCAGTCTCTGCCTCCAAGTGACCAGGCCCCCGACTTACTGTTACCCTAGCTGCTGGCATTATAGTAACAATGGCTTTCATTGTGTTGAAATCCTACCATATGCCAGATATGTTATGTATATTATGCTAAACCTCACCAACATTAACATTATATTTCAGTTGGGGAAAAAGGCTTAGGAAGTTAAGTGAGGCATAAAAGGCTCAGTGGTAGGTGGTGACAGTGGGGGATTAGAACTCGGCATTTCTGGTACAAAGCCCCATCTTAGTGCACTCCACTTGGTGTCTGGAATATTCGGGGATGATGCTCCGTTGGGGTGTGGGGGACAGGTATAGCTCAGTGGTAGAGTGCATGCTTAGCATTACAAATAAATAAATCTTCTATTATAAATAAACACACACACAGACACACACACACACATACATACATACCTAATCACTCCCTCCCTCCTCTCAAAAGATAATGCTTTGGCCAAATCATCAACATTTATTTTTCCTCTGCTAAAAACTACAGTCATCTTATTCAGAGGAGAAAATCTGAAAGACCATTAGATCATTTAACAGCTCTGTATTAAGCCTCTCCCCGGGGCTGACATTCTAGCACAGGAAAGAGAGACAAGGAGGAACGAACGTGGGTTTGTTCCTGTCCTTGAGTGACTGTAAAAACCCTGAGAACTGAGTTCAGATCCTGTCTTTCCCTGTGGGCTAGCTACTTGGCCTTGCACAAGCTCGAACACCTCCCTGAGTCTCCAGTTCTTTGTCTCTAAACTACACTGAATTGTGTCTGTCTCACGGGAGAGAGGGAGGATTAAATGAGATATGAGTGAAAAGGATCTGGCATGCAGCAGATTCCAGATAAACCTCTGTTCTCTCCCTCCCTTTTCCTTTGCCTTGAAAGTGTTTTGCTGCGTCCTTCCCACAGCAATCACCTGAATTAGGCCAAACTGTTGCATTTGCTTTAATACAAATTGTGCACGATGGGACACTAATGTATTAAAATTAGGTGGGATGAGGGAGTCCTAATCCCAAAAGGAAACAAAAGTAAGGCTGTAGCATCTGAATGTTAAAGGAACTTCTTGGTTTTAGCTGGCATCCGCACCACGGGGTTTTAAGACATTAGTTACAGCTTCACGGCTGTGCAGCTAATAATTCCATGGGAAATTAACGCTTTATTTGAAAAATAAGAAATAAATGGAAAAGTTTTAAAATACAAAGAGGTATGAGATCATGCAGTAGAGAGGACTTAGGGGGACAAATAGGAAACAGAACAGGATCTTAGTCTCAGCTCTGAGGCCAAGTGCTTGTGGAAAATCACTCTTGCTTCTGGGCTGGTTTCCTCATCGGTGAGATTCTTAAAGTCACTTCTAGTTCTTATAAGATTCTAGCGTACCTGCTATACAGAAAGATTATTTCAAATGCTGAGGAGCTGGTTCTGGTTTGGAGAACGCAACTCCAAAGGAGCCACACACCAAATGAACGAGAGGATTGGAAACACTTAATGCCCTTTATTCTAACATTAACCTTAGAGTCTTTTTAGTTTCTTTCTTTCCTTCTTTTTTCTCTCCTTTGGCTCTATTTCTGTTCTCTTATCTGTTGTTTGATACTCTATTTGTTTTTTTGTTCTTTTCTTTCTCCTTCTTTCTCTTAGAATTAATCTCTGTTAATCTGTCCTTTTCAGTTGACCCTAATGTGGCATTGAGATATAATTAAAAATATATGTGTTCTTAAAACTTACGAATGAATGATTATTTCAAACTCTTAACTTTTAAATTAGATGAGCTGAACGTATTATGTGTTTCGCTCTTAAAAAGCTACAGTTACAATAATCATTGTTACCATCACTTTTTCTTGCTGTCCACTGATTTTTTTTCCCTTCATTGATATATTTTGCCTCCATTGATTTATGTACATTCCCATAACAAAGAAAAGAATAAAGATTAGTTCAGGTGAAGTTCACACCAGGGAAGGGGCAGATCCTTAAAAGCTTCCCATGAATTTATCGTATTTTCCCATTTATTTTATATTTTCACTATTAAAATGGAGATGGCTTCTTGACCATAAAAAAAATTTCTCAGATAGATTTTCAATATAGTTTTCAAATCACATATTTAAAAGAACATATGATTTTCTGATATAAGGTGAACAAAATTTAAAAACTGTTAAAGATCTGAAAACAAATTACTAGGATTTGCTTAATTTTTGTTCTAGCTACTTTACAGTACAAAGGTAAAACCATGCCCATGGCTGAAGCTGGCAGGGAAGGCTGGGCTGTTCCCTCCTCTTCAGTTTTCTATAAGATAATTTAAACTTAATTGCTTACTTTTCCTTCACAGTTTTGGAAGCCATCAGTCTGTCACCATCAGTGAACGCTTTGTTATCCCTTCTGTCTTAGATGCCATCTCCTGTTCTACCCTTCAAATCCCCAACACAATTTTGTCCTAGGAAACAGCTGCACATCTCTCAAGCCAAATCATCTCATCTTTGATGCCCACGTCTAAGGTGAAATTGACCCTTTGGCATTATTCGAACGTTTCTTGAGCCCCCTCTGCATGCTGGACTTTCCTATGCTTCATGGTCTGAGTCGTACCTGCCTCCTCCTTTTCCTGCCAGGCAGCAAAGACCAGAGGGAGGGTCGTGACACACTCCTTTCTCTGTATTTCCAACAGGGCCTGATTGGAAGAGGGGTTTAGTAAATTATCAAGTGAGCATGTCGGTTGCCCTGAGCTCGGGGAAGGGAAGATTAATAAAAAACACATATATGCAATGGAGATACTAATTCAAAATTGTGGTGACAGATGAATGAGCAGGGAAACACATCTAATAAGGGGACAAGAAGACAGCAAGTAGCACTGGGGGACTGAAACACGGACCCCTGGGACCTAAGTAAATTTTGCAAGGAGTCCTCAGTAATTTTGCACTGGACCAGGTCAGATTTGAGGACTGGAGATAAAACTGCTTGATGAGAGGTATGAAAGGGAATCAACATTAATAATCGTAAGACTAACCTTCTGTGAATTAACTTGTCTAAACACCCCCAAACAGCCAGAGGTCCTACCACTAGCCCTGAGGCACAAAGAAATGGCTCTGGGCACTCAGCTAGTGAGTGGAGGAGGCAGGGTCTGAACCCAGGCTCCACACTTTGTCACTTAAGCTCTGTGCTCTACGATGGCTGTGTTCACCACAGAGACTCACAGTGGGGAGCAGAATGTGAGAGCTAGTATGTATAGAAATAATAATAATCTGAAGCCTGGAAAAACGCAATGGTTGCCTTGAAAAGAAGGGACTGACTAAGTATAGCATAAGTTTGAGCTAGCCCCATTCCTCATTACACACACACACACACACACACACACACAATTGCACCCCCTTCTTTAAACCTTTACTCAAAAGTCAGTCTTTCCTGGAAGCTGCAAGGGTGGCATCAGTAATATACATGTAACCAGCTCCACTAAACAATAGTATTGGCTGGTGGGTATAGCTCAGTGGTAGAGCAGGTGCTTAGCATGCATGAGGTCCTGGGCTCAATCCCCCATACCTCCACTTAAAAAAAAATGTATTGCTGAGGTTTTGCATTTGGAGAATGTGACCAAAGCTAACCTTGGGCTTCTTACCTTAAACAGTTGCTTCTCCCACAAGGAGGATGAGGAGGAAGCAGGAAGTACGGCAGGGCTCCCACTTACCTAGCCAGCAGGACCCGTGCTCAGAGACACTTGGAGTTACGTGGGAGAATGGTTTGTCCAGGATGTCTAGTGCCCTCTCCCCAGTATCCTTCAGCCAGCCTCAAACCATTGTGCTTTTCTTCCCCAGTGGAGCAGGGTTCCCAAAATGAAGGCCCCTTGCCCAGGGGGGCCCGGGAGCGCTTTGCTGCATCACCACCAAGTGGACAGAGGGCTGGGCATCCAGGGTGCTCTCAGGGGCGTACTCCTTACTGGGGTCCTTGCCTCGGCAGTCATACAGCACGCAGGAGATGAGGAAAACCAGGAGCAAGATGACGTAGCTCGCAATGAGGATGATCAGGTTCAAGGTGACCGGGTCCATCTCCAAGTAAAACTCCATCACGTTGCTGATGGTTGGGAAGTGGGTCTAGAGAAAGGTGGTGGGGCCAGTTTGGGGGTTGCCTGGAGCAAACCCTCGTCCGTAGGAACAGCTACATTGGCTTGGGAATAAAAATACATTAATCCTCACTCTTCCGGGAGCCTCCCAGATTAAAGCTGCTTGGTTTAATAACTTAAGCTCTTGCTGTTAATACCACAGCCACCAAAGCACAGACGCTGTCTCTCATCAGTTCACCAATGCAGAGAGAGAAAGAGAGGGGTGGTTTATGTGTTACCAAAGTGTGGTAGGTAAGCAAGGGTTCCATATAATTTGGTGTCCAAACAGGCAGCTGTGGTGAGCAAAAGTCAGGGCTGTTAATAAGCACACTGGTAAAAGTTGGATTGTCCTGGGAAAATTGTGAAATATGGTCACTGTTTATATAAGGGAGGTTGATTTTTTATTTTCTTTTTATTAAAGTATAGCTGATTTACAATGTTATATTAGTTTCAGGTATACAATGTAGTGATTCAATATTTTTAGAGATTCTATGGCATTTAAAGCTATTATAAAATATTGGCTGTATTCCCTGTACTATTCAATATATCCTTGCATCTTATTTATTTTATACGTAGTAGTTTATACCTCTTAATCCCCTACTTCTATCCTGCCCCTCCATGCTTCCCTCTTTCCACAGGTAACCAGTAGTTTATTCTCTATATCTGCAACTCTGTTTCTGTTTATTTACATTTATTCATCTAATTTTTTTCGATTTCACATATAAGTGATATCAAACAGTATTTGTCTTTCTCTAACTTATTCCACTAAGCATAATACCCTCCAGGTCCATCCCTGTTGTTGCAAATGGCAAATTTCATTCTTTTTTATGGCTGACCTGTGTGTGTGTGTGTGTGTGTGTGTGTGTGTGTGTGTGTGTATCTCACGTCTTCTTTATCCAGTCACCTGCTGATGGACACTTACGCTGCTTCCATGTCTTGGCTATTGTAAATAGTGCTGCTGTGAACACTGGAGTGCATGTATCTTTTCCAATTAGTGTTTTTGTTTTCTTGGGATATATACCCAGGAGGGGAATTGTTGGATCATATGGTAGTTCTATTTTTAGTTTTTTGAGGAGCCTTTGTAGTGTTTCCCATAGTGACGGCACCGGTTTACATTCCCACCAGCAGTGCACGAGGATTCCCTCTTCTCCACATCCTCGCCAATGCTCATTGTCCGTGTTCCTTTTGATGATGACGATTCTGACAGGCTCGAGGTGAAGTCTCTTTGTGGTTTTAATTTACTTTGTCCCGATGATTAGTGATGTTGAGCATCTTTTCATGTTTGGAAAAATATCTTCTTCTGCCCATTTTTTTGTGTTTTTTTTTTTGATATTGAGTTGTATGAGCTGTTTATATATTTTGGATATTAACCCCTTGTCAGTCACATCACTTGCAAATATTCTTTTTCCATTCAGTAGGTTGTCTTTTTGGTTTGTTGATGGTTTCTTTTGCTGTGCAAAAGCATTTAAGCTTAATTAGGTCCTATTTGTTTATTTCTGCTTTGGTTTCCTTTGTTATATAAGCGAGGTTTAAATACCAAGTATCTATCTTTGGGGTGATTTGGTTCTTGGGAATGGATGTGTTTCTTTAATAAGCAGAACACACCCCGTGCATGACATGTTCACCCTTTCTGCCTTTATTGGTTGCCTCATTCATCAATTCAAAAATACTTTCTGAGCATCTCCTGTCTTCTAAGCACTGTACTACACAATAATAAAACAGAGAGCATTTAGTCCAGCAGGGGAGATAGACATTAACAAATAATTGTGTCACTGTTTAAAAACAATGGGAATAAGTTTATAAAGGACAAGCAGAAGGTGATAGGTGAGCGTGTTCCAAGGTGGGTCAGAGAAAGCTTCCATGAGGAAGAGACATTTAGCCTATGACCCGATGATAGGCAATATTTGGCCAGGTTAGGACAGGGAGGGAAGATTCCTCCAGCCACAGAGAATAGCATTCATGAAAGATCTGAGCAGAAAGAAGCCTGGAAAACTGCAGGAACTGAAAACAAGGGCAGCGTGACTGTGGTTGGGGAGCAAAGTGTGGGAGAGCGGGGCAGGGGTCAGACTGCAAAGGGACGTGTGGGTGCTGTTCAGGGCTTTGGAGCTGATGCTAGAGCAATGGGCGCAACTGGATGGATTAATGCAGGGGAGTAACTGGACTGATTTGCATTTTAAAGAGATCATCTGGACTGCTGTGTTGCTGCAGGAAAATAAGCAAATTGAAAAGGAGATCAGATGAAAATAGAGATATCTCTTGATTTATAATCATCCTCCTGCCACCGTGGTGGCCTGTCCCAGTAGGCATGTGACCCGGGCGGTTCTGAGCAAAAGGCCCCACACTTGGTTTAATGCCCTGCTGTCTCCATTTTGAAATTTTTAATCTTTCTTTTTGGATCTGGACTTACAAATTATAGATCTGACCTTGGTCTCCTATACGCATTTTTGGCCAAAAAGTACCACTTCTCCAAGAGCTAATGGGGCTCTTTCGCCACTCCAAGTTCAAGTCCAAAGGTTCCCAGAGGTCTGCTGGTGTCTCATCATTATTAGCTTTAATGACCTAGCAGCTTCCCATCCAGTCCTTTATGCCCAGCTTCCCTGGGA
Source organism: Vicugna pacos (assembly GCF_048564905.1). Classification (NCBI taxonomy): domain Eukaryota; kingdom Metazoa; phylum Chordata; class Mammalia; order Artiodactyla; family Camelidae; genus Vicugna; species Vicugna pacos. Next base: position 18,976,174 of record NC_133002.1, on the reverse strand, counting down.
ACCTGAGGGTTCAGTGTGGCTGTAGAAGGAGTTCCTATTGATTTTTCCAGATAAAATATTCCCTGATTCTGTGGTCCTGGACTAACCTGTGGAATTACAGCCAAGAAGGTGAATTGTTCTCAAACACTGCAGGTGTCGATCCAGCCCCATTGGAATCAACTGGACTTCTTGGGAATACAGATTCCCAGATCAACCCCAGATCTATTGAATTAGAATCTTTAGGGCTGGAGTCTGTGAATCTGCATCAGTAAAAAATCTTCGTGGATAATTTTGACATGCAACCAGGAGGGAGAATTGTGGCGTGGCGATAGAAGTATGAAAGAAGGATGCGTAGACAATGGGTCATCAGAGCAGTGAGTGGCCACTAAGAGATGTCATTGGAGGCATTCGACACAGACATCACACCGTCTGAGGTTCTGAGTCCAACAAGCTCAGATCATTCATTTTTTTCTAGAGAAAGTCCTTTTCCTGGTGGCTATTCACATTTACCAAGCTCGTAACAGACTGATGTTTAAAACAGAACACCAGTTTATTAAGTTACAGTGAAAAAAACAACCGTCACAAGGTCCAGAGGGCTTGTGCTGGGATGACCAAAGTTTCTCGGCGAGCCCAGGATCTCAGACCGTGGAGTTGTCTGGTGCGTCTGTAAGTCACGTTGGTGCTCCCAGATCACCATAAGGCTTTCAGAGGCAGAATAAGGTACCAGGAGGCTACTTTCTTTTGCCCACTCTGCACTCCACATTCCTGACTTCTGAAGCAAACTGATGTCTGCACAGCACAGACAGTACTCGGGGGAGTTCTCTGATGACTTTAACCAAATGATACAAACACTTGCTGAAGCTGACTCTGAAATGAGGACTACATACGGGTTAGTCCACATTTAATTGAACTGAAACGTAAGCAGCAGCTCAGCTGGACCGAGTGGAGTTTCTGCCTCGGCTTCAGGGTTCTCTGTGCAGCGGTGATGAGCGGTGATCATGGTGGTTGATCCAGTCTGGTCACCTCTCTTCTTGTTTTGTCTCAGTTCGGCTGACTCCCCTGTGATGTCCCAGAATATCTCGTTCAAGGCTATTGTCTTTGCTTCAGGATCTTATTACTATCTGCAGAGACTATTTTTGTCCTTGTATCTACCCGTGCTCAAAGGTCATTTCAAATCCAGCCTTGTGGAGGCTTTGCTTCCTTCCAGTGTGTTTGGTGAAACGCTGGCTACCTGTTTTGTGAAATTAACCCCAGAGGCGGCTGCCTTCTTCAACCTGCAGCCCAGCATCACCAAAGCCTCTTTAAAGACATTTCCTCTTCTGCCATCTAGTGGCCAAAGCAGAGACTGCTAAATAAAGAAAACGACGATGGCCAAGCTGGGACGCTCTTTCTAACTAGCAGGAGAGGGTGCAAGTAACAACAAGCCACGTTGCAGAACAACCCACTGAGGTATTCAGGACATTGTGATTCCTTCGTTCATTTACAAACATGTGTTCTGCCTTGTCCACTTACCATATGGCAAGCTGCTATGCGCTTTGGAACTTGATGGAGTGATAAACACTGAAATGGTACTGGGTGCCCAGAACTAGGGAGCGAGCACCCATGAGAAGGGGAGGCATCCGCTGTATCTTAGGCAAGATGAGACAGAAGCTCAGAGAGGCAATGGAACTCTGATAGGCTCATTCACTCTCCCTTTCTCCCTCTCACCCTGCCACCTTTCTTTTCTCAGATATCAGATAGTCCCTGGACTCTCTGTGTGTACACACTTGTTCACAGCACAGCCCCTTTTGTCTGTTGACCTGGGATGTCACCTAATGATACCAGATAGATATGTGTTCCATGTAAATGCATTTCTAGGCAACTAGGGTTTGTTTGTTTCTTTAAAAAAATTGGTGAGGAGAAGTGATTAGATGGATTGATTGATTGATTTTAATGGATGTACTGCGGGTTGAACCCAGGACCTCCTGCATGCTGAGAACGCACTCTGCCACTGAGCTATACCTTTTCCCCTGGAGTTTATTTCTTAAAACACCAAAGTATGCTTGGATTTTTACCTCTTCTGGATAGGAGTTTATCTGCCATGACACAGTGCCTTACTTCCTCAACAAAATGCAACTTCCCCAAAAGTCTTAGTGTAGCTTTCATTTTCAATAACTTGAGAGGGAAACTGCCACAAACTTACCAAGGAGGCACTGGAAGTTTATTTTACCATTGAGGACATTGAGGTTCAGGGAAGTGATTTGCTTCAAGCCAAGCAGGTGGTAAATGACAGAAATCAGACTGTAAGCCAAGTTTTGAGTTCTAATCTAGTGCATTTTCACTGGAGCCACTGACTAGATAGAGAGGAAGGTGAAAGAACTCTGGATGCAACAGATGCTAGAAACATGAGAATGGTAATCATCATTAAAAAATGCTAACCATCTATATTTTCAAAAGTCCCCTTGACCTAAGAATTTGCACTAAGAGAGCATAACTCTACTTCCAACCCGCTGCCCCTCTCAACTTTTGTCAGAAACTAGTCAGTGGCTCATCTTGGAGCTTCTGGAAAAAACCTACCACACACTATCACAGACAACTGCAAGATACGTTTTTCTATCTGTACTAAGTTGAGTAAGTCTCCTTCCAAATTCATATCATCTTAGAAATTCAGACTGTGACCTTATTTGGAAATAGGGTTTTCACCCATCTAACTGGCTAAGATGAAGTCCTCCTGGGTAAGGATGGGCCTTAAATCCAATGACTGGAGTCCTCATGAGAAAGTCGTATGAAGACATGGAGACACACAAGAGGAGAAGGCCAGGTGAAGATGGGGACAGAGACTGGGGTGAGGCAGCTACAAGCCAAGCCACGCCGAGGATTTCTGGCAAACACCGGAAGCCAGGAGAGGGACGTGGGTGGGATGGATTCTACCTCAGAGCCTTGGAAGGAACCAAGCCTCATGACATCTTGATTTCAGACTTCTAGGCTCCACAACGGTGAGGGAGTACATTTCTGTTGCTTTGAAGTGACCCTGTTTGTGGCACTTCGTTACAGCGGTACTAGGAAATCAGTACACCTGCTCTCTGAGGCTTGGATAAAACCAGGCATGGCTTGGGGCAAAGTGGGAGATAAGCAGAGGTCTACTTCGGATACATCCCCCCGTCCTCTCTTTTGGTATGTGCCCTTCTAGCTCTGGTTTTGGTTCCTGGCTCCTTCTGCTCAGATAGGGAGGTTCCATGGAGAGAAATGCCTGAGATGAAAGAAAATTCCTGTACACAACATTTGCTTCCATAAAAAAATAAACACAAGGCCTTCAGTTTAAAATAGCAATTGGGATCACAGAGAACTATATACAATATCTTATAATAACCTTTAATGAAGAAGAATATGAAAATGAATATATGTATATATATATATATGCATGACTGGGACATTATACTGTACACCAGAAATGGACACATTGTAACTGACTATACTTCAATAAAAAATAAATAAATGAGATAAAATAGCAACTGGCTGGCAGCTCCTGACGTAGCCTTGTATATCTCCCCAGTAAAAGTCCTTGAAAGACACAGAAGAATACAAAGACCTACAAAAGAAATAAAGAGCATGTAGCAGGGAGTGATACTTTAAAGCTGCTAAGGCATTGCTTCTCCCCTCTTCCCTCACCCATTTCTCTTCCCCTTCATTGTCCAAGATTTCTAAATGTCATGAGTCTCAGGAGAGATGCATCCTGGTCAAGTCAAATTCATCATTCTTGAGCCCCTTTGTAGACTTCTGTAAATGTATACTGAAGTCCATTGACTTAGAGCCAGGCATTGTGCAGAAAGCAAAGACCATCTTTAATATGATAAAATATTGGCTTTGCGTACCAAGAGACTTATAAACATAGAATTTACAGCACAGCCCAAAATACAGGAGAGAGAAAGTGATGGATGTGAGCAACTTTCCTACCTATGGGAGTAGGAGTTGAGACGGGGATTCTAATGGGAGGTAACCAGAGCTCAGATGTCGATGTGCCCTTGTGAGGGGGCCCTGCCCTTCCCCGACACCATCTATTGGTGGAGAGACTGTAGAATGGCCCAGACCGGCACTCCAAAGCAGAAAGCTTTGGGATTTGAGTCCAGATGGTATGTCTCTGGGAGACTGTCAGATTCTTGCAGAGCCCTCAGTGCAGATATGACACTGAGCAGCAGCGTGCTGGAATAGCAGAGAACAATTTCCGAGAAATGTGGCTAACTGGACAAGCTGTCTTACAACTGCAGGCAATATCAAGATGGCCTAAGGAAAATAGCCAAGAGTTTCCAAGACTCCAAAGTGGGATTGAGGTGGAAGAGTTGAGAGATGTCTGATTGAAAAGGGCTTATAGTTCGAGCAAGGGCACAGAGTGAGCAGATCTGACAGCTGTGGGACTGGATGTTCGGGCACGAGCAGTGATGTGGCTGGTGCAGAGTCCGACGCCCAACAGCAGATGGGACAAGCCCCACGGCAATAGGGGACATTGAAAACAAATAAAAATATGTAGACTGTATATTCCTTCCCCAAAGCTGGGACAGTACCTAAAAATCTGGAACTTAGATGACCCCCAGAGAGAAGGTGGTAGGGAGAAAGGGATAAGGGAGAATCCAGAACTTGAATAAATATTTACTTCCCAAAGATGGAGCTTTAAACAAGAAGTAGCTGAGTTACTTTTTTTGGGCAAAGTTGAATTTTCACCATTGGCAGATGTGGGGACTTCTGAACTAATTTATTTTACTAACAGAGAAATGAAGGAAAATGAGATTTGTATATTTGATTCGTGGCTGTGAGTTATAGATGTATTCAAATAAGACTGAAAGACAACCTAATACCAGAATTTGAGTGACTGTCGACTCTCATTCAAGCTGAATTTAGCAGTATTTAGCCCTCATTGCAGGGCATAATCAGGACTTGCATTATGAAAAATAGAGAATGTTTAGGGATAGTTGGACATTTCTTGGACCAACCCCGCCATCTACCCCTGCATCATAGACCCAGGACACGTGGAACCTTCTCACTCTCCTCCCATCCTGAGCATATTTCATCCAAGAGAAGTGAGTCGGGAAGGAGGGGGTGGAGGTGGTGCTGGCACCTTACATCATGGGAAGCTATTCTTCACAAGTTAGATATAAGGGTGGTCAGTGTGATGGTTTGACATATGTTTTATATCAATTATACCTCAATGAAGCTGGGAAAAAGAAAAGAAAAGCAAAACTTTTTTTTTTAAATAAAGGAAGCAAAAAGATAAGAGGAACTTTGAAAGAAGTCACAATGGGCAGGAGATTAAGGCGGGGTCAGATCACAGGGATGGGTAAGCTACACTAGAGTCTGGATTTTCTCCTGGTTGCTGTAGGAAGCCGTCGGAGAGATGTAATAGAGTGACAGTGATCACATTTAATCTTGGAGAAACTCTCTGTGATTGATCTTCAGAGAATGAGGCATAGAGAGACGCAAGTGGGAGAAGAGAGATCGGGAAGGGCAGCAGTGTCATAGCTGAGATACGGTCGTGACATGGACCAAAATATTGATGATGATGTGATGAAGAGGCTTGGGTTTGAGAAATATCTGCTGCACTTGCTGAGGACTGGATCTAAGTGATGCAAGAAAGAGGATTTTGACCTAAGCAACTCAGTTGAAGTGGGTACCACCTATGGGGTTACCACTTCGGGACATGCACATGGCTGGTTTGGGGGTGGGTCAAGAGTTCTTCTCTGGATTAGTTAAATCTGAGATGCTGAAGGAGAGAGCTGAATATCTGAGTGTGGATCTTAGTGGGAAGATCAGTGTTGCACATACAGATTTTGGAGTTGCAAATATACAGGTAGTATTCACAGTCATGGAACTGGGTAAGATGACACTGGGAGAAAGGGTAGGCAGGGAAGAGAAGAAGGTTTGGAACAGGATCCAGAGTATTTCAACATTTAGAGATTCAGCTGAGAGGAAGGAACACTCTTCAGTTTCAGCAGATGAAACTGAAGAGTGGCCAGTGAGGTAAGAGGTTAAGAGGCAAGTCAGGGAAGCATGGTCTCAGGGAACCTCTGGGGGAAGTGGGTGTAGAAAAGGAAGTAGCCAACTGGGTTAAAAGCTGCTAAGTGATTGGGTAATGAGAATAGGAAATCGACCATTGGTTCTGAGATCTTGATAAAAACTGAAGGAATTTTTCTTGGTTGGGGGGAGGGTGAGGGAGGGAGGGGTCACATGAGAAATGAGACTCCAAAAAAGTAGGCTGAGCAAAGAGTAGAAGGTAAGAAAGAAGAGGCAGTGAGTAAAGGGTATTTCAAGGAGCTCGGCTGTGACAGATTAAAGAGCAGTGGGAGTAGCTGGAGGCCAGTGTGGGAGGGAAAGACTGGTGTTTTTTCTTAAATTTGTTTTAGATGAGTGATAATAACACATGCATGTCAGCCAATGGGAACACTCCAGTTGTGAAAGGGCAGTTGATAACACAAGAGAAAAGGGGAGATTATAGGGGCAAGTTCTTTGAGCAAGATGGTGTCCAGTGTAAACTTGGAAGAACAGGTCCCAGCTGGGAGCTGGGGTAATTCCTCCATCATGTCAGAGAAGAAAAGGTGAGTTCTGAGTGGCTTTAGTAGTAGTGATGCAGGAAAATGGATGTGGCGCATGAGGAGGGCTGTGTCTCAAGTCTCAGCTGAGCCCTTGGGATGGGCCCCACCATGTGTGGGTCCTTGGCTTCACACAGGAAAGAATTCAAGTGTGAGCCACTGTTGAGTAAAAGTTGATTTATTTAGAGAGGTACATACTGCATAGAGTGTAAGGCAAGAGAAAGGCAAGGAAATGGTTGTGGGACTTGGGTGCTCAGGTTAAAGTAAAAGTAGGTACACACTCCACAGACAGAGTGCGGGCCGTCTCCCAAGAGAAGAGAGTGGAAAAGGCCACTAGGTGTGGTGTTGTCAGTTTTTATGGTCTCAGTAGCTTCATATGCTTACAGGTGGGACCATTCCAACTACCCTGGGGCTGAGATTCCCAGGAAATGGGCCACCGCCCATTCTTTGGCCTTTTGTGGTAATCCTTGGGACTGTCATGGCGCCTGCACGCATGTCATTTATCACGCCATTACAATGAGCATATAATGAAGCTCAAGGTCTACTAGAAGTCAAACCTCTTAATCCTCAAGGCCAACTAGGAGTTGAATCTTCCACCATTTTGGTGTTAAATTACTGTCATTCCTTTGGCTGTGCCCTGCCCTCTTCCAGACTGTCTCAGTAGGAAGGTGAGGTTAGCTTTGTCCGATTCCTGAGTTTTGTTTTGTTTTGTTTTTCACTCAGGAATATGTCAAAGTCTGTAGCAGAGACTGGGTGAGGGATACGTGTGGTCTATTGAAAATAAGAGGTTGTGAAATATTTGGAGAAAGAGAAAACAGCTATCCTGGAGAAGCAGCAGGAGTGCTGGGCAGTGCTGAGTTGAGACTCATCATCACAAGTTTAAAGTGAGACAGTTAGCTCAGAGTTGGCAGACAGTTTAGGTAAGCAGATTGGAGGCTTAATCTGGTAAATAAAATAGAAGGTAGGACCAGGAAGGGTGTTAGGGAGGAGATGATTCTAATACTAGATCAAAGCTTCTAAGCTGGAGGGAAATGAGGTCAGAAGAAGGGTGGAGTAGTGATCAATGATAGGGTCAGGGCAGTGGTGGTCCCTGTGTGGTCCACAGAGTGTTGGAGCAGAGAATTGAGTCCATGTGCTGGGAGGGTAGGAGGTGGTGGGTGGAGAGGAGCTTGACTGATGGAGATTTTGGAGGGTGTATAATTATTGGTGATGACAAGATTCAGGGAAAGCCATGAGAATATGGATGACCCAAGTGATGTGAGGGGCACATCCTCTCAACCGAGTAGTAAAACATTTTCAGGAGCAGAGGACTTGTTGAAATTGCCAAGAGTAAGAATGAAGAGGAGAATGAAGCCAGCGGAGTGCTAAAACCCTTGATGATCAGGGGGTGGTCAGTAGGTGCCCAGATGATGTTAAAAGGAAGAGGTGTCTGGTGGTCAAGTCTGATGGATACAGGGGAAAAATCTTTTTAGAAGTAGTGATGCAGGGTAACAAATCACCTACTTAAAGTGCAGCCTTGAAGTATATGTAGTTGTATTAGTTTCCTGTGCTTCTGAAACAAATTAATACAAACTTTGTGTTTGAAACAACAGAAATTTATTCTCTTATGGTTCTGGATGTCAGAAGTCCAAAGCCAGTATTATTGAGCCAAAATCCAGGTGTTGGCAAGGTGGCACTCCCTCCAGAGATTCTGTAGGAGAATCTGCTCCTTGTCTCTTTCATCTTTTGGAGACTTGTGGCACTCCTTGGCTTGTGGGCTCATCATTCCAACCCTCAAAGTGAGCATCTTCAAATCTCTTTCTCTGCTCTGTCTTCACATTACCTTCTCCTCTGTATATGTATTAAGTCTACTTTTGCTTCACTCTGAGCAGGATGCATTTGATTGCATTTTGAACCCACTCAGATAATCTAGGATAATCTTTGCTTCTCAGGATCCTGAATTTAATGGCATCTGCAAGAATTGCTGTGTAAGGTGACATTCACAGGTTCCAGAGATTGGAATGTGGATCTCTTCTTGGGAGGTCATTTTTCAACTTGCCACATGGAGTATGGGGGAAAACAATCAGTTTTGTTTGAGAAAGGTGGTGGGGAACAAGTGTCTTCAGAGACAGATAGTCATTTTTCAATAAAATAATACTAGTTAGTAATAATAACTGTAATAATTTTACTAAGTAAAAATTTACTAAGACAATTTACTTAGTAAAAATTATCTTGAGTTAGTATCTCTGACTGTATGAACAAAAATCAGGGAAGAAAAAGATGACAAGAACGATGCTAAATTCTTCATCTTAAGTAAGAAAACCTCAAGTTACAACTTCTTAACTTCAGCAATCAGAAAACAATTTTGTAGCTTGCTTTTGGAAGTATTGACAAGAACTCTTAGGCAAAAGTAATTGCACCAGGCTAGTCACCCACTTTGAGGGAGAGCAAATTTTATCACTTTCCTGGTCTGCCTTCCTGTCTTCTGCTCTCTTTTCCTTTTCTGGTTAGAAATGCTTCACATGCATGATGACAGTCTGTATTTCTTTATCTGAATATCATACCATCTGGAGGCATTCTGCATCCCTTTTGGCTTTGGACTTTTTATAACCTGTGATCAGGGTATAGATGGTTAAAGATGCCTGCTTTATCCAGTTTCCCATGTAAGGATTTATGTAAGGTTCGTGTTCATTTTTTTTGATGTGTAGATTGCATTTGGGAGGACGTGCATGGATTTAAGTTGCATACTTGGCTCCAAGATGTAACTGGAACTTTGGCAGGATGCCAAAAGCAACCAAGAGGAAGTTATAAGCACCAGACGGAATAACAGAAAATCTTGGTGGTTCTGCATTCAAAACATATCAAGCATCTAAACCTTTCTTACTATCTTCACTGCTTCTACTTTTGTCAAGCCACTGTTACCTCCCAGCTTGACAAATGCAACCAGCCAGCCTGCTCACTGCTCCCCACTCCCCACACCCATCCTGAGATGCAGAGATTATCCTGGATTCTCTGAGTGGATATGCAATCAAATGTATCCTAAGAGTGAGGCAAAAAGAGATTCAAGACATGTACAAAGGAGAAGGCAATGTGAAGATCGAGCAGAGAGAGATCTGAAGATGCTCGCTTTGAATACTGAAGTGACATGACCACAAGACAACACAACCTGTTCTCAACACAACCGCAGGTGTGAGCCTTTAAGAATGCAAATCAGATCGTGCTTCTCCTTTGCTCAAAACCTTCTAATGACTTCTTATTTCACTCCAGCAAAAGTCAACATCCTTACAATGACAGTGAAGAACTGCCCAGGGGGCCTGACCCACCCCTCCTCTCATTTCCAAGCACTTCCCCCTCCTTTGTTCTGCTCTGGCCTCGGTGGTGTGCCTAGCCACTCCCACCTCAGGTCGTCCCACCCCACGTTCTGTTGGCCTGAACTGTTCTTTCTCCCATTATCTGCATGGCTTGTTTCCTCGTCATCGCTAAGATGTGACCTTAGGAATGGGGCTTGCCATGACCACCCTTAGAAAACTGTCACCCTTACTGTCCAGGGCGCTCCCTTCTTCCTTCTTCTTCCTTCTTATTCTTCATAGCACCTGTTCACACCTGACACACTCCAAGCGCCAACACGTATTTTGTCAGATGTATATGGCGCCCCCACTGGAAAGCATGTGTCACAAGGGCAGACAATTTATTCCATGTATGGCTGGATCCTGGCATAACTGCCCAGAACACGGCCCGCTGGGGGCACTAGGGACGTATCAGGATGGATGAATGAGTGAGTCATTCACAAGTACACCTCTTGCCTTTCTTGGTAAAGTCTCAAACTGTCCATTATGATGTAAGGGTCATGAAGAGAGACTTCCTTGACAGGGGACTGGAGAAAATAATATAATGAGGAGAAAGGTCCTAGCCTGGGGTTGTGGGTTGGATTGATTGTGTTCCCCCCAAATTCAGGTGATGAGGCTATAACCCTTAGAACCTCAGAATATGACTGTATCTGCAGACAATTTCCTTAAAAGGGGGATTAAATGAAAATGAGGCCATTAGGGTGGGCCCTAAGACAGTATGACGGTTGTCCTTATAAGAGTGGAAGCTTGGACACACAGGGAGACACCAGGGATGTGTACACAGAAGAAAGGCCGTGTGAGAACCCAGGAAGAAAGGGACCATCTATAAGCCAAGGAGAGAAGCCTCAGGTGCAACCAAACCTGCCAAGACCTCGGTCTTGAACTTCTGGTCTCCTGAATCATGAGAAAAAAATTTCCTTTGTTTAAGTCCTCCAGTCTGTGGTATTTTATTATGGCAGCCCTAGTGAGTGACTCCACCTAGCTCCAGGGAAAAGTGACCATTTGGTTTGGCTTGGAAATGCCTGGGTGCCCTTGTATATATGAAGCCAAAGGGGGAACATGAGCTCATTGAAGGTTTCTACAGTTCTATCCATTCAGAGAGTTCTTTGTTACTAAGAGAGAGAGATGTTCTACTTGGAGCAGTTGTGTAAGGCTAGATTGACTTCATTTATTTGTCTATTTTTATTTATTTATCTTTTAACATTTTTTATTGATTTATAATCATTTTACAATGTTGTATCAAATTCCAGTGTAGAGCACAATTTTTCAGTTATACATGAACATATATATATTCATTGTCACATTTTTTTCTCTGTGAGCTACCATAAGATCTTGTATATATTTCCCTGTGCTATACAGTGTAATCTTGTTTATCTATTCTACAATTTTGAAATCCCAGTCTATCCCTTCCCACCCTCACCCCATTGGCAACCACAAGTTTGTATTCTATGTCTATGAGTCTATTTCTGTTTTGTATTTATGCATTGTTTGTGTTTTTTTTTTAGATTCCACATATGAGCAATCTCATATGGTATTTTTCTTTCTCTTTCTGGCTTACTTCGCTTAGAATGACGTTCTCCAGGAGCATCCATGTTGCTGCAAATAGCGCTATGTTGTTGGTTTTTATGGCTGAGTAGTATTCCATTGTATAAATATACCACATCTTCTTTATCCAGTCATCCGTTGATGGACATTGAGGCTGTCTCCATGTCTTGGCTATTGTAAATAGTGCTGCTATGAACATTGGGGTTCAGGTGCCATCCTGACGTAGGGTTCCTTCTGGATATATGCCCAGGAGTGGGATTCCTGGGTCATATGGTAAGTCTATTCCTAGTCTTTTGAAGAATCTTCATACTGTTTTCCACAGTGGCTGCACCAAACTGCATTCCCACCAGCAGTGAAGGAGGGTTCCCCTTTCTCCACAAGGCTAGGTTGACTTTAATACTTCCATCCTGAAGTCATGAAGGATCCACCGAGAGGCAGACCACTGCCACCACTGTCCTCACTACCGTCACTTATTCTGACTGAGGGTCTGCCACGGGCCAGGTTCTCTTCTAACAGCTTTGAGTGCACGGAGCCATCCAATCCCCATGATTGCTCCACGAGGGGTTATCACTTCATTTTATAGATGATAAAACTGAGGCACAGAGAGGTGGAGAAAGTTGCCCAAGGTCATACGTTTTAAGAGACAGAGCCAAGGTTTGAAACAGGCAGTGGCTCTGAAGCCTGGGCTCTTGACTCTTGCCCTTCACCTCCTTTTATATATCCTTCCCTGTCTTCAAAAGGCTTTTTCTGCACATTTAGATTGGCTAGTCAATGGCCTACAAAGGCAAGCTCTTAGCTTAGCTTTCTATTAGCACCAACCTACCTTTCTAGCTTTATTTTTTATTATTCACATACTTATAGAAAAATTGAATCATCCCTTGTCTCTTAACTTTTCCTTGCTCCCTGCCCCTTCCCCCAGGTCCTTGCTTTCTTGATCTTTGCTTTTTTTTTTTTTAAAGGTCATTCTAGTTTCCCATAGTGCCTTCTGTCCGAATTCTTACCTACATTATCCTTATCTAGAATCTACTCTTTTTTTTTTCTTTTTTCTTTTTTTAATTGAACTACAGGCAATTACAATGTGTCAATTTCTGGTGTACAGCACCATGTCCCAGTCATGCATATACACATATATATCCATTTTCATGTTCTTTTTTATTAAAGGTTAATATAAGACATTGAACATAGTTCTCTGTGCTACACAGAAGAAACATTTTTTTTAAAAATCTATTTTTATGTACAGTGGCTAACATTTGCAAATCTCAAAACTCTTAGATTTATCCCTTCCCACCCCCTTTTCCCAGGAATCATAAGATTGTTTAGTCTATTTCTGTTTTGTAGATGAGTTCATAGTATCCTTTTTTCTTTTAGATTCCACATATGAGTGACATAATATGTCATTTTTCTTTCTCTTTCTGGCTTACTTCACTTAGAATGATGATCTCCAGGTTCATCCATGTTGCAGCAAATGGCATTATTTCATTCTTTTTTATGACTGAGTAGTATTCCATTGTATAAATATACCACAACTTCTTTATCCAGTCATCTGTTGATGGACATTTAGGTTGCTTCCGTGTCTCTTGGCTATTGTATATAGTGCCACTAGGAGCATTGGGGTGCATGTATCTTTTCAAATTAGAGTTCCCTCCAGTTATATGCCCAGGAGTGGGATCATAGGATCATATAGTAAGTCTATTTTTAGTTTTTTAAGGAATCTGAATACTGTTTTCCATAATGGCTGCACCAGACTACATTCCCACCAGCACTGTAGAAGGGTTCCCTTTAGAATCTACTCTTGAATCCAAATCCTACCTCCCTCATAAGGTCTTACATTAACTCTCATTTCTGAAAATTTCATCACACGTACTACTAATTTGGGGATGAATCATGCACTTTTTAATGAAAATTCTTCTATTGATGGCTCAATAGTCTGTATAAATATTCTCAAAGCATAACTTTTACCAGTTTTATGTCCCATCTTCAAAACAGATTTAATTCATTGAGGGCAGGAATAAAATACCTTCTGCATATGATATGTTGAACATAATGAAAATAGAGATATATTGATCTGCTTTGATTTGGAAAGAGTCAAGATAGGAGAAGGAAGCAATAAATATAGTCATTCTGATTAGTAGCTAGCACCACACTGAGTGCATTATGTACATTAGCTCACTTATCCCTTACAGTGTATAAGTGCTGTCTGTAAGTACTATCATTATCACCATTTTATAGATGAGGGAAAAGAAGCTTAGACGTACTGTGTAGTTTGTCCTGGGTGACACAACTTGCAAATGTTGGTGCTAGCAGTTAGAAATGTGATGGGCTAACATGAGGGATTTATAATCAGGAGGAATTTGAACAGAGTGTGTCATAAAAAGGGAGAACATGAAATGACCACCAAAGTTCTGGTAGCCATAGCCTTGAATTTCATTGTTCCCCAAGATCTGTGTTCCTTTTGGGGACACACCTAGACCGCCACAGTTAGGTGTGGTTTGTGCCTGAGCTCTGGCCAGTGGGATGTGAGCACAAAGGATGGAATTGTCTTGTCTCTTCCAGAAGGGGACACAGGTGGAGATAATGATGTGGCCCTGAAGGATGGCAGAGCCACAATATGGAAGGAACCTGGTCCCTGGATCACCATGCAGAGTGCTGCCTGTTGGGCAGGAACACCACCTTGAGACAGTTCCATAAGCAAGAAAAGAGCTTACTTGCGGGGGGAGAGGGGGGCGGGCTACTTGTTACTCCTGCTTAGTTTAGCTAACTGTTACACTCTAGTAATTGTCAAGACATCTGTCAAGGGAGTGAGAGTGCTCTCAAACCATCCTGGTACTGAACAAAATATCTGTTGTGGAGTAAAGCTGAGCTTAAAACATCTCTCACTCAGCAATTAGCAGCCACTATTTCACATATGGTGGGGGTGATATTAGTAGTGTTTGTTCAGTCAACTGTGGCCTCTGATCCATTGTGCTATGAGACAGTTTTAAGTAAAATGAAGCAAACTGGAGAATAATACCTTTCAAAGTTATGAGGAATAGACATTTCCCATCCGCCCCTAAACTGGGAGCCCCTTGGTCCACACACGTCAGCTTCTCAGGCTTCTGAACTGAAATGGTCCATACCACAGCAAATACTTTATAGAACAATAGAGAATTTGTAAAGCGCCATAAAAAGCCAAATGACAGTACTTTTTGTTATCATAGTCAGTAGTTTAAACATAAAAACTTCTGAAAATATTTTGAATATTGATACAATTAACCCTGGTTGAAGTCTTGGAAAGAACTTGATATTTTTCTGTCCACTCTCCCCTTGTCCTTCCTTCTTTCTTTCCTTTTTATCAGTTGACACATTTATTGAATCTCTGGCCCGCGGCCATATTCGGGCTTGGCCTGGTCTCTTTCCTCAGGGCGGGCGGCTGCAGTCTCCCTCGCTGACAGTAGAGGGCACCAGAGGATCACAACCGCGCCTAAGTCAGGTCTGCGGTCCCATCTTCCTTCACATCTGGTTTTTGGATGATAATGGAGTTTTCTCATTTTCCACTTCTTTATACCACTGTGACTTTTTTTGACAACAGCTGAGAAAATTAACTGATTTCTCCCACATGACCACTCATAGTTTGCACCAACCTTCCTTCTCTCTGCTCTTCACACTCTTGTCCGTTTCCAGATGTTTTTTGCTCCATAAAGCACTTGCTAGATGGTCTGTGGGGAGTGTCCAAACCCCAGGACACCACAAGTTTCAGAGACCCCCTCCTGCCTCTCCTCAGATGTGGGGCTCACGTAAGATCACTGTGTGGAAAGCCTGAAAAATTAAATCATTTGGAAAGAAGATATATCCTCTGAATCCCATAATACACTCAACAAGCATATTTTGGTTGATGTGTGGTTTGGCAGATTTGTAGTTTAAAATGGTGGTGGGCGTGTGTTGGAGGGCTGGATTGGGATTCTGCTGCGTTTATATTATTTACTTTCTCAAATAGGCTTTTTACTGCCAACCAAACATGGGAAAAGGAGAGAGAGAAAATTATCTGGGCCAGTTATCTCTGGCTGCGATGGAAAATTGAGAGACCAAAGCTGCCACGGCCAGAAAGGACATTTTTTCTTCCAGTAGGGATTCTCTGATGCATTCAGAGCCTTTAACTCCTGCGAACACGGTCTAAGTACAAGCATTCTGTATTCGGCCAAGATACAATAAGCCGTATTTCTTCAGAAGTCAGGGCATGTCAGGAAAGGAGAGAGGATGGTCTCCCAGGGCAGTTCAATAACTTTATAAACGGAGGCTCAGAGGCTTAAGCTCACTCAGCCTGTTGAACTTTAATTCTCCTCAGTCTGTGGCTCTTTCTCCCACATCTTGCTGTATTGTTAACTAAGGTAACCTGTCAGGGAAATCATATTCTCTTAGAGTTGCCTGAAGCTGCAAGTAGGTGTTTCTCTTTAGAAATTTATATCTCTATCTGTCTCTCTCTTTCTTGGAAAGAAATGCCTCATGTGACCTCTTACCAAGAGAGGGCACCCTCTGAATAGAAATTTTCCCTTCTAGACCGTCTTACAGTCAGAAAAAGCAGACCAGCCCTAAATTGATCCCTGGAATGGAAACTACCAATGTAGGTTGGAAAACCTTGTATCTAACCTCAGAAAGCACTCCGCTTAGTAGGGAAGGCAGGGACCAGGCTCTGCCTACCTGC
Organism: Vicugna pacos; assembly: GCF_048564905.1. Taxonomy (NCBI): domain Eukaryota; kingdom Metazoa; phylum Chordata; class Mammalia; order Artiodactyla; family Camelidae; genus Vicugna; species Vicugna pacos. The sequence continues at coordinate 18,960,089 of NC_133002.1, read as the reverse complement.
CCCAGGAGACTGGTACCCGGTTCCTCCCGCAATGTGTCTCCACAGCTTCATGTGTGTGCTCATGCTGGCCTCTGCCTGAGATGCCCTTTCCTTTCTTCCTCCTCTGGACAATTCTTAGCCATGGGTCAGAGTCCTAAATCGTCCGTTTCACGTTTCAGACCTTCTCTCCTTTGTACCCCAGAACTTTTCACATTCCAGGGTTAGACTTATATTGTTTATTATTTTAGTATGCCACGTTATCACATTTTTATCCTCAGTGCCTAGTCCAATGGGGGGGGCCCATAAGAAATACTGGACAATGCTCTTGCATATATGAACACACACATCAACACAATTATGATTTTTTACCAACTTGGTTATCATCATAGATGGGTAGGATTATCTGAGGAAGTCTTAAGCTTATAGCTTAATTGGTTTTGCTTTCATTGCTAAGATATTTCAAAGAACATGTAGTTTGCACATACAGAAATGTTGGCAAAAGAAAAGGACTGTTATCCAAAATGTACAATGAACTCTTAAAACTCCACACTAAGAAAACAAACAACCCAATTAAAAAAAATGGGTCAAAGACCTTAACAGATAGCTCACTAAAGAAGACACACAGATGGCAAAGAAGCAGATGAAAAATTCCTCCACATCATTTGTCCGTAGGGAAAAGCAAATTCAAACAACAATGAGATACCACTGCAAATTTATTAGAATGGCCGAAATCTGCAACACTGACACCACCAAATGCTGGCGAGGATGTGGAGAACAGGAACATTCATTCATTGCTGATGGGAATGCAAAATGGTACAGCTAGATTACTTGGGAAGACAGTTTGGTGGTTTCTCACAAAACTAAATCTATTCTTAGCATACAATTCAGTAATCATGCTCCTTGGTATTTACCCAAAGGAGTTGAAAACTTATGTCCACACAAAAATCTTCACATGGATGTTTACCAAAACTTGGAAGCAACCAGGATGTCCTTCAGTAAGTAAATGGAAAAATAAACCAGTGTCTCCAACAGTGGCATATTATTCAGGAGTGATGTCACCAAGATGGTGACATAGGATTTTCCTGACTTCATTCCCCATCACAAGAAGGACAACTAACAAAGATTCATGGGTAAGACATCATCAAGAGAATCCTGGAACTTGAGGCTGAGGCTGAAGCACCCCCTGTACCACTGTTACCATGACAGACCCATTAAGAGGGAGAGGGAGGAGCTATAGGCTGCTGGCATGGCCCCCCAGATTGCTTCAACACCACACCCAGGTCATCCCTCAGCCTGTGATTCCTCCAGTGGGAAAAGAGAGTCAGGAGGGACAACCAGCCTCACCCCCAGGCATTGTGGGTCACTTCTTGGGAGCCCCCATGGGGACTGCAGGGGAATCTGCGGGGCGTGACCCCAGGGAACGTGACTGTGATGAAGAAGCGGGAGAAACTTGCAACAACGAGTTCTAGGATCTTGGCCGACCCAGCTCCTACCTGCAGAGCCCAAGTGGTATCGCAGCCAGCAGCTGCAGAACCAAATCGGTGGTTCTTACCAATGTAACTCTCGCCTGGCCCACTTCTGTGTATAGTTCTGGAATATTATTCAGTGCTAAAGAGAAATGAGCTATCAAGCCACAACAAGACATGGAGGAACCTTAAATGCGTGCTACTAAATGGAAGAAGCTGATCTGAAAAGGCCACATAAGATATGATTTCAATGGCATGACATTCTGGAAAAGGCAAACCTATGGAGACAGTGAAAAGGTCCATCATTACCAGGGGCAGGGGTTGGTGGACAGAAGAGTAGGTAGAACACAGAGGAGTTTTTAGGGCAGTGAAAATACCCTGTAGGAAATTACAAGGATGGGTATATGTCCTTACAGATTTTTCTAAACCTATAGAATGTGTAACACCAAGAATGAACCCTGAGGTAAACAATGGGCTTGGGGGTGATTGTGATGTGTCAGTGTAGGTTTATCCTTAGTGGAAAAGGTACCACTCTGGTGAGTGATGTGGATAGTGGGACAGGCTCTGCACGTGTGAGATCTGGAGATACATGGGAGATCTCTGTAGCTTCCTGCAGATTTTATTATGAACCTAAGACAGACAGGGAAAGAAGGAAGGAAGGAAAGAAAGACAGAAAGAGAGAAAGACTTTTTTTTTTTAATAAAGAAAGAAAAGTAGCTAAAAAGATTTGGACAAAAAACCCCAAGACACCTGGGTAGAATTTAAGCTCTGCCACACACTTCCTGTGTGACCTTGGGTGTGTCTTAACTTCTGTGAATTTTAGTGGCCTCAGTCTCACTTTTAGGTGATTCTTTCAGATGTTTAATCTGGATCTCCTCTAGCGCTATTTAAAATCTCATGAAGAAGAGCTCACTGATATTAATATTTATTCTGAAGAAGAAAAGGAAATATTGGTCAGAACCATCCTTTTCATGTTTCCTCTAACTGCAGTACACAAGAGATATTCAGACACAGATATTAAAAACAGAGTATGTTTAATTTTTTTAAAAGGCTAGTTGGTTTTGAAAATAATCAGCTGAATTTCCCAGTGAGTCATAACTAATTTTCCATTAAAAGTACTTTATACAATATTTAAACCTAACTTTTCTTCCTAAATAAATTAGCACATGTAGATACAGCCTAGCTATAGGAGATGAGTCATCACTGAGGACATCGTGGTCCACCTTGTTGAGTCAACTGAGACTGTTTCCAAGGTCAGTCGTAAAAGACTCCAAGGCAGCCCTTTGGGGATGAGGTGTTTAACTGATAACTCATCAAACTGAAAGCTGAACTCTCCCCCGAAGCTGGAGGGAAGCAAAAGAAACAAAATGAGAGAAGTCTGATCTAAAAACAACAAAGCTGCAGAAACCCTTCACAGGAATCTCTAAACTCCACTGAGATTTGGCAGAAGATCATTTGGATGGATTGCATGTAAAGATGTTAGCAATACAACTTGGCTTTCCAGAGATCACCCTGGGAAGTGAAAAGTCAGTGGTGGTGCACAAAGGTGGGGGTGGTGGAGGGGCAGGGTGGGGACTCCAAATCACTCCAGCTCAGGGATATGAAGTTAGTGTTGCTTTCTGAACCCAGAGCCTCAGATTGGAATTGACTTTATCCCTTCGCTTCCATTTACAGACCGAGCCCAGGGGTCCTTTGACAGTCCATATTTTAGTAGGGCAGAAAAGGTTTTCTGTTTAGTAATTGGAGTGGGAATCTAAAGGGTTATAAAACTGATGAATGCAGATGGCTCCAAGAGGCAGTTAAAAATTCAGGAAAGCAGAAAAAATTGCTTGGATGTAGAACTCCTCACTTGGGAATGGTCCAGGAAAAAAGAAGGGAATTTTTTTTTTTAAACCCTTTTCCCTTAGGCAAGTTTAATGGTAGACATAGGGAGACAGGTTCAGGAAATAAAACAGAGGTATCCCGGTTGGCTCTGGCCAATAATAGTGATATAACTTTCCCTGCTCCCCCCCCCCCCACAGTCATCATCACAGCTCAGATCTTCTGGATTTTCAGATTCTGTTTCTATCTCCTTCCAACCCATCCTTCTAAAGCAGCACATCTTCCTCACTCTGGTCCCTATCAAGCTGGATCTCCATCGTCCATAGATTAAAGGCATAGCTTCCGAGTCATGTAAAGACCTTCAGAATCTCAGCACTGCCTCCCTCTTCCTTTTCTCCTGCCAATTTCCCCACACATGAAGCTTCCCATTGTTTCCTGTTCAAGTGCTGGTTTCCCGGAGGCCCATGCCCTCACCTTCCTGCAATGCCTTTTCCTGTTGGTTGGGTGAGCTCCTATGAATTCTTCAAAACTTGCTCCAGCTGTCACTTTCTTTTGGACTTTTTGCATCTCCCCAAGCCAGAGTTCTTTACACCTCCTTGCATTGTCTTAGCGTAGTGTACACACAGGCCTCCATTTTTGTTTTCATTTCTCTTTCCTGAGCTGAACTGTGACCATTTAGTATTTATCTTTGTGGTCCTGCTCCTAGCAACACATATTTGTGGAATAAATAAATTTCTTGTTGCTTAACTGTTGATAAACGTAACCTTTGATAAAGTGGGAATGTTATTTCATAATGGCTGCACACTGAGAGAAATAAATGCAGAAGGAAAAAAAAACACTTAAAATACTTTTCCCTTTGGAAGCCAATCCTGTTTTGTACAGGCTACTTTTATTCTGGTCACCTATCAGTACTCAGCCACTGTTTTACATAAACATAGACTTGTAGGAGACATAACTGTTTAAGAAGTTGAAGGCAACCATAATAATAAGTTAAGAAAACACAATAGTCCTGAATGGGACCCGAGCAGGACCTAAACAAATCAGACAATGGAAAGATAACGTTCAAGACAATGAGATGACGTTCAGAGATATTTGCCATCATGTGGAAGAAGTATCTATCCATTGTGCAAGGGAAGGTCATTCATAGGTAGCCCAAGGCTCAGTTGTGTGTATAACCTAGTCCCCTCACCTTCTGTTTTCATTTTCACTGCTATGGAAAATGCCACCTGTGGATTTTTGTGGAGTCTCCCTGTCTTCGTCCATGCTGTAGTCCTAGACATTGTTCTTCGCTTCTGCTCTACTTTCTTTTTCTCTCTTATTGAAGCTTCGCAGGAATGAAGGGACCATATCAACATAGCACCATATAGATGACACCATATCGACGTGAAAATGAGCGTTGCATATCATTGTCCTAAAATACCAATGTTATTGGCTGGTTACATGGAGGTGATGTGGAGGGCTGGCCTTCCTTTCCGTGGCTCAGACATTCTGTTTATCCTTTCTTATCATCCTGCTTGGGTTTCCTGCTGAGACCTAAAGTCCTACCCACTTAGTAGAACGATTCACTTCTAATTTTTCATATCCTTCCAGATTATGGCCTGAGGTGGGGCGGGCGTTCACAGTGAGGTTCAACACAATGAATATATGTTTCTAAATGAAGAGCATCTCCTCTGATCTGATGCTACTCTGCAGGTAGGCACAAGAGACCACAGTCTGTTCGAAGTAGTAATTTTCTGCTTCTGGGTAACCAGAGAAATAGTTGCTTTCTAGGCCCAGAATTTTCTAGAGCCAAAAACGTGGAAGCCAAGAAGGCCTGATTTGGAAGCAGTATTAGAACTCAAACAGGATATATCTATGTCTTTTCTTTTTCTTTTTTCTTTCGTCCATGTTTTCAACAGTTGATCTACATGCTATGAAATCCAGCTGTGTAAAGGCTACATGGGAAGCTATTCTTATAGCATGAACACTGGCCATGACCCCAAAATGAGTCCGGTGCTTCCTGCAGGCTTTAGTTAGCCCTACTCCTCCTTATTCAATAATGCTTTAAGTCTATCCAGTTTAATTATTTACTTTTAGCAAAATTGAACTTAGATGTCTCAAAATATGATCATTAAATATATTCAGCTTTGATTACAATTACAGATTTGTCCAACACACCTCATCAAATTTATGGTTTCTAACAGTCAAACATATTAACAATAGGACATCCATCCATAACTAGCTAGTCTGTTTTTAAAAAATTGAGAAATAATACAAATAATTTAAAAAAGCCATAATTAATTGAGTATTCCTGTTTGCCAGTCACCCTTCTAAGCCCTTTGTGAGTAATAGCTGCCTCACCACAACCCTATGAGGTAGGTACAGTTAGCAACCCCATTGTGCAGATGAGGAAACAGAGGCACAAAACGTTTACTAACGTGTCCCAGGAAGGCAGGCATCAGCAGGTGGTCTATTGGGTGACATTTGGCCTATGGGTTTCATGTTGGGTTTTTCTATTCCAAATGAGATGAAGAGACTAAGATCCACAGAAGTGGAGATGTTGTAAAGAATTGGACTCACATCAGCTGACACCATTTTGGTGCATTTGGCATTATAGTACCGGATCTGAAAAGCTTTGGAGTTTCAATTTTTGAAGAAGGGGTGTGTTTTGCAGCTCTCTGGAAGTAGTCAACAAATGGCAGCCAAGGTATTCCAGTGGCCATTTGAGTCATCTGTTACTAGGAATATTTTGCCATTGTTTTCAGAAAAGAAGTAATTATTATGTATTAACCTGTGACTGATTCAGGAATGCCATTGGTCATTACAATAAAAAGTTCCACTGCTATGACCCTTTGTTAACCTTAGAAGTGTGGTTTATCATTCTTGTTATATAATTAAGCTTAAACTTTGTAGAACAGAGAATGGCATGGAAAAGAAGACAAAATTTCTAAATGTGCAATCATCTTTAATAATCTGGGGCTCTCTGACACCAAGCCACTTTCTGTCTGAGCAAATGACAAGTTAATTTAGAAAAATATAGAGCCATCAAAAAGATCTTCTCATGACAAATTTTCAGTTCAGTTGAAAAAAAAGTCAATTTAACAGTAGCAAATTTTTTTTGTTCTTAATAATAGAAATTGGTTCCTGTTAGCCTAAGCAAGAAGGAAGAATTTAATATGATGGTAGAGGAGGGTGACCTGGGAGCCAATGGCAAAAATGCAGCTGTGACTCAAAAGGGACTAAGAAGGCCAAGGGAAGCCCAGATAACAGGCTTTCTCTCTGTTTTGTTTCCATGTCTTTCAGCAAATTCTTTTCATTTGGCTGTCTTTGCAAGCCATCGCTGCTATTTCTACTCATAAGCTAATGGCTGTGCCCCAGTTCTCATGTTTATGTAGTTTTCACATAGGGGAACCCAGACCCACATTGAGAGTTCATTCTTAGTCACAGAGCTCTGATTGGCTGAGTTTGGTTCTGATGCTCAGCCACTGCCAATCAAATGAGTCCCAAGCAGTGGTGCTATGTAACTAAAACATGGCTTAGCAAATCAGAGTGGAGAGCAGGGTACACACCACAAAGGTCTCTCCTGTTACCATGTAAACTAGGTCTCTGCGTGAACCAGCCCTTAGAAATTCAAGGACTATGTCGAATTCAAAGACAGTGACTTTTCTATCCAGTGAGGAATAATTTTAGACTAGATCGTTGAGTGTGTCATTTAGTCAACAAATTTAAAAAATCAGCCTGAATGAACCAAAATGTTCATGTGAGTTTTCTGTAAACCAAAGAATATAATGGATTCCAAAGCTAAGTGAAAGTGTTTTGGATTATTCTTGATACCACACCCTTAATTTGTAGGGATAATTGAGATGCAGCCAAGCTTTCAGTCTTGCTGACGATGCCTAAGATCTAGCTTAAATTAAACTACCACATTTCCTGCTGTAATTGATGGTCAGATCTTTGGAGACGGTAGGGTTTTCAAATGCCTGCATATAATTATATAAATCAACCTAAGGGATGCATGAGTAGAGAAAGAGGAAATCCTTGTCATGTCTTTTGTATTCCTCTAAGACCTGAAAAACTTGCAAGATCATCCAGTTAACGATCCCCTTATTTTACAGACAAAGTGAAGCACAGAGAGGGGAACTGACTGGCCTATTATCCAATGACATTTGAGGGGCGGATCCAGTATTAAAATCCTAGTTTCCAGTCTACTTTTTATTATGTCTTACTATTAATTGTAGGACTCAAAAACATTTGATAGCACTGCTAGGGTGATATACTTTCACCAGTTTTTAAGTTAATTTTTCCAACATCTGGATTTTACTTATTCAGCCTAATCATTTTTTCAGACCTTGAGTATAAATGCTCTGGATAATTTTCTGGCTAATTCCATTAACTTGTAACAATAACTCAGCAGCACAGATGATTAAATAGTAGAGAAAAATGTTTGTTTTTTTTTATTTTTGCTGTCCATTATTTCAATAGAGAATTACGTTTTCTTAATTGCAGAAGGAATACGAGCAAACATACACTTTGTAAATTGGAGCAAATTTGCTTTTTACTACAAATTGTTAAGAAATCTGTAAGGACAAATGTCCATAATTATATGTTTGTGTTTTGGAACCATGAGAATTCATGACCCATGATGTCTTTTGTCTTTGTTTACTCTACTCCATGAAGACAGGCTCAAGAACTGGGATTTAGATTAAAAAATTAAGGACTAGTTCATCTATTTACCTGTGCACAATGTTCTTTCTCCTTTTATTGTTCACCGTGAACAAAGAGGAAATATGACTAAAGAGATTTTACTGATCCAGAGATGGCCATGTTAAATTCTAATATGCATTCTCAAGTCCAAATAATTTGAGGAATGAAGCATAATGATAAACAGGAAATTGAAAAAAAAAAAAAAAAGGTAAGTGCAATGTGCCAATCTCTCTTGGCCAAGTGGCATGGGGTTGGAGTTCTGAATTCCTGGATTGTAATTTTTTTTCTAAAAATAAAAGGGTTTCCTGGGAAGAATAAACACGTTGATCATCATAATTTTTTTAAAACATTTTAATTAAAATTATTATCAAAGAAAAGCTAAGAATCATAGTATAAAAAATCAAATAGAACTGCAGTGGTCCTGCTCCCTAACACTGAGTCATGTTCCTCAGGAGCAGAAACTTTCAACTCTTACCTGATTCATCTGAATTTTATCTCCATATTACTAAATATGTTGGAAAAATATCAATTTTTTTTTCAATTTTAGATATTATTTTACCAATGGACTCTGTGCACAGCTTTCCCAACCCCTGTCCTCCAGAGTTACAGCTGTGACAGTGTTTGCATAGTCATCATATTATTAGCATGGAATTTTGGCTTATCCAGAAATTACAACACTAGGAAGGTGGAGGTAATAGTGTATGCATGTGTATAAGTGAGGGATGTTATACGTACACCTTTCTTTCACCTTTTCTTTCATCATCAGCAAATGAAATAATATGAAATTAAAAAAAATACCTAAAAAAAAAAAAGGAAAGGAACAGGGCTGCTGGCCAGCCTCTGCTCTTTGGTGGATAAATTTTTTTTAAATTAAAATGTATATTGTTTATCAAAGAAATACACAATTACATGTTTTTTTTTTGAATAAGAGTTTGTTTTTCCCAGCATTAATCATTGCCTTAAATTTTTTTTTTTGGTTCATCAAAGTATTTTTATTTATTTATTTTTTAAATGTATGTTTGTTTGTTTGTTTTTGAGTTATAGCATTATCTTATTTTTGATTTGCCTGTTTTCCATATATCTATCACTAACTCATTCTAAAATGCTCTACTGGAGTTGTGTGCGACTCCTCAGTACAGTCAACATTTTAGTTAGCCTATCAGCTCTATTTTTTTCTTGAAGTCGCCCGTGTTGGAAGTTTCTAACTTCTTGTGCCAATCTTGATATATCTCTGGGCTCAATGAACAGCTAACATCCTGGGATTTCCCTTTACCTTCATTCTGGAAACTTCTCCTTGTGACAGATCCTCTGTTTCCTGGATCCTTTTTCGTGGGCTACTTTCTCATTTTGTAGGGTCTGTTCTCTAGGTGCTTGTTGAGAAAGTGCACTTGACAGTTAAGTTTCTTGAGACAGTGTTTCACGTTTGAAAACATTTTTATTCAACCCTCTTGTGTGATTAGTTGTGTGTGTGTGTGTGTGTGTGTGTAAAATTCTATGTGGAAATTCATTCATTTGAATTTTGAAGACATTACTTCCTTGTTTTCTAGCTTCAAGTGTTTCTGTAGAGAACACTAACTATATGATTCACAATCTTTTACTTATACTCTATTTTTTACTATCTGGACTTGGATTTTACATTGATGTGTGTTAGTGCGAATCTTTAAAAAAATTCATTGTGCTGAACACTCACTGAGATATTTTAAGCTGGAGATTTATATCCTTCGGCACCAGGGCTTTCTTCCTCCTACTTGTTTCTCTGATAAATTTCTATCCTCCAAGGTAATTTAGACCTCAGTGGATGGAGGTATGGCTTGTTGGCTTCATTTGAGGGAGACTGGGCATTAACCTGGCTGATTCGTTAGAATTCCCAAAAAGTCTTGTTCCTCTCAGTTTCTCCAGACAGGGATCCTCTAATCTCCTGCTTGGTTGTTATAAGACTGGCTGCCAATATTGGGGACTGTGGGGAATTTATAACAAGAAATACATATTTGGTCTTCATAGTCTGTTCCTGGCAAAGAGCTCCTAAAACCCTTGGAATTTCCTAAGTGATGAGAGTAATAATGATGTCTTGTTTTATGTTAATGAAGTGACTTTCAGAAAGTACTTAAGGATGAGGGCTGATGCCAGGAGAAGCAACAATGTCGTTAGAGGATTGGCACTTTCAGTCTACCGACCTCTAGGGAGGGAAGAGGGGTTGGAGGTTGAATTTTATGACCAATGGCCAAGGATTTAATCAACTATACTCATGTAATGAAGACTCCATTAAAACCCTTAAAGATCAGATGCTTCCAGGTTGGTGAACGTGTGATTTGGGGAGAGTGCCACGCTCCCAGAGGGCATAGAAGTTCTGCATCCCTTCCCCATACCTTCCCTATGCATCTCTTCCATCTGGCTGTTCCCAAGTATATCATTTTATAATAAACTAGTAATCTAAAAAGTAAAATGTTTCTGAGTTCTGTGAGTCACTCTAGCAAACTGATCAAACCCAAGGAGGGGTTCATTGGAACCTCCAATTTATAGCCAACTGATCAGAAGCAGCGGTGACAACCTGGATTTGAAATTGGCATCTAAAATTGCTGTGGGGGTGGCAGGGGCGGGGGGAGTAGGAATGAGCCCTTAACCCTTGGGATCTTAAGCAATCTTCAAGTAGATGGTGTCAGAATTGAGCTGACTTGTAGGACACCCAGCCGGTGGCACAGAATTGCTTGGTGGTGAGGGAAACCCCTTTGCCATCAGAATTGCTCTCAGAGTCTTAGGAGATGAGTGGAAGAAGAGAATAAGAAAATTTCTGGTTAAATTCTCTGGTTAAATTTCTTCAGACAATAAACTTCCTGTCTTTCACTAGAATGAAAGAGGGCTCGTTAACTGGATTGCTGAATGGTGGAGGGGTTTAAGGAGTATTATGCCTCCTTCAGTCCTAACACTTGCCTTGACTTTCTGAGAAACCTGATGTTACAATTTTCTGAGTCTATCTGGGGTTCTGTAGAAAGAGTGGCTTGCATCTTGTTGGCATCCTGTTTTGTAACCTACACTGCTATTATTCTTATCTATATTCCTTTCTATGGAATGTGTCTTTTTCCCCTTCTTGCTGTTTTTGTGACTTTCTCTTATCACTGTTTCTAAGCATTTTGATTATGATATACCTTGGCCTCTTTTTCTTTATATTTCTTGTGCTTTGGGTTCATTAATTTCCTTGAATCTGTGGGTTTATAGTGATCATCACATTTGGAAAACTTTCTGGCTATTTTTTCTTTCAAATATTTTTTTCTATTTCTCTTCCTCTCTCTTCCCTTCAGAGACTCCAATTACATGTTGTTAGGCCTCTCAAAGTTGTCCACAATTCACTAATGCCCTGTTTATTTTTCTTTTTTGTCTGTCTTTTTTCTTTGTGCTCTGTTTTGAATCGTTTCTATTGTTTTATCTTCAAGTTCACTATTATTTTCTTTTGCAGTGTACACTCTGTTATTAATCCCATGCAGTATGCTTTTAATCTCAGACATTATAGTTTTTATCTATAGAAGATCAACTATGTCTTTCAGAAATATCTCCCATCTCTTCACATGGTTTATCTTACTTCTATTATCTTGAACATATGGATATATTAACAATAACTTTTAATGTCATTGTCTACTTTTTACCATCTTTGTCTTTTCTGGGTCTGTTTCTATTGATTCATTTTTCTCCTCTGTATGGGTTGTATTTTCCTGCTTCTTCTTTGTGTGCCTGGTAATTTTTGACTGGGTACCAGACATTGTAAAATTGTTGGGTACTGGATGTTTTTATATTCTAATAAATATTCCTTAGCTTTGCTCTGGGAAGCAGTTACATTGCTTGCAAGTAATTTGATCCTTTTGAGGCTTACTTTGAAGCTTTTGGAGGTAGGAGTGGAGCAGCCTGTGACCTAGGGCTAATTCTTCTCCATGACTGAGGTATTATCTTTCTGAATGTTCTACCTGATTGACCATGAATGATGAGGTTTTCCATTCTGACTAGTGAGAACACAAAGTGCTCTTGGATATGTGAATCCAGTGATTGTTACCTCTGCTTCTCTGGATTGTTCCTTCCACAGCCTCATGTGGTTTCTTCACATGCATGTGGTGGTCAGTAGTCAGCTGGAAATTTACAAAGGAGCTTTTGAACATTTCTGGAATTCAATCTACCAGTGCAGATATTGTCTCTCAAGGAATTTGCCTTATAAACTCTGGGAATCTTTATGCCCTTGGACACACAGCTCTTTCTCCTCAATTCAGGAAGATGCCTGAGCTCAACTTGGGTTTCATCTCCCTGCACTGGTACCTGGAAGATCTCTCCAGATAGTAAACCAGGACAGTTGCACTTACCTTGATAGTTTGCCGTCTTTAAAGGAATCTCTGTCCGGTATTGCTTGATGTCTAGTGCCTGAAAACCATCATATATATGAAATTGTCCCAGTTTACTATCTAGAGATGAATGGATAAAGAAACTGTGGTATATTTAAACAATGGAATACTATTCAGCCATAAAAAGAATAAAATGATGCCATTTGTAGCTACATGGGTGGACCTAGAGATCATCACTCTAAGTAAGACAGAAAGAGAAAGAAAAATGACATATGATGTCACTCACATGTGGAATCTAAAAAAAGAAAAAAAGAGGACACTAATGAACTCATCTACAAAACAGAAACAGACTTGCAGACATTGTAAACAATCTTATGGCTATGGGGGAATGGAGCGGGGAAGGGATAAATTTGGGATTTCGAGATTTGCAAATAGTAACTACTACAGTTTGTCAAATAAGTGAGTGTTGAATGAAAGAGCTAAAAAGAGGAAGGCAATGGTGTAATGAAATTCTATAACCTGGACCACCTCTCAGGATGTAGTCCTTGGAACCTCCTACATCAGAAACATTTCAGGGGATTTTTTAACATGTTGATTTTAATCCCTTCCCCAGATCCACTGATATTGAATTTCTGAGGGTGAGGTCTGGCAATTAAAAAATTTAAAAACCTCCCCATATAATTTATACACACCCTGGATTTAGGTACAGTAAAGATTGAAGAGAATTAGTCATGTAAATGAAACTGAATAATGGGTGTGTGTGTGAAAGTGTGTGTGTGTGTGTGTGTGTACAAACTCTAGGTGGGAAGGAGCTATTTTAAGAAGTGTTTTTAGCCTGGGAGTGACATGATTAGGTCTATGTTTTTAAAAAGATCACTTTGGCTCTAAGTGAGGTAGTTTTACTTCAAAAGTTCTGCCTTATAGCTGAGAGTTTCCATATATAGAGAAGAGATCACAGGCTTTGCAATCAAATGGACGAGACACAGCCCCTTATTAGTTGTACGACAGAGAAAAAGTACATAACTCTCTTAACCTTACTTCCCTCATATAAAAATGTGGATAACAATACTTTTTGCATGGAGTTTTCTGAAGAACTGACTGGAATTCTTGTAAAGTACCTGGTGTATAATGTACCTGGGAATAACACTGGTTTCTTACAACCCTCATCCTCAAAATAGTTTTGCCCTTTGAAAGAAAATCAGGGAAAGACATCAAATGCTGGCATCCTCAGGGCTGATGTTGACGGGTTGTGAAATTGCCTTCAGACTTGAGACGTTCTGCACAATGTTGAGGGAGACTGTGGGTAGGCGCCAGCTCCTAGAGACAGCACTAGGAAAAAGAAGAAAGTGGTATGATCAGTTCTTGCTGGAAAAGACATGAATAATTTATGCACAGACAGCCTGTCGTCAGGGACTGGAACTGGAAGCCAACTGTTCAACAAGATCTTTGTCAAAGACCAGCACAAATCACTTTAGTTCCAGTAATAAAGTTTTCCAAGTATTTCGTTAGACTTCTCTCTTCCCTGGTGATTTTTGCTCTTGATTACATAGGATTAAAAATGTCAAGAACATTTTGTACCTTGTTTTTCTTCCTCCCTCCCTTCCTTCCTTTCTTCTTTTTTTTCCTTTCTTCCTAACTTACATCTTAAACAATTAGCCTCTAATAAGGGTTGGACGTGTTTTACATTTTCCTATTATTTGAACTGAGTGACGGTTTGAGCAGAATCTGTGTTCCCAAGCCAGCCAGCATCGTGTTCCTCCCTCCCACACACACCCTTCTCTGCGTCCAATCATCTCTCATTAAGTGTCTCATTAAGTTTCACATTGCCTGAGTGTAACCCCTTTCCCTTTGGAAGCTGTCCTTAATGTTCATAGCAACCTACGTTCAGCTGGTTAGAATCACTGGGAAGACACACAGGGTAAACCTTCATTTGCTGAGACATTCTTTCATCCTATTAAATGGAAATAAACAGAGCACATACACACATGCATTCACACTCACACAATCTTGAGCGCCTACTATGTGCCTGGCAATACTGATAGTGAGCACACATCAGTGAATAAAACAACCAGAATCCCTGCAGTCATGGGGGAGATAAACACACACACGCAAGTGTGTGTATAATAATAAATAGTGATAAGTTCTATAAAGGAAATAAACAGGACACATTCATAGAGAGTAACTTCCTTCATAAAAGGAAGAAGCTTATTTAGCATGAGCCTCGAAGCATCTCTGAAGATACGAGTTTGCAGGTGAAGACAGGTTGGCCATGCAAAGAGCAAAGGGCCATGCAATCAGGACAGATGGAACAGCATGAGGGAAGGTCCTGAGACGAGAGCATTTTTGTGTGTGTCAGGAGTTGAAAGGAGATCAATGTGCTTGGCATCAAGCATCAGAGGAAAGACTGGTCCCAGATGATGTGGCAAAGTAATAAGAATCAGGACTGGATCTGAGGGCTTTGGGTAAGAAGTGTGAGTTCTATTTTGAGTGTGATGGGAAGACATTGGGATGGTTTGTGAAAAGACATGAAACAAACTGATTTTTATTTTAGAAAGATTTACTCTGGCTTAACTGTGGAACACAGATTGGAGATCAAGAGAGGATGTTGGAAGCCCGGGATGGAGGCTGTCACTATGACCAAGTAAGAGATGGTAGTGGCTTGAAAAGGATGGTGGAATTGCAACCAAAAAAACAAACAAACAAAAAGTGGATGTAGGATTAATATGCCAAGTTGCATTTCTATAAACTAACAACAAAAGAGCATAAGAGAGGATTAGGGAAGCAACCTCACTGACCATCACATTGAAGAGAATAGAATGTCTAGGAATGAACCTACCTAAGGAGGCAAAGGACCTATACTCTGAAGTTTATAGGACACTGATGAGGGGGGTTGAATATGATTCAAACAGATGGAGAGATGTACTATGTAGTTGGGTAGGAAAACTCAATATTGTTAAAATGGCCATATTACTCAAGGGAATGTACAAATTCAATGCAATCCCTATCAAATTACTGATGGCATTTTTCACAGAACTGGAACAAAATTTTTTAAATTTGTATGTAAACACAGAGAACCCCAAATAGCCACAGCAGTCTTGAGAAAGAATGAAGCTGGAGGAATCACACTCTATGACATCAGACTATATGACAAAGCTGCAGTAGTCAAAAGAGTGTGGTACTGGCACAAAACCTAGATAAGGTAATGACCTGGAAAGTCGTAAAACTGATACATGAACCAGTTGCCAAAACACAGCCTCCTTATTAAGCTTACTGAATTGAGACTGGAGGACAGAGTTTTGGATGAAGTAGAAGAGGCAGCTTTATTTCTTTGCTGGACAAAGGAGGTCAAGTGGGCTAATACTTCCAAGACTAGGAGCCTGCTGAGGAGGGGAGGTGTGGGCAGGGGGTGGTTTATAGCAAAAGTTCAAGGAACAGGCCTAGTTTCCATAGAGATCACATACAGGGCAACAAATTGTTGCACCTCCTCCTCCACCTCCTCCTCCTCCACCTCCTCCTCCTCCTCCTCCTTCTCCTCCACCTCCTCCTCCTCCATCTCCACCTACTCCTCCTCCACCTCCTCCTCCTCCAACTCCTCCTCCTCCAACTCCTTCACCTCCAAGTCCTCTTCCAACTCCTCCTCCATATCCTCCTCCTTCACCTCCTCCACATCCTCCTCCTCCTCCTCCTCCAAGTCCTCTTCCAACTCCTGCTCCACCTCCTCCTCCACCTCCACCGCCTCCTCCTCCACCTTCTCCTCCTCCTCCTCCACCTCCTCCTCCACCTCCTCCTCTTCCTCCTCCTCAACCTCCACCAACTCCTCCTTCTCCAAGTCCTCTTCCAACTCCTCCTCCACCTCCACCTCCTCCACCTCCTCCTCTTCCTCCTCCTCAACCTCCTCCACCTCCTCCTCCACCTTCTCCTCCTCCACCTCCTCCTCCTCCACCTCCTCCACCTCCTCCTCCTCCTCCTCCTCAACCTCCACCAACTCCTCCTCCTCCAAGTCCTCTTCCAACTCCTCCTCCACCTCCACCTCCTCCACCTCCTCCTCCTCCTCCACCTCCTCCACCTCCTCCTCCTCCTCAACCTCCTCCACCTCCTTCAAGTCCTCTTCCAACTCCTCCTCCTCCTCATCCACCTCCACCTCCTCCTTCTCCTCCACCTCCACTTCTTCCACCTCCTCCTCCACCTCCTCCACCTCCTTCTCCTCCTCCTCGTCCTCCAACTCCTCATCCTCCAACTCCACCTCCTCTTCCTCCTCCTCCACCTCCTCTTCCTCCACCTCCACCTCCGCCTCCTCCTCCTCCGCCTCCTCCTCCTCCACCTCCTCCACCTCCAACTCCTCGTCCTCCAACTCCTCGTCCTCCAACTCCTCCTCCTCCTCCACCTCCTCCTCCTCCTCCACCTCCTCCTCTACATGTCCTCCTCCCTTGCCACCTCCGCCTCCTCCTCCACTTCCTCCTCCTCCACCTCCTCCACCTCCTCCTCTACATTTCCTCCTCCCTTGCCACCTCCGCCTCCTCCTCCACCTCCTCCTCCACCTCCTCCAGATGCTTATGAGGTTGTTTCTGATCTCTCTCTGCCTAGCTCACTGGCTTTATCACAAGACTTGCTCTACCTGCAACATTACACCGCCTCACGCACACGTGCAGATTCACACAGGTACTGTTATCAGTGCTTCAGAGACGCTCGTGCGTTCCCCGTCGCTGGGGCTTCATTCGTGCTGGATTCTCTACCTGTACCACGTGCATCACCCTTTCCATCTCTTGGCTCCTACCTGCCTTTCCGAAGCAGCTTAAATAGTGTTTCCTCTGGTTCTTGTGTCATGAGCTCCCACAGCGGGCTGCACTTTCCCCAATCAAAGGCATTATAAAATTTCGCAGTAGTTTCTTATTTTACATGAACCGTATTTTCCTGCTTGAGTCTAAGTTCTATCCAGGCAAGTGTGGGGCTTCTCCTGTTTGAGGATCACTGACATTAGTCACCTGCTATTGTACCGCTTGTGAAAACGTCAATGAAAGATTTAGGCTGGTACAAATACTGGATAAACTTGCTTTTATGATACCCAGAGGGAATGTACTTGAAGTTCCACTCTAACAATTAGTAACCTGGCCACAAAGACCTTGCTGACATAGCTTTGGGTGTCCTCTGTTACCCTCTAACGATATGGCCTTCAAGGCAGACTTTTTCATTCCGTCACTCACCTCCCTGCCCTCACCATCCCTTGTTGCCTTTACCAACTACACTATATACGTATAAATGTATTTTGGGTGATAGGTAATTATTTAAGCCATCATAAACCTCAATGAACATACCTTGTTACATTCTCATACGACAATACCCTCTGAAAAAAACATAAGCAAACCTATAAATCCTAAACCTGGCACAGGTGTTTTCTGTGACCAGGGCAAGAACTACGCACAGCAAAATCACATCCTCATAACAGGCCTGTGGGCACAGGATTGAATTACAGGAACAATTTAGACTGTTGTAGGCTGAGAAGAGAGTTCAAACTGAATACACTGTGAGTCCCTTAATGAACATACTGGCTATTGCCCAAGAATGCAGCCTAGGACATGGGAACACATAAACTAAAGGCACAAGTGACCAGTGGACGGGCTCGTGAAGCTGTTATGTTATGTTACTGTTTCAAATTGACAGCGCTGATTTCTCAACAGTAGTCCGTCTGAATGGGAGAACAAAACACATACATCCAACTGCTACTACAGGAAATGCCATGCTTTCACCCGAAGTCCACAAAAGAAATTTTCAAGCAAAGTTAAAAAAAAAAAAAAAGGCACTGTCCTGAGAAAGAGAAATAAGATGACTTAAAAGCAAGGGAAGGGGGAGGGTATAGCTCAGTGGTAGAACGTGTGCTTAGCATGCACGAGGTCCTGGGCTTAATGCCCAGTACTTCCATTAAATAATAAATACATAAATAAACCTAACTACCCCCCCCAAAAAAACACAAGTTAAAGGGAAAGTAAGAGTGAAGGGATCTGAGAAATATCCAATAAAGCACTGAACCAAATGAACTTAGGAGGTCCTTTTAATTCTTAAGTTCTAGAAGTCACTAATTTATATTTTCTTTTTAAGAAACCTCAAATTCACCCTTGTCCAGGGATTTAGGGTTAAGATATAAGTAATTCAAGTAGAAATGCCCATCTTCACATCATTTCACACCTCTTTGGGAAAAGGGTGGGGGTGGGTGAACAGAAAGATTATCCAGAAGAAGAAATACAGCAGAAGCCACATGGAAGGACACAGTTAAATGTGCAGCTTTTCCACAATGGAGAGAGTAGCCAGTACAAGTTGTGGCATGTTGTAATTCATATTTTTTTTCTTTTGAGTCTCTCTTTAATGGACATGTCATAACTTCAGAAAGAAAAGCTACATCTCGTCTCTGCAGACAAAATATTAACAGTCACAGAGATTTAAAAGGAAATAAGGTGAAGTAACTAAAATTATGAAGCCATTTCTTACCATTGATGTCACCACCAAGGCTGGAGAAAACCCCATCGTAAGATAGAAAAAGAGCTCAACCACCTTGTACCTGCAGGACAGAAATACCATTAATTTAACTTCTCTATTCCCTACAGACCATTTCCTTACCAGTTGTTCCCTTTTTTCTTTTGGAAAGACAAATGTAAACTCTTAACTATTCAAAGAAAATGTATTTTTCCAGTAGGAGACCATTAGGCTTCCTAACTGAAATACTGTCACTGAGTAACAATGAACTAGCATTTCTTTCGGGATTAAGGCATCAAATTCCATGTGCTACCTGGAAAATGTTTTCTGCCAAAAACAGTTATCACTGAACCCAGTCCCCTATGCACTTCACCGTTTCCAACCCCAGGGTGTCTGCCCTCACCCCACCCCAGTCCTCGCTCTGCGACACTGAGACTATGAAGCTGCACAGGGAAGTGGCGTGCAGCCTACATTCTTAGTGGCAAAGGGGTGGGAGCCCTAAGGAACGAAGGACATGTGTTTTGGACTGTCTCTTTATTCTGCGTCTGCATAAAATTCAATTTCTAAGGTTCGTCACATTAGGCTGCAGAATGTGTACATGCTAAGAAATGCACCATCCTGAAATTCAACTTATATCTCTGCCTAATCAAACTGGAAACAGCCCAAAGGCGGGGACCACGTGCTATTTGTGTTTGGGTCCGCAGGGCCTAGGACAGTACATGGCACCATTTAGGTCCTCCCTAACACCTGCCAAAGCGGGTGCCAAGGGCGCCTCGCATCTCGTTCGTAGCATTTTATACTAAGTCCACCATGAAGTTAACTATGTCAGGGAACTGGGGAAGAACGTGGGTTTCGTTTACATCCGAAGGCCCGGAATAGGAGAAAAGACAGTTGTCTTATTTTATTTCCTATTTTATCCAAGGGTATAAATTAGGGGTTTGAGCCTGAGAAGCAAACTGTTCTCTTGGAGATATATATATATACACACATACACAACACATAACACCACTCAGAATTGCTAATTATGGTCAAAATGCATTTAAAGTGAATTTCAAAGTTGGAGAGAAGTTGGCTAAAACGATCATTTTCCTCAGAAAAGAGAAAACAATTTAATGCTTTGTGATAAAACACAAATTATGTTCAATTCTGATGGCCATTCTGCCAAAAACAATAGATCAAGAATTTAATAAACTGAATCCAATGACAATGATTTCATGGCTTTCGGCTGCTCAAGTGCAGGCACGTGAGATAATGAACAGAGCCACGGAGTAGGAACTGGGACACGTGGGTCCTCATTCCAGATGAGTCACTAATTGGATGCACGTCCTAAATGCTCTCATTTTTTAAAACATGAAGCGGAAATAGATAACCTTGAAGGGCTCCTCTAGAACTAAGATGCTAAATTTCAGTAAGCTTCCTTTTTCGATTGCTTAACACTTATGACTATGAGCTACGAAAAATGGGTTAAAAAAAGTGTGTCCCATGGCTAGGAGACTAAGAGTTTAGATGCCCACCCAAACGTCCCCTTTCTCAGGGAACCCTAATGTTGAACATCTTCTGGGTCCCTAAGTAGGTGCAACACAACTGAGTAAGTGTTGTGTTGGGTGCTTAATATCTATTATCTTTATCCTTCATAGAAACATTGGAAAGCAGTTCTTTTTCTCATGTCGTAACTGTAAAGTCATACAGGAGAAGGCTAGTTTGCTGACAAAGCTAGTCTGGCTGAGGATGTGAAATGAGGTCTGAGAGACTCTAAAATTGTCATTTCAGATGAGGGACAAGTCCACCTTGTCATCACGCCACAGAGGTGGCACTCATTTCTTTCTGCAGCAATCTGTCCACCAATAATGAATACCGAATGGTTCTGAAGAATTGTTAAAACGATATATCTTGTGTTTATGTATTTCTACTATTTTGAAATGCAAATACAAATTGTGTTGCAGATGAAATTTAGGAATTTTAAACCTATCAAATGTAAAATTATTTTCTCTTACTTTTCATGGTAGAGAAATACATAAATGGTTCCTCCAGCTGCCATGAGCCAGATAAACCAACGCATATGAGATGCCAGGGGTCCAAGTTCACGGAGATTTAACCTAAAAATGTAAACATGACAACAAAGAACAGAAGTGATAAGTGACCAATGAAGGGAATTCATACAACCTGTGTTTTCCTCTAATTCTGAAAACTGGGAGAGAAGGTCCAAGGATAAGGCCAGAAAGAAAAAGCATTCAGCATGGCATGGAGGTATCTGGGCAACCAGGGTAAAATTAATAACTCGAAGATAAAATTGTCGTTCAACCTCTAAGACTCAGAATTAGTTCCAATGTGGTTTAAAAATAGAACCAGCTAAAAGGAGACACGCAGAAGTGAGTCCCGGCTTACCCGTGGTGCCTGACTTTATTAGGCAGACGGCTGGAAAGGCTACTCGCCTTCTTACTTCTGACATCGTATCTGGGAGCAGGCTGTTTACAAAGCTCCCTGAGAACTCAACAAAATCTTGAACCGGATCACACACACAGCGGGTACCTAGCACACAGACCCAGTGCCTCCCTCATCAATTTCTCCGCCAAGACAGAACCTGAGAAGAATTAGCCCAACGCGTTACGAAAGATGTTCTGTTAGACTTTAACCGTGGACTCCTGTGAAGCCGGATTTTAAAATTCTGCAAATTCATTTATGGTAAATTCAGATTAAGGACAGACATGAAAAAAAAAGTTCTGATTGGCTATTACTACAAAATTAATATTTCCAAATGGAAAATGTACTATGTGCATATGGACGACTACATGTGAGCAACTTGCCTACTGCAATATTTGATTCTTCAGCTTACATTTTAAATCTTTATTTACTTATTTTAAATTGTGGTATACTTCACAAAAGCCTTTATGTGTTCTTGTTCCAACATGATGCAGACCTATAATTTACTAACAGGCATTGGAGAGAGGTGGCACTTACTTCTTACTCCAAACAGATAATTAGGTTTCTTTGGAATGATGGGTGCTGCATTAGTCAGGATCTAGAGGCCTGCTGTTTCTCATGACGACAGCAGCTGATGGCATGCTGCGGATTTCTGAGTGTCTGAAACTGGACCATGTCTTGATGGAGGAAAACTAATGTTTCTTTAATTGTGGGCTTCAGAGCAACAAAAGGTTCTATCTGATCTATACCAAAAGGGCAGGAAGGTCAAGGAAACGGAACTGAATACTAGGCGTTTTAAACAACTAAGAAGTTTGGCTAGATCTCTTTCTCATATAGCCAAACGAATGAGAAACGCACACCAGCTGCTGTGCTGTGAACTGGAAGCAAACTACAAGTTTCAGAAGTAAGCTTGCCTGCCGCCGCCCGCAGCCCGCCGCGCTCCCGCTCCGCGCGGCGGGAACCGGGCCCTTGTTCGTTCACAGCGATGCCAGCAGTGCGCTGGGTGCCGCCGCCGCCGCCCGCCGCCGCCGCCCGCCGCCGCTGCCTCCCGCCACCGCCCGCCTCCCGCCGCCGTCTCCCGCCTCCCGCCGCCGCGCTCCCGCTCCGCGCGGCGGGAACAGGGCCCTTGTTCGTACACAGCGATGCCAGCAGCGCGCTGGGTGCCGCCGCCGCCGCCCGCCGCCTCCCGCCCACCTCCCGCCGCCGCCGCCGCCGCCGCCGCTTCGTGGAGCCGTTCGCGGGGCCTACCTTTTCGAACAGTACCCATGCCCTCCATGGCTCCAACACCCCTTTTCTCTTGACTCCGCGTCCATGGGGCCCCAGGAGCCACTCCACGTTCGCGGAAAGGCCTGGAGGACACACAGCGCTCACCGCTCCGCTCCTCATCGGCGTAGGTCCTCTCTGGAAGCCACTGGAACAAGGCGGGGCCCGCCCCCAGGAAGGGGGCGTGGCCACGGCGCCCGCTCCAAGGACCCCGGGTCAGGCTGCCCTCCGCGCCACCTGAAAAAACGCAGCCCCACTGTGATTGGATGAGGCAATGCAGTATAATAAGATGAATGTAATAATGGCCGCATCTTTTCAAAAACAGAATATGGAAGTTTTCACTTTCACAACTATGAATTTGGTTTTCCAAAATCTGGTTCCCAAAACCAATTTCTAAATGTTACAGCAGGGGGTCGGGGCAGTAATGGAAAGAAATGATTTATTTCATATATTCTTTTGATATGGTATATTACATTAATAGACTTTCTTTTGTTGAACCATTCTTGCAAACCTGGGATGAATCCCACTTGGTCACGGTGTATAATCCTTTTCATATGGTGCAGGATTCAGTGTGCTAGTATTTGTTGAGGATCCTTGCATCTAAACGAGAAATATCAGTCTATAGTTTTCTTGTACCATTTTGTCTGGCTTTGGTCTTAAAGGATGCGTTGGGAAGTGTTCCTGCCTCATCTGTTTTCTTGAAGAGATTGTGTACAGTGGTGTCAGTGTTTCTTTAAATATATGTTGGAATTCTCCTGTGAAACTATTTGGGCCTGGAGATTTCCTATTTTGGGAGCTTCTAAATTCCAAGTTCAATTTTTTTAGTGGTTATAGGACATTTAGGTAGTCTATTTTACCTTAGTTGACTTTTGGTAGTTTGTGGTTTTCAAAGAATTGGTCCTTCCAATTTAGTTGTTCATTTATGAATTCTTTTGTTTTTCAGTTATAAAATTTTATTGAGAAATATATATATTTGTATTTGTATTTTCTCATATAATATTCACAGATGTGATTTTGGTGAGTTAAGAATCATAATGTCAGTATTTAACAGAACCATGCAGCTCCTCACTTGCTAGCTCTGAGTTTTTAGTTATGGACTTGGTACAGTTAAGATAATCCAGCTGTTGGACTACAGAACAAAGCTAAACCTTTTGCTTCAACTGAATTTCAAGTAAATAACTATACTCCATTGGATATGGGAAGCAGCAAGGGTATATTGCTCACAAAACCCAGGAGAGACAGGGAAATGTTCACATGAGAAGCACTAAAGAATTTGAACCATCCTAGTTTGCAATCCCAATTCTGCCACTTATAAACTATGCAATAGTGGGGTAGTTAATATCTCTAAGCTTTTTTCTTTGTCTGTAAAATGGAAATAATAATAGTGCCCATCTTACAAGGTTGTAAAGATTAAATGAATCAGATACATAAAATCTCTCAATATATAATATGCACATATATTTATAATTAGTGTAACTCTTTAAATTGGGTGTGCCTGAGTAATGCCACTAAAATTGCTTCTCTTTGTTCTCACTCCAAATTTTCCCCACTGCCTTTTTTTACCTTGCTCAATCACAAGCTTTTCTGGGAACTTTAACTGAAAACAGGAAGGCTATGGCACATGACTCACCACCATCAATATCTTGTGAATGACAAAACCAGCTAATCATATTATTTTAGTCATAATAACTCCACTTTCTTAATTCTTATTTCAGGGTCTGCCTCTTCCAGAAATCTTTCCCCAGTGAATACCCATCATTCTTGTGCAGAATCCGTCATTATACCATCCCTCCATTCATGTATTTGACAATCATTTATTGAGCATGTGTTATATATGAGGAACATTTTCCCTCTAAGATTTTTGCTTCCTCAAATTCAATGACCTTCACCTCTATTCTACTTCAGCTACTCACCATCAATCAGATCTTCACTACCTGTGAAATCTTTAAATTTCAATGTTCTTTTCTCTAACCACAATTTTCTGTAACTTCCAATTCTCTTGAAAATTACCTACCAAGACTCCCCTTCCTTTTTATAACCTAATTAGGCCTTCTGGCTCCTTTGACTTTCCCACTTTGTCTTAGTTTATCAATTTCCTTTGGTTTTTTCTTCTATATTCAACCTGGACCTAGTGCTGAAATTATCCTTTTAACAACACTCTCAAATTCTTTCTCTTATGCTTCTGTAGGACCTATTCAGTAAAATGACAATGATGAATTTATTTTAAAATACTTCTCATCCATACTTATATGTGGGGGCATGGAGCACTGCTGAAATAAACCAAAAACTCATTTTATGAGTGCATGTTGCAGTACAAGTGATAATCATTATGGCTGGTGTAATACTCAGCTCCAGTCAGACCTTCAGTGTTGCCCTTTACATCTTCCTCTCAGTCTATAAACATAATAAAGTTTCTTCCAAAACAACTATTAGTCAACCCTTTCTTGATCTCTGTTGCTACTATTCAGTTTTCTATCTGAATTTTTCAGATGGGTAATATACATTCAGTATCTCTGTTTTCTGACTTCACATTCACTCTGTAACTGACAGCAATCTAGCTTTTATCTCCATGTTCCATCAAATAGCTCTTATACATATTACCAGTTATCTGCTAAATACCAGTGGGTACTGCCTCCCACCCCTAGTTTGTG
Source organism: Vicugna pacos (assembly GCF_048564905.1). Lineage (NCBI taxonomy): Eukaryota > Metazoa > Chordata > Mammalia > Artiodactyla > Camelidae > Vicugna > Vicugna pacos. The sequence continues at coordinate 18,935,021 of NC_133002.1, read as the reverse complement.
TCTTACTAGATACCAATCCTGCATTTAATATTGTCAATCAAGCTCCCCATCCTGAAATATCAAAACTCTTGGTTTCTGAGAAGTTACACATTTAACACCTTTATTGTGATATACTTCCTTGGTTTCTGTGACAGTACAGAGTTTTAAAAATAAACTTTATTGGGATATAGTTGTCTTAGAGTAAAATGCCCTCATTTGTGAACAGTGTACTACTCTCTGAGTATGACAAACATGCACCCTCCTGTATTACCACCATAATCAAGATATAGAATATTTCTTTCATTCCCCAAAGTTCCCTCTTGCCCCTTTTCAGTCAGTCCTCTCTCCCTCCCCAGCCAGCTGCTGATCTGCTTTTATAGATCACTATAGATCAGATTTTCCTTTAAAATATTTCATATAAAATAAATTGTAGAGTATTTACTCTTTTATGTGTGGTGTCTTTCACCTAGCATGACGTTTTTGAGATTCCTTGATGTCGTTTGGTGTATCAATAGTTCATCCCTTTTTATAGCTGTGTAGTATTCCATAGTATGGATGTACCTTAGTTTGTCTACCCACTCAGTAGCTGTGGAGCATTCAAGTTGTTTCCAGTTTTGGGCTATCACAAGTAAAGGTACTGTGAACATTCAAGTGGCCATATACTCTTACTAGTTCTCCTGCCTCTGACTGCTTCTGCTCTGTTTCCTTTTGATCTCTCTTTTTGAGCCCCTGAATGTCGATATTGTCTAGACATATTTTAGCCCCAGAGTTATTCTTACTCTGTAAGTTTTACATTGGCATTCTCATCTATTTTCACCATTTAAATTCCCACCTGTATGGTGATTACTTCCAAATCTATGCCTTGTGTGGCTAAATGCTAGACATCCATCTAAATTCAGTTCTAGTGTCAGCCCCTCCAGGATGTTTCCCTTTATACTACAGTTGGTCAGGTGCCCTTCCTCTGAGTTTCTAAAATAACCAGTTACATCCACCATTACTCTTTGCGATATTTCTTGTAAAACCATAATGCTCATGTGTCTGTCTTCCCAGCTAGGTTGTGAGCTCTCTGAAAGTAGCATTCAAGGTTCATTCATCTTTGTATTTTCAGTGACTAGCATAGTGCCTGGTGCTTATAGGTACTTATTAAATGCCTATCTGGGTGATCAAATAATGATATGTACCCTTCCTAAGAAGTTAGGAATGAGAGACATAATACCCTTGCCATTCCCTAAGTTTTCTGGCCCGAGCATTGATTTCATTATCATTATATGTTTGGGTTGGGAGTAAGTCATGATCCAGTCATTCCTGGGTGGATGTAGAGTTTATACAACCAGCAGTGCAATGAGATCTCTCTCAGCAAAAAAGTATCCAGATGTTTCCATCACTAAGGTAAGTCCTTGATAAGCTGCCAGATCTTTTGTTTCCTCACTCAAATGTTATTGAGCCTCTGTAATGAGTCAGGACTTATGCATGGCTTTGGGAACTCTAAGATGAACAACATATAGTCCTCATCCCAAGCAGTCTTTCAGTTCTGTTTTCCTTGATACTTTGATGCTCCCTCTGCATCTACATTTGTCATGGGATTAAAATCAAAAGAAAATTGTAGGAGAATTCCAAATTGAATATTGCTGTGAAATGAGAAGAACAGAAGTGTTTTAGAAAAAGTTAGCCTGGTGGCATGATTGACACTATCTCCGTCTTTATGGGTATAATGCTCCATTGTACATCCATCTAAGATGTAGTGTGATACGGTGAAAAGTATCTGAGTTTTAGAGCCAGCACACCTGGGTTTGAATGCTGTCTCTGCTACTTAATTGACTGTGTGACATCAGGTAGGCAAACTCAGTGAGCTGTATATTTTCAAATTACAAAATGGAAATAATGGTATCTATCTCTAGGGCAGTTTTGGAAGTTAAATGAGATGGTGGTCTCTATAAAGAGCCAGAAGTATTGTAAACATTCAATACTTGTTAGTCCCTAAACCCAAAGACCACCCACCTCCCTCCCAGTCTCTCTCAGCAATTGACAGTTTTACTTTTTTAAAAATTTTTTAATTGAAGTATAGTCAGTTTACAATGTTGTGCCAATTTCTGATGTACAGCATAAAGTTTCAGTCATGCATATATATATATATATATACATATATTCATTTTCATATTTTTTTCATTGTAAGTTACTGCAAGATATTGGATATAGTTCCTTGTGTTATACAATAGGACCTTGTTGTTGATCTGTTTTATATATAGTAGTTAGTATCAGCAAATCCCAAACTCCTAGTTTATCCCTTCCCACCTCCTTCCCCCTGGTACCCATAAGTTTGTTTTCTATGTGACAGTTTCACTTTTTAATAATAGTCCGGTTCTATAACAAGTATGTTTCTTTAAAACTTAAAAACTTTGAAAACATCAACCCCTCTGTGAGAAAGCAATCAGCTTTTTGCCAGCACGAATCATGGAAGAGGATGCTACACGCCTCACCCCCACACCCTATCCTTCAGTGACTGAGTGGGTGATCACTGTGCCGGAAAGGTCCACTGTGTGCTTGGAGTTTAGGGAGAGAATCTGTCAATATGAACTCGTTGATGTCTACTTATTTCAGTTTTAAAAAAAAGAAAATGTCACCCATGTAAACATACTCAGTACACTTTTCCCAGTGAGATATGTCCATTTCAAAGATGGAAGACAGCAAGCTTGTCAGTCTTGTCAGTTTATAAGCTTTGGAAGAGAAACGTGGAGCCATTTAGCTGACAGTTTCAGGAAAACAAATCTTCAAATCTTGAATTCTCAGGCTTTAGTGGCAGCTTTGTGTGCTCACCTGAAATAGATTTACAAATGAAAGGATGACACCTTGGAAATGGTGGCCCCTCTTAGCAGCTCAATCAATCAGGGCAGGCTGGTGGCCCTAGCCTGTTGGGACAGAGAGCAAACTTACATTGTGTTCAGTCTTTATCTTCTCCTCCTCCACTCGGTCACCCACTTTCCTTTGCTCTCTCCCCAGCCATCCAAATGTGCTTTCAGGAAAGAAAGACTGCAGTTATTTAGATCTTAGTGTGAACTTAAATCAAGTTGATTACCTCTTCTAGGGCTATTTTAAAATTAGTTCTTACATTGACATTCAGTAAGTATTGCATAAGAGAATTATATCAGGCACTCTGCTAGGTGCTAGAATAGAGACACAGTCCCTGGCATCATGGAGGTTACAGTTTCAAGGGGGAGACAGACACTTTTTAACCTCAAAAAATATATATATATAGTTACATACTTTGATAAATTCAGTGAAGACAAAAATGCAGGGTGCTCTGAGAAAATTTAATAGAAGGGCCTAAGACTGGGAGGTCTGGGGAAATACCCATGGACAAGCTCATGTAAGCTGAGATGTGAAGGAAAGTAGGGAATCAGGCTAAGGTGCTAGGGGATGGAGTCAAGGCTGAGTGTTGCAGGCAGGATTAGCAGGTGCAAAGGACCTGTGGTGGGAAGGGGCTTAGAACTTTCACTGAACAGAGAGAAAGCTAGTGAGCCTGGAAGGCTTTACTTTTAAGGAACAGGAGGCTCTTGAATAACACTGAAGTTGGAATCTTGTCTTTGGCTTCTTATTCTCCCCTATGATATATGAGTCTCATCTCCCTATATACATTTTCCCCCAATATAGTCTATTAGGATTATATTTTTCTGAATATAGTCTATTATTTCAGTTAGGCCTGGTTGATATCAGATTGTACATGAAGGCCTTTTTACAATGCTTCCTATATGAAAACACTGTGAAAAATATGACAACCTTTGATCCTCAATCAGTCCAATGTCAGATACTATAACGACCCCACTCATCTTACAGAAGAGGAAACCAAGGTTCAGAAATTAAATGACTTGCCCAAGTTAAAAGGAATTCTTGTTTAGCACCAAGGTTGTTTTTTCCACCTCTCTGCAATAATGTCTGCTCTGAATTGGAATTTAATTTCGAAGCCAAATTTAATCCAGTTAGGCCTCTATGTAACAATAAATAAGAATGCTCTTTCAGTTCATAGAACTTAAAAGAGTAGTCTTAGTCTTTCAGTGGTTAATATTTTATTGGTGAAGCAATGACTGAACTAATGTGTATTAAGAGAATGCTGTGAATCTCTTTCTACTTTGTAAATAAGTTCATTCATTTCATTTCTTTAGATTCCACGTATAAGTGATATCATATGGTATTTATCTTTCTTTTTCTGACTTACTTCACTTAATATAACTTCAATTAAAAGCTAAAAAAAAAATGAAAAAACAAACAAAATGCTGACCTGGCAGATTTATAATTCTATGAAATTGTCAGTGAAGATGTGACAAGACCTCATTTAAAATGTTAATTATCCCTAAAGAATTATGCTTTAGTATCGTGCAAAACCCTGAAGAACACTTTCTGCAACCAGATTAAGTTTGTTTGCTAACTCATTCATTAGAAGAGTACATATTCAGCTGAAACATAAATTAAAGCTGTTATGTGAAGATACTGGTGATGTGAGCCTACTGCTGTGTTCTGGGTGTTTGTGTCCCTCTAAAATTTATATGTTGAAATGCTAATGCCCAATATGATGCTATTAGGAGATGGGGCCTTTTGGTGATGCTTAGATCATCAGCGCAGAGCCCTTATGAATGCAATGTATGCCCTTATAAAACAGGCCCCTGAGAGCTGGTTCCCCCTTTCACTGTAATGAGGATATAATGAGAAATCTGCATACAGAAGAGGGCCCTCACCAGAGGAAGCTGGCACCCTGATCTTGGACTTCCAGACTCTACAACTGTGAAAAGTAAAATTTTGTTGTTTATAAAGCCACCCAGTTTGTGGCATTTTCGTTATAGCAGCCTAAATTGACTAAGATAACTACCATTGAAATTTCACTGGTCTGGTCACACACATACTCACATAGGTGAATATGTCACATAGTCAGGGCACAAATTGACTAATTCAAGGTTTTTAAAAACCTGGCCATAATGGGTAGGGTTTGATGGAGCAGTATGGTTATGTTACAGGAGTGCGAGGGCCATGACTGGAAGGCAGGGTTGGGTCTTTTCAAGTGTTAGTGGATGAGGGCGGGCTGGAAAAGCAGAGACTATGGTGGTACTAAGGACAGTGATCACCAGAAGAACAGCGAGTGGGAAAGGCTGGGGTATAGCTAAGGAGCAGAGATTAGATGGAGAAATGGCATTGGTAGAAACCAAGGCTTGAATTTTAAAATAACTCTTAAGTGGATCTTAATGTCACAGTAGCGTTTTACAGGTTATCTCAGCCAAAGTTTGCAAACTGGCTGTCTGTAGGACAGATCCAATTCAAGGTATGTTTTGTCTGGCCTACACAGTGTTATAAATCAGTTGCTACCATTAAATACAAAGTGGGAGGGTTTGCATACAAATCTGGATAATCCAGTGTTTTTGAAGAATCAGAAGGTTTGGCAGAATGGGACTTGTGTTCTCTCAAAGCAACAGTCTGTTAGAGAGGTGATCTCAGTGGTGGCTGTTCTCTTTCTTTTTTATTTTAATTAATTAATTTTTTTATTGAAGTATAGTCAGTTACACCGTGTCAGTTTCTGGTGTACAGCATAATGTCCCATGCATGTACGTGTAATGTCATGCATATACATACATATATTCGTTTTCATGTTCTCTTTAAAAGAAACTAGAGCTCTCCAGTTTACCTCACCTCCCACCACTCTCTATTGTTCATCTGAGTCTAATGCAGGGCATCAATTGCTGTAGTCCTCCCTCTTGCTCAGACTTACTTTTCTCACAGAAGACACATTTATGTGATCTGATTTACATTGTCTGCCTGCCCCTTTTAGGCATTTGAACTTGGGTCCCCTGGATCTAGGGGAAATCCTCTATTTTAGAGACATTAAGGTCCAAAGAGAACAAGTGACTTGCCTATGGTCTCACAGATTGTAAAAAACCTGAACTAAATCCTGACTTCTATTTCATTGTACTTGTTTTTCCTACATCCCATTGTGCAGATAGGCATGTGTATTACATTGTGGTCTTTTAACTAGGAAAAGTTAGGTCTTCCCTCATCAGTGATTTCTCCTTTCTTCTTCCTCCTTTGAACAGGGAAGGAAAAATCTGTTCTCAGTTATAGATTATAATAGTTTGTCAGGGTGAGTCTTATTTATTTATGTATGCCCTGTTATCCATGAACAGCCCAGAGCTCTCTCAGGAAGAACCCTAGTTCCTTATGACAGAGTAAGCTATAGCAAGGGTTTGAAAAGAGACTGGGTCATTGACGCATCTATAATTACCTGCATTGGCTTTGTGCTTCTCAGCCCTGCTGGCTTCTGACACCCAGATCTTAATAGCTGTGATTTTGACCAGAGTTCTGATACTACCCCTTGTGAAAGCCCTGGGCAAATTATTTCCTTCCCTGTTTCTCCTATTAATACTTCTAAAAATAATGATTCGCTATTAAAAATTCTGTAAGATCTATTCTCATTTCCTCAAATTGAGCCTGCATACATTTTCAGGATAAATAGAAATATCTTAATACAATTCACGTTTCATATCTATTCTCATTCGCTGTTAATTCACCCAAGTTGATTCACCCAAGTTGATTCAACAAAGCAGAGCAGAGAGTTAAAGGGAAAATTTTAATTTGCTCCCAGTTATCAAATTCAGCTGTCTACATATTTACCAGTAATGGTTAATATTTCAAATTACATAGATTTGGATTTTGAGGTCCAATTAATTCTTGAGTGTCCGTTAGTTTTATATCAACAATAAAACAAATGTGAAATTTAAATTGTCAGCACTCCTTCTCAACTTGGGAATCTATAAAGGCTTGGGATTTAGAACTTCAATCCAAAAGCTTGTATTGCTGTTCCGAACAATTTGGGTCCTGGGAGCAGAGACTGGATGAAAGACCCTTAGTAGGCATCAGGCAAGAGAGAATCTGCTAACATTTAGTGTATGAATTTATCTCATTTTATTTCTATATAAAGGATTTTACTGCCAAAAGTGTGTATGAATTTATATAGCTTCTAATCACAGTAGGAGAATATGAAATTGGCATATATCTGGGAAGCTACCGGTTCTTGCAGAAATTTGTGAAATGGAAAACAGAAACTCTCATTCCATTTAACTTAAATACAATAACTTACATAAACATAACAGTGCCTGTGCTCATAAAGTGGCTGCTAATCAATGAGCCAGTCAATTCAAAATGTATTAGCCAATTCATATTGGATTTCACATCCTGGATATTGACATTAAACATTGCTCTTTTAAATTGTCTACTGCTAAACCAAATGACAAATTAGCTATAGATTTAGAATAATGGAATTTAGGTTGCTAGTCACAGAATTTCTCAATTCCTTGGGGAAGAGTTCATATTTTCAAAAAGAAAGCTTGAAAAATACTAAAAGAGTAATGAAAATAGTGAATATCATCTTTCCAATAGAGAGCTGGTTAAAAAAGAACTCTACATATCTGAAATTTCAGAGATTGCTTTGACATCAAGATAATTATGGTGTATTTGGTCCAGTCTCCTGTCTCTGACTCTTAACCTCATAGACTGACCATAAAACAGAATACTTTTCTTTTTTTGCTCTACCTGAGTTTTGTTTGAATTGTACTGTTTCCTGAAATGAAAATTGATCAAATATGGAGATGCTGACTTATCTTTCTCCTTATGTGTGCATGCAGACACTCACACACACACACACACACGCACACACACACACACACACACACTTAGTAGAGAATTAGGCTTGAAAATTGGTTGGCTTTTTGCATTTAAAGGTTTGTTAGTAGGCTTATCAATAAAGGTATTCAGAAAGAGAAGTACCACTGCCCACAATGATGTTTAGTTGTTACCCCAAGGCAAGACCCAAGATCAGGTGACCTCTTGAAAAAATGAGGCAAGAGATTTTTCTCTTCAGGTCATCATGTATCTCCCTTTGGAAAGGAAAGTGATTTGATATATTGGAAGATCACAGTGAGGTCCAATATCCCGATATCAGACATATTCAGGGTAGGTTAGCAACATTCACATGATTTCCTGTATATTTCAGCTGTTAATTTGGGACATTAAGACCCCATTCATGATTTTGCTAGTGTTGTTGGTAACTGCAAGTTGACTCATTTTTAAAATAACAAAAAAGGTAAGTGAGAATATTAAAGAATAATGCCACCATTATGAGATAATCATTATTAACACTTCGGTTTACTTCCTTCCAAATTTTTTTCTATGTGTATGTTTGTGTGTGTGTGTGTGTGTGTGTGTGTATACATACAGCATTTTAAGAAAAATTTGGATTATTGTCTATGTAGGTTTGTGTCCTGGTATTTTTATTTAAGAGTACAAATAACTGTACAGATTTTCCCGTGGCATAGGCAAACATGTTTTTGACAGCTGCATAATGTTTCGTGACCATACTTTATTTTGCAGCTCTCTTATTATTGGAGATTTAGGTTGTATTCAATTTATCAGCATTATAAATAATGCTGCAATGAAGTTCATGTACATAAATTTTTGTCCACAAATGATTACTTTCTCAGGATACATTTTTGGAAGAAATATTGCTGGGTTAAGGGTATGGACGATTTTAAGGCTTTAGATATATGAAGCCTTGTTGCCCTTGAGAAACATCCTTTGATTTAAACCTAGTCCCAGCAGTGTCTTTTCTATGCACTCTTTCCAGCGCTAGAATGTGAGTATGTATACAGCACACACACACACATATACACACACACACAAATAATCTGTGTCAGTGTGGGAAAGTGTGGTAGGCAAAAGTAATGTTTTATTACTTTGGTATCTTGTTAGTCATTTTTCTTATCCACTGGGACATTTAATTTTGGGTAAATTCTCCATCCCTAAAGATGGCTCCTATGGAAACAGCCAAGCATGGATTTTCTTGAATGAAGAGTCTCACTGCCTAACTCTTTAATTTGTGCCTAGAAGTGTTAGGTAGTTAAGGGTAGGGTTGATAATAAAAGCTGTGATCTATGGAACCATTAATGTATGTTAGGTATTTTAAGTTACAGTTAACCCTGAACAACACAGGTTTGAACTGCGAGGGTCCACTAATACAGTTTTTTTCAGTGGTAAATACTACAGTCCTACACCACTGCCATCGTTTGAATCTGAGGAGGTGGAAATGCAGATATGGAGGAACCATGTATCCTGACGGCCATCTGTAAGCTACACACATGGAGTTTTGACTGTATGGGGGGTTGGCACTCCTTATCCCTATGTTGTTCAAGGGACAACTGTATTTGTAACTTCACCATGCCATGTCAAAAGACTTTCCTCATTACACTAATGAGGAAAATAAGACTCAGTAACTGACTGTACTTCAATTAAAAAAAAAAAAGAAAATAAGGCTCAGGAAGCCAGGTGTTATAATGGCCTAAAAATATAGATGTTAGAGTCAAATAAGCCTATAAATTAGCTGTACAGTTTACTGGCTGTATAACTGTGTAAACACGTGTAAAGTATGGACCATTATACCTACCTCAAAGGGTTTTTATGCAGATTAGTGAAATAATGAATTATAACCTGGAACATAATAATGATCAATTAATAGCACTGATTATTGTTTTTTTTTTAAATCTTAATAATGATGGAGATTAAATTTGCTTGGAATTTACATTACTAGTAACTACTAAATCTGAGATTTGAACCCAAAGTATATACCCCAAGTCCCAGGTTCTTTTTGTCGGTCAGAGCCATTACAGTTCAGCTTGGTGATTTACAGCCAATGAAATAGAAGTTTGAGCCCCAAATACTGTGGAAGATGTCTTTAACTATGCAATTTTCAGCTCTGCTTCTCCCCCTCGGTCTCAGCCTAGACATGTGTCCTAGTAGGATGGCACAGATTCTGAAACAGAACGCTAGAAATGTCATGGCAATTTTTTTTTTCTTCAGAGGGCTCATTCTTTCCTTCCTTTGTGTTGGGTACCAAAGCTTCAACAACGGTAATTGTATACTGGATGGACCACTATAATTTGATAGCAGTTTTCTTGCGCTGAAAGTGTTCATTCACTTTAACATGTTCTTACAGTGTGTTGGACTCAGAATCCCATACTGTTAAGTATGTGATTAAATGTGTGAGACTTTAGAGATTTTACAGTCCAAGGTCTAACCCCCTGTGAGAAAGTTCTCTACAGTATCCCCAACAGGTAGGTAATCCAGCTCAGAAGCTCACTACCACATGCAGGAGCACATTTATAGGAGCACATAAAAATGAGACTAGAACGGACCTTGGAGATTGTATGGTGTATCACCTTCTCTTCCCTAAAGTGATAAAAATCATTTTATTGAGGGGAAAACCCATAACTACAGGCCATATTTCTAGTAGGACTTATGTGTACATTTGCCCAGGCAACAATGTAGATTCTGTCCCCCTTTTATTGTACAACATGATGGACCTCATATCCAGTCTTCATTAGGTCCTGCTTTATTTTTTACCCCACCTCCTCTTATAATGTTGGCCATCCTCTTTTGGATATTGTTCTGTAACATTCCACCTTAAAATGCAGTTCCCTGAATTTAACATAACATTGGTGAAGTTGGTTCACCAGAATAAAGAAACATTATGACCTATTGTTGTTGTTCTCTTAGAGGAATCGACACTTTCATTACAGCAGGCTAATTCAGCATTTGCTTCTTGTCGGCCAGATCACATTTTAATGTCAGTCAGTCTTTTAGTACACTAAAAGTCCTAGGTTCTTTTTTAAGTGACTTTTAATCAGGTCTCCCTGTCTAAGTAAGCTCAAGCTGCCATATCAAAATACCATATACTGAGTGGCTTAAGCAACAGAAATTTATTTTCTTACAGTTGTGGAGGCCAGACATCGATCAAGGTGCCAGTATGGTCAGTGTCTGGTAAGACTCTCTTCCTGGCTTATAGATGGCAGCCTTCTCACTGTGTCCTTACATGGCAAAGAGAGAGGGAGGAGGCAAGCTCTTTGGTATCTTTTCCTATAGGGGCACTAATCCCATCACAAGGGTCCCAGCCTCATGACCTCATCTAAACCCAATGATGTCCCAAGGGCTCTATCTCCAAATAACGTTACAGTGGGAGTTAGGGCTTCAGCATATGAATTTTGGTGGCACAATACATCATATGAAGTAGTTTTATGAACCTTGATATTGGACTGTATTTTATATAATAAAATCAATTAATTTAACCTTGGTAATTTCACTTCCTTCCTTCTTGAACTGGATGAAATCACCTGAGCCTGGAGATTTAAACTTAGTTTTAGTAAACTTAGTGCTGTCTCATGATGACCTCCCTGATCATTGGGTTTTAATTTCCTTTCCCCAGTTTTTGTTCTACCTTTTCTAGTTGGGAAACCACTCTACTTGAGACAGAGGTTTATTCTGTAGTCCACTTAGCTGAATCTAAATTACCATACAAATACGAGGCTACTCAATTAATTCTTCCTACTATATGACTGAAATTCTCCTTCACCAGAGCATAAGTTATGTTCTCCTGTTAACAATGTCAAGGAATGGTAAGAGAGATTCTTGTTACACAGAGTACAAATGTACATTTCTTTTTAACCAATGAAGATCAAGCGAGAGCTGAACCTTTTATGCTATCAAAGGTCCTGATGCAAAATTGGAGCTGTTGACATGCAATAAACCCATAAATAGCCATGTAGAGGTTAAGGCACACTTTTATCTTGTTTTCTGTAAATTGGTCTATCACTTTCCTCACGCCTTTAATTGGTGAAATGGTATTGACCACTTACAAGCCTTCTTTGTTTCTAGCCTGGTTCCAAAGATTGTTTTTTACTTCAGAATCTTTGTGTCAATAATCATTTCCTATGTGCTATGTTATTTTAAATGCAGAACATTTAAAAAAAAAAAAGACAGTCATGCATCAACACCCACATGCATGTGCATGGATGTGTGTGCATACACAGCATACACAGGCACACACAAACACATATTAGTTAGATTTTTTAAATTTATTTTTTATTTTTTTAATGCTTTTTATTGATTTATAATCATTTTACAATGTTGTGTCAAATTCCAGTGTTCAGCACAATTTTTCAGTCATTCATGGACATATACACACTCATTGTCGCATTTTTTTCTCTGTGATTTATCATAACATTTTGTGTATATTTCCCTGTGCTATACAGTGTAATCTTGTTTATCTATTCTACAATTTTGAAATCCCTTTAATGCATTATGAACAAATGGAGATGCATTATGTAATGTTGGTATTCTGGGAGACCTGGATTCAAGAAGGATAAATCAATACTTCATGCATATATAAGTTCTTCCTTTCAAGAAGCTCAAAGCCTTGTTTTCTTCTTCATGTGAACCAAGTTAAAACAACCCCAAAACTCTTGACTGAAAACTTCATTTTCTTTTAATAAGTTTGTATAAATATCAGATAATCTTTCCGTCAAAGTCCTGGTAAGCAGTTCTGCGTATTTCACTCTAGTTGTGCATATAGAATGTCTAGGATGCTAGCGAGTGTTCAGGTTTTTGAATGCATAATCATATTTCCACATGCAGCCCAGAGGAAAAGTAATTTGGTTGAATGCCCCTTGTGTTCCTTTTTTCTGTGCACGTGTGCTATATATACTAGGATTTTGAAAAATGTAAGGAACAGTAACACTCCACCTATCCACCTATCAGATTTCTAGCAAAAACAATCACCCGGGGCACAACTGAAAGCCCGAATTAAATGAATCACCTGAAAACAGCAAGTAATGAAAAAACCATCTGTTTTCTGAGCCTGGGTCTTGTACTCTTAGAAGAGTAGTACTGTATAGAAAATTAAAGTTATCATTTTACTTAGCTTGGTGACTTGGTTTCCCCTGAAAATATTATACCTACCTTGCCTTGGGAATGTACAGCCATTTAATTTATTTCTATTTTTTAATTGTTTTTTTGGTACAGCCATGTTAGCAATCTTAGCCAATGCTGGTCAGAACGTATGTCCACAGCTGTGAAAACTGATAGCAAACTGCACAGAAGAGAGAACAAATGAACATTTCAAAAGAACATCAGACCGTAGTCAGTAGTTGACCACAGTGATTCGATGATTCATTTAATCATTCAACATATACATATTGAAAGAATATTTTGTGCAAATGGGGCAAAAATAAAGTGTGTGGACATATGAGAGCACTGCTTGTAATGGGGAACAGGAAAACACTGAATGTGACTTAAAAAAAAAAAACCTTTAATGTGCTAAAGGGCACGTTAGGGCAGGAGGCTAGACGGCAATGGTGATACAGTCATAGGTTGGAGTCAGAGTGTGGAGGGCCTTCGATCTAGGAGTTTGAAATTTGCTGGGGGACAATGAGAAGCCACCATCAGAACCTTTTAAGAGTGATGTGGAATTGGAATTTATGTTTTGGAAAATTCACTCTGTGGACACATGAGGTATGAGGGGCATATTCTGTTTTGGCTCATGTAAAAAAGAGATCTAACCCTAAACGTGGATGTCTGTCTTGTAGAATATTCATACATGTGCTTATATGCATAGATTGTCTTTGAAAGGAAGTATAAAAACTGGTAATACCGGATGCCTCCGAGGCAGGAAAATGAGGATCTGTGACTCCAGCTTTGTTTGGGTGGGAGAGACTTTTTACTGCCTACCCTTTACACTGATTTTCACGAGGTGTCTTAGCCCTCGTTCTCTGGAAGCAGAGCCCAAGGCTAGATTAACGTGCTGACGCTTTATTTGGGAGGGCAAGTCCAGGGATTTGCGGGTGAAGAACAGAAGGTCCAGGAGAGGCACGGAGCAGTGCGAGGCAGTGAATTCCGGAGCTGGTGTCTGTTTCACTGCAGGCACTGTGTAGAAACATGGCAGGTGGTTCTCAGCAGGTGTGTTTGTTCAACACCACTGTTGCTGGACTTTTCTGGACAGCTTGGAAAGAGAACCTATTTCTTGGAGCAATCTTCAAAAGGGAGGAGGGAGGAGGGAGAAGGGAGAGGGAGTTTACTTGCTTAAGTCACTTACTGGTCAAGTTTACCTCATGGAGAGCTAACATCCAGTCCTTCCAAGTTGCATCATCCAGCCACTCAGGGACTACTCAGGAAGCCAGGTTACACAGCTGGGTGTGGCATTTCATTCGTGTCCAGCAATGGAGAAGTGGCTTACTGTATTTAGGCTTGGACTATGATATACGATGGGTAGACAGGTCTGGGACTTGAACTTGGATTCTGGCCAGCTCAGTGAACTCTACAAAGGAGGTGGCTGTACTGTCCAGGAGGTGGGCCAAACATATTTGGAAAGCAGGATCTTTTAAAATTTTTTTTTATTAAAGTGTAGTTGATTTACAATGTGTTAATTTCTGGTGTACAGTATAGTGATTCAGTTTTATATATATATATACATATATATACATATATATATATATTCTTTTTCAGATTACTTTTCATTATAGGTTATTACAGTGGAAAGCAGGCTCTTGATGCCATTTGAAAAATTACACAGGTTCATATCTAAATCACTTTTTTTAATGTATCTTTTTTAAGAAAAAAAGCTACTGGGAAAAACCAGCATGCTGCTTCTTGTAGCAATGTGAAAGGTGATTTGAAGAAAGAAAGAATGGAGGTGAGGAGTCTAGTTAGGGGGGAATATTGTGATTGTTTCAGTGACAACAGATTAAAGCAGTAAAAGTAAGAAGAGATAGAAAAGATTCAGAAAGTAGTTTCACTAGGAGTAGGTTGCTGACTGGATGTAAGGAACATGGCAGAAGATGCTAAGAATGACTGTAAGGCTTCTAGGTTAGACTACAGAAAACTGGAGGAAGAACCAGTCGACTAGGTTTGTGAGGGGAGATAATGAGGTAGGCTTGGTCCGTGTTGACTCAGAGGTGGCAGAAAACAGAGACATTCTGATAATGATACTCTATTTGTAGTTAGAAATACATACCTGGAGTTTAAAAGAAGATCGAGGCTGGAGAAACATTTTGGGTCATATGGATAGATGTACACAGTAGGTAAACTTGAGTTGTTTGAGTCTGAAAGAATGGAGGAGATCCTCAAAGGATATTTTCCTTATCTGTTCAAAAGGCAGAGATACATATACTACATTTAGGAATGTATCCATTAAAATGGTTTGCCTTAACACTTAGTAGGTACATTAGCATTATTAAGCAGAAACACAGAAGTCACGCTACTAGTAGTCAGTCATTGTATGTTGGATCACCATCCTAAGTGCTCTGAGACAATAATACAATAAATGATAGGCAAGATACCTCCCCTAGCTGCTGACAATAGAAGGCAAAGACAAGCTAGATGCATGAAACATAGAGATTAACCACCTCGTAAAAGCTACCAAAGACGTTACTAATCAAACTTGTATATCCCCAAGCAACTAAAACATATGCATAGTAACCACAAAGATGTCTTATGTTAAAAAAAATAGAAGTTATTTATTAATCTGAACAGAGTTGTTCTATAATCAGTCTTTGCTCTCTTTAACACATAACAATAATTATACCAATGGTGGCAGTATCTTATTCAATCAGAGATTATCTTTCCTCAGGTCTAGAGGGTCCAAATGAGACCATTGTATAAAGTAACATTTTTCAGGCCAAATGTACACTGATGGGAAGAACAGACTTTAAGATAATGAACTTTGTTGGTATAGATAATAAATGTGGGTAATTCAAGACTAAGTGATAAGAGCTGATTCTTTTCCTCCTGAATTAAAATGATCATCGTTTATCAAATATTTACTATGTGTTCAACACTCTGTTCAATACTTTAAAGGATTTTATCTTATTAAGCTGTTATAATTACTCCAAGGCAAAAATTATCCCCAGGCAAAAATTATCCCCATTTTACAGTGAGGAAATTGAGACTCAGAAAGGTCAAGCCATTTTCCCAAGGGTATGCAAAAGCGGTGGTAGTCATGGTTAAAACTCTGGTAGCCATTGCTCACACTGTCTGGTGTATTCAGTTCGCTGTTCCTTCCAGAACACAGAGGATTATCCTTCTCCACCTCCTTGAAATTAGAGGAGGCCAGACGACTAGTTCTGCCTGATGTAATGAGATCAAAAGTGACATGTCACTTTCAGGAGGAAGCATTGAAACGCTCAGGCTCAACTCTCCAGTCCTGTCTTCCCACGTTGCAGTGGACCCTGTAGTGTTGTATTAAAATGACAGCATTTAAAGTTGGAGCTTCCATCAGCCTGAATGACAATTATGTGGAGCAGAATCCCTCAACCTCTTGCTCCCCACCCAATGGGCAATGTATATCGGATAAACAACAATAGTGAAAAATAAGCCTTTGCTATTTTACTGAAGCCACTGTGATTTTGGAGTTTGTCGATATCACAGAATAACCTAGCCTATCTTTTTTTTTAACTGTTTTTTTTTAATTGATTCCAGGAATGAGGCTAAGAGAAACCCTGCTCTATTTTACCATAAATACTATTAATCCACAGATGACTTCTTTGTATACAGAAATGATTGGTTTGAATTTAAATGAGTTGATATTCAGAGTTTCCAACCAGACTCAGATAAAACAATGAAATTATCCAGTGACTGTGGCTAAGTTTTATAGTTGCTACTTAGATTGCCTCAACAGTCTCATATTTTCAGTCCACCAGATATGAGAAAAAGAGAGTGCTACATTCCACAGTTCTGATGCATACTAGACCCTAAAGTATATACTTTGCCTTCGCTATTATTGACTTCTTCATTCCTAACCTCATTCCCAAGGAAACTCACCCATTTCCTCCACCAGGTCCGGGGCAAGTGTCTTAAGTCCCTAGCCTCTCTGGATTGACAGTCTACACATTTTTGCTCCATATTCTGCTCTCTTTCCACTTTGTACTGTTATTTTTTGAATTGGCTGTTCTTATAGCCTAAATAGACCACATAATTATAACTCAAAAAAAATTTGTGCCACAAATACTTGGTTTCTCATTATTTTGATTTCGTAAGTAGAATGGTGAGAGTTGGAGAGGTCTCAATTTAGATTTCTTCAGTTAAGCCAAGAGAAATGAGAGTGCCATCAAGGAAAACACCTTCCATATACAGAATCTGCTGGAAATGCATGAACACTAAATCGTTTTACATCATGTACTTGATCTGAAAGCTGCCAGGAAAGAGAAATACATATTTGTCTGGGGATCCAACTTCCTAGTCAAGCTGCCAAAGCAACCCGCAGGCTCAACAGTGCTCACTGGGTCCATGTATTTTTCCACATCCCTAGGGTCTGAATGTGTCAGTGTGTAACTTAGATGGAAGTTGATCCTCAGCTAATTGACAAATTCACCAGGAAGTTCTGGTGCAAAAGTAATCACAGTCCACAAGAATACTGGTGTTGGCCTTGAAGTGTAACATGACATTTTGGGACTAAGCCCAGTTAGAAGCTCCTCTCTTGTTTCTTGAATGCACCTTAAAAAGCATCTTGAGTAATGAAATGAAAATTAAAGTAACCCTGTGTTCCTGGAACTGAGTTAGGATCAACATTTAAAAATCAAGTTTGTGTCAGCAGACTAGACTTAAATGTGGAAAACTACTTGATTGTGATTCATCTATGTTTGCCTCTGATGAATAAATGTATTATTCTGATGATGACTTCTGGTAGCAATGGTCAGGCTAATTTTCTCTATTAGCCTTCATGCTGTGAACGTATTTATTCTAGCGATGTTTGATATGACTGATAGAAGGTTTCTATGGGCAACACTGTCCAGGGAACAAAAGAATCAAGTCATCTTCCTTGCAAATTTGACTCTAAATGTTAGTGGATCGAACTTTACTTTGTAAGTGTACTGGGCCTAAGTGTCACGTATTGAGAAATAGTTTAAAAATCATGTGAAACAAATATTTCCAGGTAAAATCTTATTTCAGTTAAATACCTGCAAATTCTACCAAAAAAAGTTCTGCTTTTGTCAGGGGAACACTGTGTCTTCATCTCCTTTAAATTTCAGTTTTCCTTACTTATAGTTTGTTTTTCTAACTCTTCTTCCCTTAAAATACGTTTTAATTGAGTATCATCTTGTAATTCAATCTTGAGGCTCCACTAATGTCAGAACGCCCGAGTGAAGTGTGTGTGTGATTTAAAAACAGCTACAGAATTCAGAGATTGAATTACAGCCAAAGTATTCTTTGGGGGCTCAGTGATGCTATCTGCAACATATTATTCAGGCATATTCATAAGTGATAAGTCATTTTACTATTTGCATAGGATATCTCTTATGCACCACTTCAAATCTCTCAGCCTCACCTCTTATTCCAGCCACATCTGTGGTAATCAGTTCTTGTGACCAGCTTGGCACAGGGGAAACCTGACAGCACTTCACCTCAAGCCTGCACTAAATGTCTCTTGCCTCCTGCCCTGGGCTTCTCTGATACCACACAACGGGTCATGCTGGGAACCTGCTCATTGCTCACACAAATGCAACCTGAAAGTGCTGGGAAATGAATGCTTCCTAGGGTAAGCCTTGACCGACAAGGGATGAAATTCAATGAATAATGTTTTCCCCTTTCTTCTCCTGAGAAGACCATTCTTAGAAACATGTTCTAAGTTTTCTCACAAGAGTCAGCAGGAGCCCACAGCCAGTCGCCTGCAGGAGTGGCCACCTTGCTAAGGCATCCTTGGACTGGTTTCTTTCCCTGCCTCTTTCACTCCCGCGGTCTCTGGCTCCTGTTCCCTGAATCATAGTTCCAAATGGGTTGTTCTCTGGCTTTAATTTTAGGCTAAGATACTGTATGCCTCAGGAATTAAATTTAGACTAATCCAAATCCCAATCTTTATCGCAGCTTGCTGACCACATTATTAGAGAAAACATCCTAGGATGCCCCCTTGGAAAGAAATCTATGATTTATCCATTTGTAGAAGAAAAGGAACTAAATCATGGAAAGAATAAGTTTATTCAAGGTAGATAACTCTAAGGATTATATACAAATGACACAGAATATTGAGGTGCGCATACCAAGAAGAGTCCTTGGTCTCATTCATTCATTCATTTCAATTAATCTTCAGTAAGTGAATACGCGGTGCCAGGCTCTCTGCTGGGTGTTAAGACGACAGAGGCAAGTATAGCAGACATGGCCCCTCTCCTCACGGAGCTTCAATCTGTAGATTTTACAGTGGTCAGTCAGATATACATCAGCGCAAGAAATATGCCCAGTGGAGGAAAGCCGCAATTCTTTCTTCAGAACAACCTCTCCTCTCACACCCAAATAACTCCAGAAGCAAATCTATAGGTAAAAGTAGCGGCCACGGAAGGGAGAGTAAGAGTAGTTAGTAGAGTCCAGAGCTCAGCCCAACAACCAATTAAGAAAACTTTCTTCTTACAGTCACTGAAGCAGTTTCCTATTTGGCCTTTCTGTATCATGACTTTACAAATGACTTTTCCAGAGAAGAGCTAAAGGGTCCTGCTCAAGATTTCCTCCCAAAGACGATCTCACCAGACTGTTGTCAACTTTGACCCAGAGAACGTAAGCTGCATGAGGTGTTTATCGTCCACACTAGATTTGCAGTTGGACAGTCAAGGAGGCAATTACTCAAAGAACTGTTTGAAGAAAGGAAAAGAAAAAAACAACAACCTGACTTTTAAGACTTTACATGGTACTCTAGCTATCCAGATTAATTTGGGTCTGGGTTTGAAATACCATCTAAATTATGCATCTTTGCTCTGGGGTTCACTAACACTTTTCTCAAGCTTCAAGGACTGCCATCTCACCTTAATCTCATGTGACTAGATGTAACTAACAATGCTTAGTGTCTCAATATGTTAGGGCACTTACATCTCCTTCTCAGTGGGTAATCTCAGGGCCTCTGAAGAGCTCACAAAGCAAAAGGGAATGAGGAAATTATGTTGAGAAAGATAATATACTAAAGTTTATCTCAATAAAGACTAACCGGATTGCTTTAAAAATGAGGTTGTCTTCTTGACTGAGCGTCCTGTTTATTGGAAGGTTACAGAAAATATTTGCATTGAGATAGTTTCCAAAATGAGAGTCTCCTATTCTGCCTTGATAATGTACTAGAGTAAATATCCAATCCTCTCAGTTTTGTGTTTGAAGTCTTGAATAATAATAGCTAATACTAAAGCCGGCCCTAGGCCACTGTACTAAATGCTTTACACAATTCTGTTATTCAGACGTCACCACAGATCTGTAAGGCAAATACTTTTATTAGCCACATTTTCCAGGAAGCTCAGGGTTTATGAAACTTGCCCAGGTTACATAGCTAGTTAGGGGCAGAATTGGAACTTGAGTCTAGATTCAAAAGAAAGATGGTTGATATAGAAGGGATTTAACATGTAATAGTTGGTATCTTTGAAAGATGGACCAGAATTATCCCAAAGATTGCAAGACATAATAAAATAAAACTTTTCTGAAAATCTCAGACATTGCAAATCAAAAGAGCTCTTGGAAAAAAATATTAGAAAATGCTTAAGGTCAAGAAATATCCTTTTAAGGTTGTTGAACTTCAAGGACAAAGAAGGAAACTTACAAATATTTCTACAAAAGAAATAGATGACTCACAAAACAAAATGAAACAAAATCAACAAAATTTCAGACTGGTCTCAAAATTCTCGTTAACACTGTATTCAAGAAAACAATGGAGCAGATCTTCAAGGTATAGCATATGAAAGGCTGTAGCCCAATGATTCTGAATCTATCTAGTATGTTGTTTATTTTAAAGATAAAAGAAAAACATCCCCAAATATGTAAGAAATCATAGATTTTATCGTCTACTTATCCTTCTTGGAAAACCTTGATAAAATGTTTCTGGTTAATGCAAAGTTCCACCAGAAAAGTTCCCCCATGCTAAGTGAATTGCTGTTGTAATTCTGATGTTAGAGATTCCTTTAGGTTAAAACGTGACTCTTTTAAAATGCAAATACTTCTGGGAAGGCTAACATATTAAGCATTTCACAGTCATTAACAACATCTTAATAAGTTTAATTGATCAAATATTTCCCTCCTCACAGCTAAGCTGAGGTCAGGTGAACCCGCTGCAAAAGAATTTTGATGTGGTGAGAAAAAGAACATTTTAGAAGGAAGGTAGATGGAAAAGACTGAATGTGTTGCCAAGCAAATCCAGAAAGCATTTGTGTGCCCTTAAGACATAGTGACTTATTTGACAGTTTTGCTTAAGACTGGCTCAGCACAAGATGATGAATGTAGAAAATTGAGCAAAATCTGGACTGAATCCAAAACATACATTGAAAGTACTTTAAACATGAATCCTTCATGTTGTTATCTGTTATTTGCTTTTATATTCTTCCTCAGAATTACAAAAGCTTGTTAACTGAGGGTTGCAGTTTCAAAAAAAGTTTCACTTGAAGTGATCCTTCTTAATTCAGCAAAGGAGAGCCATTCTTGGGTTGAACTAGAATGGATTTTAAGGATCACTGACAAAGAATAAAAAAAAAATCATGGAGTCTTTTGTGTATTTTGTACCAGTATTAATGGGTTCCCCCTTTTTAATCTTGCATTTAGCTAAGGTACAAAGCAATTGTACGCTCCTTAGCTTTAAGAAATTGAGCATAACAGTGCATAGGGGGAGGGTATAGCTCAGTGGTAGAGCATGTGCTTAGCATAGACAAGATCCTAGGTTCAATCCCCAGTACCTCCATTAAAAAAAAATAATTAAAAAATAAATAAACTTAATTGCCCCCCCAATTTTAAAAAACAGTATATGGACTTTCATGTCTGTCACACACTTACTATAGCCACAGTTCTGAAAAAGTGTCGAAAAAGGTGACCCTGTCTCCTTAGTATTTAAATATTAGGACTTAAACTGTTTATTGCATTCTAATGAATATGTAAAATAGAAATTTCTCTTGGAGCCCTATGGAGCTGTATGACTCACAACAGCTTCAAAAGGGAAAGAAATAATATAGGTTCATTAAGGAACCCAGAATTTAAATGATGCCCTTGTAGATACTCAACCCCAGGTCAGACCGTAATGTTCAGAAAGCTCAGAATTATGTATTGATAATAACAGAGGTCAGCTCTAGCAGGAAATGCAGTTATACTGCATTGGGAGAAAATACATTCTAGGGGGAAAAAAAAAAAGCCATCGTATTATTTACGAAGGGGAAAAAAACCCAAAATCTTAACTGGCGTTCCACCACTGTTCCTACCATAGTTCTTTTCCAGGTTCTTTCACATTGGATGTGGTATATATAATGGTTAAGTGCGTGGATTCTGGAAACTAATTGCCTGGTTTTAAATCCCACCTCTGACACTGAGTAGCTGTTTGACATTGGGCAAGTTACTTAACTTTGCCTCAGTTTCCACATCTGTTAAATGGGGGGATATGAGTACTAACTTTTTATTGTTGTTGCAAGGATGAAATAAGTAAAAATGTCTGTTAAGTTGCTAGAACAATATCTGCCACATTCTAAGTACTAAGTATGCTAGCTGTTATCATTTAGAATTTACTGTGATGCTTCTTAGCAATTGTTATTATTGTGATGCTTAAATAGTAATGCCCTTATACTGCATTCCACAATTTGTAAAGTGTCATTTATATGCCAGTGGTATCTATGCTTTCCAGGTAAGAGGAGATTTATCATGACTTCAACCATCAATAAATTAATCATTATACAATTAACTCAATTATCTACAAAAGTCAAATGATATCAAAGCTTCATCAGTGATAGCTATGAGGAAAAGGCAGAAGTGAGGATGTCTTATGATTAATACTTTGAAAAAGGTGGCTAATATCATAATGTTTGCTCTAAGACATTTTACTTCCAGGGAAGTATTTGGGAGTAAAATAGAAAGGAGCAACGTAGAGGGTCATATACATATACCTTGAACAAATACAAACAACAGATTTTTTTTAATCATTTGATCATTTTTTTAATCATTTGGATTTAATCCAAATCTAGAATGTTAATTACTAATTTCATTAAGGCAATGAAATCATCATGAAATTCAGGGACAGGTCAGTTAAACCATTTATAGACATCTGGTGAATTTCCTTCAGTTTTTGCTCTAAAAAAGGAATTGTTCTCAGTTCGTCTACTGACCTAAAAAGAATTTATTTTTCTCCCACCTACAACTGATGGTGACAATTGCCCTTAAGGTACCTTTTTATGTGTGTCAGATCAGAGAAAGTGGCATATTAGTAGCCCTAAAGCTATAGGCTGTTTTTCATATCTTAGTGTTAGATAATCTAATTAATTCATTATCTACTACAGCACTGTATTTCCACCAGCTTCAGGGCATCCCTTTATGACACAAAGGATTTAGTATCACAGTAGAAGCATTTGTTGTGTTACTCCTTAGTCCCATAAAATGGTCTGTTAACAGAAAGAAGGCTTACTAGTCGCCTGTTATGTACAAATAAGAATCAATGGATGGTACAACATACTTCTTTCTCACTGTCACCCTCTGTCTTAAGAGCCCCCCACCCACCTTACCTCTCTTCCTCTATTCTTTCCTCATAACTGCTCGACCTTTATCTCTTCCTCTGCCCCCCTCCTCCTACTCCTCACTATCCTGACTCTGTCCTGGAGGATGCTGCCAGATCCTCTCAGTACTGTTTCTCCCTGGATCATTTTGGAGGAATGGCATTAAACCTCGAAGATCTGGAACATCTTTGAGGGTTTATGGCTCCATGTTATGCCATATAAACCCATCTTTTCCTTCTAATATTTTCAAGGTATTATAACACTGGGGTTAATCATGTAGGCAACGGAGTCAGACTGTTTGGGTTGAAATCTTGGCTCCCGTACTTCCTAACTTTGGCCTTGGCTAATTACTCAGCCTCTATGTGCCTCACATTCCACTGCTCTAAAATCGGCATCATCATACTACCTCCCATCTCAGAGAACTGGTGTGAGGGTTGAGTGAGTTAATGCATGTAAGAAGCTTTTATTAGCGCCTGCCACTCAATAAACATAAACAGTTGTTACTACGGACTGAGGATCCAGTGCTCTTATGGTGCCTGAAGGTGACTCTGGGTCCGCCAGAGTAACACCTGAAGTGCCTACCCACCACTCATTTAATGTCTTCAGCACCATTCTCACTGGCCTTCCTACTATCTGGTAAGAGCTAATATATCCGATCACCTAATTGGTACTGTAGCTAGAGATAACTGTCATTGATGAAGTAACAGGATTTCTCATAGGGAACATGTGCCGTTAGAGGTGTCTTCTGGAGACAGTGCCTTATGATAAATGAATAGCCAGCGGAGGGTTCAGTAGCCATCTCTGTGTGGGCATAGCCCTGTCTGCAGCTGAAACATTACTCTCTTTACCTTAATGGGTAGGATTTGCAAATTAGCACCCTGGAAGTGGAAGTTCTTTCATCTCAAAAGAATTGAGTTTTCAGGTGAAGCAAACTGTTACGAGGTGAGATTAGTGCCTCAGTCATGGGGTCTAGAAAAAAGCCATGATTCACCATGAGATGAATCCTTTCTGTCCCACACTCCAGGTGGTAGTAAACCACTGGATTCTGTCTGATCTTTGTTTACAATGTCTGTCACATCTGTCCCTTTCCATACCATTCCGTGTTTCTTCATTAATGCAATAGTCTAATTAACCCTCTCTCTAGTTTTTCCTCTCATCTGATCCATCCTGTGTGCCTCTGTCACATTAATCTTTCCAAAGCTCTGAAGTTACTCTCCAGCAGACTCCCTACTCCTAAGGAACGTTTTCCTTGGCCTCCCATTCAAAACCCTCCACCCTCTCCCATAGGAATAAGTGATCCAGGGAGGCCATAGAATTGGATTTCTTGGAGGTAGCTAAGGAGCGATCCATGTTTACAGGAATACAGAAAGACAGAAGAGAGATGTCCCCCAAATCTCTCTAATGTTATCAGCCTTGCTTGCTGGACACAAAATTCCTGGGTAATGTGCTTTCCAAGGCGGTGCTCAGCAACTGAGTGGGAAGGGCAAGGGTAACTCCCACCTCTTTCCACAAGGGGGCAGCAAACACCAACTGTGGGGTTGTTCGGACGCTAGCAAATCTGCCAGAGGGAGCGCAAGTTTAGGTGACCTCTTATATTTTCCTACTGAGATGGGATCCAACTGTCCCTCAGGTGAAGGTCAAATTCCAGAAGCACCCTGGGACCTTGGTGGAAATGCAGCTATCTGGTCTTCACCCAGGTAATTTTGATATAGTGTTCTTTAGACGCACTCTGAGAGGCAGTGATACAAAACAGAACCAGCGTTGTACCCTTCACTTCCACACTGTTCATACCTTTTCTTAGGCTATGGCCAGTTTTTAATGCCATTTTCCTTCATCTCTGCACCTGGGAAAATCCTTTCCATTCGTAAAGGCTATTGCAAATGCAGCTTTCTCTCCGATGTCTTTCCAGGGCAGTATCTCCTACCCCTCAACAGATTATTGCTTCTGAGACAGTGGATAGGTTGGATATGGAGGTCTCAGTACTGGGGGAGGGGCATATTAGGGGCACTGTGATGGGACTGCTGGAAGGTGGGTTTCTAATTTTTGCATTGAGGTTTTGCAGTTGTTTGTTGGCTTGAGTTAAAATCAACCCAAGTGCTAGCAGCTGCCTAAAAGATTTGGCAAGTACTTCACATTTCAGGCCTCCCATGGGTTAGAACAGCGGTTCCTAGTTGTGCAAATTGCAGTCACCTAGGGGTATTTATAAACTGATACCTGGGCCCCATCCCCAGACATTCTGACTTAATTGGCATGGAGTGTAACTCGGGACTAAGTATTTTTAAAACCTCCTTAGGAGATTCTAATGTGCATCAATGTTTGGGAACTTTGGATTAGAGTGAGAGAAGTAGATCTAACACAATTTGGGAGGACTGTCAGCCATGTCAGTGTGTCAGACTTGGGATGGGGAGAAGGGGAAGTGAATTGATTCCCAGTAGTCACTTCTGTAAGGGCAGCTGTAGGGGAGAGGGATTGGTAACAATGAGGGAGCTATCTAATTGAGCATGTATCACTGAAGGTAAGTTCTATAAAAGCAGATCATTGGCGGGGATGCACATGATGAGTTAGGAGTCATTGTTACAGCTTATAAGTGGTAGATATGAACCTAGAATTTAAACCAGCGATACCAGTTGTATCTGGCCCCAAGCACACAGTCTTATGTTTTCCACCATTTATCAAATTTAATATTCATCAGGGGCCCCGGAAATATTGTTAAAAACACAACTCCTTGGACCCTACCCCCTAGCAAATGTTTGTGCAGGTGGTGGCTGTTATTTTTAGCCACCACTTAGTCTTTTTGTTTTCCAGAAAAACTTATCTTGAACTTTGATATATAAAACAAATAAAAGCCAAGCTGATTGAGTTCAAGCAGAAGTTTGGGAGTTCAGTTTAAACCAATCTGCAACCTCTTTAACCCAACCCATCCTCTAAGACAAGACCTTGAGGCTTCTCCTTACTATTTGATATCCACTTTGTGAATCCCTCCTAAATGTTAAGATGCAGTTCCATAGTTCTAGAAAAATAATCTACAGAAATATTTGCACAATTGTGGAAGAGTAAATATACAAGAGTGTTAATTCAGCACCGTAAAAGTGGAAACATTTTTAAAGATAATGAAAATGTCAATCAATGTAGGAATGGTTCAGTCTTTTATGATAGTTAAAACACCTGATGGTTACTGAGCACTTAATATTGCCCAGGCACTGGATGCTTTATGTCTGTTGTCTCATTTATGCCTCTCAACCACCAACTGTGTAAAATGGTGTCAAAGCAAAAATTGCAACAAAGTTGAATAGGCAGGGAAGACTTTATTCAAGGCTTTTGTAACAGAGGAGAGACGTCAGAACTCAGTCTGAACTCAATTCTGCTGAAACAAAGGGTGGGGAGCAGTTTAAGCCATGGAGTGAACTAGTGGAGAAGTACTGGAGGACATTAGTGGGCGTTATGGCCATGTGTTTGCTCATTGGCTTTATCCAAAGGCAAAATCAACTCATATCTTTATGACAGGAGATAGTTTTATTGGTTGAACAAGACACCCACCAAAGTTAAGCTCCTGCTCTCCCATAGAGATCTGGAGAAAGGGGTGCTGGCTTTCTTGATTACATTTCAAAAGGGTGGCTCCTGGATCCTTGAGAAAGACATACCTGGGTTGTAAAACCTGGCAATGGACTTTTAGAAAGATTTACATCTCAAAGGAGCCAAGAAATAATTTCTAATTACAAATTCTGTAAAGTAAATGACCTATAAAAGGAAGGTTAGGGGCCTAGAATCAGGAAGAAGCCTGTCTGAAGTTTAGCTTAAAGCTGAGGACAACATTAAGGCCATGTTAATCAGTAGAAACTATTATATTATTTCCCTTTTACAGATGAAGAAATTGAGACTTTAGAGAAAGCAAGGATGTTGCTCAGGATTACACTGCTAGTTAGCATCTGAGTCAGATCAAACTCCTTCTTTGATTCAAGTAACAGCAAGTTTAAACACTTTGTGATGCAGCTTTGCTATCCAGGTAATGGTTGACCATGGAGCGTTTGAAAGGCACGAGGTAGATTTATCTGTGCAGACATACAAAGATGTCCTCAAAAAAGTTAGATTTTTTAGTTATGCAGAAAAATTGATAACTATTTTGTTCAAAACAGACAATAACAATTGAATCAAGAAATCATAAAAGTCAGTACATTTCTCTCTCTCTCCTGCCCTCCCCAATCCCTTTTGTAGGTCCAAAGTCAAAGGTATGAAATGGGAAAAAGCAAACTCTGGTTACCTCAATGGGGTTGGAAGTGGGTAGATTTTCACCCAATTCCTGATCATTTGATTTTGATCCTCTTCTGTTTGAACATATATGTTTTGTTTTTACACTTAAGAAGACAGTTTAAAAAGTGAAAAAGGAGAGGGGGGAAAAAGGGAAGAGAAAATGGAAGAGAAAGAGAATGATAGGAGACAGAAATGTAAAAAGGAAAAGAACAGGAGAAAGAGACAAACAAGAGAGCAATAAAAAGGAAGGGGGAAAGAGGGAAAGAGAGAGGGGGAAGAAAGGATGAGACACGGTGAGAAAAGAGTAGGAGAGAAGTAAGAGAAATTGTAAACTGGAAAAATGAAAAAAAAAATGAAGTGTCACAGGGGGAAGATAAGAAAATGAAGAGAAAGAAAGGAAAAAAAATAAGAAATATAGGAAAGAAAGAAAAAGGACAAAAGAATGAAAGAAACAGAGAAAGATGGGGGAAAAAAAAAAAACCCAGCCACTGTAAGTCTGTTACTAAGGGTTTGGATCCAGGAATTAGGATAGTTTCCTTTAAATACTGATATTCTGTTGACCTAAGACAGGAACTTAGTCAGGGAGGCCTCCTCATATATTTCAAGAACTTTTGCTTCTTCTCGATTCTTCTAGAAGAATCCAGAATGCCATTCTAGAAGAATTGAGAAGACTGTCTTGAATGTCTAGAGCAGGTGTCAGGTGTGAGTAGGGCTCTGTGATGACTTTACTCAACCTACTTATTTTCCTCCTAATCATAAGAAAGGAATTATGTGATCTACTCAGAAAACTCTTGTTAGCCCTAACAGGAATTTATTGTTGCAGCTTTTCTTTTTCCTATTGATTTCTATAAATGCTGTCATCTTCTGCAGGTGAAGGTGGCTCCCAGCAGTAGCTCTGGTTCATCTGCTTTTACTATTTTCAGCTAGAGGACAAAGGTTTAGAATTTATTTTCAGAAGTCCTCGTACACTTACCAGAAAAAAAAAAAGATTTAAAAGGAAAACTAAACATTTTAAAAACAGAGTTTTAAAGTAATTACATAAAACAGCAGTTTTTCTCTCAGGCACACAAAAATTCTGCCTCTGCTCTTGTCTTAGAAGCAAAGAACACTTTTATACCTGGCTCTTCATCCGCATTCTCATTGCTGATACCGTTTTTAAAAATTTCTGTGACTTGTTACTTTTATCTGTAGTGTCCATCTCACTGTATTTAAGGCAACGTTCATCATAGAGTGAAAGTATCACTTTAAAGAAAGATTTTGTTGCTATAAAGTACATCTGTAAGGGTGAAAAATATCTATGTACTTCTAGGTTGGTACACTTCACAATAGGGCACTTCCCTCAGTTTTCTCTGTTTATAGCCCACTCGACAGACAAGGTGCTTCTTTAAGCCACAGTTAGGAAGGAAGGTTACTTAACTACCCTTGCTCTCAGCTCTAAGTTAGGGAGAGCCCACTGGGTGTACAGGTTTCTTTTATAACAGCCCCTCAAAGGTGTCCTTTTGTTTGGAAATTTATGGAGACCATGAAAAGCTTTGTTGGGAATGACTATAAAACAATGGTTCTCAAAACTGACCTTGCCTTTGAATCAACCTGGGGAGCTTGTTAGAAGGATCCCAGGCCTCACCTGGTTCTTGCTTCACTTTTTTTTTTTTTCTTGCTTCAGTATTCTCATGACTAAGTCTTAAAACCTGTTTATGGAGGCTTTAGGTTTTAAGTTCTTAGCCATCAATCCCTATTGAAGGATTCGAGTCATTTCAGTATGCTGTAGAGCAGCCCTGTTCAATAGAAACAGAATGCAAACAACATGTAATTTTAGATTTCCTAGTAGCTTCATTTAAAAAGTAAAGGGAAACAGGTGAAATCAGTTTGAACTTCATTGAACCTAGTATGGCCAAAATATTATCATTTCATCGTGCAATCAATATAAAATATTCATTAATGACATATTTTGCATTTTTAATGGCACTAAGCCTGTGAAATCCAGTGTCTGTTTTACACTTACAGCTCATCTCAGTTTGGATTAGCCACATTTCAGGTGTTCAATAGCCAAGTTTGGATACAGTCTACTGTATTAGTGCAGATCTAGGAGACGGTGCTTGTAACTCTAATCACATTGCTTCAGATCTTCATCTATATTTTCTTAATGTGCATCATTCCTGCTACACTATAGCAAAGTGCAGTTTCATGGTGTCTGAGCTGAAAAAGATCTCTCATGGTGCAAGAAAATGGTTACCAGATCATTTCCTGTACAATGTTACTAAATGTTCCCTAGAAAGCTGTAGCTCTTGTGTTTTCTGTTTATTCATTTTTGCCCATATTAAGTGGGTTACATCAACAATGCTTTACAAGGTCTATTGGATATACTGTAGAAAAAAAAAAAAAAAACCTGATTTCCAAGATGGGATTCCTTTACAGTACGAGATACACAGGTCTATATATACAGGTAATGCTCAGCTGAATAGTCATCTGTGAATAGAAGCAGCATTAGATGTGCATATGGAGAGACTAGGCAAGGAAATATGACCTAGGGAGGCATGAACCTGGAGAAACAGAACATCTAAAATGACATAGACAAGAAAGATGAGCATGAAGATAGGAAAAAAAAGGTATATATTTATTACAGTGGATCTACATGCTTAAAATCATTGGATTCAAAGAAAAACTGAGTCGGTCTAGTATTTTGGGACATTTTATTAAATGAAAGAATGAATTTCATTATAAACCTAGTGACGTATATAGGAATTAGGTATTATAATAAGCAAGCAGCAAAGTCGAACCATGCATTTTGGCATCTCAGAAGGTTAATTTGATGAGTTATAATGTTAGTCCTCGGTTATGAAGATTCACCCATGCAAAATATTGCCTATTTATAAATAGACCAGCATGACTGACCAAAAACTGGGGAGTAAGAGGAATCTACAGACTAAATATAGTCATGCCAAACTGTAATTGATGAGGATCTTCTAATTCCCTCTCAAGCAAACTGCATTGTCCAAGAATAGTGATACCAAATTACAAGGGGTGGGGAGATGAAAACACAGAAGGCAGAGCAGAGGGAAAAAATGACAGAAAATCTTGAGAGTGGGAAAGAAGAATGAGAAATTCCATCAAACAGCGAGAGAAACTTTTACAGTAAAGTATAAAAAATAAATCAAGGAAAAACTACAGGCATTTCAGTTTCAATGCTTTTGATAGTAAGTAACAGAAAATTCAGCTTAAACTGTTTTATACAATGAAAAAAACATAGTGGCAAAACATTGTTGAAAAGTTGAGGGGCAGGACTTCAGGCAGTTTTATCAGGTCTTTAGTTCAGTTTCTGTGTTATTCTTTCAACCCTGCTCTCCTCCATGTGTTGTAATTGTTTTCAGGCTGTTCATTCTTCCTTGTTGTAGCAAAATGGCTGCAGCAATTATAGGATTTACAACAGCACACTACACTGATATACAAAAGTCCTGTGCTTCATTCTGAACCAGTCTGAACCAATGTGGTGGCCAGGGGGATGCCATCTATTTGTTGCTTCAAATCAGGATTACTGACTATCCATAGTTTAACTGGTATTGCAGAGGAGGTGGCATTGTGTTAATTGGATTATGCTTCTCAGGGCTCACCCTTGTAAAGGAAGGTCAGTCCCACCCAAATTGTGTGATTGCCACACAATAAGCAAAGGATGGAATGAATGCTGCAGAGACTTCAATGCAGCGTCCCTTCAGTAAGGTCCCTGAATGATATATCTGAGAACCTATCCAAAGAATTTTCAGTTAATCACCATCTAAACTAAAGAGGAAACCTGGCTTTTATCAACATAATTAGCAGACGCCTAAGCCCTTTGCAAATGAACGGGCCATATTACATTTAGGCACAATTATTGTGAAGACTTTGGAAAGTTATTCTAAATTAAATAAATATTTAATTATTAAATATAATCCTTTAAAATATACTTAAACAGAACACACTGGTATCTGCAGCATGATTTTAATAAACATTTCACTGGATGGATGTACTTTGTTTATTGAGTCTCACCAGTGAAAACCATCTGCTCTGTTTTATTTCTTCCCACATAAATTGTCTTCTATTATGTAGATATATATAATGGAGAGTTAATAATTATCTGATCAATTTGAGATCTCTAGAAAGTCAATTCGTATAATTTGAGAGCCTTAACAAACTCTAAAATGTTTATCTTTAATGGTTTTCATTGATAGCAAACCCTGGATACTGGATCAATCAAATGTATTATTTTTGTGAGATTTTCTTTTGTCTGACTGTGTGTGTGTCTAGTGTTGGTCTAGGACAGTGCTATCCAAACAGAAATTTAATATAAGCAATATATGTAATTTTATATGTATTAGCTACATAAAAAAGTACAAAAGACATTATTTTATTAATATATAATAATGTAATATTTCCAAAACATTATTTCAACATTAATCAAATGAAAATATGAATGAGATATTTTGTCCTTTTTTTCCTATTAAGATTTCAAAATGTGTGTACATTACACTTTCGGCACATATCATTTCAGACCAGCTGCAGTTCATGTGTTTAATAGCCCTATGTGGCTAGTGGTTATCATGTTGTAGAGCATAGGTCTAGAATTATTCATGTTTGTTCTCTCTACAGTCCAAAGGCTGTTGATATTAGCCAAGAGTACAGTGCACCTTGTACTGTATAGAATTTTCCTCAACATAATATCAATTTTTGCTGCTACTTAGTTTAAAGAAAGACTTCTCTTATTTTTGTCCTTGGCACCTACTTTTATATAGTTTATTAATTCTGTGTGCTTAGTCTTTGATAATCCTTTTTTTAATGCTAATTTTACCACCTCGTTCTTATTATCCTTTTATTTATTTAGAATTCATTGAGATGAATGCCAATGACTGCCTTAATTCCACATTCCTTAATATTTTCTCCCTTTCTAAAATTAATTTTGTCTGTATTATTTTCATCTGGATACTTTAGACCTTTTGCATTAGCTCAAAATCAGCTTTCCTGAGGAATTTATGGCATTCTCTCCTTTGGTCCATACACAATCACTTAAGAAGCACTTAACATCTAATGATATTTCAAAAATTCCATATCCCCAGCTTCATATATTTGAACTTTATCCAGATTGTCTAAGACACATTTTTGTGTATTGATATAGTATGGTAACCAAAGTAACAAATACAATTTCTTCTTCTTCCAAGGTGAAAGTATTTCCAAAAGTCTATTTGGATAAAATTAGTTTATGATTAATATCACTGGGCTATTAGGACATGTTTCAAAAACTGTACCAATATTAAAATGAGGTGGATGAAACATGTCATAGGGTTGTATTTAGAAGACAACAGATGGAAAAACACATAGTGTATCCTGTGACCTAATCACTTCCCAATATATTTTCGCCTCCCTCTCTTCCTATCCCATCCTATGATTATTTCATTGGACTAGGCTTGGTAGCAGAAAGTAGTAGTTAAAATTGTGAGCTTGAGTCAGAGCATCTTGGGTTCTTAGCTCTGCCACTCATTAGCTGTGACCTCGAGCAAGTTTCTTTACTTATTAGATTCTTTGCATGTAAGTTAAGAATGATAAATTTAACTTATCTCACTGGTTATTGAGAATATTCAGCGAAATTATTTTATGCTTGCATGTACTTAGCACTCAATAAAGTTCTTTATTATTGCTTTTATTATTAATAATAACCAGAGGACTTCAAGGTAATTCTCTTTACTGGAATATATCTGCTTCTATCTGTCATTACTAGTGCATTTTGAAAAGTATCTTTACTGGAAAAAGTATCTAAAACTGTGTGGCCAGTAAAACCCATAACTGTAATCACTTTGTATTAGCACAAAAGACATTATAAACATTAATGAAACAAATATTTGAGCCAAGCTAGAAAAAGAACACCAAAAATGACCCAAGAAAAGTAGAAAAGTTATTTAAGATGAAAAATAATTAGAAGCACTCCTATAGAACTGTTAAATAAAATCAAAAACCAGTAGTTGTTTTTGTGAAAATAAATTCACCCATCACAGGTCTGTCTAACCCAGAAAAAAATAGCACATACTTGAACAAAATTAGAAAGGATGAAGGGGATATCAAGAAGAATTTAAAAGTTGAGAAACTGTTGCATAAAATTTTATATCAAGAAATTTGCAACTCTAGATTAAGTGAAATTATAAAAAATAAATTGCATAGATTTAAAAAGCTACTCACTAACAGTAAAATGTAAACCTGAATGAACCAGAAACAAAAATGAAGAAACTTATTAAAATTATGCCACCTAAAAGACAATAGAACCAATGATTTTACAGTCAGGTTGTATTAAACTTTCAAGGAAAAGAAAATTCCTGTTGTTTTCCAGAGCAGAGAAACATATAAAAGTTCCCAATTCCTATCACAAGCCTAGTATAACTGTGACACTAGATCCTTACAAGGAAAGCAGACCAAAGCCAAACTTGCATGTATAGATCAAAAAACTGTTTATTTCCCAGTTTGATTATGAAATAATTGACATACATCAATGTATAAGTTTAAAGTGTACAACATGATGGTTTGATTTACATATATTGTGAAATGATTACCACCATGGGTCTAGTTAACATCTGTCATCTCGTATAGATTCAATAAAGAGAAGAAAAATATTTCTCCTTGTGATGAGAACTTTTAGGATTTACTTTCTTAAAGACATTCCTATATATTATACAGCAGTGTTAACTATAGTCATCATGGTGTGCATTACATCCCTAGTACTAATTTATTTTATAACTGGAAGTTTGTACTTTTTGACCTCCTTCCTCCAATTCCCCCTCCCCTCAACCTTTGCCTCTGGTAACCACAAATCCGATTGCTTTTTCTGTGAGTTTGGTGGATTTTTTTGTTTGTTTGATTTTAGATTTTACGTAAAAGTGAGATCATGATCCTATAGTATTTGTCTTTCTATTCTGACTTATATCATGACAAAACTGATTTTTGAATGAGAGGATTTGATAATACAAAATGTCTGTTTCCCCCAATTTGATTCACAAATTTAAATGCAATGCAAATGAGACACCTGGTGGGTTTTTTCCCACAGAATTTGATAAATTAATTCTAAATTTTACCTGAAAGAAAAGAATGTGTGAGATAAGCTATTTAAAAATTAATTAGATTAATAAAGACATGGGGCTTGTTCTAGCAGTTATCTAAATATAATATAAGGTACAATAATTAAAGTAATTTGATTCTGGAAGAGGAATAAACAGATTATCAATGAAATATAAGAGAGAGACCAAAAACAATGTTCTCATAGCATGTGGTAAAGTAGCATTTCAAATCAGCAAGAAAAGGATAGATTATTTAATATATTGTAAAGATAATTAGCTATTTGGAAATAAATCAGAACTCCCCACTTGACTCTGAAATAACAATACATTTCAGAAGCCTTTTAATGTATGAACAAAAACTGAAAGTGGAAAATATAGAGGAATGTTTTAGTATTGGACTCAAGAAGGCATTTCTAAGCATGGTGTGAAACTCAGAAGCTTTAAAGCAAAAGACCAAATATTTGAGGACATAAACATATATTTTTTTCTCACAGGCAAAATATACTATATGCAGAGTTAAAAGAAATAGCAAACTAGGAAAAATAGATCCAACACATAGGCCAGACAAGGGGTTACTATACTTGCTGTATGAAGATATATCAAATGACTATTTCCTTTTAAGCTAAAATTCTCTGGCAGTTAGTGAGTTTTCTGTTTGTATCATTAGACTGCATCCCAGACTAATAGAGAATGTACAAAGCCTGAGAAACCTCTCCAGGGTAATTATGTTCTAGTCTTTTTCCTTCTCCTCCAGCAACAGCAGCAACAAAAACATGCTTTACCATGGGCTTTATGCTTTATGCATTTATTTCATATACCATTTACTGTTACTTTGTGTCCTTAGCTTTGCAGTCATTGTTAAAAGTTGTTTTCACCTATTAATGCAAGACAGGAAACCCACAGCTGCAAACGTAGCTTTACTACTACGAGAGAGTAATAGATTACCATGATTGCAGTGTTTTGGGACTTTAAGTCATAGGTATGTTTAAGACTAGTTATTAGCACGTTTGAGAACTTTTCCAAAATTGTAACTCTTTATTAAAACAGTCACAGAAAGGATTTTAATCAGACAGCAAGTTTTTTTTTTTTCTCAGAGCACCTTTACAAAGACAGAATTCAGCATTGAAAATGAACTCTCCTGAGATCTTGCATCCTAACCTCTCAGAACATGCTTCTCTCTGTGTTCCCCAGTGCAAAAATATGTTAATCCCAACGTGGGGAACTTTTAGAAGTTTCCTTCTCCCCTTATCTATGAAAAGTTTTTCAACATCAGTCTTTTAAAGACAGCTCCTTCCATTCTCCATGTTTACTGCCTGTCACCCAGAAGTGATTTTAATGATTGGAATTTAAGTTCCTAGAAGGAAATAATGGCTGGTGGGAAAGCTATCTTTGGACAGATGTCAACACCTATTTATATATAATGTTTAGTGCATCTACTGTAAATTGGGTCTTGCTTTGGCTTAAGAACTGTCTAAAACTTTGACTCTAGTTTATATATAAGTAGATTAGAGTTATCAGTGGTCCTGAGTGGAAAATCTAATCATGAAAAGAGTCATTACAGGGAGTAATTCTAAGAAACTGAGACTAGAGTCATAAAATAATTAATTATCCCTATGAATAAAACTTCCTACCGTAAGATTAGGCTAGTTCACTAGTTTGGCATTTAACAGGAAAAAAATACAACATCCATTCCTCAAGTTTACAGAATGTAATTTGCCTTACTGCTGGTCTCGTCATATATAGGCATGGAAATATGTTAATATTCTATTTAGAAATTGACATATTACCTTAAGGAGGTCTAAATGTATTAAAATGTATTCACTAAACAACCCACTGGAATTAAAGAGCTTACAAAATAGGCTATTTCTTTAAAATAAAATTCCTATATGTGTAATTTCTAGATTGGTAATAGAGCAGAATACAGAATAAACTGTATTTCCTTGTGTAGAATATACAGTACACTTTGTCACCTAAAGTTTATTGCTGACTTACTGTATTTGATACTCTAATTAGATTCAGATAAACAGTAAACCTCTAAATGGAACTCTTTGGTGAATTTATGCAAGAAGCAGAATAATATGTACAACTTTCTGTGTGAGAATATTTACTTTAATATATCTACATCTGCATGTGTATGTACATCTGTCATCTATCTATGTTACAAGCACTAAGTATGGACCAGACACTATATTAACTGCTTTATTTGAAGTATTTCATTTAGTTCTTGCAAAGATTATTTGTGTGGGAATTTGAACCCAGATCTGACTTCAAAGCCCAGGCAGTTTATCATTATGTTTTTAGGTGCAATCATTTTTCAACCCTATAAGCAGATGAGGGCTGTATTTTTTTACTGTAGCTTGAGCTCTGGGAAAGTATCTGAGACATGTTGCAAAGAGAACTCTTCCAGTTTGGCTTTGGGAAACAAATGCAGAAAAATGGTTCTCTTTATGATGGATATAAGTGAATTAGGAATGCATATGATATTATGCTATCAGCCCCATTCTACTTTTGATTGCATTTTACATTCATCTCAGCCTACATGGAATATGGATAAAATCACAGGTTCCAATTTCCCACACTGACCTCAAGAAGCAATTTTGGAGTATGCTTTAGTTTGCTTACTTTACCACTTCTTAAAGCATCTCTAAAAGTGAACAGATCTATTTATTTCTAGACCTCTTCATGTGGAGAAACATGGGGGATCTTAAAAATATAAGTCTCTAGTAAATTATTGTCAAAGAAAGAAGTGTGGTTCATAAATAACCCAAACAAATAATAAGGCATTAATTTACTTTAATTTCTTTTAAAAAAAATTGGGGGGGTAATTAGATTTGTTTGTTTATTTATTTATTTTGAACAGAGGTACTGGGGATTGAACCCAGGACCTCATGCATGCTAGGCACACACTCTACCACTGAACTATACCTTCCCCCCTGCTTTAATTTCTTAACATCATGATTATTAATATCATTGCAGGGACTAGGGAGAGATGGGTGAGGCACTCACCTCAGGCTTGAAACTTAAGGGATTTCCAAAAAGCTCAGAAATCAAGATAAAGAATATTTTGATGCAATATTATGAAAGATCAAAATTAATACAAAAATTCCATGATGAATAGAAGATCAAAATTTAAATAAAATTTTCAGTAGAATTTATTGTGCCAAAAAGGCCCTCAGAAAGGAGTTCTTCTGAGTCAGCCCTTTGCTTCCACATCAGAGTATTGTATTTGGTTCAGTGTTTTCCTAATCATCCTAGTACAAAGAGTGACAATTTTTATTCTCTGCAAAACAAGGCAATATTGCATACTTGCCTTAGTCCATTCAGGCTGCTATTACAGAATAGCATACACTAGGTGGCTTATAAACAACATACATTTATTTCTCACAATTCTGGAGGCTGGGAAGTCCAAATACCAGGAGATTCCGTGTATGATGAGAGCTCACTTCCTGATTCATGGCCCCTTATCACTGTGTCCTCATGTGATCGAAGGGAAACTGTGTTAAGTTTCTTTTATAAAAGCACTAATCCCATTCATAAGGGTTCCACCCTCAGGATCCAAACATCTCCCAAAAACCCCATCTTCTAATACCAACACATTGGCATTAGGTTTCAACATATGAATTTTGGGGAGAAACAAATATTCGGTCTATAGCAATACTGTTTTTGAAATAGAGAAAAGAGTTGTGTGCAATATAGCCACCTTTGTACAACCATCATTTTGTGGGTTTCATGCTAAACTTTTTCCACATATACTTGTTTATATTTCTTTAATTATGGTCATTTATACCATTATTACAAGCACAACTATATCTTTAAAAATACAGCTTGAATCAAATAAAAGTTACCTTTAATGCTTTTTTCTTCTAGTTTTATTGAGATATAATTGATATACAGCACTGTATTAAGTTTAAGGTGTACAGAATAATGATTTGAATTACATCATGAAATGATAACTTTATCTCATATAAATACAAAATAAAAGAAAAAGAAAAAAATATTCCTTGTGAGATTAACTGTTAGAATATACTCTCTTAACTTTCATATGTAACATACCAGTGTTAATTATATTTATCAGGTTGTACGTTACATCCCTAGTACTTATTTGTTTTATAACTGGAAGTTTGTACTTTTTGACTATCTTCATCCAATTCCATCTCCTTCCACATGCTCGCCTCTGATTGCTTTTTCTATGAGCTTGTTTATTTCTGAATCATAATTGACCTACACACTGAGTTCCTGGAACACAGCGTAGTGATTTGATATTTCTATATATTTCAAAATGGACACCATAATAACTCTAGTTACTACCTGTCACCATACATGATATTACATTATTATTGACTATATTCCTTATATAGTACATTTCATTTCTGTGACTCATTTATTTTGTAACTGGAAGTCTATACTTCTTAATCTCCCTTACCTATTTGTCTCCTCTCCCTCCCCCCTCCCCTCTTACAGCCACCTGTTTGTTCTCTGTATCAATGACTCTGTTTCTGTTTTGTACCTTTAATGCTTTTGATATTTTTAAAAACTCTTATTTATCTACTAGTAATATATATGTTTATAAAAGCTTCTCATTTTTGAATGCTATTACTTCCTAGGAACTGTGTTCAGGGTCAGCTACATAATTCAGAGCCTGGTGCACAATGTAAATGTGGAGTCCCTTATTCAAAAAGCAGAAAAAAATGCCGTGTCTTTTATCTGAGGTCTCTTGCTGCCAAACTGTTTTTCACAGCAGCTACACCATTTTATATTCTTACCAGCCAGATGTGAGTTCCAGTTTCTCCCCATCTTTGCCAATGCTCTTTCCATTCTGGTATGTGTGAAGGAGTATCTCTTTGTGGCTTTGATTGATGTTTCCCTAAAGAATAATGGTATTGAGTATTCTTTCATGTGCTTATTGATCATTTGTAAGTTTTCTTTGGATAAATATCTATTCAAATCCTTTGCCCATTTATTTAGTTGGTTCTTTATATGTTCTGGACACAGGCCTCTTATCAGATGTATGATATATAAATATTTTCTCCCATTCCATAGGTTCTCTTTTCACTTTCTTGGTACTGTCCTTTAAAACACAAAGGTTTTTGATTTTGAGGGAATAATTTATTTAAAAAATTTTTTCTTTTGTTGATTATGCTTTTTTCCCCAGATGACCAATCATTTTAATGAAACTAGTAACAAAATTCAGTTGTGCTTTTAGTGTTGTACCTAACAAGACTTCATTTAACCCAAGGGCACAAAGATTTACAGCTATATTTCTCCTAAGATCTTTTATAGTTTTAGCTCTTACATTCAGGCTTATGTTCCATTTTAAGCTAACTTTTTTATATGGTAAAAGGAAGGGGGCCAACTGCAGTCTTTCACGTGTGACTATTCAGTTGTTTCTGCTTGATCATTTTTTTAAGCTTGATTTTGTAAATGTTGCTGTTATATCCAAGATATTTCAGTAAGGCATTTAAAAAAACTTTACCACAATATTCTGCTTGAATGTAGAAGTGCTAACAGATGCTAAACTGGCCTCAAACTCATTTCCTCCCTCCAGTATTTGAGTTATAGATTGATAAACAGATTTAAAGCCATGGCCAAAATGAGGTTGGCGGGGCAGAGGAAAGCAGCAAAAAATAGCTGAGCACAGCCATAGAAGCTTGGAAATGTAAAGTTAAATATCATAAGTTCTACATTCTTTAATTCAGCCTTCATTAAAAATTGAAACTAAAGTCAGAGTTTTAATAACAGAAGTCAGTGCAAGATCTAGAGATGTTGAGAATACTAGAAAACCTTTATCAGTCACATATTTTACAGATTTGAAGAATGAAAACATAAACCAGTGTGGATGTGAAAGTCCTCTCATCATATTTATACCTGTTCTTTATTTTATAAAACTGATTACTTTGCTTAACAATGAATCTCTCTAGATTCTTCTCTAACTTCATTTTTGCCTGTCAAGTGTGTGTAGACTGATATTTGACTGTAACTTTATTTGTATGCCCGGCCCTCTATGGTAGTGAATGTGAATCTTATTACATGTTTCTTGTCCATTTATATTTCCTCTTTTGTGAGTTTCTTATCAATATAGGAAGCTTCTTAATGACTTACCGCCAGTATGGACGATTACAAAAATTCTCCCAGAATCTAGTGTAGCTTTACTTTTCATTATTCCTTGAAATCACTGCCAAGGGTTCTTTCTTTTCTGATGGTTTCATGGGTATTATTTTTAAAGAATAAAGATTATATTGATTTTGTAGAAATGATATATTCACATCATAAAAAATTCAAAAAAAAAATACAGAAAAGTACAAAGAAGTAACCCAAACTCACTCTAAATCCTACCACCTTGAAATATCCATTATTAACATTTGGATACCAGAAGTGTTTCATGAATATTTTAAAACAAATTACCGATAGAAGTTTCCTGCTGCTTCAACTCACTACCTCCTTCAGTGAAGTCATCAAAAAATTGTCAATTTGATGGTACAGAATGGACATAGGCTAATCCAAAGATTAATATGGCTTCTTTACAGTTTTAAAATAATATTTGTAATTTGTCTAATTAACAGCACACATCTAGGTAAAAAGTAAGCAGTCAGACATTTACAGCAACTTGGTGTCATGTAAGCAAAATATCTGAATGGGTATTTGCACTTGACTGTGTAGAACAGCCAGATAAATGCACTTGTAGAAAGATAGCATTCTTTTTGTTTGTTTGTTTGTTTGTAGGGGGAGGTAATCAGGTTTACTTATTTATTTTTTTGTTGGAGGTACTAGGAATTGAGCCCAGGACCTTGTGCTTGCTAGGTAGGCACTGTACCGCTGAGCTATCCCTCATTCTTGAATATAGAATGTGTTTTTCTTTATTTTTATATGATCAAACTAATTACTTATCCCAGTGATAATTCAGTTTTAAAATGTATTCAAAGAGGGGCCTGTTGACTTCTAACAAGAAAATAATGTACTACAAATCATATTTTGTCCTATTGTATACTCTTCGCTGGTTTGTAAAATTGTACATACAATCTCTCACGGAGGCACTGTTCAGTCTTAAAGTAGTTCCGCACATCAAATGAATTTTCTGGAAACCACTTGGTTATATTGTTCTCACTCCCAAGCAAAATAATTTATTATTAATAAAGCTGTGACTCAGCTTTTAAATGAATATATATTCAAAATCATATATATATGATTCTTATTGATTTCATGCTTAGGAACAAAAAGAATCATGATAATGGAAAAGTCCTTAAATATCCCTTACTGACGTTCAGATACTTTACACATAATGTCTTTCATCAATTTCAAGCTCAAAGTACCCCCTAGGAAAATGGAGCATTTGGTTAGTGAAGACTATGCTTACTTACAAATGTTATGCCTTTTATAGGTATAAAAGGGAGAACAAAAGACTCCTTTGTAGTCTCCTTACTGGCCTGGTTTCCTTTGAATGTTCTAGGTCTTGAAACTGGTAAAAATTATATTAAAGCAAGCTCAAATTACAAGTAGGAAAAGTTTCCTGTCACAGGAAAAATAGCAATCTCAAGCAATTTCTACTATTGTGTATTTAATAATAGTATCTACTTCATAGGATTGTGAGCATCAATTGAGATAATCCATATATAGCCTTTAGAATAGAACTCAGCACATAGTAAGAACTCCACAAACATTGGCTATAATTAGCCATCACTATAGAAATAAATTGGTCATTTCCTTTTGCAAAGTATTGGTTCTAACTAGGGAGGGACTTTTTGACTACTGGAGTAGGGGATAAAGTTCAATTTTGTATGCACACTCTTATTTTATAGTTGTCAACTAAATGGTTCACACAGTGCCTTTGTTGATTCTAAAGGTTATCTCTTTTTAGGATCCCAATTTCACTTCCTGCCAGATTTTATGGTACCAACACAGAAGTGTACACAAGACTCTACTAAAGAATAGCAAGGAAAGGCCTTCAGTACAGGCAGGATAACTCAATGTCTTCTCATGAAATGCCTTCTTCTCAAAAGGTAAAAAGCCAGACCCACTGTCTTCCCTGAAACATTTCACTCATTCCCATTTTCCTATCTTTTTTAATGTCGTTTGCCTCATCTGGAGTGGTCATACCTCTTCTTCTCATCCATCCACATTCAACCCAACTTTCTTTTTTCCCTTAATGGCTCAAATAAAATCGAAGTTTATTTTTTTTTGCTCAAAACAGGTATTTCTGATTATTGGGCATTCCTCCTTCAACTGGTGATTCAGACTCAAGTTTCTGCCAGTTTGTGGCTCCACTGTCTGCCATCTTCAGAGTTTGACTTCCAAGATTTTCATCTGCATCAAGCCATGAAAGAGCTATTATTAAGAGGCAGAAGTGAGACTCAACCATAAATTCCTGTTAACCAGAGATAGAGTAAAACCTCTAATAAATAACTCTCATGTTTTTAAAGTGATATTCATAGCACATACAAAAGTACAAAAACTTTAATCAAACAGAGCTGGTTTTTAATCTGGACTCTGCCCTGTGCTGACTGTGTGACTTCACCACATCTATTTCTTCATCTCATTCATTTCACTTTAATTGTTTTAGGCCGGCTTCACCAATCAAATTATAAGTTCCTTAAAGGCAAGGAGCATATCTTCTAATTGCTTTGTACCTTCCACCTAGCCTAGCCCAAGGTAGATTTTCAATATCTATTGACTAAACTGTG
Organism: Vicugna pacos; assembly: GCF_048564905.1. Classification (NCBI taxonomy): domain Eukaryota; kingdom Metazoa; phylum Chordata; class Mammalia; order Artiodactyla; family Camelidae; genus Vicugna; species Vicugna pacos. The sequence continues at coordinate 18,891,719 of NC_133002.1, read as the reverse complement.
TGACCTTGGACATTCTCATTCCTTAATAATAATTTTCGCTTTATAGTATTGCATAGAGCTGTCATAAGGTAGAAAAATACATATATGCCTGTATATAGATAAGACTACCATGAGCTAAGCTAATTTGGAAATAGAAAGTTACATGTTGCCACATTTGTTTTAAGGATATTCTCCTGCTTGTGTTTTGTCTGGAAGGTAGTTTTCCTGAGCGATGAGGGCACCATGAATTACTTCGACCTCTGATATAATCTGAAAATTAGGCTCAACAATTTAAGGTCTTGTAAACACTTCTTAAAAGCTTGGTTTCATATTTTCTTGAATGATGGGTTACCACAGTAAAACTACTGCTAAAGAAACTATATCATGAAATTTTAATATCTCGTTCAATAGTTTGGTAGCTTTGGGCTATTGACATTCTAAGAACTACACTCATGTCCATTAAGAAAGTGATGAAATTTGAAACTGCTTTTTCCTTTTCACAACATGTAGCAATTTAAATCTGATATATCAGACTTGTAATAAACCACACTCATTTTCATCATTTTCTTCCTCTGTATAACTAAACTTTTCAGAAATAATTTTTAAAATTTCTGTCATCTTTGTTTCTAATAAAAAAAAATCCACTATCCATTTGTTTTAAGAGTTGTACAAAGACCTCCACTCTATTGAAGAATAAAACTTTCACACGGTGGAGTTACATATACTTTCAATTTTCTTCCAGGTCTTTGCTTTAGCTATTATTTAATACATTATTCAAGAATCAAAGCACTGGATAGGCTGCTTTATGTGAACCATTAAGCTATACATTAAATATTTATTAGAGGAAAAATAAATCAGGAGATACTGTCATTTTTCTAGAATTACAGTTTAATACAAACTCAATTTAGTCCACAATCATAAAAACTATTAGAAATTCAATTGCCTTATGTGCATATTTTAGAAAATATTCTCTCGAGTATGACTTTTAAAGGGAGGAACATTTTCTCTTTTATGTGAGTTAAGATCTCAGAATGTTCAGGGTCAAACCTTTGTGAACTTTTAGTTAAGCACAGTAATATCATTTTTGATATTGGAAACTGAGACTCCAAATGATAAAATGACGTATCCAAGATTACACAGCTTCATAGTTGTAAAGCTGAGACTAGAATCTGTGTGTTTTAATTCCTTTTCTTGTGCTCCTTCTACTACATAATATAGAAAAATTAAATTGAAGTGAATTAAAGCCCTTATCATTATAACTTCCCCAATAGTCCCATTTTTGCTCTTTGGAGCAAGACAGAGTTAAATGTTTCTTCTTCCACATACAATTGCTCATACAGCTAAAAATTGATGGTATGTTTCTTCTCCCTGTATTTAATCTGACTACCTCATCTCCTTGGTTAGTTTCTTCTGGACAGTCTCTAATTTGTCAAAATCTCTCCCAAACTGAACACACATAAACATAGATGTGGTATGGATCTGAACCTTCTTAATTTCCTTTCATGCTGAGATTTTCTTCATTCTACAATAAGATTTTAAAATAGGTTTTATTATTATCATCTCCATTTTATGTGTGAGAAGATAGAGATTGAGAGATGTTAATGCTTAGTTAACTTGCATTTAAGCATGCGTGATCCTTGTATATTGTTCTAGCACAGCCCTAAAACTCCCTAAAAATCAGTTGATCAACTTTTATTTATTAAGCATGTAATTAGATACTGCTATATCTACAAGGAAGTATACACTGCCTCCCCCACCCCACTGCCTTCAAGGAAGTTACATTCTCAATGAAGTTGTATAAAACATATAGATACAAAAAGATCCCTTAGAATGGAATATAATATAAATGGCAAAAATTATGATAGTGGTTTAGAGGAAGGAAAAAAACAGGATGAAAAAAAACCCTCGCATTTTAACATTTATTGTATATTTATCATGTGCCAGATGTTGCGTTGTCTATTTTTTTCATAGAAAATATAAATTCTTACAAAACCACAATGATGTAGGCACTGCCCATTTCATTTCAATGTAAGAAAGTTGATTTTGAGACTCAGAGGGAGACTGGAATAAAAAAGGCAAGAGATTGTACAAGGTGCAAGGTGTATTTGTTAGGTACAGAATTAAATAGTATAACTGGAGGGAGTTCATGTTGGGGAATAGCTGGAGATAAAATTGCAATCCATAGTAAGTTAAAGAGTTGAATTTCAAATATGTCATTCCGAAAAGATTGGAAACAATTAGTTTCAATGTCTTATGCTCTAATACTTCAGTATGCCTGAGTTTGATAAAGACAAGAATCTTGCACCCCTGCTCTGGGCAATTTTCAATTTGGGTGGTGAAGGCAACGGGGAAAAGGAAGAGTGTTGAAATGTCCAAAAAGAGACTTGTTTTATGTGACCAGCTTGAGTACTGGGGCTCTTTCTCTCTAAGCTCACCTTTCTCTCCAGCTTGTCAAAGTACTTCCCATTTCATCATTATAGAATCATTCTCTTGCATTAAAGCATTGTACCTAACATGTTATCCTAAAATTTTACCTTAAAATGCAGTTATTTTGAACACGCACATCATAAATCAGCCATTAGCTTGTTAGTATGAATTCTGTTCTTAGATTATCTAACATGTATAGAAATGTCCTCCTATATGAGAGCCACATACAATTTCCTTAAACTTTAATTTTAAATTATTTAAAATTAAGGAAAATTACAAATTTAGCCCCTCAGTCACACTAGCCCCATTTTAAGTGCTCAATTGGCAAATGTGGCTAGTAGCTACCATACTGGACAGTGCAGACAGAGGATGTTTACATAACTGGAGAAAAGCTCTATTGAACAGTGCTGTTCTGTAGTAAAGTTTTGGGAGCAACAGAAAGTTGGAAAGGATCAGAGACCTGGGATAGATCCTGAGAACAACAGATCTGGGTGGGGTTCTGCTGTAAAGGATCCTAAATTCTGGGTTAAAATAAGGTAGTTTAATGTACTGATCATAATTACACTCTTCTCTGGTCATGATCACATCCTTAACTACGTCACCATGTAAAACCTGTATCTCCAAAAGGCCATTGTAACTACCATTAAAATTAAGATAACATTCTTTCACTTCAAAAAGTTATCTTTTTTTCCCTTTACAATCAGTCTTCTCCTTCTCCATCCCCAGCTTCTGACAACTGTTGATCTGATATCTTTCCCTATAGTTTTGCCTTTTTTTTCAGAATATCATATAAATGGAATCATGTAGACATAGCTTTTTTGTCTGGCTTATTTTACCTAGTGTAATATTTTTGAGATTCATCTTTGCTGTTGCCAAGTAATATTCCATTGTATGAATGCATCACAATTAGTTTATTCATTTACCAGGTGTTCTACATCTGGGTTATTTCTTGTACCATAGAGTTTCATCCTTGTCTCTATATTCTTTTCAGTACATATGTTCATTCTTGATTATTATATTAGTACTAATGGTGTTAAATATTTTAACCTTTACAATACTGATTCCACAAACTCCATGGCCAATCCAGATTGATCTCCTTAGCTACACACACCATATAGGCACTTCAACTCTTGTCCAAAATCGAATTTATCATCTGTTTTGTACAATCATCTGCCTAAGCTACTCTCACCCTTATCTCAGCCTGCCATCTACCCAGTTACTCAAAGTTGGAACCTGAGATTTAGCATAGATTCCTCATGTCAATTAATGATGAAACCGTCAATTGAGTGTATCTCTTTTGCATTTGACACAGTTTGGAGATTGAGCCACTCCAATTTTTTAAGTGATATTCAAGTGGCAAGGACCTCCATTATTGGGAATACTTTTCCTGAAGTGATCATAAGGAATGTAAGTAAATGAGCAGATTGGGTTATATGCTGGTCAGTTGCATAGGGTGAATAGAGACTGTTATTACTTCAATCCTGAATTGTAAACTCAAGGGTATAAAATTCCTAGGCTTCAATAGAAGGACTTCAAAAGTCCTTCAACAGAACTTTTATCTGATCATATAATCTTCTGAACTTTAGAATATGTTTGAATCTGGCTACAGTTATTAGTGTTTGCCAAATATGTTTGTCTCTCCATCTTCTGCACACATGGTAAGATTGCACTTCCTGGCCTTCTTGCATTTGGGTGCCAATGATTTTGAGTCAAAGAGACATATGTCACTTTGATGAAAAAATGTTTAATAATTGGTCAGGATTCTCCAGTGCTGTCTGTTTCCCTTTGGTATGGTGACTAACAGTGTTCCGATGGCTGCTCTGTCAGCCTGGGATCTTTAGTGACTATGATGATTAGAGACCCTGTGAGGATCTGTAGTGAACCTGTAGAATGAGTGAGAAATAAGGCTTTATTGTTTTAAATTACTTAGGTTGGGGATTATTTCTTGCTGTGTTATATAATGTTGTCTATTCTGATTGGTACATGTTCTCTTTTCCATACTTAACTTCTGTTCTCTCTGAGGCCAAGTCATATCAGTTACAGTGAGGACCCCAAATATTATTATTATTATTATTTAAAAACATTGATGACAAGATGGTTGAAAAAATAGAAAATAGTTAATAAATTTAAAAAATATATTGTAAAAATCTCCCCATAGAAGGTATATGATAACCATAATAATGATAATAATGACAGGTAATATTCAGTGAAATTTACCATGGGATAGAAGCTGTGCTAAACACTTCACATGCATTATGTTATTTCATTCTCACGACAACCTTATCAGAGATGATGATGATGATGATTATCACTTTATAGAGGAAAAAACTGGGCACATACAATTTAAATGACTTGTCCGAAGACACACATCAGGACATTTCAAAAGTTTAAAATTGAAAATCAAGCCCATGGGTCTACAACAGGAAGAACACACAAGGTTTCTAGGGGATTACAGATATTGCTCTGATTGTACGATATAAACAATTTTGTATTCGAAGATTAGGCCTTCTGCACAAAAGATGGAAAATTAAATGCAAAAAAAACCTATTCAAGGACATCCAGATTCATTACATAATTACCACTGAAATTGCACAGCACCTCATAAAGGGGGAGTTTTGCTATTAACAGTTTAGAGAAAGCGCAAGGATATGTGCAAATTCAGCATTTTAATGGCGTTCTTTTAAAAAAACTTTTTTTTTTTTTGCAAAACATTACGTCAGTGAGACAAGTTCTTATGACTGTGTTATACCTGGTCTTTTAATTTACAAAATATCCCATCCAACCTGCTGCTTCTGTGAGCATTTTAATATGACCAATATAATTCATGTATTTCATTACTTCCCAATATAATAAGGCAGATTCTTTTAAACTGTAAACAAATTCATAAAGTGTCATTATTTCAGAAGTACCATTAACTCACTTCATTGTAGTTTGAATCTTATACTGTTAGCAATAGGGAACCATTGAAGGATGGAGGCCTACACTAAGGCAGAGGTGCTTTGGACAGAAAGGAGGAGACATATTTGATATGCATTGGGAGTTAGACTTGATAAGACCTAGGACACAGAACAGGGAAGATTGGGTTGAAGGAGGAGGGAAAGATTGGCCCAGAGTATGTCTTCCTGCCCATGCCCAGTAAGCCCAAACTGAACACTGTTATGGGGATCTTGAGGCAACCAAAGAATAGGGTAAGAACATCTGGTACATACAGGCCCGGGATGATTTATACCTGTAAAGGTTGGGGCTAGTGATGTAAGGTAGGAGCAGAGTACTAAGAGGAAACTGGGAGGCTGATTTCACAAGTTTTCATAGGATCAGTTTCATGGTTAGATCTCAAGTAGAGCGACTTGCTTGTTTGTCGGCAGGTAGGTTTTACTACACAGAGGTAGCACAATTCATGGTAAAACAGAAGGTTCCTTATATGTACCACAACTTCAAATGGCACAAACGAACTTATTTACAAAATGGAAAGAGACTCACAGGCATAGAAAACAAATTTATGGTTACCAAAGGGGGGAAAGCAGAGGTGTGGAGGGATAAGTTAGGAGTTTAGGATTAGCAGATACACACTGCTATATATAAAACAGATAACCAACAAGGTCCTACTATATAGTACAAGGAAGATATATTCAATATCTTGTAATAGCCTATAATGAAAAAGAATATGAAAAAGAATATATATATGTATAACTGAATCACTATGCTGTGCACCAGAAGCTAACACAACATTATAACAACTATACGTCAATTAAAAAATATTAAATTGAATATATGAATGTATATGCATGATTGGGACATTGTGCTGTACACCAGACATTGACACATTGTAATTGATTGTACTTTAATTTTTAAAAAATTAAAATGAAAAAAAAACCCAAAAAAACCCAGGAAGTTCCTCTCAATGTCTTGTTCCTGTCAGTTAACTTTCCCATTTACACTGATTGTCCATCCTAGTGTGCCATTTCCTGGCTTATCTGTCAATCTCAGTCACATGGCTTCCTGGTTGGACGTCTTCATGCCTATCATCTATCCAAACACCCAATTTCTCTCACGTACCTCTACTCTCTGCTCCCTTGCCTTCTTTGCTGCTGTGATGAAACAAGCTAGTTGAACTAATTCATGCTGGCATCATGACCCAAATACCGTCTGGACTGCTCAACTCTGAAAATAATTTTTATATTTATGCTATGAAAGAAAATGTGTATTCCAAATGCAGCAAGTTATGTCTTCACATTTTCTCCCCCAAACAAATCATGCTTTGAAATGCCTTTTCCTTCTAATGCTAGTGTCTTTTTTTCTGCTGTGAAATTCCTTCTCCTTATCTTGTAAATAACTACTCATCTTTCAGTAGCCAATTCCATTGTCACCTCTTCCTTGAAACCTGTTTTGGTTTTCTCTAGGCAGAATGCATTGTTCTTAACCTGTGCTTATAACACCCTGTACATTCCTCTGAATACCTTAGAATCCAGAAAATTGCCTGGTACAGGCCCAGTTAATCTCTCTGTCTCTCTCTCATTTGTCACACACACATGCACACTCACACATACACACACAATTATGTGCCCAATTCAAGGGTGCACAGCACAGAAAGAAAAAAAAACAACTTCGGTAACTCATTCAGTTTAGTCAGGAATCCAGCCTCGCGTTATTTATTTATTTATTCATCTCAGATACATGAAGCTTTAGACACTGGGAACCTTATTCTTTGTTATATTTTTCTCCACTCCCTGTCTCCAGCTTCCGAATCTGGCCCATATTAGTAAGTGTTAATCTTCATTTCATGCACGTGTATTTATAGCATAGTCAAATCAATAGCCATTCATCTTCATATGCCAATTCTACAAATCTCTTGGTTTATATGGCCATGAAAAATTTACAAGGCACTCTCTTAACATATAGCTTACTTCTTTTTCCCATACCATGTTTTATAATTTGTATCATTTGCCAATATCAGAAAGCTGTGTCACTAAATAGCTTACTCAGTGTGAAATTAGAATACATTTTTCTTTAACTGTCTGTTTGCCTCTTTTTTTTGCCCTCAAAATAATATTCAGCATATGCCCTATCCTCTGGGTAAATCAATAAGCAAACTGACAAAACAAGACAAAACTTGAATAGTGATGAAAGTGATGTTCTTAGTGTTTTCATATTGAAAGACACGTTGCTATGGAAACTACTTTCTTTGTTTTTATTCATGACAAAAATCGGTTCAACAATATGGGGGTATTATATGTCTTGGCATTATGAGGAAAAGGGCAAGTGTGTGTTTTCGAAAGTCAGATATCGAAGGGAGAAAAATATGTTAGCATACTCCTCTAACTAGTTAGCTGTCCCATTTGGCATGAGTGTGCTTATGGTAGACAGTTTCATGATGTTATTTGGTAAGATAATGCAAGAGAAATATCTAGCTTGAAGAGCATTAGGATTTATATTACTTAATGGAAGGCTTCCTTTTTTGATGTATTAGGATAGAACTTAGAGAAGACAAGTTAGAAATAAAGGAGAACTTAGAAGTGATTATGTAATACAGTATGCGTCTATCTTTGTCTTGCGTACTGCGCCGTGTCAGTTCATTCACCACCAAATACGTGAAAGAAAAAAATGAAAACAAAATAATTCATCTAGATTTTGATGTCAGGTAGAAAGAACTTGCTATGCTTAAGCTGCTCATGATTTGCAATGTTGCTTTCCAGCTTACAGCCCTTGGTCCCTATGACAGAGAGCAATTAACATTGTCACTAGTAGCTTTTCTTCCCTTAGAGCCACTCCCCCTTCTTGTAAGATTCAACATGTTCTACAACTCTGACTAGCCTTCTTCTCCTAAGAGAGTTAGATTTCTAGATATTAATTATAGGAGGAAGAAAGTCCCCGTGCCCTCTGCACATAGAACGAAGTACCCATTTGTAGAACCTTAAGTTAAATTCAGTAATGCATTCCTGTAGAGACCCAAAGTTTTTGAAGGTAATGAAGACAGTGTTCTAGTTCCATAAGAAAAAACTTTTTGAAAAGGGATGAAGTTCTCTTTAAAGTACTGGAGTGCCAGAGAAAAGGTGGGGTCAACAGAAAAAAGGTGGAGGCAAACGAATGGTCTCTTTACTCTGAGAATAAAAATAGATCAGCATCGGCCATTCAGAGAACCTTCTCCATAACAGCGTATTCAGGGCTGCTAGACCACCTTTGCCTGACACATTCCGAGCCCTGGGACCAGAGTCCTATTTCTCATTCGCCTCATCTTATTCGCAACCTACCTTGGACATTTCCCTCCAGCCATCAACAACTTCTGAATTAATTCTGCTGTCTTCATCAGTGCCCTTCCTGACTCACCAGTTGAAGATTTAAAGTAGTGAGGCTCTCCATCGGATATACCCTTGAATTATTCTTTACTTGTCTCTAGACTCCTGTCTTCAACCATTTCTATCCTAAGATCTCTGAACTGGGAAACCAGTCCCTAGGCTAAACAAAGAAAAAGAAAAAAAAAAAGAAACAGAGAAACAATAAACAACAGTATCAACAAAAAATTATCAATTCTAATACATTGGATAATTTGTACCTAAAAGAACCAAAAAGGCCAGATTTCTGAACCCAGCATTTTCCATGTTACTGATACCCGAAGAAGTTTCTGATAACATTCTGTACACCACTTTTACTGTTTCTGGGTTTAGAATAATCAAAAAGACACCTTTCTTAACTGGACATTACCTTTCCATTAAAGAAAACGCTAAATGAAAAGTTGAAGTGGAGTGGTAGACAAACAGTAGTAGACAAAATGTTACTTCTGCAACATTAATGGTGCCTTTTTCAGGTGTGTAAATATTGTTGTCAGCAGTGCCTTGACCCAAATATGGTCATGCACTGACACGGTGCTATCATTTTGACTATGCAAACATACCTGAATTGTGCCTTTTTAAAAAGATATAATTCACATGGCAGGAGGGAGGGTGTAGTTCAGTGGTAGAGTGCGTGCCTAGCATGCATGAGGTCCTGGGTTCAGTCCCCAGTACCTCCATTAAAAATAAATACATACATACATACATACATACATACATACATACATACATACATACTTAAAATGGTGTACAGCTGTCACCACTATCTAATTAGAGAACAGTCTTCTCATCCAAAACAGAGACACCTTGTCTGTTAGTAGTGTCTCCTCTCCCTCTCCTCTCCCTCCCAGCCCGTGGAAACCACTAGTCTACTTTCTATCCCTGTGTGTTTGTCTTTTTCAAATATTTCATGTAAAAAGATTCGTACAGTATGTAATCTTTTGAGTCTAGTTTCTTTCATTTGAAATTTTGTTTTCAAGTTTCATTCATGCTGTAGTATATATCAATACTTTTTATTTACTTTTAATGGCACAATAATATACCATTTTATGGTTACACCACATTTAATTTAGCCAGTCATCACTGGATGGACATTTAGGTTGTTTCCATGTTTTGGCTGTTTTGACTAATGTCTATGAATGTTCGTGTACAGGATATGTGTAAACATATATTTTCAGTTCTCTTTGGTATATATATAGATATATCTATGTATATATCTCTCTCTATATATATCTCAAAGCTGGGTCACATGATATGTCTTTGTTTGACTTATACGGGAGCTGCTCAACATTATTCCGTAGTGGATACAACATTTTGCAATCACAACAGAAATGTATGAGGGTTCTCATTTTTTCACATCCTTGCCAAAACTTGTTATTTTCAATTTTTAAACTTATAGCCATCATAGTGGGCATGAAGTGGTATCTCATTGTAGTTTTGATGTAAATATCCTTGATGACTAATGATGTTGAGAATCTTTTCCTGTGCTTATTGGCTATTTGTATAAATTGTTTGGAGAAATGTTTATTAAATCATTTGCTCCATTTTATAATTTGATTATCTTTTTATTGTTGAGTTGTAAGAGCTCTTTATACATTCTGGAATGTAGATCCTTATCAGATATTTAATTTTCACATATTTTCTGCCATTTCTATGGGTTGTCATTTTAATGTTTTGATAGTGTATTTTGATGCATAAAAGTTTTTAATTTTGATAAAATCTAATTTAGCATTTTTTTTTGTTTTGTTGCTTGTGGTTTAGGTATCATATGTTAGAATACATTGCCTAATACAAGATAAAGAAGATTTACCACTATTCTTCCCCACAAGTTTTACAGCTTTAGCTCTTACGTTTAGATCTGTGATCCATTTTGAGTTAATGTTTATGTACAATGTGAAGTAAGAGAACAAGTTCATACTTATCCATGTGAATATCTAATTATTCCAATAATATTTATGGAAAAGACTGAATCATTTCCTATTGAATGGTCTTGGCACCCTTTTAAAAAATCACTTGACCCAGATATATGGGTTTATTTCTGAACTTTCAATGATATTCTATTGATCTATATGCTTATCCTTCTTTATGCCAGTGCCACACTGTCTTGATTACTGTACCTTTGTAGTAAGTTTTAAAATTGAGAAACATGAATCCTCCAGTTTTGATGTTCTTTTTCAAGATTGTTTTTTGTTATAGTAGCTCCTTTGCATTTCCACATGAACCTAGGGAACAATTTTTAAATTTTGGTAAAAATACCAATTGGAATTTAGATACAGATTACATAGAATCTGTAGATCAATTTGGGGAATATTCCAGCTTAATATTAAGTGTTCTAACCCAGAAACACAGTGTATATTTGTATTTACTTAGGTTTTCTCCAGTTTATTTCAATACTGTTTTATAGTTTTCTTCTCCTTCTATGACTTCCATGTCACATATTTTGATTTGCTTGATGAGGTCCCATAAGTCCCTTAAGTTTTCTTCACTGTTTTTCATTCTTCATTGTTGTTGTTGCTGTTCTTGGATAATTTCCAATGATTTTTCTTTCCATTCATTGATCCTTTCTTTTGCTTGATCTAGTTTACTGTTGAATGAATTTGTCAGTTCAGTTATTTTACTGTTTAGGTCTGAGATTTTATTACTTTTTAAATATTTTCTATCACTTTGTTGGAATTCTTTGTTCCTGCATGTTCTTCTGATTTTTTTGAGCATCTTTTTTCTTTTCTTTTTTTGCAGCTAAATAATACAGCACTATGTTTCACTTTATTTTTTTATGTTTGTTCACGTTTAAAAAATTAAAAAAAAATTTTATTGAGTAATAGTCATTTTACAATGTTGTGTCAAATTCCAGTGTAGAACACAATTTTTCAGTTATACATGAACATCCATATATTCATTGTTACATTTTTTTTTGCTGTGAGCTACCACAAGATCTTGTATATATTTCCCTGTGCTATACAGTATAATCTTGTTTATCTATTCTGCATTTTAAAATCCCAGTCTGTCCCTTCCCACCCCCCGCCCCCTTGGCAACCACAAGTCTGTATTCTATGTCTATGAGTCTGTTTCTGTTTTGTATTTATTTATTTTTTTTTTCTTAGATTCCTCATATGAGCAATCTCATATGGTATTTTTCTTTCTCTTTTGGGCTTACTTCACTTAGAATGACTTTCTCCAGGAGCATCCATGTTGCTGCAAATGGCATTAAGTTGTCGGTTTTTATGGCTGAGTAGTATTCCATTGTATAAATATACCACCTCTTCTTTATCCAGTCACCTGTTGATGGACATTTAGGCTGTTTCCATGTTTTGGCTATTGTAAATAGTGCTGCTATGAACATTGGTATGCAGGTGTCTTTTTGAAGTACGGTTCCTTCTGGATATATGCCCAGGAGTGGGATTCCTGGGTCATATGGTAAGTCTATTCCTAGTCTTTTGAGGAATCTCCACACTGTTTTCCACAGTGGTTGCACCAAACTGCATTCCTACCAGCAGTGTAGGAGGGTTCCCCTTTCTCCACAGCCTCTCCAGCATTTGTCATTAGTGGAGTTTTGAATGATGGCCATTCTGACTGGTGTGAGGTGATACCTCATTGTAGTTTTGATTTGCATTTCTCTGATAATTAGTGATATGGAGCATTTTTTCATGTGCCTATTGATCATTTGTATGTCTTCCTTGGAGAATTGCTTGTTTAGGTCTTCTGCCCATTTTTGGATTGGGTTGTTTGTTTTTTACTTTTTGAGTCGTATGAGCTGCTTATGTATTCTGGAGATCAAGCCTTTGTCGGTTTCGTTTGCAAAAGTTTTCTCCCATTCCATAGTTTGTTTTGTTTTACTTATGGTTTCCTTTGCTGTGCAGAAACTTGTAAGTTTCATTAGGTCCCATTTGTTTATTCTTGCTTTTATTTCTATTGCTTGGGTAGACTGTCCTAGGAGAACATTTTTGAGATGTATGTCAGATCATGTTTTGCCTATATTTTCTTCTAGAAGGTTTATTGTATATTGTCTTATGTAAGTCTTTGATCCATTTTGAGTTTATTTTTGTGTATGGTGTAAGGAGGTGTTCCAGCTTCATTGCTATACATGCTGCTGTCCAGTTTTCCCAACACCATTTGCTGAAGAGACGGTCTTTATTCTATAGTATATTCTTGCCTCCTTTGTCAAAGATTAGTTGACCAAAAGTTTGTGGGTTCATTTCTGGGCTCTCTATTCTGTCCCATTGGTCTATATGTCTGTTTTTGTACCAATACCACACTGTCTTGATGACTGTAGCTCTATAGTATTGTCTGAAGTCTGGGAGAGTTATTCCTCCAGCCTCTTTCTTTCTCTTCAGTAATGCTTTGGGAATTCTATGTCTTTGATGGTTCCATATAAGTTTTATTATGATTTGTTCTAGTTCTGTGAAATATGTCCTGGGTAATTGGATAGGGATTGCATTAAATCTGTAGATCGCCTTGGGCAGTCTGACCATTTTAACAATATTGATTCTTCCAATCCAAGAGCATGGGATATCTTTCCATTTTTTAAAGTCTTCTTTAATTTCCTTCATCAATGGTTTATAGTTTTCTGTGTATAAGGCTTTCACCTCCTTGGTCAGATTTACTCCCAGGTATTTAAAGAAACAATCCCCTTTAAAATAGCACCCAAAGTAATTTAGTAGCTATTCTGATTTATTTTTTCAAAGATTCTATTTTTGTCATGTGTGGTCACAGAAGTCTCTCTTCCATTTTGTCAATGGTTATACAATGACAATGCAGAGATTTCTTAATATGTGGGTCCAAAAAAGAAAAGAAAACAAACAAAGAAAAACCAAACTCTCCCATACTTTACAGATTAACTCTGAGATAGTATACTGTTTTCATACCTAGCCACCCCTACCCTAGGTTTTCCATTTTCTTTCCTTTTGTCCTCCTCTCAGACAACAAACTGGTTCTTACTATTGTCATCCAATAGTGTATAATTCTTTTATAGCAAATATTTGATGGCACTGATTTTGATATATTATGTTTTACATTATGTCCTTGCCTTAAATCTGACAGCACAACACAGAATGTAGCTCACATAGTCTAAATGTCAGAAATTAGTACAACATCCCAAGTTCCCTTGTGAGAGTTGATCAATGACTGCATTAATTTTCTACTGTTTCTAAAATAAATTTCCAGTAACTTAATTATTTAAGCAATACATTTTATCTTATAACTCAGTAGATCGTAAATCCAACATGATCTGATTGTGCTAAAGTCAAGATTTTGGCACAGCTGCTTTCTGGAGGCTCTAGGGAAAAATCTGTTTCCTTACTTTTTCCAGCTTCTTGAGGTCCAGGCATTCTTTGGCTTATGGCCCCCTTATTGTCAGAGCCAGCAACCTTAAATCTCTCTGTGAAACCTCTTCTATTATCATACCTGTTTCTACTACAGCCAGGAATTTGCTTATCTGATTAGATTGTTTCTACCTGGCTAATACAGTATAATCTCCCCATCTAAAGGTTTGTAACCTTAACAACAAAGTCCCTTTTGCCATGTAAGGGAACATACTCACAGGTTCTAGGAATTAGGGTGCGTGCATCTCTTGGAAAACATTATTCTGCCCATCACGGTGCTTTCACTGTGATTATTTTGCAACCCAGCCCCCACCCATTACCCTCTGCAAAGTGTATATACAACCAGCTTTACTTAGATGAGATTTTGGTTTTTTGATCTGGTTCTAGGGCCTCTCCTATAACCTCTTGGCCCTTTAAATAGAAACAATAACATCTCTCCATTTTGGTATAATTTTCCAATACTGTATATCAAGTCCTCTAGCTCTTCATATTTAATTTTCATCTTCTCTGTTAATTAGTTTCCATAGAAAGTTAAACAAATAGATTATTTGATTACTAGTGGACTTTTATATTTTCTTCATAGAATCACTGCCATTTATTATATGACTAGTATTTTGAGTGAAAGTGTATAGTAGGTTCTCAGACTTAATTTTAGAATTTCAATTTACAATTGTTTATAATGTAGGAATTATGCATTAAAAATCACGACTACATAAACAACTTCTATATTTATTATTTCACTCTCTAGATTAATAATCCCTTCCAGATTTCAAATAAAGTGAAATGTAAGAATATTTGAGATTAGCATCTACACCTATAATTCCTTGGAATGAATTTTGCTATGCTGTTGTCATTCTCTTGTTATGAATGATTAGTCTGGATGATATTAAGTTTTGAGGGCCAAAACAAAGTGATCCAGAAGTTTTATGTAGATTATTTTTATAATTAGCCATGCAGTTTTCTTGGCACCAGAAAAAACAAAGCAGAAAACTGTATTTCTATTGTTCTGAAAAGTATTTTTATTTTCCTATTTGTTTATTTTGCTCTTCTTTTCACTTTTCATAACATTATGGATTTAGATCCCAAAGCTATACATTTTGAAAAAGTTTAAGTTTATAATTTTATTAATTAATATTTTACACAGTGAGTTTAATTAGAAAATTTACATGCAATTTAAGTAGAAAAACAGTAATACAGTTGTAAATTATGTTTTTTGAAAAGTTGAGATCATGCTTTGAACTTATGGAAGATTGGAACTAGTAATATACAAAGGATTTGCCACAAGTGGAATTAATTAATGGTGTAGTGAGAATGGAATGATCTGGTTCTGCAGTCATGACTCTTTTTTTAGACTAAGATACATTGAAAAGCAGACTGTTTTATTTTATTTGTGTATGTATGGGCAAATTTATGTTTTCAATAGAATATAAATTTTATTGTTTTTATTTTTTACAAAGTCTTAACATAAGGTTAGTGTGGACAAAAACAGTATTTTCCAATCATTGGTTGTTTAAGAGCTATCTTCATCATATTTTCCATTTCCTACCCTACCTCTGCTATTATTTATACATTAAAAATTGATTCATTGTTAAAGTCTTATATTTTGGCTAGTTATATGCTTTCTAATGTATTTTTAAAATTAAAAATTTTTTTATTACAAAAATGTTTGCTTAGGTATTTGCTAAAATAATCTCACATATTCACAGTGTTAAAGGACCACTTAGTCCTTTAAATGGAGACACTGTCAGTAGTCAGCCACTCTCCCCCAACCTTGGTTTAGTTCACAAATACTATGGTGTCTGTTGAGAAGAATCAAACAAAATACTCCGTAGAGGGAACTAGGGTGTAATCTTTATGCAAGCTGGAAAGATTTTTTGAGATCAATGAGACTGGTGATTTTTAAAGCCTGTTTGTTAAATTGTAAACTTGTTCATCAAATCAAATCTTCAACAAACCTCAGTATATAAAAGCAATAATACCTTGAGTTGTTTGAGCTGAACCTGGTTATTTATTGAGTAGCTACAATGTGTCAGGTACTGTGCTCAGCACTTTACAAATGCTGTCCCATTTAATCTTACAAGATCCCAATGAGGCAAGCACTATTATTTGAGGAAACTGAAGTTTAGAATGAATACTCTGTCCCAGGTCAATGCCAGCCATTTTCTTATTTGCTCCAATGTGCTGTGTTTTATTACACACTGATCTTGGTACCCAGGAGAGTGCAGAAGACTTTACTATTTAAATCACAACCAAAAGAAAGCTAAGGGTGAGGGTGGGAATAGCTCAGTGGTAGAGCAAATGCTTAGCATGCACAAGGTCCTGGGTTCAGTCCCCAGTACCTCCATTAAAAAAAAAAAAAAAAAAAAAAGAAAGCTAAGAAAACAGTCTTCTATGATTTGCAGGAAGATGAGCCCACTTGGACCTGAATATTTTGGATTTAAGGGAGTCTAGAATTGGTAAGGGAAATCAGCCTAGGCAACACCTTGGAGCTAGCTGGCAATACTACTGCTAATGAAACCAAAGTCGTAGTTGCTGGTTTCTGTGTATGAAGGCACCCAGCTGGCCTTTCCTGCAGGTTGTAACTTCTCTAAGTCATGAAAGCCTTAAGGAGACCAATAGTCTGTTCTTATATACTCATGTAAGGTAGTGAATTGCGCTAATCATTTGTCAGTGTGCATTTTCTGTCCCACCACCTTTTGTCTCTTGAGATTTCCGAATAATGTCACTATTTGAATAGTTTGAGGAAATACCTTTCACAACTTCATCTTCATTCCCCTTCAGTATGGCACAAAGTGGTGTTGAATGAAAAAAGAAGCCACAGAATACATTCATTCAAAAGGACACTCCTTGCTACAGTAAGGAGTATAGTCAGGCACGGTCACATAGGCAGGATGATGTGAAGGGTAGTCTAGGAGTCCCTCAGCCCTAAATGAATGTTCCCATTCAAATGCTGTTATGAGTTAAATTCCACCATTAGAGATTTAATATTTTGAAAATTTTCTTTTTGTATTCCTTTGAATATGTCAGTGAATCTGATAATAATACAGTAATTCATTAACTTTTCTCCTCATAGTGCTACAGGTTAAAAAAAAAAAGGAAGGCTAGTTATATCAAAGACAAACTGCCTTAATTGAAATTTTTGCTATAGCCAATTCTGTACCTTAAACTGTTTGATTCATGTCTCCCATGTTTGTAACAGTGTTTTATTTTGTTTTTTCTCTTTCCATGTATGAAATGTATATTTTTTACTCTACCCATCTTCTTTTTGCTCAGTTAAAACTGAGATGATTAGATTTTCCCTTCCACCTAATAAAAGAATTTTAGAAAATCAAGATGAACTCAAAAATACATGCTAGTTTGCTAAATTCAACTGTTTTCTTGACAAAATATTTTACTTTCCTTCAAAAAGCATCAAGAGAACCAGTATTTACCTAAAACAAAATGATTTTAAAAATTGAACTGCAGCCAAATCAAGTTTTCATTAATAGAACCAATTCTCACACCAATATATTTTCCTAGATTCAGAGCTCTTTATGAAATTTAACGTCCTGAGCACAGTTTAGTGATTGAAAATATTTCTCAGTTGTCTTTTCCCTCTTTATCTAATTTAAGAATTAAGGTTTTCTTGAGGATGCTACTGATGGTCAATTTCAGAATAATTGTTTGGATCCATTATGTCAGTGATGCAATTTGATTATGACAGAAACCACAAACTTTTGAAAAATATCTATACAAGGGCCAAAGTTTAAGATAGTTAACTAGTGCAGTTTAAAGGATTATTTTCTGATTAATCTAAAGTATGTTCTTACAAACAAAGATAATTTTAAAATTTAACTTCTTTTATGAAGAGGAAAACAGATTTTGCTATACATGAAGATTTTGTACATGATTCAGCTCACTGAAGACTCATTTATTTATGTACTTACCATACAATGATAAAAGAAACAAAAATTGGGACAAAATAATAGTCATAGGTCCAAGAGGCAGTGGAATATCTGAATTTATCAATCTTTTCAGTGACCTAGGATCAACATCTGTAAAGATATTTTTAATTTTATTAAGTTATTATTAATTAAATACTATGTCTCTTAATGTAGAAAACGGAAATTCTACATAGACAGGCTTTCTATGTTCTATCATTTGACCTGGTTTGTTTTCAGCATATTAGTGCATTACCCACTGCACCTCTTTTATTAGCATATCTTTGTAACAGCTATGAAACGTTATTTTAAAATGATCAAAGTTGCACAGTAGTTTTACCTGCAGCTTGAAAGATTTATTTAACAAAGGGGAATTATGTAGATTTTAAGTGATTATCAAAATTTGAGTTAGCCTCATTTTACCTTCAAGAAGAAAACCAAAAAATTATAAGGGAATAAGAGAATCAGAGACTTGGTCAATATAGCAACTATTGTGATTAAAAAATTTAGAGACAGAAGAGTGGGTCAAAGTTATCAGATATGGTTTATAAATTTATAAAAACAGCAAGTAGTACTTATAACCAACAAAAACTCAAATCATGCTCTCTTTTAGGTTACCATGAAAAACATTATTACAAATAATCTCTTATAAATAAGATACATAACTAAAATGTTGATATTACTCAAAACTACCATGTTCCTATAAATAGCCTTATAAACTGTACTTAGGATATTATGCCGTTTGATCACTTACACTCAGAAGGAATAATTACCTGGGGCGCCAAAGCAAAAAAATCTTACCTGACAATTTGTCTTCAGTATTATATAGCAAATTGAATATCTAAATTGTAATAATGACCTTAAACCATTGGTTACAAAATTCTCAGTAACCTTTGAGATAGGGTAGGTTTTTTCATTGTTGCTGAAAGGAAAAAAAATGCCAGAGAAACATTTTTTTAAAAAATGTAGCTGTGCTAATTTAGTTGTTTATAAATGGCAAAGGTGTATGTTTCCAGTAATAACCATGACAAACAAATATACTATATATAATTTATTAGAGCACAACATATTGTTAAAGTTTAATGAGATTTATTATTTTTGAAAAATATATAAAATTAAAGAGAATTAACAAGTTAGTTAAACCTAATGCTATTTACCAATACCAAATGCTGTTTAATCCTTAAGTGGTTTGCTGATTTGTAGACCAGTTGTTTAACAATGGACTGGCTCTCTGAATCACTGACATTTTGGAGATTCATTTTAGTTTTTGATCTTCTGTGATTAGGATGGTTACAAATATATGATTTCATCCTCATAATGTTGAGTCCAGGTGCCAGATGGAGAAGCCAATGGATTACAGAGGACACAGACCTCAAGGGAGAAAAAAGTATGCATCCTATATTTTATAATTTTGAAATTGGGTTTGAAATGAAAGTTCAAGGGGATGCAGAAGTTTCACCTTTTAATATTCACTTTGGCTGCCTTGGAAAATGTGACTTGTAGACAATGCCAGAATACCATCTAATATGCTAGGAATTTTTACCATGTCTGGCTCCTTTTGTCATCTCTATGAGATTTGTAGAATTCTTGAAAAATGCTCACAATGAAACATAAGAGTTTTAAAATAGAACTTGTTTTATTGTGGTCAGTTTTCATTAATGTTCAGTGTGTTTTCTATTCATTTGTTGCAGTGTTTTATGTAAGTTCAATAAATCAAGCTTATTTTGTTTTTCATATCTAGTATATTTTTTCCAGTTCTTTAAAGAGAGCTGTATTGACTCTCTGGTGATGTTGGTGGAATTGGCAATATCTTCTTGCAGTCATATTACTCTTTGCTTCATATAACGTGAGGCTCTGCTATTAGGTGTGAAGGGTTGCGGAATGTGCCACCCTAAAGTATGCCTCTTTGGCATGTGGAGCTGAAGGCAGTCAAGACCCAGCAGACTCAGGGAGAGCCTTTTCCCTCCCACTTAACAGCCAAGAGCCTAGAAAGATATAGGAAATTAATTTTTCCTCCCCTATAGGTGCATGTAAGTTTGGAATTAGAACTTTGTGCTTTGACCCTTTTATTTTCTGTAGTGATTGTCTCTATCCCTGATAATATGTTATCTTGCCTCATTGTTTGGTATTATTCAATTACCTCAGCTTATTGTGGTTAGTATTTGATCCAGTTATAGCTTCTTTTATCCTTTTACTTTCACATTTGTCATGCTCTTACATTTTAAATACAGAGGAGACTTTTTATTTTTTTATTTTTTTTTATTTTTTTTACATTTTTATTGATTCATAATCATTTTACAGTGTTGTGTCAAATTCCGGTGTTCAGTACAATTTTTCAGTCATACATGGACATATACACACTCATTGTCACATTTTTTTCTCTGTGATTTATCATAACATTTTGTGTATATTTCCCTGTGCTATACAGTGTAATCTTGTTTATCTGTTGTACAATTTTGAAATCCCAGTCTATCCCTTCCCACCCTCTACCCCGCCCCCCCCCCCCCCCCGGTAACCACAAGTCTGTATTCTCTGTCCATGAGTCCATTTCTGTCCTGTATTTATGCTTTGTTTTTGTTTGTTTGTTTGTTTCTGTTTTTTAGATTCCACATATGAGCGATCTCATATGGTATTTTTCTTTCTCTTTCTGGCTTACTTCACTTAGAATGACATTCTCTAGGAGCATCCATGTTGCTGCAAATGGCATTATGTTGTCGGTTTTTATGGCTGAGTAGTATTCCGTTGTATAAATATACCACTTCTTCTTTATCCAGTCACCTGTTGATGGACATTTAGGTTGTTTCCATGTTTTGGCTATTGTAAATAGTGCTGCTATGAACATTGGGGTGCAGGTGTCATCCTGAAGTAGATTTCCTTCTGGGTACAAGCCCAGGAGTGGGATTCCTGGGTCATATGGTAAGTCTATTCCTAGTCTTTTGAGGAATCTCCACACTGTTTTCCATAGTGGCTGCACCAAACTGCATTCCCACCAGCAGTGTAGGAGGGTTCCCCTTTCTCCACAGCCTCTCCAGCATTTGTCATTTTTGGATTTTTGAATGACGGCCATTCTGACTGGTGTGAGGTGATACCTCATTGTAGTTTTGATTTGCATTTCAGAGGAGACTTTTTAAAAACATTTTAATCATCTCTGTCTTTTAGTGAATGAATTTAGTTCTATGATTACTTTTATATGGAAACTTGCTACTATCATCTTATTTTTGATTTGTATTTGCCCTGCTTTTTCTCTGTCCTTTTTATTTTTTTTGTCTTCTAAGCGTTGGGGTTTGTTTGTTTGCTAATTTCATTTTTCACCATGTAAATTTACAAGTTGTACCCACTATTTTTATTCTTCCCATGGTTCCCCTGAATATTTGACTATGCATACATAACAAATTTTCCAGAGTCTTATTTCAGTCTTCTTAAATCTTGTGTCACTAGTCACAACTTAAGGATGAGTGTACTAATATTGTAATTAATTGCATTGTAACACATTAACATTCATATTCTTTATGTCTAATTTCTTAGCTTTAAAAGAAATTGATTTAGTACCATCATTTTACCAAGTAATGACTGACTTCAACATGCTGATTTTTGCCATATGCCAATTTTTGCTTCTTAAAAAGCAAATCCTTCTTTGGTGAGATTTAATTGCTTTAGTTTTAGATTGTAGGTGGGAAAACAATGTAGTTGATATGCTTGAGGAGATATTTCTTCTGCATGTGGAGAGGGGAATGATATTACATCAAAATACATAATCGGAGTATTTCCTTCTCAGACAAGAAGATATTCACTGGCCTGTCTTCTCTTCAGGTTCATGAGTAAGAAAACCTGAGGCCTTTGGGAAGTATCTAAGATTTAGATTTATATCCTAAAAGCAATAAGGAGTTATTGATGGGTTTTAAGCATAGAGCAGATATGGCAATATTTGTGTTTGAAAATAGTATTGGCTTAGACTTCTGGTTTCTGGCCCAGCATGTAGGTTTGGATGTCAGTTCTCTCATTCACACAACAAGAAAGGAGCTGAACTAAAAACCAGCAACTGTTACATCCATCAGAAAAACTGAGGTCACAGGGCAAACGCAGCCCCCAAAACTGAAGAAACAAGTGGGAAAAGACAATCACAATTTATCAGAGTAGAAGCCCAGAAGCAGAAAACTCCATGGGAGTTTTCTGATGCCCGGGGAGGGAAACCTAATCTGTAACTGATGAATTGCTGGAGGCTCAGTGTGGACAACTTTGAAAGTTAAAAACTGCAGGGAAGTGCAGTCTTAAGGGAGCCCCATACTTTTCATGACTTTTTGAACATCAGAGAAAAAATTCCTTTGTGCCTCCAGCAGGGAGAGGAGGAAATGAAGCCATTTTAAGATATGCTGAGAGTGTTCAGTTCTTCTTAACAAGGCCCACCCTCAAGAGAAACTGTATTACCAGAGCCTGCTTGAGTTTTGCCAGGGCCTTAACAATCTGGTGGAAGGGACATACCCCAATTTAGCACCTTCTTGCCTTCCTGTCACTCCTGGGGCAGGGGTACAAAACTGAGAGGCACTTGTGAAAGTCACAGGCCAGGGCAAAGACTCATTAAAAGCCTGAGTTCTAATCATAGGAATAGAGAACATTCCACCCCAGTCCCACACCTCACCAGCACATCATTAGGAGTCCTATATCACAACTGAAAAAAACTGTACATCTCAGACAATATTTAAGAAGTCTCCAGGGAACCCCAAGACCACAGGGGAAACAAAAACAAGGACACCAGTGGAAATTTTAGTCTCTGACACCTATTGAAATCCTTGATATATATACAAAGGTCTTGAAGAGATATTTGTACACCCATGTTGATAGCAGCATTATTCTTAATAAGCAAAAGGTACAAACAACCTAAGTGTCCATTGATGGATGAATGGATAAACTAAATGTGATATATACATACAATGGAATATTATTCAGCCTTAAAAATGAAGGAAATTCTGGCACATGTTACCACCTGGACAAACCTTGAGGACATTATACTAAGTGAACTAAGCCAGCCACAGAAAGACAAATACTGTATGATTCAATTTATATCCACTAATATGAAATATCTAGAGTAGTCAAATTCATAGAAACAGAATGTAGAAAGGTGGTTGCTGGAGTCTGGGGTCATGAGGAGTTGTAGTTTAATGGGCATATAGTTTCGGTTTTGCAAGATGAAAAGTTCTGGAGAGTGATTGCACAACAATGTGAATATAGTTAACATTTCTGAAGTATACACTTAAAAATCATTAAATTTGTTAATTTTATGTTACATATATTTCATCATAAAAATGTCATTGTTCAAAGATGACATGAATATGTAGAGAATAGCATAAAATTGACACAAAATAATCTCCTCAAACTAATAAATGACTAGCAAATTTGTAGGATACAAGATTAATATACAAAAGTCAATTGCTTTCTTATACACCAACAGTGAGCAATTTGAATTAGAAATTAAAAGCATAATACCATTTATGTTTAATCCCCCAAAATGAAATCCTTAGTTATAAATCTAACAAAATATGCACAAGGTCTGTTTGAGGAAAACTACAAAACTCTGATGAAAGAAATCAGATGATTCCAAATAAATGAGAGATATTCCGTGTGCGTGGATAGGAAGAATCCATATTATTAACATCTTTGTTCTTCTCACCTTGATTTATCTGTTCAATGCAATCTCAGTCCAAAGCCCAGTTAGTTATTTGGTGTATTTTGTTTATTTGGAAGGCGAAAAACCTAGAATAATCCACACAGTATTGAAGAAGAACGAAGTTGGGCTACTGATACTAATCAATTTCAAGGCTTATCATAATGCTACAGTAATGAAGATGTTTGGTATTGGTGACAGAATAGACAAATGGGTCAATAGAATGGAATAGAGGGCCCAGAAATCGAACCTCATAAATATAGTCAGCTGATCTTTGACAAAGGAACAAAGGCCTGCTGGTGGGCGGGATCAGGGCCCAGGGGATCCTGGGGCTGATGCTTGCTCACTAGTGGGTGTAGCCAGGTACATGTCTAGTACCAGCCACTGGCAGGCAGAACTGAGCCTTGGAGTCTCTGATGTTGGACCACTTGAGGCTGGGGCTGAAGCCCAGGGGGTTTTGGGGCTAGGGCTGACTCACTGTTGGGTGGAGCCTGGTCCTGGGATCTCTTCCTGCAGGGATCTCTCCCTGCAGGGCCCTTGGTGTCCTCAAGGTAGTGTTGCTGGTTGGTGGGCCAGGCTGGTTCTTGACATAGTTGGCTGTGGGGTCCAGTGTGTCCCGATCCTTGTGTCAGTCAGCTGGTGAGCAGAAATGGGTTCTGGAGTAGCTACTTGAGGGGCCAAAGGTGTCTCAGAGCTGGTTTTGGCCTACTCCTGGGTGGGACTGGTTCCTGACAAGGTAACAAGGCAGGCTGTGGTGCCTCAGTGGTGCTGGGGCTCATGTCCACCCACTGGTGGACATGGCCAGGGCACAGGGGGTTGGTGCCTGCCCACTGGTGTGTGAGGCTGATCCCAGGGCTAGTGCCAGCCCTCTGGTTGAGGCCCAGGGAGTTCAGGGACTAGCGCCAGCTCACTGTTTGGGGGATCTGGGCCTTGGGGTCTCTGGCCGCAGTGCCCTCTTGGTCCTGGAGCTGCTGCCTGCACACTGGTGGGTGGGGCTGTGTCCTTGCCCAGCTGGGTGCTTGGCCTGAGGCATTCCAGTACTGGTGCATATAGGTCAGTGGGCAGGGCTGGATTCCAGTGCTAATAAGTTACAGGGAAGATTCCAAAATGGTGCTTTCCAGCACCAGTGTCCACGTGGTAAAACAAACTCCCCAAAATGACTGCCACCAGCATCTGTGACCCCAGGGTGAACTCCAGTAGCCTCCTGCCTCTCCAGAAGCTTCTCCAAGGTCAGCAGGTGGGTCTGACCCAGGCTCCTTTCAAATTACTGCTTCTGCCCTGGGTCCCAGAGCGTGTGAGATTTTGTGTGCACCCTGTAAGAGTGGAGCCCCTTTTTCCCACCAGTCGTCCGGGTCTCCCCATAATAAGCCCCACTGGCCTTCAGAGCCAACTGTTCTGGGAGCTCATCTTCCTGGTACAGGACCCCTGGGCTGGGGAACTCGATGTGGGGCTCAGACCTGTTGTTCCTTGGAGAGAACCCCTGCAGTTGTAATTTTCCTCCCATTTGTGGATCCCCCCACCCAGGGGGCTTTGGGTCTTGACTATACCCCCACTTTGCCCTTCCCACCTGTCTCCAGGTGGCTCCTTCTTTATATTTTTAGTTGTAGATCTTTTCTGCTAGATTCTGGTCTTTCTCATATAGTATTCTCTGTAAATAGTTGTAATTTGGGGTATCCTTGAGAGGAGGTGAGCTCAGGATCTTCTGATTCTGCTGTCTTGGCCAAGCCAAAAATTTTGATAACTTGAACTTCATTACAATTAAAAACTTCTGCCTGCAACACACACCATTTAAGAGAATGAAAAGACAAGTCACAGAGAGGGAGAAAATCCTTGTAAAACACGTATCACATAAAGAACTGGGATCCAAAAAACACAAAGAAATCATAGTGTTAGTGATTCCAAGTTTTTCACAATGATGCCTTTGATAATGTTTCATAGACAACATATGTATACACATTTTTGTCTAATAAATGGCTCTTTAAAGTACTTGATTTTGTTCTACATTTATATTAATCACATGTAGCTTCCTATCAGAGCTTCTTACTGGCATTAGATAATGCTATTGAAGGAAGTTACTTCACTTCTAAAGCAAAGAAACTTGACATTCAGTTAGACTGCCAGCAATGTACATCTCTTCCCAACTTCCTTCAGTAATGCCACATTGGTGGCTTGAAATTGACCATCATAGGAGAATTTACACCACAAAATGGACAAAGGTAAATCAAATATATTTTTTGAGAGCCACTTTACTGGCACATTATTGGCCTGTGCTGTCATAATACTTGAAAGTGTATGATTTTTATTATGACTTTTGAAATAATGAAAGTAGCTTGTCAGCCTGTTATTACCTATAAGAATCTATGGAGGTCCAGAGACTTCCAGGTTGGCCCACATAAAATCAAAGGAGTGATTTAGCTTCAACACCATGTGAGGGTGTACAATATAGTCTGAAAAGCAGCAGCCTCAGATTTAGATAGACCTTGGTCTAAGTTTTGACTCCAACACTTACAATCTCTAGGACCTTTAGAAATTTACTTTTTAAAATGAATCTTGGTTTACTTGTGTATAAAATTGGGTTAATAATTGAACCTAAATCTAGGATAGTCTTGGAGATGCAATTATTATTATTATTGGTGAAATGTGTAGTTTCTGTCACATAGAAGATGATTTAAAATGCTATTTATTGGGAGAGTTCTACTAGAATGGTAATACAAAGAGCCCCCCAACCTGCTCCTTAGGG
This sequence comes from Vicugna pacos, assembly GCF_048564905.1. Taxonomy (NCBI): domain Eukaryota; kingdom Metazoa; phylum Chordata; class Mammalia; order Artiodactyla; family Camelidae; genus Vicugna; species Vicugna pacos. The sequence continues at coordinate 18,865,350 of NC_133002.1, read as the reverse complement.
AAACAAGCAAAGCTAGTGAAAAACATTTTTAAAAAGCCCCACCACTTGAAGTCTTTGGCAATTGTTTGAATGGCACATGGCAAGTGAAAAAAAATTGTTCAAGGATATTTACCAAAACTCAGTAAGGATAGTGAGAATTTGTGGCATTTGAGCCATGACCGGTTCCCTTCCCGCAGGTCAGCGTGGTGGACGTTCCACTCTGGGTGGGTGTGGGTGAGAAGAAGACAGTTCTCCCTCTGCCCTAACCTCCTCGTTAAGGGCTACTTGTGTTTGTTGAGTTGGGTCCCTCCAAATTATATGTTCAAGTCCTAGTTCCTACTACCTCTAAAAGTGACCTTGTTGGGAATTCGTCTTTGCAGGTATAATTGAGTTAGAATAAGGTCCTACTGGATTAGAGTGGGCCCTGCGTCATCACTGTTGTCCTTATAAGAGAGGGGAGGATTATGTTGTTATATAGAGACACAGAGGAAACACACAGGGAAGAAGGCCGTGTGATGGCAAAAGCAGAGATTGAAGTGATGCTGCTGTGAGCCAAGGGATGCCAAAGATTTCTGGCATCCATCAGAAACAAGGAAAAGACAAGGAAGGATTCCTTTCTAGAGCCTTCAGAGGGAGTGTGGCCCTGTCAGTCAGTTGCTTTCATTACTTTTAGCCTCCAGAACTGGGAGAGAATAAATTTCTGTGGTTTTAAGCCACCCAATCTGTGGTATTTTGTTACGGCAGCCCCAGGAAATTAATGTTATCTCAGCAGGAGAAGCAGGCTGCCAGCACTTCTAAGCCCCTCCAACTGCAAGATGAAGAGATTAAATTTCTGGTGAATGCAGCCCTGAGGTCAGGGGCTCAATTCCTCCTCCCAGACCCTACCCTAAGGACAGAGGCTCTATTCCAGGCACAACAGGCTGAGAATACTGGGGCCCTGATCACCCTCGTTCCGTCTCTAGTTAAACTCAATAATAAAAAGACAACCCATTAAAGTGGCCAAAGAACATGAATATACAGTTCTCCAAAGAAGATACACAACTAACTAATAAGCACGTGAAAAGATGCTCAACATCATTAGCCATGAGAGAAATGCAAATCTAAACCACAAGGAGATACTACATCACACCCACTAGGATGGTTTTAATAAAAAAAAGACAGGTAGACAGATGATAAGTGTTAGTAAGGATGTGGGGAAATTAAAACCCTCATACACTGATGGCGGGGAGGTAAAATATTGAAGCCCCTTTGAAAAACAATCTGGCAGTTCCTCAAAGTGTTAAAAATCAAGTTACCCTATGACCCAGCAATCTTACTTTACTCCTAAAGATTTGAAGACAGTTGTGCAAATAAATATTTGTACGTGAGTGTTCATACCAGCAGTATTCACAATAGCAAAAAGGTAGAAACAGCTTAAATATCTGTTGAATAAACAAATTGATTAATAGATAAACAAATTAATAGTATATCTATACAATGTAATGTATTTGACCGTAAAAGGGAATGAAATACTATATATGTTACAATATGGGTTAAACATGAACACATTAGGCTAAGTGAGAGAGGCTAGACACAATAGGTCATGTATTGCATGATACTATATATATGAAACATACAAAATAGGTAAATCTACCAAATAGAAAGTAGACTAGTGGTTCCCTAGGGCTGAGGGGAATGAGAGTATTGTTAGGTGATCGCTAAGTGGTGTGGGCCTTCTTTAGGGCAATTGACAAAATTCTAAAGCTGATTGTGATGATAATGTACAACTCTCTGAATATTCTAAAAGCCATTGAATTGTACACTTTAAATGGTAAATTCTATGGTATGTGAATTGTATCTCAGTAAAGTGATGAAAATGCTATCTATTATTAGTAGTGACTTAGATTTAAGAGTGAAAATAAATTTATCTATTGAATTGTAATATTCAGGTGATTGAGACTGATACATACACATACATATATATAGCAATCTTGATCAATTATATATATATATGTATCAATCTTGATCACCCAAATATTAGAATATATACTTACTTGATGTTAAAACAGTCATTTTATTTTATTCTATTTTTCATTCCAGAAATATTTATTGAGCACTTAAAAGATGCAAGACAATATTTGGTCACTTTACCCTATCCTTCAAATTTTCTTTCCTGAGGATATATTCCTTTTACAAGAAATAAAGTTCCTTAGAAGGATAGACTTTTTTGGTGGGAATAAAGTGCTGGCTAGAAGAAATGAACATAGGGTACTTAACTAATATGTTATGCTATGTTAAGGACTAAAGGAAATTAATATTGGAATAGAAGAAATATTTTTCCCATTTTGTTTTTGACGTACAATAAGCTGTATATAATTAACATATACAATTTAATGAGTTTGGAGATAAGCAAATACCCATGAAACCATCACTACAGTCTACGCCTTAAACCTATCTATCACCTCCAAAAGGTTCCCCCTGTCCTCTTATTTATTATTATTATTATTATTATTATTATTATTATTATTATTATTATTATTATTATTATTTGTGATAAGAACACTTAAGATCTACCCTCTTAGAAAAAATTTTAGTATATATTAAAGTATAAATTTTAAGTGTATATTAAAGCATATATTAAATTCTAAGTATATATAGCACTATGCTGTACAGTAATCTCTCAGACCTATTTATCTTGCATAACAGAAATTTTGTACTCTGGTACCTCCCCTTTCTCCCTCTTAACTTGATGCTATATTTTAACATGTCTATTTTATTTATTTCTAATGATGAGTATTTGGCATACAATGAAATTCACACATCTTAATTGTTCAAGTCTGAGTTTTGATGAATGTATATACCCATGTATTCACCACCAAAAACAAGATGTAGAACATTTCTGTCACCCGAAGTGTTCCCTCGTGCCCCTGTCCAGTCTGTCTTCACCATCTCTCCAACACAACTACTTTCTGATTTCTATCACTATAGATTCCTTTTGCCTGCTCTTGACCTTCAAATAAATGGAATTATATAGTAAATATGTTTTTGTGTCTGGCTGCTTTAGCTCAATATAATATTTTTGCGATTCATCTGGGTTGCTGTGTTTTTGTCACTAGTTTCTTTTTGATGTCAACATTTGTCTATCCATTCTCCTGTTGATCGATCTTGGTTTTCTCTAGGATTGGGCTATTGTGAACAAGGCTGATATAATTATACAAATCTTATTGTGACTTGATATTTTCATTACTCTTGGATAAAAAAGAGAAGAAACAAGGAGTGGAGTTTCTGGGTTTTAGGGCGCATAGATATTTAGTCTCCTAAGAAACTGCCAAACAGCTTTCCAAAGTTGTAGCATTTAATATATCAGCCAGCAATATATGAGAATTCCTCTTTTTCCATATCCTCACCAATTTTGTAATGTCTTTTTTCTTTAATTTTAGTTATTCTGGTGCATGTGGATGATACACTTTTATGATATTAATTTCCACTTTTCATAGTGAATAATGGTATTAAGCATCTTTTCATATGTTTATTGGCTATGTGTATATTTTGTGAACTGTCTCTTCAAGTCTTTTGCCTGTTTTACTTTGAATTGTATGTCTTTTTATAATCTGTTTGTAGGAGTTTTTACATATTCTGGATAAGATTGATATTTGTATATGAGATATCAGATATAATCCTATATTAAGCTGTTTTTATGATGCAGTAAACTATCCAGGCTAAATATATGAGAATGTATTATGTATGTTAAAAAAAACAAACAAGCTGGTGAGTTAATGTCTTATGAACAGACCAGCTGAAATGTTCATTCTTTCAAATGTAGATCCAGTGAGAGGTTATTTCCCCCCTCTGAATTAATCTTAAGCTTATAGGAGTGACTATTTCTATCCAGGAGAGTAGTAAAACAATTTTCTCTAAAACGGGTTAGTTGCAAAAATAAAATAAAATAAAATAAAATAAAATAAAATAAAATAAAATAAAATAAAATAAAATAAAATAAAATAAAATAAAATAAAAAACCAAAACGGGTTAGTTGCCTTGGTCTCCTCAGTCCTCCAATAACTTTCTATTGTTTTTGGCTTCAAAACGGCCTTACTTGTTAACCAAGAGGTAATCCCATCCTGAAGTTAGAAGAAGATTGTATCATTATTGATGATTTTATAACTTATTTCCTCCTAAAATGTCTCATAAGTGGCTTTACAATGACTATATGCAATAAGAAGTAACATGGCCATTTTATGAACTCAGCGTAAAATTGCTCGAAAATTAGTTTTAAGAGGAAAATTATTATAGCTAGAGCTAACCCTGGCAAATAAACTGTTAGGGAAAATTAAATTCCACCGGATGCAGACAATTTGGGTTAACAGTATACCTATCGGGAGGCCCCATCATCCCAGGGTGGGACATGAACCTACAATTGCCTGGTGTACTTTTTTTTAATATCTAGTAAATACATTTGAAAATCATGTTGTTTATTCTAGGTAATACCAATTTAAATTGCTACAGTCTTCTTCTTCATCTTTCTCAAGTACAGTACCAATTTATAGGTGAAAAAGAATATTCTTTTTGAAGGAAAAAAACAGCCACTGGCAAAGAGATAGAACTAGCTTAGAAGAGGATCAAAAAAAAAAAAAAGAGAGAGAGAGAGAGAGAGAGAAACAAGAAAAGACATTATTACAAAATTGATTATAAATCTCCAGAACAATCTGTGTTGGTAGAACAAAAATACTTATAAGGAAGGAGGATTTCTAATGAAGTACAGGGAAGTCTGAATATTGGCATTTTTTCCTCTCTGATATATAGACAAATTAACAGACAAATAATCAAGGAACTTTATTTCCTTTTCTGCTTTTTTCACATGGAGGGTAAGTAAGGTAGAGTTTCTTTCTTTCCCAGGGCTCCCCTTGCATTCCACTCTCTTTCCAATTCTTCTCAAGATTACTTGATGACCGTCTTCTGTCCTAAAGTGGAGATGAAAATAACTGAGGGGCAGCCAGGTAGTTCATTGGGTCTGAATCACTGGTTTCACTGAGAACATGTAAAGTGCCAAGTGTTGAATTAATTCCCCCAGGAAATGATTTGTATAGGTGCTGGAGATTACACAGATGATGACCAGAAGTCCAGTGCTTTCTACCAGCTCAGGGTGTGTAGACACATGAGTTACTGAATCCAGTCTTCTTGGTGTAATACCTAGTTTAGGACTGCAAAAGAGAAAATATTCCCTCTGTGGTCTGTAGCAGAAGAGTAAACTGTAAGCCCCACCTACACGTGTTTGGAACAAGACCATTTCATGGATCATTCTTGCTAAAATCTTGTAAATAAACATCTGCTTTCTGACTCCATAAAAATCTCATTGCAATGCAATAGCCACTTATTCACTGTTGGATCTTCATGTCATATCAGTGCAGAGTAGTCTAGAATAGAGCTCCTTAGGGAAGAGTAAAACTTTTCATTTGCAGACATTTAATTCTTATTTTGAAAACATTATGACTTTGGGAATCCTTAATATTTTTTGTGCAATAAAATTGGTGCCCAAGATTGTGAAAAAGTAAATACTTTACTCACTCACACCCTTCCCCATATATACTTAAAGCTTCTAAAATAATCCTAAGAACCATAGATATACAAATATACGGATGCTACTGTGTTTTCAGGGCTTCCTCATGCTTTGTAAATTTCAATTTATAATACCATTTTGAGTGTCTTTCATCTGAATCATAAAATATTTATTTAAAAGCTCTTGATCACCAGGTGTTTCCATTTTAATTGTAGATATTGATTTGTAGTTAAACATTTCATCTCTGAATGAATAGAGGAGAGGCATGATCTGGATGTATAGAATTTAAAGAGACCATGGACAGTTTACCTACCAGGGAAGAGCTATTGGGCTCCATCTAGTGGATAAAAGAGGTAAGGTGGTTTTTTTTTTTGGTTTTTCTTTTTTGGTTTTTTTCACCCGGCGGAAGGAGCTAGAGGCATGTGCAAATATATTATTTACATCACCCAACAGTCCAGAAAACTAGTGATCCAAATGATGAGAGTGAGTAGTAGAGGGTTACATATAGACACAATGACATCATGCTGTGTTAGAGAAATATAACCTATTTCTTGTAACAGAGAGCATTTGGGGGTTTACCTAGCTCCAATAATTATCTTTACTCCTAGATCTTATAATTTATGAAAGCAGACATCATAAGCCATGTTCACTGTCATTTTTTCATTGGAAAACATTGTGGGGAAATGTACATTTCCTAAAAGCTAGGAATTAGGAAATTTGAGGAAAAAAAATAAAAATTTTAAGTATTTGAGAATGCCCAGAGAAGATAAATATATTTGAAAGCTAAACAAGCACTAGAATAGTTCAAAATTCAACAGGTATTAGTTGTAGCTAATATGACTTCCTGCACCTAATATGACTTACTGATAGCCAATTAAAAGATGTTGTGGAAGACATCTCACAAAAATAGAGAAGTCAGATGTTGCCACTTGACCAAGAGGAAGAAGTCAAATGATGTACTCTATTGGAAGTGCAAATCCTCAGGGCCAATTATATTAACTCTTTTTTTGCAATCTTCAAGCAGTTTTATATCATCTGTATATTATTACATAGACATTATAAACTGCTAGTTTACCGTTTCTGAGTCTATTCCTCACTTTCTTTACCATCTTCATGTGTGCTCATGTGTATCTTCCCACCTTAGATACCTATCACATTATCTTACCTGTCAAAATTATACCCGTTCTCTAAAAAGCAATGTCAAATGCTACCCCTTCTCTTTGGGTTTTTCTCATCCCCTGTAGCCAGTAAAAATGGCCACAAATATGTTGGCACCCCTCCCATTGAGAGGTGTGTTCTATGTACCCTCCTCTTTAATTTCTCTGAGCTCTGTGACCACTTTGACGAATTTAATTGATATAAATGACACTGTGTCAGTTTCTACATCCAGGCTGTAAGAGGTCAACAGATTCCACTCTGAGATTTGGATTGTCACCTCTGAGATAAGCCTACTGCCATGAAAGATGTTTGACTGTCCTAAGACTACCATGCTATAAGGAAGCCAAAATTACCCATGTGGATGGGTTGAATGGAGAGAGAGAGAGGTGGTTGGCTAGCCCTTGCTATTCAAGCTGTACCATTTCAGATTCCAGACATGTCACTGGAGAAGTCATATAGGACATCATAGTTCCAGAGAGAACAGAAAAACCTATAGCCGGTCGCCAGAGTTGAGGTCCAGACTTAGTTACCTGTCGAGTTACCCAGGCACATTAAGCCCCTTTAGCTGAGGCATCAGTCATTGTGGAACATAGACAAGCCATCCCCACTTTATCTTGCCTCAATACTGATTCACCAGTAATCGTAAGCATAATTGAAAATTTATTGTTCTATGTCACTAACATTTAGGGTAGATTGTTATGCAGCACTTCTTAACTGGAACATTCCGCTAATTGGATGTGACCTCCCTTGTTTTTAAGAATTAATAGGAAGCACTATATGTTTAATTCATGGAATTTGTCATATTCTGCCTGTGCTATATTAATTAGTTGGTCTTAAGCCATCTAATTTGGTTTAAACTCTTTAATGGTAAACAGTTGTATTTGTCCAAACACCTAGCTTAATACCCCTTACACAAAGGAAGGATTCAATGTAGATCTTTGGAGATAAATTTCCTAATTCTTAGTTCTCAATATGCTTTGCCACAGAGTCTGTAGTTTCAGTAGTTATAGGGAAATACACTATTATGGGGCTTATGTTTTCAACCAAATAATTTATGATGTTAACTAAAAGTTGCAGGTAAAATAGAGGTTAATCATAACGGTCTTCCCAAGCTATACTGTAGAGAAAGGGGAAGATTTAATTCTTTGCAGAGGGGCTCAACTTTAATCTGAAGCGCTATTTCCAGTAAATATCACTGAATAGGCAAAACTAAAATGGTAAGCTCTGACCTGAGTTACAAGGCATGTGAGAAAAAAAAATCTTACAAGTCAGGGAGCCCAGATCTCAGCCTCAATGAACAATATCCAAAGGCTGGTTCTTCAGGTTGGTGTGTGATGTGTTAACAAGTAGTGAATCAAAGTGCTGAAATGACAGGCAAAATTGCTTGCTTCAGAGAACACCGATAATATTCTGTTGAAACTGATGACATTCAAAGTAGCAAATTCAAAAGCAATTTCAATGTGCCTCTAAGTAATTATAAAAATATATTTTATGATAATGTAGCTGAGGCAAAAGTCCATTTATTGGATGATCAAAACCTCAGCATCCAATTTGCCCACCCTGCAAATATAACGTCTTATCAATATAAAAAATTCTTTTTGAACACATGAAGTAATGATTACTGGTCTCAAAAAAGAATTTTTATGTTATATATTTATTTGTTTTTGTAGCTTTTTAAGATGCATAGTCAAGTACTGTAAGACAGTTCCAAAACATTTCTTTCTTCCTTGTCAAAACAAGGTATGTCTGTTTCTACACTTCTCTCTTTATTTTCTCATAAGATGTTGTAAGAAAATAGCAATTTATTGCAAAAGTATGCCCATTATTAATCCACTTTGAAAAAATTATACATTGAGAATATTCTCTGAGTCTCTCCTTGGTTAACAGTTCTGCATTTTATTGCCCATATCACAATTATTTCTATTTTTCGTGATTCCTTTAGTTGGTTATAGATTTAACATTTAGTTAGTTCCTTCAAAAGTAATTGATTAGTATGTGTGAGGCCCATGAACCAGACTCTGGGATCAGAAAGACTAACAGTATTACACGAGAAATACCTCCCCTTACTCTGAAGTTTCCATAAGGAGCGAGTTTTACCTAAGCACGTTCTGGGACTCTCTCCTCACCTTTAATCACTGTGGTTGGGAAGCAGGGATGACTTGTTTGATAGCTAAATTTGGAAATAATAACTAGGAATGCATAAGCTGTCCCCTTCTTTTTTTGTGTACGGGTGAGTTATCTCCCAGAGTCGCCAGTTCTCCTCGGCCCTGCCTCAGTTCTTAACCTGAGCAATTGCTTCTGTGTACAGTAGGCAAATCTGGCCCTGGAGTGACTGTGATGGGATGGGTAACTCTGCCTAATTTTAGGGTTCACCTAACATGTCCGTTTGTCTCTTGCAATATGTTACATCTTCCAACTTAGCCACTGTCGGTAATAAAAGCAATTGGTTGGGTGCCAGTTTTACCATTTGTTTGATTCTAAATGTTTTCAGTATCTGGGTGGAGAATATGAGTACTTTTTATGGGGGGCTCTCTCCAGGATCCCAACAAGTAAGAAATGGTTCTTGCCTTTCTAATCTAAATGGGTCGATATACATGAATGATTATAAAATGAAGGATAAATACACTGATATATGATTAAAGTGTGTTATGTGTGTGGAGGCCTGGGGTACAGCATGCATAACATCTTAAGAGAGAACCATCAAGGTTCACGTGGGGACTACAACTTACAACAAGTTTGGTGCTGCTAGAAATTAACAGTATGAGGTAGGGGAGGGTTTAAAGTAAGACTAGGCAGGGCCTTATATGCTGTGTCAAGAAGTTTGCACTTTATTTTGACAGGGATAGTAAAATACTGAAAGTTTGAGCATGAGAGTGACTTGATCAGATTTGGTCATGGCTTCTCTTGGTGGTATATATAATGGATTGGATATGGAGAAGAGTGGAGACAGGGAGACCATTTAGGAGGCTATTGACAGTAGTATAGGCAAAAAAAAAATATATATATATATATATTTGGAATAATTAAATAATAGCAGTAAAGACCAAAGGAGGAAATGATTTGGGAAATGCTTATGAAGCAAAATCAACATGATTTCATAATTGAACAACTGGGGTGATGACAGAGAATGAGAAATCCAGGGTGATTCTCTGTTCTCTAGGTTGCATAATGCATTGATCATACTGTCATCAACTAAGAAAAATTCAAGAAGAGGAAATACTTGGGGCAATGATAATGAGCTTTAATTTTGGGAATGTTTGAATTTGGTGCCTCTATGGGAAATCTAGGCTTGAAATGTCTCCAGATCCTTAGATAAATGATGTCAAATGTTCGAGGGGAAGTTATAGTTCGAAACTTGTATTTGGGAGTTATCAACCTAAAGATAGGGAATAGATAAAGTCAAATGGAAATGTGTAGTATTAGACAAGTTTTTGACCAATGATAAGACTCTCATCAATACCATCATTTAATTGGTAGATGTTGGAAGATGAGCCCCTGAGGGAGACAGACAGAAAGCAGTCAAGAAAGCACAGTGTCACGGAAACCAAGGGAGTAGAAAATTTTAAAAATATAGGACCAATAAAAAGTGATGAATATAGTAGAGAAATCTAGTAAGGTAAAGACTGAAAAAAATATGCACTGGGTTTTACATTTTTGATGTCATTTAAAACCTTAATGAAAGTAGTTCTGACTGGAATGTTTTGGACAAAAGCCAGATGAAAGAGAAATAAGAGAATGGAGAAATGAAGTAAACAAGAGTGAATATAAATAACAATTTTAAGAAGTTTGCATGAGAATGGGAGAAGAGTGATTGAAAAGTAGCTAAAGAGAGCAAGTATTAAAAGTATTATTTATTTTTTTCTTATAAGATACCTTAGCACTTTTATGTAATGATGGACAGGAAATTCAGAAGGCAGAGAAATTAATGATACAGAGAAGAGAGAGTGATTGAATGGATTAAGGTCCCCAAGGAGATGAGTTAGGGGATGGGATCAAAGGCACAAAACAGGGTGGCCTTGAAGAAGAAAGGATATCTTTGAGACTGTGGTGGAATGTTGAAATGGATCATGACAGATGGTTGCAAATTTTTCCATATTCTTGAAAGCTAGATTATCTGATGAAAGTGAGGGTTGAGGATGCATTCGGGGGCTTGAGGAGAGGGTAGAGAGTTCATAAAATATTGACTAGAAATAAGTAATTTGCCAACTGTAGTGTATATACATCTATTGTTTTTGCTTTCCATAATTTCCCTCTGGTTATCAACTCCTCTGCCACCTCAACTCTGACCTTGCACCTTGGCCAAATTTGTGATGTAGGCTTAAGCCAGTAACTTCATTGATTCATTGATTAGTGTAGAGATTGTCTTAGATCTCAATATAAGTCAATCAGAACATGTCTTTAGACTTACCAGCGTGTCCAGAGAGAGAAAGAAGGTGTGCTTGTCCTCAGGGACCCATCAAAGAGTTACATGAGCTATACATCGCCCATCTTCAGGGGCCCTATATATATTGACTGTAGCATGAATGGTGCCACCTGGAGTTTTGCAGCATGGCTCTGCCTGATCTCTTATTGGGATGTGGTTTGTAAGTACATAAGTCTATGTCTACCAGAAGCCATCATGCCATCACTAGGAAAGACCCTGTCTGAGGATGAAACAACACAGATTAGAGAAAGACACAAACCAGGGACCAGTGGCCTCATTCAAGCCTCTGCTTTAAATTACTCCGAAGCTCAGATCTATCCCAGGATTTTCCATTCATTGGACATTAACATAAAAATCCACTTCTTTACTTTCATATACCAGTTGGATTCAAGTTTCTGGCACTTGCACAACCACACATTTTATTTAAAAACGACTGTTGCCTGCTGTCAGTTGTCTCTGAATTAATAGAAGGGAAAATCTTCATTTGCTAAGTTACTTCAAATGCCCCTAGCAGAGTTCTGTTCTCACAGAGAGAGAGGTAATAAATGCCTTAGGATATGAATATTACTGTTCTCTATCCATTTTCATCCATAGAAACAGAAGAAATAATACAAATAATGTTAAATTATGATAACAATTTTTGTGATTTTCTTTTGTTTGACTTTTCTTTCCTGCTTCATTTGACACTTGAAGTTAGTTAAATGAGAAAATGAATATACTATTCCTTCTATGCAAAGGTGATGCTGCCAATTCATTGGCAGGGTAAGTTCTTGTCGCTGTTTACATCATGGTTCTCTCTGGGATGCTAGTATAAAAAGGAGACGTTATAAGATAGAGATGGCCTTACTCCTGTCCCTCAAATATGTCAAGCTTATTCTTGCATGGGAGCCATTACACTTCTTGTTTGCTGTGCTTTTAGTCCCAGATCTTCAAATGAAAGTCTCTTTCTCCTAGTTCAGGTCACAGCTCAAATGCTGCCCCCTCAGATAGCTTTCCCTGACCATTCTAGCCAAGTAGCATCTTTATTTCCAGCCAGTCTCTGTCCTCTTATAGTCTTTATTTTCTCTAATAGCTTCTAATATTTATTTGTTAATTAGATGTATATGTGTAGCTATGTACATATATATATATGTGTGTGTGTGTGTGTGTGTGTGTATATATATATATATATCTTCCCTACTAGAAAATGAGCTCCAGTGAGGAGGAGGACTTTGTCTTGATTTCTGCTGGATTCACCAGCCTCTCTAAAAGTGTATTGACACATGTAAATCACTCAACAAATCCTGGTTAAATGCATAACTGAGCTATATACATGACAAGATGAAGCAAATGCAAAAACACAACACTGACAATAAAAGACCATGATTTGTCAGGTATTATATGGCCACAATATACCTATCTATCTGAACTGCCATTTCATTGATGTTATAGCATTCTGAGGAGACAGAGGAAAGATCTTGCTTCTTATTTAAAAAAAAAATGTTTTCGATCTTACTTATTTACCAAAAGTATTATCTCCTCTGGGGGAAAATGTCCCAAAAATTTAGACTAATATTTAAGTGATGATATATGTTTAAAAGTATTTTGGAAGCTACATCATTCAAATATTGGTTATTACTTTTATGTTAAATTAGTGTTGGAAGAATTGTCACAATGTAAAGATAAATGTTAGCTGTTTCCTCTCTTGGATGCCTCTCTTATTTGGCATGCCTTTATTATAGCACTTATCACATAATGTTGTAAATATTAGCTGGACACCACTTAAAAATACAGATGTAGTCTTTAATAGTCATGACTAGTGGATTTAGCAGTTTTGCATTATTTTATGTAAGGGCTTCTTTGGGGCCTCAAAGACCCAATAATCCTAAAAGAAAATGTCGTTTAACAAAACAGTACTCAACTTCCCCCATCACTCTTAATATACATTTGAGACCAACTTAGAGTTGTGTCATTTGCCTGAGGGAAGAGAGCTGCTGAATTGCCTAGACAAACGACTGTTGACTTAATCAAAGGCTATACATTGATGAGCATCATTCTTTTTGAAATGGAGGGACTTTAGAGTATCTTCCACTCTTTAGAAATTGGAGCAAGGGCACAGGCACCAATGTGTTCAAGTTTAAAAACTTCATCCAGTTTGAATCTTAGGTTATTATGTATTTTCTAGGTTTACCTTTGATGATAATATTTATCATTTTTTAAATTTGTAGATCCTATAAAAATAAATATACACTTATATCACTAAGATTTCTCCATTTTTTTGTTGTTTTCAAATAGAATCTGATTAATAAGGCCCAATACTACCTCTCCAAAACTGCTAAAGTGAAATCTGTCCAGACTCAGATAAATGTGAAAACTTATAACAACACCTAAAGTTGATACTGACAGTCCTCATGATGCCATATTTGGGGAAGATTTTCCAGTACCATCATTTTTTTTAACTGAACCAAGAATAACTATAGTGGGTGACACATATTTTGTTACTTGGAGTTGTGTAAAACTTGAAAACCTAACAGGGATAATTTTCCTTCCTTATAGCTTGAGCCTTGGGTCAAAAAGGAAGAATTTGTCCCATCTAGAAAATTGCATTATCTGTCCTGTAAGTCAAAAGTAACAATTTTTGAGGTAACTGGAAAATGGTTCTAACTCCTTCCAACCCCACCAAGAAACTCCATCAGTGTAAATAATGAGAGGGATTGAACTAGCAGATTGCTTTCTGAGTGGTTTATTCCCAATATGTTAAGTGGCAATACTAGATAAGAGACTGATAAAACCTGGTCATAGTGCATGTTTGAGATGAAAGAGTTTCATACATTATGCTGAGTCAGTGTCAGAGAAATAGTGTATGGAGAGGAATGTTAAGCTTTAATTCAGCAGAAATGTACTAGATTCCTGACAAACATGGAGAAGTGGCTTACGACTTCCCTGAATGCCTGATAGAATGTATTTAAAACATATGGACATTCAGTAAAATGATTGAATATAAAATAAATATATACATAATATTTTTGCATTATGTGGCATCACTCACCATTTAGAAAGCATTAAGTCACTCAGTCAACAAATATTTATTGAATGTTATCTACAAGGCACTGTGAAGATTCTAAAAAAAATTCTGTGCAAAACAGAAAAAATAGAGGCAGCCTAAAATGAACTGAATAAGGAATGTAAAGACCTGTAAGAAGAAGACCAGAAAAGTAAAACAAAACAAACAAACAAAGACGTCTGCTGAATGAAAAATATAGACTTAAGTATAGGGTAAGAGATTTTGTTTCTTTTTATAGGAAGCGTAAAACTATAAAGATGTAGTAGGCAGAATAACACCTCCTGCATCCCCAATTATGTCCTTATCCTAATTCCTGGAACCTGTGAATGTATTATCTTACATGGCAAAGGAGAATAAAGGCTGCCGATGGAGTTAGGATTACTAATCATCAGACTTTAAAAGATGGAGGTGATCCTGGATTATTTGGGTGCGCCTAATGTAATAACATTATGTTAACTACGACTCCCACTTTTTCCTACCACTCCTGCTTCAACCTTATAACTGCCCTTGGAACAAAACCACAAGTGGAACTGGGATGGGGTGGAGTTAGGATTACTCTCTGGGCTGAAATCAACGTAATGGAATGAAAAGTGAATGACACCCTGCATTCAGAGAACTGGGCTCTAGTCCAAGTTCTACAGTGAGCAGCCCTATAGAAAAAGAAATCGTTAAGTCGAAAGTGTGATCAAATAGATGATACCTGAGAAGGACTCAACCAGCTGTTGAATGGCTCTGAAGATGCAGGAAGGGACCCCAAGCCAAGGAATATGACAGCCTCTAGAAGTGGGGAATGACCATCAACAGACAGCCAGCAAGAAAATGGGAACCTCTGTCCAAAAATCACAAGGAGCTTAATGCTACCACCAATCCAAATGAACCAGGAAATGAATCCTTCCCTAGAATATCCAGAAAGGAATGCAGCCTTGCCAAAACCTTGACTTTAGCCCAGTGACATCCACTTCAGACTTCTGACCCGTAGAACTGTAAGACAGTAAATTTGTGTTGGTTTTGATGTTAAATTTGTGATAATTAACAGCAACAACAGAAAACTAGCACAAAAGCTATGAATTCTTTCCAAATTAATTTACAGCATTTAAACTACTAGTCTAACCAGAGTCCCAAGGGGATTTTTTTTCAATTTTACAATTATCACCCTAAAATTAATCTAAAAGGATATATGAGAACAAGTATAGTCAAAAGTTTTTGAAATAGAAAAGTAATAAAGACAATGTTTAAAACCTGTTAAATATATTAAAATGCTACAATAATTAAGACATTCTGGAAGTAGCACTGGGACTAGGCAAATAAACAGAAAATAATTGAGTGGGCATGATTTTTTTCTTTATATACTAATAATCATAATATATGAAAACTCTATACAAATCAATAAATGAAGAATGAACACATCAATAGAATATTAGTAATTGACACAAACATGAATATATTAAAAAATCTTAGTTTTAATAAGAACAATGAAAATTAAAATTATGTTTATCAAGATTTTAAAGTACTCATATGTTTGTTTTATTTTATTATATCGTAAGGTTTAGTATTTTAAACATTTTTAAGACTATTAATTCAGTGGCCTTAGTATAGTCCCAATGTTGTGCAACCATTCCCACTATCCATTTCCAGAATATTTTCATCATCTTAAATGAACATATATACCTATTAAACAACACCCCTTCTCCCCTCTTCACAGCTCCCAGTCAACTCTATTCTACTTTCTGTTTCTATGAATTTGCCTAATCTAGATACCCTCTATAAGTATAATCATATAATATTTGTCCTTTTGTGCATGGCTTATTTTACTTAGCATGTCTTCAAGGTTCATCCATGTTGTGATATATATCAGAATTCTCCCTTTTTTAAGGCTGAATAAATATTCCATTGTATGTATAAGCCACATTTTGTTTATCCATTCGTCTGTCAGTGAACAGTTGGGTTGTTTCTACTTTTTATAACTTTTAGATATTGTGAATAATGCAGTTATGTTGGTGTGTAAGTATCTGAATCCCTATATTTTCAGTTTATAACTAGAAGTGAAATTGCTGATCATTTGGTAATTCTATGTTTAAATATTTGAGGAACCACCATTTTGTTTTCTACAGCAGCTTTGCCAGTTTACATTCCCACTAGCAATGCACAAAGGTTCCTTCCAGTTTCTCCATATATTAACCAACACTTTTTATTTTGAATTTTAAAAAAAAATAATAGCCACCGTAATGTGTGTGAAGTGTTATCTCATCTGAATTTGATTTACATTTTCTTAATGATTGATAATGTTGAACATCAGTTTTAGCCCTTAGGGAAGGTCTTTGATCCATTTTGAGTTAAAAATTATATACAGTATAAGGGTCCAGCTTCATTTATTTGAATATGGATATTGCACTATTTGTTGAAAATACAACCCTTTCCCTATTGAATGGTTTTGGCACCCTTGTCAAAAATCAGTTGGCCAAATATATGAAGGTTTATTTCTGGGATCTCTAGTCTATTAATTGATCAATATATGCATCCTTATGCCAGTACCACACTATTTTGATTAGCTTTGTAGTAAGTTTTGAAATTAGGAAATAGGAGTCTTCCAACTTTGTTATTCATTTTCAAGATTGTTTTGGTTATTCAGGCTTCCTTGAGTTCCACAAGAATTTTGGAATGGGTTTTCCTATTCCCAGAAGATGCCATTGAAATTTTTATAGGGATTTCATTGAATCTGTAGATCACCTTAGGCAGTATTTTTTATCTCATTTTCTTAATTTCCTTTTTGAATTGTTCATTGTGTATAGAAATGTAACTGGCTTTTACATGTTGATTTTGTATCCTGTAGCTTGTTGAATTTCTTTAGTAGCTTCATATCATTTTATTGTGGAATCATGGTTTTCTACATATAGAATCATGTGACCTGAAAAAAAGATAAGTTCTTCCTTTCTAATTTGGGTGACCTTATTTCTTTTTCCTGCCCAGTTGCTCTGGCTAGAAGTTCCAGTGTTATACTGAATAGAAATGGAAAAGCAGGCATTTTTGTCTTGTTCCTGATCTCAGGAGAGAAGATTTTAACATTTCACCATTGAGTATTATATTAGCTCTGGATTTTTTTTGCATAACTTTATCATGATAAGGAAGTTTCCTTGTATTCTTAGCTTATTAAGTGTTTTTCCAGAAAGGCTGATGAATTTTGTTAAGTGCATTTTCCAGCATCGAGATGATTGTGTAATTTTTCTTCCCTTCATTCTATTAATGTGGTATATTGCGTTGATTGATTTTTATATGTGGAACCATCCTTGCATTTGGGAAATATATCCCACGTGGTCATGATGTATAACCCTTTTAGTATGCTGCTGTATTTGGTTTGCTAATATACTGTTGAGGATATTTACATCAATATTAATAAGAGATATTGTTCTGTACCTTTCTTTTCTTGTAGTGTCTCTCTGGTTTTAGTATCAGGACAATGCTGACCTCATGGAGTGGATTAGGAAGTGTTCTCTTCAATTTTTTTGAAGAGTTTGAGGGAAAATGATGTTAATTCTTCTATAATGTTTAGTAGAGCTCACCAATGAAGCCACCTGGTTCTGGACTTTTCTTCATTGGGAGGTTTTTGAGTACTGATTCTGTCTCCATACTTGTCTATAGTTTTTTCCCTTTTTATGAATCAGTTTTGTAAATTATGTGTTTCAGGAAAATTTCTATTTCATCTGGACTATTCAATTTGTTGACATATAAATATTCATAATATTCTCTTATAATCCTTTCATTTCTATAAAATCAGTAGTAATGTCTTCACTTTCATTTTAGAGTTTAGTAATTTGAGACTTTTATTTTAGCTTTATTCAGGTATAATTGGTATACAAAAAATTGTATACGTTTAATGTGTACATTTTGTAAGTTTGGGCATATACACACACCCATAATACCATCACTGCAACCAAAATACTAAACATATCCATCATTCCCTAAAACGTCCTTGTATTCTTTGTGGGGTTTTTTTGGGAAGAACACTAACATGAGATCTAATCTCTTAATGTATTTTAAAGTACACAATGCTGTATAGTTAACCATAGGTTCTAGGTTGTATAGCAGATCTCTGGAACTTACTCATCTTGCATAACAGAAACTTTACACTCATTGTAAAACAGTTACTCATTTCTCCCTTCCTGTAGCCCCTGGCAACCATCATTCTTTTCTCTGCTTCTGTAAGTTTGACAGTTTAGATAACCTCTTACAAGTGGAATCATGCATAACTTGTATTTCTGTGACTGGCTTTTTTTCACTTAGCATAATGTCCTCTAGTATTTCCTTATTTTTAAATGCTGAAAATATGAAAATATTCTATTATGTATATATATATATTATATATATGATTCATTTCTCTGTCTATTTATTTGTCAGTGGATATTTAGGTTGTTTCCATATCTTGACTATTGCGTATAGTATTGCAGTGAACATGGTGGTACAGATATCTCTTCGAGATCCTAATTTCAATTCTTTTGGATGTGTACCCAGAAGTGGGATTGATGGATAATATGGGAATTCTATTTTGAATTTTTTAAAGAACCTTCATATTGTTTTCCATAGTGGCTGCATCATTCTACATTCCTGTCAACAGCATATAAGGGTTCCAATTTCTCTATGTCCTAACAGTTATTATCTTTTTTTCCCCCATAATAGGCATCCTAAGAGATGTGAGTTGATACCTCATTGTGGTTTTGACCTACATTTTCACTGATGACTAATAATGTTGAGTCCCCAGAATTTGTCAATTTTGTTGATCTTTTCCAGAAGCCAGTTTTTGGTTTTTTATTTTTCTCTGTTGTTTTCCTCTTCTCTATTCTGTCTTTCTCTGTTCTAATATTTATTATTTCTTTCCATCTGCTAACTTAAGATTTAATTTGCTCTCATTACTCTAGTTCCCTCAGATGTAAAGTTAGATTATTGATTTGAGATCTTCCTACTATTTAAATATGCATTTATAGCTATAAAATTTCCTCTTAACATGCTTTTGGAGCATCTCATAAGTTTGATATGTTGTATTTCATTTTCATTTATCTCAAGGTATTTTCTAATTCCTCTTGTGTTGTCCCTTTTGACCCATTAGTTGTTTAAGAGTGTGTTGTTCAATTTCTACATATTTAAAAAAAAATTCCCATTTTCCTTGTTATTGATTTCTAGTTTCATTATATTATGTTCAGAAGGTATACTTTTATGCTTTCAGTCCTTTTAAATTTATTAAGACTAGTTTTATGGCCTAACGCATGGTCTGTTCTGGGGAATATTCTACATGGACTTGAGAAAAATATGTATTTTGCAGTTGTTGATTGTTGATTGCAGTTGTTGTTATTTTGTATATGCCTGTTAGGTCCAGTTGATCTGTAGCGTTGAGTTCAAGTCCTCTATCTGCTTACTGATCTTTTGTCTGGTTGTTCTATCCAGAATTGAAAGTGGGGTATTGAAGTCTCCAATCATTATTATGTTGCTGTCTATTTCTCTTTTCAATTCTGTCAGTTTGTTTCATGTTTTGGTGCTCTGGTGTTTGGTACATATGCTGTAATTGTTAGATCTTCTTGGTGAATTAAACCTATATCAATATATAATGTCCTTTGTTTATTGTAACAGTTTTTGGCTTAAACTCTCTTTTTCCTGATATTAATATACCCATTCACCCCTGGTCTCTTTTGGTTATCGTTCACATTAAATATCTTTTTGTCTATGTTTACTTTCAATATATTTGTATTTTTAGATCTAAAGTGAATTTCTTGTACATAGCATATAGCTATATCATGTATTTTTATCCATTCTACCAGTTTACCCCCTGTATTATAGCTATTTCCTATTTGTTTTATTTATGTCTTATAGGTTTTTTTAATACCTAATTATCTCAATTATGGCCTTTTGTGTTTAGTTGACTCTTTCTATTGCAAAGTTTTAGTTATTTTCTCATTTCCTTTTGTGTATATGTTACAGACATTTTCTTTCTTCTTACAATGAGGATCATCTATAACATACTAATTTGCCCATATACTTACCCTTACTGGATATCTTTATATCTTCATATGGCTTTGAATTTCTATTGAGTGTCACTTCATTTCAACCTTAAGAACTCCCTTTAGCACTTCTTGTAGGGAAGATGTAGTGACAAAGAGCACTCTCACTTTTTATTTTTCTGGGAATATCTCTCTCATGTTTGAAGGACATTTTTGCTGGATGTATAATTCTCATTTAACAGGTTTTTTCCCAATGTTTAAATATATTGCCCTGTTGCTTTCTGGTCTGCAAGGTTTCTGCTGAGAAATCCACTGATAAACATATTGAGAATTTGTAGTATGTAAATGAGTTGTTTCCCTTGATACTTTCAAGAGTCTTTGTCTTTTAACAGTTTGTAATGTGTCTTGGTATAGATCTCTTCGGATATATCTAATTTGGAGTTCACTGAGGTTTTTGGATTTGTAGATTCATGTCTTTCCTCAAATTTAGGAAGTTTCAACCACTATTTCTTCAAATAATCTTTTCTGTCCTTTCTTTTTCTCTTGTCTCTCTGGAGTTCTTGCTTATATTGATCAGCTTGATGATGTCTCACAAGTCCCTTAGGCTGTCTTCACCTTTCCTTTTTTTCTTTTTTATGTCAGACTTGATGATTTCAACTGGCATATCATTAAGTTCACTGCTATTTCTTTTCCATGATTAAATCTGCTGTTGAAACTCTAGTGAATTTTTTATTTCAGTTATTGTACTTTTCAGCTCAAGAATATCTATTTCATTCCTTTTTATAATTTCTTTCTCTTTGTTGATGTTCTCATTGTTCTTGTATCCTTTTCTTGATTTCCTTTAGTTCTTTGTGTTTTTCTTCAGCTCTTTGAGCATGTTAAGACAGTTGTTTTAAATTCTTAGCCTAGTAAATCTATGTCTAGGCTTTTTCATGAATAATTTCTGTCAGTTTATTTTATTACTTTGAATGAACCATGTTTCTTTTTTTCTTTGTATCCTTTATGATTTCTTGTTGAAAATTGGGTATTTAATTATTATAATGCAATAACTGTGAAAATTAGATAAATTTCCTTCCCTACGGTTTGCTGTGTTTGTTTTGTTTTGTTGATTGTTGATGGCTGTAGTATGTCTTAAAATTGTTCCAAAACTTTTTTTTGCAAAGGCTATTCCTTGTCATATATATGAAGTCTCCATTTCCTTAGCTCATATTCAGCTAATGTTTTGACAGATATTTCAAGGAAATATCTTGAATGAAAGGAGCTGAAATTGACAAACAAAAGTTCCAACCCCGTCCCCCCCAAAAAACAGTGAGCAACCTCCTCTCTGTCTTGCTGATTGTGTTTGTGCTGGAGCAGTTCTTTACCATTTAGCTGTATTTGAGTCTAGGAACCAGATGGAAGCTGAAGATCTTCTCAAGCGTTTTCTGAGTATGCATTCTGTTTGGACCATCATTTGGTTTTCAAGGTTTTCCCACATATGTTGCTGCTTTCGAATGTTCTAATTTCCCAGAGTCACACCCCAGATTATATGGACCTTAGATGGTCTGTTGTGTCTTCACTCAGAATCTTATGCCCCAGGCATATGTAGGTATATAGTCTTATTGTAGTTTTTATGAGAAGTGCCTAAGACTTTTCCAGCCTGTGTTCCAAGTTATATGAGACAGAGATGAGTGAGGCAGGCCTTCAGGTATCCCTAGACAGTGTAGAATAAATACACAGTAATTTTCAAATAAGATATGCTATGCTCTTGCTGGTTCAAGATGTGGGCCTAGGAACTGGTTTGCTGCTGCTCAAGACCAGGAACATCTCAGCCACACCATGGAGGGTGAAAATTCCACGAAACTTTCCAACAATTTTGAAGATGGCTTTTTCTTGATTGAATGTTTGCTTAGTTGCCATAAATCTCTGATTGCTTTTTAGAGCTCCTACAAAATTTTTTTTCAGACAGCTTATGGTTGATTTTTTTGTTATATTTCTGTAGGTGAACAGGAGTTACTTGCTCTGCCATTTTGCTAATCTGTATTTCCCTACAAAGTTTCTTACAAGTGTTAATATCCAGTATTGGCTAATGTTTGGTGACAGTTAGGCATTCTGATATACTGTTTGTAAAAATGGAAATTAATATGCTTTCTGGAAGGGAAGTTGGATATATATATTAATTATTTTAAATGCTTATACTCCTTGACTCAGTAAGTATGCTTCTAGGAATTGAAAGTTGTTGTGATATAATGTTAAATGGAAAATGTGCATATAAAATTGTCTATAGTATATAGTATAATATCAATTCATACATATCTATATATCACTATTTTGATCTATCTGTTATCAATTTATCTGTCTGTCTATGTCTTTACTTTTAGGGCCAGGCAAAAAGTTCTGTGGATTGGTTCAAGTTTGAAAACTGGAAAGACTTATGACTTAGATCAGCTTAAGTGGTTTTCATTTTAATTTGATTACTGAAACTGTTAATAATATGTGCAAATGATGCAGTAATTAAAGGACAGAAATGGAAGAGTGACTCAGTTGCCTGATGTCTCCCTAGCAACTAATTGAACTGTGTACAAAATTCGGAGATGGAAGAAAAAATGCAGGGGCTGTCTTTCATAAAAATGAGGAGAAAGAAAGATACGTCTGAATATTTAATGGTTTAACTATTTGCAAATAAGGCAAATCATGACTTAGTCCACAGTCACATGTATCTATTTTCTCTTTCTTATTGCAGCCTTGTGTTTACAGCATGCCTGGCCAATGGCCTATCATAATTACTTCAGAAGCATTAAAAAATTGTGTTAGAAAAAATGTTTTCAATGCTAAATACAGTTTTTTTAACATCATAGTAAGAGGCAAGCCTCTGTCATATAATATTTTAACCAAAGAGTATGAATAGTCTTCTCACTCAGCATTCTACCTAAGTATAGAAAATATATTGATATTCTAACCTAGATAATAGTATAACCTCAGGATAGTGAATGAAAAGGGGTCTTTTTAAGTTGAATTACATCTTTTCTACCCCAAAGGAAAATCAAAGCATCTGTAATTTCACTTGTTTTGTTCTTCCCTTTAGAAGCATCCGTGGTATGTCATCACGTAATAGGAAAATCTCACCAGTAGCGTCATGAATAATGGATCTTCTAATGTAGTCATTCTATTTTTCTTTTTTCAAAGTCTATTGAATGGAAAAATAAATGAAAGAACATGTCTACAGTATTTTATTTTTCACTTTGCTAAGAATAATTTGGTATTTTAACTCCTGGAAAGAAAAGAGAGAGTCTATAGATTCCTGCCAAATTTCTAGACCTTTCTAGTATTAGAGATGAAGATGGTTTTGTGGAGGACTTTTTTTTAAAATTTTTTATTGATTTATAATCATTTTACAATGTTGTGTCAAATTCCAGTGCAGAGCACAATTTTTCAGTCATACATGAACATATATATATTCATTGAGACATTTTTTTCTCTGTGAGCTACCATAAAATCTTGTGTATATTTCCCTTTGCTATACAGTATAATCTTGTTTATCTACTCTACAATTTTGAAATCCCATCTATCCCTTCCCATCCTCTGCCCCCTTGGCAACCACAAGTTTGTATTCTATGTCTATGAGTCTATTTCTGTTTTGTATTTATGCTTTGTTTTTATTGGTTTTGTTTTTTGTTTTTTTTATTAGATTCCACATATAAGCGATCTCATATGGTATTTTTCTTTCTCTTTCTGGCTTACTTCACTTAGAATGACATTCTCCAGGTGCATCCATGTTGCTGCAAATGGCGTTATGTTGTCAGTTTTTATGGCTGAGTAGTATTCCATTGTATAAATATACCACCTCTTCTTTATCCAGTCATCCGTTGATGGACATTTAGGCTGTTTCCATGTTTTGGCTATTGTAAATACTGCTGCTATGAACATTGGGGTGCAGGTGTCATCCTGAAGTAGGGTTCCTTCTGGATATATGCCCAGGAGTGGGATTCCTGGGTCATATGGTAAGTCTAGTCCCAGTCATTTGAGAAATCTCCATACTGTTTTCCACAGTGGCTACACCAAACTGCATTCCCACCAGCAGTGTAGGAGGGTTCCCCTTTCTCCACAGCCTCTCCAGCATTTGTCATTTGTGGATTTTTGAATGATAGCCATTCTGACTGGTGTGAGGTGATACCTCATTGTAGTTTTGATTTGCATTTCTCTGATAATTAGTGATATGGAGCATTTTTTCATGTGCCTATTGATCATTTGTATGTCTTCCTTGGAGAATTGCTTGTTTAGGTCTTTTGCCCATTTTTGGATTGGGTTATTTGGTTGTTTCTTAATGAGTCGTATGAATTGCTTACATATTCTGGAGATCAAGCCTTTCTCGGTTTCATTTGCAAAAATTTTCTCCCATTCCATAGGTTGTCTTTTTGTTTTACTTATGGTTTCCTTTGCTGTGCAGAAGCTTGTAAGTTTCATTAGGTCCCATTTGTTTATTCTTGCTTTTATTTCTATTGCTTGAGTAGACTCTTCTAGGAGGACATTTTTGAGATGTATGTCAGATAATGTTTTACCTATAGTTACTTCAAGGAGGTTTATTGTATCTTGTCTTATGTAAGTCTTTGATCCATTTTGAGTTGATTTTTGTGTATGGTGTAAGGGACATAATAAAAGCTATATATGACAAACCTACAGCCAGCATAGTACTCAACTGTGAAAAACTCAAAAGCTTCCCACTAAAATCTGGGACAAGACATGGATGCCCACTATCACCACTCTTATTCAACATAGTCTTGGAAGTCCTAGCCACAGCAATCAGGCAAGAGAGAGAAATAAAAGGGATCCAAATTGGAAAAGAAGAGGTAAAAGTGTCACTATATGCCAACGACATGTTACTATATATAGAAAACCCTAAAAGGTCCACACAAAAACTGCTAGAGCTGATCGAAGAATTCAGCAAGGTAGCAGGGTACAAGATTAACATTTAAAAATCGGTCAAATTTCTTTACACTAATGATGAATCAACAGAAAAAGAGAGTAAATAAACAATCCCCTTTAAAAGAGCACCCAAAGTAGTAAAATACCTAGGAATAAATCTAACCAAGGAGGTGAAAGTATTATACACAGAAAACTATAAACCATTGATGAAGGAAATTAAAAGAAGACTTTAAAAAATGGAAAGATATCCCATGCTCTTGGATTGGAAGAATCAATATTGTTAAAATGGTCAGACTGCCCAAGGCGATCTACAGATTTAATGCAATCCCTATCAAATTACCCAGGACATATTTCACAGAACTAGAACAAATCATAATAAAATTTATATGGAACCATCAAAGACCTAGAATTCCCAAAGCATTACTGAAGAGAAAGAAAGAAGCTGGAGGAATAACTCTCCCAGACTTCAGACAATACTATAGAGCTACAGTCATCAAGACAGAATGGTATTGGTAGAAAAACAGACATACAGACCAATGGAACAGAATAGAGAGCCCAGAAATGAACCCACAAACTTTTGGTCAACTCATCTTCGACAAAGGAGGCAAGAATATACAATGGAATAAAGACAGTCTCTTCAGCAAATGGTGTTGGGAAAACTGGACAGCAACATGTAAAGCAATGTGGAGGACTTTTTATTAGACATGGAGATAATAAAATTATACAGCCTAGTATAACTGTAGTAGATTCCAGTATTGTAAACATTTTGAACCATTTTTGATGAATTGCCTATATAATTAATTAAACTTTGTTCAGGTGAGCATGCTTCAACATACTGAAGTTACATATTTTGTTGTATATAAGTTGAAGACTGAACTTTTATGTAAGAATGAACATTGAAGAGTAAAATTATTTCAACTTAACTCTTCCTATTTGAATTCCACTGAGAACATCAAAAAGAAAATAAAATAGAAAAGAAAACTCATTCTTCAATGACATAAACATGGACAAATCCTAAATTGTCTAAATCATAAGTTTAAGAAAATAAATACAAAATACTGTGAGATTTGGCTGAAAAGGATGGTCACAAAATGATCTTCAAGAACTCAAGAAAGAAGAGGAAGAGGGAACTAAAATATGCTCCTTCAGAACTTAGGCAGTCAACAGATTTCCCTGAAAATAAGTGTCAGTATCCTTAAGAGTTTAGCTAATGATCCTTGATTAGAGTGCCCATATCTATGACTACACCAATCTCCTTAATCCAG
Organism: Vicugna pacos; assembly: GCF_048564905.1. Lineage (NCBI taxonomy): Eukaryota > Metazoa > Chordata > Mammalia > Artiodactyla > Camelidae > Vicugna > Vicugna pacos. The sequence continues at coordinate 18,839,060 of NC_133002.1, read as the reverse complement.
CAAATTGAGAGGAGTAATTCCCCTAAGCAAAATATTTAAGGAGGTGCTAAGAGGTAGAAAGCATGATCATAGACCTTCATTGAAACTGCTGACTGCTCCCCTCATTCCCTTCATGCTTTCCAGAGTATTTTTCAGAAAATAGATGACATATAAAACTTCCTTCTTTCAAAGATAACTAATAACCAAGGAGTAATCTCCATATGATTATCTACATATTTCAGTTAAAAGTAAGGAAAAGCAGGTATGCAAAATATAGATACCGACTATAAATTAGAAATGGAAATTTCCCAGAAAACAGGAAATTTTAGGACAAATAAATATCCATAGACTCAAGGAATTTCCTGGAGATATAATTTTGAAACAAGAACAATTTAAAAGAATTCAAAGAAGAGACAAAAGTTGAAAAAAGATAGTAGGACAACAGAAGGAGATGGAAAGTGAGCGAGCATAGCTCAAGGAAAAAAAAATAGAAAGGGATAATTAAACCATTAGAGCAAAGGAAATCACATTAAAAGCTATACTACAATTGTAAATACAATTGAGAACACAATTATAGTAATGAAATTTGGATATGTGAGAGTTGTCAAAGTTAGTTTAGGAAAGAAAAAGATGTTTGTGATTAAAAAGGAAAAAACATTGCTATGAAAGACAAGTGGTAGAGATCCAACATATTCACAGTTGATTTTCCTAAAGGGAGTGCTGAATAAATGAAATAGACAAACCGTTGTAAGGTATTCTAGAATGAAATTATCCTGACTTAGAGATTTCAATCTACAGATCTATGGCTGCATCAGTATATATATGTTTTAAAAAAGGAAATACAAAACCTCAGTGGCATACAAGTGTTCAATTGCTCATGTAACTGAGTGGTCAGCTAGGCAGTTCTGCTGATATTGGTTAGGTTCACTCATATTTCTGGATTTTGCCTGCTGTTGGTTGATATAGGGTGTTCTTGACTGTGGCAAGTGAAGGACTTGGTTTTGCTCTGTGTCTCTCATCCTACGTGAGGGTTAGATGGCCATGTGCTTTTGGCTATGGCAGAGATGCAAGAGAGAGAAGTTTCCAGAATGCACATTTCAAACCTCTGACTGCATCATGTCAGCTAATATCCCACTGGCCTAGGCAAGTCACATTTGAGACCAAGATCAAGGGTGGGACAGATCAACCTTCCCACATGTAATAACTTCATAGCTACATGGTGAAGGGTTTGCTTACAAGGAGGGGTGAAAAAACAGTGTCATCACTGCATTCTACTATGTACTGTTTTTAAGGAAAATTGATGTATTTCAATGTCAGGACATATCTGAGTGAAGTTATGGAATGTCAGTGATAAAGAAGAAATAATTAAGGCATCCAGAGATGATAATCAAGCCACTTACAATTGGTTCAGTATATCAGAGAATATGAAGTTCTGAGGTAGTAATTTCCAATAGAAATATAATGCAAGTCATGTAAGTTTTAATTTTCTAACAGCCACATTAAAAAAATAAAAAGTATCAGGTGACATTTATTTTAACAATGTACTTTATGTAAGCCGGTATATCTAAAATATCATTTCAATGTGAAATCAATACAAAGATTAATAATGAAATATTTTATACACTAAGTCTGAAATCTGCTGTGTATTTTACACTTATATCACATCTCAATTGATTTAGTCACATTTCACATGCTCAGTAACCACATACGGTTAGTGGCTACTCTATTGGAAGGCAGAAGACATTCTCAAATATGCAAGAGCTTACAAAATTTAGTGCCCATGGGCTTTAAAAAAAAACAAACCAAAACAGACAGAAAATATACTCTACTTGATGATGAAGTTTATCATGGCTTTTCCATTCCTTGCTTTCCATTCCTTCCTTCCAAGGAATGGAAAAACCATGATGAAAGGACTGATGGCATGCACTGAATCCTTTTCATTTTTTGATAGAATTAGAACAGATCAACCACGGAGATAGTGGTTGCTTGAAATGGCTATACAAATTATACAATCATTTTTATATTATCAAAGTTCATTACTAATGAAACTCAGGAATTGAGGGTAGGTACTTTGGGAGAAATGTGGGCTAGTTTTTTATTTCCTAACAGGAAGTTAATAGACACTATGCCTAATAAAAGGCATATGTACCAGGCACTGTTCAAAGTACTTGGTAGGAATGATCTCATGCAATCACCATAATAATGTTAGGAGACAGGTATTACTATTTTTCTAATTTTGAAGATAAGGAAACTGAAACACATATAGGTTGAGTAACTTGCCACCTTGGTAAGTGGTGGAACTAGGTTTCGGACCCAGAAAATCTGATTTTGAGTGTTCATGCTTTTAACCAATTTGCTGTGTTACCTAATGTAGAAGAGTATAGTAAAAATATATATATATATATCAAAAATGGCTCTTAATAATTTTTAATATTTAAAAAACTTCAGGGAACTCTTTTAACAACTAATACCTCGTTATGATGAAACATTTATCTAAAGTGCAGTAATTCTTTAATTTTTTTCTTTACTCTTCTTCCTGCTAAAAATCAATGAATTAAAATTAAGCTGCCCATAAGTATAAGACCTATTGACCTATCTTTCAAGTGCGAGGGTTTTTCCATCCTTGAAAATGATTATAGTGCACAAAAAAAACGTTACTCATAAGTTCCATTAGCTATAAAAGTAATATTGAGTTTATTAAAGTCACAGACTCAAAAAGCCAGTTATTCTTTTAGATTTTCATTTGAGTTTTAAGTGTCACTGTATTCATATATATAGCTAATTACAAAAATCAACTTTAAGAGAGCTTTTATAACTTAAATTTGCATAAATATTTTCAGTTATATAGCTTACTTTAATTACTCATATAACTAACTGGAACAGAATAGTCCCAGTAAACCTGAAAGTTTGGTGAGTCTTGAATTTTCTTAGCTAAACCCTACAAATATTTTTCAAGAACTTATTATTGAACAGGTTCTGTTCTTGGCAGTTAGATGGTAGCAGTAGGTGAAACATAAGGAAATCCCTGCCTTCATGGAATTTTCATTCTAAATGTTCCCATTTTGTATATAAGCTTAGAAAGATTTCATTTTAAATTCATAAATTTAAATCAATTGTTTAATTGCATATTTTAATTTAAAATGACAAGTTGACACATTTCTCCAATAGAGCAAACCCTCAAACGTATTAACATTTAAAATACCAAAATATAAACAATTTTTAACAACAATTTTAATACTATAGGTTTGATTCTCTTAAAAACTTCTGCACTGAATTATAAATCTCAGGATTTTAAATATGCTCAATTACTAAAAAAGAATTTTGTTATCCTAAATGATTTTGGGAGATAATATCACAGATTGTGGTGGTTAGTTTCATGTGTCGACTTGGCTAGGCTATGGTGCCAATTGTTTGGTTAAACACCAATCTAGATACTGTTGTAAAGGTATTTTTTTAGATGTGATTAACATTTAAATCAGTAGTATTTGAGTATATCATATTACACTCCATAATGTGAGCAGGCCTCATCAAATCAGCTGAAGGCCTGAAGAGCAAAGACTGATGTTCTCTGAAGAATAAGAAATTCTGCCTCAAGACTGCAACATAGGAATCCTGCCTGTATTTCCAGCTTGCTAGCCTGCTCTGAAGATTCTGGACTCAAGACTATAATATTAACTCTTACTTGAATCTCTAGCTTGCCAGCCTATCCCACAGGTTTAGGTCTTTTCAGCCTCCGCAGTCCTATAAGCTAATTCCTTAAAATAAATCATATATGTACTTGAAAGGATGAATATGTTGCATGAATGCACAATTTAGATGTAATTTTTATTTGCTAGTCAATGAAAATTAGAAAAATAAAAATAGCTAGTCACCATCTTAAGCACTTTACCTAATTTGATCATCAGTCAAATTACTCCTCCTATAAATTTTAATAAGATTCAGGTTCTTCCATCATCAACATACTGCTCTCTACTTAGCCCAGGACATGATAGATCAATGCAATTATTAGCCACAGACATATGTCAAGATGCCATGAGTATTTTCACATGAACTAAATTGAATGGGATAGAAATCAATAACTGTGTCAAGAAAACCAGACTCAGACCTGAAATACAGCACATTTCAGTGGAAAGTGACAGGTAAGGAGTGACAGAAAAAGAACAACATATTGTGAACAAAGTGCATTCAACCACTAGGAATTGGATCCAGCAGCCAATATATTCAATAGTGAATATAATATGCTTGTACATTCCCCATTGTTACTTATCTTCATGTTCGCTTTAGAATATATGCACAACATTTGCCTCATAGATCACTGTATGTAAGAAGAGGCATCAAATCTGAAATTATAGAGTGGAAAAATATTTTTTGCTTTCATTTTTGCTATTATCCTGCCACTTTGGAACCCACTAAAGAATTATTGCATTATCTCAGTGAAAATAACATAGTAATTTATTATGGAAATGTAACTATTAAATGTAACTGATGTGCTATGAGTGTTAACCTAATTACTCAGCTAAACTTGTTGACTAAAAGGCCAACAGATTTTCTGGTGGTATATCTCAATCAATGCATCAATTGACCTTGTTCACGGTATGCTTTTTTCTTAGAAGTCACTTGTATTTGATCTTCTGATGGTGACTATATTTTTCATCCAAGATACTTGTGCATTGCTTACTGAGGCTTTGCAAGCATCTTAGCTGTTCATCCTCTTCTACTGTTAAGAGTACCACCTAACTGGACTTCCTTGGCCATCTAAAGGCACCAAGTATATCCATCTCTATCTTTAATCCCTGTCATCAAAATTAAGTTTGGTTTAGAGGGCAAGGTAGTCTCTATATTTGAACTCCTATAATAAGAGCTGGTAATCAGAATAATTAACACTTGATTAGGGACTATAGTTGTTTATGGTTGGAAAATATATCTGAGTACTTTACTATAGTCTTAAAGTTGAGAAGAACAATCCTGGACTTAAATTTTTTTTCCCTTAGATACTGTGGTAGGATATCTTTGACATACTAAACAATGCATTTCTAACTCCTAGCTTTGGTACTACCATAGGTATAAAAGCACCAGTATGTAATGATATATGTAATGATGTAACACCAAAACAACCAACATCAAGAACTAGAAAGAAAGGGAAATGATTGAAGAGAAATGTGGTTCATTCATATAATGGAATATTATGCAAATATTAAAATACCAAGTTAAATTTATACCAACCAACTTGGAAGACTTTCCACAATGCAGTATTAAGTGAGAAAATGAGATGCAGTGAAGTTTGGATGATTTATTTGCATAAGCCAAAGATTGAAATCCCATATGTATGAATATGCATGTATAGGTTTGTGTATAATTTTATGAAAATGGAGAAGAATATAGAAGAGTATATACCAGGCGATCAGCCTTGATTATCTAGGGTTAGGGTGGGATAATAAAGAAAGTTGGAGGAAAGTAGGAGGAGAAAAAGGGGAAAGGATAAAATGAAAACATTATTTACAGGCAGAACTTTGAATACATGGATAAGTATAAGGTGCACAACTCAGCAGTAAAAGAATAAGGAAAGAAGACATCAACTATGTGGAACAAATATAGTGTGAGACACACAGAAGAGGATTTAGAATATTTAGAACTATTCCCTTAAACTCAGTGATTAATAATTATTACCTGTTCTCTAAGCAGAATGAATTGGGGACCGATGTCAAGACTTCTTATGAATGATTTATGCTTAGTTTTGTATATTATAAATTATATAAATTTCTCATTAGAAAAAATCATATGAGAAGAAAAAAATGACTTAGATTCATCCAAATTTGACTAGTTATTTTTCAGATATACTGATACTGTGATAGGAGTGTTAATGTTATTTTTTCATTTTGATGATATTGGATAGCACTAATGATTTTTTCACTTTTAAATATTTATTTTAAACTTTATATACATCAAAATTCACATATTTTATGTACAGTTTTAAGTATATAGATAAATGCATAGTTGTATAATCACCTCCATAATAAACATAAAGAACAGTTCTATCACTTCCCAAAAAAGTCCTCATAATGTTGCTTTGTCACACTTTTCCCTCCTATCTCCTGCTCATTGCCACTGATTCATTCTCACAGTTTTGCCTTTTAAAAGAACACTGTGTAAATGGAATCAAACAGTAGATAGTCTTTTGAGTCTGATTTTTTTCACTTGGTGAAGTGAATTTGAGATTCATCCAAATTGTGACATGTATTAATAATTTGCTGCATTAATGACTGTGATAAAATATAAAGGAATTATTAGTTCAACAAATTGACTTTCCAAGGAAATTCTTTTTTTATATTGAAGTATAATTGATTTACAATGTTATATTAGTTTCAGGTGTACAATATAGTGATTTGACACTTTTATAGATTATGCTTCATTGAAAATTGTTATAAAATATTGGCTCTATTCCCTATGCTATACATTGCATCCTTGTATCTTATTTATTTTATACCTAGTAGTTTGTACCTCTTAATCTCCTTTCCCTGTTTTGTCTATCCCTCGACCACTCTCACCACTGGTAACCACTAGTTTGTCCTCTGTATCTATGAGTCTGTTTCTGTTTTGTAATATTTACTGATTCATTTTAATTTTTCAGATTTCACATATAAGTGAAAATATATAGTATTTGTTTTCTCTATCTGACTCATTTCACTAAGCATAGTACCCTCTAGGTATATTCATGTTACAAATGGCAAAAATTCATTCTTTTAATGGCCAAGTAATATTCCATTGCACATATATACCATAGCTTCTTTATTCATACATCTGTTGATGGACATTTTGGTTGTTTCCATATCTTGACTGTTGTGAATAATGCAGCTATAAACATTGGGGTATACCTATCTTTTTGAATTAATGTTTTCATTTTCCTAAGGTACATACTAAGGAGTGGAATTGCTGGATTATATGGTAGTTCCATTTTTAATTTTTGGAGACCCTCCGACTGTTTTCCATAATAGTTGCACCAATTTACAATTCCCACTAACAGTTTACTTGAATTCCCTTTTCTCCATATTCTCACCAATATCGTTTGCTTTCTTTTTGACAATAGCCATTCTGACAAGTGTGAAGTGATAGCTCGTTGTGGATTTGATTAACATTTCCATGATGATTAGTGATGTTGAGCATCTTTTCATAAGCCTGTTGGCAATCTGTATGTCTTCTTTGGAAAAATGTCTATTCGGATCTTCTGCCCATTTTTATATTAGATTGTTCTCTTTTTTTGGATATTGAGTTGTATGAGCTTTTTTTTTTTAATATGTTGGATATTAACCCTTCATTAGACATAACATTTGAAAATGCCTATTCCTGTTCAGTAGGTTGTGTTTTTATTTTGTTAATAGTTTCCTTCACTGCACAAAAGTTTTTTAAGTTTGATATAGTCCTGCTTGTATATTTTTGCTTTTGTTTCCTTTTCCAGAGAAGATAGAACCTAAAAATACCACTAAGATTTATGTCAAAGAGTGTCTTCTAGAAGCTTATAGTTTTCTTCTGAGAGCTTTATGGTTTCAGATATTGCATTTAGGTCTTTAATGCATTTTGAGTTTATTTTTGTATGTAGTGTAAGAAAATGTTCTAATTTCATTCCTTTCCATGTACCTATCCAGTTTTTCTGGCACCACTTATTTAAAAGACTGTCTTTTTCACATTGTATATTTTTGCCTCCTTTGTTGTAGGTTAATTGGCCATATGTGTGTGGATTTGTTTTTGGACTCTATTCTGTTCTATTAATCTGTGTGTCTGTTTTTGTGCCAAGACTGTACTGTTTTGATTACTGTAGCTTTGTAGTATACTCTGAAGTTAGGGAGCATGACTCCTCAAGCTCGTTTCTTCTTTCTCAAGATTGTTTTGGCTTGGGGATTTTTTTGTGTTTTCAGACAAATTTTAAAAATATTTGTTCTAATTCTGAGAAAATTGCCCTTGGTATTTTTCTAGGGATTGCATTGAATTTGTAGATTGCCTTATTGATAGTATGGTCATTTTAACAATATTAATTTTTTCAATCTATGAACACAAGATACCTTCCAATTTATTTGTATTGTCTTCAGTTTCCTTCATCAGTACTTTATAGTTTTCACAATAAAGGGCTTTCACCTCCTTGGATTACTTTATTTCTAGAATTTTATTTTATTTTTTGATGTAATTGTAAATAGGATTGTTTTCTTGCCTTCTCTTTATGACAGTTCATTATTAGGGTATAGAAAGGCAACAGATTTCTGTATGTTAATCTTGTACCCTGCTACTGAATCCATTTATTAATTCTAATAGTTTTTTGGTGGAGATTTTAGGGTGTTATATATATAGTATCATATCATCTAGAAATAGTGATAATCTTACTTCTTCCTTTCCAATTTGGAAGCCTTTTATTTCTAATTCTTTTCTGATTGTTGTGGCTAGGACTTTTAATACTATGTTAAATAGAAATGATGAAGAGTGAATATCTTTGTCTTGTTCCTGATTTTATTTTTTTTTATTTTATTTTTTTTTTAAGACCATCTACTCAAAGTTTATTGGACTGAACAAAGGCTGAAAACACAGATCCAAGCCATCGGGAATCCGTGAAGCTCAGTGTCTATAAGCCACGTTCAGAAAGTGTCCAGAAAAACTTAATAATGCGGAGGGAGTCACCCATTAATCAGTCAGATCCAGGCCTGCTGCTGTTGCTGTGGGGGGGCAGGTGTGCTCACAGGAGCATGGCTTCCGTTCGTCCCGTGGTTCTGGGTGGCGGCTGCCTTGTTGCCTATTCTTTTTTGCTGTTAATGGAGGGACTGAGGATGAAACCCAGGACCTTGGGCACGCTAAGCACGACTCTACCACTGAGCTGTACCCTCCCATCTGCCCTGTTGCTTGTCTGTCCTAAACCCCTGAACCTAACCCAGAGGAGAAGGTCCCTGGGTATGTAATATGCCTGAGGGGGTGACACTGGACATCTCCTGGCCTTCCATTAAATAGAAAGAAAATCTTTTTCTATAAACTTACTGCTTAAAAAAAAGTTTTAAATGACATCTACCTAAAAACCGCAGATTAGTTTGGCATAGTATAAATGTTGTCAAATACAGAATTCCAAGAAACCAATCTGGAACTGATCTGATCATCTGGTGAAGTTCTAACTCATCCAAGAAGCCTAGGAAAAGGCAGAGTCGAGACATCTATTTTAAGCGAACACCATTATTACTGCATCTGCCAAAGCAAAGGTAGAGATTCAGCTGAGCTGGTAAGAACATCAGTGAAAAGGCCTCTTAGTAATAAGAGGGCTGGACTGCAGCCTGCTCTAAATAGAGAGTAAGGCCAAGAGGCAGTGGGCAGCGGGTCCTGGTTCTTTGCTGCCCAGTCCTCAGTACAGGTCTCTCACCCCCAAAACTGAGCCGGGCGGGGGGTGGGCCCCCAGGGGAAGGAGAGCAGTGGACCACCCCGACCAGCCAGCACGCACAGGCCGCTCCCTCATTTGTGCATCACACCCCAAAGTCTTTCACGGTTTGGCTTTAGTGAAGAAAAGCAGGAGGGCTGGAATGAAATTACCAACTGTAAAATGATGGCATTGCTGAAATTGTTGATATCTCAGGTGCAGAGGGTGTGCAGACAGGAAGGTTGGGTCATAAGGGAAATAAAAGTCTAGGAAGACCCTTCAGCTTCACAAAGCGACCCACCCAAACAGGGAGGGACAGGCCCTCCCAGCCGAGGGAGCATCCTGGCTGAGGGCCTAGGCCCGGCAGATTCACGTGGGCAAGAGGCACCCCAGAGAGCCTGTCAGCTCCTCTCAGGGCACTCCACTTTATCGCTCAAGTTTTAAGATGCCAAAAGGAAAAGCCTTTAGGAGGAGGCTAAGGATAACTTCATTATTCCTCGGTTCTCTGTTCCTCCTCCAGCTCCTCTTTGGTCATCATCTTCTTGTACTGGTTTCCCCGCAGCTTCCCGGGGCTGTATTTGAAGGAGAAGGCCTCTGCCCCGTCTTCTTCCTCAGGCTCTGCCTGGGGTGGACCTTCCTCGCTGTCCAGCCCCTGCTCCTCTTCCTGTTTGGCCTCGGCGGCCTGCTCCTCTGCCTCCGCCGGCAACACTGCGGGCTCCTCCGGCCCCTCGGGCGCGGCCGCGGACGCCGCGGACTCCGCGGCGCAGGGACCAGGTGGCGCGGGCGCCCCGCTGGCCTCGGCCGGGGGCGCGGGCTCCGGGGGCGCGCGGGCAGGCTCCAGGCTCGCGGTAGCCCCGCGCCGCACCAGCAGCCAGGCGAGCAGTAGCGCCAACGCGGTGGCCAGCACGGGCAGCGCGGCCAGCAGCTCGGCCGGCGCCTCCATCGCGCCGCGGCTGCCGGAGTGCCTGCCCGCAGGGACCCCGAGGGAGCCCGCCGCCTTGTTCCTGATTTTAGAGGAAAAACCTTCAGCTTTCAACATTGGCTATGATATTAGCTCTGGGCCTGCCATAAATGGCCTTTATTATGTTGAGACATAGTCCCTCTATACCCGCTTTGATGAGAGGTTTTTTATCATGAATGGATATTGGATTTTGTCAAATGCTTTTTCTGTGTCCACTGAAGTGATCATATGATTTTTATCCTTCATTTGTTAATGTGGTATATTTCATTGATTGGTTTGAGGCTACTGAACCATGCTTTCATCCCTGTAATAGATCCCACTTGATCATAGTGTATGATCATTTTTATGTATTTTATTGAATTTGGTTTGCTAATATTTTGTTGAGGATTTTTGCATCATTCATCAGAGATATTGGCCTGTAATTTTTTTTTTGGTAATGTCTTAGTCAGGTTTTGGTATTAGGGTAAGGGTGGCTACATAGAATGAGATTGACAGCATTCCCTCTTCTACAATGTTTTAGAATAGTTTGAGAAGAATAATTATTAACTCTCTTTAAATGTTTGGTAGAATTCCCCTTGATGCTGCCAGACCTGGATTTGTTGTTGTTGTTATTGTTGTTGTTGTTATTATTACTGATTCAGTTTCAATAGTAGCATCAGTCTGATCCATTTCTTCTAGGTTGTCCAGTATGTTGTCATATAACTGTTTGTGGTATTCTCTTACGGTTGTTTTTATTTCTGTGAAGTCAGTTGTAATTTCTCCTTTTTCATTTCTTTATTTTGTTAATTTGAGTTCTCTTTCTTTCTTAATCAGCCTGGCTGAAGGATTGTAAATTTTGTTTATCTTTAAAAAAAAAAAGCTTAGTTTCCTTGATCTTTTCTGTTTTTTTGATCTATATTTTATTTCTGCTATGATCTTTATTTTTTCCTTCATTCTGCTTACTTTGGGCTTTGTTGTTCTTTTTCTAATCAGTTTAGATGGTAGGTTTTTTATTTGAGATTTTTCTTGTTTTCTTGAGGTAGGTTGATATCACTATAAACTTGCCTCTTAGAATTGCTTTTACTGCATTTCAGATTTTGGAAAGCTATGTTTTTATTTTATTTTGTCTCATTTTTAAAAAATTTTCTTTGATTTCTTCATTGACCCCTTTGATTTTTTAGTACCATGTTGTTTATTCTCCATGTGCTTGTGTTTTTTTTTTTTTTTCAATTTTCTTCCTGTAATTGATTTCTAATTTCATACTATTTTGGTCAGAAAAAATGATTCATAATTTGTATCTTCTAAGCTTTGATGAGACTCATTTTGTTGCCTAGTATGTGATCCATACTGGAGAGTATTCCATGTGCACTTGAAAAGAATGTGTATTCTGCTGTTTTGGGATGGAATGTCTTGCAGATATCTATTAATTCCACCTATGTGTCACTTAAGACAAATGTTTCCTGATTGATTTTTATGTCTAGATGATCTGTCCATTCGTGTAAGTCAGGTGCAAAAGTCCTTAACTCTTATTATATTATCTTCAAGTTCTCCTTTTGTGCCTGTTAATATATTGTAGTGAATGTTATATCCTCTTCTTGTTTTGATCCCTTATCATAATAAAATGCCCTTCTTTGTCTTTTGTTACATACTTATTTAAAGTCTCCTTTGTTTGATACAGGTTTTGCTATTCCAGCTTTCTTTTCATTTGTGTTTGCATGAAAAATCTTTTTCCATCCTCTTACTTTCAGTCTGTGCATCTTTAATTCTGAAGTGAGTTTCTAAGCAGCATATAGACGGGTCTTGTTTTTTTTTATCCAGTCAACCACCCTATATCTTTGGATTTGAGCATTTAGTCCATTGACATTTAAAGTGATCATTGAGAGGGATGTACTTATTGCCACTTTAAACTTATTTTTTGGTTGTTCTTGTAGTTATTCTCTGTCCTTTCTTTCTCTGTTTTGCTTCTTCCCTGTGGCTTGATATGTTATTTAGTGATAGGTCTGTGTTCCTTTCTCTCTAGTTTTTGTGTATCTATTGATTTGTGCTTACCAAAGGGTTTATATATGTTGACCTATAGCTATGTCTACTTATTTTAGCCTGGTATTCATTTAAATTCAAACACATTTTAAAAGACATTTTAATTCTCCTCCCCCACATTTTGTGTTTTTGATGTCATATTTTACACCTTCATATTTATCCCTTCACTGTTTATTATAGTTATAGTTGATTTTACAATTTTTGTCTTTTAATCTTCACAATAGCTTATTTGAGTGGTTGATCCTCAACCTTTACTATATGTTTGCATTTACTAGTGGGATTTTTCCTTTCCCATAAATATTTACTTCTTCTTATAGCCTCTTCTTTTCCACTCAGAGAAGACCCTTTAACATTTATTTTAGGGTAGGGTTAGTATTAATGAAGTCTTTTAGTTTTTGCTTGTCTGAGAAGTTCTTTATCTCTCCTTCAATTCTAAATGATAATCTTGCTAGGCAGAGTATTCTCGGTTGTGGGTTTTTCTTTTTCAGCACTTTGAATATACCATGCCTCTCCCTTCTGGCCTGCAATGTTTCTGCAGAAAAATCAGCTGATAGCCTTATCAAGGTTCCCTTGTTTTTGACTCTCTGTTTTTCTCTTGCTGCCTGTCAAATTCTCTCTTTAACTTCTGTCGTTTTAATTTTGATATGTCTTGTGACTGTGTTTGGGTTCATCCTACTTTGGACTCTCTGTGCTTTCTGTACCTGGATATCTGTTTCCTTCTTCAGGCTTGGGAAATTTTCAGCTATAATTTCTTTAAATATATTTTCAACTCTTTTCTCTCTTTTCCTTCCAGGACCACTATAATGTAAATGTTAGTACACTTGATGTGTGCCAGGAGTCCCTTAAAGTGTTCTCATTTTTTAAAATTTGTTTTTCCCTTTTTTGTTCTGATTGGAAGACTGAACAATGGAAATCATGCATTCTTCTGTATCACCTAGTCTGCTATTGATTCCTTCTAGTGTGTTTTTAAATTTCAGTTATTGTATTCTTTATTTCTGACTAGTTCTTTTTTATATTTCCTAGTTCCTTGTTAAAATTTTCACTGTGTTCGTCTATTCTTTTCCCTAGTTCATTCAGCATTTTACTACTAATACCTTGCTCTCTTTATCTGGTAAATTATTTATTTCTGTTTCATTAAATTTTTTTTCTTATTCTTTTGTTTGAAGTAAATTCCTCTCTCTTCTAAGTTTCTTGTCTCTGTCTCTATGAAATTAGATAAAAGAGTTACCTTTGTTGGTCTTGAAGGGCTAGACTTGTGTGGCAGGTCCCTATGCAGCCTGTGTGCACAGTGGTTTTGGTGGGAGAGATAGACCTGAAGTGAGCACACGTCTTCCCCTGGGGTTGCTGGGAGCTATCACCTTGGTGAGAGGTGAGCAGGAGATGGAGGGGCTGGAGCCATCCCAGATTTAACCTGGGGCTTCTCCTCTACTCAGTGGCTAACATCATCCTGTTGGAGGAGGGGTTGGTTCCCAAGCTGCTAGAACATAAGCCCTGAAGTTTGGATCCAGACTGGCTCTGTTTTCCTCTAAATGTGTGCTCTCCCCTGTCTCAGCACATCACCCTCACCTCAGAGGGGAGCAGTGCTGGAGTAGGAGAGGCTGGTGCGGGCACTCACCATGGGTCAGGGCATGGCCTGTTGTGGTCCCAGCTCTAATCAGAATTTTAGACCACTCTCAAGGCACTGCCTCTGTAAGCACGAGCAATGGCTGCCCCTGCTCTGCTCAGATGCTTTTCTGGGTCTAAGCCACCTATGTTCCTCACAACTCTGCATGCCCCTCAGCTGCAGTAGCCCTCACCCTTTTTTGGAGCTGTGCCAGAGAGCAAGAGGGGCCAGAGCTGGCTCTCAGCTCAGGCTGGAGCACACACCAGGGCAATCGAGGGAAACCAGCCAGGGTCCTGGGCAGTTTCAGTCTGCTTGCTCCAACTTGTTTTGGGAGTATACAGGTGTGTTCATTCCCTTCATGAGCAGAGTCTATATTTCTTACAGCCCCACTGGTTTTCAAACCAACTAAGGAGATTTGTTCTCCTAGTATTGGATCCTGGGGCTAGGGTACCCAGTATGTGGCTCAAACTGCTTACTCCCCAGGGAGAATCTCCAAACCCATGTAATCCCCTCCTTTTCTGTGTTCCCTCCAAGGGGTGCAAGTCCCAACCTGATTACTTCTCTTCCCTTCCTACTAAACTCCATGTAGATGTTTCTTGAAGCCTTGGTTGTACAGGAGTCTTTCTCCCAGTCTCCAGCTTGTTTTTAGTGATAATTGTTCCACATGTATTTTTGATGTGTTCGTGGTGAGGGAGGTGATTTCCATATTCTCCTACTTCACCATCTTGATTTCTCAAGATTTCAGGTTTTAATCTAAGTGTGATGGTAAGTTCCTGTAAAATTTCAAGTAGAGATCTAATATTATCTGAACCAGCTGTTTAAAGAATAACCTAGCTGGTGTTTGGAGAACCAGTTGAAGGGGGAAAAGTGAAAACCAGATGATCAGTCAGGCAACTATTGCAGAAGTCCAGGGGGGAAATCTTGGTAGCTTAAATATGGTGATAGTGATGGAAAAGATTAAAAGTGATACAGTCTTAGATATGTTTTGAAGGTAGAGCCATATGGAATTGAGGATGGACTGGATATGGACTGGAAGAAAAAGAAGTCCAGAGTTTCTGCCCTAAGTAACTGATGAATGGTGGTGTTACATATTGACATAAGAAAGACTGAGAGAGGAGCATTTTGTAGAGTTTGAGTTAGTTCACTTCTGGACAATGAATTGGACCAAAAAAGTGTGCTCCTTCTCAGATTCCCTCAATTACCTCATTTCTCTCTTCTTATTGGCAACCTTGCTGCATCAGGTTGTTGCTCTTACATGTCTAGATGTAAATGAAATTACCCACCATGTGTGTGGGATCTGTCTTCCTAAATAGGGTGACTAGTTATCATGGTTTGTACATGATTGAGGGGCTTCTAAGTTAGCGGGACTATTAGTGCTAAAACCCAGTCAGTTCCAGGAGAACTGCAATGGTTGGTTACTCTATTCTTGAGTAACTACCAAGGGGCCAGATGATGTGACCCAGAAGTTTGGGAAAGTTAGCTCTTTATCAGATGTAGTTTGACTAACGGGAGATGACACAGATGGAATTGTAGGCTGGATTTTCTAGATATAAATGCTCACATGGTGTTTCATATGTCATAAAGTTATTGTGGGTTAACACAGGTGCATAAAAGGATGCAGAAATAAGATCAGATAGAGGGAGATTTCAAACTGTGAGAAATACTCAACAAAGCTTTGGCTAAGCCTGTGGTTGGAGCATGTAAAGGCCATTAACGTTATCCTAAAGTAGGCCAAAATGGCCTGGCTTTTATATCTCTGTAATCAGTTTTTGATTGTGAGCTGTTCCAGGAATTATGTGCTCTTGGGTGAGATGGCTCTCCAACGGAGCTGACTGCTGGAGTCTGACTCCTGACAGCACTCCCAGAAGCTGGGCAATGAATCCTTTCTGGAAGGCAGTTATGAATAAGCACATGTTCAAGCCCAACACAGAAGGGACTTAGCATATAAATTTCCCCATCTTTATCCCCTTCGTGGACAGCTCTGAGGTATGATTTCTTCCTGCAAACCTTGAGATGTCTGTGTGTTGAGTGAACATGCCTGTTGAGGAATCTAACGTGCATTTCATTTTCCTTTTCCTCCTTGCCCTTACTGACCTGATTTATCCTCCCAAATAATGCCAGGATTTTGATGTTTACCTGAGGCTTTGTTTCAGAGAGGACTTGGACTTAGACATTTGTATTAAATATGAGATGCCCGTTAGACATCTAACTGGAGATATCAAGTAGGTAGCCGTAAGGTCAGAGCTGCAATTACACATTTCTGAGTCATAGATGGCATTTAAAACTATGGGAGTGGGTGAAATGACAGAAAAAGAGTGTATAGATAGAGAAGAGAACATCGGGCTGAAAGTTAAATTGTCAATAAATAGAAGATATTCATAATCCAAGTATTATTTCCTTAAACATTAGCATTTGCAAACAAAGGATATATTCCCAGGCACCACTACATTATTGCAGTTTAAATACATTAATTTTGTCATTCATACACTACAGCAGAGATTTAATATTATCTGGAAAAATGGGATAGGCAGAAACATGAAGTGAGGAAAAGGGAACATTGTCTCTAAAGGATCCGTCTGTTGCAATGTTCTTGAGTCTGAGATCAAGGAACATAAAACTAAATTAGGAAAAATATTCCATCAGTACTTTAATTGCAATATTATGCATCCTATACCCAGGAGGCATTTTTTTTTTTACTACCTGTATACTGCTTCCTTTGGTGGATAATATTGTCTGAGGTCGCAGAAGACCTCAGAGAACAGAGTCAAATTCGTGGCCTTGAGTTCCAAAAATAGACTCATAGCACAGGAGAAAAACAATCTTGAAAGCTAAGGCTTTTATTTAATAGGAGCTATCTTTTTGGAATTCAAAGGCTAAACCCTGATGGAAGCTGTTTATAATTCTTATACCATACAATAAATATTTTAAAAATATAGGTAATGAGCCACGTGATGCAATCTGGGGAGGGGATTGGAATTGACTGATTTAAAAAGTTAAATGAGAAAAAAATACGATCATTATTGATTTTATTTCAAAGTAATTAAGTTCAAATTTTAGAAATCAAACAGAAGTTGGGGCTTGGGAAATACGTTTAGTTTAGTCACAAGAAAATGATGAAAATTATATTTTTCACAGTCAACACATAAAATTTCATGTTACTTTGTGCCTTCATTGTTTAATTTTCTATTTATAAAAGTCACACAAAGTCATTTTATACATAGCAGAATATTTTTGCTTTGGTAAGGCAAAAATATTTGAATTGGATGATATGTGTCACCTCTACTCCAAATTTCCATGTGCAGTTTGCTTTTGGCACCTGTGAGGTGGGGATGATTACCTCCCTCACATGTCTGTAGCTAAATATTTACAAGGGAACAGATGATCTTCCTAGGGGAAAATGAATTAGGACTCCAATTCTTTTCCTTTGAAACTGAGAGTCATTAAAATATATAGGCGAAGGGTGTGAGACCAGAGGGAATAAGATGCGACATGAGAGATAATTCAAAATAAATGAGAAGGGAATCCGGACTTCTGGTCTAGGCTTAACGCAAAGGGCTTGGAGGCAGCAGACAGGGGTGACTGAGTCTGGGTGCTCTGTGCAGCTCCTATTGGGTCCTCATTTCTCAGCCACTCTGGTTGTGATTATACTTTGTATTACTGATGGATTGAAGTTGATAATATTTCACTTAGATTTTTTAAATTATCCATAGTCATAGTGAAGATTGATCTTTGGTTTTCTTCCTTTCCCTCTTTCCTTCCTTCCTTTCTTTTCTTCTTTCTTCTGTATTTGTCAGGTTTCAGTATCAGGGTTATGCTACTAAATTCTACATTGCTTTGCATGCTTTGTAACACTTTAAGTAGTATAAAGATAATCTTTTCATTGGCAATGTAATACACCTTACCCTTTAAACCATCTAAGTCAGGAAATATTTGCTGGTGATCATTCTTTTTTCTCCATAACTATCAAACTTCCAGGTTTCTACATATTTGGGGGCCTTTTGGTTTATTTCATTAAAACTTGCTAGTATGTTAGCATTATGTTTCACATATCACTCCTCTTTTTTGTAGTTGACTTATCCTTTTTCTCAAGTTTTATGATTGTGTTTAATCTTTGCTTTTCTTGATTTCATGTTTTCATTATGTTTTTTAAAGAACAACTTTTTTCTGTTTCCTATTTTAATTCTCTTGTTACTTTATTAACCTCTTCCTTTTACATTCCTGAGGTCTACTTGATGTTCTTCCATTTTCTTAAGCTTTGTGTTCTCTTTAGTTTACACAATCATATTGCATTCCTTAGTGCTCTGTAGAGTGGTAGTTGTTTTATTTTTTTAAATTAGACGACCCATTTCAAAGTTTATTGTGGAGCAGAGACTGAATTTTCATACAGAAGTGCTTATTTGGTGTAGTCCCACCTGGGAAACATTGACAGTGTTCTTCAGTTCCATTCCCTAGTAACAACAGTTTATTCTTTTGACTGCTAGAAAATACTACATCTTGTGATTAATTCCAATTTGTTTTCCCTATATGTTGTCATTTGAGTTGCTCCAGTTTTTTTGGCTATTATTGATATTGTTGCTTTCACATGTCTCATGATATTCATTTGCAAAAATATATTTGTATATGCAATTAATTTAATGCAAAATTATTTTCCAAAGAAAATGTTCTCCCTCCAGGAATATATAAGATAACCAACTGATCCACAATATCTCTAAAACTTAGCATTGTCCTGCTTTTATTTTTATTTTTTTGGCCAATCGTATGAGTATAAGGTGTTTTTCATTGTAGTTTTACTTTGTATTTTCCTGATTACCAGTGAGATTGAAGATCTCTTTCTGTTGGTTATAAATGTTTCCTGTTCTTGAAATACTTTTCTCTCTCTCTCTTTTTTTTTTTTTGCTGATTTTTCTATGAGGGTATTTGTTCTCTTCTGATTTATATGATTTATATGACTTATTTGTATATTTTCAGTTCCTATCCTTTCTTGGTTATGTGTGTTGTAAATACATTTTTCTCCCAGTCTGTGGCTTGTGTTTTCTTTTCTTTCTTTTTTCCTTGTGTGTGTGTGCGGTGTGTGTGTGGCTTGTGTTTTCACTTTCCTAAAAGCATTGCTCCCTGACAGAAATTATTAATTTTAATAGAGTCAACTTTATCATCTCTTAAAAAGCAATGTTTTGTGTCTTAAGAGTTCTTTCTCTACCCCAAGGTCAGGAAGATATTCATCTATATTTCCTATTAAACATTATACAGTTTTTTTTATATTAAAGATATTTGATCCATTGTCTAAAGTTAATTTTTGAATCATGTGAAGAACAGATTCAATTTCAGTTTTTCCCTATGAATAACCATTTTTCCACCTGCTTTTATTGCATAGTCCTTTGTTTCCTTATTTATCTACTGTGTTATATTTGACTTATATCAAAGTTCTACATGTGTGTGGGCTTGGGGAAATAAAATTTTCTGGATTCCTCAGTTCTTCTGTTAAAAAGTCCTAATGTCCTGAGTCACAAAAATATAAACATAGAAAATATTTGTCTGCATTTCTCCTAGAAACATTTAACTCTTCACATACCATGAGAATGAGATCTGTAGCCATTTTTCTGTTAATTGTTTTGATCCAAAGGGGTAATAAAACATCTCGTATCTCTTCTAGAGAGAGTCAAATAGTTGCAGTCCTGACTAGGTCGGTAGGTTAAGTCTCAAGGATCCAGAAAGACTGGAGCACCATCTCCCTTGGTATTTACATGCCAAACGGATGAAGCCCAGAACTTGGCAACATCTCTGTGTTATAAAAGCCAGAGTTAACTGGGGTTTATTTAGCCCTTGGAAAGATGCATTTATATTCTAAAAGGTGAGGGTGAGAACCCAGGATACTTTCCATCAAATATCAAACAAGGCAAAGGGGTTTTCCTCCTTTTTTGAGAGGGAAGGGAGTGAGAGGGCAGAGGATGGTCGTCTACCTCCTGTAAATAAATGGAGAATATTCATCGTTCACCATCCCTTGTCTGTGGTCCAGGTAACCTGCAATCCTGGTAGAAAGATTCCATAAACTTTCACAATGTCTGTGGATCTAAGTGTGGGTATTGATGCTGCAGTGTTTCTCTGGTTGTTCATCTGGTTGTATCAATAAGGAACTCTATTTATCTGATCTAAGTGCCTCATGTTTCATCGCACATATAGAGCCTATATATGAAATATAATTATTAAATATTATATAGTATGTACTATAAATATATATTATATAAAATGTTAATAATTATCTGATATATTAATATAATATATATTTATATGTATATATATAGTTATTGTGCAAGTGAGATAACATATCAGATCCTTCACAGTTTTTAAAAAAGCAGTAGGTCCCTTTCTCAACTCTCTATTCTAGCCATTGGTAAATTTTTCTGTCCTTAATTACTTTAGCTTCATAATAATTCCAGGTAGCTAGTATGACAAATCTGTCTTCTTTAGAAGTATCTTGGCTAATCTTGGAATGTAATTTTCCATAAAATTTTATGACCAGCTTAACCTACATGAAAAACTGTTAAAATCTTGATGGAATCACACTAAGCCTATAGATTCAGGAAAATTGCCACCACTATGATATTGTCTTCTATACTGAACAGGTATATTTCTCCTCCTATTTTAAGTCTTCCTTAATACATCAGTATAATTTTATTATTTTCTTTGTAGAGATTTTCAATATCTTTGATTCGATATATGTTTAGGGAACTGACAATTTTTGATGCTTTGTAATTAAAAGTGATTCTAGTTGTTTATAGTTTATAAAAATGCATTTGACTTTTGAATATTGATTTCTAGCTACCTAATAAAACCCTTCTATTCATTTTAATGTTTTATCTGCAGATTCCTTTGGAATTTCTATGTAGATAAGCATTTCATCTGCAAATAATGGCAATTTACCTCCTTTTCAATCCTTGTGACTTTGATTTATTTTTCTTTTCTTATTGTGCTGGCTAGATCTGCATTATAATGTAGAATAAAATTGGTGATATTGGCAATCTTTGTATTGTGTTTGATTCAGTGTTTCTCCATTCTCTCATTTTGATATGTAATACTTTATTATGATTTAGTTTTAGGTATTTTTAAAACTTTTGTTAAGATTTTTCTTTTGACTAATGAATTAGACTTAAATTTTTTCTAATTATATTGAATATTTAAATTTATCTTATTATTATTGGCCTCTACCTTATTTCTGTTAGGGGTCAAAATATTATCTGTATATCATTAGTTCTTTCAAATTTGTATTTCAAATGTGTCTTTATAGACACATCTTAGTTGTAATCCCAGTGAGTCATGCTTTTGTGTAATCAATTCCCCTTGAATGATCATGGATAGTACCTGGGACTTACTTCAAACCAACACTATATGGCCCAAGTGATGGGCTGTTGCTCTCTGATTCATTTATCTTATAAGGCAAAGATGAAGACATTTTTTGAAGATGTAATTTGAGTCCCTAATTACTTGACTTTAAGTTAATCAAAATGGAGAGTATCTTGGGTGGGCCTGACCTAATAAGTTGAGCCCTTTAAAGGAAGATCTAGAGGTTAGAGACTTGAAGCTGCAGAGAATCTCTCTCCTTGCTGGCTTTGAAGATGAAAGCTGTCATGATTTGTACAGCTATTAGGAAATGAATTCTGCCAATTTTCAGGACTTTGGAAGTGACTTCTTCCCAACTTAAGCCACAAGATGAGAATGCAGCCAAGACAACACCTTGATTTGTTATGAAGCATTGAAAATTAATTCATTTTGTGACCTAGTACATGTTCCACTTTTGAAAATATCCCATATGTGCTTGAGAAGAATATACATTCTCTAATTGTTGGTTGAGAAATTCTTATGTATTCATGAGATCAAATTTATAGTTCTTCACAAGCTTCCTCATTCTCTCTCCAATTCAGCATAGCTTTCTGTGTCTCTAGAATTTTTCCAGTTTCCCCTGTGTTTCCTATTTTCTAGGATATTCATTTATAAAAGCCATCCATGGTTGAACTTGGTGGATAATGGAGTCTGAGTGACAGATACCTAGCATCGTGTACTAAATTGCCACCTTGTGAACACCAAAATAACCCCTTTTCCACTCAACTGTCAGAATAATCATTTTAAAAAATCTAGATTTTATCAGGTAATGTCTGTTTTAACACATCAGTGGGTTCCCATGGCTCTATTTTCCTCTTCATTCTCTGCACTTCTGAAAATTGCTGGAATTGTTCTTTGAAGTCCTCGATGGTGCCGTATTCCCTCCTGTAACAGGGCTTTTGCACATGTTGTTTCCTCTGTTGGAAATGTTTTCCCCTCCTCTCTTTGCCTAGTTAAATCTGATTGATCTTTGAAACTTCAGCTTGAGAATCCTCATGGAATCCGTCTGTTAACTCTTGGACTAGGTCAAATGCTCCTGGTCTCAGAGCACACAGTAGTCCTTTTTCATAGCACTTGCCAAAGTTGCAGTTTTACATTTGAGTATTTAGTAAATGTCTGTCTACTCCTCTATATTACAAGATCCATGAGGCCAAGGATGTTGTTTATCTCTGTACAGAATTTTAGTTCTGTTGCCTGGCACTGTGTCTGTCAGTCATATAGTACTTGCTCAGTTCATGTCAAAATGAGGCAGAATCGTGAAGTAGCAAATACCAGGATTTTGGATTTTTACTTCGAATCCAGCTTAGCCACTTATTGTGAGACCAAAGTACTTAACATCTCTGTGCCTCAGTTTCTGCATCTGTTAAATGGGGATAATAATGGTATCTACCTTAAAGGGTTATTTAGAAAATTAGATAAGTTATTACATGTAAAGCACATGAAATGGTACCTGGCTCATAATAGATGTTGTATTATAGTTCATTATTATTAAGTGAAAAGAAATATACTTTCAGATTTGCAGGCTTATAACCTTATAATCTAAAACATAAATAAGTATATAACTTTTTTATTTGTAATATAGAGTTGATTGACCAAATTATACAAAACTCTGTTGTTCCAGGAGGGTTCTATGTCACTATTATTTTGTCATCCTTTTACCCCTGGCGGATTTACCTGATTGATGATGATGCCAAAGTAGCTCACCTTGGACGCCTCCTTATAAGTTTATAAGTATGTTATCATCATCTGAGTCTCATAACAACCTGGTCAAGGGGGTCTTTTAGTCATCTCGTTTTTTTTTTCAGATGGAGAAAATAAGGTTCATAGAGTTTATTTTTTCTTGGAGCAATACAAAAATGAAATTAGTACTTTCAGTATTCATGTTAACTTGTTACAAGGGAAATGTTCTTCACTGTGCTGTGTGGAACACTGAAAAAGGGAGCTTATAAATAAAACTGCAGAAAATATACATGTCAACAAAAGACATTTGACTGGGCAGGTAATATGATAGTTATTAATTTCTCAAGTCCTTCGATTAATCTGTTCTTTTTATTTTGTCTGGTCATTTACAGGGGCTAAAAGCTGAGTGTACTTCTAAAATTGAATGCAACCCTTCAAGCTGATGTACCTCTGTCTGAAAAATATTTTGTCCATGACTTGTTGTAGTTACAGTCACCGAGTATCTTATTTCACTAAATTCAAAACTCTTGCAGGGGATGGTATGACTCAAGTGGTAGAGTGCATGCTTTGCATGCATGAAGTCCTGGGTTCAATCCCCAGTACCTCCTCTAAGAATAAATAAATAAGTGAACCTAATTACCTCCCCCAACCAAAAGAAAAACTCTTTATGAGATGTTTAAATAAGATAAGCTTGTGCTGGTACATTGTTTGTAAAAATACTTTTCTTATTTGATTAAGATTATTTAAACCTACTTTCTCATTTGCTTTTGTTATCTATTTCCATCTACTCTTTCTAGTATTCTGTTCTCACTTAAGGTTATTCCACGGTGAAGTAGCCAACTGTTTTTAACTGCTGTGTTTCCTTATAATTGCATAATTTATATACACAAAATATGTTTTTCTTGCAAAATGTGAAGCAGTCTGCTCCATTTGGTAATTAGTTGTGTTTCTTTCCTAATCAGCTAGCGATTTTTCACTATCGTCTGTGGTTTCTCCCTAGTGTATGCCAGGAATGAAGAAGGTTAAAACACTATTATCCTCATTAACTTGCTTAGGTCAGGCCCATGGGTGGGAAACTGTTTATTTTTTTCAAACTACCATCTGAGTATTTCATAATTATGATTTCCCAGAAATTCAAGTTAAGTACAAATGGGATAATGGCAGAAACCTGTTCATTACTCTAAATTATAGTAATTTTCTAATCCAATGACCTCTACCACACACTGGCCACCACCTAAAGCGTTTGTCACTGGTTTGCTTTTGGCTTGTTATCTTATTGTTATTATGAATAATTTATTGGTAGAGGACAAAGGGTCATTTACTTTCACAATAATACAAATAGAGTCATATTGAGCATTACAAGAAGCCAGAGAATAACTGCCCTTTTTTTATTGTTATTACTTTCTACCATTCACCCTTTTGGAAAGATTATTATACTTTTCAATTTCCATCTGCAATGATTGTAGAAGTTTTTTTCTCCCCACCCCCTCCCACCGTGGGATTGCATGATGGCTTATTGCAGTTAGAGGAAGGACTTCCAAAAAATATTTTTCCTCAGTGCTTTCCTATGTATTGGTTCCCCTCCTACCCTCGCTGACATTCCGTCTCCTCTTTTCCCATTATCAATAATGAATTGCAGGGAAATCATGGTGGATATTGCACACAATCAGTGGAACTTTGGAGTGGACCTTAATGTTGCAAAACACTTTTAAAGTCTGGTAATGAGATGCTATGGAGAAATGAGCAAAGATGGGTAATTTATCTTAATGATGACAGCAAAATAAAAGGTATGAGTCAACGATAAATAGAAAGTATAGAAAGACTGGCAATAAAAGAACAGAGTTTTGGTTTCATAAGCATTAAGAACAGGGGAAAAAAGAAATCCAAGTTCACATACATACTTCTCTACAAAAAGGACCCAGAAGTTAGGAAGCCACTGAAATAAAAGTTGAGACTACATATGAACTTGGACTAAAATAATTGCTTCACTAATTGCGTGGGATGTAGGTGGGGATAGGGAGCAACTAATTTTCACTTGGTCAACATTTATTAAACACTTCTTACATACAAAGCACTGACCTAAATTGTCATAGGGAAACAAATGAAATTAGAGACTTACTATACAATTCTGGGTGAAAAAGGGTTCAAGCATCAATCCCCAGCGTGTAAGAAATGCTAAAGCTTTTCCTATGGGTAATATCAGGAAGTTCAGAAATCCAGTCTATTCTTTTTCAACATTCCATCTATCTCTCTCTTCTCAGTCTGTTAGCCAGGGCTATCTTAGCACTTATGAATATATTTTTGTGAGACTGAAGGTGAGAAGAGTTCTGTTTTTATTGGCACTCTTTGTTATATTATGCTGATTACAATCTAAGGGCTTTGGCTGCTGATGAATCAAGCGAAACAGGAAAACCGAGTGACATCACCTGCTTTCTTAGAGATTCTCCAAAGGGAAATGCTCACTTTTCAGTATTACAATCAATGAAAAGGCTCTCCACCAAACTGCTGAGGGCTCTTTGGAGTAAAGTTATTTTCTTTCACCTGGTCATGTATAAAAGTCTGTCCCAGGGTGATGGGAGTAGGCTAAGCTCTGGTCTCAGCTGCCTCGTAGATATCGGGTAGTAGCAATATAGGATGCTCTATTCATTCTCAGAATGAGCATGCACAATCTGTTATGAAGAGAGGTGTGGAAGACTGCTAAAGGCATCAACAGTTCAGGGCACTGGGAATAGTTCAGTTATGCACCCGCATCTCTAGAGGACAGAGTTCATGTCATAGTCTTTGTAAATAGTACCCCCTGTGTAATCTTATATTGCAACCCTGGCAAAGCTGTTTGTGAAAGCTGGGACTGAGTTATGCAGTAGATTATAGGCTCAGTCTTTTTCACAGGATATTTCCATGGTTTCATGGATTCAGTAATATAGGCTTTTTTGGGGTTGGGGGATGGGTACTTATATGCAAAGCTAGTTTTTTTTTAATTGAAGTATATAGTTTTTTTACAATGTGTTAATTTTTGGTGTACAGCATAGTGATTCAGTCATACATATACATATATATTCCTTTTCATATTCTTTTTCATTATAGGCTATTATAAGATGTTAAATATAGTTTCCTGTGCTATATAGAAGAAATCTGTTTTTTTATCTGTTTTATATATAGTAGTATCTTCAAATCCTGAACTTCCAATTTATCCTCCCCCTCGCCCCCGGTAACCATAAGTTTGTTTTCTATGTCTGTGAGTCTGTTTCTGTTTTGTCAATAAGTTCATTTGTATCTTTTTTTTTCTTTTTTAGTTTCCACATATAAGTGATATCATGTGATATTTGCCTTTCTCTTTCTGGCTTACTTCACTTAGTATGACAGTCTCCAGTTCCATCCATCACATAACATAACATTTTTTCAATAGTTCTTTGTAGGATAGTGATTCCAGTTATTTTCAGCTGAAAAACTTAATGCCTTAATAGGCTAAATTTTGCATCTCTTGGCAATCATCTCCTTCAGTGTAGATGCCTCATGTACCCAGAACTGCTGACCTCCTTTTATTTCTGGAGACCAGCTTCCCACAAGTGGGAAGATAGCCTTTTCCTCAGCAATTCCAAATCTCCTGAAAGTCCCCTCATTTGCTGCTTCTTGGGCAGTGGGATCTACTTATCTCCCACTTACATAAGGAAGACAACACAAATGACTCTTCACAAAACAAACAAAATCTCCTTCAGGGTGGTTTATTGTCTTTGAAGTAGCTAGCAAATTTTCTCACTAAAAAAGGTTTTAAAATATGCATTTTTAGTACTGTTGGGGTGTCTCTCTGGTAGATCCCTTGCTATATAAATAGATACAAACATGACACGGGTGCATGTATGTGTCATAGAAGAAGTAGTATAAGATAGTGTAAGTTGTATGAGAGATACAAAGTGCTGTGACTGCACAGAGGACGGAGAGATGCTCTTTGCCTTAATGAAACCAAAATCTCACTCAGGAAAGATTTTGGAGCTAGGCTTAGTCGGAAATGATCATGTGGATGATATTTCCAGGCAGAAGAAACAGCATGGGTGAGGACATATAAAGAGAGATGCAAAGGCTTTATTTGGGAGATAACAAAGAATCCAGTATTTCTAGAGCATTTGCAAATGAATGAAAATAATTACTAGTTAAGTTTAGAAAAATGTATTGGGGAACACCTTAAAGACATTTCTTATTTTTGATTTAACAAATATTTGTTATGTGCTACTGTGTACCAAACACTGTTCTTGCCCTGGAAATACAGTGGAGACCAAGACAAAAATCCCATCCCTCATGTCATAACTTTCTTATAAGGTAAGACAAGATTGAAAAAAAACTTCGTAAATAAAGTGATTTCAGATAGTGAAGTAAAATGAGAGAGTGTGTTACAGGGACTGGGAGGTGAGGAAGTCAGGATCTACTTTAGAAAAAGAGGTAAGAACTATTCTCTTGGAGGAAATGACATTTGAACTGACAAGTTTTAACTGTGCGATTTGAACTGCTGAATGATGGCAAGGAGGCGGCCTTGCATAGAGTCAGGACAAGAAACTTTAAGGCAGAAATAACAGCTAGTTCCAAGGCCTGGGATTAGAAATGAGCTTGATGTCCTTCAAAAACCATAAAGGAGCCAATAGAGGTAGAGGGAACTGAGGAGGTATGGGAGTGCTATACCCTCAGGTAGGCAGCAGGATATGTTAAGTGGAGTTTGCTTCATTAAATGGTGGTGAATACCAATAAAGCCCAGAGAACAAGGCCTGGCACACGGGAATTGCTCAATAAATGTTAGTGATGATGATGGTGGATGTGATGGATGCTTGAGAGTTTAGATCAGGGTGTTGATGGATTTATATTTTAAAGATAACCATTCTGGATGCTGGGTATGTGGAGCGTGGATTTCAGAACAAGGGTAAGTGTGGGTGGCAAAAGTGGAAGCAACAAAACCCATTAGTGGCTATTACAGTGTCTCAGTTGAGAGCTGTGTTGTTTAAGAGTTTGGACATCATCCTGGCTTTAGTAGGGAGCCACCAAAACTTTCTTATAAGGGAAGTGACGTCATCAGACAGTATCTTTATGATTATTAAATGCAGTATTCTTTTTTGTTTTGGCTTTCAAAAACCTGAAGTATAGTCAGTTACAATGTATCAGTTTCTGGTGTACAGCATGTTTCAGTCATACATATACATACATATATTCCTTTTTATATTCTTTTTATTATAGGTGACTACAAGATATTGAACATAGTTCCCTGTGCTATACAGAAGAAATTTGTTTTTTATCTATTTTATATATAGTAGTTAATATTTGTAAGTCTCGAATTTCCAATTTATCCCTTCCCACCTCCTTTTCCCCAGTTACCATAAGTTTGTTTTCTATGTCTCTGAGTCTGTTTCTGTTTTGTAGATAAGTTCATTAGTGTCTTCTTTTTTCTTTTCTTTTCTTTTTTTTTAGATTCCACACATGAGTGATATCATATGTTATTTTTCTTTCTCTTTCTGGCTTACTTCACTTACAGTGATGATCTCCAGGTCCATCCATGTTACAAATGCAATATCCTTTAAATCACTTTTTAAATAATAATTTTCCAAAGAAAATTCTGAAGTGGCTCCAGGCCTTGCTACTTTGGTTGCCTTTATGAATTCTATATGTACTTTTCTTGGGTTGGACTTAAAGTGCAGTTCATTTAGGTGATGAATTTATTCACTCTTGTAGACCTACCCTATATGCTTGTAGATATTTCATCTAAATTGTACATCAATGTTTTGCTTCATTGGTTATAAACATAGGCTTTCAGGACAATGCTCTGCATAAAAGCAGAGTCATGATAGTCATATATTAAACTTTGTATCCTTGTGGAGAAATCTGGTATAAATAACACGAGGTAGCAATAGCCTGCTTATTCTTTGAGACACTTCCTTTAGAAATTTCAACCCACGTTATTATCTTACCATTATTTAATTTTACAAGCTCACATTTGATATACCCACATTAAGAAGCAGATGCTTTAATTGAGAGTAACCTCAGACAACCATCATTCCTTAAGCACGTTCACTTCAAAAATATGGTAGTGGAAGGTTTTTAAAGTAACTATCTTCATGGAAATCATTTAGGGAAGATTTTTATGTAGTCAATTCCTGACTAAATATAAATAATTTTATAACATCTTTCCAAGAGTAAATGAATCAGTGAATTACATTAGTGCATTTATGGGGGATTGGTTAAGAGATTTACGTATGAGATGGTTCTTTAGAGTGTGAAAACTCAGCAACAGTATTGTTACCATAGTAATCATCACTTCCTTCGTAATTGTCTGACCATTTACTATATTTAATACCAACAAGTAGTTAAGACAATATGATGATTTGAAAACTAAACAACATTTAAAAGGAACTTTCAAACCCTCCAGAACACAGACATTAATTTGTGTCATGTTTTTAGCTGATTTGATCTCCAGTTTAGAAAATTCTCCAGATTTTATACAATTGTAGGATTTAAGCACCCTTTATTATCAAGTTTCCACAATGGCCAATAATAAAAACCTATTTTCTGACAAGAAAAAAAAAATGCTGTCATTTTATTTTACAACCCAGAAGACAGTTGCTAGGGTCTGATCGAAAGCATGACATATCAACAAGTCACCATCTGGTGTGGTAGTGTAGCTTTGCTCTTCCGTGACCCAACTAGCTGAAAATTGGACTTAAGTCAATCGTTGCCTAGGCTGAGTTCCACAGAGGACCAAAAATATCATCTGCCTTAAAGTGCTAGCTGGTTAAAGAACGCTTGTCACAATGACCTTTAAGCCAGTGTCTTTAGAATGCTCTGAAAGGTGTCGAATATCTTTGCTTTCTAGCTGATGGTTGTTTCAGCTTTTGCTAGTCCCCTTGTAAGTAACTGGATTATTCACAGGTGAATTGTCACTAGAGGTGCAATATCAGAGGGCCAGCCAGAGACTGCCAGTGTCATAGAGAACCATCACCTTTATATTTTTTCGAGACAGAACAGTGAGCTTGCTGCCAGTTTTTTTCTTTAACTTTAGTTGATCTACTCCTTCAACAAATTAAACAAAAAAACTTTCTTCTGGTACGACTGAGTTATGGGCTTGCTTTTCTAACATGTGCTTACTTTTATAATAACACTTGAGCTGCTTATGACAAAGGGAAAAAGTAACTGCCAGGAAGGAAAACGTGGTGTACGTCCGAGTTCACCTTAAGATGATAAACTTTAATGGAGGAAGTATAGCCCGTAGTTTTTGGTGTTAGATTGGGTTCCCATTGTATATCTATCTGCTTAGACTGACAGTTCTGAAAATTAATGATTTTGCTTCAGTCATGATGGATAGATGTCACAGACATACTGGAGTGTGATAGAAAAATATCTTCTTTGGAGACTTGCCATACCTTTCCCCTCCCCACCTCCAAAAATTGCATGTGCCTCAGAGACAGATATTTCTATCAACATGTGGCTGGGATACTGAGGCTCATGAGACAGATTTTAAGACAAAATACTTTGCTCTATTCTTATCTCTTCTCTGCAGATAATGCAAGAGAAGACTGTTTCATGTGCAGAGAATCAGACAAACCTGCTATAAAATCAGAGAGCATAAATACATTTAGCTTAAAATTCCACTTATCCCTGTCAAGTGTTTTCTTCTACCATTTATCAATTTATTTCTTCTAAACTACCACAGATGCTCCACGTATTGAAACCATTTTTATATAGTACAGTGATGGATTACCAATGGATTCCATTTATAACAGTGACTCATTCAATAAGCATTTGTAAAATCAGGACTTTTAAAAATTTTATTTTAAATCATTGCTCTATTTTTTCTTAATATTTCTGGAAACAAAATTATACTTCCTTACTTTGAAAGAGAAGCTTAATGCTGTGGGATGCCTATATATTTTTTTGATTATTGCATTTTAATTATCATGAGAGTTTATTATTGTTAGTTTACTTCTCCATGTTTTCTTCCTACATTTCTACTCAATCTTCTCTGCATATTTTGAGAAAAAAATGAAGACATATGTTTTCTCATATAATTCCCATCACCTAAACCCTATGTGTCAGATTGAATTAGTATAAAGCAATAATCACTACTGCTAGGGCTAACAAAGAGCTAAATTAACATAGGAACTGGCCTGGTGGCTCCCTTTTCTGAGCTATTATTGCAATTATGGAGGGCAGTGTGGAGTTTGACACTTGCTTGTGCATATTAGTTCTCTCTCTCCACCCAGTTAAATTTGCTTGATTGAGATAATACAACTTATGTCGCGATGGATCATGGGGAACTAGAAACTAAGAGAGAACTAGAAAATGGCACTCATTGCCATTGACTGTCCTGTTTCTCTCCCGTAGCCTGCCTGCCACCCCAGCTCTAGTTTCTCCTCTTTTCTACATCTTCACTTTGCCTTACCTGCTAAAAAGAAATGTCGCTGTCAGCCCTCCAATGCAATTTCATTTTCTGGATGAGACATAGGCAGGAATTGGATGCTAGAGCTAAGTGTCTGGATTGATCTCTTGCCCTCATATCCCAAAGTGAAAGCTGATAAGGAAAGAGTGCATAGTATATTTTTTCATGATGTTTTGTCTTGTAAACACAACAGTATTCTTGTTTAATCAAGTTATCTTTTATGTGAAGTATTAAGGACAGGGTGGATGGATTATAATATGTAGAATCACTATAGAGAACTATGCATTACCAAGACAAAAAATCTTATAAAAGAGGTTACTTGCATTTGCCCATTGTGGATACCTGTGTGTTGAGTTTAAAAGTCAGGAATAATACATTTCTTCAGTTTATCAAAATATGAATACCTTGAGTCGTTATTTAACTCTAAACTTTAAGAAGATAAGAGGACTTTAAGTTGAGTAGTAGATATGGTTTTACTACACATATAAATGAACTGTAAAATGTATTTGATGGACTCTGATATTAATCTCTAGTTTGCCTTCATAAGGAAATTGTGATAACTTTTGACCAGTGTGGCCAAGGGAACAGCTTTTGGATAGTTCAGTCTGTTCTCATGTGCCATATCTTGTATCATTTTAGTTTCACATGGTCTAATCTTACTGAGACACTGACTTTGCAATTATTTAATGATTCTTAGTCATTTATGCATGTGCTCAAAGAACAGCCATTAAATACCAAATCTGCAGTCACTGATGTTTATAGAGGGTTTTGCTTCCCTTTAGTTTGCTCAACCCAATGCCATAGGTGTGCTTTCCTACGTTTCCATCGTGAGAACCTACATTCTCTACGGCAACTGTGCTCTATTTCTAAGGTAAAGGATAGCTGTTATTGTTGCCAAATTTAAAACCTTAGTCACTGTGAATATTCGTTTTCCTGCTTAGAGTTTTGATTTTCAGTGGATATTTTACTGTCTAGAAAAACAGACTCCAAAGCATTTCTGCAGCTAAACTATTAAAGACCTCTCCTTCTTTTCACCATGGTTTCCCATCAACCCCCTGCCACTGTGAACAGTAGTCACTCAGAATTTGCTCAGAGGAGTGACAGTTTGCTTGTTTCATGTTCACTGATACTTGTGGAAATATTAGATCTTGATTCCAGTTTTGTCCTTGACTCTACACATGTATCATGGAAGTGACCATTGGTGGTACATGCATTTCATGATAAAATGACTTCACATTCAGCTGGGCTAAGATGTACACAGAATATCTGAGAAAATTTAATACATCCTTCACTGCAGGTTCAAGCAATATATTCCAAATATATTCCAAACTACAGAGAGTCTACCAGGGGGCATGTATTTGGAAGTGGCTTCCCTTTTCTCTTACATTTGCTCCTGATCTTCTGTGGCTTCAGTTGAATTCCTTATTGAGGACATTTGGATCATGCCTCCTGTTTGTGTCCCTTCTGTGCCTGTCTTTCCCTTCCAGTTGTAATTCCTCCTCACCCTTCCGTTTTGTTGCACTCTTCTCTTCACAGCAAGGTCTACCCTCTGCTAATATTCAGTCTGTGGTAGGGTTTGCTACTGCTTTTCTCCATTTCATCTGTTTTTATTGCTGGACACTTGGACAGAGTCCCTCACAATGGTCTGATGCCACTCTGAGGTATCTCAAAATCATTTACTTTTTAAAGATTAACTTCTTACCAGAATACCTCCTGTATTTTATGGTATTAAAATATCTCTTTTCCTAGACTTCATTTATTAAATACTTATTGTTATATTCCAGACGTGGTGTTAAGTAGTTTACAAGTACAGCATCATGAAATTCTCACAGCAGCTTTGTGAAATAGGTAGCTGGAGGTCTTTCTGTCATGAGGAAATGGAGACAATGGCATTAAATAAATTGCCCAAAGTCACACAGCTAGTTAGTGACACACCTGGGCTTTTATCACAGCAATTTGATGTGACAGTCCAGTTTTGTTTTCCTTGATCTACAAGCCTTGACATTTACTTCTATTATTAATATAAGCTCCAGTATTATCCATATTATTTAGGCTTCTGTTAGGTTCCAGTGAGGGCAGGCGCATTAGGGACAGAGTGAGGGAAGGAATGTGCTCTGCCTCACGCAAGCATCTTGCTATCATTTACTATAAAATTCTTT
Organism: Vicugna pacos; assembly: GCF_048564905.1. NCBI lineage: Eukaryota > Metazoa > Chordata > Mammalia > Artiodactyla > Camelidae > Vicugna > Vicugna pacos. Next base: position 18,805,499 of record NC_133002.1, on the reverse strand, counting down.
AGGGGGTCAACATCCTTTTTTTAATTTTAATTTTTTATTTTATAATTTTTATTGAAGTACAGTCAGTTACAATGTGTCAATTTCAGCATAATGTACAGCATAATGTCCCAGACATGCATATATATACATAAATTTGTTTTCATATTCTTTTTCATTAAAGGTTATTACAAGATACTGAATATAGCTCCCTGTGAATGAGCCAGCATTCTTTAGTTAATGGGAGTATGCTTCATATTATATTAAAAAAACTATTAAAATATAGAATGATTTAGCAAGTGATTAAGCTAAATATTTTTAACTGGCAAATATTTGAAACAGATTGGAAAAAGTAGCTTTTAGATAAATTTTAACAATAGCAAAGGCAACTTATTTGTACTGGTTGACCCTAGACACTTAATTATACCAATTAACATTATAAACTTAAGTCAAAGGACAGTTTAATTTATGGTGGAATTACTAAATGTTCTTTACCACTCCTCAGACATACTCAGCACAATGTCATCTTGAAATAGTACAGTGTTCTCAGATTGTTGCATGAGTATTAGGTTTGATTTCCCAACTAGATTTTTCTCTCTGGGTAACAATTCTTGTTTTACATCATTCTTTTATTGCAGCACAAAATATACTACAGTAATAACAAATTGCAACTTTTCTCTCAAATAGTGTAGTTTAGTTTCCTAGGGCTGACATAACAAAGTGCCACAAACTGGGTGGCTTAAACAACAGAAATGTATTCTCTCAGAGTTCTGGAGGTTAGATTTCCAAAATCAAGGTGTTGGCCGGGCAGGCTTCCTCCAAAGCCTCTTGAGGAGTACCAATCCTTGCCTCTTACAGTTTCTGGCAGCCCTGGGTGTTCCTTGGCTTGTGGCAGTGTAACTCTGATCTTTGTCACTGTCTTTGTGTGACATTCTCCCCTGTGTGTGTGTCTGTGTCTCTTCCCCTATTCTTATTAAGACATAAATCACGTTGGGTTAGGACCCATGCTCATGACCACGTCTTAACTTGATTACATTTGCAAAGACTCTATTCCCCAAAGATTCTATTTCCAAATCAATTCACACTCACAGGTATCAGGGGTTAGACCTGCAGCATATCTTTTTGAGGGATACAAGTCAACCAGAAATGTAGTGTTTTGGAAAAGATAAAAATTTTGTTATTCACCTGTCACTTAAATTCTACTCTAGGCTGGGTGCAAAACCTACTCTAATTCCATTCCAATTTTCCTCTTATCCTAAACCAGGGGTTCGCAAACTACAGCTCATGGGTCAAATCTTGCCCACCACCTGTTTTTGTAGAGCCCATAAACTAAGAATGAGACCACATAACAAAGTTTACCATCTCTTCCATTTTAAAATGTACAGTACAGTAATAACTGTATGCATATTGTTGTACAACAGATATCTAGAACTTTCTTATCTTGAAAAATTAAACTTAAACCCATTAAACAAAAACTCCCCATTTTCCCCCTCCCTTCCAGCCGCTGGTCACCACATTCTACTTTCTGCGTTATTTATCTTTTGTGACAATCTTATTTCGTTTAGCAGTGTCCTCAAGATTCATCATATGTGTGGCAGGATTTCCTTCTCTTTTAATGCTGAATAATATTTCAGTGTGTTTATATATCATATTTTCTTTCTCCATTTATACATCGATGAACATTTAGATTGCTTCTACTTCTTGGTTATTGTGAATAATACTACAGTGAACATGGGTGTGCAGGTATCTCTTTGAGATTTTGTTTTTAATTCTTTTGGATACATAGTAAGAAGTGAGATTGCTGTATACATGGTAATTCCATTTTTAATTTTTTGAGGAAACCATCATAATGTATTCCATAGTGGCTGCACTGTTAAAATTCCTACCCATAGTGCGCAAGGGTTCCAATTTCTCCACATACCCTTCAGTATTTATTTCTATTTTTGTGATAGTGGCCATCCTCATGGTGTAAGGAGATATCTCATTGAGGTTTTGATTTGCACTCCCCTGATGATTAGTAATGTTGAGCATCTTTTCATATGCTTGTTGGCCATTTTTATATCTTTGGAGAAATGTGTATTCAAGTCCTCTGCCCATTTTTTAATTGAATTGGTTTTGTTGCTGTTGTTGTTGTTGTTGTTAAGTTGTAGGAGTTTTTATATATTCTGGTTATTAACCGTTTTTCTGATATGTGGCTTACAACTGTCTTCTTCCATTCTGTAGATTTGCTTTTTACTTTTTTAATAGTATTCTTTGCTTTGCAGAAGGTTTTGAGTTTGATGTACAACCACTTATCTAATTTTGCTTTCGCTGCCTCTGCTTTTGATGTCATATCTGACAAATCATTACCAAATTCAGTGTCCTGAGGCTTTCCCCCTGTTTTATTCTAGTCCTATAGTTTTTAGGTCCATAATTCACTGTAAGTTAGTTGTTGTATAGTATGTAAGGTAATGGTTCAGCTTTATTCTTTTGCATGTGAATATCCAGTTTTTCCAGCACAATTTGTTGAAGAGACTGTCCTTTCTCAATGTGTAATCTTGGCACCTTCGTTGAAGATCATTTGGCCATTATACAGGGGTAATCTGGGCTTTTCTGTTCTATTGGTCTACATATCTGTCTTTATGCTAGTATGGCACCACCTTGATCACTGCTTTGTAATATGTTTGAAATTGTGAAATCTGAGGCTTCCAACTTTGTTCTTCTTTTTAAAGATTCTTTTGGCTATTCAGAGTCCCTTGAGATTACATATGAATTTTCAGATTTTTTTCCCTTTATCTCTGTAAGATGCTATTGGTATTTTAATAGAGAATGCATTGAATCTGTAGATTGTTTTTGGTAGTGTGGACAGTTTAGCAATATAAATCTTCTAATCCATACACATGGAATGTTTTTTCATTTATTTGCATCTTTGATTTCTTTTAACAATATTTTGTAAGTTTTCAGTGTACAGATCTTTTGTCTCTTGGTTAAGTTTCTTCCTAACTGTTTATTCTTTTTGATGCTACTATAAATAGGATTGCTTTTTAAATTTCTTTTCAGATTGGTGATTGTTAGTGTATAGAAATGCAACTGAATTTAAAGAGTTGATTTTGTATCTAGCAACTTTGCTCAAGTCATTTATTTGTTTTAACAGTTTTTTTATGTGGAATAATTAGGATTTTGTACATATAAGACTCTGTCATATGTATACAGTGATATTTTACTTCTTTCTTTCCAATTTAGATGCCTTTTATTTCTTTTTCTTGTCTGAGTGCTCTTGTTAAAAGTTCAAGCACTATGTTGAATAGATGTGAGGGTCATCTTTCCCTTGTTTCTGATCTATAGGAAAACCTTTTAGTCTTTTACAGTTGAAGATGATGTTAGCTATGGGCTTTTCATATATGGCTTTTATCATATTAAGTTAGTATCCTTCTGTTCCTAGTTTGTAGAATTTTTGTTGAATTGTTTAGTTTTCAAAGGGTGTTGAATTGTGTCAAATTCTTCTTTGTGTCAGTTGAGATGAACATGTGGTTTTTGGTCTTTATTGTGTTAATGTGGTATATTATATTGATTTTCATACGTTGAACCAACCTTCTTGCATCCCAGTATAAATTCCACTTGGTCATAGTGCAATATTTTTTTCTATGCTGTTGAATTCAGTTTGCTAATATTTTGTTGAGGATATTTGCACCAATATTTATCGAGGATACTGGTCTCTAGTTTTCATTTCTTGTTGTATCTTTGTCTGGTTTTGGCATCAGGGTATTAACTATCCTCACAGAATGAGTTTAAAAGTTTTGTCTCATCTTGAATGCTTTGGAAGATTTTGAGGAGGATTGGTGTTGGTTCTTCTTTAAATGTTTGGTATAATAATTCAGTGAAATTATCTGGTTCTGGGCTTCTTTTTTGGCAGGTTTTTGATTACTGCTTCAATTTCCTTACTAGTTATCATTCTATTCAGAGTTTTTCTTTTTATTTTTCATGATTCAATTTTTGTGGGTTGTATGTTTCTACGAATTTATCCATTTCTTTTAGGTTAGTTAATTTGTTGGTGTATTCTTAACATAGTAGTCTCAATCCTTTTTAATTCTGTAATATCCATTGTAATGTCTCCTTCATTTCTAATTTTAGTTATATGAGTTTCCTCTTTTTTCTTTTTAGTCTAGCTAAGAATTTGCAACTTTGTTGATCATAAAAAAAACCTCTTGGTTTCGGTGATTTTTTTCTATTGTTTTCATGTTCTCCATTTTGTATCTCTGCTATGATCTTTTAAAATTCCTTCCTTCTGCTAACTTTTGGTTTAGACTTTTTCTAGTTCCTTGAAGTGTAAAATTAAGTTGTTTACCTGTGATCTTGTTTAATGTGTTTATCACTGTGTATTTTCCCCTTGGAACTGCTTTTGCTACATACCATACGTTTTGGTGTGTTGTGTTTTCATTTTCATTTTTCTCCAATATTTTCTAAAATGCCATATGACTTCTTCTTTGACTCTGGTTGTTGGAGTGAGTTGTTTAATTTTCACATATTGTGGAGTTTCCTGTTTCCTCTCTGCTATTGATTTCTAATTTCATTGTATTGTAGTTGAAGAAGATACTTGGTATTATTTCAGTCTCTTTAAATTTGCTAATACTTTCTTTGTGACTCAAGTTATGGTTTACCTCGGAGAACATTTGATGTGCACTTGAGAAGAATGCATATTCTGCTGATGTTGGGTGGGGTTTGTATATGTCTGTTAGGTCCAATTTGCTTGTAGTGTTTCTTAGTTCTTTTATTCCCTTATTGATCTTTAGTCTGGTTGGTCTATTCATGACTGAAAGTTGGGTATTGAAGTCTGCTGCTATTAATGCTTTGCTGCCTACTTCCCTCTTCATTTCTATCAATGTTTGCTTCATATATTTGTGAACTCTAATGTTAGGTACACATATGTTTATAATTGTTATATCTTCCTGCTGAATTTGTCTTTTATCCTTATATAATGTCTTTATTTGTCTCTTGTAATTGCTTTTGTCTTCAAGTCTATTTTGTCTAATATTAAAGTGTGACCACTCCTGCTCTCTTTAGGTTTACATTTTCATAATCTACCCTTTTCCATTCTTTCACTTTTAGTCTATGTGTGTCTTAAATTTAAAGTGAATCTCTTGTACATAGCATATAGTTGGACACTCCTTTTTTTATCAATTCAACCAGTCACAACATTGGATGAATGTTACACTCTTCTCTTTGCCTCTCCAGGGAGAAGTCGGAAGTTTGGAGTTTTCTCCCAATCTTAACAATGCTGTGCTGGGGGAGGGGCTCTAGCCAGTGAGTGCCACAAATTTTCCTACGATGTTTTTATTCAGTTAGCTTAATTGTTACCTAAGGTGCAGAAACCTCTTAACTCATCTGGATTTCTCACAAAGGTAATCAGTCCATGTAAGATTGTTAAGTCAATGTCTCCATGGAAGAAGGGTTGAGGGCTTCCTATTCTGCCATTTTGCTAACATCATTCCTTTGGATTTTACGTTTTTAAATGGTTGAATGAATTTAAAAGAAGAATAATATTTTGTGGCATGTGAAACTTATATGAAATTCGAATTTCAGTATCCATAATTAAACTTTTATTAGAACACATCCACACTCATTCATTTACATATTATCTGTGACTGTTTTTGTGCTATATTGGCAGAGCTGAGCAGTTGCACAGAGTAACTGCAACAGGGTTGAGCAATTGTCACAAAGCCTGAAATATTTACTATCTGGCCGTTTGCAGAAAATGTTTGCTGACACCTGGTCTAGATTCTTGAAGACCTCCTTTTTCTGATGACCCACATAGGACTAAGAAATGTAAACCCAGGCTGACTTTTAGTAAGCAGTACCTCATAGTGTTCTCTAGCATGGAAATAATAATACTTGGTAACATTTTTGAGCATTTACAGTGAGCTAAATACTTTGTAAGGGCTTTATATATTTTATCACTTAATCCTTACTATAACCGTAAGAAATGTGTATATTATTAGCTCCAATTCAGTGATAAGTAGTCCAAGTATCATAGAGGTAAATTAACTTATTCAATAATATAAATCTAGGAAGTCAGAGAGACTTCTCAGGTCTTTTGACTCTAAAGTCATTGCACTTTCTACTACTGTGTGGTATTTTAGGACCTCAAATCCCGTCATTCCAACTAAGACTAGAACCAAGGTTGTAGAAAACTGTTGTGAGAAGTGATAATTATAATTGTTCTTTTTTTCCTCTGCCTAGATCCCAAAGATAGCGAGTTAACTATTATTATGGGTTAAATTTAATCCTCCCAGGAGATATGTTGAAGTCTTAATCTCTGGCACTTTATTTGTTAATGGAGTTGTTACAGATTTAATCAGGTTAAGATGAAGTCATACTCAATTAGGATAGGCTCCAATGCAGTAAGACTGGTGTCCTTATAAGGAGTGAAAACAGAGCACAGGGAGGTGAATGCCATATGAAGACACAAAGGCATCCTGAGAACACAAAAGAACACTATGTGACAACAGAGGCAGAGACTGGATTGATGCAACTGTAAGCCAAAGAACGCCAAGATTGATGGCCACCACCAGAAACTAGGAAGTGGCAAGGAAGAATTCTACTCAGAGTCTCAGAGGATCATGGTCCCACTGACATTTTGATTTTAGACTTCTAGCCTCCAGAAATGTGAAAGAATAAATTTCTGCTTTCAGTCACCCGGTTTTTGGTACTTTGACTTGGCAACCCTAGAAAAATAAAGTAGTTACCTAGAATCTCTTTGTTCTTAAGAAGTTTATGATGCCGTTTTTAGATATACTATTACTGGCTTTTTAATTTTATGTAGTTGTTTCATTTTCTTGGGTTGTTTTTTCTTTGCATTCAGCTGTTATGCTGTTTAATTAAACTCTTAACCATGCTAAAATTGCTCACACAGGAACATAGGACACACCAGATGAGTGTAGCTCAAATTAATTCTAATATTTAAGCTTGTAAAAGCATGTTTATTCCCTAATACCTTCTAGAAAGTTAATGAAAACAATTAGGTGTAAATTTTTTTTTCTTTTAAGTCAATTCCCTGAATTCCATCTATGATTTTTTTCTTTATTGAAAACCAAATGGTTCTGTATTGGCTGTTATTAAACTCTACGTTGAATGCCAGCGTATTGACTGAGATACCACTAAATAACTGGAACCGATTATTTGATGGCAGTTCAGCCCATGCCATTTTTTGCAGTGTCTTCAGAACCTTAATTTATTTGTGAGGACCTTTAACTGGTTTTTAGGATGCTGCTGCTTCCGGAAGGATGATTTTCCTTCCTCAGGCCCATAACACTCCCAATACAATGAAGAAGAGTGAAGGGGAAGGTGGGATTTTCTATTGATTCAAGAGAAAGGATGCCTTTTGCCTGAAAAGAACCTCTAATGCGACTATTCCTGTCTACTGTTCAGTGTGTTCCTTTTCTAAGCTGCATAAAGATTTTCTCTTGAGGTCTTTTTCTTGATTTCATGTTAAGCAAGTAAATATAATGAAATAAAGGATACATTATATGACTGTATGATTGAGTTTAAAGTTAACCATCAGTGCTACACTTTGTATCAAACCTTAGTGTAGTCATCAAAAAGACCAAATGCTTTGCCTCAAAGGAATACCTCTTTTCAGCAAAGGATCCTAAGAAAAGTGAATATCCACGTGCAAAAGAATGACGTTGGATCCTTATACTTCACCATATGTAAAAATTAACTCAAAATGGATCAAAGACTTAAATGTGAGAACTAAAACTATGAAACTATTAGGGGAAAACATAGGGAAAAAGATTCATGACATTGGGTTTGGTAATGATTTCTTGAGTATGTAACCCAAAACACAGGAAACAAAACAAAAATTGATAAATTAGACTCCATCAAAATTAAAAACTTTGTGCATCAAGAAACACTATGAAGAGAGTTTAACTTTAAAAGGCAACCCACAGAATGGGAGAAGATATTTGAAAATTATATATACAATAAGAGATTAATATCCCGAATATGTAAAAACTGCTGTAACTCAGCAACACCAAGAACAAACAACCCAAATAAAAAATGGTCAAAGAACCTGAACAGACATTTCTCTGAACAAAATACACTAGGGACTTGAATAGATATTTATATACCAATGTTCATAGCAGCATTATTCATTATAGCCAAATGTCCACCTACAGATGAATGAATAAACAAAATGTGTTTTATACATGCAGCAAAATATTATTTATATATTCATATAGTTTTATTGAGGTATAATTGACATATAGCATCATATTAGTTTCAGGCATACAATGTAATGATTCAGTATTTGTATATATTGCAAAATGATCACCACGATAAATCTAGTTAACATTTATCACCATAATAATAGCCACTGTAATAGTTTTGAGGTGGTAGCTCATTGCGGTTTTCATTTGCACATCCCTGATGATTAGTGATGTTGAGCATATTTCATGTACCTATTGACCATCTATGTAGTCTTTGGAAAAATGTCTATTCAGGTCCTCTGGCCATTTTTTTAATTGGGTTGGTTTTTTTTGCTGTTGAGTTGTATGAGTTCTTTATATATTTTGAATATTAACCTCTTATCAGATATATCATTTGCAAAAATCTTCTCCCATTTAGTAGGTGGTCTTTTCGTTTTATTGATAGTTTCCTTTGCTGTGCAGAAGCTTTTTGAGTAGTCCTATTTCTTTGTTTTCACTTTTGTTTTTGCTGAGGAGACATGTGCAAAAAAAAAATATTCCCAAGACCAATGTCAAAGACCGGCCATTGATGTTTTCTTCTACCGCCAGTGTTTTCTTCTAGGTCTTATATGGTTTCAGATCTCCCACTGAAGTCTTTAATCCATTTTGAGTGGGATTTTTTTGTAGATAGTGTGAAAGAGTATTCTAGTTAGCTTCTTTGGCATATAGCTGTCCAGTTTTCCCAGCACCGTTTATTGAAGAGGCTTTGTTATCCCCATTGTATATTCTTCCCACATTTGTCATATATTAATTGACTATTTAAGTGTGGGTTCATTTCTGGGCTCTCCATTCTGTTCTATTGATCTATATGTCTGTTTTTGTACTAGTATCAGCCTGTTTTGATAATATTAGATTTGTAGTATAGTTTCAAATCAGGGAGCATGATATCTCCAACTTTGTTTTTATTTCTAAAGATTGTTTTGGCTATTCGAGGTCTTTATGTTTCCATACAAATTTTAGAATTCTTTGTTATGGTTCTGTGGAAAATGCCATTGCTATTTTGATAGAGATTGCACTGAATCTGGATACTGCCTTGAATAGTATGGTCATTTTAACAATATTAACTCTTTCAATCTATGAACTAGGTATACCTTTCCATTTGTGTCATCTTCCATTTCTTTCAATGCCCTATATTTTTCTGAGTGCAGGTCTTTAGTTCCTAGGTCTTTTTTCTTTCTTTTAAATGCGGTTGCAAATAGGATTGTTTTCTTAGTTTCTCTTTTTGATAATTTGTTATTAGTATAAAGAAACAGAACAGATTTCTGTATATTAATCTTGTATCCTGAAAATGGTTCTCTGAAGTTCAAATGCATCCTAACAGTTCTACATATTTACTCCCCTACTCTTGTTTAATGTTTTACACATCATATTTTACATCTCTTTGTTTTGTGTATGTCTTATCTACTGATTGTGGATATAGATGATTTTATCAATCAGTATTTTAACCTTCCAACTAGCTTTCTTACTATTTTTACTGTATATTTGCCTCTACAAATGAGATTTTTTTCTTTCATAATCTTCATACTTCTAGTTGTGGTCTTTTCCACTCAGAGAAGTCCCTTTAACATTTCTAGTAAAGTCAGTTTAGTAGTACTGAACTCTTTTAGCTTTTGCTTGTCTGTAAAACCCGAACTCTCCTTCAAATCTGGATGATAGCCTTACTGGGTAGAGGATTGTTGATTATAGGATTTTTCTTTTAATCACTTTAAATACATTGTGCCACTTCATTCTGGCCTACAACATTTCTGCTGTAAAGTCAGAAGACAGTCTTATGGGAGTTCAGTTGTACTTACTTCATTGTTTTTTCCCTCATTTCTTTTAATATTCTGTATCGTCAATTTTTGCCATTTTAATTACAATGTGTCTTGTCATGGACCTCTTTGGGTTGATCTTGTTGGGACTCTGTGTTCTTCCTGCACGTGGGTGTCTGTTTCTTTTCCCATGTTGGGGATAATTTCAGCTGTCATAGCTTCAAATAACTTTTCTGCCTCTTTCTCTCTCTCATCTCCTTCTGTGACACCTATAATGCAAATTTTACTATGCTTGCTATCATGTAAAGGTCTCAAAGTGTCCACATGTTTTAAAATTATATTTTCTTTTTTCAGTTCAGCTTGCATGATTTCTACTACTTTGTCTTCCAGTTCACTGATCCGTTTCTCTGCATCATCTAATCTACTGTTGATTCCTTCTAGTGTATTTTTTATTTGAGTTACTATATTCTTCAGCTCTTTTGGGTTCTCTTTTTATATTTACAAATTCTTGGTTAAACTTCTCACTGTGCTCATCCATTCTAAGTTCATTGAGCATCCTTATGATCATTACCTCGAGCTTTTTATAAGCTAGATTGCTTTATAAGCTAGATTGCTTCCCTTAGTTTTTCTTCTGGCAAAAGACAGCATCTGTATCCTCTGAGGGAGTCCCAGTTACCTTCTGCCTCCCCGGGATGCTTTTCCAAATTCAACAAGTAGGTCTGACCCAGGTTTCTTTCAAATTACTCTCTCTGCACTGGGTCTTGGAGCACATGAGATTTTGCATGTGCCCTTTAAGTTCAGAGTCTCTGTTTCTTACATCCCTATGGCTTTCCCATATCCAAACCCTGCAGGCCTTCAAAGCCAGACATTCTGGGGGCTCTTCTTCCTGGTGCAGGACCCCCCAGGGTGGGGAGCCCAATATGGGGCTGAGTCCCCTTGCTCCTTGGGGAGAACCTCTGCAGTTGTGATTATTCTCCCTTTTGTGCCCCTACCCAGGCATGTGTCTCTATTCTAGTGTCTTTGACCCTCCTGTCCATCTCACTGTGGTTCCTTCTTTATATCTTTAGTTGTGGAAAACATTTTCTGCTAGTCTTTAAGTTGTTCTCATGGGCAGTTGCTTTGTAAATAGTTGTTAATTTTGGTGTACTTATGGAAAGATGTGAGCACAGCGTCTTCCTACTCTGTCATCTTGGTGACTCCTTTAATTTCGTTCTTTTTTATGGCTGAGTAATATATATATATATATATATATATAACCACATCTTCTTTATCCAGCCATCTGTCAGTGGACACTTTTGTTGTTTCCATGTCTTGGCTATTGTAAATAATGCTGCAATGAACATTAGGGTTCAAATATTTTTTGAATTACCATTTTCATTTTCTTTGGATAAATACCCAGAAGTAGAATGGCTGGATTGTAAATTAGTTCTATTTTTAATTTTTGAGAAACTATAGTAGTTTTCATAGTGGCTGCACTAATTTACATTCCCATCAACAGTGCATGTGGGTTCCTTTTTCTCCACATCATTGCCAGCACTTGTTATTTGTTGTCTTTTTGATAATAGTCATTCTGACATGTGTGAGATGATATCTCACTGTGGTTTTGATTTGCATTTCCCTGATGATTAGTGATATTGATCATCTTTTTGTGTATCTGTTGGCCATCTCTGTCTTCTCTGAAAAAATGTTTGGATACCCTGCCTATTTTTGAATAGGCTTGTTTGGGTTTTTTTGCTATTGAGTTGTATAAGTTCTTTATATATTTTGGATATTATCAGATACATGATTTGCAAATTTAGTAGGTTAGTAGGTTGCTTTTTATTTTGTTAGTGGTTTACTTCTCTGTGCAAAAGTTTTTGATTTGATGTAGTCCCACTTGTTTATTTTTACTTTTGTTGCATTTGCTTTTGGTGTCATATCCAAAAAATCACTGCCAAGACTGATGTCAAGGAGCCTAATACCTACGTTTTCTTCTAGGAATTTCGTGGTTTCAGGTCTTACATTCAAGTCTTTAATTCATTTTTGGATTAATTTCTGTGTATGGTGTAAGATAAGGGTCCAGTTTCATTCTTTTATGTGTGGCTGTTCAGTTTTCTAACCACCATTTATTGAAGAGGCTATCCTTTCCCCATTGTATATTTTTGGCTCATTTGTTGTAAATTAATTGACCATATATGCATGGGTTTATTTCTATGCTCTCTATTCTGTTCTACTGATCCATTGTGTCTTTTTTCATGCCAGTACCGTAATGCTTTTATTACAACAGCTTTGTAATGTAGTTTGAAATCAGGGATGATGATGCCTCTGGCTTTATTTTTCTGTCTCAAGATTGCTTTGGCTATTTGGTGTCTTTTGTGGTTCTATACAAATTTTAGGATTGTTCTCTTTTTGTGGAAAATGACATTATAATTTTGATAGGAATTGCATTGAACCTATAGGTTGCTTTGGGTAGTAAGGATATTTTAACAATGCTCATTCTTTCAATCCATGAATATGGAATATCTTTCCATTTATTTTTATCTTCTTCAGTTTATTGCATTAATGTCTTATAATTTTCATTGTATAGGTCTTTTACCTTTTTGGTTAAATGTATCTGTAGATATTTTTTTCTTTTAGATACAATTGTAAATTAGATTGTTTTCTTAATTTCTCTTTCTGATAGTTCATTATTAGTGTATAGAGATGCAGCAGATTTTTGTTTATTGATTGTTTATCCTGTATTACTGAATCTGTTGATTAGTTTTAAGAAATTTTGGTGGAGTCTTTAGGGTTTCCTAAATGTAATATCATGCCATCTGCATATAGTGACAGTTATATTTCTTCCTTTCCAATTTGAGTGACTTTTCTTTCTTTTTATTGCCTAATTACTCTGGCTAGGATTTCCATAGTTTCTGGCTTAGGTGACAGGATGGATAATGATGTCATTCAGCAGAGTTGGGGATATATATAAAGGGGGCATAGATGAGGAAGAGATGAAAATTCAGGTTTAGAGATATTTGTTATGAGACAGCATTGGGACAAGCAGGAGGTATTAAGTAGAATTTAAACTTAGGAGAGAAAACTGGGAGTTTAAGATGCAGATATGTGATTTTTTAGCATAAACATGGTAGTTGAAGTAGAAGGATGTATTTGAGGTTGCTCAGGCTGAGTGTGTGAGACAAAAAAGTAAAATAACAACAACAATAACAACAAAATGAACAAAAAATGAGGATAGTGTCCTGGAGAATTTCCCAAAGGACACAGTAGAATTATTCTTTATCCTGTGTAATTTCTTGATTATTTAAGTGGATCCCTAATTAACTTATATCTATCATTGCAGCACGATTTCATTAAAATGTTAAAAATAAATGGCTATGTATATTAGTGTTCTGTCAGTTTTGCTCATATTTAAAAACTATTCCTCTTCAGAAAATTATTCTAAATTTATTTATTTATTTATTTTAACATTTTTTATTGATTTATAATCACTTTACAATGTTGTGTCAAATTCCAGTGTTCAGCACAATTTTTCAGTCATTCATGGACATATACACACTCATTGTCACATTTTTTTCTCTGTGATTTATCATAACATTTTGTGTATATTTCCCTGTGCTATACAGTATAATCTTGTTTATCTATTCTACAATTTTGAAATCCCAGTCTATCCCTTCCCACCCTCTACCCCCCTGGTAACCACAAGTCTGTATTCTCTGTCCATGAGTCTTTAGATTCCACATATGAGCGATCTCATATGGTATTTTTCTTTCTCTTTCTGGCTTACTTCACTTAGAATGACATTCTCTAGGAGTATCCATGTTGCCGCAAATGGCATTATGTTGTCGATTTTTATTCTAAATTTATTTATTGAATTCTTCTAGTGTTAGTGATTTATTCTTCAGCTTTTATGATAACCCCTACCTAATACTTAAATTAAAATGGCTCAGGTCTTTATCTCAAAACTAATAGAATACTCAACATTCACCAATATCTAAAGATTCTCATGAGATTTGTTTCTTTTAATCATTTCTTGTCCTCTCTGCTACTGAATTTTCAGTACATTTCTTTTTGGCCTCTTACTTCTCTTTCCGTTTCGTTAAGTTTTATGTACCTAAACATAAAGTATTGCCCTTTTCCCCAGTTTCTCCAGAGTCTTTCACATCCATTGTTGTGTATGGACACATTTACTCAAGTTTCAGGAGGATAATGGATAGGGGTTTTTATCACAAAACTACACAGCAGAGAAGTAAATTTAACTGTGGTCTGATTTGGAGAAAATTATCTACTTTCTTTGTGGCTCATTTATCATCAGTAAAATGGAGATGTTACTTTCCTCATAGGATTGAATGAGTTAATATGTGGAAGGTGTTTTGAATAATTCCTGGCAAACACCCAATATAATGTTAGTTATTATTATTACCTTATTCCTTATCTCTGATTCCTACCAGTGCTACCTACAGTCTTCTCCCCATCTACAATTCCAGATCTCTACAAGTTTTTATGAAAAACGACTCCATTCCTTGTTTGTTTTTTAAAAAATCCTTAGAGTAACAATAACTTGGCTAAAGTATGTATTAGACATAAAAAATTTTAAAAAGATATGTATAAAGTTGTTAGGCACTCCTCCCAGTAGGGAATCTTATAAATGTTTTATAATTTATAAATGGTTTTGTTGTGACAGAAAATAAGTCTAAAGGATAGCTGGTCAAAGAGAAGTTGGTTTTTATCTGAAAACAAAAAATTATCTCTTAAATAACAGAGAATGGGAAAACTAAGAAGAAGAAAATATACTCTTTATTTAAGTAGGTTCATAAAAATATAGTTGCTACTGCTTTTAGCAGCTGAGGAAACTTTTATCTCCTCTCTGCATTCTACAATGTCTGACCTGAGTTTCACTTATTAAAAAGGATGCTGCTTGTTTAGGCAAAGTATGAAAGTGGAGGTATCCAGGGATACCTGACTCCGTGCTGACATTTACTAACGTTTTCTAAAATGTTCACTTTATATGACAGATACGTTTTACTCAAAATGATACACAAATCACATCTCAGAGATTTTTTGTTTGTTTTTTGCTAAAAGGAAATTTCCAGGGAGAAGAGAAACAGTGTGATAAGAATAGCATTCTTTTTCTTAACCTGTCTCCCTATCATAACCCATTATAATTCAGGTATATTCAACAATAAACTACACTTTTATACTTGGTTTTTGATGACTGAGTAATGTAAACTTCTATTGAACTTCTATTAAGAGAGAAAATGACAGAAGGAAATGCTCAGCTTTGTAGTCAGGCAGATTTGCATTTGAAGTCAAGCTCAACTAGTTGTGTGTCCTTGGGCAAGTTAGTTGATTTTTCTAGGCTTCAGTTTCTCATCTGTGAAGTGGAGATAATAATATTACACAGTACAGAAGTTTTGGCAAGGATTACTGTAATGCATATGAAATACCTAGCATAATTTCTGGCCCATACCAGATGCTGAAAAAGTGCTAGCTGGATTGTAATGAATAATTATTTGTTTGAAAATATTTATTTAGCACCTCCTGTATGCTGAGTTCTGAGTTAGCTACTAGGTATGGTGACGAACAAATCAGGCATGGTCCCTACCTTCATAGAAAACCATCATCATTATTATTGCTATTATTATTAACTCCCGCATTCAGATGATCAATTTTCACAGACTAGGAGTAAAAGAACTATAGTATTTATAATGAGCATTGCTTATTATTTTTTTATTATAAAGTCAGTACAGTGTGTGAAATGGCTTAGGACTGTTGTTTCAACTATCAATTCTTCTCTTTGATGTTTATGGAAATTTGGAAGCTATAGGAGTTTGGAATGATTCTGTACCAATTTTATGGTATATCCTATAAATGTGTTTATTAAATAACTTTTCACTGATATGTTTCAAAATATAGAATGAAACATTTCAGGATATTTTAACTTAGATATTTTGGATTCTGACAAATTGACACACAGCAATGTTTTGAAGAAAATTATGTACACATATGGGATTAACAATTATTACCTTCCCAAGCAAGAAAAACATTAATTTTTTAAATAATTTGATTTTGTTTGAAAATTATTTATGTTTCTCGAAAACCTGTCACTATATATATATACATATATGTGTGTGTGTGTGTGTATGTACGTATATAGTAACTGAGCATTTAAAAACATGCTTAAGGATCTCTGAGACATGGAAGTTTTTCTAAGTTTGAGATATCAAGTGATATACTTATTAAGTAAAATAAAATAGCTTAGATTTTTAGTGCCCACTATTTTAAATTACTGTATTAAATGCTTTACATGGATTTAAGTCTTTCATTCAAAGTTCACAGCCAACTATCAAATACTACTTACTATAAATGTCCCAACTTTATAATTGTTTTCTAAACATGTTCTATACCTATAGGGCACTGTTATGGGTATTTATGCTAAGTGATGTCTGATAATCACATGGAAAAAAATGATTTATAAAATAAGTTCTAGATGAGTGGGTAAGATGTAGAAATCACATTCCTGGAGGGTAGAATTGATAAACTCTGCATTGTGGGACAGGAATGTGATTTGAGCCTTGAAGGATAGATTTGACTTCTCTTGATAAGGAAAGTGAGGGCAGGCTTTTCAGGTGGAGACATGTCATGAGCAAACCAGTTTGGCTGACATAGTGCAGTGTTTGTATTTTGGAGTTACGGGATCTTGTCTTTGTTAGACATAAAGACTTGAACCAGAACATAGAAGACCCTGGATACTAGACAAAGAAGTTTAGCTCTAGCCTACAGGATATATTTACTTTTTATTTAAGGATGAGGACAGCATAGTAAAACAAGGTTTGAGGAAATATAATTTCATAGAGGTAAACAGATGGATTGATTCAAAGATCCAACTTAATTGGCTACTACAATAGTTAATCTTAAAGAAATGAAGGCCTAAACTAAGGAGGTGAACATGAAAACGGACAGAAAAGAGAGACAAATCTTATGGTAAGAAGGTAGAGAGCTTCTTCGCTGAGTAAGAGTAGAGCGCAAATCTGAGATGGTACCAACATTTGGTTTCTTAATGATGGAAGGAAATCTTTAACCAAAATAAGAAAGTAAAGTAGATTAATTGAGTGTGGGAGAAAGAAAAGAGTGATGTTTTACACTTGCTGAGTTTGAGGTGACAATCCAGAAATGTCCAATAAATATATGAAACACAAAGATGGAGCTCAGAAAAGAGGATAAGGATGAATGAAATTAATGGCTGAGGAAGGGTTCTCTTAAAGATAACAGAGTATGGGAAGACTCACTAAGAGAAATCACAAGGAAAATCCAGAGTCAAGGTTAAGCCTTTGATTGAATGTCCAGTCTGCCTACTTGAGATAGAAAGCAGTATTAAAAATGCTTATATACTGAGGATCTAAAATCAAGGAGCCCTTATCTAATTTCTGGCTCTGCCTCTTACCAGCTATGTGAGGAGGAAAGTTACTTAACTTCTCTGTTAGTGGAGAAGTTAATGAAATGGAGACTCCATTTCCTCATCTATAAAATAAAGATCCTGATATGATAATAGAGGTTTGTCGGACTGATCAAATGAAATAATGCATGTAATCAGCATCATGCTTTAAATACAGCAGAAGTTCAGAAACTTGAGTAGGAGGAGTAGTAGTTGTATTCTTAAGATTCAATATCCTTTAAGATTAACTTTAAAAAAGATTTTGTCCCCACTACTTAGCTACAACCGTCCTTGTCAAGGCTATGCCAAATCCAGTGGTCAATTATCAGTCCTCATCTTGGCTTCGTAACTCTATTTAACAGAGTTTATCATTGCCTACTTCGTGAAATACTTTTTTAATTTGGCTTCAGAAATACCTGGGCTCCATCTTACATTAGTAGCTGCTACTTCTCAGTGTCTTTTTTATGGCTCCTTCTCTGCACACCTCTAAATATTAGAGTATCCTAAGACTCAATTCTTAGACCTTGGTCATATGAATTCCCACAGCTTTTAATATCTTTTATATGCTCGACTTCTGAATTTTTATCTCAGGCCAACCTTTCCTTTGAATTACAGACCCATCTGTTCATACATTTATATGACCTTTCCTATCTAGTGAGCAGTTCAAACATAAAATGTCCAAAACCACACACTTGATTCTCACCCCCCAACCTATTCCTTCCATGGTTTACTCCTTCTCAGTAAATGGCAACCATCTAATTGTTTAAGTTTAAAACTCGGGAATCACTCTTAATTCCTTGCTTTCTCTCACACCCTATACTTAAACCATCAACAAATACCTTCAGCTCCATTTTAGAAGTATATCCCATTTGAGTATTTCTCACCACCTTCACCATTTTTATCCCAGTCCAGGTCACCAGTACTTCTCATCTGGACTACTGCAAGAGTTGCCTAACTGGTTTCCCCTGCTACCTTTCTTGCCTCCTTTAACACGGTTTTCCATTCAACAATCAGAATGATCCTTAGAAAAATTTCAAGTCATGCTACTCAAATTTGCTAATCACCCCCAGAGTAAAATCCAAACTCCATACTCCAAGCACCAAAACTGTCCATGATCTAGCTGTGTACTGTGTATTTTACCCCATCTTCTACCGCTCTCCTTTTACCCTGTGCAGGCTGGCCTTCTTGTTGTCACTTGAAAGCATCAAGTTCTTTTCCAACCTTAAGAATTTTGTGTTGCTGTTGCCTTTGTCTGAAACATTCGTCACCATCAAAGCTTCCTCATTTCATTCAGATCAGATCTCTGCTTAATTGTCACTTTTTCAGGAAGGTCTTCCTTCAAGATTCCATTTAAAACAGCTCCAGATTTGCTCTCCCCTTATCCTGCCTTGTTTTCCCACATAACATTTAGTGTCACTACTGGACACTATATGTTACATTGTACTTTATTATCTTATATTATATACACTGTGTCTCTTAATTTTATCTCTTTATCTTTACTTTATTTATCTTATTTATGATCTTACTGGTCTTATTATAAGTAATAAGATATATTTATCAGCATCAAAATGTGAGCTCCTTCTTAGTCAAACTATTTTAGTTTATGTTATGAGTCTCAAATTTTTGCTAGAAAATTTTACCACAATTTATTGGAATCAAATATTGAAGCTGGCATGTATTCTGAGTTAATGAGAAGTGATTTTTTTTAAAAAATTCTGCTAAAAGAGTCCTAACTCTTCCCTGGTGGTAAAAAATTGTACAAAATAAATGCATCAAAGAATTTAGCATCTGAGCATTTCTAGTTTTTTCTTTTCAAATGGACTTTTTAAACTTTATTTTTATTATTTGTTAATTTTTCTTCCAATTTTATTCAAGTGTGACTGACGTAGAGCACTATATAAGTTTAAGGTGTACAGCATTAATGATTTGACTTACATATATCATAAAATGATTGCCACAAGTTTGGGGAACATCCATCCTCTTGTATAGATACAAAGTAAGAGAAAAAGAAAAAAAAATTTTCCTTGTGATGTGAGCTCCTAGGATTTAGTCTCTTAATATTTTTAAATTCCAGTATGGAAACAGAGAATACCTGTTTAGTTCTACACTTTAGACCAATATCTGTTTTATTAATGCAACTGTGACACAAATTCTCCTTTCCCTTTTAGAAATGTTATGGTTTTAAATTACGGTTATTTTAATTGTGTAATACATGAATAATTAAAAAACAATTTTCATACATAACATACAGCAGTGTTAATTATATTAAATCAGGTTGTACATTACATCCCTAATACTTGTTTATCTTATAACTGGAAATTTGTACCTTTTGACCACCTTCATCCAACTCCTCCTCCTCCCACCCCGCAAATAGGCTCTTTTATTAAAAGATCATCAATATGTAATCAAAGAAATGTAGGAAGATGTATACATTAAAAAACCCTAGATTAAGGCTAATCTAACTTTTTTGTTATTTTCTGTTATGAGAGGAAACAATCTTTAGCCCAATCTCTGTGTCTGAAGAACAGTGTAGCTGCAATTTCCCCATTTTTATTCTTTCTAAAATGGATTCCTTTATCCTAGCTGCTGCTGCTGCTGCTTTTTTTTTCTGAAGCTATTAAAGTCATACGCTATGGCAATATTTTCTAAGTAAAGCAGACAAATCTGGAAACTGACTGACCACAATATCCTTTGAGTGGAAGATGCATTTTGAAGATATCTGTACGAGGTCTCTGAAATAAAACATTCTGAAGGAGAAACATGTAATTATTAAATGATTTTCCCTGGATCAGCTTCTGCAAGGATTTTCATGATCAACGATCAAATCCTTCCACTTATGACGTTTCTTCCACTATTACTTTTTTGTTTAAAATATAAATGCCTCAAAGAAGACTCACAGTAATAATCAACTTAGATTACCTACCGACAAGTTTCCAAAAGTAAATATTTGAAGGTATAGAGTACTCTTAAAAGGGAGACTACACCACTGAAGAGAGAAGGAAGAGTAAGGAATATGGAGGATAAACTTAGCATCCTTATGTTTTTCTACCTTCTTTTTATTTGTTTCTTTGTTCACTTATTTGTTCCTTCCTTCCTTCCCTCCCTCCTTTCTTCAAGATATTTACTTTTCACTCTACTAGGGCGATAGGAGTACAATGGTAAATAAAGTCCTTGACTTTATGAAACTTACTATTTTGTAAGGGGAGTACAGACATTAAAAAAAGTTAATAATATTAATGAACATATAATTAAAACTGGATGAATATCTTGAAAGAGTGATCTTATCAGAGTCTATAGTGGTTGTTTATCAGTTAGGGTGACATCTAACTGAGAATAAGAGAAATCCATGCATAGCGAATTAAACAAGATAAATGCTCTCTCTCATATAAAAGTCCAAATGAAGACCATCGGGACCGATATGGTGGCTTTGCTCTACAATGTCCTTAGAAACTCAGACTTCTGTCAACTCATTACTCTGTCCTCTCTAGCTAGGGTAATACTCTCATTCTTAGGTTCTAAGATGGTGTCCCTCATACTCAATCTCCAGGTAGCAGGATAAAAGAGGAAAAGAAGAAAGAAATGAATAATATATTTCATGTCACTTGCACTGAGAACTGTTTTATTTCTGTCACTGAAACTAAGAGCTGAGTGATGTAGAAAGAGAACTTAATTTGGGTAAACAGTGAGGAAAGAACATGTCAGACAAAAGGAATAGCAAATACAAAGGTCCTGTGGCAGGATGAAGCTTAGCGAGTAGAAGGGCCTTTGTTTCTGTGTTAGTGCATCTTATAACATATTAGTTTTGAAGCCCAAATTATAAATAACCACATTCATTAAAATCACTCTGTACAAAAAAATCTTGATAAATTGTTCCATTTCTGGAAGCAGTTGGCTTAATTTTTTGAAGGTTGATATACTCCTTTTTTTTTTCATATGTAAGATCTTAAATTTTACATGAGATATTTCCTTTGCAACATGATCTTGCCATTTCTTATACTGAAAAAAATGAAAACACAGCATTACTATGCATATCTTGAAAATAGTTTTTTCCCTCAAAATCTGGATCAAAAACTTTTTGATTAATGTCAGCAATACTTTGTCATAGAGTTATTTGGAAAATGGTAGTGGTCAGATCAGGCATTATTAAATATAATTTTCCTTTTAATATGGCTCTTTTTGCTATTTGATAGCCTAACTCAAAGTTGAGAATAATTGTTCTGCTTAGTTAATTTGTTAATAGTTATTTCATTACTAGGTAGTCCTTAATGCTGAGACTTCTAATGATGTTAACAAGAAAAGAAAATTTCCAGCATTGTCTCAAGTATGGATGTTTTAGGATACATTCTATTTTTAGTAATTCATTTCCTTTATTACCAACTTTTTAAACTGCATGCTACTTAGCACAGGTCACTATGTTTGTTTTCCCAAATTCAGAACAGTGCCCTGCTTAAGTGGATCACTCTATTAGAAACAATATTAAATGGTTAAGTTCGGGACCCAGATAATGTATCAAATTAATATGGAGTATTTTAGAATTTTAGAATTATTGTCTAACTTTCAAGGAAAGTTTATATATATAATATTATTTTTGGAAAGAAATATTTTGGTTTGAAATATTTTTAAAGTAGGGAAACAGCATGACTGTGGATTAGTCATGAAAGTAAACACCGTAAAGATTTTGAAATGTCTGTGTCTTCCCCAGAATTGTTATTTGTGATAAAGGCCTGATCATAAGTGCAATTTTTATCAAATATATATATTTTTTAATTCCAGGGAAGGTGAAAGAAGTTTATTTACTACACAAGGCATTGATTTATTTTTGTCCTAGTTCACCTTTTAAAAATTATCATGTTAACTCTTACAAGCTTTTTCCTATGACTTTGCTGTTAAAGACATAAGCAGCCCCATTTTTCTTTATTAAATCTCTTAGAGGGAAAAGAAGAAAGCTAGGCAACAAGGGAATTAGATTAATTATTTTTAACATAATACAAGGTCATATATGTGAAAAGAATATATATTGTTGCACCCCTAAGCTTAGAATCAATGGCAATTTGATTTTTTAAGATGTCCATAAGATACAGCTACTGTAATCATCTTGACAAGAATTGATAGGAATAGTCATATAGTTACTGAGCTTAAGCATAGCTAGAGAAAACTGGATGAGAAAGTTCAAAGAAATCTGCCATGTAACAAATATGATGACTGCCAAATTTTCAAAATCTCCAGTTCAGACTTACTGTAGAAATCAGGTGGCACTAGGAAGGTTTAAAAGAATTTAATTATAACATTAACTAGCTCTATGACGTTGGATTAGTGGTTCTCAAACACACTTTTAGAAATAGAACCCAACAAAAATAAACAAATGAAAGTGGTGATGCTTTGGTTGAAGTGAACAGATCTATAGTCCCAGCACTTTTCCTCCTTTTCCTCTGTAGGCTCCCGAGACACCTCTGATGACACTAGGGATGTTTCTGCAGTTTGATTCCTGGGTAGCCCTGATGAGAAATAGGGAGATCATATCAGTTGCTGGAGAGTGTGTTGTGTCAGCATGAAAATGTAAGAGATAGCATTCTGGTCATTTTGATTTTTTTGTTAAGATTTGTATTCATTAATCTGTTCGTTCGTTCATTCATTACTGAATCATAGAAACTTAGTATTGGGTAATTAAAAAATCTTCCTCACAATCATTCTTCTTTCTACATTATAATGGGAATGGAATGGACAAGTGAGATAAGCTCAGTCATTTGGAATCTCTCTCCCTGAACTTTTTGGATCTTGAGTCAAGTCAAACAAGAAAGAAAGGAAATGGAGTTCACTGAACTCAGCAATTGTGCCCTGACAATTGAGGAGTTTATCCCCTTTCCACCGTAATTCCTGTCTTGCTTACAACTCTTTTTTTTTTTTTCAGTTTTCCTATCCACCCTATGAGCTAGCTTACATTTAACAAAATGCCCCTAATGGATATGCATCCTCAGTAGCCACGATTGTGGCTAATATTCAGGGGCCAAGATTTGCATGTCTGAATTCTCAGTGATCTTGGACAGTCTATAAGCATAGTATTTGAGGTATTTACATGTACAGTTTCTTTTAGCTAAATTATCCCAATAAATTTATATTCTGAACACTAGCAAAACTTGTGGTTAGTGGGGCTCTTCCTCTCTATTCTGGAATGGATCCTTGGTTTAGTTAACTAAATGTATCAGTGGAAGAGTCTTTGATTTGGATAGTATGGCATTCAGTCCCACATTGCGGTTATAAGAGCCTCTCTTTCAATAATTACCCCAAGATATATCGTTGTTCTTTTTACAGGCTGCCTACCAACGATCTAGTTATTTTTTAAGTACAAATTTAAGACATTATATTTGATTCTCTTGGAACTCTGAACATCCTTCCAGGTGCTTGCTTTCCACAGTATTCAGAATTCCCTTCCTCAAGGTCATGCTGCTTTGCATATAACCCAAGTCCGTAAGACTTAAAATGGGAGGTTTCAACCACTCCATAGGTAGATAACTTATCACCATTCTCCCAGAAGCATCCCATAGGTTGTTAGAATTAAGTATGATAGTCACCTATAGTCAGAAATCTGTTTTGTCCTGAAACAGGAGATGAACAGTCCATAATGATTAATCTGCAACAGAGCCTTTATTTCTATAAAACTATGGGAAAGAAAAACACAACTAGTAGATAAATCTGAAAATTGGCCTTAGTCTGTTTGATATAGTTACAGGTTGTTAGACAACTCTATCTTTCTTAATATCATGTATCACAGGAATTAGAAGGCACAAGTCTTTTGCAACATAGATCCCTTTCTCTGGTTAAATGAAGTTAAGGAAAATTGTTTCTCTGACTCTCTTGTCTGGATAATTTCTGTAGCTGACTCCTTTTCATAATCAGTTTGGATGGTAAGTTTGGGATACTAACATATTATAAAGACAGAGTAATAAACATTTCGGGATGTTTGCACAAGTAGTAATTGATGGTTAAAATCAACTTCCACAATTTACTTGAAGTTCAATAAAGAAGTAAAGTTAAGCTTATATCATTGAGGCAGTTAAAAATCCTGGGAGTAACATAAGTATTTTATGACAGGGAAAGTGGATGTGAAAATAAAAGATTCATGACAAATCCAAATTGAAATCTAATAATTGCCTCATTTGTTCAGATAAATGAATAGAACAATAGAACTTCAGATATAGGAGAGATGAAGGAAATTATATACACACAAACATACATACAAATAAGAGGAATTATTATGGAAGAAACATGGTATTTCGTGTGTATCATTGTCTGGTAAAGTGTAGTTAGAGAGGAAACTGTGACTCAAGATAAAAAAGGAAATTTGTTAGGCTGTCAGTATTTCCATTTCTTTTTGATTTGTTGTATCTATCTATTTTTTATTACGAAGATATGAAGGACTGCCTTCTTCTCATTTATCAAAGAAGAGGAGGATCTTTGTAAGTGAAGAAACACACATCCCAAATATTCTTAAAATCACAAATTGGATCATTAAGTAATAGCAGTAGCTCATGCAAACAGGGTTGTGCTGTTATATAATGAATAAATTACACAAATTACAGTTTTTACCTTTCATTGGAGAGATATAATTTCCCTAGTAAAAATTAAGTATCAGTCCTTAAGGTTCTGAAGTTTAAACTGGATCTGAACTGAACCCCTGTGAGCAATTAAACTTTCTATATACTACATGAAATTTATGATCTTTGTGTTGAATACATTTTTTGACCCAGAGTTTCCATTTATTTTCTCAGTTTAAAAGGAATTTTTGAATTAATCAAATCTGTAAAGAATGCACTCTCATTTTTACATGCATTGTATTACTGAAACTTACATCAATGCTTTGTACAGCTGCTCATCTCAGAAACAGGCAGGATATGTAAGCTTCTTGCTCAATATACCATTACTTTCTTTTGACCATTTAGGGTTTGTTGGAAAGCAATTATCATTAGTATGTTTTTGTTTTATCATGTATCACTGAGTCACTGGGAAAGAGAAAATATGCAGATTATCTTTTATGACACTAGTGCTTTCCTTTAGATGTGTAAAAAGATTGAACTCTAAAATCAATTATTGGAAAGGGATAAGAAAAGAAATGTAGAAAACAAAATCCATCAGTATCAGTGAGCAACTCTATCTAGTTGTAGAAACACAACAAACATGAAAAGGTGCTTGGCCATAATGAGGAAGAATTCTAGGGTAGAGCTACTGAACATCCCTTCAGGTCAGCTGTGCATATTTGCTGAATTCAGGAGCGATATCCCTGTTTCCACAGGTAGTCTGAAAAGAATTCTTACTAAAGGCAGCTTAGTGCTGAAGGGTGAAATGAATAAGAAAGGATTTTCTTTTCTGTTGGCAAAGAATAATCCCTCACAATCCAAATAAAAATCGATCTAGTGTACCCAATCCAGGGGAAACTAGTCTCTATCCCAGGAACTCTGGTACATTCATGCTTTCCTTATCGATTTCTCCCTGAGCTGTCCTTTGTATCTAGAACACCACTTGGTTCATATGTGATACTTAGATAATGTTATAATTCCTGTCCTTTTTTTTTCTTTTCTACCTGTCTCCCTATGTTCTTTAACTCTCTATTATATCTGCTTTTTATATACTTTATTTTTGTCTAGTTTCTACTTTAACTTTCCACAATTTTCTCTTTAATTAATTTGAGCATAGTTTTTAATTTATTGAATGGTTAAAGGTACAGACTCTAGAAATGGAATATTTGGATCTGAATCCTAGCAACACTACCATTAGCTGTGTGACCTTGGGCAAGTTACTTAATTTCTTTCCTCACTTATAAAATGGAGGTAATAACTGCCCAATAAAGTTATGACGGTTGTATGAGTTAATATACATATAACACTGAGAATAGTGCCTGGCACAGAGTAAGCACTATTTGTGTTAATAATAGTAAAAGTAATAGTAGTAGTAGTACTAGTAGTAGTAGTAGTAATAATAATAATAATAATAACAACAACTATATTATTTTCATGGTTATGTCCTAGTGTTTTGGTCTTCACTGATTCCTTATAATCT
This sequence comes from Vicugna pacos, assembly GCF_048564905.1. Classification (NCBI taxonomy): domain Eukaryota; kingdom Metazoa; phylum Chordata; class Mammalia; order Artiodactyla; family Camelidae; genus Vicugna; species Vicugna pacos. Next base: position 18,779,088 of record NC_133002.1, on the reverse strand, counting down.
ATTTTTAAAATCTCTTAAAAATTCCAACATATGCTTTCAGGATTTTAACAAAAAATATTTTTCTTTAACAAAATTTCTATCCTCTCTCTGGACATAAGTTTTCAACTCATTTGGTTAAATGTCAAGGAGGTTGATTCCTGGATAATATGGTAAGAGTATGTTTAGTTTCGTAAGAGACTATCAACCTCTCTTCCAAAATGAATGTATCATTTTGCATTCCCACCTGCAGTGAACAAGAGTTCCTGTTCCCGCACATCCTTCTCATCGTTTGATGTCAGCATTTTGAATTTTAGTCATTCTAATAGATCTGTAGTGACATCTTATTATTGTTTTAATTTGCATTTCCCTAATGAAACACAATGTTCATCTTTTCATATGCTTACTTGTCACATGTATATCTTCTTCAGTGAGTTTCTGTTAAGGTCTTTGGTCCATTTTTCAATCAGGTTGTTCATTTCCTTTTATTTAGTTTTAAGAATTGATTGAAGGTTCTGTTGAGTTCAACTATGTTCTTACAGCTTTTCTGCCAGTTGGATCTGTCCATTTCTGATAGAAAGGTGTTGAAGTCTCCAAATACAGCAGTGGATTAATCTATTTCTCCTTGTAGTTCAATCACTTTTGGATTCGCACATTTTGACTCTCTGTTGTTACCACATACACATTACGAATTTTTATGTCTTCTGGGACAATTGACCTTTTTATCATTATTCAGTGTCTCTCTTTATCCCTGATAATTTCCCTTGCTCTGAGGTTAGCTCTGTCTATAATTAATATACCAACTCCAGCTTTCTTTGGGTTACTGTCAGCATGGTATATCTTTCTCCATCCTTTTACTTTTAATCTATATGTGTATCTTTATATTTGAAGTGAGTTTCTTCTAGATAACATAGTTTTCTCATTTTTTTTTTTTGGTCCACTCTAGCAGTCTCTGTCTTTTAACTGGTGTATTTAGGCCATTGACATTTAAAGTGATTTGTGATATAGTTGGATTAATATCTATCATATTTATGATTATTTTGTATTCATTGTCCTTATTCTTTGTTCCTATTTTGATCTTCAACTCTTTTTCTGTCTTTTGTAGTTTCAATTGAACATTTTATATGATTATATTTTTTCTCCTTTCTTAGTATATCAATTATACTTCTTATTTTTGCTTTTTTTAAGTATCCCTAGATTTTGCAATATACATTTAAAAGGAATTCAAGTCCACTTTCAAATGACACTGTATCACTTCACAGAGAGTAAAAATATCTTACAATAACAATGTTCCTAATTTTTCCCTCCTGTCCCTTTTATCATTGTTATCATTTATTTTACTTATACATGAACTAAAATAAGTTGATATTTTGTTGCTGTTATTATTTTGAAGAAACTGTTGTCTGTTATATTAGTTAATAAGAAAAACAAAAGTTTTTCTTTTACCTTCACTTATTCCTTTTCTAAAGATCTTCCTTTCATTATGAAGATCTGAGTTTCTGACAAACAATTTTCCTCCTCTATGAAGAACTTCTTTTATCATTTCTTGCTAGGCGGGTCTGCTAGCAACAGTTTCTCAGTGTTTGTTTGTCTGAGAAAGTGCTTATTTCTCCTTCACTGTTAAAGGATAATTTCACAGGATACAGAATTCTAAGTTGGTGTTTAATTTCTCTCAACACTTCAAATATTTTACTCTCCTGTCTTCTTGCTTTCATGGATTCATATGAAGAATCAGATGTAATTCTTACTTTTACTGCTCTGTAGGTCAAGTATTTATTTCCTCTGACTTCTTTCAAGATTTTTTTCTTTCCTTGATTTTCTGCAGTTTGAATATGACATACCTAGGCTGAATTGTTTTTGTTTTTGTTTTGACATTTACCCTACTTGCCGTTCTCTGAACTTACTGTATCTGTGCTTTTGCGACTGACATTAATTTGGGGGAAGTTTTCAGTCACTGTAGCTTCAAATATTCCTTTTGTTTCTTCCTCTCATTCTTCTGGTATTCCTGTTACCTGTATGGTACATATTTTATAGTTTGTCACACAGTTCTTGGATATTCTGTTCTTTGTTCAGTCTTTTTTCTTTTTGATTTTTAGTGTTGAAAGTTTCTATTGACATATCCTTAAGCTGGTATATTCTTTCCTCTACCTTGACCAGTCTAATTAATAAGCCCATCAAAAGCATTCTCCTTTCTGTTATAGTGTTTTTGATCCTTAGCATTTCTTTTGATTCTTTCTTAGAATTTCTTTTTCTCTCCATATATTGCCCATCTATTCTTGCATGATGTCTACTTTATCTGTAGAACCATTAACATATTAATCCATTGGTTTAAATTGCTCGTCTGATAATTCTAATATTGCCATATCTGACTCTGGTTCTGATGCTTGCTCTCTCTCTCTTCAAACTGTTTTTGCCTTTTAGTATGCTTGGAAACTTTTTGTTGAAAGCCAGACATATTGTGCTGGGTAAAAGACCTACAGCAAATAGACTTTTTAGTAGTATGGTGGTAAGACATGGGGAGAAGAGAAGTATTCTTTAATCCTATGATAGGTCTCAGTCTCATAGTGAGCCTGTGTCCCTAGATGGTGAATGTCACAAGTGCTTCTTGATTCCTCCCCCACCCAGGGAGGGACTAGACGGCTAGAGGGGACTGGAATTGAGTATTTACCTTCCTTCACATGGAAGACTAGAGGGATCTGCATTTGGGTGTTTCCCTTCTCCCAAGTGGCATGATAGAGTGGGGCTAGGTTGAGTATTTCGAGTCCCCCAGATCATTAGACTATAATAAAACTGCAATGGTTTAGGCTCTGATAAATTAGTTTCTCCTTATTAAGAACAGAATGTCCTGGCATATTTCAAAATAGCTATTTTTCCTCTTCCCTGCAGGAAGAACAAGGAGACTTTTCTCCAGTCTTCACTTTGGGAACCTGGTAGAGCTCCTGGAAGTAAAACTCACAAAAAATGTAAGTACTACCTACCCAAGACTGCCTCCAGCCATAGTTTTTAACTCTTAGAGTTGTCCACACTGAGTCTCCACCAATTTATCAATTATAGTTCAGGTTTTCTACCCCAGTACTGGTTCCTGTGGAGGTTTTTGCTCATGGGTCTCCTTTGTGGTAAGTTGTGATGTTCTGTGTATACCTGTATGTCTCTTTAACTTTGAGGATAGAAATTTGCCCTGTAACCCCAATTCTCTGACAGGTCTAAGAAAGACTATTGATTTTTAGATTGTTCAGCTTTTTATTTGAGGTTAGGATGGAGTGACAACTTCCAAATTCTTTACGTGCTGGAATGGAAACCCAAAGCAATTTTCTTATTGATTTTTACCATTTTTGTTGTATACAAATCTTTCACTGTGATTTTTAAGATAGTCCTAGGCTTATTTTCTCTTTCTGAATGTGTTTTAATTACTACAATGTGGGGATATATTTCCAAATCTGGTGGAGTCCATTTATTATTTTTCTTCCTTTTGGTATTGCTGTCTTAGCTATCTGTGCTCCTTTATTTTTCCATATATGTTTTAGAATAAAGGCATTTTCCCAAAATTTTGCAGTTTTTAAATTAAACATGTATTGGTTAAGTTTTTAAGAATTAAGATATATAAAATGTTGACATTCCTTCAGTGAACATGGGGTATCTTTTCATTTATTGAAGTCTCTTTTATATCCATTAATGTTTAAATTTTTTCTTCATAAAGATCATGTTTATTCCCCATTTGTTAATTCCTTGATATTTTGTAGATTTTTTAACTATTTTGAATGGTGATGTATTAAATTTTCTACTTAATTTTAATTTTGTTAATGTAGAAGAATGCTATTGATCTCTGAATTTTTAGTTTATATCCAGCAACCTTGCTGACCTCTTTCTCTTGATTTAATATTTCATTTACTATATGTTATATAATAAATACACTACATATTTTCATATAGATTATGTTGGCTTTTTAATCAAATGGCTTTTATGACTACTGAAAAAGAATAATTTTTCTTCACTTCTAATCTTTATACATCTTTCTTTTTATCTTTTCTCATTGTCTTGACCTGGATTTCCACTATATGTTCAACTATAATTGACGTTGAAATCCATCAGATGAACTTCTGTTGAGCTAGCTGTATGATTTTTACAGTTAAGTTCATTAATATGGTAAAATATATCAATAAGCTTTCTTCTTGTTGAAGCATTATTTTTTTCCTAAGATAAATCCTAACTCTGATCATGGTTAATCTTTTTCTGTAACTCATTGATGGTTTTAGTTAACTAATACTTTTATTTAGGACTTTCACAAAATGTTTATAAGTAAATCAGACATTTTAAAAATTTTTTGTATTGTCCCTTTCATCAGTAGAAAGACTTATAAATAATAGAGATTGCCTGAATTTTTTTTTGACATGTAGTACTTTCTTTATCATTCAGTTCTAATTTTCCTTAAAATTTTCCCTTTTTATTTTATTTTTGGCATTCAAAAATGATATAATTAATGTAAACAACTTGATGAGTTTGGACATAAGTACACACTCATGAAACCATCACCACAATCTATGCCATAATCTTATCCATCACCTTCAGAAATTTCCTCTCACCCTCATTTATTATTAATAGTATTTTTTGTGATAAGAACACTTACTATAAAATCTATCCAAAATTATTGACTTATTCAATTAATCTACAAATTTGCCTGTTTTTAGTCTTTTTGATCTATCAGTTTCTCTAAGAGATATATTCATATTTTAAACTATGATCATTGGCTATATATATCTACCCAGAGTTCTCTCAGCAGCTGCATGTGTACTCATTATGCTCTGTATATATTCTTAACCACATTCCCTACAGGTATGGAATATCACTTTTTGGCCCTGAATAGTTCTCTAAAATAGATATTTACACTCACTTCCCATATTTCATATTTGTCTTCCTGAATAGTTTGTCTTCTTGCTAGAATAATCTTTCTTAAATTGTCTTCAAAGAGTATATTAATGTTGTAAACATTCTGAGACTGTAGATTTCTGAAAGCATATTTATTTCTCTGCTAACATTTAAGTGATAGTAGAAATGGATAGAAAAGTCTAAATTTAAAGTTTCTTTACTTCAGTACCCTTTTGTGTTCTTATACCCAGTGTTACTATTGAGAACACTTAAGAACCTTAGTAAGTGACATCCTTTTTTCTATCCAGGTGCTCCCTTCATTTTGTTTTGATATTCTTAAATTTCATAATTTATGTTATTTATGCAGATTTTTAAAAACCTTTATGTTTGGTCCCTACCAACCCTTCAAGCTGATGACTTTATATCTACTTATAATTTAGGAAAACTCTCAGGCATGACTTTTTTAAAGATTTCTTTGTTCCATTTATCTCTTCTCTTCTTCTAAGGTTAATATACATATGTTGATACTTTTACTCCTATACTTTTAACTCATGTATCTTAAGTGTTCTTTTATGTATATTTTTATCTTCCTTATGCTTCCTAGGAGAGTTCTTAAACCTGATTTTCTGGTTCACTAATTCCTTTTTTGAGAGTATCCTTGGTTAATCAGCCCATTTTTTCAGTACTGTATTTTAATTTGTGTCTTTCTACTTCATATTTCCTATAACCTCCTTTGTGTTGTTGAGAATTTGTAGTATATTTGTTTAAAATTATTACTGTAATGATCCATTAATTTTACTTACTCTGGCATAGTTTTAGTTTCCTGCATTTCTTTTATAATGTTCTGGCTTCTCAGATATCTTTTAATGTTTTTTTCCTGTTAGCTCTTATGTTCTTATGAATATGAGCTGCATTGTCTGCTGATAGTATCTGAGGGATGAAGGAAATCCCAGGCCCTGATTTTGCCCCTTTTTGGCATTTAAGAGTATGTGTATGTACGTGTGTTGAATCTTAAAATATGGGCTCAATACTTTTTCCTTGGGAATACCTACCCCTGAAGAGCAGCATTATAACTTGACTGATAATCAAGCATTGCTTTTGCTAAGAGCTACCTTCCTTGTTTGTTACCATCTAACTTAAAGTGCTCAGAGGCTTAGTTGGTCTGAAATTAGTAGTAGTCACCTTCGTTCTAGCTGGGATCTAGCACTGCTCTGATAATACACAGCCACTTTCGTTGCTGCTGTGATGGCTCTGCTGTTTTTATCCTCCATATTTGTGACAGGGATAGCAGTGATCCACCCAGGTAAATGTAAAGGAGAGAAAACTATGATGCTTTAGACTGAATTTGGCAGGTTGTCCCCCCAAAATTCATACATTAAATCCTAATGCCAGTTATGATGGTATTAGGAGATGAGGCCTTTGGGATATGATTGGGTCTTGAGGGTAGAGCCTTCATGAATGGTCTTGATGCTCCCAATGAGACTAGTGTTCTTATAAAAGAGACCCTAGAGAGCTCCCTCACCCTCTGCCTAGGGAGGACACAGTGAGAAGACCACAATCTATTAACTAAGAAGTGGGCTCTCACCAGAAACTGAATCTGTCACCACCTTGATCATGGACCTCCTAGACTCCAGAACTATGAGAAATTAATGTCTGTTGTTTTTAAGCCACCCAGTCTATGCTGTTCTGCTATAGCAGCCTGAATGGACTAAGACAAACAGGAAGCTTTTTCTGGCTTATCTCCTGCCCATAGTGTCTGGCCCTCTTTGGTGAATGTTGTTTATTTCCCCTCCCACACCAAGTCCCAACCAAATTTTAAATCTCTGGGTGTTTTACATTTTCATATTTGATCCTGGGATCCATCAACTTCTCTCTCACTTTTGTGACATCAACCTGGGTTTGAATTCAGGGGAATGAATTAGTAGCTACTGTTAGTGCACTGTCTCATCAGAAACAAGACACTTCCAATATATTTTCATTTATTTGTTGAAAGAATATAATTCTTTCAAGGTTTTTTTGAATTAATTTACAGCTAAAAAGTCACACAATGCAATCCATAGTTTAAAAATAAAAGTATGGATCAGTGGAAAAATTAACAATGAAGCAACAATTCTGCTTTAAGTTATAAGAAGAATATATTAATCATTATATCAATTAAAAAGGCAAATGCTATGAAAATGGATACTCATAAATTGGAATAAGTAAAGGCTTCACTTTATTGTTTACCTTTCACTTTGAAGCAAATGTAGGGATAGACTAAATGGCTTAGTTCAAGTTCAAGTTTTAAACTCATAATACTCAGGGAAGAAGGCAAGGAGCTCTCATCCTCATTTCTTCTGTATGTATCCTTTTCAGAGCCTAGCTTTATTATTACTACAAAATTGTATGCATATGCATTTTAGCTTTTTGCACAATAGAGAAAATTATAGTCATTGCATACTTTGCGTGTCTGAAATTAATTACTTGTATTACTTTGTACTGTCAATGCAAAGCACAATGAGAGATATCATATATAAATAGATGTATATATGTATATACTACTATTTAAAGTATTACAAATTGAAAATAAAATATTTAAAGGGGCTATTTAAAGCTGGGTATCTTTAGATATAGTGAACAAACCAACAAAATTCCTTCAGGTTTTATGTTTTAAATGTATATAGAATCCATACTCCTTTTCTGTTCATATTTTATTATTGCACTGAAGGTTTTATGGTAAGAAAACTTCATGTTTTGGGGGAATATAAGCATAATCATGCCTATTTAATTCCACATACCTTGGAAACTGAGTAATAATAAAAAGTCACCCTGGGACCTACAATACTGATTTAAATCAGTCATACTATGTCATACTTTAGTTATTGCAACAGTTAAAAGTCTGGATCTAGCAGTAATATAAATTTCTTTTTTTCCCAGATATTTGTGATAATTTGCTGAAAACTATGCACTTGAGGCTAAAATATAGGAAATAACATTTTATCATGGACATTCTTCACAATTTTCAAAAAGTATACTTTTTAGAATTGGAAAATTATTCTCTTAAAGTGAGTTAATAATGATAGATTTCATTGATTTATCCATATGGAAGAATTATTATTAACCATATAGTTTAGAATTTGCTTTATTGCTTTGCTTTATTGACTTGTTTCTGATCTTGGTGTAACTGGGTTGAAGATTTATTTGAAGGAAGCAGACTATTTTACATGGATATTTTATAAGACTAGAACAGAGAAAGTGTTTTGGGGGGAATATCCATTATGAATATTACTTTAACAACCACTTTCTTTTAAGATTATATATCCTTGAAACTAGTCAGGAGGTAACAAAAATACACAAACTCTTCCAAATTAAGGGACATCCTGTAAAACAGCTGGCTTAGAATCTTCAAAACTGTTGGTCATGGAAGACCAAAAAATAAGGCTCAGGATAACTATACTGGCTATAAACAGTAATAATTAGGTATAACGTGAAATTCTTTTTTGGTTCCTAAATTAAAAATAAAGGTGGTTGTAGAAGATACTATTGGGACCTTTGCAGACATTTGAATACGGCCTCTATATTAGATAAAAATATATACTGAAGCAATGTTAAAATTTTTTAGTATAATCATTGTACTGTGGTTATGTAGAAAAATATCTTTGTTCTTAAGGGAATCATACTGACATTTTTAGGAGTAAAATGCCAATTTGTATGCAGCTTGCTTTTGTGTGATTCACCAAAAATATACATAAGTCAAAAAGGAGGAGAGAGAGAGAATTAAAGTATCTGTGGCAGCATATAACAATCAGTGCATTTACATAAAGGGTATGTGGATATTAACTGTTCTATTCTTTTAACTTTTATGTCTGCTTGGATGCAGAAAAAGCATTTTATAAAATTCAATGACCCCACTAAAATCTGGGACAAGACAAGGCTGTCCACTATCACCACCCCTATTCAGCATAGTCTTGGAAGTCCTAGCCACAGCAATCAGGCAAGAGAGAGAAATAAAAGGGATCCAAATTGGAAAAGAAGAGGTAAAAATGTCACTATATGCAGATGACATGATACTATATATAGAAAATGCTTGGAAATTTTTAAAATAAATTTTAGAAAAAAGTGAAAAGAGCCATAAATTAATGGCTCTTGTTATTAGAATCAGACATATACATGGACAAATAAATGGGATGATTATAGGAGAGTGAAACCAGACTATAATAAATATATGTAACATAAGACTAAAAAAATACTATCAATAGTAGAGATTGATTCAAAACAAGAATATAAGTTGAATTTTAAACCTCTTTATACATCAACAAAATGCAATCAAGCAAAATTGCACTAAAATTAAGTCTTACTAAAAATAAAAGCCTTTACCAGAATAAAATTATAATAAAAAGGGGCATATTACATTTTGCTGTTTATATCATTTAAATGTTTTCTAATTTCTTGAGTAACAACTAAACCCATTGAATTATATCCCAATTTTTCTTAATGAGATTTGGGTATTCTCTTGTCATTTCATTATACTCACTAAATTGATGAGCAAAAATGTCAAGATAAAGACAAAATTATTCATCCCCTCTTTGAGATATTAACTAGAGAAAACTAGATTAGTGAAGCTTATTTAAGTGGTAATAGAAGTGACCTTATACACTAGAACATCTAAACCAATTCACTGTGTTTTTCTGAGAGATATATCCATCAAAGAAATGGAACGAATACACATTTTTAATGACTGCCTGAGACATTTATTGTTTTATCATATATAATTTAAAAATTGCCAACATCAGTTTTATGATATCTATAAGTTTTAAAAATAATGTAATGTGGGTTTTAATGGAAATTTTTGGCATAATATCTAGTCAAAATATCCTAAGTAAAGATGACCAAAATGAACAAACTAAAATGAAATCAATGATATAAAGATACTTAAAAACTTTATACTGTTGCCATGATGTATGTCAACAAGTGGAAGCCATTAGTCAAGATACAATTATTAGTTTCAAAATCTATTATGACTTATATGACTAAATAAAGGGAATAAAAGGACACTCTCTTAAAATTAAGGAAATTATTTCAAATTATTGGCAGTATGCTTAATGATATACTGAAAGTATTTCAATTAAAATCTGGAGTAAGAATGACAACCCTGGTATTTAACAATGATCTATAAATAGTATTCAATGCATTTTAGTAAAAATTATAAAATAAAGAGTATGAAATTAGAAAGTGGCAAAATTATCATTACCTCCAAATGACATGATCATGTATCTGTAAATGTTAATGATTTAAGAAGCTAGCTGAAAAACCTTGGAAATAATACAATGGTTTAATAAAGCATTTAGATAAAAATATCAGCAGAACTCCCTAATTTACCAGTGGTAACCAAGTAGAAAGCTTATCAAAGGTGTTTACTTTAGTAATAACAACAAAAACATATAGACTACTCTGGAATCTATATATATATAAAGATCTAAAACCCTATTAAGGGACACAAATAAAGACCTCAATAAATGGAGAGGCAGATCTTACAGAGAAAGATTAAATATTACAATAATATAAATTTTCCTAAATTAATCTAAAATTTGTAATTATGTCAAACTCATACTAGGATTTAGGAGAAAGAAAACCTGACAAAAATATTTTCAAATTTATATACAAGAATAATCATGTGAGCCTACTTACTAGAATAGTCACAAAAATATAAGCTCCATGACGACAGGGATGCATATATTTATCCAGTTCCTCTAAGAATTCCTAGCACATAGTAGGTGATCAATAATTTATAGAACCAAGAAAACTGACAATTATTAGGAAGAGTGTAATCAACCAGATGTTAAAACATAGTATAAAGCTACACTACTTAAAATACTGTGATACTAGTGCAGAAATAGACAGACCTTTCAATGAAACTGAATTGAGAGTATTGAGCAAAGGTGACCATCAGATCTCTTATGATCTCCTATGGCAAAGCCAAGGCTATGAAAGGAGCAAAATGGACCTGGAGACGAGAAGGTCATACTTAAGTGGACAAGCCTGAGAATCTTGAATCTTCAGATTTCCCCTAACATCCTGCACCAACATTAGCAGCCTTCTCCCCCTTGTTAGAGATGAGTAGCCTCCCCTAGCTTGAAGACTGCAAAGACCTCATCTTAGCCAGGTATCTTGCAAGATGATGTTTGTCTTCTTTAAGATATAGCCCCTCTTCTCCCCCCTGCCTCCAGGCCAACAACCAGAGTCGGGTTTCAGCATGGCCTGAGCTAAAATTCAATCCCTAGCACAGGAGGGAATAAATTACACACTAAAAGAATTGCAGGACCTGGCAGATTCACCAGAAGAAATAGGAGAAACAAGAATCATGGGGGTATTGGATTGTAGTAGGTGATGGAATATAAATCTCTATAAGGGAAGATGCGTTGCTGTGAGGGCAGTCACATGTGACTCAGGATCCCATGTTCTGGCAGAGGTACCTGGCAGTCTTCATAGAATCCCTTTGGAATGGCTCCTTAAAGCTTGGACAAAGATAATGGTATCGAGTAAATGACATAAACATGCCAGAAGTCCTTTGAAAAACCATTAGGGAAGAAATTAGAGGCTCAGAGAAGTGGGATTCACTGGTGAGGTGGGTACCTGCATTTTTAAGAAACTCAGTGGTGGTTGTCCTCTATAGGTTAGGGTTGACAGTGGGAGATACTGCCATTGAACTGAGTTCCCTAAGGGGTGCTCTAAAAGAATGATGGGATTATGGAATGTAAGAGGCCAGGTGATAGCATTTAACTTTTTTTTAGTGGAAATACTGGGGATTGAACCCAGGATCTCATGCATGCTAAGCATGCACTCTGCCACTGAGTTATACCCACCCCTGGTAGCATTTGACTCTTAAATGCAAGATGAACAGAATGACTCATCCTATGGATATCAGGCAGACTTTCTCCTTCGTGATTCCAAATGCTGGTCCTAACAGAGTGGACGTGGTAGCAAGAATAAAGATTATGCATAGCTTAAGAACATGGGCTGCCCTCTCTTCAGTTTTCATCTAGTACTGCTACTGCTGAGTGCCTATTCTACCAGCAGCAGAATTCACTGAAAAGCCCTCAATATGGCACCATTTCTTCAAGAGACTAGCCCTCAACTAGAGGGCAGGTTGATTATATTGGAGCCCTTCCACCCTAGATGAAATAGTGGTTATTTAACTTGACACCTACTCCAGAAACAAATTTGCCTTCCCTCCATCAGCATCACCATCCAAGAGTTTACAGAATGTCTAATCTATCCACACAGTATTCAGCATATTACTGCCTCAGTCCACAAGATCAATTTGATGGCAAAGGAGATGTGACCATGAGCTCATGGGATTCCCTGGATTCACCATATCCCTTATTGTTCAGAAGAAGCTAGCTTGATGTAAAGTTGGGATGGCCTGTTAAAGTTCTGCCACGGTGACTGGCTCAGCTTGAGTCAGGGTGCTGTCTTCCAGGGTACAATATACATATTGAACCGATGGCTGATGTTTGATGCCAGGTCCCCAGGAACCAGGAAGTGGAAACAGGATTATCCATTATCCCCCGACTGACAATGACTTCACCAAAGAAATTTAAAAGTCAATCAATAGATGAAAAAAATGCTGAATCTCATAAGGAATCAAGGACTTGCAAATTTAGACTTCAATGAAATCCTCCTTTTTACATGCATTATATTGACAAACATTTTAAAAAGCAGTTAATACTAAGTATTAAAGAAGGAAATGTATCAATAGGAACTCCTGCATTACTGGTGGCAAGTGCACTGATACAGTCACTTAATGAAAACATGTTAGTATTATACTATAAACTTGGATAGTCACATACCCTATGGTAGCAATTCCACATTTAGTTAAATACTTCAGGAAAGCTCTTGCCCATGAACAAAAGGAGATATGCACAGAGAGTTTACTCAGTTGTGTCCATAGAAATTCTAAACTGGAGAAAAAAATCCCTAAAGGTTTATCAAGAAGAGAACTGGCAATTGTAGTATATTTGTATACTGGAATAGTAGACAACATTAAAAATGGACAGATTAAGACTATACTAGGCAACATGTATGTATCTCACAAACATAATATTGAGTGAAAGAAACAAGACACAGTAGAATCTAACTAGTAATATTGCACTTAGAAAATGTTCCTAAAACAGGCAAAGCTAAGCTATATAGTATTGAGGGAAATAAGCATGTAGTCAGGGTAGTGATTACTCTAGAGGAAAGGCTGCGAATTGGGAGGCATTCCTGGGGGTTCTCTGTGGTGCTGGTAATGTTCTGTTCCTTGGCATTGATAGCAGTTTCATTGTATATGCTTTATATATTCCTCTGTATGTAGGATATGGTTCATTAAAACAAGTTTTTAAAAGTTGTTTGGAATAATAGAAGGCCACACAACTAAGCCTTTGATAGGTTAGTTGATGTTGGTAGATTCAGTCAGCAGAAATTCTGTAATTGAGTAATGATTGACAAAATGTTCTTTGTGCAGAATCATTTGTTTCCTCATCTAAAGTTTTAAGTTCTTTAAAATGCTTCCCAAAGAGTTGTCATGTTTAGAAAATTGCAAAGGAAACTGAGGAGAGAAAAAGAGCTGATATTAGGGAAAATTTTATAAGGCAAGAAGGGAGGTGGGTATGGAGAGGATTTTCAATACATTTTCAGCAAAACTTTGTAACTCAAACTAAATTACCTGTATTCTTAGTGTACGTGACCAATGTAATCTAGTTATAAGGAATGAAAAAATTGTGAAATGATAGACAATTCCAAATAAGTTAAAGTGTTATGTTATAGTCAGTACATAAGTTCCTTATTTTTAATATATAGATTAAAGGAAACCATTTTATTAATACTATGTCAATTTCACACCTCTAAATAAATATTTGTTATATTACATTAGAAAGCTGTTTAAAGAATATTAGTTTCAGGGAGGACAAAATTATGAGACTGTGTATTGGATTGGTCCAGCCCTGATAATTTTTTTTCCTGTGTTTATTCATCCCTCCAATATAAGAGAATAAGCTCACCTACATTGACTTAGGTTTAGTTTAATTGCCTGCTTTAATAACTGTATCTTCAAGTATAAAAATACAATTATACTTCAATCTTAAAATGTAAAACTAGCATGTCCAAATAAGGCTTTCTTCTGGAGGCTTCTTATTTAGAATCATAGAATATTATCTTTGGACATAATTTAATTGCATGTTATTAAAAAGAATAGGTGTATATTATAATAACTTCTTTATCATTTTACCTTTGCTTTAAATAATTGATGGGCTTAAGATTTTAGATGAAAAAAACTCTTGACTCTACATTCCAAGAGTTCCTCTGCAAATTTAACTGAAAATGCTCAAAGAATTGCACATTGAGAGATGGAGAACCTTCTCTATGCTGATAGTAAATGTACTAGCATGTTAGATACGGGAAATTAACATATTTGATTAAAAATTTTAATGTGGCAATACTATCTGGCAATCTTTTTGCTTTAGCACCTCTCAGTTTTCCAAAGTGCTAGAAAAAACTGTACACATCACTGTTATGGGCTACATTGTATCCCTCAAATTCATATGTTGAAGCCCTAACTCATAGTACAGCAGAAAGTGACTGTATTTGGAGTTAGTACCTTTAAAGAGGTAGTTAAGTTAAAAATAGGACCATATGGGTGGGTCCTAATCCAGTATGACTGGTGTACTTATAAAAAGGGAGATTAGGACCCAGCCAACACACAGCGAGGAATGACCCTGTGAGGAGACAGCAAGAAGGCAGTTGTCAATTGTAAGGCGAAGAGAGTTGGCCTCAGGATGAAACTAACCCTGCTGACACTTTGATCAAAGAGTTCTAGCCTCCAGAATTGTGAGAAATAAATTTTTATTGTTGAAGCCACCCAGTCTGTGGTATTTTTTTTAATGGCAGCCTGAGCAAACCAATAAAATCACCATATCCTACAACTCCTTTATCCCACAGGAAAAAAGTGAAAAAGCAATAACTAATAGCAAACATTGGTATTACAATAACATATTCATAAGTAGAAAACAGAGGTCCATTGTCTTGATTCTCCACTGAGTTCAGAAAAAAATAATGTAGATAAAACTATCTAAATCTATATCAGTTCCTTTCCATCTGGTACCATGACTGCTTGGATAAGAGGAACTATGAGAATCTCAAACTCAGCAGCATACGTGTGTATGAGGACACAGTAATATTCATGGACAACACATGAAGATTTTCAGATGACACCTACTATTATTGGATTTCCAACCCCTCTCAAATCTGCTTGAGTAATTTCTGGAGATACTTAGGATCATGTCTTGTTTATATCTTGCAGGAAGGCCATTCAAGTTTTTCTGCTCTGTTCTTACTGTCTGCTCTTGCTCTGCTGTTACTGACTTTTTTGAGAATGTTAACACATCTAGGACCATCCATTTTCTGCTAGTTGCCAACTTGAGTACTTAGGGTACTAAAGCTGTACTGTATACAGCTGCAAAGAGGGGATGGGATGGATAGCCCTACTGACAATCCTGTGTTTTAGTTATGTCAGGCCTCAAAGTCCTATATTTCCCAAAGTCTCATAAAACCTTTTTATTTTTATTTATTTTCATTAAAAAAAACTTTTTTAAAATTGAAGTATAGTTGGTTTACAATGTTGTATTTATGTCTGGTATACAGTGTAGTGATTCATTTATATATATATGTATATATATATTACTTTTCATATTCTTTTTCATTTTAGACTATTACAAGCTATTGAATGTAGTTCCCTGTGCTATACAGTAGGACCTTATTCTTTATCTATTTTATATATAGTACTTAGTATCTGCAAATCCCAAACTCCCAATTTATCCCCTCAACCCTCCTTCCTTCCCTGGTAACCACAAGTTTGTTTTCTATGTCTGTGAGTCTGTTTCTGTTTTGTAAATAAGTTCAGTTGTCTCAATTTTTTAGATTCCACATGTAAGTGATATCATATGATATTTGTCTTTCTCTTTCTGGCTTACTTTACTTAGTATGACACTCTCCAGGTCCATCCATGTTGTTGCAAATAGCATTATTTTATCCTTTATATGGCTGAGTAGTATTCCATTGTAAATCTATACCACATCATCTTTATCCAATCATCTGCTTATGGACATTTAGGCTGCTTCATGCTTGGCTATTGTAAATAGTGCTGCTATGAACACTGGGGTACATGTGTCTTTTCAAATTAGAGTTTCCTCCAGATACATTCATAAAATATTTTTATGAGCACAGCTACTTCATCTTCTAATTCATATTCTTCTGTAGATGGATAAAATGATTCCCTTCATGGTGAGAGAACCAGTACTAGGCAATCACTTATATCTTAAACATCTTTATGGAAAACAATAAAGAGGTCCCTCAAAAAATTAAAAGAGGAATTACCCTATGATCTGACAATTCCATTTCTGGCTATATAGCCAAAAGAATTCAAAGCAGGATCTTGAAGACATATATGCACACCCATATTCAATTAATATCATTTGCAAAAATCTTCTCCCATTTAGTAGGCGGCCTTTTCATTTTGTTGATAGTTTCCTTTGCTGTGCAAAAGCTTTTTAGTTTGATGTAGTCCCATTTTTTAATTTTTGCTTTTTTTTTCTTTTCCTAGGAGACATATCCAAAAAAATATTGCTAAACTTATATCAAAGAGCATACTGCTTCTATCTTCTTCTAGGAGTTCTATGGTTTCAGGTCTACACTATTAACTCTTAAACTGTCTTCCCCTATGTAGAATTTCTAGATCAAAGGGCATGCAGATTTCTCTTACATACAAATTAGTTTTCAAAAGACTTTGCTAAAATATATTCTATGAAACAGTATATGAGTATGCCATTCATTCTTACCAAAAATAGACACTGAAATATATATCTTTTAATTTTGCCCTCAATTTGACAGATGAAAGTAGTATTTCATTGTTACATTAACTTAAAATAATCTGATGATTATTTGTGTAACTCAAAACAGATAGGGTAGGGGGTCCCAAGAGAAAGAGAACCAGGCATGGCTTTCTTGACATAAGAGAAGCCATTTTAGGCCTAAACCTTTTTGTGAGTGAAGCCTGGCCACAATGCTAGCCCTTGAACAGATCTCAGTAATTAATGATCTTAAAGGAAGTAAGGGAATGCAGAAACAAAGGAAAAGCAGTCAGAAAGCAATAGTTCAGTGATAAAACAGAGCCGTACTTCCTCCAAGGGATATACGTAACAATATGGTACATATCTTTGAGTTCTGCAGGAACTAAGGCCCCCTTCAAGTGGAAGATGGAATGATAATATTGACCCTCTTGACTTTGGTTAACTAGAGCTTGGACTCTGTTGACCTTTGCCCCAATTCTATGCTGAATTCCCCGCTGTTCAGGCCCTTTCATGAATATGCATGTATCCATAGCTTAAAACCCCCGATTTTGCTGTTCAGGGAGACCCTGCTTTGGAAAAGATCCCTGGTTTTTTCCTTACTTGCTACAAGTAATAAATTCTTCCTTTTCCCAATCTTGTGCTTGATTCTGTCTTTTGGGTTGACACCCACAAAGAGGGGAACCCAGTTTTCAGGTAACATAGGGGAGCATTTTTATGTTTATTGATCGTTTTATATAATCTATGAATTTGTAATAAACTAATGAATTGTTTTGCTCTTTCTTATTAATTTATAGGAAGTTTTTATATACTTTTGACATGTCTAATTTTTCTGTTAAATATGCTTTAAATATATTCTCCACATCTTTTCACTGGCCTTTATTTTTTTCATATAACTTTTTCAGTAATACCCTTTAATTTTGACTGCGTTTCTGTATCTAATGAAGATAGATACAGAAATTATGAAAATATTATTTTATGTTGCTTTTAATTCCTTTATTTCTTGGGAGGAGGAAATATAATCTTCCCTCTACTCTTCAAGGTTCTTGGCTGAGATCCCCTGTAATAAAAGACAAATTAACAGGAGAAAAACAAACAGAAATTGAGTAGCATGTGTAAGTCCGGTATACATGGGACCGATCCAGGAAACTTGATTAACTTCCTGAAATGGTGCAAGAAATCACCTGAAATACCATCTTCAGCTAAAGACAAAATATATGTTGGGGATATGGGGGAGCCAGTTATGGGAGGCTGTCAGGAAAAGCACAGTAAACATGGGTAAGGTGGTTGTGCAGATTTACGTCATTAATTGCTCCATTGATAAGAGTTTCTAGAGTTTAGTCATCCTTCTCTTCCTGGTTCAGAAAGGGAGACACCCTTACAAATGGAGATTTCCCTTATAACTATAAATGTATAACTTTCCCTTACTTTTCAGAGTTTCTCCTGTGTCTACATTTTCTTAAAAATAACCACTTTAAAATAATCTGTATGTCAAAGAGGTATATTTTGGGGTAGCATATTCTGCTCCCCTTCATCGTATAGATGGAGATTCAGTTAATTTATAATTAATAGATAGATGTCAATTGTGAGAAAGTACCTGTTTCACCCTTTCCCAAGTAGATATTTTATTATGTTAATCTTATTTATGGCATAGTCATATCTTTCTTTTGATTTGAAATGCTTTTTCATAACCTAAATCTCCATATATAGGAATGTCTATTCCAGATTTACTATTTTATCAAGTCATCTGCAGTTTTTTTCTGCATTAGTACCATGCTCCTTTACTAAAACTTTATATTTTGATAACTGTTAATACAAGTTGTTCTTATGGTTTTTTATAACAATTATATTATTTGTTCTTGTGCATTCTCTTCTCTATTCAAATAAATTATTCCAGAAAAAGCTTATTAAATTCTATTAAAAAACTTTTTATAGGTTAATTTTGGTGAAAATTGACATGTTTATAACATTGAGTTTTCCCATCCGACTGCATAGGTTTTTTTTGCTTTTCCCCTTTGCATTTTAGGTATATTTTATGCCCTTGATAAAGTTTAAAAAGTGTCTTCATAAAGGTGATATACATGCCTTCTTGGGTTTATTGTTAGGCATCTTCATGATTTTCATCACAACTTTAAGTAGATTTTTATTTTCCATTTTATTTTTCAATTGACTATTGCCCTTGTATAGACATGATATAAATTTCTGCATGTTGATCTTAAATTTATATCCTCTTACTACATTTTGTTAGGTGGAATAATTTTTAGATGCATTTCTTAAATTTTAAAGTAGATGATCATATCACATGTAAATAATGACATTGCTACTCTTTCTAATATTTTTAGGTTAAAAAAAAGTTGTCTTATTTGATTCACTTGGACCTAATCTATGAACTTAAGTAGTAAAAGTGATAGTGGCAATTCTTGTCTTACTTTTAACTTCAGTAAAATTGTATCCAGTGATCATTATCAAATTAGATAATCCATACAGTATTTAAAACAGTGCCTAGCACTTAAACATTTAATAAATAATATTAACTAAATCAAGTTTCAAGACTTTTATAATTTCCTATAGGAAACATTCTACTGGAATTTAGCTCTTAATCATTTATTTTATATTATGGAGATTTTGTAATTTTTTTATACAGATTTGGGATTAGACACTTGTTTTATTCACTTTTATTCTTTATTTGTTTCTAATTAATGAACTTTAAGCTCTGAAATTTCCTCTAGCTCTTACTATAACCCAGTCCTTCAAATTTTAACATGGAGTGTTCTTAATTCCTATAATTTTTAGATAGTGTATAATCTCAATTATGCATTTTCAATCCAAGGGTTATTTCGATTACTGTCTGTCAACTGAAATAAAACTGCACAATGTGCACAAATGTGAGAGATTTGAGTTAAGTTTTATTTGGGGCAAAATGAAGACTAAACCCCAGGAGACAACATTTCACATAGCTTTGAAACTGTTAATCCCATACTCCTAATTTTGTTTGAGACTTTCATATTTACATTTTCCTTTGTGAAATTTTACAATGAAAACTTAATCCTGTATGGAAATAATTTCATGCAAGCATGTAAAGCAATTTTCTTTTTATTACTTTTGTCTGATGTATGATAAATACCTAATGATCCCTTTTATCTGAAGAATCAGATGGTTATTCATACCAGTAGCCTATCTTATTTTTAGAACTGTTTCTCTGTCATTTATCCTATTTTTTACACAGAAGAACACTGGTCAACCATATGTTAAAGCAGACTTTTCTGTCTTTTATCTCTGTTGCCTTTTTCTTAATCACCTTAATTTTTCTTTTTTCTTTCCTCCTGAATCCTAGGTGATCAATTTACGCTTATGTGCTGTGTCCTTGCTTGCTTCCTTTTTCTGTAGTTTTGCTTCTGGGCTGGCTTCCTCAAAATAAATTCAGATTTTATTGTGGCTTTTTTTTTCTCATTAATATTTTTTTTTTGGTCCCTCAGCTAGGACAACTCCATTACCTTAATCCACTTTTAATTTCTTCTTTCATTGTTTTTGTATTAAAATCCATGTTTCTTTACTTTGATAGTTGAAAGCAATTATCTAAATTTGTCTCTATTTCCTCAGACAAATCTCCCAAAGTTTGCTCTTCATCCAAGTTTGCATGCTGTGTACCTGTCCTTCTTTTTTTTTTTTTTTTTTTTTGCAAAATTGTTATTGATCCTATTTTTTCACTCATCTTTGTTCTAGAGCAGTTCTACCTAGCTTTGGCCCCCAAAGAATCATGATGGTTTCTTTTTGATCTCCTCCCTGCTTATCTACACACCATTTAAATACTTAAACTCGGGAGCTGAGTTGATGGCTTATATTATCTGTTTAGTCATTCAGTTGTCTGGAGTAGTAGGGAATAGCAGCTGACAAGAACTGAGCCTTTTGGAGATATATAATCAGGAAACTCTCTTATTTAGTCTTTCTGGCTTATGGAAACTCTTGCATCACTTTGAGGGATATATATTTTCCCCACTGGAGTTATCCTTCGTTTTGATTTTTAATCCTCCCTTTTAGGCCAACCCTTAAAAAAGTCAAGTTAGATGTATTTACCTTGAATTGTGGGCATTTTGTTTGATTTGGCTACGCATTTGCCACAGAAAAACTTGCCTTTGAGTTGCTGCCATTTATCGTCACCATGAAAAGGTCTCTGATGAAACTATTTTATTTCTCTTCTACCTCTTATCCTCTCTTCTTCATCCCTTCACTTTAGGGATTCTTACCCTATATCAAAGCAAGTCTATAATCCTTTTAGGCATACTTGCCATAAAACATCAGAGAAAGGACAGACGTGGTTGCATTTTCCCTATAGCAGTACCACCATAGCCTTGGAGTGCGATTGCCTTCTGGTTGGAACAAGGACTCTTTGGGGAGACTTCTTCATGGTTCCCGTGATCTACCCAGAATTCCAAAATTTTCTCTAAATGGAATGCTATTAATGTGTGTGTTTTTTCATCAGAATTTCTTCCACTTGCTTTCCACAAAATGTCTCCTCTGTTTTGGGAATGATGGCTATTTTTGAATTCCCAGATGCTTTTTTTTGTTTAGTTTAAACTGCATTATATTCGGTGAATATTGCTTACAATTTGTTGCTGAGTGGGGAATGATCCCTAATCTCATGATTAACACTATTCCTTTTATTTGTAACTTATTTTGGTCAGTGTGGTGGCTTAAAAAGATGTCCACAAATTATCTGATACACTTTCCTTCAAAAAGTGGAGCCTAATTTCCCCTCTCCTTGATTGTGAGCTGTATTTTGTGACTCACTTGTAACAAATAGAATGAAGTTGAAGTGTTGGTGTATAACTTCTGAGGCCAGGTAATAAAAGTTAGTGTGCTCCTCCTTTCTCTCTCTCTCTTGAATGACTCACTTTGGGAAAGAGTAGCTGAGATTTTATAAGAACACTTAGTCAGCTTCATGGAGAGATCAACATGGCAAGGAACTGAGGCCTTCTGCCAACAACCAGCAGTAACTTGCCAAGATGTGAGTGAGCCATCTTAGAAGTGGGACCTCCAGTCTTGGTCAAGTCCTCAGTTGAGTGCAGGCTGGTTGGCATCTTGATTACACCCTCAGTAGAGACATTGAGCCATCACTCAATCAGCTAAGCTGTCTCTGAATTCCTTACCCACGAAAATTGTAACTGTAGAGTCAGATGGCTGGTTACCTGCACAAATGCCACCTTTCTCTTACTACTACTCTTACTATTCAGTGTACCACTACTACTACATTTACTATCATAGGCATATGTGTATTTGTGTTTGTGGGTGTGCACATAAGCATGCAGCAAAATGGCAGCAATGATTATTTTTAGGTTGTGGGATTATGAATGTCTTCTTCCTCTTTGCTCTTCTGCATTTTTTCATATTTTCCACAATCATTCATTTATCAAACTAATACATCTTGAGCAGCTATTATATTTTGAACACTGTTCTAGATGCTGGAAATATAGCAATAACATAAACATATCATTTCTGGCCCACATGTACTTCAAAATATGACTACCATGCATTCTATTTCATATGATGGTAAATGTTATGGAGAAAAAATATCCAAGAAGGGGAATGGAAAGTGACGGCACTAGAGCAATGACATGGGTATTATAAGTGAGGTGGACGAAGAAGATCTCCTTGAGAAGGTAAGAACTGAAAAGCACCTGAAGGCAACAAGAGAAAGGGCCATGAAGATTTCTTGGGCAAGAAGATTCCAGGCAGAAAGAAAAGCAAATACAAAGTCCTTGAGTTGGATGTATATCTAACATGGTCAGTGAACAGTCAGGAGGCCAGTGTGGCTGGAAGAAATTGAGTCAGGAAGAGGATAGTAGGAGATGAGGTCAGAGAGGTTAATGTGCACAAGATCACACTGTACAATCTGGGTCAGTGAATATTTAGTACTTTTGTCATTAAAAAATACACTATAAAAAAATTTTAATGGTTGAAAAGAAACACCCTAAAACTGTTGAAATAAACATTGCACTGAGAATTATAAATGTATTCATCCAGTAAAGTGAGAGTACCAAAATAATTTTTAAAAAAGACCTTTGTCAAGGTTTATAAGTGTGATATCACAAAGTTGAGGAAATATAAGGAACATTATCAAATTATCTTGGATAAAATTAGTCCATTTTTATTAATATGATTTTTCTCATCTAGTGGCTATTTTAATACAAATTAAATCTAAATTAAAAGCTAAGATTAGGCTCCAGCACTCAGACTGGATATTTCATTACATTACCAATCAACAATATCTCCATCCAGAAAAATCCTATCTCCAACTCTTTCATTAGAAATTCAATTTTCAAAATAAAAGTGATCATTTCCATTTTTAAAAACTCTTGCTGAGCCAAGAGTATATTCCTGATTTCAACTTGAATTAATTTTACCCAGAGAGAGTGGAGACTGAGAGTCAGAAATTAAAAATAAACATTTCTACTGAAGATGTATAAATAAATTCCAAATTGTGAGGATAACACAGATATTATCCTGACAAAGTGTAAAAGCATGTCAGCTGCCTCAGTGACATGACTGTCATTCAGTGTGGGTTCAAACGTGTCCTAAGATTAATGAAACAATACAGAAGCTTTTCTTTCTCCATTCGCTGTCTCTACGTTGGTTTGCAGGGGGAAAGGAAGGAAAGGGGGCAATATAGCAAGAGGCATTTGAGGATTTCTCATAAAAATATACACTCTGCCTTCAGAAATAAACATGGACACTCTGTAGAGGCCATCAAAAATAATACTTGATAATAACTTTAAATGGAGTATAACCTTTAAAAATTGTGAATCCCTATAGTGTACACTTGTAACATATAATGTTGTACATCAACTACACGTCCATCAAAAATAAATAAATAAAAAGAAAATATAATAGTATTTATATTACTGCCTGCTCTGTCCTTAACTCTGCAAAAACAGTAGATTAATAAGAAAATGTCACCTTTGCTTTCCATGATACCCTTTATTTCTGTGTGCAACACAGCTTATTACTGGGGAATAAAATCCCACACCCCAAAAGACAGATACCTCTCCAAATTCATGGCCTCCAGCTTCATCAGCACCCTCAAAGCCTGTTGGCAGTCCTTCTACTCACCCTTTATCAGCTCCCATTCATGTTCCTCTCAGTCAACAATTTTATATCTTCACAACTCTGTGCAAATCCTCTACCCCCTCGCTCTTGGTATTTCAGTTTAGTTCAATTCAGTGTCTGCCCAGTCAGATGTGTGCCAGTCACTGTGTTAGCACTGAGGATACTGAGATGAATGTCACCATTTTACCCTCAGCAGACCTATGGCTTAGTTTGGTAGTTCTCAACCTTTGTTTTTTATCTTCAGAGCCCTTTACACTCTTAGAAATTGTTGAGGAACCCCAGGTGATTTTGTTTATATGGATTAAATCTAATTGCTACCTACCACAGGAGAAATGAAAGCTGAGAAACTTTTCAAATGTTAATTTACTAATTGTTTTGAATACCAGTAATGAACTCATTATATAATGACATAATTAATATATTATGGAAAATAACCACATTTTCAAAAACAAATAATTAATAAGAAAAGTGGCATTATTTTACATTTTTCAAAATTTCTTTAATATCTGGCTAAATAATGACAGAGCTGGATTGTCATAACTTTTTCTGCATTCAGTCTGTTGCAGTATATTATTTATTGAAGTAGATGACGAAATTTGACCTCACAGAGATATGTACATGGGAAAAGGAGGACCTTTCAGACCCCCATCAAGGATCTTGGGGGATTCCTACCTGTCCTTGGACTATACTTTAAGACTCTCTGGTTTAGTGGGTGAAAAAGTTACATAAATAATTTCAATGTGTTGTGTGCGGTGCAGTTATAGGTATATGCACAAGGTGTTGTTAGAGCACTTCTGTTCTTCATGAATAAAATATAGGCAACCAAGTGTGAAGTTTTTCAACTTTCAGCCCCAAGCACCTACAAACGTATCCCTACTCATACCCCAAATCATTTTCTTTCTCCAGTTTCAGAAGATAGGTATCTTTAGTATCTTTTCTCCTCTTTAAAACGAATCTTCAGCCTATACTTTCCTTCTTGTTATATACGTGCATTTCTTGTTCCCCTTCAAGTTTTTTTGTTTGTTTGTTTTATTTTTATTTATTTTTGTTTTTGTATGCATTCCTTAAAACAGTTTTGTTGAGGTATAATTTGCATACCATAAAAATTACTTATTTTAATTAAGAGTACAAGTGAATTTAGATTTGTGCAGCTATCATTAAGTTCAGTCTTAGAGCATTTCCACCATCACAAAGAGATGGGAAACCTCTGACTTTTCACTGATATCTGTTATCTAGTGATACTCCAAGCTATGTCTCTATACCTAATGTGCTAGGTTTGATCTGTCCTCCTCCTTCTAGGTCCTCCGTTCTTTTCCACTGTGCTCTCCATCCTAAGAGTGTAACTTATGTGAATTAAACCAACAAGTGGGCTTACATGCCCTTTGGCTTTCAGTTGGGTTCAGCCAGTGGAAAGATCCATCAAGAGATTGGATGAAGGAAGGAATGTAGAGTTAGGGTCCCTGATTCCTTATCTGTGAAGTCACCTGTTGTATGTGTCCCTCCACATAAGATCATGGGCATTTGCAAGGTGTTTTGCTTGACCAGACTCTCTCAGCTTCTGAACCATTCCCTACCCTTGTCCCTTCAGACCAAGGGTTGATGACAATTTCATTGTTACTACACTTGATTCCAGCACAATCCCTGGTCATTACCATATGTCTCCCCCATACCTTGTTTTTTCATCCCTCTGTAAATAATTTGTCATTGAATTATCCTAATATTACTGTGACATTGATTTCCTTTTGGGGCACCGTTGGATATGCTTGATTCTCCATAACCCCCTCAAGCCAAATACAAGACCAATATTCTAACTGATTTGGGAGCATCTCCATTTCAGGAGGAGAGAGCAGTCATGTTGGGTTCGAGCTGAGGTTCTTCCTGTACATAAAGTTCTTTATCATTGACAGAAACAATCAGCACTACTCCTGTCCCTTCTGGCTGCTCTTTGGCATGACTTGCTGAAGCTTACGATGATTTTATTTTCACTATTTTATTCAACCTTACTGCTTCATTTGTAGTTTTATTATTTTCCCACTGGGCTTCTCTTTTGGACATTTTATTTCTGAATATTTTAGAAGGAAATCCCTCTTATGCAAGCACTCAAATCCATAAAAAGGTTAGTTTTTATCTAGGGTAGACCCTTCTCTCAGCTGGACACTCTCATTTGCCATTCCACCTCCTGAAGTGTTAACACATTTTGACAATTGCTTTTGTTCCAATTTGTTGATAGGAAACAGCATTTCAGTCTGATTGACAGCAAAGAATTGTGCCTTTCATTTCCAACGTGTAAGCTAATCTTTCCAATGTGCTTCACATACATTAAAAAAAAAAAAAAAACAGAATGAGATTATTGCTGCTAACCAGAGAAGTTTGTGCGTGGGAATATGTTTTCTTTTCAAGTGAACTGTTCCAGCAGGAAGGCATTTGATTAACTGAATGCAGGAGAGAGAGAGAGTTCAATGAATAATGAGGCATCAAAGAGGACCACTTTTGACAGTAGTTAGTGAATAATGCTTAATGAAGGACATAACTGGAAACTGAGAAATCTCAAGTGTATTTAAAAGGCTTAATCCTATATTAGACTATGGTGTTCAAACAGGGTATAAAATCTACAAATAAGATGTGACTTTTAAATTCATCTTTGAACAGAACTAATATAACAGCTATGTAGTTTGAATAATGCACCACCAGCAACATTGATCAGCGTTGAGGGGAAGGTAGTTTTCATTGAAGCTGCTAGTGTATAGATATTATACTCAATTTTTTTAAATCAACAAATATTGTTGAGTCCCTGACTTTGAGGCACATAAAACCTCATGGATGTATCTACTACATGCCAACTAGGTGGATGGAGGCAGAATCATTTAGTGGAATCATTAGGTGGCATTGGGACTGGTTTTACTTTATGAAAGAGTCACACCTTTTGCTGTTGGCTCAAGTCCGCATCCAGAGTGCTGGGGAAATCTCTCTTCTAAAGGTTAACAGTAACAATAATCTTCACCTTACAAGGACTTGGGCTACTTTGAAAAGGATTTCTCAATAAAGCAGAAGAGAGATCAACAGAAAGCTCTTTTTTAGTGCCCCAATCACACTCACCCAAAATTCTGACTGATAATTGCAGCTCTTGGGGTCCATAGTGCTGGAAATAAAAGTATTAGATTAAGGATTACCTTCTCTTCATCAATTTACAATCTGATCATTTATACATACACAGGATCTTACACTGAATCTGGATCTTTTCCTCTCAGAGTGATACCCCATCTGTGGCAGAGAAACTGTTATGTGCTCAAAAAAATCCATTTATTTTTCTTTTCTGGTACATAAGCTGAATAGCATTTCCTGGGCATTCCAGCAATGAGGTGAAGACAGGTGATTGAGTTCTGGCCAGTGGAATCTGGGCAAAAGAAATACACATGACTTCCGGGCCTAACATCTATAAAACCTCTCTTGAGATCCTTCGTATGGTCTTTCTCTCTTCTTTGTCTGCCAGAAAAGCAGGTGATGTAGTGTCAGGCTTTAAAGCCCTGTGGAATTGTCAAGCCACTAGATGGAAGAAACCTGGGCTCCTGATTAAGAGCATAGAGAAAGAGTTCCTACGTCTCACCAACCCACGTTGAACTGAGGTATGAATGCCAAAACTTTATTGTGCTCATTCGTTGGTGGTTGGGAGTGTCTGTTGCTGCATTTAGTCTACTCTTTGGAGTGCAGCATCTGCCTATACAATAAAGGAGGCTTAGAAGTACTGACAGTTACCCAGTGCCCGGAAACTCACCCCAGCCTGGTGCCTTATTTACATCTTCACTTAGTGTTTGGTCACACCTCCTATAAAAGATTACCTACTATTCTTTCAGGACTAGTCAAGCCTCTTATTACCCTACCCAAATGCATTTTGTCAGTCATTCAACAAGCTATATCGTCTTCAGCTTTCAGTGACAATTATAATTTGCCATCTTCCATTTTCTTCATTTCAGTTGAAGATGTGTTTGCAGCCTGGACACCTGTTTGTAGAATGCTCCTCTGCCCTGCCATCCCTTTACTCTGCCTGTCTAGTGCCTCCTCACCCATTATTACTCAGCTCAGGGGTCAAACCCTCCAAGGAAGACTTCACCTCTCCCCTCCCTTCCATATTACTTGTGTCTGGCTGTCCTTCCTCTGCACTCACAAGACATCCTGGGCCTACATACTTCTCTCACTGAACATCCTAAAATAGTTTCTTTTAGGCTATGAGCTTTTTGTGGCAAGGATTATAACACCAGAACTCAGAACCATATATGTGCCAAGTAAATGTTTGTTGAATAAATAGAATGACTGAAGCTACTCTGAAAACATCCATTCACTGCCTTCAGTTCTCCCTAGCAATGTTGATAAACATCTCAGGATCTTTGCTATAACCTCAGTATATCTGGAAACTTTATTTATTGGAGCCAACTATTTCAATATTTCCAAAGTTTTATTTAACTGAACTATAATATACTCTACCTATTGTTTTGAAGTTTATGTAAACTCAGACTGCTGTGTGCATCAGGGTTCTTCTTTTATTGGGCACTGTCTAGTAAAGAAGCCATTACCACTGCTCCAAAGCGGCAGTGATATTGGGCTTCCCTTTGTTTTAGCGCTGGAGAGTGAATGGCCCTGACCAAGCGCAGGTCTTAGGTTTGTGGCCCTGCTACCTAACATGGTAGGGAGAAGGAAACGTGTCCACTTCTGCTTCTGTTTGTAATGAGAGAGAGGGGACTTTCATCCATCATTACTGTGTATAATGCAGGATTCCGACTAAGTAGAAATGGGCATTTGGATGCTGGGCAGCATCCCCTACTCCCATGGTAATAAGAAAATATTTGTATCTGTTTTGAATCCTTCCCAAACACTCAGTACAGGACTTCTCCAGGTGGCCTGCCATATTCCAGTGCATTTATGTGCTCACTGGGCCTCAATCCTTTGGGGCCTGATTTATCATGACACTAGTTAAGTACCATATGTCAACAGAAGGAACTTTAGAAATCATCTCATCAAACTTGATAAGAACTAGGTCTTAAGTCCATGTTCTGTGCAACAGAACACTATTAAATTATACTCTTTTACAGTATTTAAAAGGGAGAGATGTGCCTGGTAAGTAAACAATTGCATAATTTGAAAAACAATTTTGATCTTCTTGCATATGTTTTCTCAGGTTAAATTGGTAGCATAAAACTTTATTGAATAGTGCATTGTGCTTATTTTCAGAATACATAATTCAAAGTAAAAATGTGACTAAATGCAAGACTATGTATTCAAACCCTTTTCATATGAACTGAGGTAAAGCAGAGTAGACGTAATTTTATAAAGCTGGTTTATACTACTTATTAATTGCATGGTTTGTTTATATTATCTTTCTTATTTTTCATAGAAAGAATTATATAACAAATAAATTAGAATAATTTTAAATATTATGCCATGCAGTGTTGTTCATTAGAGTTGAAGGATTTGGTACCATGGTGGATATTACATCATCCTCCCCCTTATCATTATCGTCATACCATATGGCTTTTCCAAAGCATTCACTATCATGTTTCTCAAAATTTCTCAGTGAAATCAATAGGGCTGAGCTGACTATTTCCATTTGCTAGATGAGGGGAGTGTGAAAACTTTCAGTGACTTGCCTAGGATCACGAAGTTTATAACAGAGCATATACTAGCACATCAGCCTATTGACTTGAAAGCAATGACCTTTGCATATCAATACAAAGTATATAAGGTGTATATACTGCAAATGGGCAAGACAAAGTAAAACAAAAGTACCTGAAATGTATTGTTGCAAAACTAATACCAGCTTGATTGTTTTAATAGTGAAAAAGACCAAAAGTCGTTTGGACAAAAATTGTTAATTTACAGTTTTCCTGTGTCTTCTTTACTTAGTCTTTGAAAAGCCAGGTACATATACAGAAAGTGTCAGTGACTGTGAAATTATGAAATGATCCATAGTTGCCCAGCTCTTTCAAATATTTTAATAAGAACATATTTTAGCTAACATGAGCATAGAACTTATGTGACAGATACTAATCTTTGCACTCTGTATAAGCTAACGCATTTGATTTGCACTATAATTCTATCAGATAAATACTATTGTTATTCCATTTAAAAATTGAGAAACTGAGACTCAGAGAGTTAACATAATTTTCCCAAAGTCACAGGAGTTACAGAGCCAGTATTCAAACCTGGGCAGTCTGACTCTAGTATCTGCCCTCTTGAAAACTACAATATATTATTATCCACATTTTACAGATAAAGCAGATGAGGCACAGAGGTTAAGTTGCCCAAGGTCAGGAGTCAGTATATTAATTCTAAGAGTCTGGATCTAGAGTCCAGGATCTTACTGTACGGTACCGGAAAAACAGCTGCCTTTAAGTCTTTTTTTTTTTTAGCATTTTTTTATTGAGTTACAGTCATTTTACAATGTTGTGTCAAATTCTGGTATAGAGCACAATTTTTCAGTTATACATAAACATACATATATTCATTGTCACATTTTTTTTCGCTGTGAGCTACCACAAAATCTTGTATATATTTCCCTGTGCTATACAGTATAATCTTGTTTTATAATTCTTAAATACACAGAGACTTCTTTATTTCATTGGTTAACAATTAGGGGAAATTTTGCCTCCAGGAGACATTTAGCAATATCTGGAGATATTTTTGGTTGTTACAACATGGCGGTGGGGGACAGGGGTGAAGGTGCAGAGATGAGGGGAGATGCCACTGACATCTAGTAGGGAGAGGCCAGGAATGCTGCTAAACATTGTACAATCTAAAGTGCAGTCAGTCTCCAACAACAAAGAATTATCCAACCCTAAATTTCAGCACTACCAAGGGTGAGAAATTTTGTTTTTACTGCTATTATCTTATTTGGATATATATACAAGATTAGGCATATTCATAGATACCATTTGGTTTATAACAGAAAATAATTTTAGAATATTCTAATAACATCAAATGAAGCAGTCGCACAATTTAAAAGTCTAGAATAAGTTTGAAAAACTGTCTCCACAATTTATATTTAAATATTTATTCAATAAATTATATTTAAAAAATTCTAACTTGATGATAGCAATATTCTCCTCTAGGCAAACTTTTAATTATGTGAGGGGGGAGGTGATAAGTTGGAAAATACGTGACTACTTCTCCATGAGTTCAAACCCTACAACATAACCATCCTAGAAGATGAGAACTAGATTTGTTTTGTTTTGTTTTCTAGTCACTCATATAATCATGTTCCAGTGCTCTCCTTTGTATGGAAAAAGTGGTGGAAAGGCAAACCCATCAAGCTAATAATTACTTGAGAATCAATGAGAGGATTAAAGTGAGATTCTCTTTCCTGCACAAATCCAGAGGGTAAATTACTACATGCTCCTGAGCTTAGAAAGCAAAATTTGAGTTGATTTGATTCAGCACCATTTTCAGATAAACTACATTTTAATTATCAAGTTGCTTAGTAGTTGGTCAATATTGCAGGATTAGTAGTTTTTCTGGTATAAGTCACATATACTCAGGAACTCAATAAACATCACTGGGTGATGGCGAAGATGATGACAGTGATGAGGATGATGTCATTGAAGTATCATTAGGAAAATAAATTTGTATATAACCATATTAACTCAAAATGGATCTTGTATTTCCAGCCATGGAAGAAATAAACCCACTTAGACAGCACAGTAGGTGGCTAATTCTCTCTGTACATGGTAGTTAATTTATAACACACATCATAACCTCAGTAATTTGGAACTATAAACATGCAAATGATGCACCAAATGGTTTGCAGGGTATTTTAAACAAAAGAATTTCTTCCTTCAATGCTTCCATAATTAAGACTCTCTTTTTAAAAATATATAGCATTTGGTCAGCAAAGGCCTCAAGGGCTAAACTATTGAATAGTAATATAGCTAGCTCTTCTTTGTTATTATAAAACTATTTACAAAATAACTATAGATAAATAATTGAAGAAGTTAGCAACTGCTAATTAAAATCAGGCTAAATTGCAAAGAATTATAGTTTAATAGATACTGCTTTGTAGGCTTGAGTACACTATTTCAAGAGAAAGAAAATTTTACTGAGGCATTTGATAGCCATAATTTTATTTTCATTGAGTAAACATGAACTTTAAGTATAGGTGCTCTTGGGTTATTTAGTATCAGAGTTCTACGTTATCTTGCAACTATATAATAGAGGGTACTTTATTTTCTCATCTGATCCATTCACGGTAGAAGTTACATTATGATTCTCCATGATGCTGTCATGAGACAATTCAGGGATGAAGAATAAGTGAGTCTTCTTTCCCTGTCTATTTCTTTCCATCTCCCAAGGACTAGCCTTACTATCAACTTTTCTGTACCAAATGATAAGAAATATTTGCAGCTCACTAACTCAAGGACTCTTAAAGTGGTCATAGCAAATAGCTATTATAGAAGGGACTCAGAATGATATATTTCTCAATCATATATATGTCTGTGTGTGTGTGTACTTTAAATGCATGAGAATGAACTACTCTCACTTGGACCACATTGAAGGGACAAGGACATGATCATCTCTCCACTTGGAAGAGATACCTAGCCCCCTTCACATAAGTTCAGGAACAAGAACTCACTGATTTCCCTGGTTATTTCTCTTGCTTCATGTTCTTCCCTTGACCTATGGCTCACACACACAAAAAGCCTTTTATGTGCAGAATGTGGGTTTATATCTGTAGCAACTCACTTTGCTTGATAGCACAAAAGTACTAAACCTGTTAATGTATGAAATGTAAGACATGATTTCAAAGGAGGGAGAGAAGAAGGCATAGAAGAGAGAGTAGTGTGTTCAAAACACAAAATGAGGGGAGGATATAGCTCAAGTGGTAGAGTGCATGCTTAGTATACATGAGGTTCTTGGTTCAATCCCCAGTACTTCCTCTAAGAATAAATAGCTAAGTAAATCTAATCACCTCCCCCTACCAAAAAAAAGAAAAAGGAACCCCCCCCCAAAATTATGAGTCTATGAACAGAAGGAGGAGGTTGTCACTTTTAGGCTAATAATTTTTTTACTACAGACATGGTCTATGAGATTATCGCCAAAGACGTAAAACATATATCTTCTCCTCAATGTCTAATCTTCTTGTTCTCATTCCCTGTTCATTGCAAGAAAGCCAAGATAAGAAAGAATAAGTCCAGTAAACTTTCTTTTCATCCAATTACCGCCTCATAGATTTTCATCCAAACCAACATCCACCATTCGTCCCATGAAAACATGTATTGTTGGGCAGTAATATTTTCCATACAGTAACAATAGAGAACACAAAATAAGTTGGATAGGGGAGGGAGGGTGTCTAAACTTTCAATACTTTTTTCTGTTTCTGCATCTAGAAGTTCCTTACAGTAGCAGGGGAGTGGATGCACATGCCATTCAGAAGTTTATCAAATAAGGTTGAAAGAGTTTATACTCCTTTCCTCATTTAAGAAATATAGTTACACCTGTGCACATGCCAGTACTCTCAACATACTTTAACTATATTGTAGTATATAAACCAGGGAGCAATTTTGACCATTTGTTCTAAATTTATCTTCCTCCCTTACTGGCAAAAGAAAATGTAACTCTCCTTCTTTCAAAGACTAAATTTTCTTTCTATGCCTTCTAGGATCTCACCTCTGTTGTTTATCACCTTCTCCTACCTTTAATCTGATGCTCTTTGCTAAATTCTCTTTATTTTTCCACATTGTGCCTGCAACTTCTTTTCCTAACAAAGCAATACAGAACTCTAACTCCAACATAAACTCTCAATTTGACTTAGGGGTTATTTACCTGCAAGGAACAGAAATCTACTAAAAGAAAAGTTCAGGTAAAAAGATTTGTTAAAAAAATTAGTTGTACTGAAACACTAAAAGAGAGTGCATGTGAACCTTAGAGGAACTGGATACTTGTGAGGAAGCTAGTGTCTCCCACACATGTGCATACACACACACTAACATACATGTACATAAATGGGGTCATCCTATATGTATTTTCTGTGATTTGGGTTTTTAACCTCAGAGTAGATTATAGAAGATTTTTCAATAAACTGCATACTATAGCTTAAATGTACCATAATTTAGTAAATGATTTCCCCATTGATGAACATTTCTCTTATTTTTAATTTTTAATCTATTGCAAGTATCACTATAATAATTTGTACTGTATCTTCATGTACAAGTTTCTCAGTGAAATATAATCCCAGAAGTAAAACTGCCTGATCTAAGACACACATAAGAATTTTAATAGATATTGTCAAACTGCTACTTAAAAAGTCTTTATGAACTTATATTCCCAGTAATCTTTGAGAAAACCTATTTCCTAGTATTCTCATCAAGGTGAATATTATCAATCTTTTCAAATTTTGCTAATGTAATGAAAGAAAATCAGTAACTCTCTGATGCTTTGTTTTCATTTCTTTGATTTGATTTTATTTTCAATTTTCATTTTAGTGATAACTAGTAATTTAAAATTGATATGTTTATTGGTCCATTTTTATGTTAATAGGTTATTTATTGTTTGTCTATAAGACTTCTGTGTATATATTATATATATATGTTATCAGTGTCTTTTCCCTTTATTTTTGCTATGTATAATTTACAAATTTTTATGTGGTTGAACTGGTTAATTTATTTCCTTATGGATTCTGGATTTAAGATCATAATCACAGGCCCATTTTTACCCTGAGATTTAAACACACAATGAGTTTCTTCTGATATGATTACGGGGGTTTTTTGCATTTAAATCTTCATTTGGGATTTATTTTGGTGTAAGAAGTGAGGCAGATGGTCTAACTTTATTTTTAAGTAGTCAGGTCTCCAAACAACATTTATTGACTAGTCAACCCCATTTTTTAATTATTTGAAATGTGACTTTTATTGTACCTTGAGCTCTTATACATATACAGGTGTTTGGGGGGATATTTTTTTCTGTTCCACTGATGTATAGTAATTGATACATAGGAACTCTGCCTTCTGCTCAACCATTTCCTCAAATTGTATATAATGGTACTTCAAATATCTCATATTGAACACAATACTCATGATTTTTTTCCTTAAACATGCTCTTCACATAATTCTTGTCACTTTTAATGACATCTTCATACCTCTGTCACCTGGCCAAAAAACTGTTGTCATCTTTGTTAGTTCCTTCTCTCTCTCTTTCCCATGTCTTATCAGCAATTAAATCTTCAGATTTCTATTCTAAAACATCTCTCCAAACTTATGTTATGCTATTTCTATGACCACAGTCATATTTCAAGCCCTCACCTTCTCTCTTTCAGATTATTACAGTATTATTACTCAATATACTCAGTAGCCTCTTAAGTGGTCCTCTAATAAATTTGAATTTCAGAACTGCCTGATAGATTTCTTCCTTCCTTCTTTAATGTACTCAAAATGAAGCTTTGTTAAAGTCAATTGTACAAGTGGCCAATACATTTAGTTTTTAAATGTTAAACATTAAAAATGATTTAAATTATTTAAAATAAAATGAGATAGTACTTTTGTCTGTAAAACTGACAAACAACGAAAAATGTCCAGTGTTTGGAAAGCAATTCGATGAACCAAATTTATGCTGGTGGGTGTAAAATTCATGCAAGCCTTCCAGAAAACACTTCAGTGATGAGTATCTGTAATTCCACTGCTAATACTTTATTCTAAAGGATAAACCTGTTGTGTTCTCTACATGATACGTAAAAGAACATTTGTTGCAGTATTTTTTGAAAATAAACTGTCCAGCCATAATGAAGTGGTGTAATAAATTATAGTATATCCGTATGATAGAATGTAGCCATTGAAATTACATTGTCAAAGAATATTGAAATAATGTTAAATGAAGAAGACATGAAAGAAACTGTAACATTTTGTTTTTTAAATTTGCAATGCTCAAACACTGGAAGAAAGTATACAAGAAATGCCATTGGATAATGGTTTGGAGGTATATTTTTTTTTCAAAAATTCATCTTTACAATTTTGCTCCAGATTTCAAATTTTCTAGAAAGAGTATGCAACTATTATTGTAATAAAACCAAACAGCAATACCCATAAAATAAATTTTATTTCATATCAAGAATCACAAAACAGAGTGCAACAAGTCACCAATTTAGAAATGGATTATATTTTAAAAGTCTGTTAGTGGAAACAGACATCAAAAGACACATCACAGAAGAGAAAATAAATTTTTGGAACACATTTATGAAATAATGGTAAAACCTTGTAAACAAATAAATATAAAATAATGTCTTTTCTAACCTATGGAAATAGCAAAACGGGTTGTATGTTTATTTGCTTATTTGTTTTAAACGCTGGCAAAGCTATTGTGAAATTAGTACGTTTCAGGTGACATTATAAATTTGAGCAACACTTCTTGAAAGCAATTTTGCAACATGTATCGAGAGCTATGAAAACTATAATATCCCTTGACTCAGTAATCTCTCTTGTGGGAACCTATCCTAAAGAAATAATAATTAATTTTCAAGAATGTGTTATTTATAAAAATGGAAACAAAAGGAGAAGGAAAAGAAGCAACCTAAGTTTCAAATGAAAGAGGGTTAATTATATTATGCATTATAGATTTAATTGAATATCATGAACATACTATAAATTATAACACTTGTAAAGACTAAGTAGTACATGGGAAAATAGTAATATATCATGATTATGATATATCAATGTCATAAAATATTTTAAAGTATTATTAAAAGTGATAGGTAAAATACAAAGTTGTGTGTACACTATAATTGCAACCATACAAATACATGAATATGAAAGTGGTAAAAGAGAATTAAAAATAAAAGGTAATATTTTGATATATGTTCTCCAATTTTTTTCCATGTACTTTAGCAAATATTGTGTCTACAATTTAAATGAGAGAAACAAATAAATGAATATTTTTCTGAAAGTTAACTGGGTTGATTGAGATTTAATAAACTTTTCCTTCTAGAAATAAAATAATGAATAGTTAGCATCTCAAGCTGGTCCACAAAAGCCAGACTTGAAAACGGTCTTGGAATTCCTTTTTAAACCAGTGATTACCCAGTTCAGTCAACTCTAAGCTTCCAAGATAAAGGACTCATCTTTTACAAAATGTCACGTATTAAAGCAGTTCCTATGACCATAGATGTACTAAGCACATTAATAAGTGAGGTAATACTGAAAGAAGAGTTTTGTTTGTATCCAGGTAAAAGAAATTGACCCTCAGTTTTCTAAGAGAACTTTTGTTGGGTTTTGCAGGTAGTATGACACAAAGCCTCATAATCTGAGTTTCTTCCAAATTATCTAGAAGTTTGGCTATACAACCCGTCAACAAGGGACTACACCCAAGTTGATCAGGTGTTGAAATACCTTTATCCTTCCGAAGCAGTTACCTCAAGTGATGATTAAACGATTGAGAATAGAGATACTGCTTCTGGAAAAGATAGAGTGATGGGTTGGATTTTCCTTCCTGCCTACAACAATGCCAAATTGCACAAAATATACTGAACAATAGCTTGCAAGACATTGGCCAATAGGTAGTGAAAGACAGTGACCCATGAGAGACTGTAAACAAATGAGGTATGGCCTATTATGATTGTACCTGCCTAATGACATGAGGAGTTTCCAAGTCCAGTGGACTTGATGAGTTTAGGAGACTGGATTCAGTGATGAGTATGAGGAGACCAAAGTGGCTAGAGTTTACAGGACAAAGTTCTGGAAATGAGATGGGTGTAGAGAGTGAGAACTCCAGGTATCTGCAGAAGCCCCCCTTGAATTTTCAAATCTGTATTAATCAGCACAAGTGTGTGAGGAAGCTACCCAAGCCTGAGGTAATGTATGGTGTTCACATGAGGCTACAAGTTCCATCAGTGCCTGTTTCCACCAGCCAGACTGGAAAACCTCAAATTTAACAGGCACTGAGAACTCAAATGTTGTTCCCTCAGTTGTGGAGAATAATTAAGCTTTCCTTTCCAGAAATAAAATAATGAATTTTTATTCTGAGCACTTCTGTTTTCCTACCAAATCTTAAAAGAAAGGCCAAAATGAGAAAACTGCTTCTGAGTAGCTAAACTTTATCCTAGAACACAGCTCAAGAATTTTTATTAAGACTGCAAAATTATTTAGCACTCAACAAGATGAAATTCACGAATGTCTATTATCCAATAAAAGATTACCAGGCATGCAAAGAAAGAAAATGCAACTTATAATGAGAAAAATAAATCAGTCTTGAAACTGACCCAGATGTTAGAATTAAACAGGGACATTAAAAATGTTATTATATCTGTATTTTGTATGCTCAAAAAGTTAACTGGAGTCATTGGAGATGTGAAAAAGACCCCAATTGAATTTCTAACCATGAAGGATACAATATTTGAGATGAAAACTGAAATGTCTAAGAAGAAAAATATACACTGGAAGGGATAAAAAGCAGATTAGAGACTGGCAAAGAAATTAATGAACTTTAAGACAGAGCAATAGAAATAATTCAAAATGACACAGAGAGAAAAAAATTGCACAGGGCATCAGTGGACTATGGGATAACTTAAAGAGGCCTAATATATGTTTAATTTCATTCTCTGCAGGAGAAGAGAGAGAGTCTGAAAGAGAAAAGTATTTTTTTATTTTTTAAAATATTTTGATTTATTATTGTATTTTTTTTTTTTTGGTTAGGGGGAGTAATTAGGCTTATTTATTTTTAATGGAGGTATTAGGGATTGGACCCCAGACCTCGTGCATGCTAAGCATGTGCTCTACCGCTTGAGCTCTACCCTCCTCACTGATTGTCCAAAATTTTTAAAAGCTTAATAAAAACTATAAACCCACTGAGACATGAAACTCACAGAAACATGACGAACAGGAAATATAAAGAAAAGTAAACCAAGATACATCATAATCAAATTATGCAAAACCACTTATCAAGAGAAAATCTTAAAAGCAGCCAGAAAAAAAGAAGAGACTCTATGAGAATACAGTGACATTCTCTGGTCAATCACTTACCAAACCCCAGTCTCAGGGATAGCTGTAATCTAAATAAATTCCTATGTGAGCAAGCCCTTGGGGCTTACCCTCAAATCTGCTAGGTTTTGGGGAACAGTGGAATTGGTGGCAGTGGTGAGGACAATCAGACCTCAGAATTCTATGTATCTGGATAACTGGGTCTCTGGGCTTACATCATATAATATGTGCAAATTTTCTTTTACCTGCCGCTACTAATGTTTTCCAAAAGAAATCTGAATTTCAGAGCTAGACACATTGTATTTTCTTTTGAAACCACATAGATACATTTCTACTATTGGAAGGATATGAACGTGAGATGATATGTAACCACTTATTTTGTTAGTTTTCATGACTGTCAACTGCAAATTGTGTAGATACTGAATTTCAAAATACATCAAGATACTGCCTATGTTCGAAAAAATCTAGCAAAAATCTCCCTTAAAGTCTTCTGAATAAATAAACATATACATGGAAAGGATGAAATGTTCATTGACTGTAGATTTCCTGGCATGCCGCTGATGAATTTTAAACTATAGTGAAACAGTAAATAATCAGTGAAGTAGAGTTATTTCTTGTTATTACTTTCATTTTGATCCTATAATTCCAGAAACTAGCCTGTATTCTAATATGTAATTTCAAAGAAAGTTGTCACTCAGGCTTATTTTCCTACCCCTTCTCCTTGGACATATCTCTGCCATCACTTAGTGGGTCAGGATTTTAAAAGTCACGCTGCTATAACATACCTTGTGGATGGACGAAGGCTATTTTCACTCTTTAGAATGAATCAGTAAAAGGAAGACAACCAAATAGAAATATGAAAGAGCAGTTAATAGAAAACAACAGATGTCTTAAAAACACATGTAAAGATACACAGCCATACTTCTAATTCAAGAAATACAATGAAAATACAACAAGATATTAACTTTTACCTTCTAAATAGAAAAAAAAATGAAATTTGATAATACTCAGTTTTCATGAGTAAGTGGGGAAATAGGCAATTCAATTTTTTTTTTTTACTAGGAGTCAAAATCAGTGTACTCCTTTTGGAGCACAATTTTATACTATTAATTAAAATACAGAATGCACATGATTTTTGACCATCAGTAGGTTTAATAAGGCTATTTAATAGGCTTAAATAAATTGTGATACATCTATACAATGGAAAACTGTTCAGTCACTAAAAGTGAGATGGATCTGTACATGCTGAGTCTGGATATGCTGATAAGGAAAACAAATGGGCAAACACTTATATTTGGAAAGCAAATCTTTATGATTGTTATCATTGGGGAATAAAATGGCAAGAATATACAATGGAATAAAGACAGTCTCTTCAGCAAATGGTGTTGGGAAAACTGGACAGCAGCATGTAAAACAATGAAGCTAGAACACACCCTTACACCATATACAAAAATCAACTCAAAATGGATTAAAGACTTAAACATAAGACAAGATACAATAAACCTCCTAGAGGAAAACATAGGCAAAACATTATCTGACATACATTTCAAAAATTTTCTCCTAGAAGAAATAAAAGCAAGAATAAACAAATGGGACCTAATGAAACTTACAAGCTTCTGCAGAGCAAAGGAAACCAGAAATAAAACAAGAAGAAAACCTACAGAATGGGAGAAAATTTTTGCAAGTGAAACCGACAAAGGCTTGATCTCCAAAATATATAAGCAGCTCATACGACTCAATAAGAAAAAAATAAACAACCCAATCCAAAAATGGGCAGAAGACCTAAACAAGCAATTCTCCAAGGAAGACATACAAGTGATCAAAAAGCACATGAAAAAATGCTCAGTATCACTAATTATCAGAGAAATGCAAATCAAAACTACAATGAGGTATCACCTCACACCAGTCAGAATGGCCGTCATTCAAAAATCCAAAAATGACAAATGCTGGAGAGGCTGTGGAGAAAGGGGAACCCTCCTACACTGGGGGTGGGAATGCAGTTTGGTGCAGCCACTATGGAAAACAGTGTGGAGATTCCTCAATAGACTAGGAATAGACTTACCATATGACCCAGGAATCCCACTCCTGGGCTTGTATCCAGAAGGAAATCTACTTCAGGATGACACCTGCACTCCAATGTTCATAGCAGCACTATTTACAATAGCCAAACCATGGAAACAGCCTAAATGTCCATCAATAGGTGACTGGATAAAGAAGAGGTGGTATATTTATACAATGGAATACTACTCAGCCATAAAAACCGACAACATAATGCCATTTGCAGCAACATGGATGCTCCTAGAGAATGTCATTCTAAGTGAAGTAAGCCAGAAAGAGAAAGAAAAATACCATATGAGATCGCTCATATGTGGAATCTAAAGACTCATGGACAGAGAATACAGACTTGTGGTTACCAGGGGGGTAGAGGGTGGGGAGGGATAGACTGGGATTTCAAAATTGTAGAATAGATAAACAAGATTACACTGTATAGCACAGGGAAATATACACAAAATGTTATGATAAATCACAGAGAAAAAAAATGTGACAATGAGTGTGTATATGTCCATGAATGACTGAAAAATTGTGCTGAACACTGGAATTTGACACAACATTGTAAAATGATTATAAATCAATAAAAAATGTTTTAAAAAAATGGCAGAGAAGTATGCTTATATTTTCCCACTTCTCTACCATCTTTGAAATCTGCATCATGACCACATACAACTATTATTGTAAAAACAAACATGGTGGAGAGTCAGGAATTATTTTGATGGTGCAAAGATTAGTTTTTCTTTTCATTTTGATGGGAAAAAAGTGATTTTTACTGTATCGTAGAACAGATATAACCATAATGAACATTTTAAATTTATTTTATTTGGCCAATTCTATAATTTTTTGTTAAAGTTTTAATACTTCCCCCTCACAAAATGGAAGATGCTTAAATTTCTCCCTATAATCTAAGTTTCTGCTATGAAACTAGTGACCACCTGTTTCTCTACTCAATAGAAACTCTGGCTTTCTCTCCCCTTACCCCTGCTGTCTTTTCAGTTTTAAATGACTCCCTTCTAACAATTGTGCACACATATGCATTTTTATTGGATTTTAAACTCCACTTGAAAGGCCAGTATTCTCTATCTTTGTGACTCCTGCACCTTGTGATTAGGGAGGGTCACATGTTCTAGAGTTAAGATTTCCTAGGTTTAAATCTGCTACTTACTAGATTGTTGAGGCAAGGAGCTCAGTCTCTTGGAGCTTCTCTGTCTTTGGTTCTTTAAAATAGAGATAACAATAGCATTTATCTTACGAGATTGTTGTAAGGATTAAATAAGATTAATATATGTTAAGTTCTTAGCATGTAACAAGGGCTAAAAGAATGGCAACTACTATTAGTATTCTCACTGACTAATACATATTAATTAAATAAAATTTATTATCAGATTTTAACTGGCCAATTCATGAAAAGAATTATTTTCTCAAACAGTTGGCAGAAAGAGTTTTACATTTTTGTTTGTATACAGCTGACATCTTTAATCCATGCCTTTAAAAATGGTGCACATAGTAAACTAGAATAAAATTAAATATCATGTATTTGTGCAAAATGCCAAGAAACGTAATGGATCGTTACATCCAACAATTGGATATAGTGTGCTGGTGGGTTAAACTCATTAGCAGAGAACTCTAAATTTTACACTAAGATGATTTTAGAGTGTGAGCATCAAAGTAGGTTCTGGTATAGTATAGGCGGTATGCATTTTCACACGTAATGACAGGTAATTATGTCTTCCTAGAATGTTCTTGTC
Source organism: Vicugna pacos (assembly GCF_048564905.1). NCBI lineage: Eukaryota > Metazoa > Chordata > Mammalia > Artiodactyla > Camelidae > Vicugna > Vicugna pacos. The sequence goes on along the minus strand of NC_133002.1, from coordinate 18,736,539 downwards.
CCTTTGTGACCTGGCAAAATCTTATTCTTTCTTTCAAACTTAGTTTAAATAATAACTCTTCCCTTGAAATCTTATCCAAATTTCCATGACAGAATTAGTTGTTCTGTTCCTTTCAGTTGCATCTGGTTGTATTAATAATTTTTTTTTACTGTAATTAATCTGCTTACATATCTGTTTCTTCCCACTAACTATGAACCTCTTGGAAGAAGGAAAAATGCCTTATTTGTTATTGGTCCCAGATGCCCTATGTCATTAATGTAAGTTGAGATTCCAACACCTTCACCAAAAGATAATGGAAATAAAGTTGTCCTCAGAGTAAAGCTAATCAAAGCCACACAACAGGCATGTGACTAGCAATTTGTCAACTTTAACCAATAAATCTGTGAGTAAATAATTAACTAAAGGAACAGAAATGCCCAAAAGTTGATCAAAGAATATCTGGAATTCATAATAATTACTTCCTTGAAGTCTGAGCCAGTTCCACCACTTAACTCACTATACTACTTTGGGCAAGCTTCTTAACCTTTTACAAACTCATCTTGAAGATGGGGATCATGCCAATATTAACCTTTTGATGTTTGGTTTTGGAAGAGTAAGTGAGAAAATTATTTGTAAAGTACTTAGCACAGTGTCATATGTTGAATATTTCATAAACGAAGGAACTCTAACCTTTTTGTTCCTCGATGTCCTCATCTGTAAAATGAAGATTTCAATAGTATTTAACTCATGAAAGTGTGACAAATAAATCAAGAATGCAAAATTCTCAATACATTTTCTGGCAAATAACAGTGCTATGTAACTTTTCATTATTATTATGATTATTAATATTATCATCGTTAATAAATAAACAGAAATATCATCAAGTGAATTCTATTAGGAGAAACACAATATGAAGAGAAGAGTCAGCCTAGAAACATGTAGAGGCAAACAAAATGATCTTCATCAAGCATTCTCTATCTTGAAAGGCTGTGTGCTAGACCCCAGACCAGTATTTTGTAAACTGCAGGTGGCAACCCACTTGCAGTCATCATATAAATTGTTTTTTTTTTTTCTCAAGAGAAGACAAAATAATGGAGACCTACTCTGAGATAACCCATATGTTGGAATTACCAAATTTGGATTTTTTTTACTTTTTTATTTTAAAGTCTATTTTTTAGAGCACTTCTAGGTTTACATTAAAATTAAGAAGAAGGTACAGAGATTTCCCATGTATCCCCTAGCTTACACACAAGCATAGCTTCCTCCACTATCAACATCCCTCACCAGAGTGGTACATTTATTTCAGTTGATGAAACTACATTGACACATCATCATCACCCAAAGTCATGGTTTACATTAGAGTTTATTCTTGGTGTTATACGTTCTATGGATTTGGATAAGTGTATGACATGTATCCATCATTGCAGTATCATACAGAGTATTTTCACTGTTTTTCAAATCCTCTGTGCCTCACCTATTCATTCCTCCATCCCCATAACCCCTCCAGCATTCTTTTTAATGAAATAGAATGGGATAGGGTAGGATAGGATAGGATAGGACAGAACTGAATCATTCAGAATGTACCATATTTAGGACGACTCTAATGAGTGACTGCATATGTGTATATACTGGGTCACTCCATAACATATGTTTCTTACTGGGAGTTACAATTTTAAAAAGTTTGAAATCTGCCCTTCTGGCTTATAGTGAATTTAACAAGGTGCTCCCTTGTGAGGAACCTCTGTGAACAACCAGCCAACTTTCCAAAGGTGATTGACAATTCATTGCTGAATCATATGATGTGCTCCTTTCAACCTGAGAGACAAAGGAACTTAAGTAACACTACATGCTTATCGAATAAATAAATGAATGCCCGATATGCTGACTCAGCAGAACAGATCCGGTGGTATGATAGCAAAGTGAACTGTCTTTGATTAACATTATGGCCAGTTTTAAAACCCAAATTAGACCCCAAATTTCCTGGTCTAAAGCAGTACTCTTCCTACTATACCTGGAGCTTTCAAACTTTATCTTCTGAGCACGAGAAGACTCTCAAAATCTGTGAAGGTCTGTCATAGGAAGAGAAAGGACAAAAATGTGGAGCCCTATGCCTTCTAAACGATTTCACAGTCAGAGGGCTTGTTTATGACTGTATTATATTTTGAGATTTTCAAATCTAAAAAAAAAAGCACTATTTTTTTTAAACCACTGCAATAAACCTTGCAGTGTGCTTATACTTGCAGGCCCTAATTGGACAAGACTGATAACTTTAATTAGTATAGCACCTGTCTCACACACTGTTCACCTGCTGGGTTATGCACCTTTGAAACTAAAAGCACCAAACCCTCGTAGCATGTGACATTAACTTTTTAATTAATAACAGAAGCATGAAGACATTATCCTCAGGGAGATGAGCTAAAGGAACTTTGACATAATTTATCTTAAAACCAACCTCAGGTGCACATCAAAGACTCAAATTAGTTCTTAAATACAAAGATTTACACTATGAAATAAATATCTAGTAGATTCCTTTTCAATCTGTAGTAGCCTACTCTGCTTGCTTCTTGAACCCCCTTCAGGCTAGTGGAGACTTTTTACTCCTATATCTCTAGCATGATTACATTCTTTCCTTTAAAACTCTCTTCTTATGGCACCCTGTTCTCCCCTGAACACGCATATGTACCCTTGATCGTTTTACATTTCCTCCAGATTTTCCTAATCTCATTATGTCTTTTCTCAGGGGGGCCAGTGACTGAAGGGCCAAATAAAAGTGGACAATCATGATTTTATAGTATTAAGGATAATGTTTCCATTTTGGTGTTCAGCATCCTTTCTGATGCTTCCCTCCATTTTGCTGATTTTTTTGAACTTACACGGTGAGCTTCACTTTTAAAGGACCAACAAATCTACCACAGCAAAGTATCTTCTTCCATTCTAAATTTGCATTGGCTTATCTAGATCCAGTTTTGATAAAACAAATATAAAATTTTCAGCTCATTCTTCTGATCCAAGGATGGAATGACAAAAGCTGTACTCTGTGGACTTTGAAGATGGGAAAAATCACCACTCAACATTAATTGATGATTTTTTAACCATTAAAATGAATGAATGTCATACAATACTTTTGCCAGCTGAGAAGACAGCATCAGATTTAATGTTTGTTAATCAAAATTAACTATATATCCACATATACTTATATGTTACATGTAAGTAACATTCAAGATATACACATGTTAATTTATGAATTAACTATAGTCAAATATATTCAATGAATGTAGTTGAATCCTACTATCTTTTATTTTTATTTAAATTTTTAAAATTTAAGTATAGTTGATTTACAATGTTGTGTTAGTTTCTGGTATATAGCTTAGTGATTCAGTTATATATAGAGAGAGAGACATTCTTTTCATTATAGGTTATTACAATATATTGAACATAGTTCCCTGTACTATACAGTAGGATCTTGATGTTTATCTATTTTATATATAGTAGTTTGTATCTGCTAATCCCAAACTCCTAATTTATCCCCCACCCTTTGGTAACCATAAGTTTATTTTCTATGTCTGAATCTGTTTCTGATTTGTAAATAAGTTCACTTGTAGTTCATTTTTTAGATTCCACATGTAAGTGATATCATATGATATTTGTCTTCATCTGTCTGACTTCACTTAGAATGATGATCTCTAGGTCCATCCATGTTGCTGCAAATAGAAGTATTTCATTCCTTTTTATGACTGAGTAGTATTTCTCTCTCTGTGTGTGTGTGTGTGTGTGTGTGTGTGTGTGTGTGTATACATTTTCTTTATCTAGTTATCATTTTATGGACATTTAGGTTGCTTCCATGTCTTGGCTATCGTAAATAGTGCTGCTATGAACATTGAGGTGCGTGTATCTTTTTTGGAGTTTTCCTATTATCTTTTAAATACTCAGATTTCATAATTCTACATAGTGTTACTTGATATTCTAGACCACAACTCTTAATTGTGCATAGCTGAGGATCTCCAAACATTTTTTACATTCACCTATGTCAGAAAAATGTGTTTTAAACATACCCCTCAATATATAAAATATATTTATACAATGTTGACATATTCTATGGGAAATCATAAGGCATATACAAAAAGAGAACTTAGAGATAAAAAATTATTTCAAGAGTTATGTTTTAGTATTAAAAATGTATTGCTGTAATAAGCTATTATTAATAATTGTAAGAATGGGTAAATAGAAGAAAACCCAACAGTATACAGATCACACGAGACCTACCTTAAATATAAGGTCACAGAAAGATTTAAAGATTACAGATGTAAAGGAAACAGATACTGTGGGAACACAAATCAACATATAGGCAGTGAAGTTACCCTGAATATAAATGGGCAATGTCCTATTGTCAATCCATTGCAATAGAATGATTATAAATTGTATGCACCTAATAAAATTGCTTCAATATATACAAAGGAATGGAACTAAAAAAACCCAGCATTCATAGTAGGACATTTTTAACATGCCTTTCTCAGCATCTCAATAACTAATAGAATAGGCTAACAAAAATATCAGTGAGTATATAGAAAATTTAAATGATGTGATTAACAGTTAACCTATTACACACACGGACTACAAATTACTATAACAGAATATGCATTCATTTCAAGTGCACATGGATGTTTTAACAAAATTGAGCGTATCTCTGGGCTGTTAACCATGTATCAACAAATTTCAAAGTATCAAAATCATACAGAACGTATTCTCTAAACACAAAAGAACCAAAAAGATGACCAGAAATGATATTAATGTATAAAAATGAAACAACACACCTTTCAGTAAGCTATGGATGTAGGAAAATATGCTAATGGAAATTAGAAAATGCTTTGAAATGACTCAAATGGAAATAGCAGCATCTTAACTTGTGGAGTGCAGCCATAGCCATCCTTGGAGGGAAATTAATAACCTGAACTGCATTTATTAGAAAAGAAGAAATGCTGAATACTTAATGATATGAGCATCTATTCTAAAAAATTTGGGAAACGAAGAACAGATGAGTCCCAATGGAAGTATGAAGGAAGGGAAAATAAGGATAACAACAAAAAATTAAATAGAACACAACTATACAATAGAGAAAGCCAATAAAAATATTGTTTTGAAAAGACCAATAAAATCAATTAACTCTAAGCAAGACCAATCAATAAAAAAAGAGAGAAGACAAATACATCAAGAATGAAAAAGGAGACATAGCTTATAGGATCTACAGGCATTTAAAAAGTAATGTGAGGATATTATGAACAATCTTATACCAATACACTAAAACATTCAGATGAAATGGCACATTCTCTGCAAAACACTACTTACTGAAACTGAGAAAAGAAGAAAAAATCTGAAGGATAACATATTTATTAAAGAAATAGATTCTATAATAAAAACATTACTATAAGAAAATCAGGGCTGAGGTAGCATCACCAGTGAATCCTCCAACTATTTAAGAAATAATTAAGAACAATTTTACATAAACTCTTGCAGAAAATATAAAAAGGAGAAATTGGCAACTTGATTTAAAAGCCTAGCATAACCTGGATACCAAAACTGGTAAATGACATTACAAGAAACAAAAATACTGGGTCACTTTCTTATAATATAGATGCCAAAAAAGGCAAACCAAAATGTTAGTATAATGAATAGTAATTGTATTAGTTTTCTGCTGCTGTGTAACAAATAATCACAAATCTAATGGCTTAAAACCACAGACTTTATTTCCTATTGGTTTCTTTCTGTTTTGGTGGGCCAGGAGTCCTCTCCAAGATTGCAATTGCGGTGTTGACTATGGCTCAGTTTTCATCTAGAGGCTCCAGTAGGGGTGAATCCACTTCCAAGCTCACTTAGATATTTGGCAGAATTCATATCTGTTTGGTTATATGATTGAGGGTTTTGGCTCTTGCTGGCTGTCAGCCAGAAGCACTCTCGGCTCTTAGAGGCTACATGGTCCTCTCCGTATTTTCTCTCACAACATGGAAGCTTGCATCTTCAAAGTTGGCAAGGGAGAAAATGAATTGGCTAGCAAGATAGACTCTTACATAACAAATATCATCACAAGAGTGATATCCCATCACCTTTGCCATATTCTGTTGTTTAGCACAAGTCATCAATCCTACCCAAACTCAAGAGGAATTATATAAAGGCATGAACACCAGGAGGTGGAGATCATGGGGCCCACATTAAAGACCATCTGCCATAGTAACAGTATAAATTATAACAATATGTGACTTACTGCAAAGTTGGTTAGTATTTGAAAATAAATCCCAAGGTAATTCATCACAGGAAAAAAAATCCTATAATCACCTCAATATATGCCAAAAATCTTCTGTAAAATTCACCATCCATTCGTGAATTTGAAACAAAACAAACTAAAACAGAAACCTTTTAGCAAGCTAGAATAGACAGGAACTTCTTTAATATTAAAATATATCTATGAAGCAAACAAAAAACCAACTACGACAAGCATGATAATTAATGGTAAAATGTTAAAAAGCCTTTTTCTTGAGATAAGGCAAGAATGCCTGTTACAATTATTTCATTCCACATTTTATTGGTGGTCTATTGCTGCATAAAAAATTACCACAAAACTTAGCTACTTGAAGCAACAAACATTTGTATCTCATTATTTCTTTGGGTCAAGAATTGGAGAGTATCTTAGTGCGGTGGTTCTGGCTCAGTAGCTCTCATGAGGTTGCCATCAAGCTTTCAGTAGGGGCTGCAATTTTTGAAGCTTCAGCTGGAACTAGAGGATCCACTTTTAAACTCATTCACATGGTTGTTGGCAGGCCGCAGGTCCATGCCACGCAGGACTCAGTCTCCTCAGAACATGGCACATGGCTTCCCCCAGAGCAAGTGATCCAGGAGGGAGAGAGAGAGAGGGAGGGAGAGAGAGAGAGGGAGCTAAAGATGGAGATGCAGTCTTCTATAAGCTAACCTCAGAAGTGAAATGTCATTGCTTATACTGTATCCATGGGTCACACAGACCAACTTGATACCAAGAGGGGAATATGCAAGGTTGTGAGACCAGGAGAAATGGAATCATTCAGGACCATTCTGCAGGCTGGCTACAGCTAATACTGTTCTGGAGTCCTAGCCAGTGCAATATGGCATGAACAAGAAATAAGAGTTATAAGTGGGTAGTGGGTATAGCTCTGTGGTAGAGTACATGCTTAGCACGCGCAAGGTGCAGGGTTCAGCCTCCTGTACGTCCATTAAAAAAATAAATAAAGCATACATGTAGTACACCTAAAATTTAAAAAAAAAGAAAGAATGATGGCTCTGATGTATCATCAGTACTCTTAAAAAAAATAAGAACTATTTTATGGCACTAACCTCAGAACAGTGGTTGCCTCTAATAGGGTAGGTTTTCTGCAAAAAGCATGAAAGAACTTTTTGGTAGTGATGGAAATGTTCTATGTTGTTTCACGTGTTGGTTAGCCAGGTGTATACATCTGTCAGAATTCATCCATGTGTGCAATAAATGTATTTGTATTTTATCCTTTGTAAATAATATTTCAAGAAAATAAAAAATTTAAGGTATAAAATTGCTCTGTTTGCAAATCATGGTTACTTTCTCCTTTAAAATGGTTAGTTTAAATGTACCTCTTTTCCTAGCTTCTAAACTTATTTGTATACAAAAGTGATTATCTGTTTCTAGGGAACTGATAAACCTTGGGATAAAACCATCTTGACATGGTATGTGCTGGAAAAGGAGATAGTTAACTACTAATTAAAGATCAGTATTTCTTGATTTATTCCAGTTCTATGAAATGCCTGTTGAGTTCTTAACGGCAATTTTGGTGATTTAATATAACTCATTATTATCTAATTTTTTCAAATTTATAGATACTAGTTTGTTTTAACATTCTCATGAATTAAAGTATCTCTACAGTATAATCATGCTGCCTCTTTTTTGCTGTAATATTTTGAAGTTGTGAAATATTTACCTTTCAAGTCTTTTGTAAGATGTATCTATCCCATTATTTTTTGTTTTATTGATCAGCTCTATTGTTTTCTATTTTTATTACTAATATATGTCCTTAACATTTATTTTTTTCCTTTTATTTTCTTTGAGTTTACTCTCATTTTTTTCCTAGCTTTGAGTTAAAAATTTCTTTTTTTTTTTAAACCGGAAATCAAACCCAAGCCGTGGCTGAGAGAGCACTGAATCCTAACCACTAGATAACAGGGATATCTCTTTTCATTGAATAACATTTTACTTGTAATAAATTTATTCAGTGCTGAATATTTTTCTCTAAGGAATATTTAACTCCATCCTGCATTGATAAATTGTATTTTAATTGTCATTCAGTTCTAAATATTTAATAATTTCCATTTTGATCTCCTTTTTATTTTTTTTGTTTTCTTAAATTTTTATTGACTTATAATCATTTTACAATGTTGTGTCAAATTCCAGTGTAGAGCACAATTTTTCAGTTATACATGAACATATATATATTCATTGTCACATTTTTTTTCTCTGTGAACTACCATAAGATCTTGTGTATATTTCCCTGTGCTATACAGTAAAATCTTGTTTATCTATTCTACAATTTTGAAATCCCGTCTATCCCTTCCCACCCTCCGCCCCCTTGGCAACCACAAGTTTGTATTCTATGTCTATGAGTCTATTTCTGTTTTGTATTTATGCTTTGTTTTTGTTGTTTTTATTTTTTGTTTTAGATTCCATATATGAGTGATCTCATATGGTACTTTGATTTCCTTTTTAATGAGCTAATTAGGTATGGGTTTTAAAAATTTTTTAGACTATATTCTTATTTTTTACTTATAATTATTTTTTGTATGGTCAGAGAACTTGTTTTGTGTAAAATTGACATTAAGAAATTGTTAAGAGCATGTCTGTGGCATAATATATAGTCAATTTGTATAAATATTGCATGTGTGATTTTATGGAATGTATGTTCTCTGTTGTATTGTTTCTATTCTTTAGCTATTATAATGTTGCTGTTAATATTCCTGTACTTATATCTTGGTGTACACGTGCAGAAGTTCTGGGATAATAACTAGGAGTGTAATTGCCGAATCCTGAGGCTACCACATGTCCTACTTTACTAGATAATTCTAAAATGCTTAAAAAGGAAATTTAGACTTAACTATTGGTTCACATTCTTGCTAACCTAATTTTTCCTTTGCCTTTTTTTTTGCATATTTAGTGAGAATGAAATGATATTCAATTGTAATTTCATTTTTTATTTTTCAAGATTACGAATAAGGTTGAACATTTCACATTTTGGTCAGTTGTGTCGCCTCTTTTGTGAAATGCCTGTTCACGTCTTTTGTCCAATTTTCTGTTGTTAATTTCTTCTTTCTATTGATTTGTAGTAACTTTAAGATGTTCTAGATACTGATCTCTTATCAGTTACATGTGTTGTAAATATCTTATCCTAAGTTTGTATGGTATGTTTTCCTCTCTTTTTGATGGAGAGAAGTTTTTAATTTTAATATACACATATTTGTTAGTCTTTCTTTATATTTTGTGCTTTGTTTTGTGTTTATTATTCAGAAATCTCAACTCTTCCCTGAGGTCATAAACATATTCTTCTCTACTGCCTTTCTTTTTATTTAACCTTTATTTTGACATGACTTGAGTTTTACAGAAAAGTTGCCAAAATAGTATCAAAATGTTTTACCCCCATTACATATTCCCGAATATTAACCACTTAATATTTACATTTGCTCTATAATCAATCTGTTCCTCTCTCTGTCTCTGTCTGTCTCTCTCTGTATAATTGTTTTCTGAACTGTTTGAGAGTTGACAATTGACATGTGGCCCCTATACTTCAGTGTTTCCTAAAAACAAGGTTATCCTCTTACATAAACATGGTGCAATTATCAAAACCAGGAACTTTATAATGAGGCTTATCATGGGGGAGGGCAATTTATTCATTTTTTTCCTTCGGAAAGAGTGAAAATTAATTTTAGAATTACTGAGTCAAATCCCAAGAAAAATTTTGCTGGAATCTTTTAGTACCTCACTAAATCTACTGATAAATTTGGGGAGACTTGGCACTTTAAAATATTGAAACTTCCTATCCACTTACTTAGGGTTTCTTAAATGTCTTTCAAAAATACTGTAATTTTCTATGTTAAAAACTCACTTATATTTATTTGTAGGTACTTCATATTTTGGTTTCCATTATAAATTATAGCTTTCTATTTAATTGTACTTTTAATTGATTATTTATGTATTTTTATAGTCAGTTTGCAATGCTGTGTCAATTTCTGGCGTACAGCACAATATAAGTCATACATGAATATACATATATTTGTTTTCATATTCTTTTTCCCCATGAGCTACCACAAGATCTTATATATATTTCGGTGTGCTATACAGTGTAAACTTATTTATCTATTTTATATATACCTGTCAGTATAATTGATTATTTTTGAAATATAGAAATGCAATTGACTGGATTATTGATTATATGCCCTGCAGTCTTTCTTAACTCTCTCATTAATGTATTTACTTATTTATCTACTAACTTGAGTTTTCTATATAACTAAATATATCTTCTATTATTGTTTGAGATATTCTCCTTTAAAATCCATATACATTTAATTTCTTTTTCTTCCTTTACTCTTAGGACCATTACCTCCACTATGATGTTGAAAATGTCAGTTATGGCAGGCATTATTTGTTCTTTATTATGAAAGAAATGTTTTTAAAATCTGGCCATTAAATACATATTTGCTATAAGTCAATTACCATAGTGTTTTCAATATTTACCTGTGTCTCAGCACAAATCAGTATTTTATTTTGTCTATTGCCAAATAATATTTCATTGAATGAATATACCATATTGTGTTTACTCATTCATCAATTGATGGACATTTGGGGTTTTTTTCACTTTATGGCTATTATAAATAATGCTGCTATGAACATTCATATACAAATATTTGTGTGGAAGTATGTTCTCAATTCCTTTGGGTATATACTTAGGAGTGGAAATGCTGTTGTTATTAATTCTGTGGTTAACATTTTGAGAAATTGCCAGACTTTCCCATAGTAGCTATATCATTTTACATTTTACCAGCAATGTATGAGGGTTATAATTTTTCCACATGCTTGTCAACACTTGTCTTTTTGATGATAGCCATCTAGTGAGTATGAAGGGATAGCTCATTGTGGTTTTGATTTGCATTTCCCTAATGGCTAGTGATACTGAACATCTTTTCATGTGTTTATTGACCATGTGTGTATTTTCCTTGGTGAGATGTCTATTCAAATCATTTGCCCATTCTTTAACTGGATTGACTTTTTAATTTTTGAATTGCAAATGTTCTTTATATATTCTGGACACAGATCCCTTATCTGATATATGATTTGTACATACCTTGTCCCACTCACTGAGTTGTCTTTTCTCTTTCTTGATAATGTTATTTGTGACACAGAAGGTTTTAATTTTGAACAAGTCCAATTTATCTATTTTTCCTTTTGTTTCACCTGTGCTTTGGTGTCATATCTAAGAAACTGTTGTTCAGTCTAAGATGAAGATTTATATCTATGTTTTCTTATAAGAATTTCATAGTTTTAGCTTTTAAGGTTAGGTCTCTGATCAATTTTGAGGTAATTTTTGTATGTGGTATAAAGTAAGTATCCAGCTTCTATCTTTTCATGTGTATATTCAGTTGTCCCAACACCAGTACTTGAAAATCCTGTTCTTTGTCCATTGAATGGTCTTAGCACCCTTGTTGAAAATCAGTTGCCCTTAAATATGAGTTTATTCTGGACTCTTAAATTGTATCCATTGGTCTATATATCTATCCTATGCCAGTACCATACTGTCTTGATTATTGTAGCTTTGTAGTTAGTTTTGAAATGGGGAAGTGGGGGTTCTCCATCTTTGTTTTTCTTTTTCAAGATTGTTTTGATCATTCTGGTTCCCTTGTGTTTCCCTACTAATTGAGGGTCAGCTTCTCAAATTCTGCAAGAAAGCAGCTGAGATTTTGATAGAGATTGCATTGAATATGTACATCATTGCTTGACAATTTTTATTCCTTCTTAATCTCCTTCAATATTTTTAATAGACTTATTTAATTTCCCCTGCCCTCTTAGGCTACTGTTTCAGAACTATGGTTTGTATTCACATCTAAGACTTCTCATCCTGTAGGCATCTAACAGATGGCTTGATCCACTCTGCTTGCTGGTTATTTCTGCTTACACCTTCTACCTTAGGCTAGACTGCATTATTGGCTGAGGCTCCAGCTAACAGTTGAAAACTTCTCATCTCAGTTCGTGGGTAGAGACCCCTGCTCAACTCCTCATTGGGAAACTCTTGCTGTTGATATAGGGTGTTACCATGCATGCCATTGCCCTTTTGGAATAAGAATCAAAGCCACCTCTGCCTGATTCTATTCCTAGAGCCTAGTAAGACCCTTGTTCAAGTTGTCATTTACTGCTGATTTCACTGATCCATTCCTGGTTCATGGAGATGGTTTTCTAATTTTGATCATGGAGTAATTTTCCATTACTGAATGATATTTTGTCTGTCATTACTCTGTTGGACGTGATGGAGTGTGAGCTTCCATATAAATTCACAGGTCCATCTTGACTGAATATCTCCTCCATAATATATAGATAAATAAAAACAGATATTTGTATAGTAACCATTATGACTACTTTTGTAAAATTATGCATGCATACTCATAAACACACATGTGAATATGTTATCCAGTTCCAGTCTGTGCTTTCCTTGCCCCCACAGCATTCTTCAAAATGTCTCCAAAATGGTCTTGTAAAAATTATACATTAGATGAATATTACTGGAATTGAATCACCCAAGCTCTCTGTACCATGTCCTTAAACCCTAATACAGGACTCCCAAAGTTTTTTGGGTTTTTTTTTTTCCTAATCAACTTGGATTACAATATCTGGTGTTCCTCTTGAGCACCAGCTCTTCAACTTGGTAATATGTCTTTGATCTAGGCTGGTAAACTGGCTTTGGTGAAGTTTTCACTTTTCAAACTGATCTCCTCTGCAAGCATAATCACCTATTATTTCTCTGTTCATGGTACCTCTGTTCCACATTGCCTGAGTGTCCATTTTATGCTTTGACATTACATTTCCAGCAAATAATTGCAGAGAAACTTCTTAGATTTTCCAAAAATAATTGGAGCTACTACTTATATATTTATTTCTCTCTGATATCAAGGGAGACAGAAGTGTTTGGCTTAATCATTAGACAAGGGGAACACCACATACTTTGTCTTGTTTTCTGGTGCTGTGCATTTTGCCTGTGCTCTGACCTGAAGTCTCTTTTACCTGTAAGGCTTATTTTTCTGATGGCGGTCATTTTAACAAGCACAGTTTTTTGCAGGTATAACCTTTGCTTTCTTATAATCATAATAATTTGGCTTATGATTTAAAGTATTACAACAGTAGCTCATATCATGAGACTTCCTCTTATTTGCCTTTACTGCTCCATTGACACGTTTTACTTTTTTTGCAGTCATTGGCCACTTCTGCAGTAGCTAAAAAATTTCAGTCTCTGGGAAAAAATAAAATTGACTGCAGACTAATATTGCTATTGAATTACTTCAGTGCACAAAGATCTAGATATACCATTCAATTTAATCAGATATTCACCCAATTACAAAGGAAGCAGCATAATCTTTCTTTATTATCAATAGATAATATATTTTACTGGCAAATTTTATTAAAAAAATCTTACTTCACAAGACCTTCTATCTCATTAGGATCTGAAATTCAGCGGGCATTTTATTATGACTGAAAACTTTTGTAGCCAACTAGGCTAAAATCAATTAAAAGATCAAGCCATAATACTTTATATTGACTTTCTGTTAATTCATTTACCGTATTTTGCATCTGTTACTATAACCAGTGGAGTGTTAGTTGAAACACATCAATAATTATACAGTCATACATTATGAATTATATATTATAATTCCAGGACCTTATGAATTGTACAGTGTAGTCTGACTAAAAATCCATTTTCAAATGTTTTAGTTTAGGCTCTGATATTCTGAGGAGGTCAATATAAAGTTGACTTACGGCTCTGTCAAGACCTTATAAACAGAGTTAAATTGCAGTGTGCCGGCTTGGAAAATTATGGAGCATTTGCAGCACTTAGACTAATATCCAAGTGATATTAACTGTGGACATAGTGCTCTTCTTCTTCTCTTATACTTCATGTTAGTCACCTCTGTTTGCCTCATTTCTATTCATAACTGATCCAGTAACACTTTCTCCAACCTGTCACTTTTATCTCTCCCTCCCTCCACTCAAGTTATTACTATTTTTATATATTTTTTCCATCAGGTCAAAGTATATTCCATAGTTCACCTGTTTGCTGATCTGAATTTATAAAATACCTTAATTTCTCATTATCCAAATTCTGATATCTTTTAAAAAATAATTTCTCTACATACAATATATGTCTTGTTACTTCTGCCATCAGTGTCCTTTTTTCTGGACTCAAGATTTAGTTCACTGATCACATTAATTCACACTTCATCTTTACTTTCATTTAAATTATATTGTTTCTCTTACAAAGAAAGGTTTACGTAATTTATTAGCTCTGTTTCTAGTCTTGTAGATTTCCAGTTGAGAGCATGAACTCTAGAACTATTTAGGTTTAAATCATGTGTTTGTTATTTACTGTTTTTGTTCTTGTTGTTGTTTTGTTTTTTTACCTGAGCAAGTTACTCTGTACTCCTTCAATTTGAAAATGTGGATAAGGAAGGTTGTATTTGTGCCAACATCATAGAGGTGTTATGATTAAATGGGTTTATATTTATACAGCATTTGAAAATACTTAAGTTAAGTATTACATAAGCACCATAACTAGTATTAATAATTCTTTTCTGTTTATTGATCTTTTTCATTTGTTTATAGAAAATGTTGATATAGTATGGATATTAACTTTTATTCTTTGATGTATTTAGTTGCATTTAATGCATTGGCTTTTTGTTTTGTTTTCTCTTTAAATCTTTATTTCTGGTGTTATTCACCAAGCAGAATTTATTTCTTTTTATTTAGTCAAATCTGTCACTTATTTATCTTATGAACTCTAGGTTTTGTGGGGTTTTTATTTTCCTGAAAGATCTCTTTCATTCCAATACTATGAAAATATTCTCTAGTTCTTTAAAACGTTGCATTGTACATTTATATCTTTAATTCAGCAACTATTTATTTATTTTTTGCATTGTGTGAGTTAGGATTCTAAGTTAATATTTTTTTCCTCTGTGACTGTTCAATTTCCCTAACACTTAAACAGGCCATCCACATATAGTTTCTAGGTTTCTCGGTGCTTCTTGTGTATGGTACTTTCTGTTCCATTCCAACCCATGTGCTTTGTCCTATTATGAAAGTAGATTTCCATTCCTAGTTTACTCAATATTTTTACTAGAAGAAAGTCTTGAATTTGATTAAAAGCTTTTTGATCATCGATGTTATAATAATTTGTCTCATTTGATACATTTCTGTCATTTTAAACAATGGTCCTTTGACCACTGTTGCCCCATTTATGGATTTCAAACTAATTCTCTGTAGTTCCGTCTTGGTCAGAGGTGATCCCGTACACTCATATGTGCCAGAAAACCTCAGTTCCCCCTCCTGTGTTTTCCTTTACTCTCACACAACGACCACACTCACAATGCTTCTAACACCTGTTATGAAGGGGGTTCCCCACAGCAAGGAATTCTCTGTGAGATCAGCTGGGTGTCTTGCAATTTAACTAAATTCGGACACTATTTACCTAGAGATAGTGTCAGGTCTTGCAATTTAAGGGCTCATTCCCACAAGACTGCCCCCACTTCAAATGCCAATAACAAGCAGTAGGTCCCCAGAATCCCCCACAACTTCCACCCAATTTGGCTACAAATTGCAGTTTCCCATTACCTCCTCCCCCTTGGATTCAGTTATTTGCTAGAACAGGTCACAGAACTCAGGGAAACACTTGGGTTTACCAGTTTACTATGTAATAAAGGATATCATAAAGGATACAGATGAACACCCAGATAAAGAGACACAAAGGGTAAGGTCTGGAGAGTTCTGAGCACAGGAACTTTTTTCCCCATCAAGTTGGGGGTGTGTCATCATTCTAGTATGTGGATGTGAGTCTCCAGACCCCATACCATTGGGGTTTTAATGGAGTTCTCATCATATAGGCATGATCAGCCAACTCTATTTCCCACCCGTCTCCCTTCTCTGGAGAATGGGGCATATGGCTGAAAATTCCAAGCTTCTAATAATGGCTTGGTCTTTCTGGCAACCAGCCCCCATCCAGGAACCCACAAAGAGTCCCCTCATTAGAACAAAGACACCACTATCACCCAGGAAACTCCAAGAGATTTAAGAGCTCAGTGTCAGGAACCAGGATCAAAGACCAATTATTAGAACAGAAGATGCTTCCAGTGCTCTTATCAATTAGGACATTACAAGGGTTTTAGGAGCTCGGTGACAGGAACAGGGGACAGAGACTGATAAATATTTTTTCCATTACTTCACACCCAAATGTTGTCCCTTGCTTACAATATCCGGGACTATTGCCCAGACACCTTTGAGTCAGTGAGGAATCCACACTCAAGGACAATTTAGTCTACAGATTCAAATAGTATTCTTTCCACTCTGCATCCTGAATCATTCCCTAAAACTTTCCAGCACAACTCTACCTTCTCTCTCCCCTTCTCCCAGGCTAGTATTATCTAGTCTAATAGAGCAAACAAGCTAGCTCTGCAAGCTTGCCTGAGAAAAATCTTCATTTGACATTTAGGTGATCTCTTCTCTTTTGATCTTTGTTTCTGCTTCAGTGTAATCCAGGAGATGGAAAGTAGTCCATGATACACTGTTAACAGGAGGGAAAGTCCGAAAAATACACTGAAAACACACAGATTGATACTTTGAGATTTAACGCTGTCACAAAATGAATTACAACACTCGGTTTACTAATATTAAATTTCTTTTTAACATGGTGGATTGAACATATGCATTTATATGAGTACCCTTTAAAGCACCATTAAAGTGGCAGCAAAGAAATAAAGCACCATAAACACATGAAATAAAAGAAATAGGCGAGGAGATGATGGAAGTCGTTAGAAATCAACACTCTGGAAAATAGGGGAAAAAATGGAGTTATGACAGATAATCCTGAGGACCAAAGAAAGCTCAAACCTAAACCCGTAGGGGAAAGTCAACAAAAAGCAAGTCATTGGCCCCCCAGAGTTCATAAAAGGCTAAGGAATAGCCTTGTGTGGCTACTGGAGGGCAGGAATGCAAGGCTACTTGGAAGGCATGGTTTCAAGGCAAGATTGAAAACATAAAAATTAGTTGAAACTCTTAAAAAATAATATCTGGGCCACCACTTTCCTTCTTAACCCCGTGGAGCTAGTTATTCTCCCAGATGCACTCATTCTGACAGTGTGCTGGAGGTTTTCTGTCTTTACAGGTTGAGCCACACAAGCTGTGGACTCAATGGACCAGGCAGAGTTCAAGGTGTTAGTGAGATGCTGCACTAAAAGTAGAAGCTGGAAATGGGTTAAGTGAAAGCCTCCACACTGAACGCTGAGATCCCCCAGCCTTCTTTTCCCATTCAGCTCCGTAACTGCCTATAACCAGGTTTATACCTCAAGCAGGAAAGTGAAGGATCCCAGTCTGGGGAAACTGACCAGTTAAAGAGGAAACATGTACCAATAAAAGACCAGACCCTCTCTGTGAAAGTCCAGGGCTCCTCTTGAACACTTTATGGTGAAGCTAACCAGTTAACAAAATCAATCCTGCCTTAAAAACTTCAAATTATTTATGCGTCCCTATCCTTAAATTTTTATTTTAAAACTGTCAAGCCTATAGAAAAGTTGGAAGAATAATAAAATGAACATCTGGGTTCATGTGTTGTTATCATTTGCCTAATTTGTCTGCCTATCTCTCTGCTTTTGTCTATGTCTCTTTCTTGTCTGAATCACTCTCTTTATGTGTGTGTGTGTGTGTGTGTCTCTATATATGTGTGTGTGTGTGTGTGTGTCTTATTGAATCACTTGAAATTATGTTGCAAATATCATGGTATTTCACCCATCTTCTTCTCTTCTTAGAACAAAGAAATTCTCCTGCATGGCCACCCCACCATTATCAAACTGAACAAATTTGCTATTGAGACAATAATACTACCTAATATAATAGTCCAAATTCAAACTTTCCGAGTTGTCCCTGTAATCTTCTTTATGAATGTGCTTTCGTTTGCTAAATCTAGGACACATTCAAACATTACGAATTATATGTAGTTATCAAATCTCTTTAGTCTCCTTTAATGTAGAATCCTTAGCCTCTTTGGTTTGTTGGATTTTTTGGTTTGTTTTGAAGATTCTAGGCCATTGTATTAAGAATGTCTTAGAATCTAGAATTTTATGATTGTTTCCTTGGGTTCAGGTTAAGCATTAGTGGCAAGAATACTACAGAAATTATGTTGTGTATGTACCATGGCATCGTACCAGAAAATGTAAAGTTGTAGTTTACTAGTTACTAGGGATGCTGAGTTTGATCACATGGTATCCTCACATTTCTCCATTGTATAAAAAAATTTTTCTCTCTGTAAGGCCTTGCATTATTTCTCTGTTCTCTTTCTTTCTGTTATAAATTTGAAATACATTTAGGTTAATCTCTTTCTGGTATTTTAACCAATTTTACAGTTCTTTAGAAAATTATCTTTATCGACTTAGTTTTATTAAACACAAATGCCTTAAAATTTAGGGAAGGCTCCCTTCCTTTGCTATTCCTTCTACTCTTTTCCCACCTGTAGTCCACAGTACACAATCCTCATTAGTTTCTGTTTTATTTTTTCATGTGTTTTTTGCTTTGTTTTGTATTTTGTATTTATGGAGAAGTATTCGCAAGGCAAATTCCTAATATAGGCATGGCTGTGTCAAAGGTATATGCAAATGTCAATCTGTTAGACATTGCCAAGTTCTGCTCCTTAGGTTTGTACCACTTGACACTCCCACCAACAATGTATGAGAGTCTGTATTTAATCACAGCCTCAGTAGCAGAGTGTATCACCATGCTTTTGAAGTATTGTGTCTTTTATTATGAATGAAGTTGAGCAACTTTTTATATATGCCAGTCCATTTGCATATCTTAATCTTTGAATTGTCTATTTGTCATTTTCCATTTTACTTTTTTTTCTTGACATTAAGATTTGTTTATATATTAGAGATAGGAGCCCTTCATCTATATGTTGCAAATATCTTTTCTTGGTCTATTATCTGTGGCTTGGCTTTTGGTGCCATTTGCCATTTCATATTACTGAAAAACAAATCTCATTTGTTATATCAGCTTTCGCTGCCAAAAGAAACACCCCAAAACTTAGTGGCTTAAAATAACAGCCATTTATTGCACTCATAAGTCTGTGAGTGGGTGGTTCTGCAGTCAGCAGGAAGGTTAGCTGGGTACTGGTAGGTCTAGGATGCACCTGCATGTTTGGTAGCCGGTGCTGACTACCAGAGCCAACTGTCAATTGGAACAATGGGGGCGAATATGCCATGTGTCTCACATTATGGTGGGCTAGCCTTGGCTTTTTTACATGGTGATGGTTGCAAGAGTTCCCAAAGCCTCCAAAGTGGGCAAATCCCAGTGCACAAGCTCATTTAAAACCTTTATTTGTGTTGTGTTTACTAAAGTCCCAAGGGAAAAAGACAGTCACATGGCCAAACCTAGATTTAAAGGGAGTGGATTCCACCTTTTGATAGAGGAGTGCCAAAGTCATAACCCAAAGAAGTGTGTAGAGACGGATGAAAGTAGTATGTGGCCATTTTTGTAATCTTTTCCAGTTACCATGTATTCTTATTTTTTTACTGTAGTGTTTCTGCTTGCCAAAAATTTATTAGGGATTTCTGTATTGATATCCATAGATGAGAGTTGTAGTTTTCCTTTTTTTGTGTTACCTATATGATTTCAGTGTCAATATTATACTTGCTTCATAAAAAGGACTTGGACAGGGAAGCTACAGGTTACAACAGATTTGTGAACTCAGCCAAGCACAGTGGTGGCAGGGCCTAGCTGCTACAAAGAAGACATGTTTTAGACAATACTCATGTGTATGGGCAAAAAAACTCGAGGACTGTATTTGTGACTAATTGTATAACAGGTTATTTTAGTTTCTGTTCTGTGGAAAGTGTAAAGCATCCCAACCAAGGGTTTTAATGTAGATTTTTTTTTTGCACCCATGCTGTTGATTGCTAAATGTAATAGTCTGATCATGACGCTGAATAAATGTGTCTTTTTTTAAATGTGCTGTGTAAAGTTAGTCTACTCTGAAGCCATTTTGGTAAACTACCCCAACAGTGTGAAGTTAGAATTCCTTCAGGGTGATGCCAGGTTCCATTCAAAATTTATTTACAATCTGCTTGGGTGGAGAGGCCATTGTCTTCAGAAATTTTGGTGTAGTTGAACTGACAGTTACTGTGTTGTGACCTGGAGTTCACCGTTAAAAGGGTCACCCAAGCAGTCACGGAGTTTTTGGTTATTAATATGTTTGTTGGCACATCCTATGCAATATATCTAAATTGAATTATGGTACCAGATAAAGTTATAGATGGGAATGAAGCTTGTGTATCATCCATTATCATGTGTAATCAATAAACGATTTAATACCCTCTTGAAAAAAATAAAATAAAATAAAATAAAAAGGACTTGGAGGTTGTTCTTTCTCTAAGCTTTCAAAAATGAATGTAGCATTAGTATTATCTAGTCTTTGAAGTTTTGATGGCATTCCCATATGAACTCAACCAAACCTGGTGGACATTTTTTATGGGGGGAGACAAGCAGATTTTTTTTACAACTTTAGTAGCTCTATGGAAACTGAACTGTCTCAAATGTTAAGTTCTACTGGGTTCAGCTTTGGTTAGGTGCATTTTCTTAAGAAAATATCTACTTCATATAGATTTTCAACTTTATTTGTAAAGAGTTATGCCAAAATCTTTTTGATTTTTAAAATTTCCTATATTTCAATGGTTATCCCCCATTTCTCATTTTGCATATTTGTGATTTTTCCTTTTTTCTTAAGTTTAGCTATTAGTTTGTATAATTTATTTTTTAACAAAATAGCAGTTTGATTTATGTGTTAGTTTGACTGTTTTCCTGTTTTCCACCCCATTAATTTCTGCTTTTATTTTGATTGTTTCCTTACTGTTCCTTTCTTTTGGTTTACCTTTGCTTTTGCTTTAGCTTTTTGAGTTAATGACTAAAATTCATGGATATTAATTCTTTCATCTTTATTGATATAAACAGTTAAGGCTTTTCTCTTCTTACATTTTAATTTTATCCCACAGATTTTGATATCCTCTAGTCTTTATTGTCAATAGTTTGTTGATATTTTAAATCAAGTTTGTATTTTTCCTTTCACCCAAGAGTTCTTTAATAGGACCTGTAAATGTCCAGTTCAGAGGGCAATATTAAGTTGGTGTTTGTTTGTTTGGATTTTTACTAATTTAGAGTTTTATTGCATTTTGGTTACAGAATATTTTTTCTATTATTGAGGTTTTTCTTTACAAACTAATGTATGGTCAGTTTTTGTGAATGTCCCACATGTGCTTGAGAAGAAGGTGTATTCTCTATTATTGGAGCATAAATGTTGACACTTAGCTATGATATTTACATTATTGATATGTCACTTGGATCTTCTATATTCTTTGTTTTTTGTCTACTTAACCTTCTTCAACAAAAGATGGTGATGTGATCACGTTGGATTTTTTATCACAAAATTTCTCACTACCCTGTAATAATAGAATTAAGCATTCACACCATTTTCCTTGTAACTATGCAGTACCTGTAGTGTCTTCTCCTGTGAGTGGAGTACATTTCCCTACCACACTGATATCTGGGTTGGCTATGTGCCTAGTTTTGGCCAGTGGGATGTTTATGGATGTGACATCAGCAGTGCCTTTATACATGCTTTTATGTTTTGGCTTGCTCTTTTGTGTTCTCATGCTTTTGATCTGCTCTGAGAAGCATATCCTCTAAGTGGTTATTGTCACTTTATCTTAAGCTCCAAAATGAAAAAAAAAATGGAGCAGATCAGAATCCACCCTGTAGCCTATATGGGCTTAGTAGGGATGTTACCTTGCAGTGTTCTACAGTCGCTGTTTTGAAAATGTTAATTTTATCTTTGAATTTATATCTTGAACGTGACATCTGATGAGATCGTGGAGCACACACACGGTCATAGAAAACACTCTAGGTAGCAATGTGCGTATATCAGGGCTCAAGTCCTCAGGCATGACAGGCAGGTTGCATATCAAGAAGTTGGCTTGACCTCTGCTGCAGGCATGACTGAAGCAACCTGAGGGAGCAGCTGGACTAGGATCTAGACCCAGATTAGTGGTGGCAATGGCTGCAGCAGCACCAGTGAGCGTTGGAGACCATAGCTATGGGAGAAAGGTGAAACTTTGCAAGGGGATAGCACTGACCTGTGTGGGAGGCTGGCCTGCTTCTCCATTGAAGAGCTGGCTTCTGTGGTGTCTGCACAAATATTAACTCTCTAGTATGAATGCAGGGACAGAAACTCTCAGCTCTCAGGCAGTAAAATTTCTCAGTAAATTATTACAAAATAAAAGCATACACATGGACATTGCCATAAAGCATATCAGATGTACAGCACAGAGAACTATATTCAATAACTTGTAATAACCTATAGTGAAAAAGAATATGAAAAAGAATATATATATGTATAACTGAATCACTATGCTGTACACCAGAAACAAACACATTGTAAATCAACTATACCTCAATACAAAAACATATCAGAGAATTATTGGAATTCATCAATGAATGTATAATCCCTGCTTTTGAAAACTGCTGTAACATTGCAAAGCAAATATCCACAGGCTTAGAAATTGAAATGAAATTTAAGGATCATTGCATTAGATGGAAAGTACATTATTTTCATATGAAGCTTAGAATAAACCAATTATTAATGAGGAAGATAATTTTTAAATTATGCTTTCCTTATAATTAAATACAGTGATAGAATGTATAAACAGATGGTTTGAATTATATACAAACTGTGAAGCTGCTTTTGATTTTGTGTATGAACTCAAGAAGCTACAGGAAATGCCAGAGGAAACTATAAAATTCCATTGCATGAATTTACATTTAAAATTAAATTCAAGGGGAGGATATAGCTCAGTGGTAGAGTGCATGCTTAGCATGCATGAGGTCCTGGGTTCAATCCCCAGTACCTCCATTAAAATAAACAAATAAATACATAAACCTAACTAGCCCCCCAAAAAAGAAAAATAAATAAAGTTAAATTCATCCTTACATGAAACTGGTTTGTATGTAGAGTTAAGTCTTTTTAGAAAAATAGTTCTGCAGAAATCATAGGCTATAGATACATTAACATTTATATTTTGGAAAAACTGGTCCAAAATCTGTTCTGTATTT
Organism: Vicugna pacos; assembly: GCF_048564905.1. Taxonomy (NCBI): domain Eukaryota; kingdom Metazoa; phylum Chordata; class Mammalia; order Artiodactyla; family Camelidae; genus Vicugna; species Vicugna pacos. The sequence goes on along the minus strand of NC_133002.1, from coordinate 18,713,126 downwards.
ACATGTAAAAGAATGAAACTTGATCCCAATCTTACACTACTCACAAAAATTAACTGAAAATGAATTAAAGACATAAATGTAAGACCTGAAACCATGACAGTCCTAGTAGAAAACAGCATAAAAGATCACTGACATGGGTCTTGATGATTTTTTGGAAATCACAACTGAAGCACAAGCAACAAAATAAAAAATAAACAAGTGGGACTACAACAAACTAAATAGCTTCTACACCACAGGAAAAAAAAATCAACAAAGTGAAAAGAGGACCTATGGAATGAGAAAAAAATATAAGGGGTTAATATCCAAAATATATAAAGGGCTCATACCACTCAATAGCAAAAAGCCCCCAAATAATCCAATTAAAAAATGGGCCCAAGGCCTGAAGAGATATTTTACCAAAGAAGATATATGAATGGCCAACAGGTACATGAAAAGATACTCAACATCACTAATCGTTTGGTTATGCAAATCAAAACCACGATAAGATATCACCTCTTGCCTATTTGAAAGACCATTATCAAAAAGATAAGAGATAGCAAATGCTGGCAAGGATGTGGAGAAAAGGGAACCCTTGTGCACTGTTGGTGGGATTGTAAATTGGTATAACCACTATGGAAAACAGTATGGAGGTTCCTCAAAAAATTAAATATAGAACTACCTACCATATGATCCAGCAATTCTACTTCTAGGACTATATCCAAACGAAATTAAAACACTCAAAAAATGAAAAAAACTCAGAAAGGTACCTGTGCCCCAGTGTCCTTAGAAGCATTATTTATAATAGACAAGATATGGAAACAATGTAAGTGCCTGTTTATGGATAAAGTTGTGGTATATGTATACCATAGAATATTATTCAGCCATAAAAAAAACAAGGAAATAGGAAATCCTACCATTTGCAACAACATGGATGACCCTGAAGGTATTATGCTAAGTGAAGTAAGTCAGACAGAGAAAGACAAATGCTGTGTGATCTCAGTTATAATGTGGAATCTAATTTAAAATTAAACTCATAGAAAAAAAAATCAGATTTGTGGTTACCAGAGGGGAGGGGGAATTGGAAGAAGGTGGTGAAAAGGTAGAAAATCCCAGTTATAAATAAGTGCTAAAGATACCATGTACAATACGATGACTATAGTTAAGACTGCTGTATGATAAATAAGAAAGCTAAGAGAGTAGACCCTAAGAGTTCTCATCACAAGAAATTTCTTTTCTTTTCTTTTCTTTTCTTTTTTATTATATCTATATGAGATAATGGATGTTAACTAAACCTATTGTGGTAATCATTTCACAATATATATAAAATCAAACCATGATGCTATATACCTTAAACTTATACAGTGATGAATGCCAATTATTTCTCAATAAAACTGGAAAAAAGCAAAAATCTATCCTGATGTTTTTGCAGCCTATAAAATATACCCTTAACAGTACCAGTAACAGTTGCATCAGTGGAAATGTCCTTCTCAAAATAAAAAATAAATCAAAATTTATTCACAGAGCTGTATTTGCCAAAAGCAACTGACATTATTGCAAGCTATATCAATTGAAATATATTTTCTAAAGGTTCATTTTGATGATCTAATAAATAAATTTGCAAAATGGTGAGCCAATTTTATAAGTAGTAGAATATCTTTAAAGGAAAATGCTTTTAAAAGGAAAACTTTATGTTGTAGTACCTTTAATGGCACTTTTTCCCCTGGCTTTTGAGCCAGGGGAATTTTTTTTTTCATTTTGCAATGGGTTCCACAAATTATGTACCTGGCTCTGTCTAGACCTGTCAAACCAACGTACAGCCTGAGGTACAGTACCTTTAGCCAATGCAGCATGGAAAAAAGTAAAAATCACTGAGAGTTTGAAATTGTTTTATATTATATGCAGCATTGTCTCAGAAATTACTGACTCGATACAGGTGTTTTAAAGGTTTCTGTTGTGCGCATGGCCCCATTTCTCCTGGTGTTGCTTATAGCTTCTACTCTGTGGAGGTGGTTGCTGTGCATAATGGATTTTGGCTTGAATTATACTTGCTCTGCTATCAGAACCATAATCACTGCTTTCTCATTGCCTAGGATACCTTTGCCATCCTTTTGTTAGCTTTTCTGAATTACTTTGCTAAGTCTGTATCTTATACAGACAGAGTTTCATTTTGTTTTCCTTTGTGGACCAGAGTAAATACGCTTTTAATAGATGAGTTAAGCCAATTTACATTTAGTGATTTGATTGACACAACTGATTTCAATGAACTCATATTATTTCGTTGTACATGTATTATCTGTTTACTATGTTTTTTCCCTATGCTGTCTTGTTTCTTTCCTATTTTTCTATATTTCTTTTATATTTAAAAATTAGCATTTTTTTCTAGAAGTAACCTGTATAAAAAGAATTTTTATAATGCTTTTTGACCTCTTGGCTGGTCAGCTTTAAATTATATCATTTGACTTCCATCTACTACCTAGTAGAAAAACCAGTAAACTTTCAGATTCCTGTTCTCTGTTGTTTATACTTCCATTGTTTCAGTGCATTATTTCTGCTTTGTCAGAACATATATACAGATACTGTTCTTACACACTTACCTGCACTTTCATATCTACAACCTTCACCCATCAGTCTATCTGCTGAAGTTTCCCCAGTCATCTCTTCATTTGATGCATATAGTTGTATGGATTTCCTAGGGCCCCCATAACAAATTACTGCAAACTGGATAGCTTAAGACATCAGAAGTTTATTCTCCCATGGTTTTGGAGGCTAAAAATCCAAAATCAAGGTTAGGAGGTTTGGTTCCTTGCAGAGTTTCTGGAGAAGAATCTCTTCCATGCATCTCACCTGGCTTCTGATGTTGCCAGCAATTCTTGGCTTAACCTTGGTTTATAGACACATTTCTCCAGTGTCTGCCTCCATTTCACATGGCATGGTTCTCCCCATCTACATGTCTGTGTCTGTTCTCCTCTTCTAATAAGGACACCAGTCATATTGGATCATGGCCCATCCTAATCAAACATGACCTCATCTTGGTTACATTTGCAATGGCCCTATTTCCAAATAAGGTCACATTCACAGGTACTGGGGTTAGGATTTCAACATATTTTGGTGGAAGATACAATTCAACAACAAGAACCTTTTAGGTTCCTCAGGAAGAGCTAATGAATGTGGTATACTTTGAGTTCTTAAATAATTAAAAGTGTTTTTCTATAGACTTCATACGTGAAACACAGTGTGGTAGGATAAAAATATTTGGCTCATACTTTCTTGGGTTTCTTAAAAATATTGTTCCACTGTTGTCTTGCTTTGTGTATTACTGTATATCAATCTGATGCCAGCACCCTTTTCTTTTGTAAGTGATTTGATGGTTTTGTTTGGAATCTGAATGGATTTTTTTTAACCATTAAATTTTAAAAGGTTACTAGTATACATTTTGGAATTGACCATTCTGGTTTCATTTTCCCTGGTGGGTTGGTTCAATATGTAGATTCAGGTATTCTTTTATTTCTGGAAAGTAGGCACATTACAGTTTTTAAAAATATTAGTTATATTTCATTTTTTTCTTCGGGGAATTCTGTTACATATTTGTTGGCTATTCTTTGCCTGCCTTTGTATCAACCAGTTTCTGATCCTTTCTGCTGATTTATTTATATTGTTTTTGTTTTCTGTAGTTGTTTCCCCTTTCCTTAATTCCTTTTGTTGTATATTTCAGCCAAATCTATTCTCTTTGAGCATCTTGTAATTGTCTTCATTTACTCTTTTTTTCTGGAATTATCTTTTTCTTTAACATCTCTCTGAGTTCAGTCGACTCTAGTTTTACATCTTCCCATTTTCTTCTGTTTCTCTTTTGAAGTCTTAAATTTCTGATGTTCAGTGTTCATTTTTTTTATCTGTCTATGATAAAGGATATTTAATTATGATTGGAAGGTTGTGCTACAGTTTTCCTGTATTCTGTGTTCGGTTTTATGGCTAGAATTCTGATCACCTGAAATATTTTGTTTCCCATTTCCTGCTCTCTCTCTACACAGTAGCTTTCTATGGATGATGTCTGCTGTATTCAGTTCATTTTGAAATGCGTAATGTTTTCCTGATCCAAAAATAATAGATAATTCAACATGGGTATAGATAAGGAATTTTGGTCAGCTTCTGGATTTAAGAACACTTTGTTCTGCTGTTGGTACAGTGGAGTTTCTCTCATTAATGTCATCATTGTGTAGAACAGGAGTTGGGACATTATTATTATCTTTTATTTATCATTCTTTTTTCTTTAGAACCTTTAATTTTCACCCTCTTGTTCCACTTCTTTCCTTATGCCACCAAACCTCTCTTATAATTTTATATTTCTGTATCTGTAGTTATATTTTTCTCATACCTGTTAGTTATTGTCCATATTTTATTTCTTTTTGAAAAGGCCCAGTCCCTACTCGAAACTCACCTCCTCTAGTATATATATCCTTTGTGGCCTCTGAAGCAGCTCTTCCATAATCTGCAGACTTTCCAGTATCCTCAGCTATTTTCCAAGATTTTCATCAATTTCCTTGTTTATCTGAAACCTGAATTTTCTCTGGGAGCACTGCATTTCCTACAGCCACATTAAAGGCAGGCTTCTCATTCTCACTCCCCATGTAAATAAAGTCAGTGTCTTCCTAAATCCCCAGTGATCACTGTCATGGGCTGTGGGTGGAGGGTGGTGGTAGCAGATGGTACAGACAAATAGTATAAGCCTCAAATTAGTAGGTATTCTTATAGGAAGATAGAAGAGCAGTGATCTGTTAGTTTTATCAGTGAGACGTGTGTCACTGTTTAGTTTCCCCTGGTGTCTTCAACAGACCTCAATCCAAGGGGTAATTTCAGAACTCTCTATATAGGCTTTTCCTAAAGTAATACAGTGGGCTGGCTTAGGGCTTCCCTTGATATTTCATGGACTATGTTACAGGCTAAGCTTTTGTGATAATAAGACTTCAGAAATCAGAGTTTAATATAAGTCAGAATTTTATTTTTCTGTCTTAGTCGAGAGGTGAGCTAGAAGTGGTGGTTCTGCCACACTTCAACATCTCTGAGTCCTAAGGAGCTGCTCCAACTGCTGCCACTTCCTAGCTACCAAGAAGGTGAAATGGGCAAGTACCAAGAAGAGGGCAAGTAGTTTCCTTAAAAGAGATGTGACCCAGAAGTCGCACACATCCCTTTTTTCATTGATACCTGACAGCAAGAGAGACTGGATATGTGATCTCTATGTGGATGGTAATATGCACCGATAAAACTTGGAGACTGTATTATTTAAAAAGAAGAAAGGGGCACTGGATATCAGTGGGACAATGAACAGTCTCCCCCACAGGATAGGAAAAGCCCTGTGGTCTGGGACTCTCTTTGTACAGTGTTATATGACCGCAGGTATATGTGTGTGTGGTAAAATCCAATTTCCCTTATTGTTGTTAATTGGCAGAAAATGCAGACGCTAATGATTCCATTTAGCCTGCTCGGCCTCTGCTAGGGCCTTGTCTTCTGGGAGCCTAGACTTGTGTGTGTTTGGTTAGAGCAGTAATTAAGAGTGAAGAAGAGGGAAGATGCTATGGTGACTGAGCTCTGTTACGGAGTTTGCTGCTCGCCTGGCCCTTTTTAAAACGTATCTTTTGTATGGCAGTTCAATCAGCTGAGTCTTGGAATCCTTCCTCATGTTATGGGTCTACAGTAAAAATTCTCTATTTTTGTTAGCAAGCAGCTGATAAAAGTAAGTCCTTTAGGTAGCTGCCCTCAGTGTGAGGGAGGAAGACTTTATAAGGTTGGAGCATTGATGCAAACCATTTTTTTGTTACCCTGCTGGTTGCTCTAAGACTTATCCATATAATTATGAGCTTTGGACTTTTGTTTATTTATATTTTTCTTTTAAAGGAAACCATCTTAATTATGTCTCAAGTGGAGGAGCTTGCTTTGCTTTTTGTTGTGGATTTATCAGTGGTGATTGGATTTTTCCTTAATTTGCTACCTTTTGCTTTACTTACTTTTTATTTGTAAAGTATGTCAAAGTAATGTTTTTTATTTCCTCAAAATGTCCTCAAATTTTTGAGATTTTTGAGAGTATCCTTCTTTGTTTTTCAGTTTTATGGATGTTTTCCCTGATTTGGTTCTTTAAGAGACGGGATGTCTTATCAGTTAGGAATAAGTCTGGCCATGCTTAACAGAAATCCCAAAGAAGAGTGGCTCAACAAGAGGGGAATTTATTTCTTTTTCACATGAACAAAACCCAGAAGTAAAAAATCTGAGATTGACATTGTGGTTCCATGCTCACTGGGGACCTCAGATCCTTCTGTGTCTTTTCTCTAACCTTTTCCATGTATGACTTCTATTTCATGCTTCAAGATGACTGGCTTAGCCCAGCCATCATATCTGAATTCCATCAGCACGAAGGTAGAAGTGGCAAAGAAAGATACACTCATTGTATTACATTCCACTAGCTAATGTCTTGGCCATTTTGCCACATTGAGTTACAACAGTGATGGAAAATGTACCCAACTCAAAGGTAGAGAGTTTCTATTACCAGAGAAGAAGGGACAATGAACATTGGGAAATGAATATGCCACAAAAGGACAAATACATATTTAGGTTCAATTTACTATCATAACACACAAAAAAAATTCTTAAAAATAATTGTGTTTATTGTACTCACAGGAAAAATATCCACGTTAGTATACCCTTAGCAATGCTGATTATGACATAATTTGATGTGGACATGATATTCCATCCATGAGTTCCTTTTCAATTTTATTTTTACTTCAAAGAAGGAAAGCATAGGTAACATAGAAACATGGTCTGTGAGGGGCTTGGATTGTATTAGCATGTGAAAATCACCTTTATCTAACAGTTTATATCACATGCATATTTTATTACGTGGGGACACTTAGCAAATTCACACATTGCATTAAAAGAGTGAATTTAGCAAAAAGGAAGCAAACAGGTTCTTATTAGAGAAAGCAACGTTATCATTATTACACAGAAAATAGTCCTAAAGTCACCTTTCCCTTCTGGGGGTGGTCTGGATGTGCTGAAAGTTAATAACAAACTGTCCAGGGAGGAGGCTGTGCTAAAGCAACAGTGGTGTACATTCTTTTCAGTGTAAAGCTTAGGGAACGGGAGGCTAAGACATTTTATGCTGATGAACATCGGGTGAGAGATCTTGGCATGAACACGGCAGTTTTCAAATAATAAGCTTTTGAACTAGTGCAGGGCCATTATGGCAGAGCAACAGCCTAGCCCTCTTGTCATCTGTGATAAGGACATCAATATTAGTCATTGTCAACCCTCATTAAGTTCAGATCTTACATTCTTCCATCCCTAAGGGTGTGTTTCATTGATGTTTTTTCTTAGCAAACAACACAAGGACACAGGGACACAAGCTCACATCAAACTGGCATTTACAGCCAGATTTTTTTTTCCCCTCTGTTGGGCATTTACTACAAAGGAACAAAAATGGTTTTCAACAATTCTTTCAATGTGATTAAACTTATAATGGATGCTTTGTCTTTCTCAAATAAATGAAATAATGTAAGTAATTTTAACATCCCCATAAATATTATGACTTAAAAATTTATGTTTGGACATTGTTTCTGTATGCATTGTTTATTTTTTAAGTCTTACATACAGAAAGCATGAGTATGTATTTGTATATTAGAGCTTTTGGGGGTGTTACATTCATTTATTAAATTCAGTTGGGCTTTCATTTTCCACTACCACACATGTATTAATAAACTTTTTATGACTGTATGATCCCTTGCTGAGAATGAAATCAACTTGTGCTTTTAAGCTATATAAAATCCCCACTTCTGTGTGGATAAGATGCCTCATCTACTCATGCCCTGACTATCAATGAGAGATGCCCCAATGGAATAGCTTCAAAAGCTAAGTCTTGGCCACTACTTCAAGGGAATACCACACAACCACACATCAAGGACCTAGACACACGTACTGCAGGCAGCCCCGCAGGTTACTGAAAAGAATCACACCAAAGGGGAAGTGAGCAAAGGACCAAGGACCTGGGGAGGAAACAAATAAAGTGACTTCCAGACCTTTGCATTTTAAATGCTGCCTTTGATTTAGCTCAACTTCTTACCAATATGCAGACTTCATTCAGCTGTCAGCCGTGAGGCACTTTCCATATCTTTAAAGGAAATGAAGAGCTTCTGTTCCACTCACGGCTGCTTGCTCAAGTTTTAGACCATGTCCCATTGCAACCATTTCAGTGTTCAGGTTCCAAAGTGAAATAGTCATGAAATTAACTAATGATTAGAAAACTTTAAGTCCCTCTCATCCCAAATGTAGTGGGTGTATCTGGGGAGGAATAAGAAAGAAAAAAGCCTGCTTAAGAGTGAATACCAGTAGTGCCAATACAGAGTGAGTAGAAGGGGAGAATGTAGAACCATGCAGAATAGAACTGAAAACAAACTGTTCAATGAAATCAAATTATTTCTGGTGCTGAATACAGATATTCCTATTCTTAGACATACACATGTGCTCTGACTGTATATTTACATGGGCTTCATGAATTGCATTGTGATGAGGAGGTTCAGTGTGGTTGTACCTTAGCTTTACCTTCTTTCGGGCACATATCTGTTTGCACAAATAATGCATGACAAAATGGAAACTGATCCATTAACTGAGAGTTAATTCTGGCTGCTCCTCATTTCATGCAGACTCTCAACTCATTCTCTCCTGCAATAGCCCAGAAGAAAGTGCTTTATATAGAAGGATGGTGCTGCCACTCATTGTTGTCTTCTATGAAGCTGCTCCCTATTTTATTTCCAAGGGGCCACCTTTTCATAATTCATGGTTCTCTATCTGGATACTAGCATTAAAAAGCTTTATCCTAATTACAGTAAGATAACCAATATGTCTAAGAAAATTCTCTGAGGCACTCAGTTGGTCATACATATTGACTGAACTCCAACTCTATGCCAGGCAGAACACGGGCAGTAGGGCATTTTCTCTTACCACTAAGGAGTAACCAAAATTGTAAGAAGCAACAACTGTGAGGTAGCTTGACTTTCCTGAACTACCAGTCAGATTGAGGCCAATGCCCTCTTCATCCTTCTAACCTTGCTACAAGATCCCAGAGACTTAGCCTGTGTTTTTCCTTCTTTCTGTAGTTACCACTCTGTCCTTTGGGATTCCTCACCCTCAAACTGACAGTAGATGCGTTGTATAATATTCAGCTCCTTTTTTTTTTTGATTGCTACTCTTGAAGAAAAACACACCAGCTCTTTTTATTTCAAGGACTTTAATACTAAGTACCATCAGAATGACAATAGTTAAAATGGCAAATATCAGGAAGAGATTTTAAAAATTAACATATAATTGAAAAGTTCAAATACTTATGGTCTTTGACCTAAGGGCCTGGACAACCTTACAGAGATGGCACCTGGAAATTTCCTTGAATGCTTATTCTCTTTTGTTTTGAACAGAAGAAACTAAGAAAAGACCCTGTTTTCAGGAAGAAGACTCATGATTTGAAATGGACAGAAAAATGGGCACAAATTAGCAACATCAGGCATCTACTTGTTTCATGGGGATAATTTTCACTTCTGGGAAAATATTGACGAAAGAACGATCACTTAAATGGATTTTTTGCTCCAATCTCATATAACCGAGGTTTTCAGTCTTTCTTTTGACAAAGGAACTATTTTACTTTTATTTTTTCCTGAATATATTTTGATGTAACTCAATATATATAATTGATAAAATGAGAACATTTTTGTCTGAAATATAGACGGAGGCCCCAGGTCCCACTCACTTGTCTTTCCCTCACAACCACTCACTCCATAGAATTTTATGGCTTCATGGAACACAGCTGAAAAAACTGCTGCCTTATGGTGTTGTCTCAGAAGTCTTCTTCCTTCAAAATAACATTAGACTTCACTATTTTAAAATACAGTCTTAAAAATAATCTTTGTTCATTGTAAAAATTTTAGAAAGTACAGAAAAGCATTTTAAAAATAATGGAGAGAAACAGTCATTATCCTAGCACTTAGCAATATAACCACTATTCACATTTGCTCTCTCTCTGTTTCCAGCTTTTTTTTTAATTGAAGTATAGTTGATTTACAATGTTGTGTTAGCTTCTGGTGTACAGCATAGTGATTCAGTTATACATATGTATATTCTTTTTCATATTCCTTTTCATTATAGGTTATTACAAGATATTGAATATAGTTCCCTGTGCTATCAGCCTTTACTTTTTAATGGTAACTCTTATCTGTCCTACCTTGGGAATTTATATTATAACCAGGACAAAGCTTAATGCAGCCTAAAGAACATGTGCTTTTGAATCAGATAGTTCTGCCTTCAAATTTTGGTTTCTAGGGTAATGTACTTAAATCCTGTGAGCCTTAATTCTGCACTCCCCACCTTATTATTTAAGTAGATGTATAAAATCTCCATCAAAATGCTGCTGTGAAGATTAAATGGGTAAATATGCAAAGTACCTTGGACCGCCCTGACACAATTATTTATCCATCTCCAGTCTTGTTCTTTTCCTTAAATAAATAAAGCTTTTACATTAAAACAATGGAACATCATATAGTCATGGGGTAGTTGAAAAATTTTTTCGAAAAGAATTTGAGTTGAGAAGCATTCCATTGTATCGTCTGAAATCACATTATGTGGCTCACCCCTGCTAGCTATGCATAAAGATTAACTTGTGCCTCTCAATGAAAATGACTAAAAGACAACAAGTCAATAGAAATGTCTATGCTGTTTGTACTCACCAGTGTTTTTACTGTTCATGGGTATGGTTTATACAAAAAGCATAGTGGATAATAGTTCCAATTTTAGCTCTTTCACTTACTAGCTCTGTGACCTTGACAGATCATTTAACTTTCCTAAGCTTTAGTATCCTCTTATAAAATGAAGATAAAATATGATAATATATGCAAAGTATTTGAGATGGTGCCAGGCATATAGAAAGTGCTAAATGAGTATTAGTGATCACTATCAAAATTATTTGAAATTTAATATAAACTCCTATATGACAAAAGACTGTGTAATGTATGATTAGCACTTAAAGTTGTTCCCTGTTTTCATAAATGCTTTATTTTGTTGGCATTGTTGGTAATAATGATAACATTTCATGACTAAAAAGACATCAAGCAGTAAAAATTAGCCAAAGGAACTACAACTTATATCACAAGGACAACAAAAATCAACTTGGAAACTACAAACTACTTTATCTTGCCCTTGTCCAATAAGAGTCAAGGGCATGCTAAATTGAGAATTGATTAACCAGGTAAGAGAAGAAAATAATCCAAAGAAAAGGACCTTTCCTTAAAGAAAGTGACAAATGGGCTTCCCAAAGTCAAACCTGAGATCTCTTCCACCTAACAATTATTCACTCTTTTTGACTGAGAAATGCTTCTGAGATGAAGTACAAAGTCTCATCATTTTCAGAAAATAAAATGCTACACTGGAAACCTATTAACTCTGGAGTGCAGATCAAGACGTTATTTGAAAATATTCCTTCCACAAACCCCGCAGGGATTTAATCAGTTGCTCCTCTCTCTCTATAGATATGTGAGACGTGGTCAGCAGAAATGCTCTTACTAAGTGGTCCCAAGCTTCTAAAGCTAAGGATAAGGATGAGAATAATACACATACTTTCTAGGGCAGACAGAACTCTGAAACTCTCTGCCTACCTTGACATACTAGGCTGAGTTCCCAGGTTTTAGTATATAGAATAATCCTTGAGTTTGTTTCTATCTATACCCTAATGAGAGCAGGGGGCACATTTACTGCAACAATTGTCAACAGGTTTTCTAGTGCATTGGTACAGTTAGAGGTGCTCAACCTCTAATCTATATATGAATCAACTGAGGAAGCCTGTTAAAACACAGATTCCTGGGCTACATCCCAGAATTTTGTATTTGATTATCTTTTGTGGAACCAGGAGTCAGCATTTGTCACAAGCTCCAGAAGAAATGCAGAGAGTCCATGTACATTCTGAAAAATTGAAAGCAAAAACATTACTTTTTCTTAGTACATGAGGTTGCAAAAGAGTCTGGCTGCCATGGCAGGACAGAAAAAATGGAGTGGAGATGAGTTTTAAGGCTGCTGACAAGAAACTTGCACCTGTATATGATGGGGTCAAGGGATAAAAGCATTTACTGAGGAGGCTTCCCTTTCCCAGGATCACAAGAGGAGAAACAGGTGTGTAACCAATCACTAACTTCTAGGGGAGAGCAGTTACATAACAGAGGAGCAGGTAAGGGTGATATTGAGAGCAGAGGGTTGGCATGGACAGGCGAGAGGAGAAGAGCCATGGATACAAGTCTTAAGGAACAAAGCTATGTTTTAAACTCATATATCTCTGACTCCAGTTCCATTGCCCTAACCACTATGCCGGTGGTTCTCAAACTCACAACATTTTAGGATCATCTAGAAAACTTGTTCAATGAAGATTCTTACTCAGTAGATGTGAAAGGGAGCACAAGGGATCTGATGAAAGTGAACATTGTATTCAGACCTAGACCCAAAGCTAAGCTGCTGTAATGAAGAACGCTCAAATATGAAAGGTAGAAGTTAATTTTTTCTCTCATAAATAGATGCTGGTCCAAGGGCAGATATGTGTTCTGACCCACAGGCTCACACAGACACCCACATTCCTTCCATATTGCTGTTCTGTCTTTGTCTACAGGGTTTGAGGCCTTCCTCACCAGCTGCCCAGAGAAAGCAGGGATGAGAGGAAGTTAAGGGGTAAACATTTTCTTTTTAGAAAGTGACATAACCATTGAACATTATCATTTTGGCTTAATAACCCTGATGCAAATGTAGTCACATAGCCACACCAAGCTGCAAGGGAAGCCTAGAAACGTAGTCTCTAGAGGAGGGAGGGTATAGCTCAGTGGTAGAGCACGTGCTTAGCTCAGACAAGGTCCTGGGTTCAATCCTCTGTACCTCCTTTAAAATAAAGAATAAATAAATAAATAGATAAAGCTAATTACTTCCCCCTCCAAAAAAACAAAACAAAACAAAATAGAAATGTAGTCTGTAGATAAACAGTATGTGTGCTACTAAAACTTAAGGGGTTACCTATTACTGAAATGAAGAAGGGGAGAAGAGATATTAGGAGAGCGCTAGCAGTCTCTGCCCATAGTATTCACACTCCGCTTTTTTAAAAGACTGAATGTCTATAGAATACCTTAGACGAAGTTAATCCTGATAGAATGCTGTAACAGATACCAACACGAGGGTGAGTTGTTAGCAGAGGCCCTGAGAAAACCCATAGAAGCAGCTTGATCTCAATTCCAGAATATCTAGATTAATTCTAATAATACCACTGTTTCAGTAAAAACAACGTCCCTGGGACCCTGCACCAAAGAACACAATTCCTTTCCGTAACAGCTTCAAAAACCCACCCCCAGACTTTCATACCTCATGTGGTCTCATTCCCAAAGCTCAAGGCACTGGAAAAGGGATTAAAATTTTATAGAAATACAAAGAAAAGAGAGATCAGATTCAATTGGAAGTTCAAAAGAAGCTTCCTGAGCGAAGTGACATTTGAGATAGATCTTGAAAGATGGTAGAATTTTAACAAGTTGAGTTGAAGAGGAGAATGTTCAGTTCCAGTTCAAGAAAACAACATGACAACGTGAGCCGAGCAAGCACAAAAATAAACCAGAGGCATTCTCAGTGAACCTCTAACTCAACTCAAGGATATTTAGGATAACCCCAACAAAAAGTATTGGTGAGGCAAGATGGGGAAATTAACTTTAAAATAAAACCCCAGCAAGCTGCAGTGCTTCATCTTCTTTATCTATTTACATGTTAATTTAATTTTTTCATGGGTTAGGGATAATATTAAAAATTTGACACTAAATTTAGTGTTCCACTGACTTGACACCACTAGACATACATGCTCTGGCAAATTAAAGAGGGGAAAGGTTAAATACACCAGAGACTCTGCTCTACTAAGCTTCTCTTCTATTGTCATTAAATTAGCTCCCTTGTGCTTCTGAATTTGTACAGTGGACAGCAACTCTGATGTCTTTTTCCCAGCTTTTATGCTTTCTAGTCCAAATGGTAACACTTTAATATATTATTTTTGCTGTATGAATATGCAATTCATCCTTATTAATATTTCTAGTCACTCAGTAAAGGGGCTGCATAACAGAAATAGCTGAATTTCATCTGACTGTATTAAGAGCTCGTTTGACAGTAGCTGGGGGCAAAGCTGTAAAGTGTTGCAGAAATTGTCAAATGTCCTTAGTCTTCATTCATATAAGATTCACACACCACCTTTCAAATGTTATTCTCTTTCTTTCTAGTGTATTGATCCTTCCTCCTTTTGATAAAGTACTTTCTCCATATAGCCTTATATTTTTCTTTAAAAGTACTTCAGGAACCATTGTCAGTCACTTACAAGAATAAGAGTAGAAAATACTGGAGAGTCCATGCTAAATTTCCCAGTTGGTGATATCAGAAAAATCCGTACTCACTAATTTGACATTTCTGAAATAGAAAAATGACATTGACCATCAACTGAAATACATTGTATTTGTTTATGTAACAGAACATTTACTTTGGAGTCACATAAACTGGAGTTCAAAGCCTGTGTCTGTCACCTGCTAAGTACGTGACCCTGGGCAAGTTACATAAACTTAAAGGAAATAATACATATAAAGCAATTTGCACAATACCGGGCACACAGTAAATGCTCAAAAAATAGTGGTTTTTTTCACTATGTATATATTATAAGTGAGAAATAAATGACAATCATTTTATCAGTAAGATGATTTGTAAGTATGTGTCTGTGACTTTATTTTTTTAACACCAACTTTTTAGAAATTCTAAAGGTAGTGAAAAATCTTAATATCCTTTTCAGAATAGTTAATGATGGATTCAGAAATTATTGCCCCAAGGTTGAATCTCATTTGAATCAAACATTTGAAATGATTAAAATTAAGTCATTTCTGTTATAGTAGAAATAAAATAAATCATCTGAAGCACTGACTTCTCTTTTTAAAAGCTTCCATATCAAATGTGCCTCCTTGTTTTCTTTTTCAAATGGGCCATTCCATTTTTATTTCTTTGGAGTGAAATTGCTCACTTTGTTTTAGACAGCAGAATATATTATACTACATTGGAATTTCAAGTAATATTAAAGATTTGAGGTAGAACACATTATGCAGAAGTTAGAATAGCTCAGGAAAAATTTTAGAAATGATCGGAGTATCAATTTGTTTGATAGATTTTTTTTAGTTCCAAAATATTTTCATTATAGTATGTAACCTGAATACTCTTTTGATCTGCCTTTGGCAGCTGTAGATACAGAGTAAAATAGTTTTGTTCACATTTTGCCCAATAAAAATCGTGCTCATATTCAATTTACCTTTCTTATCTATATATACATCATTATTTGATTTGTGTGGTAAAATTAATATGCATCCTCATTCAGAACTCCCCCACCCAAAGAGACTACTACTATGAACATTTCTCTATCTTTAATTTTAAAATTATTCTTAAGTCAAATCCATTTGAGAATACAATATGTAGACAACAATATGCTAAATGTTATATGGGAGTGAGAAAGAATAAGGTAGTGTGGTGTAGTAGAAAAGAATTGCCTTTGAAGTCTGACTCTCGGTTTGAATCCTGACTCTTGCCATTTTATATTATTGTGTAACTTTCACCAAGTTAACTAACCTCTCAATTTCTCTGTAATAATACTTATTATTAATAATGGCTACTAAAAGAGAATTTGATCTTAGAAAGTGACATAATGAATGGTAAATGTGGAGTAGATTCTTTACAATTAAGTCTAGGCAATCTCAAAGAAACTGGGACAAGGTAACCTCAAGTTTTGCAACTGTTTCCCACTGGTTCGGAAGCTCAGATGTTCCTAAGGGGCCTGACGGTGCCAGATCAAATATTCTATTATCTGTTGGGCTATTGAATGGGGTTGTCATGGACAAAGCAAATTGCGTAATTCCTCATTTTAACCCACAACATGTTCCCTCAAATAACCAGAATTAATTTTTTTAAATTCTTATTTATTTTTATTTTTGTATGATTTTTCTTTTTTTTTTTTTGATGGGGGAGGTAATTAGGTTTATTTATTTATTTTAATTTTTTAAAAATAAGAGGTACTGGGGATTGAACCTAGGACTTCATGCATGCTAGGCATGCATTCTACCACTGAGCTATGCCATCCCCCTAGAATTGTTAAGTGATCCTCAATTGTTTTTCTAATAGAAGTTTTCTGCATCTGCAGTAACATGAGCCCTCAAATAAAGAGATCGTGGTCTATCAAAGACATGGCCAATTTGTGTAATATGGCAGAACTGATTAAATATAGAAACTATGTAAATCTCCTATAATTAAAAAATACTTTAAAAAAATTATTGTCTTAGATTAGGTCAAAGAAATTAATTTAGATCCCAGCTATCAGCCCTAAGAAAGAATTAATGTAATTTGTTCCTAAAGTAACCGAAATCTATACATGTGTATATCTAGAAAATGTCTAGAAATATATAGAAATACTCTTATGAATGATCGTCTCTGTGCTATATTATTGGGAGTTTGGCGAGCATATGAAAATAAATTTTACTTTAGTATTTTTTTTCTTTTTCTTTCCTTCTTCCTTTTTGTTTTCTATGAGCTTATATTATTCTTATTATTTAAAAAAGTAGTTAATAGAAGTAGCATGTAGAATCAATGGGAAAAGAAGGATGATTCAATGCCTAGTTTGGAGATAATTGACTCTCTATCAGAGAAAATAATTTTAGGTCTCTATATTGCACCAAATAGAGAAAATAAAATTCTACATAGTTTAAAGACCTGAGCATGTAAAACAAAATTCTCAAACTACTTGAAAATAATATGTAAAAAGTATGGTCTCTTGGTAAGGGAGAGTTTTAAAAAAAGGACTCAAAAGGTACAAATTGTAAAGTAGAAGAGTTAAATTTACATAAAACTTGAAAATGTTAGAAAAGCAAAAATGTAACAAAAATATGGCTTAAGATATTTCCACTTCTAGCCATGATGAAGTAATGAGGACCAAACTTACCAGCTCACCATAAACAACTAGAAAACTGGGCTAAATACCTGAAACAATTATTTTCAATTTGGACAAGAAACAGCAAGGGAAAAAAATGACAGCATTATCACTGCCTAGCTTTCTGCTTGGATGTACATTCAAGAACACTGTTCTGGGAGGGAGAACCCAAGCAGAGCCTTGTGGTCATGCTGAGTTGAGGAGATAGGGATCAGAGTTGAGGAGGTTGCAGTGGCTGGACTTTGTGAGTACAGGAGGGAGATATGCAGAGCAGATCACAGGATTTTCATGAGTCTTGCTAAATACTAAGTTGAACATGCGTAGGATGTAATTCCAGGAGACTGAGCAAAGAACAGCTATGTTGCTGAATCTGAACAATTTCCAGAGCTCGTACAGTGACGGGAGACATTGAGTTCTAACCATCCAGAGTGTAGAGACCTTGTTAGAAAGCCAGGGCAATCAGTAAATATCCCAGAAGGGCCATGTCTTAGTAGTAGGGCTAATTTAGATGTAGAATCACCATAGCAAAGTTTAAAATCAGACCTCAAACAGGTCAGACTTCTAAAAGTAAATGAACTGCCTGTCAAAACAAAGCTCTACACTCTGAAAATTTAAAGAAAATATAGTACTCCACAGCATAAAACTCCCAGAGTACAGCATCTAATGAAAAATTTACTACACACGTCTAGAAGCAGAACCCTTTCACAAATGAACAGAAGAAAAAAAAATCAATCAATAGAAAAAGATAGAAAATTAACAATAATAATTGAATCAGCAGAGAATGACTAAAATAACTGCAGGATATATGCTGCAGGATTTAATGGAATATATGAATATAATGAAAAAAGAAATGGGAGATTTAAGAAACAAAAGAATGAAGCCATATTTTGGATAGATAGCAATTTGTTTATTCAGTCACCTGTTGATGCACATCTGGGAACTTTTTCCCAGTTTTTGGCTATTATGTAGATTTAGTATGAACAATTGTGGATAAGTCTTTATGTGAAAATATGTTGTCATTTCTCTTGGGAAAATTGCTATGAGTAGAATTTCTGAGTCATGTGTAATACCCGTTGAGCTTTATAAGTGCCAAACTGTTTTTCATTTTGCATTCCTACCAGCAATGCATGAATTGTATAACATAATCAATAAGTTGAAATTATCATTATTTGTAACTGTAGCCATTCTAGTGGATATATAATAATCTTTTTTATTGTTTGAGTTTGCATTGCCTTGATGTTGATCAAATATTTATGTGCTTTTAACCATTTGTAAATTTTCTTTTGTAAAATGTCTATTTAAGTATCTTGCCTGTTTTTAAAATTGAATTTTCCGATTATTGAGTTGTCAGCATTGTTTGTATAATCTGTGTATAAGTCCTTTGTCAGATATATGCAGTGCAAATATTTGTTCCAATTCAGTGGCTTGCCTTTTCCTTTCTTTAACTCAAATACTATAATTTTTCAATTTTGAAGAAATTGATTTTATCATATTTTTTCTCTTTTGGTTAATGTTTTCTGTGTTGTATCTAAGAAATCTTTGCCTAAACCATGGTCACAGAGAGTTTTTTTCTTGCTTTTCTCCTCGAAGCTTTATAGTTTAGTGTTCATGTTTAACTATCTGATCTATTTGAAGTTAATTTTTGTGTATAGTATTGGATATGGATTGACATTCATTTTTTTCCATATGTGTATCCAGTTGTTTCAGCATCATTTGTTGAAAAGAAAGACCATCCTTTCTTTGTCGAATTATCTTGCCAATATTGCAACATCAATGTGGGTCTATTTTTTTTTTTTTTGGATCTTTAAAATCAGTTTTTTGTATGTTTGTTTCTCAGCAGCTTTTTTTTTTAATTGAAGTACAGTCAGTTTACAATGTTGTATCAATTTCTGGTGTACAGTGTAATGCGTAAGTCATACATGAACATACATATATTCGTTTTCATGTTCTTTTTCATTATAGGTTACTACAAGTTATTGAATATAGTTTTCTGTGCTGTACAAAAGTCTGTTGTTTATCTATTTTATATATAGTAGTTAGTATCTTTAAATCTCAAACTCCCAATTTATCCCTTGCAAAACCCACTTCCCCCCTGGTAGGTGTAAGTTTGTTTTCTAGGTCTATGCATCTCTTTCTTTTTGTAAATAAGTTCATTTGTATCATTTTTTTAAGGTTCCACATAAAAGTGATATAATTTGTTATTTGTCTTTGTCTGACTTACTTCACCCAGTATGATGATCTCCAAGTCCATCCATGTTGCTGCAAATGGCATTATTTTATTCTTTTTTCTGGCTGAGTGGTATTCCATTATATATACATAGCTACCACAACTTCTTTATCCAGTCCTCTATTGATAGACATTTAGATTGCTTCCATGTCCTGGCTATTGTAAATAGTGCTGCTGTAAACATTGGGGTGCATGTATCTTTTCCAATTAGAGCTTTCTCAGGATATATGCCCAAGAGTGGAATTGCTGGATCATAGGAGTCTATTTTTTAATTCTATTCTATTTCATTGATCTATATGTTTGCTCTTACCCCATGACACATTGTGCTTACTGTAGCTTCATAGTAGTTCTTGAAATCAAGTAGTGTAAGTCTTCCAACTTTATTTTTGTTTTTCATGACTGTTTTGGTTGTTCTGGCTCCTTAGTATTTTTAAGTATAAATTTGGATGAAGTCATCAATTTCTACAGATCAGCTACTAGAACCATGTTTGATATTGCAATAAATCTGTAGATCAATTCGGGGAGAATTGAGATCTTAACTATATTGAATATTGTGATCCATGAACATAATGTATCTTTCCATTGATTTTTTTAAATTTGTCTCAGCAATGTTGTATAATTTCAGTATGTAAATATCAAACATATTTGGTTAAATTTATGTGTATGCCTTTCATGTCTTTAATGCTGTTATAAATATTTGATGTTTGAATTTCCAATTGTTCATTGAAATTGTACAGAAATACAGTTGATTTTTGTATATTGACTGTGTATACTGCAACCTTGCTAAATTCAATTTTTTTGTAGATTTGTTATTTTTTAACAATCTAATTATATCATCTGTGAATACTTATTCATTTTCAATCACTTTAGTTTTATTTCTTTTTATTTCCTTATAGCACTGGCTGGCACCTTCAGTAGAATATCAAATTTAAATGTCAGAATGAACATTGCCATCTTTTTCCTGACCTTAAGGGGAAGGCATGTGTTGTTTCACCATTAAGTATGATGTTAGCTGTAGGTTTTTCATGGATGTCCTTTATCAGGTTGAGGAACTTCCCTTCTATTGAGCAGTCTTGTTGAATTTTTTCAGATGCTTTTTTGGCATTTAATGAGATGATATATGGTATTTTCTCTTTATTTTGTTAATACAATGAGTTATAGTGACTTTTTTTTTAAAATGCTAAATCAACTTGTATTCCTAGGATAAAATAAACCTCACTCATTCATATTATATTATTACTTTATATTTTTTTCATGTTCATATTTTGTCATGGTTTTTTGTGTCTATAGTCATGAAGATCATTGGTCCATAATTGTGTTTTTCTTTACAACTTCTAGTTTTGGTCTCTGGGTAACTCTGGAATTGCTTGATGAATTGATTGATTGATCCCTTTATTATTACTAAATGTCCCTCTTTATTCCTGGTGACATTCCTTGTTCTAAGGACAATTTTATTTGCTATTAATACAGCCACTCTAACTCTGTTTGGATTATAATTATCCAGTTGTGTTGGCAACACTTACTGAACAGACTATTCTTTCTCTCATTGAATGGTCTTGGTACCCTTGTCAAAAATCCATTGACCAGGATGTCAGAGAAGATGGCAAAACAGGAAGTACCAAGAATCTGTCTCTTTGTCTAGACAACAACTGTACTAACAGAAATTGTCTGAAGTAACTATTTTGGAACTCTGGAGTCTATCTGAGCCTTGCAGCTTTTGGGGGAAAACTTGGCTTGCAGATTGAAGTTCATTTTGATCAATTTCAGCCTTTAATACCCTAGAAACTACCCATCTCTCACTCCTCTAGCCACATGGCCGGCAGCCATGCCCACATTTTGGTATGGCTTGCTTGAGCGAGGGTGGGAAGTAAGAATATCATAGATATAACAGAAACACTTAAAACTTATGGTCATATATGAGCATACAAGAACAACTGGATATCCAAATATAAAAGAATGAAGTTGGATTCCTTCCTTATACCATATACAAAAATTAGCTTAAAGTGGATCATAGAGATAAATATAACAGCTTAAATTATTTAAAGAAAAATCTTAGAAGAAAATATAGGTGTAAATCTTTGTGACCTTGGGTTAAGCAAAATCTTCTTAGGTATAATACCAAAAGCACAATTGAATTTTATTTGCTGGTTTCAATAAAATGTTTGGTCATCTGGGGGAAAAAAGCACAGTCAACAAAAGAAACAGATGTAAAAAGGATAAATTGGACTTCATCAAAACCAAACACCTTTGTGCTTCAAGGGACACCATCAAAAAAGTGAAAAGACAACCCACAGAATGGGAAAATTTGCATATTATGTATCTGATAAGGGACTTGTATCCAGAATATATAATGAACTCCTGTAACTCAAATATAAAATTACAACCCAATTTAGAAATGAGCGAAGGATTGGAATAAACATTTCTCTAAAGAAGACTTGTAAATGACCAATAAGCATGTGAAAAGATGCTCAACAGCGTTAGTCATTAGGGAAATGCAAATCAAAATCACAGTGAGATACCCCTACTGGGACAGCTATTGAGAAGATGAAAAAAAAAAAAGAGTGTTGGTGACAGTATGAAGAAACTGGAACCCTCAAGCATTGCTGGTGGGAATGTAGAATGGTACAACCACTGTGGCAAACAATGTGGTGGCTCCTCAGAAGTTAAACATTGAACTATATGTAATAGGATCCAGCAATGGTGCTTCCAAGTATATATCCAAAATAATTGACAGCAGAGATTAGAACTGATATTTGTGCACCAATATGCATAGCAGCATTATTCACAATAGCCAAAAGTATAAACAACACAAGTGTCCTTCAAAAGATGAATGAATAAAAAAGTGTGGTATATAAATATAATGGGATGTTATTAAGCCATAAGAGAATGAAATTTTGATATATACTTCTACATGGATAGACTTTAACAACAATTTTAATCATATAAAGGTGTACCCCTCAGAGCCATTGCATACATTACTATGCTGTGTGACTATCACCACTAGCTATACCAAACAACTTTCTCATCATCTCAAACATAAACTATACCATTAAACCATTAAAGTCCTCATTTCTCCTCCCTCAACTCCTGATATCCTTTATTCTGCTTTCTGTCTCTATGAATCTGATAAAAGTATACTTACTACCTGTGCTTAAGACTTACTTGCTCAAAGACCATTAATATTTGAAGCTAAGGGCAAGTATATCAGGTTTAAAGATTCCCTAAGCAGTTGTCAATTTCAAAATATCCTCTAGCAGAAGACAATGTAGACGTTTACTTTGCTTTCATTTTCAAGCACTTGATGAAAGCTGCTGGCTTTGAAGAAGGATCAGATCAATCTGAGCTGAAGGCTGCAAGGAAAGGAATGAGGTAACACGTCTGGATCATAGATATGTCTCCCAACCCATGTGCTGTCCTTACAGTGTGACTAACACTGTGTTCCCAACTCTTGAATTTTGGTGGAGACTTATGACTGGTCCAGCCAGTAGAGCATGGTGGGAAGTGATTCTAGTAGTCTTCCAAGAGGAGTTCATAAAAATTTATAGCTTCCATCTGGAGCTCGCTCTCTCTCTCTGTACTTGCCTTGGAGACCCGTGTGGAGAAGTCAGGCTTGGTATTTCCAACCAACAGCCACAGCTAAGGTTTCAACCCAACAGCCAGCATCTACCACCAGATGTTTAATTGAGAGATCCTTCAGAATATTCCAGTCCCCCAACATCAAGTCAACCCAACTGGATGCCAAGTGGAACACAGATATCTTCCTCATCAATCCCAGTCCAAATTGTAGATTCATGAACAAAACAAATCCTGTCATTGTCCTAAGACATTAAGCTTAAGGGTTAATTTTTATAGAGCCATAGTAATCAGAACAACTCCAGAATTGTATATCTGATTGCCTGCTTGCCAAGTGCAATTTTAATATGGGAAAAGCCAAAATCCTTCTTATCTTTCTCTCACACCTGTTCCCACATCAGTCTTTCTTATCTCAGCAAATGTCTACTCTGTTCTTCCAGTTTCTCAAACTTTAAGCCAGAGTCATCTTTGATTCCTCTCTCCACCTGATTCTCAATATGTCATTGTTGCCTCTACTTTCACACTGTGTCCCAAAGATGACTATCTCCCTCAAATCTACTACTTCCATCTGGTCCAATCCATCAACATTTCTCTTCTGGATTATTTCCATAGCCTCCTAAGTGGTCTTTTTGTTTCATCCCTCAAATGTCTATACAGTAATTTCCATAAAGCTTCCAGGGGGATGCTTTTAGAATATGTCTGATTTTGTCATTTCATTGCTCCCTTGGAATAAATACCAAGGTCTTTAAAACAGGCCCCCAGCTTCCTCTCTATCCTCATGGCCTTACACTCTCCTCCTTGCTCACTCAGGAGCAGTTACATCGGCCTCCTCATTATTCCATGATCAAACCAGGTACTTACTTGTCTTTGTTGCTTTTGCTTCCTGGAAACCTTTCATTAGTTATCACATTGCTTAGTTGTTCACTGTTGTCTGCATGAGTATCATCCCTTCAGAGAAGCCTTCCTTGACTGCCTTGTCCTTTTAGCCTGTTTTATTTTCTCTCTGTTACGTACTGATGTCTGACGGTGTCACGCATTATATATTTGTTTAGTCTCTGAACACTCACTAGAAGGTAAGATTCCTAAGGGCAGGGACTTTGTCTATTTTGTTTTCTGATATACCCCAGGACCTAGAACAGTGCTTCATACAGAGTAGTTGCTCAATAAATATTTGTTGAATATAAAGCCAAGGGGCTTCTACAATCTCCTCATGTTGTAGTCTTGGAAAACAAACAGTAGCTCACTTAGGGTCTTTCTTAAAACAAGGAAAAGGATGCTGCTGAATATCTCTGAGAGTCATTAGTTTCACCTTTAATTGCGCAACCGCTGTGTGCTAAGAACTTATGTTCAGATGAAAGATGCACTGAGAAAACACAGTTGATTAAGATGTTTTGAAATCAGGGACTTTAAAAACAAGTACAATGAGATGCCACTGGTCCTATGATAGAAATTGTAAAGGAACACAAACCAGGGAGCACAGAGGAAGGAGTTGTTGATTCTATCTGGAAAGGGGATTTTTAAGGAAGCTGCATATGGCATCTTGAGAGATAAGCAGTTCACCAGATAAATGGGAGAGGTGGTATCGGGGGTGTAAGTGCGCATTCCAGGGCTGCAGGAGCAACATGAATATAGGAAAGCCTGGCTGAAATAGTTTGGCATGTTCAAGGCCTGAATACGTCTTATGGATGGAGCTTGTGTAAAATGTAGGGTTATGTGAAAGAGGAGATTGAAGAGATAAGGTAGGCGGGGGACAATTTGTGACAGGCCTTTTTGTGTCATACTTGTTTGTACATTATGGTGTAGTGAATGAAAAGCCTACAAGGGTTTTAAACATAGCTTTTTTATGTTTTATGATTCTTAGTGACAAAAGATGTGGCTAAAGAAATAGGTCAGCCCATTACCCTGTGTTCTATTCACATAACACAAAGAGTTTCCAGAGACACAAAAATACTGCTCTCAAATCCTACTCTAAGGAAGGAATTAGCCCAGCTGAATACATCAAGTCTAAGCAGGCTATGGTCCTAAGTAACACTGTATTTTTTGTTAAAACAGAATGTACAGTCCTTCTTATGGGCTTAATGTTGTGAAACAACTGCTAAGTGCTTCTATAAAAAAAGAAATGATTAAATGTCAAAAGTATCTATTTTAGAGACTAAATGGCAAGATCGTGTAATTGCTAATTAAATTATGATGGAGTACTACATATTCATTAAAAAGGATGATAATGATGATAACCCAGAGAAATGATTTTATATATAATGTTAATTTTAAAAGTGGAATTGAGAATTGGATTTAACATGGGATTTCAACTAAATAGAACAACAACAAAAAAGCCATTGTGATAGCCAGGCTCCGGAGTGGCTCCCCATGTTATTGCCTCTTGGTTTGTAACACTTGTATCATCCTCTCCCACGCTGGATAAGGCTGACTTGTGTAACCAATATGATGTTGCAGAAATGACAGTGGATGAGTTCTAAGGCTCAGTTCATAAAAGATCTTCTAGGTTCTCTTTGGCTTTCTCTGATGATCACTCACTCTGGGAGAAGCCAGCCATCTCATCCAGGCAGATACTCTAGCCCGTCCTATGGAGAGTTGCACATCATGAGGACAATTGAGGCCCCCTGCTGACATCCAGCAAGGACTTTGCCAGCCATAGTCATGAGCCCTTGAATCAGATCCTCCAATCTTAGTCAAGCCTTCAGATGACTACAACCTATGCTGACATTTGGACTGTGTTGGGAGGAAAACTTTTCCTCTGCCAGCGTAGGTCCAAGTGGTAGGGATGGTGTTAGCAGAGCTGTGAATAAATTGATAACAATTAGATTAACAAAACAAAAGTTTATTTCACGTGCATACTAGAGTATGCACTTCTTTACAAGGAGTGGCTCTGCAAACAATCAGAGGTGTTTCTGTATCAGCGTAACAAAAGGGAGGTGGGGTTTGGAGCATCAGTGGGAAAGAATGAAAGGTTCTTTTGTGCTTGTTTACATGGTTTTTTACCCTGGTGCTAAGGCATTCTCCTTTTAGGCTTGAAGCTTCCCTGAATGGGGATTTATGACAGTTTAATTCTCAGAAAGCTCTGCTTTTATCATCAATCAAAGTGATGTTCAGATAAGGCTTTTTCTGGAGCTGTCCATCCAAAAGTTTTCAGTTTATAGTAGTCTTCCTGCCACTCTGGTGGGTTATTGGTCTCTTTCACTGCAACATTATGAGACACCTCGAGTCATTTGTACCCAGTTAAGTCACTCTAGAAAACTTGATTCACAGAAACTGTGTGAGACAAAATGCTGCTGCTATTTTGAGCTCTTAAGTTTTGATATTATTTGTTACGTAGTAATTGATATAAGTTGTTGTGTAGCGATTGATAAGTAATTCACCAATGCAATTTATTTCCAAAATTTTCTGTAATGTGATATCAATTTTATAATGAAAAAGTGTAATGAAAGAAAGTGAACTATTTGATCTTGGTTGACAAAATATAGTGCTAAGGTCTCCAAAGTGTTGAAGACTATTTTTTAGAAGATTTACAGTTCTGAAATAGAGGTGCAATGACAAGCTTAAATACTGGACTTCATTGGACCTATCCTTAACAAAAGATTTGCATGAAACAACAGGGAACAATGTAACCCGGAAACCAATACTGTAGGCAGATAAGGTAGGAGTTCCCCAGGGGTAGAAAACCAGGCATACATAGCTTTCTTTTTTTTTTTCAGATGAACTATTTAATTTTTTAAATTTACATATATGTACTGTCCATTGTTTCTAAGAACAGTTTAGAGCTTTAGCTTTTTAAACTTACAGAGTTATCAAAGGAATAAAGCCAACCACAAAGTAAGAATCAACAGGATGCAGTAATCCAATCATAAAGGACAGTCAAATGAACTACTTATTATTTATAACTTAGATGATTGTGTTCATGAATACGTGTAAGCACATACATAGCTTTCGTAATGTAAGAGAAACCATTTTTAGTCCTAAGCCATTTTGTGGTCTAAGCCTGGTCACAATGCTTACTCATACAAAAGAACAAGTCTAAGTAGTTAATAATTTTAAGAGAACAAAATAATGTAGGAATGAACAGCTATTGCCAGGCCAGAGAAATAATCATATTGGAGACAATAAATCAATGACTAAGACTCCCAGTTCTGACACACATTCTCGAGCTGCTTTACAGGGTCTGAACCCCCTTGAACAATTGGCCACCAGACTAGCTGGAGCCAAAGAATCGATGATGCTGACCTCTGCTGGCCCTAGTGATTTCAATCAACTAGGACCTGGATTCTGCCAACCTTTCCCCCAGTTCTTTGCTAAATTTCACTTTGCATAAGTCCCCTCATGAATATGCATGCCCCCTTAGCTTAAAATTTCCCCAGTGTTGTTGCTGGGGAAGACACTGCTTTGGGAAACATCCCGTGTTCCCCTTACTTGTTACAAGTAATAAATCTTTCCTTCTCCCGCTCTCTGACTTGATTGTGTCTTTTGGCTGGACACCCACCAAGAGACGAACCCAGTTTTCAGATAACAATACCTCAGCCAACAGAATAAGATTCACCAAAAAGAGGAATATGTTGAAACACTTGTTACCAAACCAAACTGGGTCTGCTTGCCCGCATGCAGTAAAGCTGGTCTATTGACACCAATTCTGGTGAAGGAAAGAGCAGTGTTTATTGTGGGCACCACACAAGGAGACCAGGGCAGCTAGTGCTTAAAAGGCATGAACTCTCCAAAGGCCTTCAGGGAAAGGTTTTTAAAGACAGGGTGAAGGAGGGGGACTGTGGGGTGTGTGATCAGCTCATGGACATTCGAGCTGATTGATGGTGGTGAGGTAATCGGGAGTCAACAACATCAACCTTCTGGTTCCAACCTATCTGGGGTCTACGTGCTTGTGGGCAGCATACAATTAATTTCTTCCACCTGGTGTAGTTTCAGTATCTACAAAACAGCTCAAAAGATATGGCTCAGGATATTATCTATAGCCCTTGAGGAGGAACTAAAGGTCCTTGACTTTGTTTAATGGCTAAATTATTATTATTTTGTCCTGCTTGAATGTTGTCCTTTCTTTCTGTATTTTCTCACTTCTCTGATTAAATGTACTCTTTGGACCTCTAGGAAGCCTAGAAGCCTAAAGTTATTCTGCAGACGAGAGACAAGCGGAGGATGTGGCGGTTGGTAGGGGGTGGTTTGTCCCAGGAATGCCCTGTAGGGTCCTGCTTGGTTACACTTTGATGTCAACATTTGTTTAATGTAGAATCCAAAAATATTAATATGAAAATGGAAAGAATAATACCATAAAATGGTTTTACCTGAAATATCAGATCAAAGACTGCAGGAGACTTTTAAAGTATAAAATAATTCTGTTTTTTTCCTCTAAGTTTAGCAAAGAGATTATGCCTAAGCTTCCTCTGACTATAAAAACAATAAAAGAGATTTGATAATATCCTCAAAGAAATCAGTGCTATCTAGAATCAATAAGAAGTCTTTGGTAAACTGTTAAACTGTTGTATAATCATATTCTAAAGCATAAATCACCTCTTTTAGTACCTTGCTTATCTGGGTATGTGTATCTCTGAAAGCAGTCATAACAACCATACAGAAGCAGCCACAGAATGTTAGGGTATTGAAGGTAACTTATGGAATTATATCATTAACAAAGATGGGGGAAGTGGCATAGAAAATCTACGCACTAATTTGAAAAAAAGAAATGAGTTGATTTGCATGGCTTACATTGTCTTGCCCTTTGAAAAAGGAGAGCTTAAACCCTTTGTTGGCATTTTCTTTTCTTCTCTTAAAAACAAGGTATGAAAAAATATAACTTTTTATATTCACCTTGAATCTCCTTAGCTCTTCTTGGCAAATTTGAAGACATGAATTGCATCAGGAGCTTATTGTGGCTCCAGAGGAAAGTTAGAACAAGAAGCATACAAAATTTGAAAAAAAAAAGTTTGACTTTTTTTTTCTGGAATCTATTACCATAAACTTAGAAATATTGGACATTTATTGATCATTTGTTCTGTTCCAGATAATGTAATAAGGGCTTCATTTATTGTATTTATTTACCTTTTTAACCCTGGAAGCAATCCTATGAAGTAGGTGGCATTAGTAATCCCATTTTACTGATGATGAAACAAAAAGTTTAGGTATCTTGCCTAAATTGATGCCAGGATTTTAGCTCATTTGTCTTGAGCTTCAAAGCCATGGTTCATAAACACTGTGTAATGTAAGAGGTTAAGCCTTTCTTTAGCTGACACGTATTTAAAAGTGCAGTGGGACCAACTGCTATGTTAATGACATTTCCAACTTTTCTAGAAGGGAAACCTACTTGAATTTATGATTAATTAATTTACTTATTTTGATAGTGATTATGGTGGCAGATTTAGAAAAACTTCCTTTTCTGTTTTGGGATAAATAGCTTCCCATTTATGTTAATAGGAAACCAAAATTCTGTCCTAGAATGAGGAACTTAACTACTTAAGTGATTAAATATTTAAGTTCCCCATTCTAGTTACTAGCTTATCTACTGAATATAGTAATGTAAGTAAATCTCTATCTGGCCTGAGTTACCGCTTTAAAAAGGGGGAGTTATGAATTGTTTACTGAAGGTAGAAAAGAAGTTCCTTTTCTTCTCCAGGTGAGGGTAGGGAGGAAGCTTGAGGATGGGGACTCTAGAAAGAGAAGACAGGGTCAGAGCAGATCCATCCAGTTTCAGTCATTTATTTAAACTGTTCCTTGCATATGGAAACTGGTGGGGGAGGGCAGACCGAAATAGCCAATTAGGAAGCACCTGTGGTAGGTACTAGCTAATTAACATGAGGTAAAATACGATACCACTTTTTGGTGATTTTTCTCTTCATTGCCATTTTCATTATTTTGTTCCCAAACCTCTATATGAATAATACTCGGAAATATATATACAATTCATATATTATGGTAAGACAAGAAATAATTACATATAGAAAATTTTGTCTGCCCTTTGGCCCCCTCTCTCTGCTCTACTGTGCATTGTGTATCTGTGTTACGCATTGACCAAACCTCCCCCATTGGCAGAAATACCTGCTCGACCATAAAGAGCAACATTCTCCTATCACCAACAAGACAACGCCTTAAAAGATGACAATTCTTCTTAATCCTATCAGGGGCCACTATGATGACCTTAGATCTGGATTGTGTAAACTGTCAATAAGACATCATTTAATGTACAGCCTTCTGTCTCAAAAAACTTCAAGAACTGTATTTTGACCTCTAACGGGTGGAATGGTTCTTGAAGCTTTCTGAGATGCTGTTCCCGGGTTCTAATCCTCAATCTGGCTTGAATAAAATTTTCCATTTCTTTCTTAGATCAACTAATTTCTTTGTTGACAATACTTGTACATCATTTACTGTGTGCCAAGCATTGTTTTTAATGCTTACTTGGGATTGGTACATTTAATCCTCAAAGCAGGCCTATGAGATCAATACTAATATTATCCCTGTTTTACAAGAAGGAAATTAAGGGACAGAGAGTACCCTAAAGTTCCACAGGTCCTAAGTGGCCAGGCTAGGATTAGAACCTAAACAGTCTGGTGTCAGTGCCCATAATTCTTAATCAGAATATTATAGTAATTCTCAGAGGGATTTGTTATCTTCTACAGCTTAGAGTTAGCAAAGATTAAGGACAGTAAGGGAGAGGCATTTGTCCACATTGGAGTGAAGTGGAATTGGAAAAGACGAAGCAATCTGGAAAGGAGAAGCCCAGGGCAGTTGTCTGGTGAAAGAGGTGATAAGTAACAACCAGTGTTACCAGAGACCAGGTTCTTGTCTCATTGCAGAAAGAATTCAGAGAGGAGACATGGAGGTTAAGAAAGTAAAGTGAGGATTTATTAAGTGATATTATGCTCTCAAGTGGAGAGCAGGCAGACTCAGGTGAGTAGCTGCTCCAAGTTTTTTTGGGAAGCTGGTTATATGGGATGTAAAAATGAAATGGGCAGAATATTCATTGGAGAGGGAAGGGTTTGTGGTCGTATTCCCTGATTTCCATTCCAGCTCCACCTTCCTGACGGAAGGAGAGGTTTTTGTCCTTATTTAGTCTTGATTGGAAGTGTCATGGTGTCAGTGCATGATGGGTGCTTCTAATCTACAAGGCTAATTTTATTGTAATGAAGGCATAATGAGGCTTAAGGTCTACTGGAAGTTGAATCTTCCACCATCTTGGGCCTAGTTGGTTCTAACCAGTTTATATCCTGTCCTCAATGGCTGTGTCATTCTTTTAATGGCTGTTCCTTGCCACCTTCACTCCTGTCTCACCAGGATGAACTTGCAAAACACGTATTTCCCAGGGATAATCAGAAATGCTAGGGAAGGAGAATGACATAGAAGACAGAACTTCTTACAATCTGGAAAAATAGGGACTCAGATTCATTTAGATATGTACTAAGGGGAATTTCTAGGAGTTTGAGAACTTGGAACTTGGCAGCATTCCAAAAACATAAGTTTAATTTGTCATTTAAAGTTTTCTTACCTCCTGAAGAGAGTGTGGCTGGGCAGTGTCAAGGTTTGCCTCAGTGTGTTGCCAGAGGGTAGATTCTAATTTTGTTGCAGAAAGAATTCAGAGAGGAAACACAGGGGCCAAATAAGCAAAGCAAAAGTTTATTAAGCGACAGTACTCTCTCAAGAGGGAGAGCAGGCAGGCTCAGGTGAGCAGCTTCCCTGAATTGCTTATGGCAGCCTGCTTATATGGGGTGTAAATATGACTGGGTAGAATATTAATTAGGTGAGTGGGACTCAGGAGTTTCTCTTGATCTTATTTCCCTTCTCTACTTCCCCAAGAGACAGGAGAGTTTTGTTCCTTATTTTGGTCTTTTTGGATCTGTCATGGTGTCAGGTGCATGATGGGTACTGCTTTGGTTGCAATGCTGATTCTATTTTAATGAAGACATAATGAGCAAAAGGTTACATTCAGACACTGGAGGTTCCCACCTTCTTTTGCCTCTAGGATCTTTGTCTTCATAAGATGTATGGTTTGCTGTCACATGACTTGTGCCTCTCTTCTCTGTGTATGTCTGGCTTACTGCCTGCTGTAACATGTGCACCTCTATTTTTTTTTGTAAGTTTTCTGGTTTAAGCCCTCCTCCCCCCCCACACACACACATATTGCACCACCATCCTTCATCACCACCACACAAGCGAAAAAGCACAGCTCTATCTATACATTCCATCTTTAGATACGTTAAAAAATTAAAAGCCGGTTATCATTAGGTCTTTCCTGGGAATCATTCATTCCATTTCTTGAGTTGTGTAGGGGAGGAAAACTTATTCCTCCCCCTCTTAGGTTCTCTGACTGGGTCTGAAATTTAAACTGACAAAGATTAATAAGAAAAAAGCATATACATTTATTTAATATAAGTTTTGTGTGACACAAGAACCTTCATAAGAAAATGAAGACCACCCCCAAAAGGGTTAAACCTGAGTATTTTTATGCTAGGTTTGATGAAGAGTGGACAGTTGTGGAGGAATATAATAGGTTAAGGAATATGAGGTAAGTGTAGTAAACTGGGGGAACTTAGCAAGACCAGTTTGGATCCTTCTCAGCATTCTTCTGTCTATGGAGATAAGGATGCTCCTTTTCTGCAGGTATACGGAGGGCACCTCTCACATGAGCGTTTTATGTGCTGTTTCAGGGGAAAAGGGCAAGCCCTGCTCACTTGGAATTAGATCATTTAATCCTCAAGGGAGGTGTACGAGATAGGTAATTTATCAAATTTCTTCAGCTTAACATATTTGATATGCCAAGGTGCCATATTTTGGAGTAGCATGTTCTGAACCTTGTCATTTAACATGTCAGGCCATTGACTTTCTAAGTGTTAATATTAACTAAATTTATTGAGCAGTTTCTACATTGAGATCCTACTGCTGTGTCCCTGTACATCTTGTTTACCATTTCAGTTTTTATCAGCAATGTCTCCAACTTCTATCAATTTGACTTATTAGGATACAGGGTATACGATCTTTTAAAACAGATTTTTTTTTTGAATTATGTTTGTACTATTGTTGAAAAACAAAATTCAACTGAGTAAATTTTAAAGACCTGATTGGTTTTATTCAGCAATTCATGAATCAAACAGTATCCAATCTAGCAGGGAGAAAGAAGCTCTAAGGAGCTGTACTAAATGAAAGATTTTTATAGGGAGCAGGGACAAAGAAGTTACACTAGACAAGAAGACTGGTTGATTACTTCAAGGACACTTTCCTTTAGGGGATGGTGGGGGTCTATCTGGCAGATTACTGCCGGAGTGCTGATTAGGCAATTCCTGATTGATTGGTGTAAGATTCCACTTCTGGGGGAGCTGAGATTGTAATTAAATTGGTTTGATGATGTGGGTCTTAGCATAAATGACTCCATTTGGTGCCTCTTTTCTTGTTTTTAACATTATCTTTTATTCTACCCCAATTCAAATGCATACATTGTTTACTTCTCTACCCGGTGCTCACAGTATCCATTTTGTTGGTCAGACTCCCCTACTCTCCATCTCCTGTAGTTCCTCTATAGGCTAGGGTGAATTCAGATAACTTCTTAAGAGTTGGACCTCTGTGTTGACACTCCTTCTTTTTGTACTACATTCAGATCGTTTATTCAATATGCATCCTTTACTTGCTATGTAATAAATTCCACCTTCTTTCTTTTTGCTTCGTATTTATGATAGTTCCCTATGTTATCATACTTAATGACTTTGCATAGTTTCCCACTCAGTGAAAGAAGTTTCATTTATTTTATTAGATTTTATAATTTATATACAACTGTCTCTTCTTAGGCTTGTCAAGCAAATTAAAAACAAGCAAGTGGACAAAAAATCCACATACATTCCTCTATAAAGAAACTATTTGCAGAAAGAGAACAAAAGTTGTTTTTTTTTAAGACTTAATTTATTACTTCAGTATTTATTATGTATTACTACATGCAGGCAGTTTGAACCACATGATCCCTAGTTTCATGGACCATATTTTTTAATGTGGGGATGTCCCAGATCAGAGTCTCATTTATTTATTCACACTTGTAATACGTCTAAAACTGTACTACACTGGAGACACAGAGGTGAATAAGATATTTAAAGATCTTGTTCTCATGAAATTATATCCTAGTAGGGGGAGACATAATAAATAGGAGGCCAACAAATTAAAAATAATTCACATATTATAAGTGCTATGCAAAGACAAAGCAGAGTAAGTTCTTTTCAAATAAAGAAATGTATGATATAAGCAAACAGTTTTATTGACATTGCAGAAGAGAAAGCACTACATGGGAAATTTTAAAATACCATCTCCTTAAAGAAAGTGCATGCATGATATGTTTACTCATTGTTTGGGCTGGAGAGCTTTTAGGTTGAGCTATGAGAGACCAGGTGAGGCTTTGGATTGGTTGATTTCCTAAGACAAAAGTAGATGCAACAGAGTCAGGTGAAAATGTTATGTAAGTCGCATGACATTCTGTGATTAGATTGTTTAGTGAAAGTGTGGCTGTTCTAATCGCTCATCCCTTTGGCCATCCTGGCCAGACCATAAGGTTAGCCACAAAATTATTCTTAAAACAGTTCTACACCACTCTTGCAATTACTTGATGAGACCATCACCTCAGAAACAATCGTCTGAAATTGGACCAGAGTTTGACCATCATGCTCCTTTTGTCAAATGATGAGTTGTTGGATCACCTGATATGACATTAGTGGCACAGCAGCATATAAGACTCTGGGAGGTACACATCTGCCAATGACAATGCATATAAGGTCTAACAGGAAAGTGAGGGTTAAATTATATAGAATGCTCTGAGTAGATGATTCACATGGACAAATCCAGGTAAAGAAAACAAGCTCCCCAATGGTCAGCTCCTTTACTTTAGAGACTGGTTGTCATACGTGGCAGTAGTATTTATCTGAATGCAACACTAGACATCATCCTGGCTAATAGGAAACCAAAATTATCCACTTGTCCATTATCTCTTGGACCAAAGGAATTAGACCTGTCTTTTGAGCCTTGAGAGCTGTGAAAGCATCATTTACAACTTCAGCTACAGTTATTGATAATTGTCTGACCATTATAGAAATCACTATTTGAATGGTAGGCATAAAAGTGAAATAGTGAATCTTCTGGGTAATTTTCCATAGAAGCCTTTATTTTTCACGTTACTAGACTCATACCTCACTGAAAAATGGTCCATAGGGTATACCTTGATCTTGAATATATAAAGTCTCTGACAGTTATCCCATATGTACAAGTCAGGTTTATATGTGGTAAACAAGGAAAGAGCTTGGTCCACATAAAATGTAGTATTCTTGTGGGATAGAGATTGTATTGGGGGTGTACACATTATTTAACATGGCAGGAGTGCCCCAGTTAACTTCCTATGCGAAGCTGAATAATTTCTATAAGGCAGGTTGAAACCTTTCTGAGGAAAACAACTGGATTACTACGGAAAAAACAGTGTTAATATTTAATCCTACTCCTGTTGTGTTTCTGGCCCCCATAGACAGTGTTATAATTACTTTTGCAGAAGTATTTTTCTGTTCCATGATCAGAGTCCAATTTTTATATGACTGGATGCTGAAGTTAATAATGTGAGGATATTTCTAATTCCAGAAGTGTCCAGTGGAAGGAACATGACTCTCTGAAGTGTTTATGGGAATACCAATTAGATTGTGTGAGCTCTTTATGGAGTGTAATTTCTATATATAAAAGTGAACATAAGTGAACAGATCAATGCATTTTAAAAAACAGAACACATTCATATAACCAGCACCTAGACATAGAAGCAGAATACACAACAGCATCCCAGAATTCACCCTCCTGTGCTCTTCCAGTCACCATTTCCCCTCAAGGATAACACTACCTTAGATAATTATTATAAAGTGAATAGCCTTATACCCACCACCCAGGTCAAAAAATAGATCTTTGCCACTCACTCCAGAAGCCCTTCTCAGTCATAGTCTTTCCCTCCCACCAAAAGTAACCATTATCCTGACTTGCTAGTAATTCTTTCTTATATTTTTTAATGGTTTTATCACCCAAGGGATGCAGCCCTAGACACTATAGCTTAATCGTCTCCAATTAAAAAACATTTGATATGGCTTTTAAGTCACTTGTAATCAATTACTTCTACATATTTTACTTTCTTACAATTTATTTGTTTAAGAACCTAGGTTTGACTTGCCAGTGTTTCCAGTCTGGGATTTTCTGCCTGTGTAATCGTGATGTAGTTCAGCAAGTTTCTTTGTATTTTCTGCAAATCGGCAGTTGGATTCAGAGGTGTGATCAGAGTCAGATGCAATCCCTGTGGCAAGGCTATTGGTGGTGTTTTGTTGTTTCATCAGGAGGCACATGCCTGTTTTTCACACTTTTTATAAATGTTAGCAGCTTTTGATCTTCAATGCCTAGATCCATTGAGGGTTGCAAAATGGTAACATTCTAATTTCATTGCTTGGTTTGCTTTTACAGTGTGAAATAATTTTATAAGGAAATGCTTCTTCTCATCTAATGTTTGATTATTCAGTGGTACAGTTTCTGTAGGAAAGGCAGGGTAAATGCATGATTTTTTTTCATTTTATTTAGAGTTTTTAGGTAATAAATTTGTGTTCTGTCATTTTTAGAAAGTGAATAATTATTTTTAAACTTCTTATAAAATTATAGATTTAAACATATTTAATGTTTTGATTCTATTTCAATTTTTATCCTTATTGAGACTCAAACTGTATATTGTTTGGCCAGGGATGTCTCTTCAAGTGGGCGCTTGAGTCATTTTGACGTGAACTTCATAGTCGGTGATAGCTTCCTTGCTCTGTGACATGTCAAGGGGTTCCAGACTTATCTTGTACAATATTCTATGCTCCATACCTTGAATCAACCATTTTTCTAAGATGTTTGGATTGTATTAAATGGTATTTCTGGTATGTGAAATGGTATTTCAACTTCATAGTCTGGGTACTAGGAATGCTCATTGCTGCTAGGTCAGTCATACTTTTTGGGCTGATTTAGTTCATGTTAAGGAATCATCTTCTAAGGGTAAAATAAAACCTGCTGTAGTATAGTCAGTCTGATAACTTCCTTTTCCTGTTTTTTGTTGTTGTTTGGGGTTTTTTGGTGTGTTTTTCTTTGGTGTTTTTTCGGCCTCCTCAACAAAGAGTCTGGACTGTCTGAAGGATTTTCTAGTAAGTATGCATGAAATACATAAAACGTAGATGATTCTTAGGCAGAATCTAGAATATATGTTTTACTGAGGGTGTCAGTAGTCAAAGTGGTATAGTAAAGAATAGTAATATATGA
Organism: Vicugna pacos; assembly: GCF_048564905.1. NCBI lineage: Eukaryota > Metazoa > Chordata > Mammalia > Artiodactyla > Camelidae > Vicugna > Vicugna pacos. Next base: position 18,676,029 of record NC_133002.1, on the reverse strand, counting down.
AAGAGGAAATATGAATGTCTTGTAGGATGTAAGCTGGTTTGCCAAGAAAGCATTGCTTTTTGGATTTTTTTTTTCAGCAAAGAGAGACTGTTAGTTTCAAGGATGAGCCCAAAAGTAAGTCAGCAGAGGCCTCCACAAATTTGTTGGTGGCTGCCATAGTCTTAAGGTAACTAGGGTATCAAGAAAGAGACTATAGTCAGCTATGAATCCTTGGTGGTTTCTTATTTGGTTTAGTTAGAACACCAGGGGCCTGATCAGATCATCCCTGAATAAGATGAAAGTAAGGCAGACCTGGAGCAAGGAGTTGTTGAAGAGCTAACTTTAGTTTGCAGAATTCTGGTTCATGTTTGGGATCCCAATGGAGGACTTTTTCAATGAGAATTTGGTTAAGTTATAAAAAGAAGAGTAATTTTGGAAAAGGTTGGAACCCACTATCTACAGTAGCCAGGAAGACCTAGAAATACCCTGAGCTATCTTTGAGTAACTGGCCTAGGAAAGCTTTGAATGGCTTATAGTTGATCACAGGTAAGACATGGACTCCCCTGAAGTAGATAATGCTCCAAATAATGAATCTTTTGCTGAAAAAATTAAATTTTTTCCTCTGGCAACTTCTGTTTTTTATGGACTAAAAGAGTTCAAAAGTACATAGAACTCATTTTAGAGATTTCTTTATTTTTGGAGCTTAGTAAAACATCAGCATATTATATGAGGGGAAAATTACAAAAAAAAAAAAAAAGCCTTGTGATCCTTGAGATCCTGATTAAGAACTTGTAAATCTGTAAAATAAGCAAGAATCTCAGTGGATTTCTGTGACATGTGTCCATGTATAATGTTGTTCCTTCCAAGTGAAGGTGAACAAAGATTTACTGTCTACGAATCTGGGGACATTAAAAGGCAGAATACATATCCTCAACTATAAAATAGATAACCTTAGGTGGGATCATGAGAAGAATAGCATTTGTTGTTAGCACCACTGGAAAGCAGGCTGTGGCCATCCTCTTGATAGTCTTAACACCTTGAACAAATCTGAACTCTTGTTCATTGGGTTTCTTAACAGGCAGGACAGGATGATCACAAGTGCTAGTACAAACTATGAGACTTCATTTCATGTAGTCCATCTACTGTGGGCTAAACCTTCTTTTCCTTAGGGTACTTTATGCACATTGAGGTAAAGGTATGAATGGGTGAAACTGAACCTTGATGGGCTCAGGATCATCAATTCTGCCAATATAAGTAGAGTTTTTAATCCATACATAATCTGTTTTCCCCAGGAGATCTTCAAATTTTTTCTGACTTAAGCACAAGGATACCAAATTAGCTGTAATTGGATCATGACTTGAGAAATCCTTGGGAATTTCAAGTGGCCCACCAAATTAGTTGATTGGTGTGATATCTCAAAAGGGACCTGTTTCTCAAAGGACCAAGGGTAATTGGCTGGAAGATAGAGGGTGGCTGAGATTTTTTTGTGATGGTACCATTTGGTAACATTGACTCTAAGAAAGATGGATGGACATAGTGGTAGGTTTATTGTGTAAAGTGTAGGAACTGTAACTGTAAAAGAACTGTGAACTTAGCTGTCAATAGTTAATGACAAATCTTGCAAGTTTAAGGGAAAATTGGAAGCTAGGTACTGTGTTCTCTCTTGCTGGCCCCTCATTTTTATCAGATTTGTCCTTGCCTATTAATTTTTGGCCAACACTGGGAAGTTGTTTAGTATTCATTTTGTTTACAGTAATAGCAAGTGTCCTTATCAGTGGACCCTTTTTTGGGAAGAAAACATGAGGACATGGAACCATCTTATTGTTTGATTTGTAAAGCTGTTAACTTATTTTGGATTTTTCTCAAAACAAATTTGGTTTTGTTGTAAGAAATTTGTTGTGAAAATTTTCAGAAATTTCCACATGCTATAGGTCTATTAGGTGACCTATTTCCTATTCTAACCTTTGCTCATGACTAAATACCTTATTTTAAGCTTAAGACTTGAAGGGGAACAAAATATACCACCCCAAAACATGTCTTTGACATAAGGTTTATCTTGAGCTGATTATTTTTAAGAAACAGCATACACAGGAGAAGCCAAGAAGGTTTTGAAAACCAAGAAGTTACCCTTTTGTAAGAGACATTTACTGGGGAAATCTCCATTTGTAAGGGCATCATCCTGTCTGTACCAGGAAGAGGAGATTGACTAAATTTCTATAAACTCTTATCAGTGGAGAAGGCAGTGACTTTGATCTGCATAACAAAACCTTACCTTTGTTTACTGTGCTTTTCCTGGTAATCACCCATAATTGGCCCCCCAGTCCCTCTCCCAACATTTTCTTTTGTCTTTAGTGGAAGATTAATTTAAGGTGATGTCTTTGACCATTTCAAGAATTTACCCAGTTTTCCTGGGTAGCTCCCATTTATATAGGAGATACACATTTTATTAAAATTCTGTTTACTTTTTCTCCTGTTAATCTTTCTTTTATTACAGAGTGTCTCAGCCAAGAACTTAGAAGGGTAGAGGGAAAATTATTTTTCCTCCCCTATAGACTGTTCATCATCATCATCATCATCATCATCATCATCATCATCATAACAATAATAATAATACTAATAATAATAGTAATAACAGTGTGGCATAAGCATCTGCCTCTATATCTACCCTAGAATGTTGTCTGAAGGTATTGAAAAGACATCCATTAAAATCTCCAATGGATTTCTCTTTTATTTGCTTGCAAGACTGGAATATTTCCTACTCTGTCTGTTTTTTTCCTTTCAATTGAGGTAAAATTTACTTACAGGGAAATGTACAGATCATAAAACATTTTATGTCCTTTAACAAATGTATACACTCATGTAACCAACATCCCAGTCTAGATATAAATTATTTCCAAAATCACAGAAATTTCCCTTATGCCAGTCAATTCTCATCCCACATTGTTCTGATTTTTGTTGCCACATATTAGTTTTGCCTCTTCTTAAAATTAAAATAAAATGAAATCACATCGTTTGAAAATAAATGAAATCACATAGTTTGCACCCCTTTGTGTCTGGCTTCTTTTACTCAGCATATTTTTGAGATTTATCCACTTTGTTGCTTGAGTCATTAATTCATCCCTTTTATCTGTAAGTAATATTCCATTGTAAGGATAGACCACAATTTGTTTATTCTTTCTTCTGTTGATGAACATTTGGATTGTTTGCACTTTTGAGTTATTATGAATACCACTGCTTTAAACATTCTTATATATGACACTTTTGTATATGTATACTGTCCAGTAAATATTTAGTGGAAATATAAGTACACCTTTCAGAAAGGACTGCCACATATCTTATGTGTTCTCCAGTATCTGTTCTGTTCAGTGAACTTTAGGAATAGCTAAATTCTTTGCAACATCCTTCCAGTTTAATTTCTTGAGCCAAATTTTATTGTCTGAATGTCCTACTAACATATATACTAGCTGTTGAAGGTCAAGGAAGCTGAGGTTTTAGGTTCCCAATATTATTCAAATTCTCCAGTAAATAGCTTTCTTTTTGCTCAGGATTGAAGAAAATCCTTGATGATTGTCGTTAGCTCAGACTGAGGCAAAGGTCTAAAAATCTACCTGCCAGAGTTTACCTTTGGGTTTTGGCAATCTTCTTATTAAAGAAAATTGTGGTTTGAGTACAGAATCAGAGATGGAGATGATTAGAAATGAGGAAAGTCAGGGGGGAAGGGATGAGAATTTGGAAGAAAGGGAAAACATTCAGTTGGGAGTGGGGAAGTGTTAAAGGGGAAAGAAATCGTATTTGATAAGGCCAGTGGCTAGAAGAGTGTGATTACAGTGGAACCAAAAGTCAGATGGTCTTAAGTTTTTCACATTTTCATTAACTGTGGCCAAAGAATCCTTTAATGAAACTGTTTTTCATCAGAATTTCATTTAGAATCCTCTTTATACCAATTTTTAAAAAGTAGACCATTGAATGGAGTAGTATGGCTTGGACTGAGATACTCAAAGTATGTTGATAATGGTCAGTTGAATGTGTCTCAGGTCCCTTACTGGAAGTTAGCCATCTCTTGCCACAGACCAAACAATGTATATACCATGAAAGATCTAGTGTTTGAAGGTTTTGTCAGAATAAGATCAAGAAAAAAAGAAAGACTTTTTGGCTTTTGGATGGTGACCCAAGGCAAACTTCCTTCACTGAAGGACAATGGCCTGGCAAAATCTTTAACTTGTCCATCTTTAGGACTAGTTTTTGATCATTGATTTATAGGCTTCTGTGGGTTTATCTTTCTATCATTTTTTATAACTTCATAGACTAATAGTGTTCATGACAAGACAAGATAAATTTGAGATTAGATGAAAAACACAATTTCTACAGAATTTTGAGGAGGACAAGTCTGATGAGAACAACAAGGAATTTGATAAGTGACATCTAATTTTTGTTGGATAAAAATAAAGCCCAGTACTCGTGACCTTCAGCAAAATTGTATCTCATAGCCAGCATGGGACTCCTTTATCTGCCTTGAGTTGGGACCTTCATATGGAAGAAATGCAAAAGATTTGAATATATACACACAGTGTTGGTATGGATCAAAGGTTCTAGTCTAAGGCAGGGGTCTTATAGTGGAAACTTGGGTCATAAAAATTATGGAAATTCCCCTTCTCAAAGTAATAATTATGTAATGAAATAAGCAGATTGAGTTTTATTGGCTTACTTTAGTAAGGGAGAACATCATACCAACAGTTCTAAGTTTATCTCTTTATAAAGTGAGCAGTTATTGCTTATGAATTTTCACAGTATTCATTAGTTTTGGCCAGAGAATTTTTAAATAAAGATATTGCATAGAAGTCTTTTGGACATAACACCAGAAGCAGAGTGAGTCTTTGGATTGGGTGACCTCATAATGTAAGGTGAAGAACCTAAAAGTGGTGAAGTTCCGGGAGGAGATAGGTCCTGCCCTGGACCTGGACTATGGCACCTGCCTGACTTGATTAGCCCGGGCTATAACCAGGGCATTGCTAAAGACAGTTAGCCTGGGTAGGAGTATCTTATATGTAGCTTGAGCCTTGATGAGCCTGTAAATAGAGAATGGAGTCCCTTGCTTGCTATATAAAGAAGGATCCATGAATACATAAACAAACACGAAACACCCACCTTCAGAAACAAACAAAGCAGACAAAGGTGAGTTTCTGAAAGATGGACAAAGTGGTATGCAAGGCCCAGGACATTTTGCAGTTGTAATTGCATAAATGATGGGAATGGTTATTTGAATTGTCCAGAGTTAGAAATTAAAGAAATCAGGGGAAGCTATGGACTATTTTGGATAGTTGCTTATGGAAGGCCTTTGAGAAAGTGAAATTTGAGCAGAGACCTGAATAACTGTGAAGAAGAGAGACTTTCAAATACCTGTGGTAAGAGTATTCTAGGCATATTAATAACCCAATGAAGATCAATGTGCCTAGAGTATCATGAGCAAGGGAAAGAGTGGTAGCAGATAAGTCAGACAGTTAGAGACAAGTCGTATCTAGTGGGGTCTTGTGGGCCACAGTAAAGGCTTTCAATTTGACTCTTAGATTAGTGGGGAGGTTTTTAGAAGGTTTTGAGGAGGAGACTGATGTGATCCGCCTTATGTTGTAAACAGATAACTCTGTTGAATCAAGAACAAACATAGGGAATTTGCTAGGAGGTATATCCAGCAGAATGTCAACAGGAAAATAAAGGCATGATCTAAGGGTTTAATTGCAGAAATTACAGGGGTATGGATAAGGTTAGGGAAACCAAAATGAGTTAATGAAGCACCCACTGAACAGAAATAGTAGAAAGACATTACCACTCTGGGCTGGGTATTCTACATTTGTCACTTCAGATCCATCACTGCCCACTCTTCTCCACTCAACTTTGTGTCCTAAGAACCTGATCTATATAAATTGCAGTCAACAGGCTGCTTTGTCATATGGCCTCTGTTTAGGTTTGGCAGATGGGTGACAATCGATAACCTATAGCTCACTGTTGTGGAAAGCAGCCATGGCGTGGCCTGCCCTCCTCCACAGGATTGCCCAACTAGTGTCCTGGTCCTAGAACATTCCCCTCTATGGAAACCAGATGCTGAGCTATCATTTGGCCCCAGATTCTTCTTCCTTATTAGGAGAAACCGTTCCCTTATTCTAGGTATTCAGTGAACTTCCTTGTATTAGTGTGTCATATGACACCTAGCCAAACCTACCAGTGCATCTGCCCCCTGCAGGAAGGGAACAGGTGTTTGCCTGCAGCACCAGAAGGATGCGTGCAGTCCATTGCCCTGTGTTGGCTATGGGGGGAATCCCACAGGGCATGGGAGACTAGCACATACTATGGACACTTGTCTTGCTGTGTCTCTTCTCCTTTCTATGAGTAAAGTGTTGTTCCAACCAGCACCTTGTGTATTCAGCCCTCCTTGGCAATTCCAAATATGTAGGAAATGTGGTGGGCTGAGGTCTGTGGGCCCTGATTTCTGATGGTTAGTATTGTTATGATCTTTGCCATCGTCCTTGGGGTGGGAATTCTCACTTGGAAGTGGTAGCTGGATCATCCTCCTAAACACAAAGGCAATATTCAATGAATGCACGATCTGTTTGGCAATACATTTTCTCACATGTACAGCTCTGAATCAGTCAAGGCAAGATAAATTTTTTAAAATTTTTAAAATTTACTCTTTTCTGGGAGGGGGAGGTAATCAGGTTTATTTACTTATTTATTTTTGGAGGAGGTACTGGGGATTGAACCCAGGACCTTGAGCATCCTAAGCATGTGCTCTAGCCCTTGAGCTATTTTCTCCCCCCTCAAGGTAAAAGTTTTTGCATTAATATCAAAAATATCAATAATTAAGAGAATAGAATATTTGTGATTCTGTGTTTGTAATGCATTCTACAAATATTTAAGCATCTATTATATGCCAGGCTTTGTCCTAGGGATATAGTGGAGAACAAAACAAGGGACTTGCCGTCATGGAGTTGAATTTTCTAATGAGGATGACAGACAATAAACAATAAAGACATTAATATCTAGTAAAAATGTCAGACAATAATGAGTGCTGTGAATAAACGTTAAACAGAGCAAGAGAGTAGAGAGTGACAAAGGTGGGGTTGACTATTTTAGGGTGGTCAGGGATGGCTTTTCTGAAAAGACTACATCTGAACAAATTATAACATTAGGTACAAGTTCAATTAAAATGACCAAAGTAGCCACAGTCATAAATATAGAAATCAGAAACTGTAAAAAAATACAAGCAAAACCTGAAGAATTTGCTGTTAGAAATGCAACTGATCAAAGCTTTTCTTATTACTTCGAAGGAGTTAGAGCAGTGGTTCTCAGTTGGCTGCACATTTGAATCACCTGGGGAGCTTTAAAATTTACTGATGTCTGGGTCTCACCCCTAGAAATTGATTTCATTGGACTGGGGAGCAGCCTGTGAATTAAAGTTTTTAAAAGCTCTGCGGTTGATTATAATGTGCAGCCAAGGCTGAGAACCATTGAATTCTAAAGGATTCAAGAAACTACACCTGAAATTGATATATTTACTTTAATCACTTCTCCCCATTCCTATCTGCTTTCTGGTGAAGATACTAATCATCAGTAAAGTGAAAAAAAAATGTAGGGAAAGTCTGTAGAAGGATATAAAGATGCTTAGATAATTATCTTGAAAAATTAAGTATTAGCTAACACTGCAAACTTTCTCTTTCTAACAAAGAAGCAATAACGTTGAAGCAGAATCTAACATTGAAGATTGCTTTACATGTCTGGAATATCCTAAATGATGTCTGCCTCATTTTATTCAGATTCAAAAGATCAAGACAGTCACCTTATTCATCTTACTACTATCATTGTTCTTCATCTTGAGTTTAGCCCAGGGGTTTTAGGGACTTAGTGTTCATTTGGATCTTTGAAAATTTTTGCATCGATTTAAAAATCAAAAAAGTCTATAGTCTAAAAAAAGGTCATTTTTTTCCAAGGAAAATAATGAAGCTGTTCTTATTCACCCAAGATCAAAACTCTACAGTCCAGATGGCTAAAGCATCATTTTAGACAAGTCATCTGCCGCACTTAGAGCATGTGAGGTTTTCGAAATCTGTATTCACATGCTTAGAGAAAAGTGACTTGAAGAGAGGCAGCACCTGGTTTAAACTTGCATCATTAGCTCTAACTCTCTGAGTAATCATCTCAATCAGGCATAGGATAGAAACTAAATTAACTCTAATATTCCAGTGGGTGGGAGGAAAAGACAGATAACAGCTGTTTTTTCTATAGTCTTCTTAAACCAATAGATTCATTGAAAGCTTTTTGATATTTCAGAAACATGTCCAGGGTGTACTACAAAGTAAGGAAATGAAGCAATCTGTTATTAGCATCTCTATTCAACTAAATGTTTGCTGCCAAAAAAGTAACATAAAACTGTATTTTTAAGGTATACCATGAATACATCTTAAAGGCTGTTTTTCAGATAGATCATATGATTATTTTGGATAATAAGAACTCATTTCTACAAATGAGCTTTGAGGTCAAAAGAAGTGAAGTTAAAAATGTGAACATGTAGTCATTCCCAATAGTACCCACTGTGGTCTTGAAAATGTCATGTATAGACTCTCCTTATTTTTAAACCAATTAATAGCCTTTCTTTTTCAACTAGTTAATTTAGAAAAAAAGTCTCTTTTTCTTTTCAAGAATATTTTGAGCTCAGTTAGTGAAATGCTTAAAAGTTCCTTTGCTATTCTGACTGTATGTATCTCCTGGTGTGCAGACTAGACATGGTGCAGCTGAGCAACTTGATTCTCCAGCTTCTTTCTTCCCATCTCTTTACGTGGTATCTAAGGTTTTTCCAAATTCATTTCCTATAAGACATATCCAAACATTAACTAAAAACTGTAACCATGTTCAAACCAAAATATAATACCTTAGAGATTTTTTTCTTTTACTGCTACCTTACACTAACAGCAGCATCTGGAAAAGAACCTACTCATTTCTATTATTTTTATTTTATAGGTGAGGAAACTGACTCAGAAATGTATCTCATCCCAAGTCCCAAGTGTCCAAAGTGGTGGAAATAATATTCAAACCCAGATCATTCTGACTGTGAAGCCAAGGTTCATGCTCTTTCCACTATACCACATTATCTTTGGATCTATTTTTAATCTCACTGGCAGGGCTGGGCATGCAGTGGGAGGGAAGAGGTGGAGACATAAACACATATCACCTTTGGAATTTTAAAATTGATTCAAATTTTATCCCCCATCAATCCTGTTTTGTCCTCATATATAAGTTAAAGTGTGCTGTAAGAAATATTTGCTTTGAATTCCGGTTTGGACTGTTGCATCTTTAAGATTTTTCTCTCAGTATTTCAACAAAATTGAGGTCTAACTTACTTCAGATACCATTAATGATAGTTCTTTTGTATGTACAGTTATTAGAACAAGAGCTGCAGTATTTGAAGCACACATGCATACACGCACAACTTCCTTCAAATTTGAGTGAAACCAGTAGGATTTTATTAAGAGAAGTAATCATCAGTAGATGAAACTATATTTAGACATTCTTTACTCTGCATTAATGACTGAAACTTTTCTTAGGAAAAAGAATTGTCAATATATTTTCTACAAATTCTAGCAACATAACTGAACATAATTATGTGAATTACTAAAAAAATAGTATTCTTCTTCATATAAATATATTAAAAATGTTGAATTTGTATTAACTAGTAAAATTTTCTAATAATATAAAGGACCAAAGTTTAATATTTCTGTATCAAGTTGCTCCTTTTCAAGTACTTTTTTTGGTATGAATAAGCTAGAGTGAATAAGATTAAACATTGGCCTAGATTAATAAAAATCTTTACTTATAAAATATGTTACTGTGTTTTATAAATAAAAATCAAAACACTTCACAATAAAATATTACAGATATTCACACAGCAAGGTTTTAAAGTGTTGCATATGTTGACCTTTCAAACAATTTTATCATAAACAAAGCTGGAACCATATTAACTGGTAGCAGTGGTGACAAGGACACATTCTCATCTGATTCTTTATTTAGTATGATCATTTTTTTTTCTGTAATTCAATAAAATCACTCTAGGTTTTTAATTTTCTTCTTTCACATTTTCCCAAGTTGCTATGAATTTACTGTCTGTGAAGCTGTAGTAAACCCACACAGTGAATTTTAATTTTTTTATATGAATAGCACATTCACATGTTTCAAAATTCAAAAAAATGAAAAGGGGTATAATGATAATTTTCTGCTTCTGTCCCTAGCTGCCCTCCCTTTTCACATAATGCAAATATTATTATTATTTGGTTTATGTCATTCCAGGAATATTTACTTCAAATAAAAGCAAGTTCATGCCTATATATCTTAATCTCACTCATTCTTTTTACACAAACGGTACTATACTAATCACACTCTTCTGTATCAACTTTTTCCACTTAATATATTTTGGAGAGCTTTCTAGATACACATATGAAATACTCCCTCATTCTATTTTATGGATGCACAATGTTCCATTATACAAATATATCCTGTACTTTATTCAACTTCTACTTTTTTAATTTAATTTAATTTTACTTTATTTTATTGAGTTGTAGTCAGTTTACAATGTTGTGTCAATTTCTAGTGTCAAGCACAATTTTTCAATCATACATGAACATACATATATTCATTACCGCATTGTTTTTCACTGTGAGCTATCACAAGATCTTGTATGTATTTCCCTGTGCTATACAGTATAAACTTGTCTTCTATTCTATATATACTTATCAATATCTACAAATTTCGAACTCCCAGTCTGTCCTTTCCCACTCCCCTCCCCCCTGGCAACCACAAGTTTTTATTCTATGTCTATGAGTCTGTTTCTGTTTTATATTTAAGTTCATTTGTCATCATCGTTGTCTTCTTCTTCTTCTTCTTTTAAATTCCACATATGAGCGATATCATATGGTATTTTTCTTTCTCTTTCTGGCTTACTTCACTTAGAATGATATTCTCCAGGAACATCCATGTTTCTGCAAATGGCATTATTTTGTCATTTTTAATAGCTGGATAGTATTCCATTGTATAAATATACTACAACTTCTTTATCCAGTCATCTGTTGACACACATTTAGGCTGTTTCCATGTCTTGGCTGTTGTACATAGTGCTGCTATGAACATTGGGGTGTAGGTATCTTTCTGAAGTAGGGTTCCTTCTGGATACATGCCCAGGAGTGGGATTCCTGGGTCATATGGTAAGTCTATTCCTAGTCTTTTGAGGAATCTCCATACTGTTTTCCACAATGGCTGCATTCTTGATGACTGCAATGTAACTTTTTACATTAGGCATTTCATACTTGTGTAACTGTATCTGTAGAATAAATTCCTTGAAGGAAATTGATGGGCATACTGTTAAAAGCAATTGTGACTTGCCAAATTGGTTTCTACAGATGTTGTCTCAACTAATACTCTCTCTAGTAATGTAAGAAAGTCTGTTCCTCACCTTGAATGTAATATGTCTTTGCTAGTCTTATTACTAACTCTTTCAGTTGCTCATCTAAAATTTTGGCATCATCTTTGACAGCTTCTTTTCACTCATACATCACATCAAATTCATCAGGCACTCTTGCTGGCTCTCCCTTCACACTATATAAACAATCTGACCACTTTTTACACCTACACCTTGGTCCAAGGCACCATTAACTCTCATTTGGATAATTGCAGTTGGCTCATTACTGGCCTCCCTATATCACTCTCCAGCCTCTGTGCACTCCTCTCCTTAGAACATCTGAGGTGATCATTTCAAAATCTAAGCCTAATCATATAAATTCCTTGCTAAAACCCCTTCACTTGCTTGCAATATCATTCAGAACAATTACCAAAGTCTTTAACATATGCCTCTGTATGATCTGAGTATTTATAAGGAAAAAATCTAGCTATTGTACCTCTTTGGGGCCACCTGATCTTTTATCTCAGTTTATCCTTGACATCTGCTTCTTTCTCCTGTTTCTCTGTGCAGATCTCCCTCCTGCTCTTTAATGCACATGGCCTAAAAATTGATGCCCTCGTTCACTTTTAAGATTCTGCAATTAGCAGTCTACAAATTGATTAGTTTAACTTATAGGGAAAGAATCCTATTGGCTTGCCTATGTTGGGGAAGAGGTGTGGATTTGGCATAAGCAATCTCTCAGTTAGGAGTATGGGGGCTGCTTCCAAAGGGAGGAACATGGATATGGCAAGTATTCCCCACATGTCCACCACAGCCTGAAACCTGCTAGCAAATAATGATCCCTTCCATCATTCTAACATTTTTCTCGATTAAAACTTTCTCATATCTTTATACAGCTCTCTCAGAAAACCTTTGCATTTTAACACGCCTTTATCTCAAAAGAACAAATGTCACAGAAAAATAAGGCTTTGAAACAATTAGGAAAAAGAGCAATAGCCTTAAGGCTAGAGAAGGTTCATTTAATTTTTTATAACTTCCACTGACCAGATGAATCGATAGCCACTAAAATGACAAAATATGCTGTGTGTCTGGCTTTCACAGAAATGTATAAGAACCTGATGGCTTTTGCAGTGTGGTTTTGGTATGATGTTGCCTAAAGGTAGGGAGAATGAAGGGAGATGATCTTTTCAAGTAATTTTAGATCCCCCTGTTTTAGGTGTAATTTAAAAGATTTATTGTGAAATATTTAAGATATACAAAAAGCATAAAGAATAATTAAATAAACCTCCACTTACTAGCTTAGAAAATAAAATACCACAAATACAGTTGAAAGCCCCTCTGTTCTCCCTTTGCAATTACTTTCCCCTTCAATTCCCTATGCTTGCCCTTATCCTGACATCAGGGTAATCACTGTTCTGAAATTCTTTTTATTATACAATCTTTGGAAAGAAAAGACAATTGTTCATCATTATAGTTTTGTTCTCTCCTGCATCAGTCTATTTTATCAGCATATATTTATCTCCCCCTTCCTTTTAATTATAAAAGCACCTTTTTTTCAAATTAGCTTTATTCACTTCTTACCATTAAAAAAATCTTAAAAAAAAAAACTAAAGATAGGTTTGTTTGGCAAACAAAGATAGGCAGTGCATTTCAATTTAGAAAAATAATTTCATCTATTGGTTATTGTTCCAGCTTGTAGTTTATTGAACTGGCTGAGATTTATCCTTTCTACTTACTGGATGAGATGTGATAACTCTGGAGAGGCAACAAGAAGAGTTGAGAATTGAAATTTTTTATGTCCTGGAGGATAAATGAAATTTGTTATTACAGCACTCCATACAAAATACCTTTTTTTTTTTTTTTCAGCATTGAAGGACTTGGCTCCCATTTGTCTTTACTCTTTTGGTAAAAGCTGTATTTTTTTTTTTTTTGGTTTTGTCTTGTTTTGAGGTATATGCAATCATTTAAGGTTGCATTGTTTTACATGAATGTCTTTTTGAAATCTTTGATTGCTGGTTTGCAGACTGGTTTAGTTTAGAGAACTTTTTTAGTATTATTCCCTGTATTATGTTTAAAAAAAATCCAAAATCCACTCACTTACTAAACTGTTTCATTCACAATGCCCTTATTTTCTTGGCTTGGGCAAAGAAATCAGATTTCTGTTTTTAAATAGTAACAAAGAGATATAAAAAAATAAAGACAAATATGTGCTTTACAGATATGAAGATTTTTTGTATTATTATTATAGTTATGTCCTGTGAAAGGCTATAACCAAGATATATTGTAGACATTCTAAATTAGGATTTTCACATAAACAAGACCTCATTTACTTTTGCAAGTTTTTTTCAGCTTCCAAGAAAAAATGTCCTATTTTGCTGCTATTTGGAATGTTTATATTCAACATACAATTTTCATTTTTGATCATATGGATAAACTTTCCCCCTTTAAGCTTGTCAAAGATGAGTTTCCAGTTCAGCACATAAGGAGCTTAGAATTCACCACTCTGATCTAGCAAGTAAAAGGCTGAACAAACTGAAAAATCAACAGTTCTTAGATCTGTCAGAGAAGTGAAGTTACAGGGCAAACTGCTGCCTCCCAAATTGGAGAGCCAAACAGGCAGCTACAGAGAATTACAATTAATTTATAAGAGCAGAAACCCACAAGCAGAATCCTCCATCGGAACTATGACCAGAAAAGGAAAATTTGAACTGGAATTGATAAATTGCTGGAGACTCAGTGTGAACAACTTTGAGAATGAAAAGCTCCAGGGGAACCCAGTCATAGATGGAATCTGCACACTTTTGTAAATTTTACCTCTAGGAGCTCCACCAAGCCTTCATAGTAAATATTGGAGAAAAATCCCTGTGTGCTTCTGGCAAGGGGAGTAGACAAACAACCACTTTGAAATACACCAGAGCATTCTCTTCTTTGAAAGAAAGCCTGCCCTCAGAAGAAATTATTTTACCACAATCTAATCTGCTGAGGTTTTATCAGAAGCTCACCTAACAAGGGGAAAAGAAATATCCAACTCTAGCTTCCCTAGCCTTTCATGTGGAGAAAGAGAAATACCCAACTCCGGCCCCCTCTAGCTATGCTGTCCCACATAAGAGGGGGAAAAATAAAATGAGGTGCATTGTTGAACTTTGTAATCCAGGGGTGCAAACTCAACAAAAGATAGATCTAATCATAGGACTATACAATGTTTCCCCTGTCCACGCACCTTACCACTACATTATTAAAGACATATTTACATCCATTTACACCTTTTACCAAGTACATCATGTCCCCATTTCAAAAAAATAAAAGACATACAAAAGGCAAAAAACACAGTTTGAAGAGACTAAACAAACCTCAGACCCAGAATCAGATATAGCAGGAATGTTGGAATTATCAGACCAGGAATTAAAAAAACAAAACTATGATCAGTATGTTAAATGCTTTAATGTAAAAAGTAGACAATGTGCAAGAACAGATGAAGAGTGTAAACAGAGAGATGGAAATTTTAAGAATCACTGAGAAACATTAGAGATCAAAAACATTGTAACAGAAATGAAGAAGTGTCTTATGGGTTCATGAGTAGACTTGACATGGTTGGGGGAAGAATCTCTGAGCTTGAAAATGTGACAATGGAAACTTACAAATCTGAAAAGCAAAGATAAAAAAAGACAGAAAAAAAACAATAGAATATTCTGTGAGAACTGTGAGACAACTACAAAATGAGTAATACATGTGTAATTGGAATATAAGAAGAAAGAAAGGAACATAATAAATATTCAAGTGATAATGACTGCAAATTTCTTCAAAATAATGTCAGACACAAGACTACAGCTTCAGAAACTTTAGAGACCACCAAGAAGGATAAATGTAAAAAAATTTAGACGACTGCACCTCAGCATATCATATTAAAACTTCAGAAATTCAAAGATAAAGAAAAATCTTGCAAGAAGCTGGATGGAAAAAACACCTTATTTATAGAGGAGCAAAGATAAGAATTACATCCACCTTTTTACTCAGAAGCCATGCAAACAAGAAGAAAGTGTAGTGAAATATTTAAAGTGCTGAGAGAGGAAAAAAACCCAACAGCTTAGAATCCTGTCTTCTGCAAAATTATCCTTCAAAGTGAAGAAGAAATACTTTCTCAGGGAAACAAACATTGAGGAAATTTGTTGCCAGTGAATATGCCTTGTGGGAAATGTTAAAAGAAGTTCTTCAGAAGGAAGGAAGGAAAATGGTATAGGTCAGGAACTTGAATCTACATAAAGAAATCAAGAACTTTATATAGTATTTCTAAATAAAGAAATGAATAAGTAAAGGTAAATTTTTAAATGTATTCACATATTACATATATTTATGTAGAAGTAGAATGAATGACAGGAATAACGCAAGGGAAAAGAGGGAGTGGTATAGTGTTATTGAAGTGTTTTTAAAGTGGACTAATGTTGGATGTAAATGTATGTTAGAAACTCTATGGCAACCACTAAAGAAAGTTTTAGTGTTGGCATTGATTTTTTGAATAAGACACCTAAAACAAAAGCAACAAAATACAAAATAAACAAGTGGGACTACATCAAACTAAAAAGTATCTGCACAGCAAGAGAAAATCAACAAAGTTAAAAGACAACCTAAAGAATAAAAAAATAATATTTGCAAACCATATATCTGATAAGGGGTTCATATCCAAAATATATAAAGAACTTGTATGACTCCATAGCAAAAAAAAGCCCAAATAATTTAATTAAAAAATGAGCATATGACCTGAGTAGACATTTCTTCCAAAGACTACATATGAATGGCCAACAGGTACATGAAAAGATGCTCAACATCACTAGTAATTAGGGAAATGCCAGTTAAAATCACAATGAAATACCTCCTCACACCTGTTAGAATGGCCATCATGAAAAAAGGCAAGAGATAAATGCTGGCATGGATGTGGAAAAAAGGGAACCCATGTTCACTGTTGGTGGGATTGTAAATTGGTACAGCCACTATGAAAAACAGTATGGAAGATCATTTTAAAAATTAAAAATAGAACTACCATATGATCCAGCAATACCACTTTCAGAAATATATCCAAAGGAAACAAAAACACTAACTAGAAAAGGTGCCTTCACCCCCATATTCAGAGCAGCATTATTTACAATAGCCAAGACATGGAAACAACCAAAGTGCCCACTGACAGAAGAATGGATAGAGAAGTTGTGGTATATATATATGGTGTATAAATAAATAAATAAATAAATAAATAAATAAATAAATAAATCAGCCATAAAAAAAAAACAAGGAAATGCTGCCATTTGCAACAATGTGGAGGGAACCTGAGGGCATTATGCTAAGTCAAGCTGAGAATGACAAATACTATATGAACTCGTTTATATGTGGATTCTAAAACAAACATGTGTCTGTTAATCCCCAACCCCTAATTTATCCCTCCCCACCCTTTCCCCTTTGGCAACCATAGTTTGTTTTCTATGTCCATGAGCCTGTTTTTGGTTTGTAAATAGAATTTGTATCAGTTTTTGTTTTTTATATTCCACATATAAGTGATATCATATGATATTTGTCCTACAGACACACATTACTATCTATGACACAGATAAACAAGGGCCTATTGTATAGCACAGGAAACTATATTCAATTTCTTATAGTAACATATAATGGAAAAGATTCTGAAAAGAAAATATGTATATGTATGTATCTGTTTAACTGAATAACTTTGCTATACACCTAAAACTAACTTTGTAAATCAACTACACTTGAATACAAATTTAAAAAATAAATAAATAAAAAACCACCAAACTCATTGAAAAAGAGATCAGGTTTGTGGTTACCAGAGGTGAGAGCTGGGGAGAGGGAGAACTGGATGAAGGTGGTCAAAAGATATATACTTCCAATTGTAAGACAAAAACATACTAGGAATGTAATATACAACATAATGACTAGCAATGCTGTATAATATATAGGAAAGTTGTTAAGAGAGTAAATCCCTAGAGTTCACATCACAAAGAAAAAGCTTTTTTTTCTTGCTTTGCTTCTTCTTCTTATTGTATCTTTATGAAATGCTAACTTAGCATACTGTGGTAGTCATTTCACAATATATTTAAGTCAAACTATTATGCTGTTACACCTTAAACTTATACAGTGATATATGTCAATTATATCTCAGTAAAACTGGAAAAAAGTTTTAAAAAGTAGCATGATTGAAATAGTAAGAAATGAGAGAAGATGGAACCATATAAAATGCTCAGTTAAGACCACAAAAGGCAGAAAAGTTGTGGAAGATAAAAATGAAGCAAAAGATAAAGGCAACAAATAGAAAACCGTAACAAAGGTGGTAAATATTGATCCAATTTTAGCACTAATCACCTTAAATATCAATGATTTAAATACACCAATTAAAAGGCAGAGATTGTCAGAGCAGACCAGAAAATAAGGCCTAACTACAAAAAAATCTTTAAATATAAAGATACATATTGGTTAAAATTAAAGAGATGGAGAAATACATACCATGATAACATTAATGAAAATAATGTGGTATTAGTTATATTAATTTCAGACAGAACAGACTTCTGAGTAAGGACAACTACTGGGGTAAAGAGGGGCATTGCATAATGACAGAGGGGTCAATACTCCCAAGAAGACATACAATGTTTAATGTGTATGCACCTAACAACAGAATGTCAAAATACATGAGGCAAAAACTGATAGAACTGCAAGGAGAAATAAATCAATCCATGATCATAGCCAGAAACTTCAACACTCCTCTATCCAAAATGGGCAGATCCAGCAAACAGAAAATTAATAAGGACATAGCTGAACTCACCAGCACAATCAACTGGATATAACTGACATCTATAGACCACCTTATCCAACAACAGCAGATTATATATTCTTCTCAAGGTCACATGGAACATTCACTAAGATGGACCATATTCTGGGCCACAAAACAAGCCACACCAAATTTAAAAGAACAGAAATCATACAGTGCATGCTCTCAGATCATAGTGAAGTTAAACTGGAAATTAATAACAGAAAGATAGCTGGAAAACCCCCAAATACTTGGAGATTAAACAACACACTTCTAGATAACACATGGGTCAAAGACAGTATCTCAATTTTTGAAATATTTTGAATTTAATGAAAATGAAAATAAAGTCCCAGAAAGTTATTTGGTTCATATTGACAAACTTATGCTAAAGTTTATATGGAGAGGCAAAAGACTCAGAATAGCCAACTCAATACTGAAGGAGAATTACAAAGTCAGAGGACTGACAGTACCTGACTTCAAGACTTCCTGTAAAGCTACATTTATCGAGACAATGTGATGTTGGTGAATAAATAGATAAATATGTTAATGGAACAAAATAGAGAGTTCAGAAATAGATCCACACAAATATAGTCAAATTATTTTTGACAAAGAAACAAAGGCAACACAATGGAGCAAATATAGTATTTTCAACAAATTATGCTAGAACAATTGGACTTTCATATGATCCGTATGCCAAAAAAAAAAAAAAAAGAATTTAGACACAGTCCTTAAACTCTTCACAAAAAGTAACTCAAAATGGTTTACAGACCTACATGTAAAATGCAAAATGCAAAAATATAAAACTCCTAGAAGATATCATAGGAGAAAACCTAGATGACCTTGGGTATGATGATGGCTTTTTAGATATAACACTAAGGATAGATTCATGATATAAATAATTGATAAGCTGGACTTCATTAAAATTAAAAACTTCTGCTCTGTGAAAGACAATGCCAAGAGAATGAGAAGACAAGCCACAGAATAGGGGAAAATTATAGCAAAAGACATATCTGTTAAAGGACTGTTATCCAAAATATAAAAAAGACTGGTAATACTCAATGATAAGAAAATGAACATTCCAATTAAAAAATGGACAAAAGACCTTAACAGACACTTCGCCAAAGGTGGTAACGTATCAGACAAATATGTAAAAAGGTATTCAAACATCATATGTCATTAGGGAATTGCAAATTTAAACAACAGTGAGATCCCACTATACACCTATTAAAGTGGTTAAAATCTGAAACACTAAAAACACCAATGAAAATTAAAAAAAATTTTTAAATGGCAAGACAAAAATTCATATATTTAAAGTGCAGCTTCAAATTACTTACCCAGTGATAGATTACAGGTTTTGGTCCAACTGGCTATTTTTCACTGATTAAAAACATTTTGAACTACATGTAAACCATTTAAACAATCTGTAATGACAAGAAAGGTCAAGATGGAATTTCAATTTCAACCTAAGCTTACTTAGTACTCCAAAAAGAATACTTGTTTCAGAATGAACAGCAAAGCACCTCATCCACTGCTTGGAAACGAAAAATATCACAGATTATATTGCAAACTTTAAATGAACCAGATTTCAGCATGAAAAGACTTGTATAGACATCTTCTCACCTGTGCTTCATTTAATTGTTTTATGTTTGAATTTTCTTTTTTGTTTCCTAGAAACACACTGTTGCTGAGCAAGCCCAAAAACAGTGCTCTAAAGCAAGTATTGGTTATAAGTAATTTTTCAAATCTGCCCAGAGGTTTAAGACATCCTAAAAAGACAGTTAGAAGTGAGATTCTAATTGACCTTTAAAACTTCCAATAACATTTTCCTACAAACTGTTGCAAACTAGGTGCTATTAACACAGCATTTATATAACATGAAGCTCAGAACCATCCCAGACCTCCAGCTCTCCTCATATCTAATAGTGTTAGATGCAGAGATTAAAATGCTCTCAGTGGGAATAAAAGTTTTTATTCAAGTTAAATTTATACATTTCTTGTTTGAAAGAGATATCCAAAAACCTTTCAAGCCCTGAAGTTAACACATACCTCTATAATAAAAGTTATTTTTAAAACACTTCAGTATAAAAAACAGAAAACAAATCCAAAAACAATGAGATCCCACTACACACCTATTAGAATGACTAAAATCCAAAACCCTGACAACACTAGATGTTGGCAAGGACGTGGAGCAACAGGAACTCTCATTCATTTCTGGTGGGAATGCAAAATGATACAGCCGCTTTAGAAGACAGTTTGGCAGATTCTTAACAAAACTAATACTCTTATCATATGATCCAGCAATCATGTTTTTTTGGTACTGACCCACATGAATTGAAAATTGTGTCAACACAAACTGCTTGTGTATATTTATGCAGCTTTATTCATAACTGTAAAAATTTAGAAGCAGTGATGATGTCCTTTAGTAGGTGAGTGGATTAACAAACTATTGCACATCCAGACAATGGAATTATTATTCCTTGCTAAGAGAAATGGGCTATCTAGCCATGAAGAGCCATGGAGGAACCTTAAATGCATTTTACTAATTGAAAGAAGTCAATCTGAAAAGGCCGCATCCTGTGCCACTGCAATTATATGACATTCAGGAAAAGGCAAAACTGTGGAGAGATTAAAAATATCAGTGGTTGTCAGGGATTAGAGAGCAGGGGAGGATAAACAGACAGAGCACAGAGCATTTTTAAGGCAATGAAAATACTTTGTATGATAATATAATGATGGATACATGTCCTTACACATTTCTCAAAACCCATAGGATGTACACCAACAGTGAACCCTATGTAAGCTATGAACTCTGAGTGATAGTAACATATCAATACAGGTTCATTGAGTGTAACAAATGCACCACTCTGGTGTGAGATGGTTATAGTGGGGGAGACTGTGCATATGTGGGCACAAGGGAGAAATAGGAACTCTCTGTACTTTCCACTTAATTCTGTGAACCTAAAGCTGCTCTAAAAAAATTTTACTAATTTAAAAAATTGTCAGAGGCAAATGAGCCAGCCTCAATTCCTTGTTTCTAAAACAAGAGGAGATAGAATTATTACATTAACAGAAGATGACATGTTTACAGCCATAAACTTGTTACGTGTGCTGTGATTAAAACTCTGCTTGTCAGCTAGTCTGACCATGATTTATCCACCAACTTTCAGATTCATGATCCATTCTCTAAGATTTGGCCAATCAAAAACTCGGTAATTGAAGCCTAGCCGGTGGGGGATACTTGAATGATAAGTACTTCAATAATGCGACACCAAAGGAATTTTTATGTCATTTTATTTTTCAGGAAACACTAGTATCTACCAGTCCAAATGGCCACTGTCATTGGAATAAGTGACATGTGGAGAATCTGCCCCTCTGATTGTTAGCAAGAGATATGATGTAGCAAAATCATCTAATGGTTGGACGTAAGGTGAAGTCAGAAATCAGAAACAAGAAAAAAGAATAAGTGGTTTAACCTTACCTCAACCAAAATTATTGCAAACATATAATAAAGATATTGGAGATACACATAAAAACAGTAGCTAGCAAGGAAGTTATTTTAGACAGAAACATTCCCTTTTGATTTCAGACAGAAATGTTCCCTCACCCCGTGGTTTTAGGAAATAGAATAATTTCTCTGGGGTGTCCTGGCTAGGAAAAGGACAATGTATGGATGTAAAAGTATATAGAAACAAAAGGCCGAGATTTATGTGTGTCAATGTGACACTAAGACCTGAAACAACCTGCTTAGATCACTATGTAGAAATGCACTCTGATTACCTTAAAGTATATTGGTGACAGTTCAGTTGCAGAGAATGAAATCAATTTACCCACTTTAGTAGGAAAGGATTTCCTAAACCGCATGACTTACAGATTTATTGGAAAGGTTGAAGAGCTAGACTCTAGAGCAAGCTTTCAGGAACAATTTCAAGAATCGTATTGCAGAAGTAAACCACCAAGGGGGCTGCTTCCTGTTAAGCTTTCACTGCCAGCAGCACGGATCTGCTCCCCAGTGAAACTGGTGAAAATTATATATATATATTAAACAATTTTTTTATCTTGGGAAATGGTCTTAAGGGCAGACAGCAAATGAAGAAACATTATTCAAGGAAACCTACTAAGCACAGTAAGAACAGCAAGTGTCTCTGTCCTTTTAACTGTAACGCACTGCCTCTCAACTCCATAACAAGAGCTCTTCTCAAGACAGATACAACCAAGAACAGCTTGATCTCCCTCTCAGCTACCCACTGGAGAGCTATGGTACCTTCCCAGGAGGGACAGGACATCAGCATTTCTCCTCCTATTGTCCGGTTACCTGTTGCAGAGACTAAACTCTCGAGTAGTGGCAGCTGAGAAGTGAGGGTTTTCTTCTTCCATCCATCTCCTTTTCATGGGGAAGAAACTCTATAATGAGCACAGTGTGCTAAGAATACTGGGGCCTCAATTGACTTTGCTCACCTCATTCATAAAGTAGAGGTTCTTCACCTGGAGAAGCAAGCTGAGAAGATCAGAGGCTACAGTCAACTGCCTATTCTGAGTACCCGCCTCTAAGAGCAGGAGTGTCCCACCCAAACGATTGTGATCCCAAGGTTACCATGCACAGACCCAAGGTCGCACCTTCTGAAAAGAAACATGAATGGCTTCGCACTAAGGGGAGTGAGGACTTCACTAAAATAATTAAGCCAGTAACTAAACAAATAAATAATCAACTAGCAATAACGAACCCTGGAAGTGGGGAGAGTCTAGTACCCAGAGTTGCCACAATATACTACCTAAAATGTCCCGGTTCCCACAAGAAGTTATGAGACATGCCAAAAACAGGAAAGTCTGACCCAAACATGGAGGGAAATAAGCAAGGATAGAAACTGCCCATCAGAGCAATTGGATTTCAGTTTCACAGAGAGATATTTCAAAGTAGTCATTGTAATATGTTCAGAGAAGTAAAGGAAATCATGCTTAACAAAGTAAAGCAATGCATGATCACAGTGTGTCATCAAATAGAGAATATAAGTAAAGAGACAGAAGTTATTTTTACTTAATTTTTTTTCTCTTAACTTTGAGGTCTCTGTTCAAATATTACCTTCTTGGCTTGTTTTCACCTGAACACCCAGTACAAAATAACACCCCACTATCTACTCTCTCCTTTATACCTGCTACACAGTGCCTGGAACATGGTCAGCACTCAACATATATTCCTCAAATGTATGAAAGAATTTTTCATTAAAACTGTAGAATACATGACCTCTTGGAGAAAAGGCTGAGTGTGGGACAGGAATTCCTAATCAAGAGAGTTCAAAGGGGATCCTCTAAAGAAGACCAGATTGATACACAAAATATTGAAATTAATTACTTGACCTCAAAACATAATTGTAATGCTTCAACTATGTGAATGAACCAGTTTGGGTGAAAAATAGTCACATCATTTTTGTCTATACTGTGGTCACCTCCACCATATGAATCCAGGGAAACTTACAAGAATTACAAAATTACTTCTGGGAATGTCAGAGGAACCAGAACTGTAGTTCATATTTGAGCTGTTTCCATGAACCTGATCACTGTGTTTGGGAACCTACTCATCATTGTGGCTACTATCTCTGACTCCCATCTCCACATGCTTCTGTACTTCTTACTCTCCAACTAGTCCTTTGTAGGCATCTGTTTCATCTATACACTATCCCATAGATGCTCCTGAACATCTAGATGCAGAGAAAAGTTCACAACCTATGACCGCTGCGACACCCAGATGTATTTTGTCATACTCTTTGCAGGATTGGATGACTTTCTCTTGACCATGATGGCCTATGATGACTTCATGGCCATCTGCCACCCACTGCACTACATGGTCTTCATGAATCCCCAGCTTTGTGGGATGCTGGTTCTGCATACCTTGTTTTGTTTTTTCTGTTAACTTTATTAACTCACCTCTACCCTTCTACCATAGTTCTGTTTATTGTACATTGCCTAAGTCTGCTTTGACTATACAGAGTACCTATGTTTGACAATATCCTGCCATTAACAATACTCTTATCCAATTCATAGTTTCCTCATTTATCAGAACCAGCCAGTTCTCTAAGATTGCTTCTACATGAATAAAACAAGAAAATAATAAGCATGTTCTGCCATTGTACCATGCTTTTCAAAGGAAGTTGTGAACATCTTCCCTCTCCATTTTCCTTTCATGCCACAAATCAAAATGGGATAGCTTTCTATCTTACTTAAAAAATTTTCACCTTGTCCAGGAATTGTTTCATCTTCTTAAGCTGAAGCTACTTGTCTCCAACTATAACTTCATAGACCCCTGATCAAGAGCAAATTACCACTGCTTTTGCATAAAATATTTATCTTTTCAAATTTTTGTGATGGGAAGATGATGCTTATATATTTCCTTAGTTAACTGCACAAAATCTTTACTGAGAACTAACGTTTGGGACAAAATTCAGCCCCAAATTTAGCATGTTTTATCAGAAGGTCACAGATAAAAATTCCATGTGTCAATAACTCCAAACCCTGACTTTTTTTTTTCTTTTTACCTTTTGACCCCCCTGACCCTACCTTTCACTTCTGGCAACCACCAGACTGTTATCTATATTTATTCACTTTTTTAAGAAAAAATTCAGGCTCCACATATAAGTGAGATCATACAGTATTTATCTAACTCTGTCTGATTTATTTCACTTGGCATGATGCCTTTAAGTTCCACCCATGTTGTCCCATTTGGCAAGATGTCCTTATTTTTATGGCTGAATAATATTCCATTGTTTATATATACCAAAATTTCTTTATCCATTTATCCACTGATGGACACTTAGTTTGTTTACATATCTTGACTATTGTAAATAATGTGACAGTGAACATGGGGGTGCATGTATCTTTTTGATTTAATGTCTTCATTTTCTTCAGATAAATGCCCAGAATTGGAATTGCACTATCAGATGGTAGTTCTATTTTTAATTTTTTGAGGGACCTCCATACTGTTTCCTGTAGTGGCTATGCTAACTTAAATTCCCATCAACAGTGCACAAGGATTTCCTTTTCTTCATATTTTTCCCAACTCTTGTTATTTGTTTTCTTTTTGATAATAGTCATTCTAACAGGTGTGAGATGATATTTCACTGTGGCTTTGATTTGCATTTCCCTGATGATTAGTGATCTTGGGCATCTTTTCATATGCCTGTTGGCCATGTGTATGTCTTATTTGGAAAAATGTCTATTCAGATCCTCTGCCCAATTTTTCAATTGGATTGTTTGGATTTTTTATATTAAATTGTATGAGTTCTTTATATATTTTGGGTATTAGCCCCTTATCAGTTATATGATTTTTGAGTATTTTCTCCAGTTTAGTAAGTTGTATTTTCATTTTGTTGATGGTATCCCTTGCTGTGCAGAAGTTTCTTAGTTTGATGTAGTCCTACTTGATTATTTTTACTTTTATTGACTTTGCTTTTCATGTCAAATAATCATTGCCAAGACTGATGTCAATGTAAAACAAGGAATGTCACTATTTATCCGATTCTACAAGGATTAAGTCATTAGTCACTGCAGTTGCTGACCTACAATATTCTCAAAAACAAATTCAGGATAAAGGACAGGACAAGGCAATCTGTGCTTTGGGAAAACAAGCAAAACAGGCCCTTAGATAGTAATATTTCAGGAAAAAAAAAATATATGAACCCAGAGTCCTTCATCTTCCCACACTTAGAACAGCACTAAAATCATTAACTGAGCTTTCTTTTCCTCGTGACTAGCAAAGCCTTCTACAGAGATATATGCTGGATTACACGTACTCCTTAGCCAAAATCATATATATACTGGTCTCTACTTCTGCCTCTTTGGAGCAGTTTCTAAGAGCTATCTGAGAGGCTGTCTCCTGGTCTATAGCCCTCAAATTAGTCCCCAAATAAAACTGAAACTCAGCTCTCATATGGTGGGATTTTCATTTCAGTCAACATCAAAGAGATTACTGCCTATGTTTTCTTCTAAGAGTTTTATGGTTTCAAGTCTTACATGTAAGTCTTTAATCCATTTTCCATTTTGAGTTAATTTTTGTTTGGTGTAAGACAGTGGTTCAGTTTCATTCTTTTGCATGTGGCTGTCCAATTTTCCCATCTCCAATAATTGAAGAGATTGTTAATCTTCCTCAGTTGATCAAGAGAGTTAATACATCTCTACCAGAATCCAAATTGGCTCAATTGTAGAAATTGACACGCTAATCCTGAAATTCCTATGGAGACTGAAGGGACCTGTAATAACCAAAGCTATCCTAAAAATGAAGAGTAGAGTTAGAGGACTCATAATTCTCATATTCACAACCTAATGCAAAGCAACAATGATCAGTGTAGTGTAGAAAATAGACACAGATGAACAGAATAGAATTTAGAGTCCAGAGATAAATCCTTACATTGACAGTTAATTGATTTTCCACAAGGGTGCCAAGACAGTCCATTGGGAAAATAATATTCTTTCCAGCAAATGGTACTTCAGCAAAACTGAACAGTCACATGCCAAAAAATGAGGTTGGATCTCCTACCTTACACCATATTGAAAAAAAACAAAACCTAAAAATAGGCATTAAAATTATCATATGCAAGTCAGGAATTCTACTACTAGGTATATATCCAACAGAAAATAGGAGCTCAAACAGAAGCTTGTGTACCAATGTTTTTTGCAGCATTATTCACTCAAGCCAAAATGTGGAACAAAGGTAAGTGTCCATCAGCAGATGAATGGAAAAACAAAATGTTGTCTCTATACACAATGGAATATCATTAAGCCATAGATGTTTGAGTTTATTTACTATATATATATATATATATATATATATATATATATATATATAAAACCTGGTACCAGTACCACACTGTCTTGATTACTGTAGCTTTATGATAAGTTTAAATTTTTTTCTTTTTTAATTGAGATATGGCACACATACATAAAATTCAGTTTTAACATGTACTATTCAGTGGTTTTTAGTATACCATAATGTTTAGCAACTATTACCATTACCTAAATCCAGAAGATTTTTAATCACTCCAAAAAGAAACCACAAAGACACTAGCAGTCCCTTCTCATTCTCACCTTTCCTCACTCCTGGCAACCAAAACCAACTTTCTGGTTCTATGGATTTACTTATTTTGGGCATTTCATATAAATAACAATCATATAATAGGCAGTTTTCTGTTCTGGTTTTTTTCAAATAGTGTAATCTTTGGAAGTTCATTTTGTACAATGTGTCAGTACTTCATCCCCTATTATGGTTGAATACTATACCATTATATGGATATATTATATTCAGTTTATCCATGATCAGTCCATGTACATTTGGGTTTTTCTGCTTTTTAGCTGTTTTGAATAAGGCTTCTATGACCATTTGTGTACGAAATTTTGCATGAACATTTTTTAAATTTGGGGGAGTTTACCTAGAAGCGGTATTATTGGTTCATTTGATAACACTAAGTTTAAATTTTAGAAGAATTCTTGATTACTTTCACACATGGCCTGTGCTATTTTACATTCACACCAGCATATATAGTGGTTCCACTTTCTCTAATTCTTGCCAACAGGTTTTGTGGTTTTTCTGATTATAGCCATTTTAGTGTTTGTGAAGTGGCATTTTATTATAGTTTTTATTTGCATTTCCTTCATGACTAATGATATTGAGCCTTATCTTTTGTGCTTATGAGTCATTTGTACATCTTTTTTGATGAAATTTCTATTCAAATATTTGCCAGTTTTTAACTTAATTGTTTTTGTTTTGCCTTTCTTGAGTTGTAAGGGTATTTTTAAAATACGTATTCTCAGTACAAGTCCCTTATTCTGTATATGATGATATTCTGTATATGATGATATTCTGTATAAGATGTAGCAGTACAACTTCATTATCTTGCACATGAAAATCCAGCTGTCCCAGCACCATTTCTTTGAAAGACTCATCTTTCTTCCTTGAATCATCTTGGTACTCCTGTAGAATAGCAACTGACCATAGTAGTATTGGTTTTCTGGAATCTCAATTTGATATATATGTCTATCCTTATTCCAGTGCACATTATCCTGATTTTTGTAGGTTTGTAATTAGTTTATAAACCAGGAAGTATAAAGTCCTCTAGCTTTGCACTTCTTTTTCAAGATTATTATGCATATCTGGGTCCCATGTGTTTCCATATCAATTTTTAGTATCTGTATATTTCTGTAAAGAAACAAATTAGGATTCTAACTGCACTTGCCTTGAATCTTTAGTTAAGTTTGGGGAGTATTGCCATCTGACCAATATTAAGTGTACTGATCCATGCACATGAGATGTATTTCCATTTATTTAGGTATTTTAGAATTTCTTTAAAAAAATTTGTATTTTTTACTGTAAAACTATCCTACTCCTTTCTTTGAATTTATTCCTGTGTATGTTATTCTTTTTGATGCTTACCAGTGGAATTGCTTTCTTAATTTTATTTTCAGATGATTTATTGCTAGGGTATAGACACAATTGATTTCATATTGATCTTGTATCCTGCAGTGTTGCTGAATTCTTTTATTAGCTCTTACAGTATTTTTTCATATTCCAAGGAATTTTCTGTGTGCAAGATTATATCACCTGAAAATACAGATAGTTTGAATTTTTCCTTTCTAATCTGAATGCTTTTAATTTTGTTTTCTTGCCTTATTGCACTGACTAGAACTTCCAGTACAATGTTAAACAGAAGTGATGAGAGTGAACATCCTCTTGCCTTGTTTTTTAATTTGAGGGAAAGCGTCCTATCTTTCAACATTATATATGATTCCATATGTAGGTTTTCATAGATCCTCTTCATCAGGTTGAGGAAGTTCCCTTCTTAGTTTGTTGAGTGCTTTTTTAACCACATTACTAACATATGATTGACATGTAAAAAGCTGTACATATTTAGTGTATACAATGTAATCAGTTTGGAGATAAGTATATTCCCATAAAGCTATCACAACCATCAAAGCCATAGACATACCCCCAAATTTTCTCAAGCTCTTTTTATTATTATTTTTGTGTATGTGATAAGAACATTTAGCATAAGATCTATCCTCAGGAAATTTTAAGTGTACATGCAGTATTGTTGGCTACAGGCACTATGCTATGCTCTATGGCAGATCTCAAGAACTTATTTATCTTGTGCAATTGAAACTTTGTGCCCTTTGATCACCACCTCCCTATTTCCTCCTCCTCTTGGCCCTTGGAAACCACCATTCTACACTCTGATTCTATGAGTTTGACATTTTAGATCTTACATATAAGTGAAACCATGCAATATTTATCTTTCTGTGTCTGGCTTATTTTAACTAGCATAGTGACCTCTAGGTTTATACATGTTATTGCAAGTAGTAGGATTTCCTTCTTTCTAATGGCTGAGTAATATTCCATTGTATAGATATACTGCATTTTCTTTTTCCAGTCATGTGTTGATGGACATTTAGATTGTTCCCATTATTTGGGTATTGTGAATAATGCACCAGTGAACATGGAGTGTAGGCATCTCTTTGAAGTACTGATTTCAATCCCGTTGGATAAATATCTAGAAGTGGGATTGCTGGATCATATGACAGTTCTATTTTTAATTTTTTGAGGAATCTCCATACTGTTTTCTATGGTGGCTGCATCATTTTTCATTCCCACCAATAGTGTATGTGGGCTCCATTTTCTCCATATCCTCACCAACTCTTGTTGTCCTATATATATATATATATATATATATATATATATACACATATATATATATATATATTATGTGTGTGTGTGTGTGTGTGTGTGTGTGTGTATGTATTCAAGCATGTGTGAGGTGATATCTCATTATTGTGATTTTGACTTACATTTTCCTGATGATTAGTAACATTAAACATTTTTCATATACCTGTGGGTCATTTGTATGTCTCTTTTGGAGAAATATCTATTTAAATTTTTAAACCATTTTTAATCTGGTTATTAGTTGTTTAACCCTTTATCAACTATGCGGTATGTAAATATTTTCTGCTATTCAGTAGGTTGGCTTTTCACTCTGCTGATTGTTTCTTCTGCTGTTCAGAAGGTTTTTAGCTTGATATATTTCCACTTGTTTGTTTTTATTGCCTGTGCTTTTGGTGTCATATCCATGATATCATTGCCAAGATCAATGTCATGAAACTTTCCCCTATGTTTTCTTCAAATAGTTTTACATTTTCAGGTCATACATTTACATCTTTCATCCATTTTGAGTTGATTTTTTTATGGTGTAAGTTAAGGATCCAATAGCTTTCTTTTGCCTGTGAATATCCAGTTTTCCCAGCATAATTTGTTGAAGTCTGTCATTTCCCTATCATGTATTCTTGGCATCTTTGTCAAAGTTCAGTTGATCATATATGTTTGTATTTATTTCTTGATTCTCAGTTCTGTTCCATTGGTCTAATGTATCTATCTTTATGCCAGTACCATGCTGTTTTTGAGGACTGTAGCTTTGTAATATATTTTGCAATCAAGAGGTGTAATATGTCCAAACTGTGTTCCTTTTCCTCAAGATTGCTTTGGCTATTAATGGTCTTTTGTGTTCCTATATGAATTTTAGATTTTTTTCTAATTCTGTTAAAATGCACTGAAGATTTTTACAAGGATTTTATTGAATCATTGATCACTTTGGGTAGGATGGGCATTTTAACAATATGAAGTCTTGCAATTCATGAACATAGAATGTCTTCCAATGTGTATCTTTTTCAATTTCTTTCATCAATATTTTATAGTTTTCAGTATACAAATCTTTCATCTCCCTAGTTAAGTTTATTCATAAATATTTTATTGTGTTTGGTGCTGTTGTAAATGGGATTGTTTTTATAGTTTTCTTTTCAGATAATTTTTGTCACTATATAGAAACATACCTTGATTTTTTTGTATTAATTTTATATCCTGCCACTTTTCTGAACTGACTGATTATTTCTAATATTTTTAATGGAGTCTTTAGGATTTTCTTTATCTAAGATCATATTATCCACAAACAGGGACAGTTTCAATTCTTCCTTTCTTATTTGGATGCCATATATTTCTTTTTCTTGCTTAACACTGTGAGTAGGGCTTCCAGGACTAGGTTGAATAGAAGTGTCAATAGTGGATATCCTTATCTTGTTTCCGATATTAGAGGAAAAGCCTTCAATTTTCATAAATGAATATGATGTCATCTGTGGATTTGTCATATATGGCCTTTATGATGTTGAGGTAATTTCCTTCTATTATCAGTTTGTTAAGAAGCTTTATAATGAAAGGATGGTGAATTTATGCAAGGTTGTCTGAGGAATGGTTAGTTCATTAATTCTTCTATATGAGGGGCTGCCAAACTTTTGGGGCAAATCTGGCCCCTGAACTGTTTTTGTATGGCCTAAGAGAAAGGAAAGGTTTTTTACAGTTTTCAAGCACTGTAAAATAAAAATAAAGCAAAACAAATAGCAAGGAAGAATATGGGACAGAGACCATATGGCTTTCAATGCTTAAAATATTTACTATCTGCTGGTACTTTACAGAAACAGTTTGCTGATCCCTGTTTGGTATGTTTAAGATATATTACTGGATTTAGCCATATTAGAAAATAATGCTTTACAATTGCTGCTGGGGAGTTTAAAACACATTTGTAGCTTATTTCTAGAAAATGTACCAGATAATTTTAGCATGTATCTATATACCAACCTCTTTCCTGAATTTATCTTATTTCTTTCCTATAACCATTTCAACAGTATGTCAATTTCAACATTTATTTATGGTATACTTATGGTTTACTTATTTATGGTATGATAATTCTAGTAAATTTAGCTTGGATCTCATATTCTCTGCCTCTGTAGAGTATACATTAACAGTATTGTAAAATTTCATGACTTATGAAAAGGTATACGTATACTCAAATTAATTGACTTTTTTTGTGGCTTGACAATCTATACAAGATACATTATGTCTGTACCAAATGGAAGTCCAACATGGGGGAAATAAGCAAGGGCTAGTGTATAAGCTTCCTTATGCAGCCCCAAATTCTTGCTCTTCATCAAATACTGAATGTTCTTAACCTGAGTTCCATGGATACATGTGTGTACAGTAATAGATGTTGGGTAATCTGTGACCACCCTGATGTATGCAAAATTTATTGTTATATACGTGTGTATTTTTCTAGGAAAATGTTTCATAACTTATGTCAACTTCCCAAAGAAGTCTGAAATTCAGAACTATTGATTTAGAAGTCAGATTAGAATAGAGAGTTGACTATCAAATGCCAAAGATCCTACCTCTCAAGCAGAAATTCAGAGCAAGGGTCTCAGAGTCCTGACAATAAGAAAATCTTTATTTTAGACTTGGAGACAGATTATCGGTGTCTTCAAACTGTGGGGATTTTTTATCTCCAGATTAGCATGGGAGTATGAAATAATACATGCTTAGGTTATTATTTCTTATTTTCTCCAGTATGAGGTCTTCTACTTGTTATATGTGATAACTTTGTGGTGGTGAAATTTTGAGATATTTCATAAGTTTTGTTCATAAACTCATCCTCTTGGGATTGATTTTCTTAGTTTCTTTGCTCAGGATTTCCACATCAGTGGATAGTTTCAACCTCAGCCACAAATACTGAAACTAGGGGTATTGATTTTTGCAGATGACTTCTTTAAATTCACGTTCTAGAACAAAAATTTCACTCTCAATCCATTTTGGGGCCAGAAGACAGAATCTTCCTAGTCCACACTTAAGGTAACACATGTGATAGTCTTTTCCAGATTTCTGGATTTATGTAGGGAATCAGTTTCAGCAACCTGATATGCTTAGAAACTGTGGATTTAATTCTCACTCCCAAATGTATGTAAAAAGCCTCTTCCCTTAAGCTGTCATTTCTCAGTTGGAGATGCAACTGCCTTCCTTCTCCAGCATGAGGAAATTTGGAAATGCTTTAGGGCCAAGGCAAGATCCAGACTTTGGAAGATATGAAATTTTATATAATACTGAGGTCCTTTTAGAGAAGAATATAAAATTAATATAACAAAATTAGGTACAGAGCTTTGGAAGGAGCCCATGTAACAAAGAAGCCCTGAAATTTGAGCTTCATTAGCTTCATGGTAAGTCTTTTTCCTACTGGGATACTATTACTTGTACAATGACTAGGAGGGGTGTTATTGACATTTAGTGAGAAGAGGTTCAGGAAAATCAAACACCCTGCATATATGAAATAGTTCCTTCCCCCTAAAAATTATACTGTACAAAATATCAATTATCTTAGTGAACCACACAGCTTTATCTCCTTCTATTTCCTTTGACAATGAGTTTCTTGTTAGGGTATGTCACCTGCAGATGGATGGTACTTTCTTGCTTTTAAGCTTACATGTGGATTTTTCAAAACTTTAAAAAGGTTTTTTTGACCCTAAGCTTTTATATGTTTGGACATAGTCTCCACAGTTCACCATCTTGAGTAGGAGTCTAATTTTTCTCCCCATAAAATAACTGACAAATATCTCCAAAACAACAATAGATATTGAAATTCTGAACTCTGTACAACATGGTTGGACAGTCTTTGGTGCTGACATTTTCTGCTTAATAGTTTTTGCTTTGATGATATCATTCAATTAATATATAGATGTGACAGAGTGTTCTGTCACCCTGGATTCCACCTTAAAGAGAGGAATATAACATAATGTACTAATAATATAAAAATATAATATAACTATAATATAATATACAATGATAATAAGTTATAATAATATATAAATAATAATATAATAATAATAAATTGACATAGCATTTACTCTGTGCCATGCATTGTTTTACACACATTAAATCCAGCAATCTTTAATCTTCATAATGATCTCTTGAGGCAGGTGTAATGCGGATGCAGACAAAAAAATGTTGCCTACCATGTCAGTAAACAAAATGTCACCCACCATCAAGCCACCAGCCACTGCAGCTACTGCCCCCAGCAGAGTGTATGCCCTGAGGGGAATTCAGGATAGCGGGAAAATAGGAAACTGGCCCTAAGGTAATTAAGGTGCATATCTAAGGAGTAATTTCAATGAGTCGAGACTCTTGCATCTTCCAATACATAGAAAAGCACTAAAATCATTAACTTGAAATGTCTGGGTTTTTTTTTATTTGTAATAATCATTGGATGTTCAACTACATGATTTTTTTTTTCTAAATAAAACTTCCTGTATATCCTAGTTCCTCCCTTGCATCTTTGGAGCAGTTCCTTAGAGCTGTCTGAGAGGCTGTCTCCAGAGATATGGTCCTCAATAAGGTTCACGAATAAAGCAACTCACAACTTTTAGGTTGTGCATTTTTTTTTTAAGTCAACAAGGACATGTTAGCACAGAGAAGTCAAGTAATTTTTCTAAAGTTACATAGCTGGTAGTAACAGAGCTGGTAATCAGAACTGAGTAGTCTGACTTCAGTGTCCATGTTCTTAATCACTATGTTACACTATTTCTCATTTTTATTCATTTAACAATGAGTAGGAAATATAAAGATCATCATCATGGAAATATGCATAGGAAACAGAAAATCCAAAATAGCACTGTGTAGCAAACTTCTAATAAAATGATTGTGCGGTTCAATTGACTGAATCCAGTATGATTATTATTGGATCAGAGTGCATCATTTCTCAGGCACAAAGAAGTAGTAGAACACATCACTACAGAAACCCAGTATTGAGGGATGTGTGAAATGTTACTGCTGAGACTAAGAGAGAATGTAAGAAGCTCCTGTCCATGAGTCCTGGAGAAAGGCCCTGGAAACTCCCTGAGCTCTTCTAGAGGAATCAGACAGCAGCCATTATGAAAAAACACGGAAATACTGTATTCTTACTGTTATTGTGACTGAGACAGGAAGGGGGTAGGGCACAGCCATTCCAGGAATAACACAGCAGTTAACACCAGAATGGTGAAAGATTCAACCCCTGGTAGGCCTTGAGGCTCAAGATGGTGGGATATTTGACTTCCAGTAGACCTTGAATTTCATTATAAACCCATTGTAATATATTAACATGGTAAATAACATGCCCACAGGCGCTATGACAGTCCCAAGGCTAGCCACAAAAGGTCAAAGAGTGGGAAATGGCCAAGTTCCTGAGAATCTCACCCCCTTCCCCTGGCTAGTTAGACTGGTCCTTCTACTTATTAGCATATGAAGCTACCAAGCCCATAAAAACTGGCAACATGGTACCTCATGGCCACCCTCCCCCCTCTTCGGAGACGGCCCACACTCTATCTGTGGAATGTGTACCTACTTTTACTCTAATCTGAGCACACAACCCCCACACCTCATAGCCTTTCTCTTGCCTTTTGCTGTATCTCTAAATAAATCTACCTTTACTTAACTGTGGCTCGCTCTTGAATTCTTTCCTGTGCAAAGCCAAGGACCCACACTTGGCAGGGCACGTTCCAGGGGCTCAGCCGAAGCCTGGGACACAGCCCTCCTCATGCCCCACACCCATTTTTCCTGCATCATCTCTTTGGTGCCCAACACGCCCCGCATCCATTTTTCCTGCATCATGACCACATGGTAAGTCTTGGAAAAAGACCATATGTTTTATGGGAGAGGAATTAAAAAGGTAAGAAGTATATGAACTAATATATTAGGTCATGTTTTTGACATGATTATGAAGTTGAGATTTGCATTTGGGCCTAAATGCCAGAAATCGTTTAAAAATAATTACAGTCCTACTTTGATAAAGTGAACAGAGTAGATCCCATTTCAGAAACACAATTTCAGCAGCCCTGGAATGTACAGGGTCATTTTTGGAATGCATATTTTTTCCCTCTGTGCTTCTAAAATATCTTTATTATAAATACAATCTTTTTAAAACTTAAAAATGGAAAAATATAAAATTTTGTCAGATGTTCCTTTATATAAATCATAAGATCTGAACATAATTAGGACACAATTCTCTGAATGCTTTGCTCTGAGATGTGACAAAGAACATTCAAGGCAAAATGCATTTTATAATGTCATTGATCTTCAACTATCTAAAGGTACAAGATATAGACATCAAAACTGATGAACTGCAGAGCTATTCCAAGCAAGGCAACTCTCAGTATAACACCATGAAAAACAACTTCATCAAATCTTTCTCCTACATCCTGAAAAATCTTCACAATGACTAGAAATCTGCCGCTTCTCAGGGATTTGAACAAAAGAAGTCTTGAATGATAGCTTCGAGTGCAAACTCCCACTGGAAGCTGGAGAAATTATTGCCTAAGATTAACTCTGCAGTTAATTTGGTTAGTTATACACTCATAACACAACCAGGTGAATTGCAGAATGATCTTTTCACTAGAATATAACCTTAAAGAAAAGGAAATCATAAGCCTCCCATGAGAATGTCAATGCAGCATGCACTTAGAGCTCCTGGGCCAGCCCAAGGTGTTTGCTGATAGTGATCAAAGACTAAATTATAGCTTTACTACTCGGTAAATGTGGCTTATCGTCAGTTGAAAGCTGTCATTCAGCGAAGTCTCTCACAGTCACCTCTTAATGAGCATGGGGCATTTTTTAAAACTCCAATAAGAACCCACAGCATATTGTGACCTAATCAAGATTGCCACTGGTGAAATATTTCAGCCAGAAATTTTTCCTGGCTGTTAAAGAAAGGAAAAATCAAATAGTATGATAAAGACTGCTTGTAATATAAATTGGTCTTATATGTCTTATCCTATTATCTTAAAACATTGACCTCTATCAGTGTTATTTTTCTGCCTCCATCATCTCCAATACTTTTCTCTGTCCCCAGTCTAGACCTGCCTTTTGTGCTAATTCCTCAGGGTTCTGTCCTTGCATGATTTATCTGATAAAAATAATTATATTTTAATGTATTTGGTGCATTAATTAATATCATCCTAAGTAACATGTGTTTCAAAAGAGATCTTCTGGAAATAGTAACTTAGTCACAGAGGACTGGAAAATTTTTATTGAACTCTGGACTGGTCAGAACACAGTTTTCAGCCCCACAAACTAAGAGGAGCCTTAGAAATCTATAAAATACATAAAAGAGGGCAAGGGGGGATAATAAAACTCTAGATTCAATATCTGACTTCACTACAAATTTGTTATGTGAACTTGGGTAATTTACTTCTTTGAGTTTTCTGTCTGTAAAATATTATTAATAATGGTACTTAATCAAGTTGTTGGTAAGGATTGCACAAGAACATTTATTTAGCTATCTCCTGCTACTGTTTCTTGCAAGTAGCAGGTGTTAAATTCTCTTAGTTTCCTTTTCCACATCACTGAAAATGTTCGGGGTAAAATTGAACGGCTATTAATACTGCAAGTAGACTGAAGGCCATAGGGAGAAATTGGACTTTTTAAATAAATAGGAGAGCCCATTAGTAAGAGGAGCTGCTTATGGTTGGCTTAGTTAACAGGGTAGCAATAGCTGGCAAGTCTTTCAGAAGAACTCCACTCTCTAGTACAACTAAGTCTTTGAAGTACTAGACCTGTTTAGTGCTACCCTCACAGATTCTTTAGTTTTTGCAGTGTTGGGTCTCAGCATTCTGACTACTCATTGATTAATTTGTCTGCCACAGTTCACAGCTTTGACCTTTCAAATCACTCCACCGGCTCTCCTAGGTCACTTTGTTCCACCATGACTTCCTGCTTCAGCTGTTGCTCTGCCATTCTTATTCTTTGAAATTTGACTTTTTTCCTGCCAAACTCAACTTAATTTTTGTTGCCCCAGCTCCAATTGTCTTTGGCAACTTGGCCTACTATTGAATTTGTGCATTTATGAAGTATTACTGTCATTGCCCCTTCTCCATTCAAGACCTTGCTCTGAAACCATTAATAAGCTCTTGTCAGGCATTCTGTGGAGTGAGTCCTTGTTAGGGGTCAGATTTCAACAAGATGATTCCTAGAATTGTTGTATACACTTCTCATATTCTATATACATATATTAGTAGGTATTATATACATATATTCCTATGTACTATAGTAGGCGAGTAAGAGGAACACTTGGAGGTAGAGAGAAATTCTTAATGCCTCTCATATCATTCTACATGGGTAATGACTTTCTCTTCCTATAAACATGCACAGCACATACTGGGTAGATAGATATTGCTTGCTGCTACTGAATGAAGATAAAAATCTTTTGGCCAGGGTAGTGGTTTCTAAAAGATTTTAAGTGAAACAAATTTTTATTCAAGTTAAAAGTTAAGTAAAAAATTAATTTACTAAGCACATATAATTATTCTGTTTTGTTGAAGGGAGAGAGATTGGAAAGCAGGGTAGAATTCAGCTCCCAGCCACTTGGCTTCCACTTTACCTTTGTTCCTCAAATCGAATGGCCACTTTCCAGGAACCTTTAGAATGTCGTAGTATTCTGTTTAACTACTGGAAGGTGATAAGTCTGAAAGTTTAGAAGGTAATTTACCTGAAAATAAGGACACACACTAAGCTTCTTTAACACATTTTTTTCCTTCAAAATTGATCTCTGGATAAAACTATTCTGTAACACAGTGACCACTAACCACATGTATCTATTTAAATATAAACTAACTGAAATCAAATAAAATTTAAAATTCAGTTCCTCAGCCATACCATCTGCATTTCATTTGCTCAGAACCTATACGTGGCTAGTAGCTACTCTATTGGACAGCACTGTTATATAATATTCCCACCACTGCGGAAAGTTCTGTTGGACAGCATTGCTCTGATCAACACTGTGGTTCTAGAAACAACCCTAAGATTCTCTTGGCTATTACAAGTATATCATCACATAGATCCTAGGGCAGAGAAAATCAATATTAAATGTGTCACATGGATTAAACATGAAAACAGTTATACAGTTATAGAATCTCTCTGTCTCTCTCTCTCTCTCTCAGATATTTGGGGAGAGGGGAAAGAAATAGTCATCAAATAACCACACAAACAAAACTAAAGTAAACTGTGTGAACTGCCATGAAGGAGAAATACATGTTAATTTGAAATCATGTAATAAAGTGGTTTCATCTAGTCAGTAAGGTCAAGGAAGATTTCAATGAGGAACTGATGGTTCAATAGAGTGAGTTGATATGTCAGTGGGGGAGGGATGGTTTGGGAGATTTATAGGCAGAGGGAAAAGCACATGTGAAAGCCTGTGGCAGATAAGAAAAACAGAAAGAAAAACCAGCATGACTTGAGCAAAAAGAACACGGAAGAATGTGGTGCAAGGAGAGGTAAAGCCTAGACTATGTTGGATCTGCAGGCTGGTATGTTTAGTTTTTTTTGTTTTTGGGGGTTTTGTTTTTTCCTAAGAGAACTAGGAGTCATTACAAGGTTTTCAGCAACTGGGTGACAATAAAATTTGCATTTTGTAACAGTCTTTACAGAGGTAGAGTGGAGAATAGACTGGACAGGGCAAAGAGTGGGTGCAATTATATACCTGCATCAGGGGACTAAATGCAGTAGTCCAGTAGGGAAAATATAATATCCTGGAAATATTTTACAGTTGGAGATGGATAAAAGTGGGCCCCTTTGAGATATTTAGAATGTAAAAATCTACAGAATTTGATGGTAGTTTGGAGAGAGAGAATGAGGAAGAGGAAGGATGTCAAGGGTGAGCCCATGTTTTATAATTTTGCCCAATGAAAGGACAGTACATGGAGATAAGAAAAAATATATTTGGATTTCACAAAGATGGATCATAAGTTCATAATGAATTTAGGTGCCGTTGGCACACTTAAGAGGAGATACAGAGTAGGCAGTTTATATCTAATAGTTATTTCTCATCTTGCATAAGTGGACATAAGGCCACTTATAAGATAATAAAAAATAGAGCAAGATGACAAATTCTATGTATATGACAAAGAAAAAGCTAAACAAAGATAGAAAATAAAATATATTTAGGACTGAGGGTAATATGAAAAATATACGTCATTAGATCCCATACACTTGCTGGGGAAGCCTGATTCATAATGTCTATAAGATAAAAATAAACCAATGACTCAGGAAAACTCACAAATATTCTTGATGTTAAGGATAGGAAGAAATTTGTGCTGAAAATCTTCATGAAGAAGACAATAAATAACTAATGTCTTTAAGAACTTTATCAGAGTAGACACAATACAAGTATATAAAATGGCCTCTTACAGAATTCGTTAATATAGAGCAATGTGTCTTGCAGAATTTATACAAATTTGATGCAATGGTTGATGAAAGTCAAATCTTTCAGTCTAGTGAAACAATTTAAACAATGACAGGGTAATTTGTTCCAAGAATGCAAGATTTGTTCAACATATAAAAATTAATCAATGCAATATAACATATCAATAGAAAAAAATAACAATAGATACAGAAAAGGCATTTGAACAATACCAGCCCCCTATTAATTAGGCAAACTCAACAATCTGGTCATAGAAGGGAACTTTCTCACTCTTCATTCTTGCAACTTCTTTTCAAAATTTTGCTGAAGGTGCTAGCCAGGAAAATAAGGCAAGAAAATGAAATAAAAGGCATCCAGACTAGTAAGAGAGAGATAAAACCACCTATATTTACACATGACATGATTTTACATATAGAAAACACTAAAGAATCCACACACAAAAATTAGAACTAATAATAAATGAGTTCAGTGAAGTTGCATGATAGATCACTATACAAAAATCTATTTTATTTCCGTAAAGAAGCAATGTACCATCAGAAGATGAAATTAAGAAACTAATTACATTTACAATA
The DNA here is from genome assembly GCF_048564905.1 of Vicugna pacos. NCBI lineage: Eukaryota > Metazoa > Chordata > Mammalia > Artiodactyla > Camelidae > Vicugna > Vicugna pacos. The sequence continues at coordinate 18,635,169 of NC_133002.1, read as the reverse complement.
TCACCAAAATAATAAATTATTTAGGAATAAATGTAACCAAAAAAGTACAAGAATTGTAGACAGAAATCTATAAATCATTGCTGAAAGAAATCAAAGACCTAAATAAAGGGGAAGATAGATACTTGGTGTTCGTGGATTGGAAGTTTCAGTATTGTAAAAATGGCCGTGCTGGTCTACATATCCAACTGTCTTTTTTTTTTTTTTTGCAGAAATTGACATGCTTTTCTGAAATTTATATGGAACTAGAAACTACTCAAAATATCCAAAATAATCTTTAAGAAAGAATAAAGTTGGAGGATTCACACTTCCCAATTTCAACACTTCATATAAAGCCACAGTAACTAAGACAGTCTGGTACTGGCATAAGGATAGACATATAGATGAATGGAATACAACTGAAAGTACAGAAACAGTCCATACATCTGTGGTAAATTGATTTTTCACAAGGTGCCAAGACAATTCAATAAAAAGGATAGTCTTTTCCAAATCATGGTGCTAAGACAACTGGATTTTCTCAAGAAAAAAATGAATTTGGATGCCTACCTTACACCCTATAAAAAAGTTAACTCAAAGTGTATCAAATACCTAAATGTAAGGGCTAACACTATAAAACTTTCAGAAGAAAGCTAAGGAGTAAATCTTTGTGGCCTTGTATTATGCAATGGTTTCTAAGATATGATGCCTAAAGACTGAGAGAGAAAATGAAAAATAGATAAATTGGACATTATTAAAATTAAAAAAAATTTGTGCTTCAAAGGACACTGTCAAGAAAGAGAAAAGACATCCTAGAAAATGGAAATAATATTTGAAATCATTTATCTGGTAAGGGTCTAGTGTCCAGAATATATCTATGATTCTTTCAGCTCAATAATGAAAAGACAACTCAATAAATGGCAAAAGGATTTGAATAGATATTTCTCTAGATATACAAATGGCCCATAAATGCATGCAAATACGACCAACATCATTATCCACTAGGGAAATGCAAAGTAAACCATGATTTAGTATTTCATACCCACTAGGGTAGGTATAATAAAAAAAAAGGAAATAATTTGTGTCGAACAAGTGTCGAAAAACAGGTGTGAAGAAAATGGAACCTTCATACATTACTGGTGGGAAAGTAAAATAGTACAAACATTGTGGAAAACAGTTTTTCAGTTTCTTAAATAATCAAACATGAGATTACTACATGGCCCATCAATTCATAAGTGCCCTTTATCTGTCTGTAAAATTTCTTTCTACATTGTTTCCTATATTATGTTCATATTTTTAATTGAAATGGTTGTGAATTTTGTTCAGTGCTTTTCTGCATATATCAAGATGATCACGTGGTTTTTATCCTTGATCAATTTGATGTATTCCGTTGATTGATTTCAGTTGTGTAACTGTCTTTGTATTCCTGGGATAAATTCCACTTGGTCATTGCATATATTCTATTTTATGGGCTGCTGGATTTGTTTTGCTAGCATTTTCCCCAGGCATTAGGGCAATACTGGCCTCACAGAAAATATTGAAAGCTATTTCCTCTGTCTCTACTTTTCTGAAACAGTTTGGGAAGAATTGGTGTTAATTTTTTTTAATGTTTGATAGAATTCACCAGTGAAGCCATTTGTCCCAGGCTTTTCTTAATGAAACTTTTAAAAATCAATAATTTGATCTCTTTCTTGCTTGCTATTTCTTGTCCATTCTGTCTTGGCATTTTGTTTGTTTTTAGGACTTTGTCCATTTTATGTTGGCAAACAGTTGTTCATAGTATTCCCATATAACTCTTGTTTAATTTTTATACTGTTGTTATGTTCCCTCTTTCATGCCTGATTTTATTAATTTTATTCACTCTATTTTTCTTGGTCAGTCTAGCTAAAATTTTGTCAGTTTTGTTGATGTTTTCAAAAAACCAACTTTTAATTTCACTGTTTTGTTTTCATTATTTAATTTCTACTCTATTTTTAAAATTTTCTCCCTTCTGCTTGATTTTGGTTTGGTTTACTCTTCTACTTCAGTAAGGCATGAGGCTTGATTATTGATCTGAGGCCTTTGGTTTTATATTATAGTCACTTATTTAAAAAAAGACTTATACACTATGACCAAGTGGGCTTTATTTTGGGTATACAAGGTTCTCACTGTAATTGATATCAATTGTATCAACCAATATAATCTAAGATATCAGCAGGCTAAAGAAGGAAAATCATACGATCATATCAGTTGATGTAGAAAAAGCATGTTGAAAACTTTCAATAAATAAGGAGAATGGAACAACTTCAACTTAGAACAACTTACAGCTGTATGTATAACTAGCATCATGCTTATAATAATATACTGAATGCTTTCCCCTTGAAGTCAGAAAAAAGAAAGGACACTATGAACTCATCTACAAAACAGAAACAGACTTGCAGACATAGTAAACAATCTTAGGGTTACCAGGGAAAGGGGGTGGGAGGGGATAAATTTGGAGGTTTGAAATTTGCAACTGTTAGCCACTATATATAAAAACAGATTAAGAAAACAAGTTTCTTCTGTATAGCACAGGGAACTATATTCAATATCGTGTAATAACTTTTAATGAAAAAGAATATGAAAATGAATATATGTATGTATATGCATAACTGGGACATTGTGCTGTACACCAGAAATTTGACATTGTGACTGTACTTCAAAAAGAAAAAAGAAAAAAAGGAAGTAAAAGTAGGTACACACACACACACACACACACACACACACACACACAAAAGAAAGAAAGAAAAAAGGCAAAGATATCTACCTCATACTCTTATTCAACATAGTACTGGAAGTTCTAGCTACTACAAAAACACAAGAAAAGAGATTGAAAAGAAAGATAAAACTATTGTTAATTGCAAATGAGATGACTGTTTACATAAAAATTCCCAAGGAACCAACAACAAAAATATGCAAAAAGTCTCCCAGAACTGAGTGAGTTCCTTAAGTTTGCAGGATACAAGATCAACATACAAAAATCAATGGCTTATATGCTAACAATGTGTAAATACTGATACATTAACTTATGTTAAGTAGTTAATACTAACATTGTAAAGATACTTATACACTAAAAATGAACTTGGACAAGTCAAAATTTAAAACATAATACCATTTACAGTCTTTCCCTCAAATTGAAATACTGAAGTATATTCTTAATAAAACATGTAAAGGATCTATATGCTACAAATTATAGAATTCTAAGAAACTCAAATAAGACCTAAATACATGGAAAAACATACTATATTCATAGATCAGAAGAATCATCATAGTAAAGATATCATTTCTCTTCAAATTGGCCCCAAATTATAGCCATTCCATACATATAAAACTACTTAATTTGTTTTAAGCATTGTATACTATCCCATAGTAGTAGTTAGTATCATTTATTTAGCATTTTTCTTCTTTCCTATTGATCAATATTTTTATTGAAATAAACAATGTTGTTTTGACTCCTTCTTGTATGCAAATGTCTTTACATATGCACCAGTATATCTCTACCAGAAATAACTAGAATTGGAACTGCTTGCCCAGAGAATGTGTGCATTTCAAATTCTGATAGATACTGCCAAATCCTCCATTAAAGCGTGAGTGCGTATTTGTCCACACTATACTGAATTTTAATATTAAAGCTTTTTAATTAAGCTTTGGGCAGGGCGGGGATTAGGTTGGTTTGTTTATTTAAATGGGGGTACTGGGGATTGAACCCAGGACCTTGTGCATGCTAAGCATGTGCTCTACCACTGAGCTATACCCTCCCCCTTAAAGCTTTTTAACTCGTTGCTAAATGATGGGTTTGAAATTGTGTTTCATTCTTTTCATTTGCATTCTTTTATTTTTTTTATGGTTGAGCATCTTTCATGTTTACTGGTCATATGTATTTTCTCTTTTCTGAAATGCCTCTTGATGTTTTAAACCTTTTTTTTTTCTTTTGCATGTTTTGTCAGAATTCTTTGTGTATTTTGAATACTAATCCGTTATCTCTTATAGATGCTGCAAATTCTTTCTCTCAGTCTGGTAATTTACGTTTTAATTTGAGTATAGGGCATTTTGGCATACAGATTATTTTGTTTTGTTTGTTTTAATTTTCTACAGTTTGTCCTTCATTCTTTTTGATATCATTTGCTTTGTGTTTTTGCTTAGTTATACCTTCAATCAGAAGATTATAATGATTTTTCCTAAATTTTGTTCTAATAAATTTATAGGCTTTTAAATAAAGTTTAGGTCCTTATTCAATCTGCAAATAATACTTGTGGATTCTGGCCTCATACTGTTTAGTGAAGTCTTTGCATTTCAAAAACATATCCAGCCAACTCAATTGAAGCCATCAGCAAGAGATTCCTGTTTCCTTTCAGTCACAGTCAAACTGTAAAAACCAGTGGTTTCCTGCCTGTTTTCCTTTTCTCTGTGCTGATGGAAACACCGACAAAGCAGCTTCTTACGGCCACTTCTGAATCCCACGAGTTCACTGAGCCAGTCCGTAAGCTGTTTCCCAGTCGCTTCGGGTTTTCAGTGTGGAACTGAACGTGTTCTTACGTAACGCTCTTCCTGTAACTGAGAGGATGTCCTCGGAGCCCATCTGGGATTGAGCGGGTCAGAGGACTTGCCATTTCGAAGTCAGCCAGGGGAGGACGGTTTACAAATGCAGAACCCGGCCCACTTTTGTGACCGGATCAGATGACAGCAAATAGTGGGGCAGGGCTGCCCCGCAGGAGAGGGCCTCTTGTTTCAGGTGTGTAAATCACTGAGGCTTATTTTTAATTCTCTGAATTGAAACCTACTGAGTTCAGAATTTCCTGAATTGATTTTTCACTATCTTTTATCCAAACAACCTCTCTAACAGGTTCATCAGGTCAAGAAAGGATTTTAAAAGGCTAAAATGACTTTCGGTATGTTGTGGGGTTAACTTTTGGGGGGGCTAATTAGATTTGTTTGTATATTTACTTACATACTTGTTTATTATTTTTAATGGAGGCACCAGTTATGAAGCCCAGGACCTTGTGCGTGCTGAGCACCTGCTCTACCACTGAGCTGTGCCCTCCCCGCTGTGGTTAACTTTGTCTTCATTTTTTTTGATGGTTGGTTTCATGCCAGCACATACAAATTCCAACTATAAAAAGGAGGACAAAGCTCAGTACATCAGTGAGGCCTCTGTGTGTTTCTATTACTACCACCACCAGGAGGAGGAGGAGTAATACGCTTAGATGTGCCCCACACTGATCTGAGTCCTTCACAGGTTGCGACTCCTGTAACCCTCACCACAGTCCTGTGATGCTGGTGCTCAGAATCTTTGTTTCTCGAAAAGGCTAAGAGAAATTGATTACTTTTCTGCACTGCTACTAGGAGACAGACCTGGGACTCAGACTTCGGCTTAAGCACTCTGCGGTGGTGTTTCTCTATGTTAATTCTTGTTTAGACCATTAATGGGTTTTCTGTGCTGCGTGTTATTTTCTGTTTCAAGAAATCATGTTTCGCACTTAAATGATAGATTCAGTCATTCTTTATACAGATACACAGCTGTGTTTTGCAAGCTTGCTGTGTTCTGCTGTTTCCTTTTCTGTCTTCCCTTAGTTCTGATTAATTAGTTGTTTCATTAGAGATGGGCTAAGTCGTTAATGAAGTCTCAAACTCTGCCTGTCTGTAGCTAGCTCTCCTTTTTTTTTTAATCCTGATAAATGAATATCTTTGTTGATTTTAGGTTTATGGGATTTATCTCTTAGTTTTCTCTGGGTGTTAAACCTCACTGTTCTCCAGCTTCCAGTGTTTTAGATGAGAAATATAATGATAATCTGATTCTTACTCTTCTATAAGAAACATTTTTTTCATTCTGAAACCTCGCATTTAATTTTTCCCTGAAATTCAGGAATGTTACCAGATGTGTTTCACTTTATCAGTCTTACCTACAACTCATGGAACTGTTCAGTCTGCAGACCCAGCCTTCCTTTAGCCGCAGGTCAGTGTCTTCCATTACTGGGTCCTTGCTCACCCTCAGTCCACTCTTTCCCTTTTTCTGGAGCCCCTGTGGTGCAGGGGGTGGTCTCCTCATCTGTCTTCAAAGGCTTTCCTCTTCCTCTGTTTCTTTACTTCTGCCTTTTTGTAGTTTTTGCATGTGTTTACCTTTCTCTCTCTAGTTTTTATTCTTACTCTCTCTTTCATTTGGTCTTTTAGGGAATTAAGTAAAGTTTCAAGAAAGACTTTGCTTCTTTAGATCATCTACAAATTTTTTAGCTAGTGTGGTGATTAATTGTATGCGTTGACTTGGCTAGGCCACAGTACCCAGGGATTTGGTCAAACATCAGTCTAGATGTTGTTGCAGAGGTATTTTTAGATGTGATTAACATTTAACCAGTAGACTGAGTAAATCAGATTCTCCCCTGTAATATGCATGAGTGTCATTTAATCGATTTAAGAGAAAAAAATTCAGATTCCCCAAGGAAGAAGCCATTCTGCCTCCAGACTGCAGCATCAGCTCTTCTCTGAATCTTCAGCCTGGCAGCCTGCCCTGCAGATAGCAGACTGCTAGCCCCACAGTGGTGTGAGCCAATCCCTTACAATAAATCTCTTTCAGTGTATATATATGTATATATACACACACATATGTACAGCTTATTGATTCTGTTTCTCTAAAGAGCACTGACTAATACAAACTTTGGTACCACAAGTGGTTCTAGAGGAATGGAATCTTAGAGATGAGTTTTATGAATTGGTTCCCCAATCTGACAGAATTTAAAGGCGTTAATGACTCTTCCTAGCAGTAAGGAGAGCACTGTAATTCGTGGCGTGACACGGCAGTAGAGATCCACAAACTCTCACTGGTAGGTATTCCTATTCAAATACTTACATAAAGGCAAGGTTCTGGGTAACTATGTATAAGATACCTGAGATTACTTTTGTCAAACTAACAAGTGTAATGAGATTGGCTGGTTGCTCCTAGTTGTGCTGGACAAATGGGAAAAGAAAATTACCATCCCAGGGATTCAGATTTCCAACCCAAGCACCATGCAAATGTCCTGAAAGTTTTTATGTCTGCCCTGAAGTAAACCCTTGTCTCCTAGAGCCATGGAGCCAGGACCTCTGAAAACCTAACCCCAGGTCTCATCCTGCAAATGGCTAAAACACAATGCAAATTGAGTTCCCGACCTTGCAAGGTGTTTGCTGTTAAAATGAGGGCATTGACTGAGAAAGAATGCAATCCTGAAAACGAACAGAAACACAGGGGAAGATCCTGGTGAAGGTACACACAACAAACCCCTAAATGTCTTCTTCGCCAGTGCTGCTGACAGTGGCAAGAATCTGACAGCGATTGCAGGAGACCTAGGGCGTCACTGTGGTCTGCCAGTTAGAGTGGTGCTTATAGAAGTTACATAGTTAATGAAGTTTTAGCTCAGGTCCATTTCACAGTGGGTCCACTGGGTGCTGACCCACTGTGGTTACTTCCCCAGTTCTGGAATGCATTACTGGAATAGATATACTCTGCAGCTGGCAGAATCCCTGCATTGGTTCCCTGACCTGTGGAGGAGGGCTAATACAACAGAAGAGGTCAAATGGAAGCCACTAGATCTGCTTCTACCTAAGAAAATAGTAAGTTAAAAGCAATCCTGCATTCTTGGAGAGAATTCAGAGAATAGTGTCACCGTCAAGGAGTTAAAAGAGACAGAGGTGGTGATTCCCCCCCCACTCACCTGTTTGACCTGTGCAGAAAACAGGTGGACCTTAGAGAATGATAATGAATTATTATAAGCTTAAGCAGATGATGACTCGAGTTGCAGCTGCTGTACCAGATGTGATTTTACTGCTTTAGAAAATTACACATGCCCTGGTACGTGGTGTGCACCTAATGATCTGGCAAATGCTTTCTCTCCATACCTGTTAGTGGAGACCACCAGAAACAGTTTGCTTTCAGCTGGCAAGGTCAGCGATACACCTTCACTGTCCTGCCTCAGGGAAAGGTCAACTCTCCAGCCCTTTGTCATAGTTCACAGGGATCTTGGTCACCTTTTGAATTACCTAATACATCACAGTGGTCCATTATATTGATGACATTGTGCTGATTGAACCTAGTGAGCAGGAATTAGCAGCTAACTAGACTTACAGGTAAGTCATTTGTGAGTGAGAGGGTGGGAAATGAATCCAGTGAGAATTCAGCGGCCTCCTCTTCAGTGAAACTTCTAGAGGTCCAGCAGTGTGGGGCATGTCAGAATAACCCTTCCTAGGGTGAAGGATAAGATGTTGCACCTGATGCCTCCCAGAGCCGAAGGAGCAGAATGCCTAGTGGTCCTCTGGATTTTGGAGGCAACACGTTCCTCATTTGGGTGTGCTGCTCTGGCCCACCTGCCAGGAGACTCAAAGGCTGCTAGTTCTGACTGGGGCTGAGAACAGGAGAAAGCTGTGCCACAGGGCCAGGCCGCCGCCCAGCTGCTCTGCCCCTTGGGCCTTGGGATCCAGCAGACGCAGTGCCAGTGGAAGACAGGGTCGCTGTCTGGAGCCTTTGTCAGGCCCTTAAAGATGAATCGCAGCACAGGCCATGGGATTTTGGAGCAAAGTCTTGCCAGTCTCTGTATAACTGCTCTCCTTTTGAGAAACAGCTATTGACCTGCTACTGGGCCTTAGTAGAGGCTGAACACTTACCCATGGGACATCGAGCCAGAAAGTTGGGCATGCACAGCCGCACTCCACCATCAAATGGAAGTGGTGTGTACACGGTCGGGCTTGAGCAGGCTCTGAGGGTGCAAGGTTGTGACATAAAGTGGCCAAAATGCCCAGGGTCCCTTCTCCTCCTGTGTTACCTTCTCTCTCCCAGCCTGCACCTGCGGCCTCATGACGAGTTCCCTATGATCAGTTGACTGAGGAAGAGAAAACTGGGGCCCGGCTGACAGGTGGTTCTGCTTGATAAGCAGGCACCACCTGAAAGCGGACGGCAGCTTCACTGCAGCCCCTTTTTGGGGAAAATTCCCGAAGGACAGTGGTGAAGGGAAATCCTGCCCGGTGGTAGAACGTTGAACAGAGCACTTGGTTGCTCATTTTTCTTGGAAGGAGAAATGGCCAGAGGTTCAAATCTTTACTCATTCATGGGCTGTAGTCAGTTGTTAAGCAGGATGGTCAGGGACTTGGAAAGAACGTGATTGGAAAATTGATCACAGGGAGATCTGGGAGACATAATGTGTATAGACCTCTCTGAAAGGGCAAAAAATGTGAAGACATTTGTGTCCTTTGTGAATGCTCATCGGAGGGTGATTTAAGAAGAGGTGTTAGTAATCATGTGGCTAGGATGACCTATCCTGTGGCTACTGGTCAGCCTCTTTCCCAGCCACCCCCTTCATCACCCAGTGGGTTTATGAACAGAGAGATACGCTGGCTGTGCATGGGCTCCTCGACGTGGACTTCCACTCCTGAGGCCGACCTTCCTGCGGCCGCTGTCGAGAGCCCCATCCACCAGCAGCCGACACCAAGACTGAGACCCCAGTCTGGCACCTTTGGGCGGGTTGATCACACTGGATTGCTTCTGTCAATAGAAGGAACAGCGCTCTTCTTATTCTGAAGTAGATACTGGGTTCTACCAAAGCTGCCATCTGCGGGCCTGCAGGATGCCTTCTCCACCATCATGGTCATCCACACAGCCTTGTTTCTGATCAAGGAGCTCACTTTGAGGGGCTCGTGACCATGCAGTTCACTGGCCTTCACGTTTTCCTCGTAACCCCGAGGCCGCTGGCCGGGCAGAGCAGTGGAGTGGCCTTCTGGAGACTCAGTTGCAGTGCCGGCTGGGTGGCAGTGCCTCGCAGGGCTGGGGTGGTGTTCTCCGCGGGGGTGTTACTTGCTCCAAATTAGTGTCCAGTATATGGTGCTGTTTCTGCCATAGCCAGGAGCCAGGAATCGAGGGCTGGAAGTGTGCAGTGGCCCCACTCACTGTAACTTCCGGTGGTTAGCACGGGTTTTACCTCCTGTCACTGCCACCTTCTGCTCTTAGGCCTTGAGCTCTTAGCCTGCCTGCATTAATGCCATCTGGCACTTGGTGGGGCTTTTCCACCTGCAGGCTTGAGTCTTCCTTGAAGGGAAGCAGGTCATGGAACTACTTGTGGACTGTGGAGTCTAGAGAAATGGCCGTAATGCAGAGCAAACTACTCAGCCACTTTGAGTAAAGGCTCCGCAGGGTGTGGCTGGCCCGGCCGCACGTTCGCACTGACTTCTGCCACTTTCTCTGTTGCCTGGGGGATCTTCTCCTGGGGCCACTCGAGCCACTTCTTTCCTGCTGAATTCGGGCCCACCCGGTTGCTTAGTGCTGTGCTTCCTTGTGCTTTGCAGGTACCTTATTTACTTCACAAATTGTAAGTCTGCGGCAGCCCTGCTTAGAGCTAATCTGTCAGCACCATCTTCCCAACAGCATTTCCTCACATTTTGGCACTTTTTGCAATATTTCAAACTTTTTCATTATTATTATATTTGTTACAGTTATCTGTGATCAGCCATCTTTGATATTACTATTGCAAAAAGATTACAACTTGCTGAAGGCTCAGATGATGGTTAGCATTTTCTAGCAATAAAGTATTTTTTAATTATTGTTTTATAGACATAATGTTATTGCACACTTAATAGACTACAGTGTAATATAATCTTTATATGCACTGGGGAACAAAAAAATTTCATGTGACTCACTTATTGCAATAGTCTCTTTTTCGTGGTGGTCCAGAAATTGAACCCGCAGTATCTCCAAGGAATGCCTGTGTTCAGAATTTTGTTTCTGAAATTCCTTTTTTTTTTTCTATTCAGTATCCTTTTTTTTAACTTTTTTATTGAGTTATAGTCATTTTACAATGTTGTGTCAAATTCCAGTGTAGAGCAATTTTTCAGTTATACATGAACATATATACATTCATTGTCACATTTTTTTTTGCTGTGAGCTACCACTAGATCTTGTATATAGTTCCCTGTGCTATACAGTACAATCTTGTTTATCTATTCTACATTTTGAATTCCCAGTCTGTCCCTTCCCCCTTGGCAACCGCAAGTTTCTATTCTGTGTCTATGAGTCTGTTTCTGTTTTGTATGTTATCGTTTTTTTTTCAGATTCCACATATGAGCGATCTCAAAATCGTATTTTTCTTTCTCTTTCTGGCTTACTTCACTTAGAATGATGTCCTCCAGGCACATCCATGTTGCTGCAAATGGCGTTATGTTGTCGGTTTTTATGGCTGAATAGTATTCCGTTGTATAAAAATACCACCTCTTCTTTATCCAGTCATCTGTTGATGGACATTTAGGCTGTTTCCATGTCTTGGCTGTTGTAAATAGTGCTGCTATGAACATTGGGGTGCAGGTGTCTTTTTGAAGTAGGGTTCCTTCTGGATTTATGCCTAGGAGCGGGATTCCTGGGTTGAAGTTCCTTTTATGAATTCCTGTTACATGCTCTGCATCCTTTAGCATTTTAATAATTATTGTCATTTTTTTCACTTTTTTTTTTTTTTTGAGTTCTGGTAAACTTCCTTAAGCCAGTTTTTTAAATCATTAATTTGTTTTTCTGTTCACTTCTCACTTTAGGGATTTTAATTGAGTAATTATGGTTTTTATTTGAAAGCAAGCTTTCATTACTTTATGTTGTTTAATTTTCACATAACAAATCTCCCTTTTGATAATAAAAAAATTATTTTCTGCTACAAAATATTACATGTTCGCTCTAAGAAATTTTAGATAATAAAATAGCCACTGCTAGCATTTTGATAAATACTTGCCAAGTTTTTAGATTGTATGTTTATATATGTATATGTGTATATATATATATGATGAAAGATCTTACTTTAATGCTCTTTTACCTCCTTTATAATTGAATAATTTAACAAATTTATGTCAATAAACACATATATATCATCCTTTTAAATAATAAAATAAGGTTTCCTCAGATTCCATTTAAAGTACAAATAGGAGTTTTTAAAAATATTCTTCCCTCCAGTCTGTCCCTTCCCACCCCCTGCCCCCCTGGCAACCACAAGTCTGTATTCTATGTCTGTGAGTCTGTTTCTGTTCTGTATTTATGCTTTGTTTGTTTTTTGTTTTTTGCTTTTAGATTCCACATATGAGCGATTTCAAAATCGTAGAATAGATAAACAAGATTATACTGTGTAGCACAGGGAAATATGCACAAGATCTTATGGTAGCTCACAGTGAAAAAAATGTGACAATGAATGTATGTATGTTTATGTATAACTGAAAAATTGTGCTCCGCACTGGAATTTGACACAACATTGTAAAATGATTATAAATCAATAAAAAATGTTTAAAAAATGTGATATATATTACAAAAAATAAAAAATAAAAGCTAAAAAAAATACACTCTTCCCTCTTATGAAAAGGAGGACATTTGCTCTGATGTCTCAGCATGGTCTCCTTTTGTGAAGTGCTGGCTGTCTTTGTATATCTAGTCGTTGTTTTTCCTATGTATTCATATTTATGAGGAGATGTTTGTTTGCTATTTTGAAGTTTGAAAAAGGTTCTGTCAGAAATTGTGTGAGCCCTGTTCAGTGATCTCGGTCACAGTGTATTTGCTAGATAAGTGGGCGGCATGACCTTGAGTAGCAGGGAGGGACTATGGGCGAGACCACTGCGTGGTAGAAGGACCCTCCTTTTATTCTCTCTGTGGGAGCAGTGGTGGGACCAGAGCCCCAGATGTCCATGTAAAGTGAAGAAAGAACTCCTGGGCCGGTGGAGTTTACAGAGAGCCAAGTAGTTGGACCCCCCCCATATTCTAATAGTTCATGTTAGATGAGCCCCATGTTACCTAGAGCAAATCCACTACTTTGCAGCATGCTTTTGTCACAGTACCTTTGCTTTGATTAGCATGCCACTTCACCAGGTGAAAGCCGAGAATGGACGTAAAAGATGGCGGCTTATGTGGGGGGCCACTGGCAGAATTCCAGTAACCCTAGGGTTTGTATCTGGTCACTACCCCAGTCTTTCTCTTCCCCTCCGGCCCCTGCTGCTCTGGGCTTGCCTGTTCTCCAGACTTGTAGGAGCCTGTCGCTCGCTCACTTGCTTCCTCAGAGCGCTTCCCCTTTGCTGTGTTCGGTTACAGGCTAGGAGGTGCCTCCCTCGGGCTGATCCCACCTATGCCGTGTCTAACAGAAATCTCCCAAAGTGTCTGGATTCCGATGGCATCCTTCTCTGTTTAGTAGCAACTGAGTTTAAAAAAAAAAAAAAAAACTACCTTATCCTAACTGTATATTCCTTAAGCAATACCAGTAGGTTTTCAGGAGGGAACATTTTAAATTCATGGGCTGAGGTAACCATTTTGAAAGGAAACACCTTTCAAAATGCCGTCTTCTCTGTTGGTCAGAGGTAAGCAGACTCCCTCACACGTAGTGCTTCCATGAAGTCTGGGTGTGCGGGGTCTCCCACGCCTCCTTTGCCCACCGAATGTTTCTGGTTTCGTAACAGATGATTCAACATGTGTTCTCCTTGGGGAAGACAAGAACTACATCAACACTAGTTACGTTAAAATTGTCAATGCTGGGGAAGAGTATTACTATATCGCCACCCAGGGGCCACTGCCAGGTACCACAGACGACTTCTGGCAGATGGTTGTGGAAAACAACTCTAATGTTATTGCTATGATAACCAGAGAGGTAGAAGATGGAGTTATCAAATGCCACCGATACTGGCCCATTTTGATGAAGAAGTCTTTGGACTTGAAAAGCTGTCATGTCTTCCTGGAGAGCTACCAGATACTTCAGAGTTTCGTTGTTCGAATATTTCAAGTTGTCAGGAAGTCCGTAAGTTTAAAAAAAAAAACTCATCTATTCAGAGATACATCTTTCATTATGGAAGCACACGTGTCAGGAGAAGTTAGAAGGAGCTGGGGATATTTTAAAGTAACTTGTTTTTACTTCTCCCTGGGACAAGAAACTAAGACAGCACCACTTCTCCTCCTGCCTAACCAAACTCTGGAGAGATGGGAAAACTGGAAAGGGGAGTTGGGGCAGTTGAGAGCGAGTACTGGAAGTTGCCTGATCCTGGGACGCACTTCAGCTGCTTCTGAGTGTGACAGATACGCATCGAGTCCTTAGATATGCTGACGATCACGGTGCCAGGCACTACCGCTCCACACCGAGTAGTGGAGGGCTCGGTACGCCCCCGATACTTCCAGTTCCTCTGCTCACTGGCAACACTGAGATCTGTATGGGGTGCTTTGGGGGCCCAGGAGGAAGCACCTAGCTCTGCTTGGGTTTCATGGAAAGGTTTTCTAGAGGAGGTGACATCTGGATTGAGACTTACCCGTGAGAAAGATGGAAAGAGGAAGTAGATGGCCAAGGTATAAAAGAGCACGGGATATGTAGAGAGACGTAGGTAGTTACGTGTTTCTGGAATGTAAAGTCACAGTGCCAGGAAGTAGTCAGAGCTGAGAGGAGGCTATAGAGAATAGACAGGGAACAATCTTGGACTTCAGCTCAGGAGCCCGAACTTTATTATGGAGATAATTGGGAGACAGCTGAAGAATTTTAGTTAGAAGGGCCCGTGACCAACTAGCAGGTAACAATTAGACAGAAAGCAAAGATAAAATTGGCACTTATTCATGACTTATGACTTGTGACTTACAAGGAGAGTTGAAAAGTTATGCTGTCCAATACAAAGCCACATGTGGCTATTTAAGTTCAGATTTAAATTACTTAACCTTACATAAAATAACCAGTTCCGTTCCTCACTTGCAGTAACCACACTTGTGTTTAGTCGCATGTTAACTAGTGCTGCCGTATGGGCAGCACAGATACAAAGTGTTTGCATCATTGTAGAAAGTTCTTTGGGAAGTACTGGTCTAGAATAATTCATAGAATAATTCATTTCTTACTCTAACAGACTCAGATAATAGAAAGTGAATGATTTATAGGAGAAAGTATGAGTTACCTTGCTCTAAGTGGATTTGATTAGCAGGTAGGGGATACTTGTGTTCTACAGGAGTGAAGGGGGTGGGGGTTAAACAGGAAGCTTCAAGTGATGATTGGAGCACAGACAATGATCAGGAAAAGAGTGCTGGAGGTGCTGAGGTTGGAGCCCATAAATCTGCAATAGCTATAAAATATGCAACTATGCAATTGTTTTTGTCCTAACCATGGGATTCCTGAACACCGGTTGTGGGACTGACCCATTGTGGGATGTTGTTCGGTATATGTAGCAAGATTCAAAGAATGAAAGGAGTTGACAGTTTGGTAAGAGAATGATTTAGATAATCAGCCATGAAGTCTATAAATTTGGAGAGGCAGATGGAATCAGGGCACAGTCAATGAGGAGGAAATGGAGGCCATCAAGGAAGGGAGAGATGCATTTGGACATATTGTTGGAGTGAAGTGAAGCACAAATGAGGTGGTGGCATATGAGCTCCTGATCAGAAAATGATGTTGGAATTTAAGAACTGGGAGGTTTTTGATACTGGACAGTATAGGTGGTGATAAGTCCAATGCATGATCATCAGTGTGAGGAGTGAAAGAAAGGAATGGTCCCCTTTGCAAGAGAGAAATAAAAATATGAGGTTAGAGTGTCTGCTGGACTGTTGAGATCTCGAATTTGCCCTGTCAGAGTCTGTCGTCAGGAGACGGGCAGCATCTCTGGTGAACGTGGCAGATGGACCAGGAGGTTCAGCCACTGGGTGATAGCAATGAGCAGGTGGAGCTAGGAGGTATGACATTCAAAAGGAAGAGCAGTTTTTGTACCAGGAGAAGGAATGAATTGGAAATAGCATTGGACAGCAGGGAGTCTGCAACCTAATCTCTACATGCACAGGAGAACAGGTGGCCTGGATTAGCGAGGGCTGCAGAGTGCAGTGTCATGGGCGGGGAGGCAAGAAAGTAGAAGAAGCACTTAAGAAAGTGATGAGGGTTTCCGAGAGTTTACTGTCGGATGGGGGCCTGCGTGCAAAGGGAGACATGGAAGAGGAGAGGGATCGGGAGGGAGGGGAAGAGGTAGAATTGAGGGGCGTGGGGAGGATCAGAGCACAGAGTAGTGACCAGGGAGGCCGAGAACGATGATGGCTGACGCTGGTGGGGAGCTCGCTGCTGTGTGCTGAGCCCTGTGCACCTGGGGATTTGCCTGCTCCCTCATTCCCCTAATACTTGCTGATTCCCTCTGATAAACCAAGTATCGTGCCAGATGCTGCAGGTGGAAAGCAGATGCAGTCTCAGTCTTAGAGTGCTTACGTCTGGTGAGGAAGGAAGACCCAGTTCCAGATGACATGTGATGTGTGCTACGGGAGGACAGCATGCTTGGAGAACACAGGCCAGGTGGAAGGCATGGAGGAATGACCTGTCTGCAAGGATGCAAATGCTTGGATCCACCTGTGGAGCTTTGGCAAGGGTGTCTAGGGTGGTGGCCTTTGGGCTGAGGCCCACAAACATCAGAACCACGGGGTTTACGTTTGGAGAATCTGAATCGCGGGTTCTGTCTTCATGGCACTGGGTCGGGCAAGCAGTGAAACCCACCTCTATTCAGTTTCTCAGAGGTCAGCAGGGGCAGGAAAGATTTAATCCCTGAACCGTGTGATGGGATGAGCGCTGTCCTTGGTGCCTTCACAAGATTTTCAGGTATTGTTTTCCTCATCCGATTTCATGTACCAATGATTCACACTTGATTTTCTGTGTGGAACTTAGGAAGAAGAGTTGCATTAGGGAGAAGCAGAGGAGGAGTGAGAAACCCACCCTGAGTGTTTTCACAAGGGCGCCCAGTGAAGTAAGATGAGGGCCCCACCCTGGGGAAAGGGTGAGCCCTCTGGAGGGGGTGATGGGTGAGCTCAAGTGCTTTACCTGTCGACCCTGAGGAGAATCCCACGACCCCGCTTTCAGGGGGCTCAGCGCAAGAGTTGCAACCAAAGTCTACACACATGGTGATTAACCACCCAGTCTTCATCGCCAGAGGACGTCGCCCTCCCCCACCGACCTGACCCAACTTGGCAGCACCTACCTCTTTTAATTAGATTTAGCATCATGATACATAAGCCAAGATAGACTGCTGTTTTATCTTATTCCTAACATGTCAGCTCATCTTTCACTTAAAGCGTCTGGATTCTTGGCTTGCCTGTGGCCTCATGGTGCAGAAGGAAGGTGGTAGGGTTGACCTGGGGGGCCTACCCTCTTGTCCAGCTCCAAGCCTGTGGGCCTCCTGACCTAGCGTACCTCTGTGGGTCACTCCAGCTCTTACTTCTTCATCTGTGAAATGAGGATAACGTGTGCCTGTTCCCCAGGGTTGACGTGCGGGTTAAATGAGATACTGTGTGTCAAGTCCTTAGCACAGTGCCTGGCACACTGTTAAGTGCTCAGTTCATGTTACCTGTTAGTATTCTTATTTTTATTAACATATTAATGTAATCATTAGTATTGTATCTGGTACAGTAGAAATTGACATGAGATCTCTAATATAAGAAGTTGAGAAGTCTCTCTTCTTCCCTCCCCTTTTCGTCTCTCTCTCTCTCACCCCCTCCCTCTCTCCCACTCTCTTCCCCTTTCTCCCTGTTTCCCTCCCCACCTCCAACCCTCCACAGACAGGAACTAGTCACTTTGTAAAACACTTGCAGTTCACCAGTTGGCCAGACCATGGCATTCCTGCCTCCGCAGAAGGTTTCATAAAGTATGTTCGTTATGTGAGGAAGAGCCACCTTACAGGACCCGTCCTTGTTCACTGCAGTGCTCGCGTGGGCCGCACAGGGGTGTTCCTCTGTATGGATGTTGTGTTCCATGCCATTGAAAGGAACTTCCCAGCAAGTGTGTGAATTAAGCAGATAAACCGATGCTATTAGCAAATACTGTACTTCTAACAGCCTTCTAGTATCTGAAGATTCATATTTGGCTTCCAGGAGCGACTTAGTAAATAGCACACGAGCTTTGGCTACCTGCCTCTCACTTAACTGCTGCAGGTTCTTGGAGATGATTGTGAGGATTAAAGTACAGAATGCAAATGAATGGCTTAGCATAGTGTCTGGAGCGTAGTAGGGACACAGTAAACTGAGTTCATTTTCCCTTTCCTTCCCTCCACCCCACACATGCAGGTTTTAGAATCCTGTTAGAGGATGCTGACAGCATGGGCCTGTTTTTAACGAACAAGTACGTGCACGTGAGCACGTTAGGCTCCAGCGTCAGTGAGAGGCCCCGGGTGTGGCTGTCGGTTCTGCCACATTCTTTAGCTTCTGGAGACTGTGGCATTGCTCATCGTCTCTGAAAGCTAGTGTTCTCTTCTACAAAGTAAGGATGATGAGACTGTTGGGTTTGAGTCAGCCATTGACAGTTCTTTACTTCCTCCCTGAATGTGTAACCAGCTAAGGTGTAGACGCAAGAATTAGACATACTGTGATCCTGTTACCTTTAGCACTGATTCAGCCAGTTAGGGAACGTGGCTTTAGATATGTGCCCTGAAAGGCCTACCTGCTGAAAACTGTCTTCCTGCCTGTGAGGAGGGGAAGCGGGCGCTGGGAGGAAGCGCTCTCACCATGTCCGCCAAGCATACAGAAACCCACACCTCAGTCGTGAGAAAGCAGGGGCTATGAGGCACCTGCCCAGGTGGACAGGTCCTGCACCGCTACCCTGTTAGCGGAACCGGTGTCAGCTCTCTGCTCTCTCTGGCTTCACGCCGTTAGAGCCCAGCAGTGGCAGGCTCTCCCCCGTGACAGCAGAAGAACTGCACGGGCCCCACTCCTCTCCATCCCGAGGGCTGTCATTATGTCGGGGGTAACTCTCCGGAGGACAGAGGAAGTTCCTTTTCCTCAGAAGCCTCAGCAGGTGTCTCCTGGCACTCCTCTGGTTCCAGCTGAGTTATGGCCCTTCCCCTAAACTAATCACCATGGGAGATGCTGGTCCATTTAGGGCAGTCGGGCTACTCCAGGACATGAGGTTGTGAATGAAGAGAGGAACAGTTTTCCAAAGCAAGCTGAGAGTTTTATTACAAAGAATGAATATAAATGAGGTGATCCAAAAAATGACAAATGTCCTCAAAAATGCTGAAAATTTAAGTAGTATCAGTCTGATGTTACCAGTTCCCATAGTTTATGTTGTTTTATTCTAACAGAAAATGCATTAGCAGAGTTCTTATTTTATATATTCTTCATCATAATTGTCATTTGTTTATATTTGTCCTTATTTTGTGTTCCTTATAGAAACTGTAAAAACTGTAAATTTTGTATTTTGCGATTCTAAGGAGCACTGGGTTTTTTTTTTCCCCTCGTTATACCTTCTTAAATTCAAAGTGTGTTTTATAAGGAGTCGTCTGTCAGCTTAATTAACAATGTCTCTTATGGGACATAAGCTAGTGATGTACTTTACAATGACGGACGCTTAGATGTGGTTCAGAAACAGGAGACACACCCCTTGTTTCCTTACTGGCTTTCTGTAGACCCTGGGCTGTCAAATGCTCGTATGGATGTCCCTGTCCACTCTTCCCAGAAATTTTTTCTACCAGAGCCAGTCAAAGTATGGTCTTGGGCCAACACCAATTTGTGTATGCTCATTATTTGCAGCAAGATACGTTTTCTGCAGTTGAGAGTAAGCATTTAGAAACTTTCAAAGCAGTCTGATGCATCACTGCGACATCCGAGAGCATGACAGTGAGTTGGCCCTGCTGAGCAGAGTGTAGACCAGTTTGCGTGTCGTGGAACTCACACAGGGTGTCTCACGTGCTGCAGACTGCATACCAGCCACGTGTGGCTGGACACGTTGTGACCACTGATATTTTAAGATTAGTTTATTAATTATAACTCTAAAGGATATGAAAATCTGAGAAGATGTAACCATTTATTTCTTTTTATTAGCTATTATTTTATAGTCATTTTTATTTTTATTAAGCTTGCTTAAAAATCCTTAAAATATTGGGAACAGACTGGCTCTTCTCTTGCCAAAGCTCTGAGATTGGTCTGTAGCTGAAACATTCTCGACAGAACTTTCCTCCCTAACCATCTTCAGCATGCAGTAACAGTTGCTAATTGTCAGTTTCTGTATTATCACATGATGAACTGGATAACCCAAAATTTAACACATGAACCTTTACAAAGTCAAAAGCTCTTTACCACCCCACTAAGCACACTGTTCAGTTCGCCTGGCATGTTTTTGTTCTGTTTTGGTTTGGTTTTGGTTTTTGTTTTTGGTTTCGGTAGCAAGGCTTTCTGGATGAAGCCGTGTGCTGATCTTCTTTTGGGATAAATTCTTTAATCTGTGTAACTGCCTCAAGACTGGTTTTGTCATTGCAGCTCTACTGCCAGAACATAATCCGACATCAAACTTAAGCTCCAAATTACATTTGTTGACCATGTAGTACTTTGCGTTTTTATATCATTTAAAACCAGTTGTGTTTGTCAGTCATCAAACCAAGCAAAGGAAGAACTCTTGCTTCTTACCACATGATGTTCAAATCACAGATACACTGAATCACTGTCAGCAATATCTGCGCATTTATTAAGTTGTGGTGGTAAACACTTGGCTACTTTTATTTGTTTCCTAAATTGGTACCACTCTGCATCTCCAGGCAGTCCCTGAATTTGTCAGGCTGTGATGTCATTAGAAAATGGTACTTTAACTATCACCCCAGATTTTCAAGAAAACACCTTTAGTACAGTCTTTGACCATTGTCTGGCAATCGTATATGGGTTTTTAGTCTTAGCAGTTCAAAGTGCTGTCTTAAGAGCATTAATGTTACATGTGAAATATTGAACATGAGCTTTTAATTTAATATTCTTTGAAATAATTCTTTCGTCTTAGAACTTCTTTCTTTTGTTATATGAGTGACAAGTAAATTTTAATGGTTTCTTTGCTTTGTTAGCCAGTACATCTTTGCAATTAATGCAAGTGTGGTTTTAGCAATTCACAATCAAGAATGGCTATAAAACTCAATATATTAAGAATCATAATTCCAGGTAAAATTAACATGAACTCTTTTGGTCTTCATTTCTTTGCAGTCACTTCCATTATTATCATTTCGTTAATCACAACAGCTGTATTCAGAAAGCTATGTCTTTTCTTGACAAGATAATTCAGTGAAGCTTGTTTTACCACCAGTAAGTTAAGGTTAAAAAGGAATAATACAAATTTATTTCTATAATTTGCCTAATCTTAAATTATAAATTAAAATCCATTTTGAGTTAATTTTTTTTATAAGGGGTGAGATTTAAGTTTAAAGTTTACTTTTTTTTTGTCTACAGCTGTCCAGTTGTTCAGTACTATTTGTTAAAAAAGCTTTTTTCCCTCCACTAAATTGTTTTTACATCTTTGTCACAAATCAGTGGGAGTAAGTAATTGTATGGGGCCTATGCCTAGTTCCACATTCTGTCTCACTGATCTACGTGTCTTATCATCGTATACCACACGTTGGATTCCTGTAGCTCTATGATAAGTCTTAACATCAGCTAGAGTGAATCTTTCTCTTTCAAAATTGTTTTAACTATTATAGGTCTGTGCTTTTCCACAGAGAATTTAAAATTAGCTTGTCTGTGTTTGCAAAAAAGCCTGAGGGGTTTTGGTAGGCTGAATGGACACTTTTACTGTGTTGGATCTTCCCATGTGAATGTGGTATGTCTCCATTTATTTAGGTCTTCTTTGCTTTCTTTCATCAGCATTTTGTCATTTTCAGCATACAGATTCTGTAGTTTTGTTTTTTTTTTTTTTTTTTTTGGTTTAGCCTATTTCATTTTCTTTGGAGCAGTTATAAATAGTATTATGTTTTTACTGTCATGTTCATTGTGTGTATATGTATGTAGAAATGCAATTGATTTTTACATGGTAATCTTGTATCCTGTGATCCTGTTGAACTCATCAGTTTTAAGAGGTTTTTTGTTCTGTTTTATTTTGTTTTTAGATTCCTTGGGACTTTCTACATAGATGATCATTCTGTGTGCAAGTAGGGACAGACTTATCTTTTCCTTCCCAATGTGTTTGCCTCTCATTTCTTTTTCTGGTCCTATTGTACTACCTGGAATTTCAAGTGTTGTGTTCAGTATAAGTGGTGAGAGAAGACATTCTTGCCATCACTGACATTAGGGGAAAGCAAATTAAAATCATTTGTTCTGTGAAAGACCCACAAACTGGATGAAAAGACAAGCTACAGACTTGGAGAGACTGCAAGCCACATATCCAGCAGAGGTCTTACATTTAGAATATACAAAGAACCCTTAAAACTCAAGAATAAAAAAGAAAAAACAAAAATTAAAAAAAATTCAGTTAGAAAATTGGTAAAAGACTTTTCAACAGAATGTTCTGATGACAAGTAAACACGTGAAAAGATGCTCAGCTTCATTAGCTTTTAGGGACATGAAATTAAAACCGTGATGAAATATCACTGGACATCTATCAGAAAAAACTAATATAAAAAATAATGACAACACTAAATTCTGGTGAAGATTTGAGAAACCGAGATTACTTACACATTGCTTGTGGACGTGTGAAGTGGTAGACCCAGTCTGGAGGACAGTTTTAAAATTTGTTTAAAAAAAAGCAAAAGCAAAAGCAAAACTAAACTAAACTTGCCATGGAACCCTAGCAATAGCACTCTTGGGTATTTATTCCAGAGAAATGAAAACCTACGTTCACACAAAAACCTGTACATAAATGTTCACAGCTGATCTATTTAGAATAGCCAAAAATTGGGAAAAACTTAGATGTCCTTCAAAAAGTTGATGGTTGAAAACATCGGTCCCCATCCATACTGTGGAATCCTATTTAGCAATAAAAAGGGATGAACTATTGATAGTTTCAAAGAATCTCAAGGCAATTAGGCTAAATGAAAAAAAAGTTAATCTCAAAAAGTTAGATATTACATGATTCCATTGTATAATCCTCCTGGAATAGCCAAACTGTAGACATGGAGAATAGATTACTTGTTGCCAAGGGTTGGGGGTGGGGATGGGTGGGTAGTTCTAGTGGACAGCAGGTGGAAGTCTTGGAGGGGGACAGTGATATATCTTGATTGTGCTTGCAGATACCTGAATCCACATGTGACAACATTGTGTAGAACTACACACACTCACACATACATGCACACACTCACAAATGATTGCAGTGTAAAACTGGCAAAATATGAGTAATCTCTTATTGTATCAATGTCAATTTCCAGGTTTTCACATACTCTAGTTATGTAGGATGGTATAATTGGGGGAAACTGGGTGAAGGATACACAGAATCTCTCTATAATTTTTTTTTTTGCAATTTACTATGTATCTGTAATTATTTCAATTTTAAAGTGTTTAAAGGCTTAATTAAAATTTTAAATTATAGAAAGGACAAGTTATAAAAATAAAGAAATGCTTACATTTTCTCTGATTTTTATATACTTTTGGATTGTAGTTGACAAACCTTGTAATTTTGTGGTCTTGCTGCACATGGCTGGTCCTCAGCTGGCACCGCACGTAACTTTTTAGGCCAGTTCAGCAGCACCTGAGCTGGTCTAGGTTCTGTTACGCTGATGAGGCTCCTCGATGCTGTGCCGCTGTCAGGTTGCCGTGAGAGTTTCTAAACACTTACTGCCGGTTTCTGGACTTACCGCACCTGTGGTCTAGCAACAGCCGGTTGCAGACCTGCACCAGCTCGGCAGCCACCAGGTAAAGCCCAGGTGTGGAACCTGGTGGGGGCCGGCTGGTGCTCAGCGTCTCTGCTTAAGCTGAGCGGGCTCTTTATATGAGAAATAGCTGTCACTGTTGCAGCCAGAAAAATTCTCCTGTGCTTCAGAATTTTCCAAAATCATGATGCTGCCTTAAGTTCTCCCTTTGGAGAACAGGAAAGTATACACAGGGGCAAATTTGTTGTTATTTCTTTTGGAGAACATCTCCTGTTATAAATGATTGCTTCCTGTTTTTTTTCCTGGAAGCTCATTTAAACAAGCCTTCCTTATCCATTAGACTAGGTTGAACATAGTACATTTTCTTATGACTGAAAGTGAGAACTTTCTGGTTAAATTGTGATATATTTTTTACTTGAAAGAACTATGGAGTTCTCATTTGGCATCTATGAGTTTGTGTTTTCCCCCTATATGGATAATACAAAATTATTATCATCCTGTTGTAACAGTTCAACATCATGAATATAGTGGGCCAAATGAGGGAACAACGCTGTGGAATGATCCAAACAAAGGTAAGTCTCGCCACATAAATTCTAATAACAGTAATGAATATAAAGATGAACACTGCATAGCACATTACGATGTATGAAGCTCTTTTGCCAACATGATGTCATTGAATTCTCATTGTTTGAGACAGACAAGTGTTTTGCTCTTCTGTTACTGAAGTAGTACTTCAACAACGATGAAGAGTGTTCGATAAGGTCATTCAGATAGCAAGGGGAGTAGCCAGGGCTGAAACTGAAGTCTCCTGATGCCCACACATGCTTCGTCCATAATGTCATGTTGTTTCAGTAACATGTCTAAAGTTATTTTCCATAAATTTCTGGATAGCAGTTTTGGGATATTTACTTGGAACTAAACATATCAGTCATTGGCATGTCATAAAAAAGACATTTATGTCATAGACTAGTTATATTAATCATTGGGGGAATCAAGAAAATATGGATAATGAAAACAAACAGGTACTCATAAATCTTTTTTAGGGTTTTTTTAAGGCAATGTTCAATGGTATGAAGTGTTTCATTTCGACGAGGGTTGCCTGAGAGACCTGAAAAAAAGTTCAAATTTGATTTATCTAGTGAAGATAAAAACAGATTGAGATTAAGAGGGAGTTTCTCCTCTGTTCAGTCAACCTTCAGTTAACTAGTTCTAGACCAAAAACTATATTATCATTTATCTTCCTGGTATTTAAAATATTTTTACATGAAGAATTCTTGGTTAAACGTTTGCTCTTTGTGGTTGAAAATTACAAATGTGTTCTCTGAAAGTGGATATTGGTATTCAATTAACATTCCGTTGTCTTTCATATATATGTATTCAGGAGCAGTATATCTTTTGTTATAAAATTGTGCATGAAGTTCTCCATAAGCTTCTGACTTTAAAGTAAGAAAGACTTCTGTTGCCTCACACTTGAAGTTAGCAAGTGGCTTGGAGCCTCCTCACAGAGAATATGTTCATGCTGTGCTGAAGGGCTTGCTCCTACAAATGTGCTTTCATGGTGTATCGTTTGACTTTCTTCCTGGCAACTCCCTGAAGGCAGCATCACTGGATTTGGTGTGTTTACCCACTGACCTTCCTTAATATCAGGTAATATCAGGTACCCGCCCACATTTTCCAATGAAATGAAAGTTACATGAAACAACTGCAGCCTATTTGGCTGAAGGGGTTACAGAGCTCAGTAGAGGACTTAAACTGTGTTATTGAAGATTTTATTTGGAAAGATAGCTAACGGGAGCTGAAGATTTTCAGGATCACAAGATCACAGGATCACATCGTGAACTCTTAACAGGCATTTTCAAGATAGACACTTATCCATTATCGGTGGTTTTGAGCTAGAGGCTGTACTTTTAGGTGGCATTTGATTAGCTTAAGTCCAAATAGGATGGGTTAGCTTTCTACACAAAGTGGACTCCATTTTCCTGCACTTCACACTCCTGTGGGGCCCCAGGAACCTCAGAGGATGAGCTGCCTTTCTCGAGCAGCCGGGCAGAGACCTGTTGGTCTGGGAAGTAACTTCATGGGTGGGCAGAGCTCCTCCTCTCCATCACATGAGCACTCTGGTGAAAGGTCCAAAACTGAAATGGATGTTGACATAGAAAGTCCAAGAGGAAATTTCTGCCCATCTTGAGTTCTTTCCTTGTCCACCCTAACACTTAACATATTACCCAGTCTGCTTTGTTAAAAGCAAATACTACCTTTTACTTTCCTCTTACTCTCTGCCCTTTAGCTAACCAGTAAACTCTGATACCAGCATCATTACATACTTCTGAGTATCTCTAATGCCAGATACATTTTCCAAACTAAAAACTATGATCATTATTTTTTTCATCAGAGTCCATTAAATCATTTCTTTCCATTACTGCCCCGACCCCCTGCTGTAACATTTAGAAATTGGTTTTGGGAACCAGATTTTGGAAAACCAAATTCATAGTTGTGAAAATGAAAACTTCCATATTCTGTTTTTGAAAAGATACGGCCATTATTACATTCATCTTATTATAGTGCATTGCCTCATCCAATCATAGTGATATTTTGGTCAAGGAATTTTAGTGACCAGTTATACTTGATTATAAACTATAAAGCAAGTGATACATGTCTTTGTATGATGTAATTCAGTGGAGATCAGAATAGTCTAACATACTGAAAACATTTCTAACATTAATTTGTAAATCTTGAATTTTTAAGAGGCTTATTTTGTTCTCTTGGCTGAATGAATACTTGAATTGGTTGAATTGAAATTGATAATTCTCATTTAAAAATAATTATATTCCAGAAATATACTTTATATTAAATGGAATTGGTGATTTTTACTTACTTACATTGTTTATATAAATAAATATTAATTTAATTCTGATGATTGGCTTTAAATATTTGTATTACTAATTTTATTTTCTATTATTGTAAAATAATAGATATAATGTACAATAATCTTTCTGAGAAGGATTCTATACTATTATTTAAATTAAAAGATTTAGTATATATTGCCTGAAGTATTTTTATTTGGGCCTTGAAATGTTCTTGTAAAGAAATACTCCACAATTCTTGGTGGTAAACATGTCTCTTCTTTAATGTGTGCCTCATATTTATATAGCTTTTATTCATTCATCTTATTATAGTGCATTGCCTCATCCAATCACAGTGGGGATGCGTTTTTTCAGGCGGCGCGGAGGGCAGCCTGACCCGGGGTTCTTGGAGCGGGCGCCGTGGCCACGCCCCCTTCCTGGGGGCGGGCCCCGCCTTGTTCCAGTGGCTTCCAGAGAGGACCTACGCCGATGAGGAGCGGAGCGGTGAGCGCTGTGTGTCCTCCAGGCCTTTCCGCGAACGTGGAGTGGCTCCTGGGGCCCCATGGACGCGGAGTCACAAGAAAAGGAGTGTTGGAGCCATCGAGGGCATGGGTACTGTTCAAAAAGGTAGGCCCCGCGAACGGCTCCACGAAGCGGCGGCGGCGGGCGGCGGCGGCGGCGGGAGGCGGGCGGGAGGCGGCGGGCGGCAGCGGGAGGCGGGAGGCGGCGGGCGCTGGCGGCGGCGGCGGGCAGCGGCGGGAGGCTGGCGGCGGCGGCGGCGGCGGCGGCGGCACCCAGCGCGCTGCTGGCATCGCTGTGAACGAACAAGGGCCCGGTTCCCGCCGCGCGGAGCGGGAGCGCGGCGGGCTGCGGGCGGCGGGAGGCGGGAGACGGCGGCGGGAGGCGGGCGGCGGCGGGAGGCGGGCGGCGGCGGGAGGCGGGAGACGGCGGCAGGAGGCGGGCGGTGGCGGGAGTCAGCGGCGGTGGGCGGCGGCGACGGCGGCACCCAGCACGCTGCTGGCATCGCTGTGAACGAACAAGGGCCCGGTTCCCGCCGCGCGGAGCGGGAGCAAGGCGGGCTGCGGGCGGCAGCGGGCGCCGGCAGGCGGTGGCGGGAGGCGGCGGGTGGCGGCGGGCGGCGGCGGCGGGAGACGGCAGCGGGCGGCGGCGGCGGCGGCACCCAGCACGCTGCTGGCATCGCTGTGAACGAACAAGGGCCCGGTTCCCGCCGCGCGGAGCGGGAGCGCGGCGGGCGGCGGGAGGCGGGAGACGGCGGCGGGAGGCAGCGGCGGCGGGCGGCGGCACCCAGCACGCTGCTGGCATCGCTCTGAACGAGCAAGGCCCCGGTTCCCGCCGCGTGGAGCGGGAGCGCTTCCTGACACGTGTCGGGGAAGCGTTCTGAGAAAGAGGGAAGGCAGAGAGGACTCCGGTGAGGCGCCAGCCTGCTGCGGCCAGAGGCGGGCGGCGTGAGAGCCGAGGGGAAGGAGCCAGCCCCGTGGAAACCCACTCCTGTGAATTCATGGCCCGATGGGTGTAAAGATAGAAAAGACTTGCGAGGGGCGGCCGAAGTGCCCTGTTTCCGGAGGTGCCGTTCCCGAGGAAGCCTGAGTCAGCGGTCGTCGCCAGGAGCTGGCCTTCCCGGACGGACGAGGGGACAGAGCACCGTGAGAACCAGGGCCCGGTAAGGTTCCGTCCCCGGGGGGCTCAGAGCCGGGAGAGCGGGGCGGAGGGTGCTGAGGAGCAGGCGGGGCAGAATCATGAAAGATCTGCTGTATACTTGGCTGCTTTGCTCTTTGCCAAAGTTATAAGGGGTGACAAACTTTCTGAAAAGGGCCAGATAGTAAATATTTCAGACCTGGCAGGGAACATACATCTCTGTCAAATATTCCTTTTTTATTTTTATTTTTTTACGGTTCTTTCTTTAATTGAAGTAGAGTTGATTTACAGTGTTTGGTTAACTTCTAGTGTACAGCATAGTGATTCGGATATATGTATTCTTTTTTGTATTCTTTTCCCTTATGGTTTACTACAAGATTTTGAATATAGTACTCTTGCTCTGCAGTGGACCTTGTTGCTTATCTATTTTGTATATAGTAGTTTGTATCTGCAAATCCCGAACTCCTAATTTATTTCTCCCTTCCCCCTTTCCCCTTTGGTAACCATGTTTGTTTTCTATGTCTGTGAGCCTGTTTCTGTTTTATAAATAAGTTCACTTGTCATATTTTAGATTCCACATATAAGTGATAGCATATATTTTTCTTTGACTTCACTTAGTATAGATAATCTCTGGGCCCAACTATGTTGCTGCAGATGGCATTATTTCCTTCTTTTTATGACTGAGTAGTATTCCAGTATTATTATTATTATTAATTTTTATTATTGTTGTTGTTATTATTATTATTATTATTACAGATCTTTAAACACATTAAACCCGTTTGTCACTTGCAGGCTGGATTTGGTCCACAGGTCAGCTTCAGCTTGCTGACCGCTGAAGAGAGTGGGAGGCATTGTAGACATTTAAGCAGGAAAGGACGTTATCAGATTTGTGCATTGGAAAGCGTACTCTGGTGGCAAGCAGTGTGGCAGAGATTTGGTGGGGCTGAGGTGTAGGGAGAGTTAGGTCAGAAGGGATGTGTAGAAGAAGACTCTAATCATGATGGTCCAGGGAGAAATAATGAGGGCCAGGACCAGGGTGGTGGCAGTGATGCCAGTGACTTCTTCATAGCTGGGCTGGATCACACATGCAGGAGTGAACGGGCATGTCGTAGTGCTACCTTTCTCTCTTCCTCCTTCCCAACTCCAGGAGACATCATCTTGTCCACCTAGGGTGTGAGTGACTAGCAGAGGAAGGATACCTTAAATCCTTAAGCTTAAGTCCTGCTGTGTCCAGGCATAGCTTCACCCTGGGGCACAGCTTCACCCTGGGGGACGTGCCCATCCCTTTCCTGTGGACCCCACATGCCAGGTTCTCCCTCCAGCTGGTGGCAGCCATAGGAGGGCAGCTCCCATCCCTCCTGCCCCCTCCTCAGGCTTCACACTGGGCTATGCC
Organism: Vicugna pacos; assembly: GCF_048564905.1. NCBI lineage: Eukaryota > Metazoa > Chordata > Mammalia > Artiodactyla > Camelidae > Vicugna > Vicugna pacos. The sequence goes on along the minus strand of NC_133002.1, from coordinate 18,605,790 downwards.
TAGTCTCCTCTTCTTTGAGACCAAAGTCTCATTTTTCTCTTGAAAATAAGCATTTCCCCAGAATATCTCACTGTGTGTGCCGCCTCCACTTTAGTCTAATTGCCCTCAGTGCCAGGCAGCTCAAGCCTGACACTTCTCACCCCGCTTCTTCTGTTTACTTCCAAGAAGAGTTTCCTGTTTCAGGTGTGAAAGATAGGACTAGGGCAGAGGGACCCCGGGCAGGGTGGAATCACATCTTATCCTTTTGCTCGGTGCCAATGACAATGGCCCTCCTTGTGGGAACCGGGCTGTCTCCCCGCAGACAATTTGTGTATGTGGTCTTTGCATGTTTTTTGTCACTTAGATTTCTGAAACTCCTCACTGCCATGGGTCCCTTTTATCCCAGGCCCCATCTCGCCTCCCCTTACCTGCTAGTCCTCCTTTCTCTGTAAGTGCCTCTCTCATCTCTTCAGGGTTAGCTTTCTCCCCCCAGGACACGAACACATTGTTTCCAGATTTTCTTGCTGTTCCCAGGGTAGAACTCTTGCCCTTTTTACTTGTGTTTCCTTCTCAAATACTTTCTTGCAATTTCTTGAATTACGTTTTAAATGGTGAGTTGCTCATTCTGGTCGGATTTGTTTTCAAATACTTCAAATATCTGTGACAACAGGTTACGTTTTCACTTTCCCCTTTTCTGCTTTTTTACTTGATAAATCTTTGCTGTTGTCTTTGGAGCTACAAGCGGCTCCCCTTCAGCAGTGCTTGGTAGGGGTACAGGCCTCATTGTATTGACTCTGGTCCTTGTTTATGTAGCTTAGTTTTGAGCATAAATACCCTCACTGATAGATCACTGAGCAATGTTTCCACCGAGGATGTCTTCTCCTTTTGCACAGCTGCTTTAGTCAGTGGCTCTGCTCTCTGGGCTTTTCTTTATTATTATTAAACTCATGAAGCAGAGCCGTTACATTTAGCGCAAGTGCCCTCTGTTGTAGCTGAAGACATTCCCCTGTTCTGGATTCTTTGGAGGTCGCCTACCTCCCTTGTTCCAGAATCAACCTCGGGACAGAACACATTTTCTTGGTTGCTTCCTGATGGAGACTGGATTTAAGGGGTAGAATCAGAGGAGCTGTGGTTTGTGCAGGCTGAGAATCCAGAAGTGGGTTCTCTTTCTCCATCCATGTGAAGCTGGGTCAGGCAGGAGGAGGCTGTAAGCGGCCTGCCTCTCCCCTCCCAACCTCTGGAGCTGACGCTGGGCTGGATCACGGTGGGCTGTGGGTGGGGAAGTACAGCTCTGGCTTTCCCTGAACCTTCCTCGTCCTGCTGAAAGATTGGGTTTGGGGCCTGCTGATTAGGGACTGTGGTTTTGCTGGCGATTTTTCTTTTCCAGGAAAGACCTCCAAGCTAAGGAGCAAGTGTGAACACTAGCTTTGCTTGGATGTGGTACTTTTCAGTGAAAATCACAGCATTTCATCTTCGTATTTGCACCCTTTGCTCCCTCAGCCCCAGAGCAGCCCCTGCCTAAATTTCAGGCGTTCCCCAGGACAGCCGAGCCCCTGGGCACCCAGTGTGGGAGTCTGAGACACAGCCTGTGGGCTGCTTAGAAGACAGGGAAAAGGTGTCCTGGGGCTTTGTAGCTTCAGAACTCTCTGCAGGGCTGCAGGGGTTTAAATTGAAAATCCAGTCCCTTACAGGCCAATATGCATTTCAAGCAGAAAGGGGATTTCAGAGATCATCAAATCTAATGTCTGTTTCATAGATGTGGAAATAGAAACCCAGAGGGATTAAGTTGTTCGAGGTCATATGTTGGATGACCCCCAGAGCAGGACTTGAAACCTAGGTCTCCTGACTCCCAACCTAGTGTTTTTCTCGTGGAGGCATTCATATAGCATGTTTGTATTTTGGTTTTTTAAATTATTATTTTTTATTGAAGCATAGTTGCTGTACAGTATTATATAAGTTATAGGTGTACACTATAGTTATTAACAGTTTTTAAAGGTTATACTCCACTTATAGTTACTTTAAAATATTGGCCTGTTTTCCTGTGGTGTACCATATATCCTTGTGGCTTATCTTATATCTGATAGTTTGTACCTCTTAGTCCCCTACCCCTGTATTGCCCTCCGCCTTTCCTCTCCCCATCGGTAACCACTAGTTTGTTCTTTGTATCTGTGAGTCTGCGTTTTTGTTACATTCACTAGTTTGTTGTATTTTTTTAGATTGCATACGTAAGTGATACCATGTAGTATTTGTCTCATATACTGATGTTTAGATTGGCCCCTCTTTTTGTTGATGGAATAATTCATTTGTCTCTGTACTTTTTGGGGGGACTATCCCCTATATCCTGTTGCTGTTCCAGACATCAGCTGTGACATCTTTGTGAGGTCACTTGTCATTAGCTGTATGTAGTGGTGTTTCTGGTTTCGTAGGTAAATTGAAGCACTAGAACCATAGTCTTTCCCAATTAGAACTTTTTATAATGGGAAAATGTAATTTAAAAAAGGCTTACATTTTAGTTCTAGTTCTGTTAGAAACTGCCCAATTTCAGATGCATTTCCAGGGGGCTTTCTTTCCCTGTTTACTGAGAAACATAAACTGTGCTGGGGGCATGATGGTCCTTGAGCTGTAGCTGTCAGGGTCTTCGCTGTATACCCTCTGAATGACATGCTGTCTCTTGGGCTGCACGGAATGACCGAGGTGAGGTTGCCAGTGGGCGACCTGCTGGTCTGAAGCTGTTCCCTCCCACCTGCCTACTTTCAAGGGCTGTCCCAGATGACAAGAGCATGTCAGCCATCTGCTGGTCTAATCTGCTTCTATTCTGAGTTTAGGGAAGCAAACAGAAGGCAGAAGGCGTAGGACCTGCAACGGAAGGCAGTATTTTGGGTGGTGTCATAGTTAGGGGGTTGGGTTTACTATGAGTTAAAAGGCGACATGCATGCAGGGCTAGCTGATCTCTCACCATCATGCAGTCTTGGCCTAAAGGCCTTTTCCTTGCCCGGCGCTGGATATGAAGGCATTTGCCTGTGGAGCATCTGGGACTTGGGTTTGCTGGGGTTGGCTCCTGGAATGTGGAGGTGCATGAGAAGCTAGCTGAAAGCCTAATGAATGGATTTCAGGAATTTCCAGGAATACATGTTCAATATGCCACTTTGGTTGAAAAATGAATAAATATAGCTTGTGGGAATGAATGAAGCCGTTAGCAGAGCGTTTCTCCGTTGGCAGAGAATTTGCAGCGTATTTGTGCTTGGAGCCTTTGGGAAATAACAGAAACAAGGAGCGCTTTGTTAAGCACCCAGAACGTGCTGGGATACTTTCTGTGTATCACACTAGCCTCTGCTTCACCACTCTGGATGCAGCACATAGATTGTTTCATTTCCAGTTTGTTGTTTTTAACTCGACATAGTCCTTTGACTTGATTTTAGACCTCAGTTTCATGGCCAAAGCGTACATCCTGGAGGAATAGTTACCTTTTCTTTGCCTAAAACAAGGACAACAACAGTATACTGGCTGCATCTTGTATTTATAAAGTGACATTTCCACATCTGCCCTGTGCATTTCTGTTAGTCAAGTGGTTGTAAAGAAGGGAAAGATAAAAATAAAAGGAACGGGAGTAATTTAAGGAAAGAATAACTTCCTTTTTATTAGGTTGAACGTGAAACCAGGTATCATATTTGTATAAATACTATGGAAAATATTTAACCTATTCATACAGGTTAAGTAACTAGCTGATAAGCTTTGTAGGAAAAGTCTGTTTAAATGCTCTCGTTAAATCACGCCAGGCAATTTTTCAGATTCTCAAATACATAACCATTAGGAAGCTGAGGGACAGAAAGAATTTCTGGTAGACATATACACTTGTTCATTGTAGAAATTGTTGCTACTTTATATATCAGAGAGTGCAAAGCAAGTCAAAAAGTCAAAATAACAAGGTTTAGATGGAAGCCTTAATGATACAATTTAGTCTTCGGTGAAGGCAAAGGTAAATTCCTTCAGCTGTTGGCTAGAGGGAGTCGAAGGGCACGGGCACGTCCCATCGCAGGAGGAAGAGGAGGGAGTGGGGATGCTTGGGATTAACTGTCTTAGAGGTAAAGGAAAATCTGATCCGTGAAGACACATAGTGTGGAAGCATCTTGGTTTCTTTGGTGATTTGTGTTCTGTGGAAGATGGAAGTGAAATGGGCACTGATCTGGGACCTAAGCGTTCCCTTGCCCAGGACTTTGTGATGATCCCCATGGTGTCTGTGACAGCATCAGTGTCCAGTTAGGGACCACAGAAGGGCAACGTCTCCCAACTGCTGACTCCATGTAGCGAAGTGAGGGGGTTATGGGCCCATGGAAGCTCTCAGTCCCCTCTTCTCCCACTGGGGGAGCATGGGGGTACTGCCCATGGCCTCCCCAGGGACCACAATCTGCCCAGCTTCGCTCTTGCTGTTCCAGGGCATGTGCACTATATCAGAATTCCTTCTCCTCCTTCCTTTCCTACTGGGCTTAAAAAAAAATCTCTCACTCCTTTGTTTAAGGACCTGAAAGGGCTGCTGTCATGAATGAAAAGGAGGGAGACTTTCACTGTCTCCCACATACAAGGGAACATGTCCTGAAAGTGACTTATCTTTGCATCTTTGGGACATTGTCACAGGACTGTGGGAGTCGAAGCCCAAACAAGTAGTCTAACGTTATTCAACAATGCGGTCCTGTCCTCATTGTGAGTCAAACGTTTAGCACCTACTTTCCTTGAGGATCAACGCGGTGCTGCCTCTTTACAGTGAATTGTTGCCACACAGAGCACTGCCAGGGCCTCAGCATCCCATCCGTGGCCTCAGGTGAGGTGGCTGGGGGCCACAGTGTGCAATGCCACCACGGGTGGGTGTGCGAAGGGGTCACCTCAGGCCCCCTGTCCCAGCCAGGTCTTCCCAGGCTCATTCCCAGTTGCCCTGCTATTTGTTAAACAGCCTGGTAAAGAAAGCACCTGGGGAGAAGCAGTCATTTTATGGAGCGGAAGGCATTCACGAGTTGCCATAGTGATTCGGTCTGAGTGGTTGGCTTGAGGTGGCTGCAGGAAAAATGATAAAGCCAAACGGGAGGTCCAGGTGGACATGAAACAGTGATGAACAGCTGATACTTCTTTGTGTCAGGCTCTCTCATCGTTGGCACAGACACTCCACTTGACTTTGCTTAGCAGTTTAAGGCTTGAGAGTCCAGAGACTTGGCTTCAGAAGATGTGTGAAAAATACCCACTGCTCAAGGGGAGGTTCAAACTCACATGGTTGATGCTGCAGCTTTATTTCAGTTTTCTTCCACATAGGAAGGACTGCAAACGTGAATGGCAGTGCTTTACCATTTATCCATGAATGGTGCACGATGCTAATGTAGTCTGGCTGAAGCAGTGGAAGTGTTAAAGGGAAAAATGGTCAGTAATTACATGTCTGTATATACACAAGTACATAGAGATACCTATCTATGAATACATGGATTTCGGATAGATAAATCTATCTGTCCAAAAGCAGCTGCGTTTTTTATGGATTAGCTGTTTAAGCGGTCAAGGGCAGTGAAGCTTAATTAACGTGAACTTAGCCTTACATTAATAAACTCCCATGGGGGCTATGAATCGAGGCGGTGAAAGAAAGCAGTCTATATAATAGCTAATCCGAAGGCTAGTGCTTTCTTGCTGCATTATTTTCTAGATTTTGCATACTGACAAGTGTTGCTTTGACGTCCTTTTAAGTCAAGATTTAAACATCTTTTGTTTGGTGAAACTCAAAAAGGAATTAATACACCTTTAATGGGAGATGTGAGTTTCTTTTTTAAACTATTACAGCATTTTTCTTGTGCCTCTAACCCAGAATGCAAATGTCTTCTTACTGGATTCATAACAGTTTGACTGAGTCACATACAGATTTTGAGTTAACTCAGCTCAGATGGAGGAAAGTCTCATAAAAGTGCAGGGAAAGCCCAGGCTCCCTGGCCCCTAAGGCTGTTTTTAGTAATAAGTGAAGAAGTCAGAGATCTGGAGCTGGTGGCTTTGGCTTCTGACTTAATATTTGACAGAATTAAGAAGCTCCTTTAGGTACCTAATTTCCTGCCAGAAAGAAAGCTTAATGCTCAAAAACTTAAGGACTTAAGTGTATCAATTAAAATTCAGTTGTGGGAAAATAAGTTTTGGGCATTCTCTTCATAAACACATGCCTGTCAAGATGAAAAATTTTTTGCAAAACTTTCCTGAGGTAAAGTGAACAGGTCTAAGTATAAAGCTCAAGGACATCAGTAGCCACGTGACTGCCACACAGGTGAAAATTTAGAACCTTTCCTTCACCACGGAAGGTTCCCTTTCTCATTCATATCACAACCCCAATTTAACCACTCTTTTGAGTTCTTTCCCCATAGGTAGGTTTGGTCTGTTTTTCAACCTTAGGTAAAAGGACCTGTACGCTATGCTTTCTTGCATAGAAATGTGTCTGGTTCCTTTCACTAGATGTAAATAGTCTTAAATTTACATACAGTTGAATTCATTGTTTTTCTACGTATACATTTCTATGAGTTTTAACACATAATAGATTCCTGTAACCACCACCATGGTCAGGATACAGCCCCCAAATCTCCCGTTAGAATCCAAATGCTCCTTCCCACAATGGATCCTGGCAACCAGTGATCTGTTCTCCGTCCCTAGTGTTCTACCTTTCCCAGAATGTCATATAAATCATACATATGCAACCTTTGATGCTGGCTTCTTTCATTTAGCGTAATGTGTTTGAGGTTCTTCCGTGTGCAGTAATAGCTTGTTCCTTTGCATCATATTCATTCATTCTGCTGTTGATGGTCATTGGTGCACTTACCATTTTTTGTTTGTGAATAAAGCTGCTATGAACATTTCTGTACACTTTTTTTGTGGACATATAGACTTAACTTCTCTTTGTCATATGAGTGAGCCTGCTTAATTTAAGTGGAAGTTCAGTTTTGTTAGCAACTGCTAACCAGTTTTCCAAACACGGGATGACATTTTACAGGCAGTGTACCAAAGTTCCCACTTGCCTGTGTCCTCACCAACACTTGGCATCACCAGTCTTTTAGATTTTGTCCTTTTGGGAGGATCTCTTAATATCTCACTGTGGTTTAATTTATTTTCCTTGATAACTAATGATGTTGAGTATTTTTCATTCTTACATTTTTATGATTATCTTTTTACTGTTGATTTGTAGTAATTCTTTATGTATTTTTAATAGAGATCCTTTGTTAAATATATGTACTATGATTGTTTTCTACTAGTCAATAGATTGCCTTTTCACTCTCTTAATGTTGTTTCTGATGAATAAAAGTTTTGCCTTTTGTTGAAGTCTATTATCATTTTTTTTCCACTTTATAATTAGTGCTTTTTGCATCTTAGCTAAGTAATCTTTGCCACAGTTCCCAAATACATCATTCTAGGGTTTCCTCCAAAAAGCTTTATTGCTTTAGCCATCGCATTTAAGTATTAGATCCATGTCCATTGAGAATTAATTTTGGGGGAGTGTGTACAGTGTGGAGTAATAAAGGTACTCAGTTGCTCCATACTATATAGAAAAGAGTTTTCTTTCCCCTGCTGAATTTCGTTGGTGTCTTTGTTGAAAATCAGATGGTCATAGTGTCTGGGTGTATTTTTGGACTTTGTATTCTGTCCCCGTTGGCCTTCTTGTCTATTCTTATGCCAGTACTACTTGCTCTTAATTACTATAGCTTTAGAGTATGTTTCAAAACATGGTAGTGTAAATTCTTCTCTTTTTCATCTTCTTACTCCTTTTCATCCTCCTCCTCCTCCTCCTCCTCCTCCTCTTCCTCCTTCTTCAACATTGTTTTGGCTTTTTAGATCTTTTGCTTTTTGTGTAAATTTTATAATAAGCCTGTTTATTGAAAAAGCAGCTCCATGGAAAATGCAAACTCAAAGGCAAAAATCAAGGGGTTTTGATGGAGATGGCGTTGAATCTATAGATCAACTTGGGCAGACTTGACATCTTAATAATAGAGTCTTTCTAATCATAAATGTAGTAATTCTCTCCATTTATGCATGTCTTTGGAAAATTCTCTCAGCCATGTTTGTAGTTTTTAGGGTGGAGGATTTGCACATCTTTTATTAATTTTATTCCTGGGCATTTGATGATTTTATAAATGATATTTTTTATTGTGATACTATATATAATATAAAATACACCATTTTAACCATTTTTGAATGTATTGTTCAGTGGCATTAAGTACATCCACGTTGTTGTACAACCATCACTGCTCTCCAGCTCCAGAACTTTTTTATCATCCTACTCTGGAACTCTGTATCCATTAAATAATAGCTCTCCATTCCCTTGCTTAGCCCTGGAAACTACCATTCTACGTTCTATCTGTATGATTTGACTGTTTTAGGCACCTCATATACATGGACTCATACAATATTTGTCCTTCTGCTTCATTTCACTTAGCACAGTGCCTTTAACACCTGTCCATGTTGTAGCATGTGTCATAATTTCATTCCTTTCTCAGACTGTATAATAATGTTCTACTATATATAATACCAGATTTTGCTTATCCAGTCATGTATAAATGGACATTATTTTCATCTTTTGTTTATTATGAATAATGCTGCCATGAAGATTGGTGTACAGATACTTGTTCAAGTCTATTTCCAATCCTTTTGTTTACATATGAGAGGTGGAATTACTGAATCATACGGTAATCCTGTGTTTAATTTTTTGAGGATATAAATGATATTTTAAAATTTTATATTTCAAGTGTTTGTTGTTAGTCTTTAAAAGTAAAATGAATTTTGGGGTGTTGACTTTATACCCTGTGATACTGTTAAATTCACTCACTAGTCCTAACATTTTATAGATTCTTTTGGATTTTCTACAGAGACAGTCATCATCTTTGAATGAAACAGTTTAACTTCATCTTTGATAATATTAATGCCTTTTATTCTTTTTGCCTTATTTCATTAGCTCAGACCTCCAGTGCCATATTGAATAGAAATGGTGAGAGTGGATATCCTTGTTAAATTCTCAGCCTTGGGGGAAGGAATGTAATATTTCACTACTAAATGTTACCTTACCTGTAGAATTTTTTTAAAGCTACCTTTGTCTGATTGAGAGAATACCCTAATATTTCTAGTTTTCTAAGGAGTTTTAAAAATATCATGAATGGATATTAAATTCAGTAAATTGTTAGTGGTTTTTGATTATCTGAATATAATAATTGAATGTTATTTGTTCAACAAATATTATCTACTAGCCAGTATACAGAAGTAAACAAAATGTACAAAATCACTACCCTCTTGGAGCTTATGTTAAAATATAGAGAGACAAGTATAAACAACAACAAAAAGTAGATACTATATATTATATTAGAAGGTGGTAGTTGCTGTAAGGAAAACAATTAAACAGGGAAAGGGGATGGGGTGTCATGGTTAGAGGGAGCAGTTGCAATTTTAAAATAAGAGTGGTCAGAGAAGGACGTACTGAGTGAGTATTTGAGCTGAAGGTGGTGAGTGAGGAAGTCCTGCAGATAGCCTGGAAAGGTCTGAATGATATCTGAGAAAAAGGGTGTTCTTGTCAAGGGGAACAGTAAATGCAGAGTGTAAAGGCAGAACTCCACTTTGTGTGTTTGGGGGCAGCAAGAAAGGTGGTGTGGCTGGAGGGGAGCAAGTGGTGGGTGACAAAACAGTGCTGGGAGTAACAGTAGCAGTAATGGAAATAACGCTAGTGATAACAGAGCCCGATACCCATTGTCTAACAGCTGCCTTCTGCCAGACACTGTCCTAAGTTCATGAAACAGTAGCAGCAAGAGATGAGGTCAGAGAAGTATGTGAGATACATGTGTCAAGTCACTCTTGTTGGCCAGAGTAAGAACTTGGGATTCTGAATGATGTGGAGCCACTTTTAGGTTTTGAGCAGATAAATGTTGATCTAACTTAAGCATTAGTAGAGGTGCTGAGGCTGCTGTGCTGAGTAGACGAGGGTTGAACCAGCAAGGCCAGTGAGGAAGCTGTTGTGATAATCTGCACAGTCCCTTGTGGGTTGGAGATGGTGAGCAGGTGTTGGAATCTGGATCTGGTTTAAGGAGAGAATGGGCAAGATTCTCTGTTGGATTGGAAGTGGATGAAGGAGAAGGAACATGCAAGAATGACTCTGAGGTTTTGGCTGAGGGGCTAGATGTGGAGTTTGAGGTGGAGTGGCGTAGGTTTATCTGAGTGGGGTGAGAACTAGATTTTGACACGGTAAATCTATTCTTTTGCTAATTTTTCAACTATGCTATGAGAAGGAATCATGGAAAGTTAGAAAAATAGGTTAAAAGTAATGGTGTTTAAATTCAGCACTCTTGAAAAGAAGTCTTTAGATGGATCATTTCTTTAGGAATCCAGGTTTGACCTTAGGATATTGGCTGCAACTTTCCCCCCCCCCCCGTGTTTCCTATGGCAGCTGCTTACTATTCTAATATTAAGTTTATAACTTGCATATTCAGAGATCTGAATTTCACAAACAAGTATCCTTTAAAAGGGTTTGGAGATTGATACAAGGCTGTCAATGTTTTATTTTTTGAACTCCTTTTTTACTAAAAGTTTTATTTGATCTTAACCTCATGTCATGAAAGGAGGGTTTTTTGTTTTTTTTTCCCCCACCAAAAACTAAAACACAACAATGAAAGGACAAAGTGTCATATAGCCGTTTAACTTTTGTGACTTCTCTTCAACCATATACGTTCAAAAGTACACACTTTAAAGAGTGTGGGACAGTCTGTCGGCTGTTCTGTTTCCACTTACTGAGCATGTACTCTGGACTGATGAAGGCATGGAAGGTGCGAATCTTCCCTTCTCCTAGCAGGTCTGGGTGTACAGTGAATCTTCTGTTCCCCTGAGTCTGCAGTCCCATGTCCCTCAGCTATGTGTCATTCAGGTCTTTAAGAGGTTTGTTTTTGAAAACATCATGACACGTAAAGGAAGCCCAATTATTTCATCAGATACACTCAACCATAGGATTAGCAATCTATTCCATGCTGTGGGAAAATTAGGCTGTGATTAGCTTGGACTTCATTTTTGTACCTTCATAAGAAATTCTGAAGGATAATTTTGGCTGTATTCAATTTTCCCAATAAGGAATCACTTTACTCCATCTTAACATATTGTTCCACTGTGGTCTCAGAACAAAGGGTAACCCTTTACATAGACTATTTTAGCCTACGGATAAATGCGTTTTGTTGCCCTTATTTTTCTTATTTTGTTGTAGATGGGTCAAAATTTCATTACAGATATTCATCAATTCTCAGACCTGCAACTGAAAATCAGTAATTCAAGGAAGTGGATTAGTTTTCATGAATGAAAACACTTGGGATCTTGATGGAGAAAGTTATTTCCTAACCCAAAGTCACAGATAGTGGAAGTATCATCTCCAGCCTCCCTGCTGTTCTTCAGAAGTAGAATTGAAACCTCTGATGTGTCAGGGCCGGGCCCAGAGCCAGGCACATAGTGGGAGAAAAACAAATGTTAATTCCTTTCTCCAGCTTTATCACCCTTCCAATCTTTATCCCATTTCTAAATGTCACAGTTGGGATTTGTAGCCCTGGCTAGATCAAGAGATCTCAGATGGTAGAGACAGCTGAGTCTTGAGACAAAGCTGAGGTCTTTTTGAGATATCATAGTGGAGGACAGGCAAATTCAATTTCTGGAAGGTGGATTGAGCCGATGTCCTGAGGCATAAAGGCAAAAGGCACGAAAAGTATAAGTGACGGGTGGTTGTTGATATTAGAGAACAACTGGCTATCAGGAAACTGTAGGTCCTGCCTGAAGGCTGTAGAGAACAAACCATGGGTTGAACTGATAAACAAGCTGTGAGAAATGTCACATAGTTGGCTGAATGACAGATGCCTACTTAATGTGTCCTGTATGGATGGCTGGGTAGCCAATGACGGGTAAGATCCTCAGAGGAGGACAACCTAAGACAGGCACAGCCGGCTGGACCGGAGATGGCCTACTCAATGTGTCCAGCATGGACGGCTGGGTAGCCAATGACGGGTAAGATCCTCAGAGGAGGACAACCTAAGACAGGCACTGCCGGCTGGACCAGAGATGGCCTACCCAATGTGTCCAGCATGGACGGCTGGATAGCCAATGACGGGTAAGATCCTCAGAGGAGGACAACCTAAGACAGGCACAGCCGGCTGGACCGGAGATGGCCTACCCAATGTGTCCAGCATGGACGGCTGGATAGCCAATGACGGGTAAGATCCTCAGAGGAGGACAACCTAAGACAGGCACAGCCGGCTGGACCAGAGATGGCCTACCCAATGTGTCCAGCATGGACGGCTGGATAGCCAGTGACGGGTAAGATCCTCAGAGGAGGACAACCTAAGACAGGCACTGCCGGCTGGACCGGAGATGGCCTACTCAATGTGTCCAGTATGGACGGCTGGGTAGCCAGTGACGGGTAAGATCCTCAGAGGAGGACAACCTAAGACAGGCACTGCCGGCTGGACCGGAGATGGCCTACCCAATGTGTCCAGCATGGACGGCTGGGTAGCCAGTGACGGGTAAGATCCTCAGAGGAGGACAACCTAAGACAGGCACAGCCGGCTGGACCAGAGATGGCCTACCCAATGTGTCCAGCATGGACGGCTGGGTAGCCAATGACGGGTAAGATCCTCAGAGGAGGACAACCTAAGACAGGCACAGCCGGCTGGACCGGAGATGGCCTACCCAATGTGTCCAGTATGGACGGCTGGATAGCCAGTGACGGGTAAGATCCTCACAGGAGGACAACCTAAGACAGGCACAGCTGGCTGGAGAAAACAAGGCCTACTCAGTGTGTGCAGTGTGGAGTTGGAATTGGAGAGAGAAGGCATCGCTCGGTCCTTGAGGCTGTATGAAGTGGCCTTATAAGCTAAGTGAATGAATGACAAAGGAGAGAGAGAGAGGAAGAGAAAAGAAGGAAGGAGGGATGGGAGTGAGGGGAAGGAGGAAGATGTGCTTAAATAACTCATGAGTCTGAAGTCTGAGGTGGCTTGAGTATTCAAAGCGGGCAACATTAACTTGGGCATTTAGGACAACAAGACAGAAATCACATCACAGGGCAGAGGCTGGCTTGGTGGGCAGTGACGGGCAGCCATACCTTTCTGTGTTGGTATTAAATGCTCCCTTACGATTGGCGCCATCACCCACTGGACTCCCTATCCCTAGGGACTCTGATTCCACTAGAGCCTGTCCTGGACACTAACAGATGTTCCAGGGCCGTTTTCCCAGGTACTGGTGTTTGATTTGGGGAGCGAAGTTTAGTAAACGTCTGGCACAGAAGAGAAGTCACACTCGCACCAACGTAAGATAGCATTTCAGCTGGCAAAGCCCTTATGGAATGGAACCTTTGACTAGGAGAACTATGACATCAACCCACTGGATCCCAGAGAGTGCAACCCGGTCATCCCCAGGTACCACGTGGCTCACAGGAGCCTCAGCTCCATCTGCACCACCAGGAACTGAACACATTGCTTCAGCCATGGCCAGGCTGGCCCTGTGCTGGCCAGCTCGTCCTGCTCTCTGCTCACTGTGTTGACCCCACAGCAGCCCAGGACCACCAGCACATGGAGCCGACCCCCTGCAGAGCTCACAGGCAGCCTGAGAGCAGCCAGTAAGTAGCCTTCTCTTTCGTGTGTTGCTGTTAAACCACGTCCTCCCCATCCTTTGCTTCCCACAGCGGATAGCAGATTTATGGAAACAGTACACTTGAAAACACAAACAGCTTTGAAAATGATTCAGACAGCCTCATGGTTGAGAGGTTCGTAATGGCTGATTATGGTAAAGTGGGATGTTCCGTCGCTCACTTCTTTCTCTTCCAGCTGATGACGGAGAGTAACTGTCTTGGATGAGATGGTTTCTGAGGCCCCTTCCAGCTCTCAAATTTTGTGATTCTTGGTCCTTCCACCAAATGTTCTTTGGTGCCACTGTTGGTCCCAGAATGATGCCAGCTGGGCCGGGAGGCTGACTCAGTTGTGATGGTTTTTGAGAGGAAAAGAAGGTAGAGGAAAGAGAAAGGATGCAGCTGTAGCAAGATGCAGCATGACTGAAAATTCCCAGTGTCTCCCAGTGTGAGTTGGACAAATGCTGTTCGTGCCTCATGTGGGAGGCGAGGGCTGCTAATACCACCTCCACATCAAAACATAACTTGGTTTAGTTTACTTATTATTTAATATAATGTGAAACGTATTCAGCCTAGAGTTCTTAGAATTTTTAATGAAAGAGTCACCTATGACCAGCATTAACATTTTGCTGCTTTTTCCCCTAATCCTTTTTTAGTGCCTGTCTGTCTTTGGAACCACCCATCCATCCACTCACCCTTCCATCCATCCACCCATACATCCATCTACCCACTCACCCTTCCATCCATCCACCCACTCACCCTTCCATCCATCCATCCATCCATCCATCGCATATGGCAACAGAAAATGTGTTTATATACGATGTGATCCCTAGTTTCCATAGCTGTTTTTTTTCCCTTCCATGGTACAGTGCTTTTCAGAGTACTTGTGCAGTATATAAAATTCTTAACTATGAGCAGGATGAGTTTATAATACCTTACAGTGCAAATCACAACCAGGAAATAGAGTAGTGGTAAAGTATTACTAGAAAAATGACATTTTATTTACACGAGCGCATGAATAAACCGTTCCCAGAGGGAGTGGGTTTCCAAGGATGCAACTTTGTGATTTATGTCTTTGTACAGTCATGCTTTTACTGCTAATTTTTTAAATTTAGCATTTAGCTCCACTATAGCTGTGATGATATGCAGAACATAAAAGAAAACATGGCTCTTACCCTGCAGCATTTTATGTAACACCTTTAAAAGGAGGAGACACACGAGTTTACAAACATTGAACATATTTATATAGTTTCTGGCCAAAGGTGTTTTTACTTTATGAGGAATTTGTTTTATTTTTCACCTTGTAGGCATGTACCCTTTTTCTAAGTGTATTGTCTTGGCTCTTCTGAGGGTTTTTTCTTTCTTAGATAAGACTCTCTTGGTTGCAAACTAGATACTCAGCCTGAGCTGCTTAAGAAAAAGGGGATTTCATTGGCGACATCTTGGGATATCACACAAGAATAATACCTTGAAACTTGGCAAACTAAGGAATCGGCTCCAGGTCAGGAATAACGAGAGCCAAGTATTGGGAACCCCTCAGGTGCTGTCCTCTTTGTCATCATCTGTTTGCTTCCATTTCTATGCTCAGGTCCTCTTCCTCCTCCTCCTCCTCCTTCTTTGTTTTACATCTGGATGGATTTTCTCTCTCTCTCTCTCTCTCCCTCTCTCTCTCTCTCTCTCTCTCTCTCTTTTTTAATGTCCTACTTGATTCTCAATGAGATCGCCTTTCTCTTTGTGTCCGAAACTCTGCTATCACCAGTCTTTGCATTCCTATTGCTTGTGAAATTTGTAGAATGGTCAGGTTTGTATTTTACAAGGACACAATCTTGACAAGAAAAAGCGTTTTGTTTGCAAAATTTCAAATAGTTTGGAAGAAACCAGAACGAATGACTGTAGACGAGTTCAACTGTATCAGCAGTTGGGGTAAGAGGAAGAAGTAGCTTGGGCCAGGGTGGTAGTGTTGGAGATGGAGAGGGCAGAAGTAGGCACACAGGGACAGAACTTGGTTGGATATTGAGGGTGAGTGAGGATATGTCTAAGGCGATGTCCAGGTTTCTGACTTGCATGACGGGTTGATTAGGGCAGTCATTCACCGAGGGTAGACCACCTCAGTTTGGGCGGTATGATTGTGGTTTTGGTTTTGAATGTATTAATGGGAGGTACCTTTGAGGCATCCGGACAGAGCTGTTAAGATGGTGTTTAGACATGAGTGTTGCAATCAAAGGAGAGTTTCTGGCTTTTGCTATAAATATTTGTATAGGTACTATAGCATGTTGTTTAAGAGGATGGGCTTGGCATCAAATAAAGCTGACTCATAAAAGCTTGCTGTGCTTCCCTTGGGTTGGCTACTTAACCTTTAAGTGTTATTTCTCATCCCTGAAGTATAATTGTACAATTGTACCTACTCCATAATTGTACCTACTTCACACAGCTGCCGTAAAGATCCATTGATATGATCACAGATCAGGTGTTCAGTACCTTAGCAAGTACACGGTATGCATCCAGTAAGTGCTAGGCGGTGGTATTGTTGTTTACACTTCTGTGAACAGGAATTGTGCCTCATTCACTTTGCCTTTTCTCATAATACTAGGTATTAATGAGCCACTGTAGGAAGGAATGGGAAGTGCAGTGTGAAGAGTTGTTGTGACAACAGTATAGTAATATTAATGTGGCATGAATTGAAGAAGGAAGAGGTTGGGTTGGTGGGAGTGAATTTAATATGAGGACCAAGAAAAGGCCATTGGATTTGCTGATTAGGTGGGAAATGTTAATCTTCTTGAGTATAATTGGACTAAAGTTGTAGGACTATGAAGCAGATTGAAGCTGATTGCAGAATGAATGGGTAGGGAGAAAATGGAGTCAACAGGTGTGTTTTTCTCATACTGTTAAAATTCTCAAACAAGAGAAGAACTATGAAGACATTTGAAGTGTGTAGTGACAAAATGATCTTAAAATGCCTTGGGAGTATTTATTTTTTCCAATTTGAAAACTGTCCTCAAGACTGAAAAAAAACAGGCTGTTGTCATCTAGCAAGATGGTAAGTAATCATCACAATTCTCTGAAGTGATCATTTCACAGTTTCATATTTTGTGACTACTGGGGGCTTCTAGCAACGCTGCTGCCAGAGCTGATGCAGAGGACTTCTACTCCCACCCTTGCTGCGGACACATCGAAACTGTGGACAAAAGTCTAGCAAGGACAACGGCATTCCTGAGTCTGATAAACCAGGGGGTCCCAAGTGCCAGAAGTGAAGAGAGAATTCAAAGTGAAGGTATAATTGGGAGCTCAAGGCCTGTGGTGGTTTCAGATCTGGACGTAGACCCCAGGAGCTTGGTCCTGAAGGTCTCATGAAGGAACATGGTTTTAGGTCTGCATAAAGAAGGAAGATGGAGTTGAGGTCCTCCTGTGTAAGACCTCAAAGGGTGTCTTATCTGTGAAAAGACTGGAAAAACCTTGTACACTGGGCTGAGGATGTACAAAAAAACATGCTCTCTTCCTGGGGTTGGGCATAATTAGGAATAAAAAAAGAGAAAAGCTGTACTTCACAATGTAGGTTAAAATTTAACATTGCTTACAGTGTAGCTAACCCTCAGACTGAGAAGTTAGCACAAAATCCGGTCCAAAACCACAGGGACCAATGGAGCCCTCAGAAATTAAGTGTGAAACAACCTAGGACTCTTGAAGAGAAAACTCATGCTAAAGATAACCCTGCAATGAAATATTGCCAGCCACACAAGGAGACGAATCACTCCAAAGGATTTTCGGCAGATGTTGTATATAGGAGAATTGGTACTCCAGGTGGTTCTCCTGGGACCCAGGATGGAAACCGTCGGGTTGAAATTACTAGAGACACAGAGGGTTAAACTGCAATGAAAGAATGTCACGGATTAGGAAAAGTAACACAGAGATTTGGAAAGGAGCCAAATAGAATTCCTAGAAACCTCAACCTTGATGGACAGGTTAAACAGCTGACTAGATATAGTTGAAAACTCTTAGTCATTGAGGAGTTCCGAAGAAGTTGCTTGGAATACAGTACTGATGGATAAAGAGATGGAAAACGAGTGGTTAAAACTCATGAACCGTAGTTTGAGAAAGTTCAATGTTACCTTCTGTGAGCTTCCAGAAAGAGGAAATAGAGTGAGAGAGATACTATCCAAAGATACAGTGGCCGAGAGATTTTCATAATGAATGCGAGGCTTGAGTTCTCAGGTCTGAGAAGCAAAGCAAACCCTGAGGAGGATAAATAAAAATAAATCCATACCTAGACATGTTGTAGATGAAACGCAAGAAACAAGAAAGAAGCAACTTGAGGAAAGCCATCATCTAGACTGGAAGACATTTTGGTAACAAGATGATCGAATATATCTTCAGAGTGCTTTGGAGGAGAAACAAACTCCAGTCTGGCATTCTATATCCATATGAAGTAATATTCAAGAGTAAAAGTGAGATGAAAGCTTTGTAGATAAAGATGAAGTTGACCGCTTGAAGAGATCTGCAGAAGGAACTCCTAAAAGATGTACTTCGAGAAGAAAGAAACTGAAAGCTGAAGAAAGGAGTGAAGTACAAACAGGAAAGTGCTAAGACAGAGGAGAATCTAGGAGATCAGCTTAAATAGCAACTTAGTGGGGGATACAAGCAGGCAGGTCGTGTTAGAGTCTGGGGATTCAACTTAGCACTTGGGAACATGAAGGATTCAGGTAGAAAGAGACTGAGCAGCAGGAGTGAGGAACTCAGTGTCTAGGTAATGACAGGATTCTCACTGGGTAGGACCAAACACCAAGACCTTCATGTTTAGACAACACATTCCAAAATCACCTCCTTTACATTCCAAATTGGGGTCTTAGCTGTGGAAAAATGGGACTTGGGTCTTAGCTCTCAGAGAGCTAGATCAAATGCACAAGGGTAAATTACATTTAACAGCATTTGAAGTGAAGCATGCATATGGAGGTAGGACTATGGTTCAGGTATGAAGTCACTCAATGATTGAGGATAAATGTCAGACGAGAATGTAGACATTTGCCATTTTGTGTCACCTTGATATGGTTGGATGGTTGGTTTTGGCCAACTCCTGACCTTTGAAAATTACTTAAATCTAGTATCACGGTATTATAGTCAGAAAGCCAGTGGTCATCTACATCTTTAACTTTGCTGTTCTCTGTGGGATCACAAGTGTGGAACATAAATAGTGGTATGTTTCTATGTAGATTGATCCTTTGTAGCAACTTAAAATTCATAGTTAAGTATTTTAATAGCTGAAAATGAGGTAACTTATGAGTTTTTTTTTTAAACACAAGTTTTTTGCTTTATAACGTGCTCTTTCTTGAGGTCAATAAACTGAATTTCATCACAAATATTATTGGCAATAAAATATATTTTAAAAACCCAAAACAACCAAATGCTTTTTGCCCTATGACTTCTTCCAGATCATTTAGTGGAGGGAATGTTGGGAGTCTTAACCTGCTCTGACTCTCATTCCCCTCTTTCGGGAACAAGCTGGGTTGGTTGGAATCCTCTGCCCTATGTGTGATAGTGTCAGGCAACCCTGACCAAAATAGTGAGGATCTGAATTTTCCTGAACCCTTTTCTAGTGGCTGATGTGGCACATGAGAAAACTGTTGTACATTAAAAACATATAGTAGAACTGAATCTAATTGACATGGAATGATGTTCAGAATACATTAGGTAAGAAATGAGGTTATACATGACGTGTAACAGTGCAATAGCTTGTCGTTGTTGAGTGCTTCTCATGCACCAGGCAGTGTGTTACGGTGTTTCTGTTCAGCTCTATTTTACAGATGAGGAAACTGAAGTGCAGAGAAGTTAAGGTCACCCACTTAAGTGGTGCACCTGGGCTCTGAATGCAGCGCTAGCTGATTCAGAGCCCCTGTTCTCAGGCTTTGCTGCCCTTTGTGTGTGACATGAGCACACGCGGTGGGAAGTTTCTGACTTAGGATCATCATACATATGTGGGTAGAAAAGGGTCTGGGCCAAGGCAGCGTGCCAAGATACTGACAGTGGCTGTCTCTTAGTGACTTTATTTTCTTTGATTTTTCTCTAATTTCATAGTTTCTATAATGGGCTTAGGTTGCATTTGAAATAAGAAATGATATAAAATCTTACAAAAAAGTGTAATAGATTTAAAAAGTAATAGGGGTATAATTTTAAGTCAGATATGGGTAAGAAATTACTGTTTTATAATATATATGGTGAGTATGGAAGTAGACTGTCCTGCTTAAAGAGCTTTTATTTGTGTTATGGGAAATTTTTCTTTTTTTATGCACTTTCTAAGTTTCAAACAATAAGTATTTATAACTTTTTAAAAATTATGAAGGCAATTATTTACCATGGTTTAGTGGTTCAGGCTGAGGTTGCATTAATGGAGACCTGAAAGTTTGTTTGGTTTTTTTTTCTCCTATTTGAGGAAATTGAAATTACTGTTTTGGGGTCTTATTTTGTTCATCTACTTGAAAAGGGCATGCTGTATCTTAAATTACAGGCTCATTGTAAGAAGAAAAACTCCTCTAAAAGATGGATTGATAAACACATTTGTACCGTCGATTTTTGATTAGTGCCATTTAATCTTGGTTTTATGATTCTAGTGTCAAATTCTCCCAAACAACTCTGCTATTGAATACATTTAATACATTTAAGTTTTCTGTGGTACTCGTATGAAAACTTTGAAGCATGCCATTTGTAAATGAAAATTAGTGACTTAAATTTTAACTGTTTTCATAAATTATGGATTATCAATAAATTTATATTAAATATAAATGGAAAGTAGAAGAGTGTTACGTATGAACTCAGTAACATAGTTGGCAATAAAAGGCACCATTTTGCGAGAATGGCCCTGGTATACAGCAGGGCCCAGGAGCCATTTCCCTGTTGTGTCATCTTGACTTGTTTTCATGGAGTTCTACAAATCTTGCCACCTCAGAGCTACTCTGCTTTTTGTCTGTCCCCAGGTTTGCATGTTCAGCTTTTCCTCAAGTCTGTTTTCTGGTATGCCACCATTTGCTTAAGCTAGCCGTAGTTGCTTTTCTTTGAGCAAACAATATTCAAACCTTTTAAATGGGAGGGCTTACTGAGCACTGCCAAGAATGTTGAATTGCAGTATAAGTTAAAAATTGTACAGATTCTAAAGGTAAATATTTCAAGACAAGCAAAGGAACTTATATTGATTCTGAATGGACATGTTATATTCGTGGAATTACAATAAGTGGAATTGGTCTTTACCTATTCTGATTTTGTTTTCATCTTTCCAGACTAAGTGGAAAGTGAGAATTCCATTCCCTTATCTTGCTTTGGGTGCTTATGCGCCTGTATCTTCCGTCCCTCTTTCCAAGGCTCTGCTGCGTTCTACAGCCATGCTTCTCCGGGCCCGCCAGGAGCGGGCTCGTGCCTGCCTGTTCCTGTCTCTCTCGGCTTACTGTTTTTGAATGGCCATTGTACTTCCCTATCTCGTTAGGGTTTCCTACCTGCAGTCTCTCTTCCCATGTTCAGCAGAATCTGTCCTTTCTTTGTGTGACAGCACATGTGGTCTATGTTTAGGATGCAAACAGTGTCAATAGGTGCCTTTTACAGGTGGAGACAACTAGAAAAGATGGTGTATTAAAATAAGTGTGCCTTTGTGGTTCTTAAGCTCCTGTTTCATTCATCTTTGGTAATCAAGGAGGCTTAATGTATCCTTTCATGACAGATTTTTACTTTACAGTTATATTTTATTATGTAGTGCTTATTCCTCATGAAAAATTGCACACATGGGTTAAAAAGTTGTATCCTACCAAAGTATATGTAGCAAAAAGGATCTACTTTTCTGTTCCTCAGTCCTCTGGCCCCCTCTGCTTGAGGTTGTTACTGTTCCCGGTCTGAATATTTGTTCAGTGATATTTTATGTGTAAAGATATATGCCTGTCTTTACTCCCACTCTGGCTTTATACAAATAGTAGCATACTGTTACATACTTGGGAGACTGGCCTCAGAATAGTTGTCTTTTTTCATTTAATAATGTATCTTAGAGATCATTTCATATAAGCAAATACAGATATATTTCATTTTAAAATACCTACATAGAAGATGTGCTTTTCAGCCATTGGATGTAGTATATTGGCATTATAACGTGATGGTGTCATGACTTTTAGAGCTGAGTTCAAATCCTGGCTCTGCCAATTATAAGCTGTGTGACCTTGGGCAAATTACATAACCTGTCTGTTTCAGTTGCTCATTTATAAAATGAAAAGTTAATTTCTCTGCACAAGGTTTTTTATAAGGATTAGAAGAGTTAACATATGCAAAACGTTTAGCACAGTGTCTTGCTTTAATAAATCATAAATATTATTGTGCTCATTAATTTTTCAGATCAAATGAATCCCCAATGTGTTTCTCTTTCTTCAACTAAAATAAAATACACAGAAGGCATTACATGTTTCTTGACCTTTTGACTTTTCCTTGATTGACCTTTTCTTCCAATCTGTTTTTTATATTCTCTGCCTTTTCCTTCCCCACCTTCTCCCCTATAAATAATGTTATGTATTTCTTTTACTTTTGAGGTTTCTTGGCTTGCTGATGACTTTACTGACCTATCATACCCTTCCTGCTGTTGCGTTAGGTACCATCAATTGTTGTTTAGCATAAAACCTCAACATTGAAGGATTATTTCTCTTGATGGTACTCTGGAGTGAATCTAATATTGGCAATCAGATTTATTGAGGTCACCAGACAGGATGAATCTTTTTGTGATTTGGATTTCAACTGGGGTAGAACTGAGATATGGACACAGGTGGCAGCTGGCAGAGAGTAACAGATGTGAGCCTGAGATGCCTCCACAGCACTTCAACTGTGGGCCTGTCTGGAGGCAGTGTGAGGAGGCGGGTCCCCAGGGCCAGTCGTGACAGGGAGTGTGTGTGTGTGCATGGGTGGGGGCTAGGTACAATGACCCACTGCTAACTAAAACTCTCAGGGGTAAGTCAGAGGCCATGGATCCTCACAGGGAATAGTACAGAGTGTGGTGTGTTTTTAAAAAGGAAAAAAAAAATTGGTGTGTATCAACTAGATGAGCTACATTACTAAGCTATTTTAATGTTCTGCTTCAGGGTGTAAGCAGTCTGGGTGCAGGAAGCCCCCACCCCTTTTCCACAGGGGAGGCATGAGTCTCTCTTGCCAGGGGTCTGCCAAGCTGCCATGCTTGGTGCAGTCAGGATGAGTGCACCCGGGAACACTTGTGTAGGGCCTTTTAAGGTGATTGAGTGCCCAGAAGAACATCTGAGGACTTAGCTGACCAGTTTAAGGTATTAATTCACATCAGTGTGATTTCCTCTGTATCCACTGGCTGGTGTGGCCTCAGCAAGCCAGTGTTTCTACTACTACCCATTCCCTTTATGCTAAATGAACGAACGCCTATCCCCATGCTAAATTCTGAGATCTGAATGTGTGTGGAAGCCGTCCATCACCTAGCTTGTTGGGAACATAGTTTCTTTGAGACGGGACCTATACTACATATATATCTATGCGGAGGCACTTACTCCAATTCAATTTTACAGTGAAAAGGGCAAGGACATGGAAACTAGCACTAGGAAACATACTGAGAAATCAGAGAAAGTGTTTCAACTACTACCCATTAACTTTATGTTAGATGAATGAATGTCTTTCCACGAGCTCACTTCTGAGAGCTGAATGTGCCTGAAAGTGGACCATCACCTAGCTTGTTAAGAAAACAGACTTTCTTTAAGAGGGGAACCATGCTACATACATATCTATGGGGAGGCTCTAGCTCCAACTCAGTATTTCAGTGAAAACAGCATGAACTTTGAAACAGGCACAAGGAAACATAATGAGAAGTCAGAGTTAGTGTTTCAAGTACTACCCTTCCCCTTTATGCAAGGCAAACTAACGCCTCTCCACATGCTCAATTTGGAGAGCCCAATGTGTATGAAAGCTGTTCATCTCCTAGCTTACTGGGAACACAGAGTTACTTTGTGATGAGAACTACGCAACATATAAACACGTGGGGAGGCACTACCTACAGTTCAGTATTACAGTGAAAACAGCATGAACTTTGAAACTGCCACTAGGAAACATACTAAGAATTCAGATTGTTTCTAGTATTACCAATTCCCTTTATGCTAGATGAACGAACGCCTTTCCACATGCTCAATTCTAAGAACTAAATGTGTGTGAAAGCTGTCCATCACCTAGGTTGTTGGGAACACAGAGTTTCTTTGACAGGGGAACCACACTACACACATCTATGGGAGAAGCTAGCTCCAAACATGATTTTACAGTGTAAAGAGCATGAACTTGGAAACCAGATCTAGGAAACATACTAAGAAATCAGATTGTTTCTAGTACTACCCACCCCTTTATGCTAGATGAACTAAAGCCTCTCCACATGCTCAATTTTGACAGCGAAATCTGTTTGAAAGCCGTCCATCACCTAGGTTGTTCAGAACACAGAGTTTCTTTGTGATGTGAACTATGCTACAGACTTATCTATGGGGATGCACTAGCTCCAACAGTGAAAATTTGAAGAACTTGGAAACCAGCACTAGAAAACATACTGAGAAATCAGAGTAAGTGTTTCTACTACTACCCATTCCCTTTATGCTAGGTGAATGAACACTGCTCCAGATCTTCAATTCTGAGAGCTGAATGTGTTTGAAAACTGTCCATCAAATAGCTTGTTGGGAACACAGTGTATCTTTGAGAGGGAACAATGCTACATACATATCTATGGGGAAGCAATAGCTCCAACTCAGTTTTTCAGTGAAACAGCATGAACTTTGAAACCGGCATTAGGAAACATAATGAGAAATCAGAGTAAGTGTTTCTACTGCTACCCAAACCTTTTATGCTAGATGAACGAACGCCTCTCCACATGCTAAATTCTGAGAGCTGAATGTGTGTGAAAGACGTGCAACACCTAGCTTCTTGGGAACACAGAGTTTCTTTGAGAGGGGAACTATGCTACATACATATGTAAGGGGAGGCACTAGCTACAAATTGGATTTACAGTCAAAACAGCATGAAGTTGGAATCCACCACTAGGAAACATACTGAGAAATCAGAGTAAGTTTTTTTCTACTACACACTCCCTTTATGCTAAATGAATGAACACCTCTCGAAATGCTCAATTCTGAGAGCTGAATGTGTATGAATGCGATCCTTCACCAAGCTTTGGGAACACAGAGTTCCTTTGAATTGGGAACTTTTCTAAATACGTATCTTTGGGGAGGCACTAGCTCCAAATCACTATTTCAGTGAAAACAGCATGAACCAGGAATCTGGCACTAGGAAACTTACTGTAAAATCAGATTAAGTTTTTTCTAGTACTACACAATCTCTTTATGCTATATGAATGAACGACTCTCCACATGCACATTTCTGAGAGCTGAATGTGTATGAAAGCCGTCCATCATCAAGCTTGCTGGGAACAGAATTTCTATTAGTGGGGAACTATGGTACATAGATATCAATGGGAAGCACTAGCCCCAAATTGGTTTTACAGTGAAAACAGCATGAACGTGAAATCCGGCACTGGGAAACATACTGAGAAAACACCTAAAGTTTTTCTAGTACTACCCATTCCCTTTATGCTAGATGAATGAACGCCTCTCAACACACTCAATTCTGAGAGCTAAATGTGTGTGTGTGAAAGCAATTCATCAACTAGCTTGTTGGGAAGACAAAGTATCTTTGAGACTGGAACTATGCTACATTCAGATCTATGGGGAGGCACTAGCTACAACTCGGTTTTACAGTGGAAACAGCATGAAAATGGAAACAGGTGCTAAGAAACATAATGAGATATCACCTAAAGTGTTTCCAGTACTACCCATTCCCTTTCTGGTAGATGAACGAACCCCTATGCACACGCTTAATTGTGAGAGCTGAATGTGTGTGAAAGGCTTCCTTCACAAGTCTTGGTGGGAACACAAAGTTTCTTTGAGATTGGAACAACACTACATACATATTTTGGGGGAGGCACTAGCTACAACTCGCTCGGTATTACAGTGAAGAGAGCATTAACTTCGAAATGGCAGTAGGAAACATACAGAGAAATCACCTAAAATTTTCCTAGTACTACACATTCCCTGTATGCTAGGTGAACAAAGCCTCTCCACATGCTCAATTGAGAACTGAATGTATTTGAAAGCCTTCCATCACCAAGCTTCTTGGGAACACAGAGTTTCTTTGTGGGGGGAACTATGCTACATATATATTAATGGGGAGGCACTAGGTCAAACACGGTTTTACAGTGTAAAGAGCATGAACTTTGAATCCAGCACTAGGAAACATACTGTGAAACCAGAGAAACTGTTTTTAGTACTACCCATTCCCTTTATGCTAGATGAACAAGCGCCTCTCCACATGCTCAATTCTGAGAGCTGAATGTGTGTGAAAGTAGTCCATCACCAGGTTTGTTGGGAACACAGAGTTTCCTTGAGAGGGGAAATATGCCACATATATTTCAATGGGACCAGCTAGCTCCAAGTTGCTTTAAAAGTGGAAAGAGCATCAACTTGGAATTTGGCACTAGGAAACATACTGAGAAGTCACCTGAAGTGTTTGTAGTACTACACATTCCCTTTATGCTAAATGAACAAACTCCTGTCCACATGCTCAGTTCTGAGAGCTGAATGTGTGTGAAATCCGCCCTTCACCAAGCTACTTGGGAAAAGAGTTTTCTTGAGAGGGGAACTACGCTACTTATATATCAATGGGAGGCACTAGCTTCAATTCGGTTGTACAGCAAAAATAGCTTGAACTTGAAAACCAGCACTAGGAAACATATGGAGAAATCAGAGTGGGTCTTTCTACTACTACCAATTCCCTGTATAGTAGATGAATGAATGCTTGTCCACATGCTCATTTCTGAGATCTGAATGTGTGTGAAAGCCATCCATCACCAAGCTTGTTTGGAACACAAAGTTTCTTAGAGAGAGGACCTACACTATGTACATATCAATGGGGAGGTACTAGCTTCAACACGGTTTAACAGTGTAAAGAGTATGAACTTGGAAACTGGCACTAGGAACCATACTGAGAAATCAGAGCAACTGGTTCTACTACTACCCATTCCCTTTATGCTAGAAGAACGAATGTCTCTCCACATGCTAAATTCTGAGAGCTGAATGTGCTTCAAAGCCATCCATCACCTAGCTTGTTGGGAACACAGACTTTCTTTGAGAGGGGAAGTATGCTACATACATTTCTATGGGAAGGCACTAGCTCCGACTCGGTTTTTCAGTGAAAACTGCATGAACTTCAGAACTGGCACTAGGAAACTTACTGAGATAGCAGAATAAGTTTTTTTGTACTACCCATTCCCTTTATGCTAGATGTACGAACGCTTCTCCACATGCTCAATTCTGAGACCTGAATGCGTGTGCAAGTCATACATCACCTAGTCTTGCTGGAAACACACTTTCTTTGAGAGAGGAACATAAGCTACATACATATCTATTGGGAGGCACTAGCACCAACTCGGTTTTTCAGTTAAAACAGCATGAACTTGGAAACTGGCACTAGGAAACATACTGAGAAAACATAGTAAGTATTCCTAGTATTACCCATTCCCTTTATGAAATATGAATGATCGCCTCTCCCCATGCTCAATTCAGAGAGCTGAATGTGGAAGAAAGCCATCCATCCACTAGCTTGTTTGGGACATAAAGTTTCTTTGTAAGGTAACTAAACTAAATACGTATCTATGGGGAGGCTCTAGCTCCAACTCAGATTTACAGTGGAAACAGCATGCACTTGGAAACCGACACTAGGAAACATACTGAGAAATCACATTAAGTGTTTTTAGTACTACCCTTTCCATTTATGCCTGATGAACGATCACCTCTGCATATGCTCAATTTTGAGAACTGATTGGGTTTGAAAGCCTTCCATCACCAAGCTTGTTGGGAACACAGAGTTTCTTTGCGAGTGGAACTACGCTACATACAAATCTATGGGGAGGCACTAGCTCCAACTCAGATTAACAATGAAAAGTGAATGTACTTGGATACTGTCAATAGGAAACATACTGAAAATTCAGAGTGTTTCTACTACAATCCATTCACTTTTTCTAGATGAATGATTGCCTCTCCACATGATCAACTCTGAAAACTGAATGTATGTGAAAGCTATCAATCACCAAGCTTATACGGAACAAAAATTTCTTTGTGAGTGGAACAATGCAACATACATATCAATGGGAGGCACTAGCTCCAAGTTGGTTTTACAGTGGAAACTGCATGAACTTGGAAATCAGCAGTAGGAAACATACTGAGATATGACCTAAATTGTTTGTAGTACTCCACATTCTCTTAATGCTAAATGAATGAACACCTCTCCTTATGCTCAATTCTGAGAGCTGAGTGTGTGTGAAAGCCATCCATCACCTAGCTCGTTGGGAACAAAAGGTTTCTTTGAGAGGGAACTACGCTACATACATATCTATGTCGAGGCACTAGCTTCAACATGATTTTCCACTGAAAACAGCATGAACGTTGATACTGGTACGAGGAAACATACAGAGAAATCAGAGTAAGTTTTTCTAGTATTAACCATTCCCATTATGCTACCCGAATGAAAGCCTGTCCACGTGCTCAATTCTGAGACCTGAATGTGTGGGAAAGCCGTTTGTCAACTAGCTTGTTTGGAACTCAGAGTTGATTTGAGTGGGGAACAATGCTACATACATATCTATGAGGAGGCAGTTGCTCCAACTCGATTTTAAAGTGAAAACAGCATGAACATGGAAACCGGCACTAGGAAACATACTGAGAAATCAGAGTGTTTCTAGTACGACCCATTCCCTTTGTGCTACATGAATGATCACCTCTCCACATGCTCATATCTGTGAACTGAATGTGTGTAAAAGCCTTCCATCACCAAACTTGTTGGGAACACAAGTTTCCTTGAGATGGGATCAATGTACAGATATATCAATGGGAAGCACTAGTTCCAACTCGGTCTTTCAGTGAAAACAGCATAAACTTGGAATCCAGCACTAGGAAACATACTGAGAAATCACTTAAAGTGATTCAAGTACTACCCATTCACTTTATGCTAGATGAATGAATGCCTGTCTACATGCTCAATCCTGATTTCTGATTGTGTTTGAAAGCCTTCCATTCTCTAGCTTGTTGGGAACACAAAGTTTTTTGAGAGGGAAAAAAATCTACATACATATCAATGGGAATGCACTAGCTCCAAATATATTTTACAGTGAAAAGTGAAAGAAGTTGGATACCGGCACTAAGAAACATACTGTGAAATCAGAGTAATTGTTTCTTGTACTATCTATTCCCTTTATGCTACATGAAAGAACGCCTCTCCACATGCTCAATGCTGAGTCCTGAATGTGTGTGAAAGCCGACCATCACCAAGCTTGTAGGGAACACACAGTTTCCTTGAGAGGGGAACTACACAACTTACATATAAGTGGGAGGCACTAGCTCCAGGTCTGTTTTATATTGAAAATAGAATTAACTGGGAATTCGGCACTAGGAAACATACTGGGAAATGTCCTAAAGTGTTTGTAGTACTACACATTCCCTTAATGCTAAATGAACAAATGCCTCTCCTCAAGCTCAATTCTGAGAACTGAATGTGTGTGAAAGCCGTCCATCACCTAGCTCATTGGAACAAAAAGTTTATTTGAGAGGGAACTATGCTACATAAATATCTATGGGGAGGCACTAGCTCCAACTCGGTTTTACAGTGAAAAGTGCATGAACTTGAATACCGGCACTAGGACACACACTGATAAATCAGAGTAAGTGTTTCAAGTACTACCTATTCCCTTTATACTAGAGGAATGAACGCCTGCCCACATGCTCAATTCTGAGAGCTGAAAGTGTGTTAAAGCTGTCTATCACCTAGTTTGTTGGGAACAAATAATTTTTATTTGAGAGTGGTACTAAGCTACATATATATCTATGAGGAGGCAGTAGCTCCAACTCGGTTTTACAGTGAAAAGACCATGAACTTGGAAACCAGCACTAGGAAACATACAGAGAAATTAGAGTAAGTGTTCCTAGTACTAGCCATTCCCTTTATGCTAGATAAATGAATGCCTCTCCACATTCTCAATTCTGAGAAATGAATGTGTGTGAAACCCATCCATCACCTAGCTTGTTCGGAACACAGTTTCTTTCAGAGGGGAACTACGCTTCATGCATATCTATGGAGAGGCACTAGCTCCAAATTGGTTTTACAATGAAAACAGCATGAAATTGTATACCAACTCTAGGAAACATACTGACAAATCAGAGTAAGTGGTTCTAATACTTCCCATTTCCTTTATGCTCTATGAACCATCATCTCTCCAATGCTCAATTCTAAGAACTGAATGTCTATGAAAACCATCCATCAAGTTTGTTGAGAACACAGGGTTTCTTTAAGAAGGAAATTACGCTACCTACATATCAATGGTATGCACTAGCTCCAAATCTGTTTTACAGTGAAAACAGCATGAACTTGGAAAGCGGAACTAGGAAACATACTGTGAAATCACCTATATTGTTTCTATTTCTACGCACTTGCTTTATGCTAGATGAAAGAACACCTGTCCACATGCTCATCTCTGAAAGCTGAATGTGTGTGAAAGCCGTCCATCACCTAGTTTGTTGGGAACACAAAGTTTCTTTAAGTGGGAACTACGCTACATACATATCTATGGGGAGGCACTAGCTCCCACTCGGTTTTACTGTGAAAAGAGCATGAACTTCAAAACTGGCATGAGGAAACATACTGAGAAATCACCTAAAGTTTTCTAGTACTACCCGTTCTTTTTATGCTTGATGAACGAATGCCTCTCCACATGCTCAATTCTGAGGGCTGAATGTGTGTGAAAGCCATACATCACCTAGTTTGTTGGGAACACAAAGTTTGTTTGAGAGGGAACTACGCCATATACATATCTATGGTGAGACACTTGCTCTAACTCGGTTTTACACAGAAAACAGCATGAATTTGGAAACCAGCACTAGGAAACATACTGAGCAATCAGAGTAAGTGTTACTAGTTCCACTCATTCCTTATGCTAGATGAACGAACGCCTCTCCACATGCTCAGTTCTGAGACCTGAATGTGTGTGAAAGCAGTTCATCACCCAGCTTGTTGGGGACACAGAGTTTCCTTGAGAATGAACTACGCTACATACACTTCTATGGGGAAGCACCAGCTCGAACTCAGCATTACAGTGAGAGGAGCATGAAGTTGGAATCCAGAACGCAGAAACATACTGAGCATTCAGAGTAAGTGTTTTTACTACTGCGCGTTCCCTTTATGCTGGATTAATGAACGCATCTCCATTTGCTCAATTCTGAGAGCTGAATTATGTGTGAAAGCCTTCCTTCACCTAGGTTCTTTGAAACAGTGTTTCTTAGAGAGGGGAAATATGCTACAAACATATGTCCGGGGAGGCATTAGCTGCAACACGATTTTAAAGTGTAAACAGCATGAACGTGGAAAACGGCAGTAGGAATCATACTGAGATTTCAGATTGTTTTTACTACTACACATACCGTTTGTGCTAGATGAACGAATGCCTCTCCACATGCTCAATTGAGAACTGAATGTACTTGAAAGCCTTCCATCACCAAGGTGGATGGGAACACAAAGTTTCTTTCACTGGGGAACTATGTTACATACTGGCCAATGAGGAGGTAAGACTTCTAACACGGATTTACACAGTAAAGAAAATGTACTTGGAAACCAGCCCTAGAAAACGTACTGTGAAATCAGACAGTTTCTAGTACTACACTTTCCATTTATGTCACATGAATGAGCACCTCTCGTTAGGGTACGGGTTAGGGTATGGGTTAGGATTAGGATTAGGTTACACATTAGGGTTAGGGTATGGGTTAGGGTTAGGTTTACTTTTAGGGTTAGGGTTTGATAGCGTTAGGTTTAGGGGATAGGGTTCGGGGTTAGTATTAGGGTTAGGGAATTGTAGACATGGCTCTATCCCCTGGAAATTCTGCTTCCGAGGGTCCGGGGTGGAGCTTGGGAATCTACAATTTTCAGTCTCCCCAGCAGTGCAGCCACATCCCAGCCACTGTCGGGAGGTCCCTTCCCCCTGGGCCTCAGGGACCACCCAGCCCAGTCAGACCAGTAAGGCTGGTGCTGTGCTTGGACACGCAGGGATGGCTGTCACCAGTCACTGCTCCCTGAAGGTCCTCAGATGGGGGCCAGCCTCTGTCAGGGACTTGGAGCCCCCTCCATCTCTGCAATACTTCATGTTGGGTACCAGCGCTGTCACCCTAGGGCATGGTTTGAGAGGAGTCAGAGGGACCGTCCCTGCCTCGCCCCCATGGAATGTGTCTGAGAAGGGAGTGCATCACCTGGGCGCTCTTCCTGAGCCTCAGTTCCCCTATTTGTGGTGCGGACGTGAACATCACACCCTCATTTGGCCACCTGATTTCTTACATCTTTTCAGCTTCAGCTCTGTGGTCAGGGCAGCACAGGGTGGCTTCCTCTCTCACTGCCCCTAGCTCCTCTGCTGTGCATGCTGGAAGTTCAACCATGCTGGGCCTCAAGCTGTCGTCAGCACCTACCCGGCTGGGCCAGGCAGGTCCCCCTGGGCCCTGAGAGCCTCCAGGACCACAGGAGGTGACGCCTCCAGAAGCCCCCAGGGTGGCCACAGTATGGCAGAGCCCCTCCCTGGGGGCTTTGTAACAGAAGAGACCCCAGCCACCCTCTTCTTTGCTCTACTAGCCCTGCCAGCCACAGCCTCCTGGCTCCATGGGACCTGGCCCCAGTCCCACAGCAGATGCCCTGGCCCTGAAGCTCCAGAGCCAGGTGACCAGGCTCTCGGTCCTGTCCTGACCCTGCTGCCTTCCTGGTGGGTCTCTGGGGTCCTCCACTCACCCTGCCACAGGGCAGGCATGGGATCGGAGGGGAGCAGGGCCCCCGGGAGCTGTGACCGAGCCTCTGGTGTCAGTCTGCTCAGCTCTGCGCTGCGTGGGGCAGCGGTCCCAGGGGACAGGCCGTCAGCCAGGTCCAGAGGAGGAAACAGGCCGGACAACGGGGAGCAGATCGTGCCCTGCGCTACTGTCTCATGGCCGGCAGGACAAGTCACCACAAACTGGGGGCTCAAAGCAGCACGGACTTCCTGTCCTCAGTCCTGGAGGCCAGAGTCTGGAATCAGGATGTAAGCGGATGCTTTCTCCTGGAAGCTCTGGGGAGAGTCTGTCCCAGGCCTCCCTCCCGCTGCCGGGGCTGGGCTTCCTCGACTTGTAGACACGCCCCCCAGCCTCTGCCTGTGTCTCCACGTGGCCCTCTCCCGTGTCTCTCCTCTGCTCTCGTGAGGACACTGGTCACTGGATTTAGGGCCATCCTTGTCTAGGGCGGCCTCGCCTCCAGACCCTTAGCTTAGTTATGTCCACAGAGACCCGTTATCTGAATAAGGTCACGTTCACAGGTGTTGGGGGGACATGTATTTTTGAGGGGAGCTGTCAATCAACCCATCACACATGGTCACCTTGGATATGCTGCCCTGTCTTTATTTTAAAGAAAAAAAATATTTTTTTGCATCTTGGAGATACAAGTGTGTGTGTTTGGTCTCTGCTACTTACCAGCTGTGTGTCCCTGGGCAGGTTGCTTGACTGTTCTGGGTCTCAGTTTGCTCATCTGCAAAATGGAGATATTAATGGCCCTTCCCCCCACTGGGTTGCTGGGACCAGTTGGAGGAGATGCACCGCCCTGGGGCAGGGAGAGGTGTTGCAGAGGACACCTTTTATGAGTACTTCAGCCAGCACATTGGTTCTGAAATCAACCTGGCTGGATTTCTGTTTCGTGAGCCTGCCCCATTCTGAGGCTCATAATGCTGCTGCAGACCCCTGGACACCGAGGTCCTCCTGCAGGGCCATCCAAGGGAAGGTTCTGGAAGTGGACCTGCTGGGGCTAAGGGCTTGTACCTTTGTGACTTGAAGAGCTGTGCCCTCCGGGGGTGACCCGGCTCTGCCCCTCGGAGCGTGGAGCCTGGCTGGTGGCCTGCAGCGCCGTCACCCAGACCCTACCAGTCCCATGTGATGCACAGGCTCCCCTTCAGGGGCTTCACCTGCATTTCTCTTGTTTTGGAGCCAGTGGAGCATCTGCTCACGTGGAAACCCCTTTCTCCCCTCTCCTTTCTCGCAGCTGCCAGCTCAGCTTATTTCTCTGATCCTCACCCTTCCCCCAGGTTGGGGTCTCTGAGTTGGGTGGGTGCCCCTGCCATATGTGGGGCCCTTTCTCACCCTAGTGGGTCCTCGTGGCTATGCCCCAGGGACAGGGAGCAGGTGCCCTAACTCCAGACACTGAAACTGAGGCTCAAAGAAGCCACATGGCGGGTTTCTTGGTTTCCGTGTGAGCTCGCTGTCACTGGGGGGAGGGGGCTGGCTTTCACTCCTGCGGGCCCCCGTGCCCTGGCCCCATCCCTGCGCTGCCAGGGAAGTCCCTCTGGACACGGCTGGTACACTACAGAATGGCTGCGACCCCCTGGCCTGAGGCCACGTGACCCTGGGGGCCTGGGGGGCCTGGGCCCCTCCCTCGGTTCCCGGTGACCATCAGGACACTCTGGGGGCTTCAGCAAAACGCCTGCCTTGACGGTGAGTCCAGCAGCCGGTGGCGTCACTGGGTGCGTTTACTTCTCAGGGAGTGCTGTGATGTTTCGCTGAGACTTGGCATCCAGAAATAATAACGAAAATGCCTATTTACTCCACGTCTTCTGGGCCAGGCGCTGCGCTCGGCGCGTTCCTGAGCATTGTCCCATTTAATACTCAAACCGTCCTGGCGGGCAGAGAGCCGGGCTTAAGAAATCTAGGGAGGCAGGGCCCAAAGTGCACTTGAACCCAGACCGAGAAGCCCATGGTTGGGCCTCGGTCCCTCCAGAGGCACGGGGCCCTTTAAGGAGGCCACGGGCCCTGCCAGGCTGTCCCTCTGGGGAGGCCTAGACCTGGGCTGAGGATCCAGGAGGTGCAGTGTTGGACATGAGCCACGGTTGCCTGGATTTAAATGCCTGGATTTAAATGGGGCTGCCCTCCACCAACTTGCTGTGTGACTCCAGGCAAGCAGCTTTACCTCTCTGAGCCTCACTTCCCTACTCTGAGAAATGGGTCTAAGTCTGCCCAATTCAAATTGTGATTCTGTGTGCCAGGTGTTAGGACTACTTCAGAAGTCTAAATGATGGAGGGTTTTCAGAGTTCCATCCATTTTACAGGCGGAGAAACTGAGGTCCCAGGAGGGGGACCTGTGGCCCTCCATCCCCTGTGACCTCAGCCACGGGACATGGGGCTGGTCCAGGCTCCTGCATTTGTGCCCCACAGATTAGGACAGAAAGACAGGTCTGAGCACCGCTGTGGCTGGAGGTATGTGCAAGGGAGGGGCTTAGGCCAAGGCCCTACTGCAGCTCTCAGGGTGCAGGTCATGCCCCTTCATCCATTTGGGAGGCAGAGGTGGGGCTGGCATCTCTCCATCAGCCCCCGTGGTTGTGCTGTGCTTCTGTGGATGTGGAGAGTGGGAACCTGGGGCTGTCCACACTCCTGTTGGTGAGTGTGCTCAGTGGCCCAGGATGTGAGGCTGCAGTTTTGCTGCATGGGGAGGCCATTCATTCTCTCACCTCTGTAACTGTGGACCAAAGTTAAGGGAATCTATGTGGCCTGAGTAGAAGTCTCTGCAGAGGGCGGGGGCTCTGGGGCTGGCGGAGCAGAGAAGGCTCCCAGAGGAGGTGGCTTAGGCCCTGGCCCCATGGAGGTGGCACCAGGGCCTCCCAGGGTGAGTGTCCAGCCATCCTGGTCCCCTGGCCCCTGCCTCTCGGATGTACAGGAAACAGGACCTAAAGGACATGAACCCCTGGGTCCACTTATAGCCTCTGCTGCTTGGGGTAGCCCCTTGGCCTCATGGACCCTCTCACTCCAGATCCCACCTCCAAGCTTGGGGTTCTGGTCCTCCCTCTCCATCCCAGAACCTGCCCTCTTGGTCCTGAGGCCCCAGACCCTCAGCCAACAGTGCAGCCTACTCTTTACTGAGAAAATCAAAGGAGGGACCTCCTCTTGCTCCCACCACAACTCCCACCTCCGGGCACCGGCGTCCCTCACCATGCCTTCCTCCCTTTCCTGTGGATGGATTGTTATCCCCCGTCGCTTAGCCCCCAACTCTCACCTATCCGAGGCCATCGCCGTGGTGAGTCTCCCTTTTCCTGAAAGACACCTCTCTAGACCCGGCACCTGGTCCTTCCACAAGTGCTTGCTGGGGGCCTACTGGGGGCCAGCACCTCCTCCAGGTGCCAGAACAGTCCAGGGGACAAAACAAAGCCCTGCCGACATCCACTTGTAATGAAGATTCTCAGTGAACTAGGAATAGAGGGAAACGTTCTCAGCTTGATAAGGACGCCTATAAGGACATCACACCGTACGGTGGGAAACTCAGCTCCAGGATCAGGAGCGAGGCCGGCCCCCATCACCACTCCTTCCCAGCATTGAGCTGGAAGTCCTGGCTAATGAGATAAGACAAGAAAAGGAAATAAAAGGCATACAGATTGGGGAGGAAGACATAAAAATGTCTTTATTCGTGGATTATATGATCATTTATGTAGAAAAGTTTGAGAAAAATCGACAAAACTCCTGGAGCTAGTAAGCAGCCACAGCAAGGTTGCAGGATACAAGGTTAGTATACACGAGTCAGTCACTTTCCTGTATACCAGCAATAAAGAAGTGAAATTTGAAATTAAAATCCAATACCGTTTACATTAGCACCCCCCAAAATAAACTACTTAGGTATAAATCCAACAAAACTCTGATGAAGGAAGTCAAAGAACTATTCCATGTACATGGAAAGGAAGACTCAGTGTTGTTAGGTGTCCACCCTTCCCAACCTGATCTGTGGATTCAGTGCAGCCCAGTGAAAATCCCAGGAAGTTATTTCATGCATATTGACAACCTAATCCTACAGTTCATGAGGAAAGGAGGCGGAAAACCTGGAACAGTCGACACAACACTGAAGCAGAAGAACAAAGTTTTAGGACTGACACTAACTGGCTTAAAGACTTACTATGAAGCTACAGTAATCAAGGCAGTGTGGGACTGGCAAACGAACAGACAGA
Source organism: Vicugna pacos (assembly GCF_048564905.1). Taxonomy (NCBI): domain Eukaryota; kingdom Metazoa; phylum Chordata; class Mammalia; order Artiodactyla; family Camelidae; genus Vicugna; species Vicugna pacos. Next base: position 18,569,107 of record NC_133002.1, on the reverse strand, counting down.
TCAGTGGAGCACAATAGAAAGCCCAGAAATAGACCCGCCCAAATATAGTCAGCTGTTCTTTGACAAAGGAGCAAAGGCAATACAGCAGAACAGGATAGTCTTTCCAACAAAGGGCGCTGGGACAACTGGACATATGCATGCAAAGAAGTTAATCTTAGACACAGACCTGCCCCCTTTCACAAAAATTAACTCAGTGGATCACACATGGATACATACATGTGAAACACAAAGCTGTGAAACTCCTAGGAGATAATGAGAATCTGGATGGCCTTGGGTGTGGTTATGCCTTTTTAGATGCAATATCAAAGACGTGATCCACGAAAGATAATTGACACACTGGACATCATTAAACTTAAAGCTTCTACTCTGGGACGGATGTTACCAAGAGAATTAGAGGACAGACTACATACTGGAAGAAAATGCTTGCGCAAGACACATCTGATCAATGGCTGTTACCCAAAATACACGAAGAACTCTTAAAATGCAACGACAGGGAACAAGCAGCAAATGGCCAGTAGGAAGCAGTCCTGCGCAGACACTTCAGCCAGGAAGACACACAGATGGCGAGTACACGCCTGAAAAGGTGCCCCACGTCATTGTCCTCAGTGAAACGCAAACCAAAACGAGACGCCACGACACACCTGTAAGTGGCTGGCGGTGACGTGGAGCAGCAGAAACTTAGCTCACTGCTGGGGTGGGTGCGCAGCGGTAGTCACTTTGGAAGACAGTTTGGCAGTTTCTTACAAAGCTAAACATACTCTTACCATGTGGTGCAGCCATGATGACCCTTGGTGTTTACCCAAGGAAGTTGAGAACTTACATCCACACAAAAACTGGCACATGGATGTTGGTAGCAGCTTTATTCATTATGGCCAGAACTTGGAAGCAAACAAGATGTTCTTCAGTAGGTGAAGAGATAAACTGGTCCATCCTGACAATGGAGCATCTTCCAGCACTAAAAGGAAATGAGCTATCTAGCCATGGAAAGACCCAGAGGAACCCTAAATGCATCTACTAAGTGAAAGAAGCCAGTCCTAATGGGCTACGTGCTGTCTGATTCCAGCCCTGTGGCATTCTGGGAAGGGCAGCGTTTACCCCTCGTGTCCCATTCTGTTGACGGATGTTGTTTGGGGGGCTGCACACATAGGGTCAGGGGGCACACGGGCACTCTGCGCCCTCCCCTCAATTTTGTTGTAAACCTGAAATTGCTCTAAGAAATACTCTTGAGGAAAAAAAGAGCCCCTGCCCTCAGTGTCAGTAGAGTCCTGAGTCAGTGACCGCAGGGCATGTGCGAGGGACAGGGCACTGAGCAGAGTCCTGCGTGGAATCGGGGGTGGGGGGTGATTCTGGAGGGAGGAGGATCCCGTGGGGGACGGGGCTGACCAGGTTCAAGGACAGTGTGAGGACAGAGCAGCCGGGCTGAGCCGTGAGCGAGAGCCCGGTGGGGCCGCCGTGCCGAGTGCTGGGTGGTCCATCTTCCCCTGTCTGCTCGGCTGTGAGGGGCTGGGCTTAGGTTTGTCAGGCTGCAGTTGGGTTCATGTCTCTCTTCATGTGTCTCCTCGAAGAATCAGTCGCAGAGAACCGGGTGATCTGGGTCGAGTGGCCGTGCATGCCTGGCCGGGGTCTTCCCGAAGCGCCTTCCCACCCCTTCCTGAGTGGCAGGACTTCCGTGGAGCAGGCCTGTGTCCCGGGTGTGAGACAGGAGTCACAGGCTGTCCCAGGGTCCCGGCAGCCGGGCACACAGTAGGCGCTTAGCGTGTGCTCACTCGAGGGTCACAGAGGTGGATGTGTGTCCAGTCCCGAAGGCCTGGGCTCCCCAGGGAAGGGTGCCTGCTGCGTGAGGACGGAATGGCAGGCAGGAGACAGAGCCCCCCCGCACCCCCAGAGGCTGCGGCTGCTCCCCCAGCTGCTCCCCCACCCTCTAATCAGCCTGTCAGCACTGAGGAGCCGGGGGGAGTCCCTCCTCAGGGCTGTGCTCCCCAGAGGCTGGGTTTGGAGGGGGTCCAAGCCACCTGGCTCTCCTTGGTGGAGGTGCTGGTGCTATAGGAGTGGGGGGGCCTCATGGACCCCAGACTCCTTTTTCCCTCCCCCTCCCCAGGGGGTGGGGCTGGGACCAGCCGTGTAGATGCAGTCAGTCTGTCTGAGTGGCAGACAGTATAGACGTGTGTGGGTGGTGAGGGGTGCTGTGGTCGTGCAGGGGCCCAGCCTGTGTGGAGGGCACGTGTCTGAGCATGTGAGCAGGTGTGAGAGTGCAGTGCTGTTGGTGTGGGCAGCACACGGGGGTTTGGGCCCCACTGCCCCTTGCTCTATGCTCGGACCCTCAGTGACTTCTGGACCCTTCTGCCCACCCACCACTCTCTGAGGAGGAGCTGAAGCTGCTTCCAGGCCAGGGCTGGAGTTTTGGTCTGTGTGTCCTTCGCTGCCTCCCACGCCATCGCCCTGCCGCGCTCCCGGCATCCCCCCAGCTTCCAGGTTCTCTGGCTCACCTGTCTCCCTGCCCCGCCTGGCTGGAGGGCGCACAAGCTCCTGGGTCTCAGGAAAGGGCGTCTCCTGGAAGTTTGTGGTGCTTCAGACTCTCGTGGGTATGGACACATTGCCTTCTCTGTGTGACCCCCAGAAGGTGACCCCCATTTACAGAGAGGTTTAAGGATTTTCTGGGGCCCCAGGTGCTCCCTGAGCCCCAGTCCAGGAGTCTGGCTGCAGCTGACAGGGCAGCCCTCAGAAGCACAGCTTCAGTGCCCTGGGCAGCCCGCCCCACATCCCTGGCTGCTCTCAGGGCCGGCCTTGTGCACCCGGCCCCTCGCTGCCCTTCCTGTGGGTACAGTCCCTGCAGTTCCCTACCTGTGTGCAAGGCCTGGGTGCCTTTTCATTCATGCTCTTGGGTCCAACACTGTCCGATGGCCATGAATCTGGTGCTGGGCCCTTTCATGCCCCTCTGAGGGCTTCAGACCCCTGTCTGGGTTGAGCTGCCAGGACGAGGTGGCGGCCTGAGTGGCGGGAGGCTGGTGGACCCTGGGCCACTGGGGCCTCTCCACCACTTCCTTCCACGGCTGCTTGCTGAGTGTTCACTCTGCCAGGGGCCGGCCTTGCCTTTGTTCCCCCACAACCCATTATACAGATGAGGCCACAGTGGCCCAGAGGGCATAGTCCAGTCCCACGAGTCTGATGGTGGCCACCACGCTGAGCACCGAGGCCCCTCATTCGGGCTGGTGGCCAGCAGAACATGGCTTTTCCAAGCTCTGGGCTGCAGCTGCCGCTCAGGATCAGGGGCCATCCCCACTGCAGGGCGTTGCTGGTCACTAGCGCTGCCCTCTCCTGCCACCCCATAGGCTGGAGCAGAGGAGGGAGGTGGGGTCTGGGCTGCAGCCAACACGAAGTCGCCAGCATTCAGAGGCCACCTCCCCGTGCTTCAGTTTCCTCTTTGTACAAGTACAATACCTCTCTCGTAGGACTCTTAAGAGGCTTAAATGAGAGCATAGCATCTGGGTAGAGTCCTTGGGCCCTGGGCCTGTCCTGCCATGGGTGCCCCGGAAACAGACACTCACTCCTGGCTCTGTGCTGGGTGACGCCAGGGATGCGTCAGAGCTGGGCGCTCGGGCCTTGAGGCCGGGGGTGGGGGGCGCCTCGTGTGGCCAGGGCTGTGCCGGAGACAAAGCCAAGGGCCCGGACCTTGCCTGCGGTGCAAGCCGGAAGTTAGCTGGCAGTGGGCACCCTGCAGGTGGGGGGTGCTGGGGCCTCAGTGTTGCCAGAGGCTGAGCCACCAGCAAAGGTCAGCTCATTTTCTTTCCAGAAACCCCAGGCCTTGCTGGAGCCACAGGAAAAGGGCGCCTGGAAATGCCTGAGGACTCAGGCCATGAGAACACAGTGTGGCCAGTGCTGGAACGGGTGGGCCCTCTCCCACCCCACCCCCGGTGCCCGGCGCAGAGGTGCTGGTGCTGCTAGCACAGTGGCGGTGGTAACGTTCCTGCACACCAGGCATGGTTCTGAACTCTTGATGGGTGCACTGATCCTCACAAGGGCCACGTCTTCCGGCCCCCAAGTTACAGATGGGGACCTGAGGCCTGCAGGTGACGTGAGCTGCCCAAGGCCTTGCCGCACCTGAGCAGCGGAGCTGCGATTTGAACAGTCAGTGCACAGGCCGGGGGAAGAATGGGAGGGAGTTGTGGCTTCAGCTGAGGTGGGGTGTGTGGTTGGGGCCCTCTCAGGGTCCCCCGCGGGCACAGGCAAGGGTGTTGCTCAGAGGTGCCAGCCGCCCTGGCCTTGGTGTCGCGATGCCGTGAGGGAATGTTTGGCTCGCAAGTGCTTGCTGAGGCCAGAGGTTGAGGCTGCACTCTCCTGGAGAGCCCTGTGGGGAGGGTGTGGCGTCCTCGGCTAACAGGGACACTGAGGCTCACAGGGGGCCGCTGGGTGCGTGAGACACGCAACCAGGGTGTCAGAGTTGGGATTTGGACCCAGAGTGGGCAAAGCCCATGCAGCTCTGTGTTTAAGCAGGGGGACTGCTTCAAGCTTTGCAGACGTCGTGGGTGCCGACCGCTGGGGCCATTTGCTGGGCGATCACTGCAGGAAGGCCCCGTGCTGGGCGCCGAGTCTCAGTGCTCTCTCCACTGTCAGAGGGGGTGTCAGTGCCCGTCTTACAGATGAGGACGCTGATAAGGCCCTGAGAGGGGCCGTGGTGCCCTGTGGCAGCCAGGGTTCCAGCCACCTTGTTTCCCGGAGTCTCAGGAGAAGCCAGGGGTTATGGGATGCCCAGGGGGTGGGCAGGGGCTCCAGGATTCCCCAGTTCAGTGTCGATGTGGGTGGGTGAGGGGCCCCTTCTCTGTGGGAGTGACAAGAGGTCAGCCCTGGGATTTGAGGGCCTTTCACGCTTGTCCCTGTGCTGACAGCTGGGCCCTTGGAGGTACCAGAGTCACTTGGCGAAACCACAAAGCTGGACCTCCACTTGGTGTCTGGGAGGTGGGCTGGGCATTGAGGAAGGGCCGCCTCGTGAGGAGAAGGGGCCCCACGTGGTTTCAGCGTCAGGTCGTAGTGGGGACCGACCCTGAGCCATTCTCATCCCCCAGGGCATGGACTGGGGCACGTTATCAGTCAAGGTCACATTCCTGGCTGTGGGACCCTGGGCAAGTCCCTTTACCTCCCTGATCCTCTGTTTCCTCTTCTGTAAAGCAGGGATGGTAACGATGCCCACCTCACAGGGCTGCTCTGGGACTCAGTTAGGGAGACCATGTGCCGGGCATCAAGGCACAGGCTTGGGGGCCGCTGGGTTTAGTCCCCAGCTCTGCATCTCACAGGCTGTGTGGCTTTGGGCAAGTCACTACCTCTCTGAGCCTCGGTGTCCCTGTCGGTCAGATGGAGACAGCAGCAGGCCCTCCCTCACTGGGCTTTCTCGGGACACATGAGGCAAAGCCCTGTAGATGTGAGCGGAGGTCCTGTGTGACTCCAGTGGGCGTGAGAACCTCTGACTTCCCCTGCCTGGACGCCGGCGTCCACCTCCCAGACACTGCCGCGTGGGGCTTGGAGCTCCCGGCTGCCTATGGGGAGCGGAGCCCAGCGGTTTCATCCCCTGCACTCTGTCTGATGAAATATAAATAGCACGCGGTGTTTGCGAGCGAGGGTAGGAAGCGTCTGTGGTCGGGCCCTCCCTCCCTCCCCACCCGCTCAGGCAGCAAGGCTGATGAGCTGGCCGTGGGGAAAGGAGCTCGTGAATAAACCATCACAAGGTCTGGGCTAATGCACTGGCCTCGAGGCACTGCGTGCAATTAGTGTGCTGATTGTCCAGAGAGGGTGGCTTCTGTGCGGGCTCAGTCCAGTGTCCCCTGTTTGCGAAGCGCCCTCTCCTGGGGCTGGTGAAGCTGCAGATGGGGGCCTGTTAGCCCCTGCCTGCTGCCTGTGAGGTGGGCTCCCCAGGACTCGGGGGGGGTCCCACACTGGTGAGCACCAGCCCACTGGGCCCTCATACCCGTGTTCTGGCTGCAGTGGCCCTCACCTGGGTCAGGTGCTGGTGGGCCGGGCTGCTCTGGACCTCAGAGCAGAGCCTGGGGCTGAGGCCCTCACGGCTCCCGCTTCTTCTCTCTGTGTTCAGCGGTTTGATTTTTTTTTTTTTTTTTTTGCTTTTGAACCAAGGCTGTCCCAGCTTAGCCAGCTCCTGCCCCGTTACCAAGGTGACCAGACCATCTCCAGCACCCCATGGCCACCGCCAGGGTTAGGCAAGGGACTCTGGTGCATGCACATGCACATAGCCTGCACACGTGTGCCACACGTGTCATGCCCACACACACGTGTACATACACATGTGGGAGAGCAGACACAGAGACTCAGGCCCAGGTGTCCCGCTTCGGGATGAACATAGGCACAGATGTGTCCTCATGAGGACGCAGCCTGTGTCCCTTTCCGTGCTCCCACAGAGGACATGGGTGCACGGCCAGTGCGGGCTGCACACCGATGCATGCCCCTCTAGGTGAGCAGCAGGCTGCCAGCTTCATACCTGCTCTCTGGTCTCTGCATGAGCCTCCTGTCGGGAGGAGAGGTGACCTCCCCAGGGTGTGCAGCCCGAGAAGGGGGCAGCCCCAGGCACTGATGGCCTGTGGCCTTGGGGTACTGACCCTGTTTCTTCCTCTCGGGGAAGTGTCTCATAGGCTTGTTGAGAGGTGCACGCAGTCGGTGCTGAACAAAAGCTCCAGGTGTGAGAAGACTTTCCCTGGGGTTCTTGGGGCAGAGGCACCAGGAACCCCCCCACAAATCTACCTCATCTTCTTGGGCACAGGCTCAGAGAGGGTCAGTGACTCAAGGTCACACAGCACAGCGGGGGCCAAATGGGGTCCAGATACCAGGCCCCTGCCCCACCAATTAGCCATGAGGGAGAGGCAGCCCGGGGAGTCTTCCTGTAGGAGGTGGTCCTGGGCCACTTGGAGAGACTCGAGTTTTCTCCTGAGTCATCAGGGCCAGACGTGTGTGGTCAAGTCGTGGTTCTCTGTTCCCACAGCCCTGAATCTGGATTTAGATGATTCCCGCCCTAGCTCTGCGGTGGGCCAGATGTGTGGCCCCGGGCATGGCGCTTGCCGTCGCTGAGCCCCAGTCTGTTGCGACTCTCCAAAGGACCCATGGCATGAGCTGAAGTAGCACGTGTCACAGTGTCCACAGTTCCTGTTTGCTGGGATTGGAAAAGTGTGCGAGGCAGTCAGGCTGCGGTGGGGTCAGAAGGTTGGTCGCCCTCCCTCGTGGTGCCTTCCCTCCCTGAGCCTCAGTCTCCTCGCGTGATCAGGCCTGGAGGAGCCTGCCCCGCCCAGACCTCGCCTCCCGCCCCCTTGCTCACCCTCCTCCCTCCTTCCTGCCGCAGCGTCCTCTGCCCGGAGCCCTGTCCCGTCGGGGTCCTGGCTCTCTGCTCTTGCAGTCAGCTGGGCCGCACCTCCCCAGGCAGGAGCAGTGCCTTGGAACCCTCTTCATTTATTCATTTCCCCCCAAGTGTCTGCCTCTCTTGTTGGTTATGAACATCAGGGCGGGCGGGCCCTTCCCACCTGGTCACGCCACACGTGGTGCTCGGTGGACACGTGCTTGTGGAACAAAGGAACACACGAATGAAGGAGTGAGAGAGAGCCCGGCGACGCGCTGCTTCCCAGGTGAGGCCCCGGCTGCACCTGGCTGGCGTGGACACCTCTGATGTCCACTTGCTCAGGATGATTTTTTTGGACATGTGAGAAAACCCATGTACAAAAGAAAATGGAAACGTGAAATACTTACCGAAACACTGTTCCAAAACGTGATTCGGTAACCAGTGCGCTGTGTTGAATAGCGCCCGGACTGCAGGGCCTGGCAGGGCTCCGACATCCGTGCCGGGTGAACCGCCCTCAGAGGTCTGCCAGGCCCTCCCAGTGAATGTTCTGTTCCCCAAATAAAGCCACACTGACAAAGTGAGGAGGACGAAAGAGGGAAGCTGAGGAGACACCGGTCCCTGCGCTCCCCCAGCAGGGTATCCAGGTCACTGTGGGACTGAGACTAGGGGCTCAGGCCCTGGTCCTGCTGGCATTTGCCCAGAGAGGCGTCACGTGGGGCCCAGCCTGCTGTGAAGAAATGCAGCTCCGGGCCTGGAGGGCCCTGTAGGGAGGAGGTGGCTGGATCCCGGTGCTGGGCTCAGCTGTGCGGCTCATAGCCTGGTGCCTGCGGACACAGCCATACTCCTCTCTGCGCCTCACTTCCTCTGCTGTCAAAGACGCTTGGGCCGCCCCACCCAGAACGTTCTCGGGTACAGTGCCAGGCACTCAGCAGAAGAAAGGCACGCAGTTCCAGGGGCCAAAGAAGCATGTGGGGCTTGGCAAGAGCAGCCAGGGACCTAGGGGAATCCTGGAAGACTTCATAGAGGAGGCATGCTTTGAGCTCGAAGGATGCATGGTATTCCATGGAGGACTCTGAGGTTGGCATTGCTGGGCCCGCGCTCGCTGAGGGTCACATGATCACACAAGCCCAGTGGGGGCCCAGCCCTAGCCCTCCTCTTACTCCCACGTGTCCTTCTCTCTTGTTGGTCTACACAAACCCTTTGCGTATTAAGTGTATCAGTTCTTTTTATAACAAGCATTTGTCATTTACTTCTGATTTTGCCTGTAATGGGCTTTGATAAAAAACATCAGAAACGTTTGCATGTTGGCACATTTTCCAGCCTTTTCTTTCATGGTCTTTCTTGTCCCAGGCCGTTTCTTGTCACTCTATCTCAGGTCTTTGCTCACCCGTACACAGGCTGGGCACTTAGAAAATGTCTGAGCCTTGAATTAAGTTGAAGCTTGAAAAATCACAGCTGTTAGAAAAAAGCACCGTGGTGCCTTTGCTCACTGGGTCCCTCTACTGTGGTTCCTTCCATCCTGTCCCTCCACTCACTCCTTCCTGCTTGGAGTGAGCTCTAGTCGAGGCCCTCCTGGGGGCTCAGAAATGTGGTGATGGGAGGGGCTGGGGGACAGAAAATTCCCAGCTCCATGTGTTAACTCGCTGAAACCTCATCATGACCCCATGAGACATAGCAGTGGCAATCCTGTCTCACGGGAGAGAAAACGGGGCTCAGAGAGGTTATATGACTTGTCCAAGGCCACCCAGGAAGGTCCAGAGACAAGATTTGAACCCAAGCCATGTTGCCCCAGAATTTATACTTTCAAACTCTGTGGCACCCCTTTGCCCTTGGGGTTAAGTCCGAGCTCTTGGAAATGACACAGGATCTCTCAGAGCCTGCGCACGTAGGGACTCAGTACACCTCTGCCCTCCCTGCTGTGAGGGTGACAAGGTGCGCCCCGCCTGTCTCTCAGTACCCCCTCGACCCCGAATCCTTGGGATCCTGGAGTGTTGTGGCTGGAAGGGCCAGCCTGCTTGTCTGCCGATGGGAGTAGGGAGGCTCCGAGTTGAGTGAGCCCTGCCCGAGGGCCAGTGTGTGCCCGTGTGCACCCTGGTCTGTGGGGCTCCGAGAGCCCCCCTGTGCTTCGGTCAGCCTCCGGCTGGGCTCTCTCTGGGGCTCCGAGGGCTCTGACCCTGCTGGTTGTGGTGCCGCTTCACTTGCTATCTTCCTGCTCGGCAGGGCGCCCCATGCAGGCAGGCGCTTGCTGGTCCACCCTTGAGTCCCTGGTGCCCAGCTGAGCCCAGCATTGAGCAGGCCCTCAGGAAAGGTTGACTGCAAGAGGGAGGCCCAGAGAGGGACAGAGACCTGCCCCAGGTCACACAGTGAGTTGGATCAGAGTTGGGAGCCCCATGAAAAGCCCAAGAACCTCTGGGGCCTACTTGCCCCTGGGGCCCAGTGAAGCCCAGGGATGGGGCAGTGTCTATAAAAGGCACCCAGGGGCCTCTGTCCTCTGCTGCACCCAGGGGCCTGGGGCCAAGGACACCCTGTCTCCCTCCTGCCCCCACCCTCTGTGGAAGGATGTTCTCAAGATAAAAATACCCTCGGAAAAGTTCCCTGATGCCTGGCATGACCCGCCGTCCACCCTGGGGGCCAGAGCTTCCTGCCCCTGACTTCACCTCGGGGCTTGGAGAGTGGACACCCGCCCAGCCCCGACCCCGCCGCAGCCTTTGCTTGTGGCCAGTGTGTCCAGCCCCTGTCTCCAGACCACAGAATGTGAGGGGGCTGATGGGTCGTGGTCACTCATGGTTGCTGTGCCAGTGTTTACTGAGCACCACCTGCCAGCTGTGACCACCCGGGCACAGGGGAGCGGGCGACCAGGTCCCTGCCCTGGCGGAGCTCAGGGCTCTCCTGCATTGCTGACTATTAGACACATTCTGAGAGCATCACACCCAGGCCGCACGGGAGGGTCAGAGAACGCACCGGCTTTCAATCACGTCGGGAGCCCCAGGCTGCTTGTCAGAGCGGGAAGCCCCTTGGGGGACACTGGGGGACCTGGTGCTTAACCATGTGTCTGCAGGGCCTCGGTGTCCCCTCTTCACCGCCTTCCGAGGCAGGTGGAATCTACCTATTTGCAGGTGAAGGCTGAGGCCCAGGGGAGGTCCCACAGTGAGCTGGGGGATGACCAGGCCTTGAACGCAGGACTAGGGGCTTGCTGGCTGCTCGGGCCCCACGCTCCAGGGTGGGCTGTCGTGGAAGGGGACGGTGAGGATGACGGAGCCACGGAGTGCCCAGCCTGTGCCCGCACACTCCCACGCTATGTTGAATTTCATGAGCACATCCTTGGAGGCTCGTTTTGCGAAGGAGGCAGCTGGGCCTCAGGAGGAGGAGGTGCGGATAGGACAGCGCTGGGGTGGGGCAGGGCTCCCCACTCTTGCTAGGAGCCCAGGGCCAGTCTAGACTCTCACGTGCAGACCCTTTTCCCCTCCTGCCTCCCCATCTAGGACCGTGGAGGGGGTGGTACTGTGACCATGACCCAGGAAAGCGTTTGGGGAACTTCAGAGGGTTGGGCTCCAGTCCTGTGGCGGCTGCAGCCACTGCAGGGGCAGGGGGAGCACTGGACAGGGTGTCCAGGGACCTGGGTTCTGGTCTCCGAGCTGCCACTCGTTCCACGGCTTCGTGACCTTGGGCAAGTCACGTTTCTGCTCCGAGCTTCAGTTCCCTCCTGTGTAGAGTGGAGCTGATTTTGCTTCCCACATTATAAGAACAAATCCAACTGGATTTATGGGTCTGGAGAAAGCCCTTCCAGGAAGTAGGGGGCTGGAAGGAGGCTGAGAGAGCCTGGGGCAGGCCAGGTGACCAACAGGAAGTGGGGCAGGGCAGGCCGTCCACCCGCATACTCCTCCTTCTCTCAGACTTGCCTCCCATGGCCATGTGTCACCTCCTCTGCTCAGAGTCCCAGCTCTCGGTGACCTGGGCGAGGGACCTAGCCTCTCTCAGCCTCAGTTTACCTGTCTGTCCTCAGAGTGGCAGTGAAGGAGGAATCACAGGCTGGGGGCCCAGCACACAGGGCCAGGCACAGTACGGGTCCACTCTAGGGGCAGGTCAAGAGATCAGAGGCCGGGAACAGGCCCTGGCAGTGGGGAGTCCAGCTGTGTGATGGGGTCTGGGATGGAGCCTCCCTGAGCCTCAACTTCCCCTTTGGTTTCAGGAGGGAGAGGCCCATGGGCGGCCCGTGGCTACCGCTCTGGGAATGATGAGGGACGGGGATAGAGGGGCTGGGGGCTGGGAGTCTTGAGGTGAGAACCTGGAGTAAAGAGGGGCCAGCCATCCGCTGACAGAGTAGGCAGAGGCCCAGAGCGGAAAGCGACTCACCCGCGGTCACACGGCTCTAGAGGGCGGAGCTGGGACGGGAACCCTGGTCTGTGTGCTGTCACCTGCCCCGGGAGGCTTGTGATGGGCTTCTGGTGACTCAACAACAGGTCCCTTAATCCAGGCCAGAAAATCCAGTGCGACCATGGATCCCAGCCAGCCTTGGGGTGTGGGGGCCCAGTGGGCCCTGGGGCAGCAAGAAGTGGGGGTTCATAGGGAAATTTCTGTGTTTTGAGCCTCTCTGAGGAGAGTGGCACTGTCTGCAGTGACATAGCTTTGCTCTGTAACCTTAGGGCCCTCCAGCCACCAACTCCTCTGCAGCTGGCACCTGGGAGATGGCAGCCTTGAAGACGGCCACTGCCTGGTCCACGGCGCTACTTAGAGGATAGGAGTCAAGAGGTAACACTGAGGTCACCAATGTGCACCTGTCCGTCTAGTCATCCATTCCACCCAACACCTATCTGTCCATTCAGCTAGCCACTCATCCATCCATCCACCCACCATCCATCCAGTCACTAATCCATTCACCCAACCCATCCATCCCTCTGATCACCCTCCATCCATCTGTCCACCCATCTGTCAGCCCTGTTTATCCATCCATGTGCTCGACCACTCACCTGCACACGTAACTGTGTTCTCATCCGTCTCCCCACCCTCCCTCTATTCAGCAGCTCATTCCCTCATCCTTTTGTCTGATCAGTGGGCAGTTCCTGGGTGCTCCTCTGTGCCAGGCCTGCACCAGCTTCTCTGGACCTCTGAGGTTGGCCATAGCTGGGGACAGGCAAGGTCACCTCTCATACCAGGGCCTCACAGGAGAAGCCAGAGAGTCTACAAGGGCTTCCTGAAGTGGTGGGTTTCAGCTGATTCCTGACAGATGGGAGAATTTCTAGCATTCCCATTAGCTGTGATTTGGAGGTTGGACCACATGGGGTGAGGGTCACCACAGGAAAACCTGTCAGGGACCTGTTGCTGTGTCCAGGTAGCAATGGCCTGGACAGGAGGGTGGCTGTGGGTGAGGAGTGGATGGGCGGCTTTGACACTTCCACGGGTGCAATACACCGGACCTGGCGGGGAAAGGGATCTGGGGGCTAGAGGATCAGGAGGAGGCGGGCTCGTGGCTGGGGTGACTGGGGAAGTGACCTGTGAGGGGGAAGGTGGTAGGGGAGGAGGGGGGAAGTTTGGAGAGGAGAAACGTCCTGGCCACGCGGTGCTGTGGGTGGCCAGGAGGGAGGGGCTGCCTGAGGACTGTGAGCGGGGCCCAGGGGCGGAGGAGCCCGGCACCCCGAGTGTGTCCCTCGGGGTAGGGAGTGCTCGGACTGGGGCATTAAGCCCCTTGCCTGCTGACGCATGCGCAGGGCCCACTTCAGGGGCCAAAGCAAGCTTTCGGGCAGAAAGACTGGTGTTGGTGGTTGGAAACTGGGCCTGTGGGCTTGGCAGGGCTGAGGGTGGGGGCTGCCGAGCGTCTGCCGTCCGCATCCCCAGCACGTGCGAGGTGCCTCTCCTCAGGCCTCGCACGGGCCTCGCCGGCACAGAAAGCCTGCACCGTGTTGACCCCGAAGGTGTGCAGGCCGCCGGCGACCCAGCCGTCTGAGCACTGGGGATGTGGGGGAGAGGGCGTTTTTCTGGGAAAGGTGGGCAGGCACAGGAGATGCCCTCTTCTCCCAGGCAGCCAGAACAGACCTGTCGGTCCCCCAGCCCTCCACCTCCCCAGCCAGCCTCAGCCTCCTCGCCGGTCCCCGGTGCCGGCTCCTTCTCCCCTCCTGCTCCCTGCTCCCCCGCCCCTTCCTCCCCCAGCCCTGCAGCCCCGCCCTTGGAGCTGAGCTGTGGTGCAGCCTCTCACCTCCTGTGAGACTGAGCAAGGGAGCCCCTCTCAGAGCCTCCGTCTCCCCACCTGCCCGTGAAGGGCTGGATTTTACAAGCCCTTGGGCTGAGTCTGATGGGTAGTGCCTGGCTTGGGAAGGACTGAGGCCGTCGCAGGATGCAGTGAGATGGCGTTCTGCGAAGGATTGGTGATGTCCGCCGTGGGCTTGGGCTGGAGAGTGAGGTGGACCTAGGCCACGTGCCGGCTTTCCCTGAGACAAGTGATTTTTAAGGATTCTCCCAGCTGTAGGACTTGATCATGACGTAGTGAGTGCCTTTTGCCTGGACTTTCCAAGCAAGGCCTGAATGGCCACAGATCAGGGGTGCTGATCAGGGTCTTGCCTCTGATTTCTGAGTGCTGAGATTTATCACCACACAGGATTGGGGGACCTTGAAGGCTGAGTAATGTCATGCCCGCAGCCTGTCCTTGGGGCCTGAACAGGTCGGCGGTTGCTTTCTTTCCTAGCCCCTCCCAGCAGACTAGGAGCTCACTCCTGAAAGGCTGTGTGACCCTGGGCAAGTGACTCAATCTTTCGAGCTTCCGTTTCCTCATCTGGAAAATGGGAGTAATAGAATGTTGTTATTGGGATTAAGTGAGTTAATTGGCGCTCTCAGTCCCTGGCAGGTAGTGAGTGCCTGGTGAATACTGATTACTCTGCTCATACCTCTGAAGGGGCCCAGCCACCTACGGGGCTCTGCAGGAAGGGTCACCAGCCCCTCCTCTGTGCCCCTCCCTCGAGCCGTCTAGCCGGCGCTTTCTTGGCACCCGAGAGTGTGGGCCCAGGCCTGGGCCTGGTGTCCTCCCGGATGTTGCCGAAACCTGAGGCCCAGCGGCTCAGGGACTGGGCATGGGGCGTCCTGCTCCATCCGGAGGCACCTCCTGCTGACTTTCGGGCCCCACCCGCAGGTCACATGTTAGCTGCCTCTCTAAAAGCTCGCAGCCCAGGCCCTGCCGGTGCTCCGAGCTTATGCGGGAGACTCTGTGCACAGGCGCCGTGGCCGGCAGGGAAGCGGGCTCCAGGGACGCCGGGCTCTGACGGCTTTGCCACCTCTCAGGGCTCTCTGGTTCCAGCCTGCTGGGATTGCTACACCCTGCTCTTTGCTGCTGAAGTCGCCTTCTCTCGCTCAGGTAGTGTACCCCAGTACCCCTCCCCTCCCCCTCCAGCAGTGCCCGGGACCCCTGTAGGCCAAGCTGGGAGTCCGACACCGTGGTCTTAACTTGTCTTTACCATTTGTCTCATCCTGGCCCATGAGTTGCTTTGTGACCTGCCTCAGTTTTCCCATCTGTAGAATGGGGATCTGGCTCCCTTGCTTGCTAAGGCCTCTTCCAGCAAAACAAATCTAATTTCCTTTCTTATCTGATCCAACTATATGCCCCACCAGGCAGGAACCAAACAGGCCTGTACATCCCTGGGTGAGGATACTGTCCCACATTTCTTAAATCGGGTTCTTGAAAACCGCAGAGCTGTGTCACCTTCTTGCCCTGTGTGTGGAGGGTCCCTGACATTTGGCAAGTTTGTGGTGCTGGGGTTTCTACTCATGGGTCCTCTTCCCGGCCTTGCTCTGTGGTCTTGTGTTCACCAAGCGCCCTGACATCTCACACACGCACGTGTACACGCCTGTACAAGCAGCCATCAACTCTGTCTCTGCTCCTTGGCTTCCAGGTGACTTTGGACAAGTGACTTTGCTCTGAGTATCAGTTTCCAGCTCTGGGAAATGGGGGAGTGGAGTGAACGTGACCCTGTTGATCTTCTCTCTGGTTTTAGGAGGTCCGTCAATAGAAGAGGGGATTTCCAGGCCTGTGTGACACAGTCTGGGTGGGTCCCAGGAGCCCAGCCCAGGCAGAGATGCCAGTGGTCACTGTGATGCCCCCACCTGCCTGGGAGCTGGCAGGCTGGGCTCTCCTGGCCTTTGATTCTTGCAATTCTGTCCCTTGCAGGCCTCGAGCTGCTCAGAGCCCCACCTGGAGCAGCCATGACCCGCTGGACGTCCCTCAAGGCCTCCTGGCCACACAAACACAACCCCTGCCATCTGGTGGCTTCCTGCCGGCATCTGAGCGCCCCAGCCCTGGCCACCTTCCCCCGGAGGGCCCGGGAATCTAAGGCTGAGCTGTCTTCCTGGCACAGTCCGCAGGGTTCCCACTGCCGCCGGCTCCCTGCCTCCTGGCCGAGGCAGAAGCAGCATCCAGCATTTCGGCCTCGGGCCTCAGCTCCTCAGACCCAGGGTGAGGTGGTCAGCTGGAGCAGCGGTAGGGGTAGGCTGGCAGCGTGAGGAGAGGTCCCCGCAGAGCCAGGGGTCCCCACGGTGGGAGAACTTGAATTAGACAGAAGTGGCTCTGATTTCAGCTCTCCTGCTTAGTAAGCTGTGTGGCTTTGGGGAAGTCACTTCACCTCTCTGAACCTCCATTCGTAGAGTAGAAGTAGCCAGAGTCTGCGGACGCCCTCCGCCCTGGTGGGGGCCTGGCCTGCTCTCCTGCGTCTGGACAGGCTGGCTCCCTCAGGTGTGAGTGTCCCGTACCCACCAGACCTGGGGGTCCAGTAGCACCAGTAACTGAGGTGGGTCCTGGGAGGGGTCCGCAGCCTGGCTGATTGTGTGGGCTCCACCCTCACCTTCTCCCAGGGTCTGAAGCAGGGGCCACTCACAGGTAGTGCCCTGTCTGAGGCTCTGGTCCCACACGCCAGGGCTGAGTCCTGGCTGTCACTTCCCGTGTCCCCCCTCTCCTGGCCCGGCCACCTTGGGACGTTCCCTGCGGCTCAGCGTCTTCCAGGCCCTCACGGGTCCCCAGGGTCTTCTAGCTCTGACCTCATAGTGCGACTGGGCGGGGGTGGGGGTTGTGGGGTACATCGGTGGGGGGAGCACGCCCAGCTCCTCCACGCCCTGCCAGGCCAGCCCCGCTGAGCACCTGCTGCTAACGGCCAGATGGCCTCCGTGCCCACAGGGCCAAGTGGTGCCGATGCCTCAGCCTGGCACCAACAGGCCAGCCCAGAGCCAGTGGGGCATCGGGGGCTGGGTGCTTGCCGCCAGCCCTGAGGCGGGATTTGTTTGGACCACCTGGGGTGTGTGTGTGTGTGTGTGTGTGTGTGTGTGTGTGTGTGTGTGCGCGCGTGTGCGTGTGTGTGCGTGTGTGTGCGCGTGTGTGTGCAGCCGGCCACCCAGGTGCTCTGCCGTACGGACTGAGGACCAGGCTCTTCTGAGTTCTCGCCACGAGCTCCTGTTCAGAGCTGAGGAAGGCAGGGGTGGTGGAGGCCCTTGGGCTGAGGTCTGCATCAGTGAGCCCCTGGGTGCTGACTCACGGGCCCCCTCCCACCACCGCTGTGATGGGGCGGCCACGGGCGTGGCATGTAGGCACTGAGGGTGGGCACCTGGGGCGGGCGCCTGGGCTGGAGAGCATGAGCATCAAGAGGGTGGGTGGGGCCTGGCTTGGGGCGTCCGTCAGGCCAGGCTTAGCTCCAGCCCCTGGGGTGAAACAGCAATGAAGAGCAATCCTGCTCTCAGGGAGCTGACGGTGGGATGGTGGGTGCAGCCCCGAGCGGCTCCTTGCTGTTGTTGCTGTTACTGTTGTGAGATCAGAGGTCAGTGCTATGGGATCACGGTGAGGTCCTGAGTGGGGTGCGCGGGGAGGCCCCTGGAGGCATCCCTGTGGCACTGAAGCTGCGGCCGAGAGGAGAGTGTCCAGGTGGGTCTGGGGGTGAGATCTGAGGGGTCCCCGCAGAGGACGGACTGACTTGTGGCTGCCCCAGGGAGGCCAGTGGGTTGGCCATCACACTGGTCTTGGTGGGTGATGTCGGAACTGAGGCCGAGAGGGTGGAGGAAGGGGCTGGATATTGAACGTATTTTGAAAGCAGAGCCTTGGTGGGAGTAGGGGAACCGAGGATGGACCCAGAGTTCTTGTCTGGAGCAGCTGGGAGAATGGAGAGTCCGTCTCCCTGGCCGAGGAGGTGGGTGAGGAGCCGGCTTGGTGGGAGGGAAGAGCAGGATCTGGGCTGCAGGTAAGTCAGAGTCAAGGGGTCAGCCGAGGGCCCTGGGTGGGCGTGGGGGCGCGGGCGGGTGTGGCTGCCCTGCCAGCCCTGCGTCCTCTCTGTTTCAGGAGCTGCCCCACCCGGAGCTGGCCTGGGGGCAGGCCAGGGTACCCCTGCCCCCGGGATGACTGCGGCCGGCCGTGCCAACCCCTACAGCATTGTGTCGTCGGAGGAGGACGGGCTGCACCTGGTCACCATGTCGGGCGCCAATGGCTTTGGCAACGGCAAGGTGCACACGCGGCGCCGGTGCCGGAACCGCTTCATCAAGAAGAACGGCCAGTGCAACATCGAGTTTGCCAACATGGACGAGAAGTCACAGCGCTACCTGGCCGACATGTTCACCACCTGCGTGGACATCCGCTGGCGCTACATGCTGCTCATCTTCTCGCTGGCCTTCCTTGCCTCCTGGCTGCTGTTCGGCGTCATCTTCTGGGTCATTGCTGTGGCCCACGGGGACCTGGAGCCAGCGGAGGGCCGCGGCCGCACGCCCTGCGTGATGCAGGTGCACGGCTTCATGGCGGCCTTCCTGTTCTCCATCGAGACGCAGACCACCATCGGCTACGGCCTGCGCTGCGTAACGGAGGAGTGCCCGCTGGCCGTCTTCATGGTGGTGGCGCAGTCCATCGTGGGCTGCATCATCGACTCCTTCATGATCGGCGCCATCATGGCCAAGATGGCGCGGCCCAAGAAGCGGGCACAGACGCTGCTGTTCAGCCACAATGCGGTGGTGGCGCTGCGGGACGGCAAGCTCTGCCTCATGTGGCGCGTGGGCAACCTGCGCAAGAGCCACATCGTGGAGGCCCACGTGCGGGCGCAGCTCATCAAGCCCCGCGTCACGGAGGAGGGTGAGTACATCCCGCTGGACCAGATCGACATCGACGTGGGCTTCGACAAGGGCCTGGACCGCATCTTCCTGGTGTCGCCCATCACCATCCTGCACGAGATCGACGAGGCCAGCCCACTGTTCGGCATTAGCCGGCAGGACCTGGAGACGGACGACTTCGAGATCGTGGTCATCCTGGAGGGCATGGTGGAGGCCACGGCCATGACCACGCAGGCCCGCAGCTCCTACCTGGCCAATGAGATCCTGTGGGGCCACCGCTTTGAGCCTGTCCTCTTCGAGGAGAAGAACCAGTACAAGATCGACTACTCGCACTTCCACAAGACGTACGAGGTACCGTCCACGCCCCGCTGCAGCGCCAAGGACCTGGTGGAGAACAAGTTCCTGCTGCCCAGTGCCAACTCCTTCTGCTACGAGAATGAGCTGGCCTTCCTGAGCCGCGAGGAGGAGGACGAGGCGGACGGAGACCAGGGCAGGCACAGCCCCCAGGCCAGGCATGACTTTGACCGGCCCCAGGCCGGTGGCGCCACCCTCGAGCAGCGGCCCTACAGACGGGAGTCAGAAATCTGAGCCATCGAGGGCCAAGGTGCAGCACCGCCCCGCCGGGGAGAGGCCCCTGTCCTGCGAGGGCCCCGGGCCTGAGCAGAGCCGGCTTGGGCCCCGGCTGCAGACTCAGTAGAGTTGTAGATGTTTTACGTTTCTTCACAACGGCCTCAGGAGGTTGGTGGGAGAGTGGGCGGCTGGAGCGGCTTCAGAGGCCGGAGCAGGCAGAGGGGCAGGAAGGTGGCCTCCTGGGGGCCGGGCCACAGAAGCCAGGGGCTCCTGCCTGAGGTTGGAGCTGCAGCCTGCCCAGAAATGCTAGCCAGCCGCCCAGCCCCTGTGGGCGAAGGCTGGCAGGCTGCAGGGCGCCTCATTGGTTTTTAACTTGGGGAGACATACCGGTTTTGGCTTTCTCAACCTTAGTTTGAGTAAGACAGTTTACAAAAAAAAAAAAATAATAACATGTGAGTGAAACAAATTTTTATAATTTGGGGTGGGGTGGGTGGGAGGGCGGGCAATTAGAATTCCATTAGTCTGCTCGGATGCAAGCAGCTGGGTGGAGTTACCAGAAGGTCCCCGAGGCTGGACGGCCTCCCCTGGGGAGGCAGCGGTGTGGCCCGTGGGTGAGCACTGGGCTCACCTCATTATTTCTGCTCTCGGTTGCCCTGGCTTC
This sequence comes from Vicugna pacos, assembly GCF_048564905.1. Taxonomy (NCBI): domain Eukaryota; kingdom Metazoa; phylum Chordata; class Mammalia; order Artiodactyla; family Camelidae; genus Vicugna; species Vicugna pacos. The sequence goes on along the minus strand of NC_133002.1, from coordinate 18,549,497 downwards.
CGTTTGTGATGGCAGAATGAAGACCATGTGAATGATTGTGACAAAAGCTCTCCAGCGTCACTGGGTGGGGTAAGGACGAGGAAAAATCCAGTTTGAGTTTTCTGAGTTTGAGTTTGTACCTTAGAGGTGTGTCTCGGGGCCAGTGTGGGACCTGCCTGCTGTGGAGGGTCTGATCTCCCCAACCCACCGGATTCTCCTGTTCCGCTTCCTTCTCCTTTCTGCCCAGAGGCCTCCACCCGTTCCACGGGGGGCGGTGGGACATACAGGGGTGGGTGGCTCCGTGGGAAGGGAAGCCAGGTTCCCTGACTCCAGGGAAGTGGATCTGCTCACCCACAGCCCCAGCATGAGTTGTGCCTTAGAGACCCTGGTCTGTGGCCTGGCTCCAGCCATGTCTGTTGTTACGGGACTCGCCCATCCTGCCCGCTGCCCCCACTCCACCAGGTGATCCTCGTTGGGGCCCAGCCAGGCTGAGCCCTGCGGCTGGATGCAGAGGAACAGCCCTCGTGAAGGCCTGGGCTTGTCAGTGAGCGACTGGAGGTTTGGTGGCACACATCCAGGCATCCTGGTCAGGAGGAGGATTGGGGCCCCCTTATTTGTCACCTGCTTTTGGCTCTGCTGCCACAAGAGCCCCCAAGGCAGGCTTATTCTTAGCAAGGAAGCTGCTGGCAGGGGCTGAGCCCTTCCCAGAACTACCAGGAACATCATCATCTCAAGTGACCAGGCCCGTCCGGAAGCCAGTAACTAGCAGCCTGCGCCTCCCCAGGCCACCCCCCCAGGCCGCCTTCCCAGGCTGCTCCAGGACGGCTCATGCGACCAGAAGGTGCAGGGACCCCAGCTTGAGGGGAGACTGCGGCAGAGTGTGAAGTCGCACAGCGAGCCGGGGGGTGAGGGGCTGCAGGGGCTGCTGCCTCTCGCTCCTCCTTACCCCCACAGCAGCTGGAAGCCAGGGCTGGCAGTCCCCTCCCCTGCCCCGGAGTCCCGGCACCCTGCCCAAGCCTCAGACCCCACCTTGTTTCCGGTCACGGGTCACATCAGGAGGGTCAGCCTAGGGCAGGTGGAGGCAGCTCTCCCCTCTCAGGACCTGCCCGAGGGCCCTCAGCCCCTTCCCGCCCTGAGCTTTTCTCAGCCTTCGTCCTGGGGGATGAGTGCTCCCACCAGGAGCCACATGGGAGCATTCACCCCCTCCCCCCTCAAATGCTGCCCTGACCGCCAGGCCAAGCCAGGCAGGGGCGAGGCGGCCCGGGTGCTGGGGGCCGGCCTGTGGGCTTGCTGGGCCAGCCCTCCACTCACCCTACCCTGGGCAGAGCCCAGGGGCCCTGGCTTCCCCGAGGCCCTGGCCATCTCGGGTGGCCTGGTGCACTGCCTCCCAGGCCTGTGCGGATGGCTCAGGCCGCAGACCCTGCAGGAGAGCTGCCCTGAGCTGCCTTTTGTTTCTCACCAAAGGCAGATGCTGCGTTTTCAAACTCCTCTGCCCTCTTTTTCCCTCCCCTGTATTTATTTATTTATTTATTTATTTATTGCTTGTGCTAAAGACCAAAATAGTCTCCCTCTTTAGTGCCCTTGAAACGGGAGGGCGGATGGGCGGAGCTGTGTGTGCAGAGGGAGGGTCACGTGGTCCCCAGGCGTGTGCCTGTGTGTGGAGTTTGCGGCATGCCGTGTGCCGTGCGTGTGCGTGTGCGTGTGCGTACATGATGTGTACCAGCCTGCCCCTGCCCAGGCTGGTATTCCCAGGAAGTTTCTCGAAGCCTGGACCTGGTGGTGCAGAGGCTGGAGTTGGCCAGGGCACACCCTCTGCCCTGAGACCCTGAGCTGCTTCCCCTGGGAGGGGCCGCGGGAGCACCAAGGGCGAGGGTTCCTGTGTGACCTGGTCTCGTCTGTGTGCGGGTGAAACATGCCCAGTTTTGGCTTTGCCTGTAAGTGCACAAGCGTGTGCGTCCATTGTACATGGGAGTGGTGTGCAGATGTGTGCACACAATGATCTCCACATGCGTGTGAACACGGGCTGATGGTGCCTAGGCATGATACACACGTGTGTGCACACACTCACATGTTTGTGTGCATATGCACCCAGAGTCTGTCTGTGTGTGCGCGTTGTAGGTGCGGGCGTTGGTTTGAATGTTTACCAGGCGGTGAGGCTGGGCACACAACACTCAGGGTGGACACCAGCCGTGGGCCTTGGCTGCACCTCCTGATCCTCCCAGGCCTCTGCCTGACTGCTTCCGTGTGGGCTGTGTGTACCTGGGTTCAAGGTGATAGCTACATGTGTATGTGTGTACATGGCTTCCAAAGATGAGCATTTGCACACAGACTGCGTGTAGGAAGCCTGTGTGTGTCTGTCACGTGAACACATACGTGTGTGTGTGGAGCATTTGTGCAGCAGCTGTGCCCGGCCCCCTCAGCAGGGGCCGTATGTGTGCATGTGGGAACCTGTGCGGGTCCCGGGGGTGTGTGCGCACGCATGTCCGCGGGGTGGTATGTCCGTGTGCAGGCCTGAGCCTGTCTCTCAGCTCAGCGCCCCCTCCCCGCCCCGCCCCCCATCCCCTGCTGGTGCTGTGCTCCCCCTGCCACCCGAGGGTCCTGGCGGGGGCAGGGGGCCTGGTGGGAAGGAGGCCCCTGCACAGGGGTGTCTGCCTTGTGTGAGGTCAAATAGACGTCATATCTATTTCAAATGATGAAACTGGAGAATTGTCATGTTATTTTCAATACATAGCAGTATCTAAAGACATAGGCCATGAGACTAGACCACATTAAATGCATTTTGATCTCTTTGAGTGCCACCGTGTGGAGATGTGTGTCTGAAAGTCCCCGGCTGGCTCAGCGCCTGCAGGGGGAGGGGTGGGTGGGACACAGTAGCGGCTCAGGGTGAGGACACAACGCGGCCCCCTCGCAGACCTCTCCCTGTTCTTCCAGGTCTGATGAGGCCCCCACGTGCAGGGTAGGCGTGCGCTGGGTGCAGGAGACCAGCGCTCTCTCCCGGGACCCATGGTTGTGGGGGAGGCCCCGGCAAGAGGCAGCCCTGGTCCTCACTGCCGTGACTGGAGGGGAAGCCAGGGGTGTGGGTGGCAGCTTGGAGGAATTGAGGCTGGGGGTGGTGGGGGGACAGGGGCCGACAAGGGCTGCTGTCAGGGAGAACAGCATGGACGGGCATCCTGGGGAAGGGAGATGGTCATCTGTCCCAAGGAGAGAGGATTCTGTCCTCTGCCCCAACTTTCCCGGAGTGGAGAACTCCTCTGCATCAGCGAGGGATCGGGGTCCCTCGTTCTGGGGGACCCGGGTGACGATTCCAGACGACAGGTGAGAAGCCCGGGCAGTGACAGCTTTTGGTGAGGACGTTGCAGGAGGCTGTGGGGGGTGGGGGTGGTTGCTGCGGCTTCTAGGTGGATGTTCCCTTGGGTTGGACCTGGAGGGCTTGGCTTGATTGTGGTGTGGGCTGGGGCTCGCCTTCCCTGGCCCTGGAGCTTTCCCTGGGACCCCAGTAGCAGAATCCCAGCCAGCGGCGGCTGCCCAGCCCCCAGGGCAGGACCTGCCCCGTTGGAGCTTGGTGATGATTTACTGCTCAAACTTCACAGCACCAGAGCCCAGGAGTCTCTGGGGGCCCCGCCCTGGTTGCGACCCTGGATCAGACCCCAGGCCACGCACTTGCTCGGTGATCTGACCTCAGTCTCCCCAGCGGCAGGAAGGGGGTGCTCAGGATCTGGCTCGCAGAGAGGGAGAGAGAACCTTCCCCCAGAGAGTGCTTCGACCGCGTGCTCCACAAGTCCACCGGGTGCGGGACAGCGGGGCCCCGTCTGTGTGTGGCTGTGCCCACTGGCTTGCCCTGTTCTTTCCTGCCTCCCCAGGGAGGAGATGAGTCCAACGCAGAATCTGCTTTAAAACAGTAGAACGGGTGGAGTAGGGCATTGGGGACCAGTGTTCACTGAGCACATGCTCGCATGCGTTTGAGGTCTGCTGTTCGGAAGGAAGTCAGTCCAGGGTCAGTAAGGGCACCGGGGGGAGTTATCCGAGCTGGGGTCAGAGCTGTGCCTCAGGCCCCTAGCCCTGCTGCGGCCTTCAAGTTGAGCCATTTGACCAAGATGCCACCATCGTCCCAGCCTGAGGGTCTACCTCAGTGTATCCTCCCCAAATCCGTCTTCTGGGCTGGGGGCCCCATGACTTGGGAGGAAGTCACGGTGGGCTTCTCCTTCACACCGAGAGGCCAGGAACCAGAGCAGTGGGGCCTCAGAGGCCACTCCCCACCCCTCCGCTGCCCACCCTCCACCCAGGACCAAAGTGGTCTTAAAACCAGAACCGGGTTTTTAACCCCCCTGTCTGACACCCTGCCTGGCTTCCTTCCACACCTTATGAAGATAAAATCCCCACCTTTCTCCAGCCTCTGAGATGCTGTCCATCCAGCCCTGCCTTGTCCAGCTCATCCTCTCCCTCCCTCTCCTGCGCCTCTGCTCCAGGCACCCTGCCTCCCTCTAGTTCCTTGAAAACACGGCATTTTCCTCCCCACCCGGGACCTTTGCATGGGCTGCTCCCTCTGCCTCCCCGCCCCTCCCTGCCCCGCGGAGAGCCCGTGAGGGCAGGGGTTGCAGTGTCCTTCGTTCACTGCTGGGTGCCCGCTGCCCAGAGCAGGGTGCAGTAGTGCTCTGAGGGCTTTTGTCTAGCGGGCGGATGGACGAACGGGGCCGGTCCTGTGGGCGTCCCACACAGAGAGCGATCTTCTGCCTCAGCTGAGCCTGGGGAAACAGGAAGGGCGGCGCGCTTGGTGCCCCTGGAACGCGGGCCCACCGAGGGCTCTGGGCCCCTGCTTTCCTTCCTTCTCAGTGCTGCCAAGAAAGCGCAGAAGAGGGCTGTCCTTACCCGAGGCCAGACCGGATCTTGAAGACCTTCTGCCTCTTAAGTGTATGTCACTGGCCTTCTCTGGGCCTCAGTTTCCCTACGTGAGAAATAAGAGGTCCATTCACTCCCTCGAGAAGTGTTTGAATTGCTGCCGTGTGCTCGGCACTGGAACCCTGGTAGGAAGCGGGTCAGCCCAGCTCCTGACGTCACTCTAGGGGCTCAGGGGACGGCCGGTCCCTGGAGGTGGAGCGGGCAACGGGGATTTGTTCGCATGTGATCCCTTGGGGAGGGCTCCACGGGGGGCGGGGAGGGAAGCAGGAGAGGAGCTGAAAGGCAGGTGGGTCCTGCGGGCTGGCCTGGGCCCAGGGGCCTGAAGGGCCAGGAGCTGCCCAACCCGAGGGCGGGGCTGGGCTTTTGTGCCCTCAGCAGTCAGTTCCTGCCAAGCCTGAGGTGCTGCCTTTCAGCCAGTCCAGGCCCAGCTGGCTCCTATTGGCCCAGAATGGTGCTCAGAGAAGGGGCAGCTGGGAACCTTGAACAACTGACACAGCAGCTGGGGTCCCGGTGGGGCATGAGCCACGCCCACCGCACCGGCAGTGACAATACGGCTTGATCCCTGAGTGAGAGGAACATAGGGTGCCATGCAGCAAAGCAAGGGACGCCCTGTGGGGGGACCAACGTGGGTCCTCCCACGAAGTGGTATTTCCTCTGAGATCTGGAGGGGGAGTAGGTGTTTGCCAGATGTGTGGGGAGGAGCTTCCCGGAGAGAGGGCAGCATGCAAAGGCCCTGGAGTCGGAGAGCACATGAGGGAGCAGAAGGAGGCAGCCTGGCTGGGGAGGGGAAGACCCCACAGGGCCCGTGAACCCCACCCAGGGTCTGTAAACCCCACACAGGGCTCGTGGACCCCAACCAGGGCCTGTGGACCCCTCGCAGGGCCTGTGGACCCCACATAGAACTTGTGGACCCCACGCAGGCCCGGTTTCCTTTCCCGGCAGTCAGCTCCCTCAGGCCTCCGTGGCAGCCTCACTGCGTCACCCTCCTGGCACGTCAGCCTCTCCAGAGCAGGAACTCTTGCCCAGAACAGTAAATGCCTGGCTCCCCGCAGGTGCCCCCAAAGATACAAAAGAACCGTGGGAAGTAAGAGGTCAGTAGAGTTGTTTTTGACCTGTCCTCGGGGGGACCTGGGGCCTTGCCTTGGGGTTGAGTGGGACTCCTTGGGGTCCAGGAGGCCTCCTCTGTCAGTCCATGCTGCGAGGTGCTGGGGAGGGGGCTGCAGGGGCAAACCCCAGCCTTGTGTCAGAGAGCCACTGCCTGGAGGCCGCTGCAGTTCTCTGTGTTATGGTCTCCTTCTCAGGTGAACATTTTGAGCTGCACAAAGTAAAACACATATGGTTGCAAGGGAAATCCAACTTCATGAAAAGCAGTTAATCAAAATACAGACCAATAAGTTTGTGGGGTATTCATAACCATGTTTCCTCACTAATCACTGACGCCAGCTTCCTGGTGGTGAGCAGTTCCCAGAAAGCTGTGGGCAAAGAACCACCCCCCACCACCACTCCGCAGGCTGCAGAATCACCTCCATCCATAAAGGAGGAGATCAGTAAACGTCCACTTGTGGTGACGCGCATGGAGCTATAAATGTTCCTCGTGCAAGTGCACATGCTCCTGGGTTTCACCCATGAGCCCTTGCAGGCGTGTGGGCCCAGGTCCTGGCCCTCCAGGTCCAGTGCTTTGAAGACAGGCTTGCTGCTGTGAGGCAGGGCAGATGAACTTTGTCTGCAGAGGCCTGATAGTAAATATTGCAGACCCGTGAGGTCTCTGTGTGGCTCTGTTGTAGCATGAAAGCAAACCCTGTAGTTATTAGTTACTGTGTTCAAATGAAACCTCATTTATGGACACTGACATCTGAACTTCACGTATTTCTCACATGGCACAAAATGTTCCTCTTCCTTTGACTTTCTCCTCCAGGCATGGGAGAGCTCAGTGACAAGTAACTCAAAAGGGTGGTTAGAACTTGGCGTCTCAGCAGCACTCTGCTGATGAGGAAACTGGGGTTCAAGGAAAAGAGGGCAGGACAGATCTCACTGCTCGGGTCTCTGCACCTCATTTGCGATGCCCCCTTTCTCTCCTCCGCCCGCCCCTGCCTGCTCTAGTGCAGTGCTGTGACCTTTTAAATCTCTAAAATTTGTTTTGAGCCCCAATACATTTCTCCACCCACTGCCACCACCTGGCCCAGGCCACTGCCATCTTCTCTCTGGGCCCCATGCCCTCCTCATCCTGGTCCTCCTGAGGAAATCTTCAGAGTCCCCTGGGCTTTGGATCTGGGTGGCCTGGGCTCCCTGACCCTGATGGGTCCACTGGGGCACTGCATGGAGGCTGCTCCAGCAGGCAGAGGGTTTGGCGGGCCCAAAAGGAGCAAACCAGTGGCCGGGATCCTGGTTCCGTCCTTCCTGAGTGACTCTGCCAGCTGCAGCCCCTCCTGATGCCGTGTTTGGCTGGGCTACGCAGGTGCGCATGCTGAAAGCCTTGTCCCTTTCCTTCCCGGATTATTGCTCCGATCAGTGCTGAGGGGCTGTTCTTACTCCCTAGTGGAGCTAAGCACCGAAGGTGGGCTGGAGCTCTGAGACCACAGCTCTGGGCCAGGGCAGGGCCCCCAGGCCTGGCTCTGGAGCAGTGCAGCTGCACAGGTTGTGTACTGCACAACCTCAAGGTGCCATTCACAACCTACGCCACCATGAACAGCAGTGGCAAACTCTGAGGCCTCTCGCCTCTCCTCACTGCCTCAGGGCTCCAGAAAGGAGCTGCTTGCTCATGGGCTCAGTGGGCACAGGTGAAACATGCAATGAGCAGCGGTGGCCCACGGGCGGGAGCTGCTTCTGAGACCCAGCAACTCTTTCTGTGGACCCAAAGACTCACTGGAAAATTGTTGAAAGGGGGCCACAGCCTCATAGTAACACACACAAAACCCACACATACACGTGCACATACACGCAACAATGGGCGCACACACAGCAATGTACGTGGTATTACACAGCGGTACAAAAGAACAGACCCTGAAGCTGCAGCCACACAAAGGGAGTCACGGATGGGAACAAGTTCAGGTTCTAGACCAGATGTCAACTGTGATGACAGAAATCAGGACAGGGGAGCAAGTGGCCAGTAACTGTGTGTTAGGGGTACAACTTGGTGGATTTGGGTTCAGAGAACAGGCAACACCTGGATCTGGAGGAAGGGCCTGACAGGGCAAGGTTTTGGGTATCCTGTGCAGCAAAGAGTGGGTTTCACAGCTGAATTAGGAGGTGAAGGACTTGCCCAAGGCCACATTGTCTTTCCTTCTAGCCTTTGAGGGACAGGCAGAGAGGGGAGAGGAGGTCAGTGGGCTGGAGACAGGAGGGGTGAACTGGGAAGCGCCTGGCCTGTGCTGGAGCACTCAGTGAGCCGAGAGGGACCCAGGTATGGTGGCGGACAAGGTCATGTGACATTCAAGGCCCTCAGCGTTCAGAGATGCTGACAAGGCCACATGCATGGGCTCCGGCCCTCCCAGGAATTCCTTAGCACCAACAGCCGCCCCAACTCCCAACTCAGCCCCTCGGAACCAGCCCCCACTTTCCCTGCCCCCTTAGAAGAACAGCTGGGCTCAGCCACTGGGGCCAGACCAGCAGGCAGTTAAATGTGCATTAATGACCTCTGCTAAACAGCCTTGTTTGTGGGGGTCAGTGAGCCCAGCTCCTCCCAAGGAGGCCCCTGGATTCCTGCCCTGGGACAAGTGCCCCAAGTGACCGTGAGGCCCCAGCCTGTGGAGTTCCAGCCACAGGGGCTCTGCTAAGCCAGGTCATTTCTTGGACTTCCTACTGAACCTCAGAGAGAGTGTCCCTCCCAGCCAGGTGGCCCCCATGGAGCACCAGGGAAGTCCAGGCAGCTGTGACCTCTCCCAGCACCTGCTCAGAGGCAGGGACAGTGCGGCATGGCTTCTTTCATTCAGCAGTTGGGCACTTTCTCTGTGCCTGGCCCAGAGTGATAAACATCACAGACGCTACCAACCAGGTTGGTGCCAGAGAACAAGGTCAGCCCTTGGTGGGGGGACCCAGAGAGTGACAATGGGCTCTGAAGAGCGACTCCCCCTAATTCTGTGCCCTGGCCCAGGGAGCTAACCGCTTTGTGCCTCCATTTTCTCCTCTGTAAAATGGGGCTATAATCACAAAGCCATGTGTGAGGGTTAAATGAGTAAGAAGTGGGCAACAGATGGGGGGTGATGGGCCAGGTACGTGTGAGCTCTCCTCTTGCATCACGGTTATCTGGGGACGAGCACTGAGGGAGGCAGCCCTGGGCTGGCACTCCATGGTCTGGGGGAATAGAAGGAGGGCCTGGGTAGCTGGACCAGTTAGATCCAGGGACAGAGTCCGAATGGGAAGAAGAATGGGTTGGGGTCTGGTCTGCTGACTCCAGGAGTGGTGGGAGCTAAAACCCCCCCCACCAAAACGCCATGGAATGGTTGACTTCCTGAGAGGACCATTCTGGCTGCCCTGTAGGAAGTGGCACAGTGCAGCCAGGGTGGGGGCTGAGGAGAGGGGGCACTCAGTCCAGGCAGCTTGGTGGGAGGTTGGGCCAGGATTATGAGGCTGCGTGTGCAGCCTGGCTGAGGGGCCCCAGGGAACACTGAGAAGTCCTGCTGACACTGCTGATTCTGGGAGGAGCCACTAGGTGGGCCAGGTGGACTGGGAGGACCAGACTTGGGCCAGAGAGATGACATCCCTGGGTATGTTAAGATGCCAGCAAAGGCACTGCTGTGTGTTAGGATGTCCGTTCTTGCATAGTTGAACATGCGTTTGCTGTTAGATCAGCCATTCCACTCCTGTGTGCCACTCGAGAAAAATGAGAACTGACTTTCACACAAACACCCCTACGTGCATGTTTATTGCCGGAGGAGGCTCGGATGATCCTCACCTGGTAGGGGTGACCAGACTGTGGCCGTTCCCGTGACAGCGTCCTCCGAATGATGAAAAGGAATGGATGGGGCAGGTGGTATGGGATGGCATCCCAAAGGCATGGCCTTCTGGAGAAGCTGAAGCTGTAGGGCAGGAGGGTAATGAGAATGCCCTGTGTCCTGGCTATAACGATGCTCACATAGATACGTGCATTTTGTCAAGACTCAGGATGCCACACAACGAAGGATGAATGTGAGTCAATTATACCTTAATTTTTTTTTTTAAAGGAGGAAGAAAAAACAGATGCCAACAAAATTTGTATGAAGAGACGTCTATATGTCCTGGTTTCAGAGGAGAGGACAGGTCTGAAGGTTGAGACCAGGGAGTCCCTGGGGTGTGGACGAGAAGTCAGGAGGCTCTAGTATGGAGGGGTGTTGAGAAGGGACTGGGCACCTGGTGACACCCCAAGTTAGGAGAGGTGGTACTGCCTGGGTTTCCTCCCTCAGACCCAAGGTGATGCTTCAGGGGCAACATGGGTCCCAGGGGCCCTAGGCAGACCTGGGACCCTCCAGGGCATCTTGGCTTCTGGGAAGAGAGGCTGAGGGGCTGGGCTTCCCTCCAGCTCCTCCCCCAGGGCCCCCTGGGACACTCTGATAGGAACTGAAAGCCGAGGGTGACCATGTATTTATTGCTCAGGCCAGGACTCTTTTGCAATGGGAAGGAGAGAGGATTAACAGTAACCTCACGAGGAACATGGGGTAAAGCGAAACAATCCTGGGCAGATCAGCTGGATCCCATGCAGAGGCTGGCCAGGCAAGGTGGGGCCTCCTTAGCCTCAACCCTCCTCCCTCCACCCTCATCCCTGGTGCATGGGCCAGCCGCACCCACAGGGTCCTGGACCTGAGCAGGAAGGCAGCATGGGGCCAAAGCCCTGGTCCAGCCTCAGTGGTTTGTCTGTGCAGCGGGGTGCCGGTGGCAGACAGTTCAGAGGCCTCCTTGGACTTGAGGGTCAAAAGGAACGTGACTTTTAGGTGCCATCACGTGTAGGGCACAGCTGGGCGAGGCGCTCACACACAGACCTCTGCACAGTGTCTCACACTCATCACTGAATACGGCAGACACACACACACACTGACATCAGTAAACACAACACACGTTTCCTCATAAACACGTTTAACAAAGTGATACGTGAACAGAGACAGCCGGAGAGACACATATACATTATGCACAAAAGACAGACGCAAAAAGAGGCTGGCAGACAGATTATATGTGTGTGTTAATGTACACACTCAGATACACAGAGAGAAAATACAGGTAGACAGACAGACAGCAGGACAGACACCTCCATTTCCATTTGGCAGGGCTTTTTATGCTTAAAACCTGAGTGAAATTCCAAGTTGAAGTTATACATTTATCGTTTTCCAAGTGAGAGAATGCTTTTGTATTCTCTTTCCATAATAATACCTTTTACTTTTACAGCAATTTGCAGTCTGCACAGTTTTCACTTCTGTTATCTCTTTTAACCCTCACAATAACCCTGGTAGTTACTGTCTTATTGTTCTCACTTTTATAGATAATAGAGTTGATGCTCTGCGAGTGTAAGTGACTGTCCAAGGTCACATGGGTGATAATTGAAGTCAGAACTCAAACCCAGGTCTTTGGCTCCAAGTATGGCTGAGGGCTTTTTTGTCTGCAGACCATTTTACAATAGAGTGGGATGTCTTAACCTTACAAATTGCTAAAGGTTTTCAGAATTTCTTTAGAAAGTGAATTGAAACACAGGAACATTTGTAACGAGTGTTTTTCTTTCAACTAGAAACAACAGTGAGTCATTTCACGGTTTTCCCTCAGAGCATTCTCATTTTTCATTCTACACACAAAACGCAGTGTTCATTACATTTGGCGGTACTTTGGGAAATCTTGTTTTTAATATTAAATATCTCACTGGTGAATATTCAGAGAGCTTATGCCTGGTTTTGTGGATAGCCTGCTGTGTGACCTTGATAAGGTTACTTAACCTTTTTTCTGTCTCCATAAATTTAGGGTAAAATCTTTCTCTTGGCAATTGTAATGCATAATTAATTAGTGCTACTGGAGTGAAATCAAAGGCTTTGTCACTAAAAGCAGGGGAAACGCAGCTCACAGTATTCCCCCAGATAATCACTGAGGCTGACCACTCTGAGCCCACGACTGCAAACTGGGAGCTGAGACCCATTTGCTGTCATTAATGATAGTAGGTAACACAATGCAGAATTGGTATTATTATATTTTTAACCACCATCTGCCCTTCCCAATACACACCAACACAACCCACAAACTCTAGTGACTGTAAGATATTCCTTTGTGTTCAACCCCTCGCCCAACCTCTTCTACATGTTGGTATTTCACACGCGGTATACTTCCTGAAAAATTTTATTCTCCTCAGAGGGACAGTTTTTTGCTGTTATTTCCTCATTTTTCTACCTTTTTTGTCAATTAGTTTATGGTCTTATGGTGGTAATATTGGTACTGTTAGTATTGTTAAAGAGTTCTCTGCAGACAGAGTCTGCTCCATCATGCAAGTGGTCTGAGGATATCTTTTCTTTTTGTGCCATTCAGTTTTGTTGACTGATGAAAAGAAATCATGGAAATGGTGGTCCTGAGGACAGGGACTGAGATAATATGATATGTGTTACTGTCTCTCTTTTCACTAATAAAGTAACTAGGAACAAAGAGGTTAAGGAATCTGTTCACAGTTACAGAGATAATAAATATCGGAGTCAATTTAAATTCAGCTTTATCAGATGTTAAAAACCCTTGGAAAAGATACAACCAAATTAAAAAAAAAAGCACCACAGAAAATGTAGAGATACTCACAGACGCTATGGGAAGTCAGAGGACAGGATGGCTTACCTGTGGAGATTGCCAGCTGAGATCATAGCAAGTCAAAGAGGAGTCACATTTGAACCTCATGTAGGGACTAGCATCTGAGCTGAATCTGGAATGATGAGCAGGGGTTCAGCAGGCCATGTGTAGGGAAGAGTATTGCTGGCTGTAGCAGTAGGGGAGCATGTACGGAGGTCCAGAGACGTGGCAGTGGTGGAGACTACAGGCAGCCTTGTTTGATGGAAGGACAAATGTGTTTGAGGGTGCTGGGTTAAGCCCTTGTGATCTTGACTCCTGACACTGCAGGGGTTATGTGATCATATCTGTGCTTCTCAGGAATCATTCTGTGGGTGAAATGAAGAACGGAATGAATGATAAAAAGATAAGAGATAAATAATATCCATGGAGGAGACATTCAGATTGGAGAGACATTTTGAAGGTAGAATCCCTGTGACTCAGGGAGGTTCCGAGGCAGGCTCCTTGGTCTGGAAGAACGAGGCAGTAGGAAGTTATACTGAGGAATATATTTTAGAGCAGTAGCCCTTTATCCCATCATTCCAGTGGCCCCTATTATCATTACTTCCTTTCCTAAACTTTTAACCCACTTGTGGATGTCTTCATGACAAAACCCATCAGATGAAACCAGAGCCCCAATTAAGTACAACTTACTTAACCACTTGCTCTTTGCTTGTACTTCAGCCCTGAATGTGGCTGCAAAAAACAAAAAAGCAAACACCAAAATAAAACCACACACAAAAAACAAACACACACACACAGAACCATTTAGACTAGTCCACTTTAAGTTTGTGGCCATCTGACAGCTAGCATCCAGGCTGCTTGGTGCTGTCCAGCAGATTGCTACTGCCTTTCTTCGTTCCATTTTCTCTCCTACTCTGTCAAGCTGTTAGATAATTTAATTTTTTACTACAGAATTATTTTTTTTTGTTTTAGTCACTTGGAATGAAAGAATTTCAGCTTTCTATTTTTTTTTCAAAGCACTTACCTTCTGTTTCATTTTTCATGAAGAAGTTCATCATGAGTCTCCTCAGAGCAAGAGTATTCTCTGACATAATCATAATAACTCTATCACTTGCAGAACTTAGACAATGATATGATATTATCTATTTTACAGCCCATTTTCAAATTGCTCCAATTATCCCCAAAATGTCCTTTGTAGCTTCTTTTGTTCTTTAAATCCAGACCCTAATCATAAATCCTTTACTGGTTTTTGCTTCCAAATTTCTTTAGTATCCTTTATTGTACAGGAGTCCTTGCACCTTTGTTTGTTTTTCATGATATTATAACTTCCAAATAAATTGTTTTGTAGAATGTTCCTCAATCTGGATTTCTCTAACTGTTTCCTAATGATTAGATTCAGGTTATACAAGAATATTCCATAGGTGATGTGTGTTCCCATTGCTTTCAGTCAAGAGACATGTAATACTAGTTTGGTTAATCATCTTTGGGTTAAGGTGAGTCCACCAGATGCCTGCATTGTAGAGAAAGCCTTTTCCCCTTTGTAAGTATTTGATGGAATGATATTCTGAGAATGTATATACATCTTGTTTGCCAATCTTCTGAGTTTAGCATCCATTGATAAACTTTTACTCCATCAAGTATTACATTGATGGATATAAAATGAGGATCTTCTAATTATTTCTTTTATATTTATTAACTGGTGTTGTTCTGATTAGATATTCATCCCCTTTCCCCTCTTTTTAAAATATTATTACAATTTTTTGAACTTTTTAGATTCAGTAAGTTGTACTCTTTACCATCATTATTTCCAATGTTGAAATTCTTTCAGATTTATTGGTGGGAATTCCTTTAAGTTGAGTTGGCATCTTTTGACATTGCTCACTTATTTCTTGGCACAAGATATCCTTTTGCTTTCTCTGGCCTTGGCATGGAATCTGACATTTCTTCAAGGATGATTTGTTCATTTTATTTATTCAAGAGTTGTTTAACAATTCATTTTTAAATGTCCCCTGATAAGACTTTCTAGCTTTAAGTTTCTAGTTGTATTTCATTGCAATCAGAGAATATTTTATGTGTTATTTCTAACTTAACGAAATTCATTGAAGTTTTCTTTGTGACCTAATATATATATGGTCAGTTGTGTATACTCCATGTCCACTTGAAAAAAAGTACCTTCTGCTTTGGGACTGCCTAGGGGTTCTCATCCAGTCTCATGGCTTCAAATGCCACATAAATGCTATGACTCTAACAGGTGTAGGTCCAGCCTTACCTACCTTCTTTTTTGAATTGTGGACTTATAAATACAATTACCTTCTAACATCTTTCTTGGAGATTTAATAAGCATTTCAAACTTAAAATGTCCAAGATTAAATTTTTTATTTCTGCTACCAATCCTACTATAGTCTTTCTTGACTCAGAAAGTAAGCAACTCCCGCCTGCTTGGAGGTTTTTGGGCCAAAAAACTTAAAGTCATCTTTGAATCCTTTTTCTCTTCCACTCTCACATCTAATCAATCAAGATATTCTATTTTCTCTGTCTTTGAAGTGTATCTGTATGTATTTACTTCCATCACTGCTGCACTGTTTCAGGTGATTATCAGCTCTTTATGTCATTGCTGCAGTAGACTTTGACCAACATGCCTGCTTGTCTTTGGCTCTTGTCTTATTTTCTCAGCAGCCTGATTGATGCTTTTTAATATACAAATCATACTATATAACTCCTCAGTTCAAAATCCTCCAGAGGCTTCTCTTATTTTGTAAAATTCAAGACCATCTCACAGCCTACATGGTTTGGCCCCTGCTGTCTCTCTGGCCTCATCTTCTACCTTCATCTGGATCACTGTGGTCTAGTCTCACCAGTCTTCATGCCGTCCTTCAATGACACCAGGCATACTCGGCCTCTGGGCCTTTGCATCTGATGTGCTCTCATTTTACTGTGCTTTTCCCTGAAACATCTTTATGAGTCATGCCTTCACTTTTTCCTGATAGCTGATCAAATCTCTTATCTTAAGGCCAGAGAGACCTTTGATGACCACCTGCACTTACCTAACATAAAACTCCTCACAACTATTCCTATCAAGTCCTTTCCCTGTTAACCTGTCTTACTTTTCTTTATAGAACTTACCACCACGTGTGTGTGTGTGTGTGTGCACATGTGTGCAAGAGCAGAGCCTGGAAAATAGTAAGATGTTAGTGAATATTTGTTGAATTAGTAAAATTGCTTCATTGAAAAGAATATATTTTTATTAAATTTTAAAATGTTATTAACAGGAAAGACATATTTCCCAATCTCAGTGTGGTATTCTATGAGCTAGACTCATTTTTATTTGCACTGGACTCAGCAAAATCACTGAGATCTGATAGAAAACTGCATTCATTTACTTAAAACAGTTTTCCTCACTCATCCAGATGCCACTTTAGGTTAATGTGAAAATCTGGGTCTGTATCTGAGCAAGCTGATCTTACTACTTAAGAATACCGTGGAGCATTGAGCTCACTCCATTAGTACTGACAAGATGTTCAAAACAGTTGCTTCCTCTGAGAGAATAATATTCTTTTTAGGAGAGTGTCAGTTTTGTGTCTAATGTAACAAGTGGAAGCTGTTGCTTAGTTCTGAATATTGCAGAAATCTTATGTATTAGAAATATATTGATTTTATATTCCTTTTAATAACATCTCTTAGCTCATTTCTTTTACTTTAACATGCTCAATAGCTGTTCTGTGCATTTCGTTCATTTGAATTTCCTTCTGATCATCCTACTTCATGGTTGTCACTAATCTAGTAAATATGGATGGAAGTGTTATGTGTTTTGTAGGGATGCTGATGCTAACACAGCTGACTGCAGTCTGGGTCATATGAATGAAAGTGCTGCTTAAGTCAAAATGTGCTATATATCCATATTGTCAAGTTTGTTATGATTACAACTATTATGTAATTATGTTATGGTGGCTATGAACTTTGCCTGATAAATTCACAAGTGCAAGAAATAATATTTCTTATTTATAAAAAGAGCAATTTAAACTTAGCTCAGAGCTCCCCTCTTGCTAAGCTAGCAGTAAATTCAATCTTGACATTGTTGCTCACCCCTTCACTCAACCAGAGTCGTGCAGAAGTTCTCAGGTCTTTCTGGGATTCAAAGCACTGAGCTGGCCGATGGCAAGTAGTCAAACTGGTTACTGATAGAACTGTAGATTCCTTTCTTGTCTTGTTGCTTTGCTACTTGCATACCATCCTTGGAGCAGAGGATTCTGGTGAGGCTGGGAGCTCTTGTGTCTAGAATGCAACATTCCCATCTCGTAAAACATAAGAAAAATCCTCTCCACTGAGGTCTTGGTATTTTATCAGTTAGAGTTCACACGCTGGAACAGAATTGTCTCTAACATGTTTAAGTGAAATGGTTACATTCTGTGGTAATAAATAGCTTATGGAATATCCAGAGGGGCCAGCAAAATGAGTTTGGGAGCTTTGCAGTCAGATAAATGTCCAGCCACATCATGGACCATTATAACATGACAGGATATACTCATTATTAATCTATTGAAGTTTATCTCTTGTTTTACTGTTTCCTGGTGGCACAATAACATTTGGGCACAGCCATACTTGGTTTACACTGGGGTAGCTTTTCAACAGTTTTTATTTTTAATTTAATTTAATTTATTTTATTTTTTATTTTGCATTTATCTATATCATTGAACTTTCAGCAGAATATAGGCTCTCTTCCTGATGACCTTTTAGGGACCATCAGAAGACGGTTTGATCTTTGCCATCAATGGTATCTACCTGTTTGGGAGGGGAATAAAAAACTCTGAAGTTTATCATCATATTAGTTTTACTTAGTAATTTGCCTTAAGTCCAGCAGACTGAAATCTTTAGTACTGTCGTCAGTGATAGAGACAGAATGACTGTTTTATGCAGATGTTCCTTATCACTTGCATGGACAGTTCCGAATAACTCCATTTCATGGTTCAATTCACAGTCATTTGAGGGAACATTTAGCAGCTAGCTGATCTTGCTTGACCAATCAGCATGAAGTCTGTTCAAGAACAAATGTGCTAGAGTAGCCGTACTAAGGCCTTTTAGAGGTTGAAGCCACTGATTGGTAGCTCCTACCTTAAGGAAATTTTAGGACAAAATTTTATGCTTTCTGGACAATTCTGGCTTTAATGATGTAGGTTTTCATAGGTTTAAATAGGTCCAAAGCTGCTTCCTTTGGAGAGTCTTGGCCTTGTCTTCTGATATTCCTGTAGTTTTCATCTCGTAAAGCTGAAGGGGCAAGGATACTTTAGGTAGTTAACTTTTTATAAGAAAATACTAGTTTTTTCTATTGAGAACTTATTATCTGAACAATGCAAATATCTTCAAAAACCACAGAATATATATGCTGCAGACGCTTGCCTTTCAGTCACAGCTGTAGTTTCTTTTTAATTTTATTTGCTTTTTTTTTTAAAGCATTTTAAAGAAATGTGAAATAGTTGCTAAACTTGGGTGTTGAGAAATTTTACACAGAAATCTAGACTTGGGTTTTGTCTTGAAAAGCTGGAAGCTCTTGCAGCAGCACTGAGGCTGCCTTGGGCACCTGGCAAGGAGGCCAGAGTGGAGCCGCTGCAGAGTGACTGACCTTCTTAGGTGAGGCTCTGGTCTGGTTCCCCTCAGGCCTCCTAGCTTCCTCCCATGTTCCTCTGGCCCACTTCACTCTGTTACCTGCCCTGTCTCCTAGGCAGCTGAGTTTGTAGCCTCTAGTCTTGGCACATGGTTATTTATTCAGGAGGAGTTTTGAGGTGTTGTTCAGTGAATAAGCGTCTTTTTTTTGTTTGTTTGTTTTAACTTGGGATGTCAAAATGTGTGTATCTGTGTTCTTCTAAGGGGAAGATTCACAGCTTTCATCAAACTTTCATGAAAGCTTAAGAACCATTACTTTGTGTGTTGTAACGATGTAATCATGTTTGTGTTTCAGTGTAAGTTATTTTAAGTTATCTCTTGGAATTAGGTATAATAGAAATGATGTAATAGAAATAATGCTAATAATAAATAATAGGGAAAAAATTATCATCTGGAAGCTAGCTTGATCTTAAAGCCTGTTCCAGTCTTGTCTCATATCTGCAAGGTGCAGAGTCCTTGGCTTCACCACGGGACAATGGTGAAGAACCATAGAACCTGTAATTCAGCGACATCAGTTTTCCTTTGTATTGACTTGGGAGTTTTCTGATAGCCTAGCACTCTTCACCTGAGGAAGCGCCACCATGACAAACTGTCTGAGACTTGATTGCTAAAGGGAGGGACACAACACTCTCACGGAGGTGCCTTCTGGAGCTGACCAGCCAGGCACAAAGCAGGGGCTTAAAAATAGAGAACTGAGGTGGCTAGCAATGAATACACAGCTCCCAATGAATAAAGACCTCACTTTGGCAGGGAAAAACGATAGGGAATCAAAGTCTGGTGAAGAATTGTCACCAACCAGTGTCTCTGACAGCACCAAGTGATTTATCTTTCTCAGGTACTTAATCTTCCTCAGTTGGGTATGTGCTTTTCCTTTTATTATAGAAAGCAAAAAAATCCTTTGTTTAGAATTTCTAAGAGGTAAAGAAATTAGAGAATTGTAATATACTATTTATATTATATACAGATCCTTAAAAGTACCTTCAGATAAAGGCAATGGTATATCCAGTGAAAAAATGCTGTAATTTGCCTTCCTCCGTGCTCATATTAGAAGCCTCTGAATGACTCAATTTTCTGTATAAGTGAACATTTGGAGTCCATGATAAATAGCCTGATATTTCACCAAACTCTTGGTATGACTGTAGCCCCAGCATCACCATCATGGCAGCTTTGAGCATTTGCTTATAGGATGGACATCTATTGAGTTGTACAGAGAAAGAATGAACTGGTAAGATGCCCTCTTGTGTACATACTTCTGAAGAAGAGCCATTCTAGAGAAAGGAATTTTGGGAAATCATTTCAGAAGAACAGAGCAAGAAAAGGGAAAAAGATGACACTGTGTTGTTTTCTTATGAATTGGCATACAAACTTGATTATTTTTATTGTTTTTATTTTTTAGCTTTGTTAAATGCTGTTTTGTTTTTTTGGCAAAAGATCTGAATCAATTTGGTAAGTACAGTGGTAACTGGGACTGTATAACTGCCAGCAAATGGCATTTCTTTAGGTGTGGGTTATGCCTGAAGGTGAGTCACTCCACTTCAGATTCTAGGCACCATGTGAACAGACCTAGCTCTGGGAGGGTGGAGAATGATTATTTAAATGTGCCATAAGCAGAAGATTGTGCTCTTCAGCACAAATAAAGAGATGTTGGGCAGGATATTAGGTCAGAAGTGCCCTGGGGCTCAGAAAGGGTGGCTGTAGGCTGCGGGGTACCGGTGCTCCTAGGCTCCCAGCCAGGACTCAGGGACTGGTGCACCGCCGGACTTTGGCTTGCTGGGGAGCTGGGCAGAGAGCTCAGCAGATACATTTCTTCCCATTTCCTCTGTCCCTGCTTTCTTTCCTGGCCCTGTGCCTAGCATGTGGGCACAGGAGGAAAAGTCCTGTCTCGTATCTGTGAATGCAGTCCAGCTCCTATGATTAAACTCCAGACTCAGTTCTAGGGTATAATGCAATGAACTTGACTGGGTTCCATATTACTAGCGACAGCTCTGACATTTAGATAAATAGGAGCTTTTCCTTACCATCTTAAACATTTTGTTTTTTATAGAATAAAATAATCCAGATGTCTGTTTTATAATAAGCAGGATGAAAATGTGCATCTATAATATAAATAATGAAGGATGAAGAATAGAGGATAAAAAGAATCTAAGAACCAGAGCATCTGTTTCCCAGTCCTGCTTGGCTGCTGCCTCACTATGTTAGGCCTTTGCAAAGGCCTCTGGGGAATATTGTTGAAATGCAGATTCTGGGGACTGACGTTTTGTATCTCTAACAAGCCCCTGGGCGTTGCCTCCATTGGTGGTCCCCAGGCCACAGGTAGAGTTACATGATCTGAGTCAAATGCTTCACAGATTTCTGTCACCTGCCATTTCACTTCCTTCAGGCCTCAGGTCAAATGTCAACTTCTCTCCATGGTCTCCCCTAACCATGCGAGCTAAAATGACAGTTCACACTGTCACCTCATTTTCTTCATCGCATTTCTCCATAAATTCTGTGATATTTATGCATTTATAATTTGTCTCTTTTCTGTAGAGTGTAGGCTCCTTGAGGGCAACAGCTTTATTTACCTGTTTATTTCTTTTCTTTACTTACTGTGTCCTCAGTATATAAAGGAGTGCATGGCATGTAAAGGAGCACAACATGCTGCTCTGTGAATGAATGGCTGCCTGGCTGGCTGGCTGGCTGGCTGGATGAATGGATGGATGGCTGGCTGGCTGGATGGATGAATTTTCCTCCCCATCATGAGATGTGTGATACCTTAGAATCCAGGGCCTTCTGAAAGATTGAACAATCCCACCTTTGGACTAAGAATAGACAAGAGCACTGTTGGTAATATCTAGATTCAACTTGTCACAGAATTTGATGTAGACTAAAGGCAGTCTGCAGCTCTGCCTTATCTTGGCTCTTGATATTTTGCAATTTCCAAATCATTATAGTAAAAAATGATAAGAGTACAATCTTGTCCAGAGAAATCAAGCATTCTAGGCTTTGAAAGACAGTTTCTCAGAATTTCATGAGTAACTAAAGCTACTTAAGGAACCCTTCCAAATTATTTCACCTAGTACCAGGAGATAGAAAACCCTTCAGCCCTTCCTGTTTATATTCATCCTGTCACAACACAGAAGAAATTTTGTAGGGACAAATTGAATTACAGTTCCAAACAAGGGGAGCTCCTAAGGACACAATCACAATTGCAGCTCTTGGGCGTGGAAACCACATTGAACAAAGGTCAACCAGAAGTGTAAGGCCTAGTCTGTAAAACACCAGAAAAGGCAAATGACAATTGTAATTGAAATTTAAGGAATTCTTGTTTTATTCTGGGTAGAAAGGAAGCAGGAGGGTCTATGGGATTCTCTTCTACCACCTCATACTAAACATAAGTGACTTTCATCAAAATGGCCATTTTCAAATTGTATTTATTTATGAAATAATTGTATGAGCACAAATTGTGTGAATGTATTTTCTTCATCATTTCAGGATCAAGCTTTGTATTTTAAAATATTCCCCCTAAATATCTTGTCTTTCTTATGTGCAGCATACAGCAGAAGGCAATTACACAGAAGAGCCATAGATCATGAAGAGATCTTTTTGCAATATCCTAACTCTAAATTTAGAACAGATTATCTTAATCAAATTAAATAAATCACAAGCTGCTAAGAAAGAAAAGATGTGAGTCTGTTACGGAAATGACAGGCCAGCCAAGAAACAAGCACCACTCGGAGGGTTGGAGTACTCAGATTTATTACGCCGGCGGGCTCAGAGGGGCTTCTGCTCCGAAGCTCTGAGCACCTCCAAGACGTGCACATGAGGTTTTATAGGGTTAATTACAAGTATGGGGCTATTAGCCAATAAGGTTCAAACAACAAAAAGCAAGGAATCAGTACACTGGAGCTTATCAATTTGGAACAGATCACGTTACTGACACTTGTTGAGCTTGGATTTACGAGTTAGCTTGTTAGCCCAGTAAACTGACACTAAACTTTAGATTTACAAGTTAGCCCGGCAGAACTTATATCAGTAAACCGATACTTATCACACTTAGATTTGTGACTGAGCTCGTTAGCCCAATAGACTGACACTAAACTTCAGATTTATGAGTTAGCCCAGCAGAACTCAGATCAGTAATCCGACACTTGTTGCACTTAGATTTGTGACTTAGCTTGTTAGCCCAGCTGGGCTTTTCCTTCACATTCCCCTCTCTTGATGTTTTCACAACCCTTGTTGGAGTAAGCATCATCATTTACCTGTTGCAGGGGCTCATAATTGGAGGCTAACATCTGAAGTTTTATAGCCTCTATCCGCTCACTGACAAAGCGGGTCAGGAAGTTTAGGACACAGGGCCCAAACAGCAGAACTGCAAAAATCAGGAGTAAGGGACCTATGAACGGTGCCAGCCAGGATGTCCAGCCCCAGGGGCCTGTCCATGGGCTTTTATCTAAAATATGTTTTCTTTTTTCCACTCGGTCTTGTAACTCTTGAGCCATCCCTCTGACAATTCCTGATTGATTGGCATAAAAACAACACTCTTCATTTAGAAAGAGGCATAGTCCCCCCTCTTTGGCCGTGAGTAAGTCCAGACCCCTCCTGTTTTGTAAGACCACCTCGGCGAGAGAGTCAATCTGATTTTGCAGAGTTCCCAGGGTTTCTGCTATTTGTTGGAGATCGTGGCTGAATTTACCTGTAAGCTGATAATAGTAATAAGAGGAAGAGGCGATGCCCCCGATTCCTGTGCCTACCCCTGTTGCCACTCCAAGCCCCACTAGCAAGGGGATCAATTGTATAGCTCGTTTTATTCTCCGTGGATGTTGGTGAGTTATGACAGGGATGGGCAGACTTTGATTATTAGGCATAATGTCCATTCGGGGAGTGAGATAAGCCAAAGCACATAACCCTGCCCATCTGGCAGGGAGGCACCAGTAGGCAAATTCACCACATACAAAATAAGTCCCGTTATTAGAACACCATCTTTGTGTGGGTTGGCACCCTAGACCCATACAGTGAGAGGTTTTAATACATTGATTTATAGTTAGATTGCCCTCTAAAGGATTAGTTCCATTGTTGAAATAACATTCTGGTGCCTTGTAGGCGAGCTGTACCCAGTTCAGCCTGGAACTCCTAGTGGTAGAAACGGCATCGCTATGAGTTGTGGTGAAAGTCTTAGTGAGGTTTGTCAGAGGTAAAGCCAGGTGCTGGATGGGGCCAGGACGCAAGCATAGCCAGCAATCTTTAGCCAGGTCTGGATTGGAATGATTGAGAATCCCATGGACTGCGGCTAACAGCCCATTTATTTGTGGATCCAGATCCCGAGGCTCGGCTAAAGATGGAATTTTATTGGCTTCCGGGTAGGTAATAACTTTCGGTGTTGCCTCTGGACTGCTTGTTGTACTGCTTGCCGGCGTGTCTGGTCCTGTACGCCCCCTCCATCACTCATCCCATAATGTGTTTGCTTGGTCCAGCACACCAGCTTGCCGGGTGTGCCATAGCATTTGATGCTAGATACATAATAAGCCTTAATTGTGCCAATCCAGTAGGATTTTCCCTGATATGTGCACTCTGAAGCGGAGTCATAGCATTGACTTGGCTGATAAGTATAAGCTGAAAATACAGGCCGGTATATGGACCACCTGTCACCCGGTTCCATGCAGGTGCACTGTACAGCCAAGGAGAGTGAGGACATTAGCATTAGTAACATCAGCCTTATGATTATCTTAGACATGATGCTGCGGTGATGGCACTAATTATAAGAAGATATAAAATAGCTATCAGGATTTTATGGCCTATGTTCTAGTCAGGTGGGGTGGCGCTAGCTAGCCCCACTGCTAGTACGCAGACTGGTATAGAAAACAAGGAAAGAGGCAAGGGAGCACAAAAGAAATATATTTAACAGCTGCGTTGGGCTTTCCTCAAGCTTCGGCCGTGCGTTGACTAGCCAGCTTCCGGGTGTGGCTAGAGCAGGGCTCGTCGATCCTTTTCTGGTCCCTCTTGATCTTGATCTTGAGCGGGTCTCCCGGGACACTCTCAATTTTCCAGGGACCCTCTGTCTGAGGTGCAGTTGCTCTCTTGACTTTGGAGTGGTGGATCCAAGGGACGATTCCTGCAACTTTAACAGCTGTAGGAGTAGTTAATACCACTAAATATGGTCCCTTCCATGTTGGTTTGAGAGGTTCCTTTTTCCAATCCTTTACCCATACCTGGTCACCTGGTTTATGGGGATGTACTTGAACCCCTAATGAAATGGGGGTTTTCTCTATCACCCAACCCCAAACTTCTCGTAGTACTTTTTCTAGTCCCAACAGTTGTTGGTGGAGCCCTAGATTTCCTATTTTTGGGGTGGGGTTTCTCATCCTGACTAAAGGTGGCGGTCGCCCATAGAGGATTTCAAAGGGAGAGTACCCAATATTAAATCTTGGGGTGCATTTAATTCGCAACAGAGCCAGGGGTAGAATGTCCACCCAGGGAAGCTGGGTTTCTTGGCTGATTTTAGCTATAATTTGTTTTAGAGTTCTGTTCATTCGTTCTACTTTCCCTGAGCTTTGAGGCCGGTATGTTGTGTGTAGGTTCCAGCAGATGCTCAGTGCCTTTGCCACTTGCTGTACAATTTCTGACACAAAGGCGGGTCCATTGTCAGACCCGATGGAGGTAGGCATTCCAAATCGAGGGATAACATCCCTGAGAAGAGCCTTTGTCACTTCCCTTGCTTTCTCTGTCCTGGTGGGGTAGGCCTCTACCCACCCTGTGAAGGTGCAGACGAAAACCAGCAGGTACTTATATCCCTTACTGGGCCCAAGTTCAGTAAAGTCCACTTCTAAATCTTCAAAGGGAGCCAATCCACATCGTTGTATTCCCATTGGCCCAGTGAGCCCTTGTTTTGGATTGTTTTGTGCACAGAGCAAGCAGCGTTGGGAAACTGATGCACATAGAGTAGGGAGACGAGAAATTAGGAAATATCGTTTTAAGAGGGCCTCTAAAGCTGTTTTTCCCATATGTGTGGCTTCGTGCTGTTGTTGGACTAAACGATAAGCTAGTCGTTCTGGGATGAAAACCCTTCCATCCGTCATGATCCACCATCCGTCCTTTCTTTTCTCTCCTCGTTCAGCCTGTGCCCACTTGTTTTTATCATGACTATATTCTGGGGCAGTGGGTAGCTCTGGCGCTGCCATACTTTAATTACTGAGTGTTCCCAGGCGGCTGCTTCTCTTGCCTTTTGATCAGCTAGCCTGTTCCCCTGGCTCACAGGGTCATTTCCTCTTTGATGTCCCTTACAGTGAATAACGGCCACTTCCTTTGGATCCCATACTGCCTCCAGTAACTGTAAAATTTTTTCTTTGTTTTTGATTTCTTTTCCCCCAGCAGTCAAAAGTCCTCTCTCCTTATAGATGGCTCCATGTACATGCAAGGTTGCAAATGCATATTTGGAATCAGTGTATATATTGACTCGTTTTCCTTTCCCTTCCCTTAGTGCCTGGACCAGTGCCCAGATCTCTGCTCCCTGAGCAGACCATCCTGGGGGAAGGGACTCTGCCTTTATTACCTCTCGGGTTGTTGTTACAGCGTAACCTGCTCGCCGTTGTCCATCTTGCATGTAACTGCTGCCGTCTGTGAAAAGTTCCAGGTCTGGGTTTTGCAGGGGCTTGTCGGTTAGATCAGGCCTGCTTGCATACACCTCTTCAACGATTTCTTCGCAGTTGTGGTCAGGCTGCCCTTCCCCTTCAGGCAAATATGTGGCTGGGTTTAAGGTTTGCACAGTCTCTAGACGGACTCTTGGATTTTCACATAGAAGCCCCTGGTAGTGGGTCATCCTTGTGTTAGTTATCCATTTGTAACCTGGGCCATTCATCAGGGCCACCACAGAATGGGGCACTTTTACATTTAAAGTCTGTCCCAGTGTGAGTTTGTCTGCCTCATTGACCAGGAGGGCTGTGGCAGCGAGGGCCCGTAAACAGGGTGGCCATCCTGATGCTACAGGGTCCAGTCTTTTAGATAAATAAGCCACAGGGCGCTGCCATGGCCCCACATTCTGAGTTAGGACTCCAAGAGCAGTTTGGTCTCTTTCATGTACAAACAGATTAAACTCTCGTGTTACATCTGGTAAGCCTAGTGCTGGGGCTTGGGTTAGTAGTTCCTTTAATTGCCTAAAGGCATTTTCTTGTTTAGTTTCCCATTTGAGGGTTTCTTTTCCTGATCCAGCAGTTGCTTCATAGAGGGGCTTGGCTATTCTTGAAAATCCGGGGATCCAGATCCGGCAAAACCCAGCTGCGCCCAGGAACTCTCTCAGTTTCCTTTTTGTTTCCGGTCTGGGTATGGCACAAATAACTTGTTTTCGTTCTGGTCCTAGGGCTCGGTGTCCCTCTGAGATAATAAATCCCAAGTATTTGACTGTCTTTTTGCAGATCTGGGCCTTTTTCCATGAGACCTTGTACCCAGTTGTTTGGAGTAACCCTAGGAGGGCTCGAGTTTCTTTCCAACAGTCCTCTTCACTGGGGCTGGCTAACAGCAAGTCATCCACATACTGGAGCAGAGTACAGTTTAATGTTTCCCCAGGGAATTTTACAAGGTCTGCGGCTAGTGCCTCTCCGAACAAGGTGGGCGAGTTTTTAAAGCCTTGGGGAAGACGTGTCCATGTCAGTTGAGTTTTTCCTCCTGTATGGGGATCCTCCCATTCAAATGCGAATATGGGCTGGCTCACAGGTGAGAGTCGAAGACAGAAGAAAGCATCTTTAAGGTCTAGGCATGTAAACCATTTGGCATCTGCCGGAATGAGGCCCAGAAGAGTGTATGGATTTGGCACTGCTGAATGTATTGTAGTGACTACTTTATTTACTTTTCGTAAGTCCTGCACTGGCCTATAATCTGTTCCTTCTGCTTTCTTCACTGGGAGCAACGGTGTGTTCCAGGGAGATCTGCACTCAGTTAGGATTTCCTCTTGTCTGAGGCTCTGTATATGCTTCTGGATTCCTAGGTGGGCCTCTCGAGGCATGGGATATTGCTTCTGTCTGACTGGGCTGGCTCTAGGTTTGAGGTCAATCACCAGTGGTGCCTGATTATGTGTCAAGCCTGGTGGTCCATTTTCAGCCCAGACTAATGGAAACTCTTCCAGGAGTTTGCAAGGATTTTCTTGGAGTTCTCTGCTCTCATACAGACGCCACTCTTCTTCTCGGGGAACTGAGATGGCTAGAATCATAGACTCTCCCTGTAGGGTCAGATGTGCCTGTTTCCCGGGGACAAAGGTAATTTGTGCCCCCAATTTAGACAGAAGGTCTCTTCCAAGCAATGGTATTGGGCATTCAGGCAAATATAAAAATTCATGTGTCACTAGATGGCCCCCTACTTGACAGGATCGTGGTTGGCAGAAATGGCGGGCAGTTGAGTCCCCAGTAGCCCCAATAATAGTCACCTTTTTTTTTTGGTCAGGGGGGCTACAGGTTGGGTCACCACAGAATACTCTGTTCCTGTGTCTACCATAAAAGTCATTGGTTGGCCCCCTATAAACATCTTGACCTTGGGCTCCCGGGGGCCCAGGGGCAGGGAGCCCGGTCTCTCCTATTCTGAGTTAACCCCAGCCAGTCCGATGTGATTACTGGCTGGTGGCTCCAGCTGATAAGTAGGCCTTTTAGGGAGTGCTCTCTTTCCATCCTTTCTGTTTGGGCACTCGTTCTTCCAGTGCCCAGTCTCCCGGCAGTATGCACATTGGTCTCGGCCCAGGGGCATCCATGGTTGGGGTCCCCTCTTCCGGGGTGGTGCAGGGTTCTGGCTGAAGCCTGCTTTCCCCAGGGCTGCTGCAAGGAGCGCGGCTTTCTGCTTCATTCGCTGGTCTGCTTCTCGTTGGGCTTCCCGTTTTCGGTTTACAAAAACTTTGTTTGCTACTTCCAGCAGCTGTGTAGCGTTCATCCCTGCGAATCCATCCAGTTTTTGGAGTTTCCGGCGTATATCTGGGTATGATTGGGCTACGAAGGCAGCGTTGACCATCCGTTGGTTTTCTTGGGCCTCAGGATCAAAAGGAGTGTAGACTCGGAATGTTTCACACAGTCTCTCATAGAAGTCAGTGGGGGTTTCGTCTGGCCTCTGGGTCACTGTGGTCGTTTTAGACATGTTAGTTGGCTTCTTGGCTCCTGCTTTTAGCCCTTGTAGGATGGCCTCCCGGTACTCACGTAGTGCTTCTCTTCCTTCTTGAGTGTTAAAGTCCCAATCTGGTCTGGTGTCAGGGGCACGTGTCATGGCCCACGCCTCAACATCCATTGTGTCCCCAGGGGCTCGGCCCTGCAGCCATTTTCGTGCTTCAGTGAGAATGCGTCTCCTCTCCTCTGTATTGAAAAGAGTCAGAAGCAGCTGGCAGACATCTTCCCAGGTGGGCCGGTGAGAATGGAAGATAGACTCTATGAGGTCAATCATAGCCTGTGGCTTTTCAGAGTAGGAAGGAGTGTGATGGCGCCAATTGAGAAGGTCTGTGGTGCTAAAGGGTTGGTAGTAGAGTACGGGGTGCCCAGGCTGAACAGTCCCGTCTTCCCCAACTTGCTGTGGCCCTTGTGTCTCCCGCAGCGGCATTTGGAGGGCCGATGGTGCTGGCTTCACGGCTTGTGTTGAGCGGAGTCTCCTTCCTACCGGCTCAGGCTGGGGGCTGAGTTCTGCCTCTGGGTCCTCAGGTTGGGGAGGTGGTGACACAGAGGGTGGTGGTGTCTCCAATGGGACTGGAGGTGTTTGTGCCTTGGGGGCATATGGAGGGGGCAGACATATCTCGTCTTCTGCGTCTCCCTGGAAAATCGGTTTTTTTCTGTCTGTCTTTTTGGCCTGGACTGGCTGAGCTGCTAATATCTTGCATTGTCCAGGTCCATTTGAGCAAAACCGAATCCATGGGGGTAGAGTCTGGGCGATATTCAGCCAGGAGTCAATGTAAGGGAATTGATCTGGGTGGCCTGGGGTTCCAGTGATTATTTGATAGACTGCTCGCACTGTTGCTAGGTCCAGAGTTCCTCCTGAGGGCCACCCGACTCCAAAGGCAGTCCATTCAAGCTCACACAAAGTGCGCAGCCTGCCAGGGGTCATTCAAATTCCATAGTCTCCTGAGAACCCCTTTTTGAAATTCTTAATCATGCAGTCTAGAGTGGTGGGTTTTGACTTAGAGCCTCCCATTCTTTTAGATATTTAAGGATAATAGTTCTGTTGCTTTAGATGTTTGGGAAGGTAGCCTTTATATCTTTTTCTTCTTCACTCTTCAAAACACCGGAGTTCCCAGAGAGACTGCTCTCTTGCTGGGTCTATGAGTTGTTTTAAGGCTAACTTGGTCAGGGACTCTGGGTTCCAGTCTCAGCTGATGTCTCTGGATCTCAAGGCCTCAAGCAGTTTCAGGGACTTTCTTCATTAAATTCTCTCTATATTCTGAACTAACGTATCAGGGGCGTGGGACTGACGGCAGATGGCAAAACAAATGGACTAGAAAAGGGACCTCCAGGGCTGGGCAAGCCCGGTCCTGAAGGAATTCATCTTTTAAACTTACGTCCTGGATGTCTGGGGCTAGGCAAAAGGGGCACTACTTGGGTCAGTTCAGTAGGGGAACAATAAGTCTCGGGTGTTCTGTGACAGAGTCAGGTAGGAGACTTTCTCAAAGAAATAGCATCCTAGCCTCCAAGGGCACAGGGGCGTTGACTCATTGGCTATGTCCTTTTCCCTCCCAGTGTAGCCACCCTGTGCCGGTGTCGCAGACAAGACAAGGGAGGGTTTTCGTTGCGTCCGCCTGGCCGCTCCCCTCGCGGGGACGAAGGTGCCTCTTAGCTTTGGCGGGTCAGTATAAGCCGCTGACTCCGATCGGGACCCTGAGGGACCGATACCGCCCTGAGCCGTATGAGGTCACCACGGAACCGCAGGTTGGGACTCACTCGAACTCCGTAGCAGAATGCCGTGGAGCTACAAACTCGAGCCTGATCGCATGTTTCACAGGCCGCTCATTCACTCACACATACACACATACACACACACACAGAGGTTAACAACATTCCTCCCACCAATACCAATATCCTATTTCCTGTAGGAGGGGATCAGCCTCCTCTTCTGTCCACTGGGACAGGACCTGATTCCTGACCTGATTCCTGATTTCCCCGTCTGAGTTACCATCAGACGGAGAGCCTGTAGGAGGGGATCAGCCTCCTCTTCTGTCCAATGGGACAGGACCTGATTCCTCCCGGGGGATCCTACCTTGTCCGGACGGCCACCTGGTGAGTCCGTCCGTCCCTCCACGGAGTCTGGCTCTGGTTGTAGCCCAGCCACCCGGGGGGCCGAGTTGTCGTCATGAAAGAGAACCCGGAATACCGTCGGGTGGCGCCTCCTCGTTCGCTGCCGGAGTCCCGTCCCCCGGTGGGCCAGAGCCACCAGTCCAGCGGCTCAAGGGGCCGGCGTGGTTGTATCTCGCTGGGGCCTCCAAAAATGTTACGGAAATGACAGGCCAGCCAAGAAACAAGCACCACTCGGAGGGTTGGAGTACTCAGATTTATTACGCCGGCGGGCTCAGAGGGGCTTCTGCTCCGAAGCTCTGAGCACCTCCAAGACGTGCACATGAGGTTTTATAGGGTTAATTACAAGTATGGGGCTATTAGCCAATAAGGTTCAAACAACAAAAAGCAAGGAATCAGTACACTGGAGCTTATCAATTTGGAACAGATCACGTTACTGACACTTGTTGAGCTTGGATTTACGAGTTAGCTTGTTAGCCCAGTAAACTGACACTAAACTTTAGATTTACAAGTTAGCCTGGCAGAACTTATATCAGTAAACCGACACTTATCACACTTAGATTTGTGACTGAGCTCGTTAGCCCAATAGACTGACACTAAACTTCAGATTTATGAGTTAGCCCAGCAGAACTCAGATCAGTAATCCGACACTTGTTGCACTTAGATTTGTGACTTAGCTTGTTAGCCCAGCTGGGCTTTTCCTTCACAAGTCCAGTTGGTCTTTGTTCTTGCCCCTTGCCAAGGGTGAAAAAGAGAACAAGTTATCTCGGTTCTGCTAAAGTCTATGATTTTGGTCAATTAGTAAAGCAGTCATTTCAGCCAAAACACACCTGCTAATTTTCTTGCTCGTGGAAAAGCAAATTGTAAGACTTGTGGATGATTGCTTCCACAACAGAAAGCCCTACACCACTTCTGAGAAGAAGCTGTCTCTCATTTCCAGTTGCTTCTCAAGCACTGCAGGGAAGTACAAAGAGAAGACCACAGTGAGAATGCAAGCTGATGCGGGGCTGCTGGGGGGGGCGTTTCCTCCTCTCGGGGAAGCCCTGTTGAGCCACAGGGCTGTGGAGCTCTACCAGGCAGGCCTTCTGGATTTGCTGGTGTGGAAGCTTGTTCCACCTGCCAGATTGTGACGTTCCCACATCTAGAGCTTTGTTGTCTGTAAGTCTGAACTAAAGGTGACATGGTATCAACATTTTTTTCTAATATGCATCTGCTAAGAAACGGAAAAACAGATGTTAGATGCTCATAAAATGACCACTCTCCCAAACACATTCATGTCTCAAACGTGTGAAAAAATATTAATGGGACAAATTAAAGATGTCAAAGATAATAAGGTAATAAATAAATTAATAAGTTCTTCCCATCATGAAAGCCATCAGGATGGCTGACTTGTGTAAAGTGAGTTCCCTTTAATAAATGTGATGGTACAGTTAGGGCGGAGACTATGCCATTGGGGAAGACAGTGACATTGATAACATGAAATGCACATACATACATAGAGACACACAAACGTAGCTTTCATTACTCACAGTGACAAAACGTTTTTTCTGTTTGATTCAGTTTTCAGAAAATTCTTTTCTTAGGTCCAGCTGTTACTGTAGGAACACTGCTGTTGAGCTTTACCAGTAGTTGCATCTTTATTCATATAATAAATATTGATAAAATAAAATATGGAATTTCCCCCAAATATTGAAAGGTTGTTTATCTTTCTGGCCTACTTCATGGAGTTCAAAAGAACCTGACAAGAAGGGCGCTTCCCCTGAGAAACTTGGTTAGTAAAGCTTTACTCCAGTAGTGATAGCTACATAGTCTTGTGCAAGAAGCATAAATCTTACTGTGCAAACCAGGACTGACACTCCTGGGGTTTTCAAGGTATGGTGGCAGGTTATTACCATATGAGGGCTTATAGGGCACAGTGATGGGACTCTACCACGGGTAAAACAAATTAGTTCTTAATACTGAAATTTCCGTTAACTAGTGGATAACCACTAGTCAGCAGTAGTGCAAAAAAGTGTCGTGTAATTTAGTTCTTGCCATTGAATAAAATGACTGTACTGTTTTATTCATTATTTGGTTCAGTGTCTGAGCAGCCTGTTCCTAATAAAGGCACTCTCTTGGAGAGGAACAGAAGTGAATAAAGTAATATTTTTCAACATAGTAACAGTTGTTTCCAGATTAATATGATGTCTTATACTAAATATACAGAAAGCATGGGCAATATTTGGGGTATACAGAATGGTTAAATGAATGAAAATACCATTTTACCCAAAAGGGAAGACATCCAATTAGATTCTTTTTATTAAATGGCCAAAAATCAAGTGTTACTGCTGGCCTATTGTTCAGTCACTTTCTCATCAGGGTTCTTAAGTGATTCCTTAGTACCATGAAATGCATGTTGAGAGGGGTCCTTTTCACTGTGCTGTGGCCTCTCTTCTTGAATTGACATTATACAGTGCACATCACTGTCACTGTCACAGCATGAACTGCACATTTTGGGTGAAACCTCTTTCATATGGATGTCAGATACTCCAGCCAGTGCTACATGTTCAGAATTCAGATCTTGTATTTTAGAAATTATTTTTTCCCACTTGGTTATATTTATTCTTAAAGATTTGCTAATAAAACATGTTCAGTAGGCCCTATAAATGGTGAAATTTTAGAGAAGGCTAATATAAGTAATTTTATTTTATAGAAAATCAACCATGATGGCCTGGCTAGGGTATGTCCATCATTTTAACATCTTAGGAGCCAAGAGTTTTTACCTGCCATTCATTTGTACACTTTGTGTGTGAGTGCCTATGTGTGTGTGTATATGCATGTACACATAGATGTTTGTATAGCAAATCCCTGAGTTAAGCACATTATCTTGCATACAGCTTAGGAAAAAATCACTTACCTTTGAGATATATAATCAGTTATAATAAGATCAGTTAGATATGTTGAAGGTGATTTTTACAATCTTTATATATTAATGGTCAAAGTTCTGCCCACCAAGTAGAACTCAGGAACTTTGGCGAATACATTAATTAGATCTTTCTTCCAGGTCTGACATTTGTTGTTCATGCAACATTAGTCTTAGAGGTGAGAAAAACAAAATCCTACCTCTGGCATTAATTTGCAGTGTGTGGCCTTGGAAACGTCATTTGAGCTCTTTGAGTTTTATTTGCCACATCTGTAAAATTTTGAGTTTGGAAAGGTTAAAGGTAATATATTGAAAAAAAAAGCCATTAGCTATTATTTAGAATAATTTTAAGAAAAATTCAGGAAAGGAAAAAAAAATTAAGTTTCTTGAAGCTTTGTATTTAGACCCAGGGTGGAATTTTAACTCAGGGTAGAATTTCCCCTCTGTGGAGGAAATGCTAAATGAGAAACTATTCTTTCCCCCACCCAAGCTGCACAAAAAGGATTGACTGACAGAGGATGTCACAAATGAGAAAAGGGTATGGTCCAGGAAATGCATGCTGGTGTGGTCAGTTTAAAGGAAACTGGTATCTAGAAACGTAAGTGGTGGGTCCAGAAGGAAGTGTGGGCAAGAGGGAATATCAGGGATGTCCGGCAGGTTGTTTCATAAGGCAAACAGAGTTGCATCTAGAATTTTAAAGCAGGCCACATTCTGTATTGTAGACTGGCTGACCATGGTCAGCATCGGGGAAGTGTCAGCAGACAAAGGACTAAGAAATGAAAACATGATAGGTGTTAGAGTAGGGTGACTAGAAAGAACCAGACAGAAGTTCAGATTTGGAGTTTCCATAACTCCAGGCAGATTATGAAAGTTGTAGCTAAGGAAGGGAAAGACGAAGCTCCTCTTCACAATTCTGGGAGTGTCCTTGTGTTGCAGATTGGACCATTGACCATGTATATCATCTTTGCATCCCTGGCACCTTCTCCAGTGCTTGACTTTCAGTATATACCTAACAAACATTTCTCATAAAAAAAAAAATCAAATTATGGGATTCTGATAAATGATGTGAATTTGATTTGATGAATCAGAGTTATAGAGTTAGATCATATTTCTTATCCAAAACAACATTTTTGGGTTTGATTTACCAAAATAGTGAAATGAGAGAAATATACATATTTTATATAAAATATAAATATTGATTATGAGATGATAAAAAAATAGAGCTTTGAATACTATGTTGATGACTTGTATTACTTAAAAGGAAGTTTTATATTATATTTATAGTAATTAGTGGGTTTATTGCAATTAAATGCTGGTTTTGATGCATGACAAAATAACTACATGATAAATGTTAATAAATGCTATTTATAATATGCTTTTTCTCAACATCAACTTAATCTATAAGCATGTGAAATAATTTAATGAAATCATTATGGAAAAAATGGGACACATAATTGATAATATCTGAAGAAAATACACTATTATCTTAATCACAAGGTTAATAAGATAATTGAAAGATCATTTTGTTCCTTCTATCCCTTTTAAGCAAAGCTTAAATGTTTACAGTTTTCTTTAAAAGAGGAGTGTACTTTTTATAGTGTAATTTTTATAAATTATACTTAGAAGTTTTAATAAATGTAACAAATATTAAAATAAATTGTGTCCTCTAAAAAAACTGAATGTAAAACAAATATATTTTTGTCAAATGATATTTTTAGATTACCTACAAACTAAAGCTTAAAATATATTATTAAAAAAAATTTGGCCTCTGTATGTAATAACATTTATAGGTATAAAAAACCAGTGAAAATAAAAATTTAAGGATAAAATTATTTCCTAATATAATATGTACAGTAATTGTCAAAGGCTCAAATATGCTATAGAAACTAGAGTACCGTAGACAAAGGCTGCATTCTCTTGGTTCTGGAAAAAGTGACAGAGTGAAAGTGATTTGACGGACAAAGAGATAAAATCAGGAAGACGGACACATTAACAGATACACTAAAAAAGAGCCAGCCAGACGGACAGATGGACAACACTTGGAGAAAGACAGGCAGGAATATGACAGACACATGTGGACCAACAGACAAGTGAGGCAGACACGCAAACATGCACCTGCACGCGGAGTTGTACAGACAGACAGACACCAAGAGAGATGCGCAGCCCGCGGGACAGACGGACAGACAGCGTTTTCTCTGCCTTTGAGCCTCGGCAGGTGAGCTCTCGGCGGGCAGATGGCATGGAAGCCGCTCCCACAAAAGGAGCTGATACGTGCTCACTGTCCATTGTGAACCTTACATTCTGGGTGAAATGTTGCAGTTTTGATGAAAGAGTATTCATCAAGAGTTTCATATTTTCACTTTATTTTTGCTTGTTTTGTGTTTAAGAGGAAATGCTTATAAAAATTCTACCCCGAAGGCTTTTCCCTGGACCACATCTCCTTGGGGATTTCCCCTGGAGCCCGCAGAGGGCAGGAAGACGTTTGTCTCTAGACCGGGTAGCTTGGTCTGCGGGCAGTGGAGAAGGACTCAAGGCGCTCTCGTGCCTCAGTTCCTGTGCATTTCGTTCAGTAACAAAACCCCAGGATCTGCATGGGTCCATCCACCCTTAATGAGCCTGCCAAGTCCTCAGTGTTTATAGCGCTCAGAATTTCTGACCTTTCTCAGCAATGAGGTATCAGAGCTGCCACTCAAACCATGGGAAAAACAGCAGAAATCCACTCAAACTAACTTTACAGATGGTCCAGTGGGGTTATATTGGATAATATAAATAACAATGTAGAATGAATATCTTACTGAGATTACCACCTGTAAGCTTATCCTTTTTCCTTTGTATTGCATTATTTATTAAATTCTGCATTCACAGAAATACATTTGCTGTTCAAAAAGAAGGACTTTTGGAAGATAAGTAATCAAAGTGTATGTAAACTAGTTACAACAATGGACAGTGCCCAGTAACGTGGCCTCTTCATCCAGCTGCTGGCAACAATCTGACATGTATTTGTCAGTATTTGCAGGCAGAAAACCCCATCATTTCAAATGTAATTTGAGACTATTTAAATATATCTTTACATTTTACAACTTTGGGTTAAGATAGGCTGACCCCTGTGCATGAGATCAAACAAGTTTCTCTTTAAACAGGGAAAATACAACAGAAGTATTCCCAGTGAAATTAGCTTAGGGGCAATAAAGTCTGTTTCCACCGATGTCATTTGCTGTTGTGCTGGAATCTTGATGGACATGGTGCGTCAGGAAGAAACAGGACTCAAGCCAGAACCACGTGCAGATGTGTGGTCTTTAGGGTGAAAGGAAGCCCCCTGGCACGCTCTCAATGGTCCCCCTGTCCCAGAGCCAGCCACACTTGTATTCTCCACGGGTTTTCAGTTTCTGAGCCTCCAGTCAGTGCAAACACACTCTAGGTACATCTTTATATCTAGCTTTCTGCCCAGGGTTGTGTCTATGAAATGCACCCGTGTTGTATCTTGTAGTGATAGTTCCTTTTGCCATTGCACTACCGTTGTCCGTATCAGAGCATACGCATCTGCTCTACAACTGATGTGACATTTCTCACTTCTGACTGACTGATTTTCCTAGCTGTTGCCTACTTGCATGTCTTTTCATGGACATGAGCAATAATCTCTGTCAGGCAGTGTTGGTCGGGGGGAGTTGTGTGTTCAGCTGCGTGGATATTGCCAAACAGTATTCCAGAGTTGTGCTAATTTACACTCCCATCAGCAACTCTTGTCTTCCCAGTTTTAAAAATATTTTTATTTAGTCTTTTTAATTTTAGCCATTCTGATGTGTGTGCTGTGTATGACATTCATCTTGATTTGCATTTCCTGAACGACAATGATGTAGAACTGGTTTTCCAAGGCCTCCTAGCCATTGGATATCTTCTTTTTCAAAAGGCCTGTTCTAACTTTGGATTGTTTTTAATTGGGCTCTGTTTTTAAAAAGCTTGGTTTGTAGCAGTTCTTTATATGCTCCGGGTGTGAATCCTCCATGGGATAAATGCATTGCAAATAAATCCAGTTTTTGGCTGTTGTTTTTACGTAAGGTTCTTAACCTTAACAAAGCCAATTTAACAATCTTTTACTTATGGTTATTGTATTTTTGGGGTCCCATTTGAGAAAGCTTTTCTGATACCAAATTCATAAATGCTCTAACACGAAGAAGACACACGCCTGTGTTTTCTTCTAGAAACTTTGCATTTCCACCTGTTGTCGGCACAGTATCTTTACCTCCAAGGCCCCAGCTCTGGGTAGTCCTCTGCCTGCCCAGACCCAGAGGTACCAGCGCAGCCAGGTGATGGCCCCTCCCTGGGGCCCGCCTCCCGTGGCCAGGGGCATGGGCTCTGCGGGCCCTGAGCTCCTGTCCTTTGCTCCTGTAGCCTGGAGGGCGGTGCCAGCTCCCAGCGTCCTCTGCCTCTGTCCCGTCTCAGGTCTCCC
This sequence comes from Vicugna pacos, assembly GCF_048564905.1. Lineage (NCBI taxonomy): Eukaryota > Metazoa > Chordata > Mammalia > Artiodactyla > Camelidae > Vicugna > Vicugna pacos. The sequence goes on along the minus strand of NC_133002.1, from coordinate 18,511,681 downwards.
TGCGTGCTTCGCAGGCCTCCAGGTTCCCTGCATTGGTCTCTGTTCGACTCACTGCTATGGCTTCTGTTTTCCCGCTGGACAATGATGAAAACATTACAACCTGGAAAAGGTAAGCTGAAGACACTGGATGTTCCTGTTACTGTCTGGTGGATGAAAACTGGGAAGACTGACAGTACCCAGGAGTGTCAGGCTCTGTGAAAGTGTATACACTTCACACTACTTTGAGTACAAATTAGTGTTGTCTTTTTGAGGCGCCACTTGGCGGCACGTGTTAATGTCACAATGTGTTTAGATTTGACTAGTACATTTTCCTTCATGCCACCCCTGCCTCTAGAGAAAGATTCTCACCTGAGCAGGAAGACGTTCGTTGGCATGACCATCCACACATGGTTTGAACGTAAATGATCCTAACAGGATGGGTGTCAAACTGGCACCTCCGATGTACATCATGAGGTCAATCTATGCAAACTGAACAGGACAGCTATGCAGGACACACAGGATATGAACATGTCCATCTGTGTAGAAAAGCACTTGGTAGAACTGTGTACAATTATGGCCCTCAAATGATCTAGCACTGCTACATTTCAGGCAGTAACCACTCGATTTAGCGGCCATCCTGACACTTGAGGGGCGACAGGGCTCTCATGGGCGCTACTGCGCAGGCTGCTCCCCAGTCGTGTGGCCCCTGCAGCGAGGCCACTGGCCAGGCCACAAGTCCAACACTGCTCGAAATCCTTGCTCATTTATTCTGCTTGTCATGGTCATGCTATGAACAAGGGTGTCCCCAGGTAGTGTGAGGTCTGGGGCTTAGGGTAAGGAGCCTGCTGGAGGCTCAGCAGCCCACACAGAGCAGCCTCCATGGACAGCTGGCTGCAGGCGGAAGTTTGCCTCCCACGCTGCTGCCCCTGGTGCTACTCCAGTGATTGCGTTATTTTTCGGAGCAAAGCGATTTTGCAGATGTAATTAAAGCTACTAATCAGTGACCTTGGGAGGGATGAGATCCAGGTGGGCCTAATCTAATCATGTGAGCCCTTACAAACAGACAGCTTTCTCTGGCCAGAGGCAGAGGGCAAGTCTGGGAAGTCAGAGGCTCAGCTGAGAGCACTGCGCTGTCAGGAGTTGAGTAACCCATGGAAGCCACAGCCCGAAATGAAAGCATTAAGCTTGAATCACTCACTACAATGAACTATGCAAGAATCTAAAGCTGGAGAAGGCACCTGTTGAGAACCAGGAGTAGCAGTGCCAACGTGGAGTCCTCTCACTGCTGGGGGAGCCCTGACAAAAGGATGTGGCAGTTCTGTGGACCCAAGGAGGAGGGTGGGTGTGAGGGGTGGGCTTGGAGTGGGAAAGTACTGGGTACCTGGTCTGAGTGGGGAGAGTACCTTCAAGGTCTTATTTGATTTCTACTAAACCAAGGTACAACAAGTATTATACTTAGCACTGGTGACTCTAAAGACATGTCTATATTAATCAAAACAATAAGCTGACATCAAACCAACCCTGGCATTGAAGGACAAATATTTCAGTCTATTAAAAGATTTTCAATCAAAAGAGGAAATGATGGAAAAATCTTCACATTGAGGTATGGGAAATCTTACATGTGGTTCTGGCTTATACATGGTTAAACTTTTCTGATCAGAGAAACTTGTTCTGTGGCCTATTGACGATGCACTGAACACTTGCTTTGGCCGCTGAGGAGAGGAAAGCATTTAGAATTAAAAACAGAAGACCTCATCACCCACACAGAGGCCTTAACAAACTTTGCCCAGAAAGCCTAAAGATGGTAGTAACCAGGCTATTGGTCTACCAAACTCAAGAGTTTCTAAGAGGGATAAAAGTGGTCCTACAGAACTATGTGGCCCTTGATAGTTTCACAGACTCTCACAGAGGAACTTATGCTGTAATATGTACCGAATGCTGGTTTTTATACCTCATCGATGGTCTCCTAATGACTCACATCATGACACATACGAAAAATCAGATCTCCTCTCTGAATGATCCCCTTCCTAGTTTAGATTAAGGGGAAATATTGGAAAAATGGTTTGATTTAGGGGGCTCTTGGCTCAAGCCTCTGCTGCTGATGTTGTGAAGTTGCTGTGAATTGTTTCTCCCTCTTTGCCTCTCCAACACCTGCCAGAATAACGCTGTGCAAGTGAGGTTCAGACGCTGCTGTGGTGACACCAAAGCTCATCTCACTCTAGCAGCAAGAGAGTTTCACTCCTGTGACTGGGGAGACCCCAGTGCCCAGCCTTCAAAGGAAACAGAGAAGAATGACCATCAGCCCTGCACCCCTCAAGACTGAGGAGTGAAATATCTCAAGAGGGGAGTTTTGTAAGCAGGTGGGGTTTGTGGAGAAAGAAAACCAGCTACAGCTTTCTTGACAGAATAGAAGCCATTTTGTGATCCAAGCATGGCCACAGTGCTTGCCCTTGAACAGGTCTCAGTAGTTAATTAAGAGAATGAAAGAATGTGGAAACAAATGGCTGTTTCCAGGCAAGAGAAGTAACAACAGCAAAGATGTCAGTTGTAGAGACTCGCAGTGCCCTTTCAGCGTAAAGATTAGCCTGACACCTCAACCGTCAGATCAATGGGAACTTGAAGGATGGTGATGTTGCCCTTTTCTGACCCTCGTGACTTCAGGCTACGAAAGCTTGGACAGCCCAAGCCCCTTCATGAATGTGCCATTAACTTAAAACTTCCCCAGATTTGCAGTTCAGAGAGACACTGCTTTGGGAAAGATCCTGGGTGTTCTCCTTACTTGCAACAAGTGATACATACTTCCTTCTCCTGATCTTTGGCTTGGTTTTGTAGACACCCAACAACAGGTGAACCCAGTTTGGGGTACAGTTCTGTGAACGAGAAATACTGCAAACCATATCAGTAAACAAAGAATACTGAAACCAGTGAGTCATCAGCGGCTGCCGCCACACACACACACCCCCACCCCATCCCCCATCCCCCCCGTGAAGACAAGCCTGCAGCCCAGCCTCTGCAGCCACTCACAATGGTGCACCCTGAGGGGACTCAGAATGATAAAGGACAGGATACTGGCCCTAGAGAGCTAGGTGCTTGTCAAAGGAATGAATTCAATGAGCCCAGATGTTTGCTTCCTCCCATGTATAGAAAAGCACTAACTTCTTTAACTTGAGATGCCTGGTTTTCTTTAGATAACACATAATCTTTTATTGTTGCAACTACCTGGTCTTTGTTGTAAAGCTTCTGTATATCCTAGCTCCTCCCCTGCCTCTTCGGAACAGTCCTTCAGAGTGACCTGAGAGGCTGTCATCCCTGCTCGAGTCCTCCCGCCAAATAAGACATAACTCTCAACTTTTAGGCTATGTATTTATTTCAGTCAACAGTTCCAATAAGTGTGCAGTGTTATCTCATTGCTGTAATAATTTGTAGTTCTCTAATGGGCTACGATGTTGAGCATATTTTTTTATACTATCTGTATATCTTCTTTGGCCAGGTGCCTGTTCAGTTCCTTACCTAATTTTAATGGGGTTGTGTCTTTGTTTATTTTGGAACAAATCCTTTAATAGATGTGTGTTTGCAAATATTTTTCTCCCAGTGTGTGACTTCTCTTTTGATTTTCTGAATAAGGTCTGTCCTTATTCAGAAAGGAAGCAGAAATCTGGAATTTTATAAAGTCCGTGATATTACCTGTTTTTCTTTCTGAATTGCCTTTTTGCATTGTGTGTTAAAACTCAAGGCTCCGTTATCTACCAGACCAAACCCAAGGTCATGTGGATTTTCTTCTGTGTCTTCTATTATTTTGAGTAATGTGGTGTAAGTCGTAAAATTTGCGTCTACATTCATTTCATGCCATTCGGTCTCCAATTAACTGTTCCCTAGCAATTTTGGAGAAGTTGTGGGGCATTTGGCTCCATTGCAGTGTGGATTTCCATGGTTTAATGGAGTCGGCAGGTCTGCCAGCAGGGGGCGCTGCGCCCCTGGCCTGTGAGCTCCGCCTGCGCGTCCCTCACCGACCACAGGGGGCGCTGAGCCGCGTCTCTGACCCATGCGCATGCGCATCCCTCGGGGGCTTGGCTCTGCGCGCCGCCGAAGGGAGTTTGTCTCCTCATGTGCCGCGCGGGCGGCAGCTTCAGGACCACACGGGGCAGCGTCCACGCTGACTGGAGCTGGGTTCTCCCAGGACCGGCCCGGGGGGCGCCGCCGGGAGAACGGGTGAGGAGACGTGAGGAGACGCTGCCTGCGGGGTGGCTGCGGGGTCGGGGTGGGGGTCCGCCTTCAGGGGGCCCAGGAGGGTCTTGGTGTGGAAAACCGGCTTTTTTCAGTCAGTCCAGCCCTCCCAGCGCAGCGCGGCTTGCGGTGCGGACCGCCCTCCCCCCTGGCGTGTCTGAGCCCCGCTGTCACACCTTGGCCGACCCGGCCCGGGCGGGTTCGTGTCCTGTCCCGCCGCCCGGCGCCTGTGTCTGTGCTGATTCCACAGTTTCGGCGGCTGTAGCTTCTGCGTAGAGCGAAGCTGGGGAGGGAGGTGCCTCCAGCCTGCTCTCCTGTCGCAGGGCCGCTTTGGCTGTTCGGGGCCCTTCGTGGTTCCACGCACACAGCAGGGTGAGTTCTCTGGCTGTGAAGAGTGCCCGTGGGGTTTTGGCGGGGGTGCATCCCTGTGCGCGTGGCTTTAGGTACAAGGGACAGTTCTGCATCCGTGGGCACAGGATACCCTTGCATTTATATGAGTCGTCGTCAATTTTTTTGGGAATGTCTTAAAGTTTTCAGTGTGCAGGGCTTCCACGTCTGGTTAAATTCATTTGTAAGTATTTTGCTCTGTTTGATGCAATTGTAAATAGGACTGTTTTCTTATTCCTTCTGATGGTTCATTGTCAGTGCTTAGAAATGCAGTTGATTTCTGTGTATTGATTTTTTAGCTTTACTGAATTCACTTACTATTTCTAATTATTTTTTGGTGGAATGATGTGGAAATTTGGAATTCAAAAATAGCACTGTGTCAACCACATCCAGGTCATGCACAACGTGGAGACAGTGGCTCCTAATGTGACCTTCCGCTGTGTCTGTAAATTACACGTGGACCCCTACAGGGGCAATGAGGCTCACTCTGTGTGTGAACTGGATCTGGGGGGGCCTGGCCTGTGAGGAAGTGTGATGTGGGCTCTGCCTTTCTGGTCTTGACATGGCGTTTTGAAAGGTAATTTACTTTCCGGGAATTGCAAACACACAGAAAACTTGCAGTAGCAGACAAAGTGCTGTCTGTCTCTACACCCAGATTCCCTGCTGTCTTTGCTCTACCCCGTTTACCACTTCACACAAAATACTCCAGCACGTTTTTTTACCCAAACCAGCGACCTCTCCCAGGGAGTCCGCACACAGCCTCCAAATGAGGAGATGATTGCAGTTTCCACATTGTAATCCAGTCCACAGGCCCGCTGCAGATTTCACCATCCGCCCCAGCTCTAGGGAAACGTCTTTTCACATTTTGATCCAGTTTTCTTTTTCTGGAACCACTACTGATACTTCTTATCATTTCACAAACTTGATTTAATTTAAAGCACACAGGAGAGTCTGATCTGGGTGGCCTTTTCTGTGTGGCTTCTTTTCCTTAGGCTTTTTCAGTTTTCATCTGTGTTGTACCAGGTATAAGTACTTCATTAATTTTTTTCATTGAGATTAAATATACATAACGTAGCATTTGCCATTTGAACTGTTTTAAGTACACGTTAAGTTGTATGGCCTTAACTGCAATCACAGTGTTGTGCAAATAGCCTCTCCATCTCCAATCTCTAGAACTTCTCAGTTTTCACCAGTGACTAATTCCCTCAGCCCCTAGCAACCACATTCTGCGCTCTGTCTTTGAATGTGACTTCTCTGGATACCTCACAGAAGTGGAAACATACCATCTTTGTCCTTTTGTGGCAGAGTTGTTTCACTTATCATAATGGCCTCAAGGTTCATGTATGCTGCAGCAGGTGTCAGAATTTCCTTAGTTTTTAAGGCGGAATTCCACTCCTTTGTGTTTACACATTTGGTTTATCCCTCTGTCCACTGGGGGGCACTTGGGTCGCTCCCACCTTCTGCTGCTGTGACTGTGCTGCTGTGAATGGGGGTGCTCCCTTGTCTGTTCCAGGCCCTGCTTTCAGTCTTCTGGGTGCACACCCCGATGTGGAATTGGTGGCTCACATGTTAATGCTGTGTTGAAGTTTTTGAGGGGCTGCCATCCTGGTTCCCACAGAGGCTGCAATCTTTCTCTTCATTGCGTTTATGGCAGAATCGTATGGTGGTTTATGAATCAACCCCACTTTGTTTATCCATTTACCCACTGGTGGACGCTGCATTGTTTCTACCTTCTGACTGTTGTGAACAGTGTTGCTGTCAATAGATGTGACACCTGCTTTCAGTTCTTCAGGGTTTACATCTAGGAGTGGAGTTCTTGAGACATACGGTAACTTTCTATTTGTATGGTTAACACAGATTGCACCCTTTTCCGTTTTCACAAGTAATGCTTAAAGGTTCCAGTTTCTCTGCATTGTTGCCAACATTTGTTACCTTTAATTTTCTTGACTATAACCATTTGAGAGTGTGTGAAGGAGTTATTGCATTGTGGTTTTAATTTGCATTTCCATCCTATCTTTTCAGCTGCTCATGGACCATTTGCATGTCTTGTGTGGAGAAGGGTCTGTTTAAGTCCTTTGTCCGTATTTAAAATTGGGGTGTTTGTCTTTGGGTGTGTCTTTGTTGAGGAGGTGTAACATTTCTTGATACACACTGGATAAAGACTCATCAGATATATCACATGGAAATATTTTCTTACAGTGTGTGGGCTGCCTTTTCACTTTCTGGATTGTGTATTTTGATGCAGAAAAGTTTTTAATTTTGAGGAAATCCAAACTTTTTCCCCCTTTCATTACTTGTGCTTTGATCTGAGAAATCATTACTTGTGTCAGATCTAGGAAATCATTGTTAAATCCAAGGTTATAAAGATTCATCTGCATGTTTTACTGGAGAGTTTACACAGTCATCCCAAGGTGTCTGTGAGGGATTGGTTTCAGGACACCCCACAGACTCCAAAATCCATGGACGCTCAAATCTCTCATAAAGTGGTATAGTATTTGCATATAACCCAGGCACACGTTCTTGTAGACTTTTATTACCTCTAGATTACTTACAATAGCTAATACAATGTAAATCCTGTATAAATGTCTTAAGTACAATGTAAATGCTACGTAAATAGTGGCAGGTACCTGGCAAATTCAAGGTTTTCCTTTGGAAACTTTTTGGAACTATTTTTCTAATATTTTTGATTTGGAGTTGGGTGAATCCATGGATGTGGAACCTGAGGATGCAAGAGGCTGACTGAAATTTTACCTTTCATTAACATTTAAGCCTTTTATGTATTTTGAGATTCTTCTTGTTTGTGGTATGAGGTAAGGGTCCAATTTCACTCCTCAGCGTGTGGATAGCCAATAGCCTAGCACCCTTTGTTGAAAACACCATTTCCCCGAGTCTAATGCAGTTGACTGTTGTCTGAAATCAGTGCACCATCGATGGATGGGTTCATCTCTGGGATCACATTCAGTGCCATTCATCTGTGTGTGTATACATATGGATGCCTGTGTCACAGTGTTTTATTTACTCTTGTTGTGTACTCTTGCAGTTGGGGAGTGTGCACCTCCAACCTTGATTTTCTATTTTCAGATAGTTTTAGCTCCTTGGGGTCTCCTGAAATTCTGTATTGTGGGGTGTCCTATTCTGCTCCCCTTCATATGGATGCACCCAGTTTACTTACACGTTCACCTGCTGAAGACATCCTGATTCCTTCAAGGTTTAGGCACTATGAGTGGGGCTTCCACGCACAAGAGCGTGCTTGTTTCTGTTTGGATATAGTTTTTCAAAGCAGTTGTGTAAAAATTGGAGGCATTTTTTTGTATATATCTATTCTTATTGAAGTATAGTCAGTTTACAATGTCATGTCAATTTCTGGTGTACAGCTAATGCTTCAGTCATACATGAACATATATCTATATATTCATTTTCATATTCTTTTTCACCGTAAGTTACTACAAAATATTGAATATAGTTCCCTGTGCTCTACAGTGTAAACTTGCTGTTTATGTTATATATAGTAGTTGAGTATCTGCAAATCTCGAACTCCTAGTTTATCCCTTCCCACCCCCTTTCCCCCATGGTAACCATAAGTTTGTTTTCTATGTCTGTGAGTCTGTTTATGTTGTATAAATAAGTTCATTTATCTTTTTTTTCAGATTCCACATATAAGTGATGATATATGGTATTTTTCCTTCTCTTTCTGGCTTTCTTCACTTAGAATGACAATCTCCAGGTCCATCCATGTTGCTGCAAATGGCATTATTTTATTTTTTATGGCTGAGCAGTATTCAATTGTATAAATATACCACACTCCAGGTCCATCCATGTTGCTGTAAATGGCATTATTTTATTTTTTATGGCTGAGCAGTATTCAATTGTATAAATATACCACAACTTCTTTATCCAGCCATCTGTCGATGGACACTTCGGTTGCTTCCATGTCTTGGCTATTGTAAATAGTGCTGCTATGAACATTGGGGTGCATGTATCTTTTTGAATTAAGGGCCCCTCTGGATATATGCCCAGGAGTGAGATTGCTGGATCAGATGGTAAGTCTGTTTTCAGTCTTTTGAGGAATTGGAGGCATGATTGATGCATCTCAAGATGTGAGACTTGTTTAGCCTTGGAAAATTCTGCCCAGCTATATTCCAGGAGGCTGTATGTGTGTTCCATCAGCAATGAAGGAGAGTTGCTGTGTTCCCTGTTCTCTAGTAATGAGCATTGTCGCCTTGTGGGGAGGTTAGCAGTTCTAATAGGTGTGTAGTGCTGTCCGCTTGCTTTAATTTGTAGTTCCCTAATAGTATATGATGTTGATCATATTTTTGTCCACTTACTTATTTTCTGTATGTCTTATTTGCCAGGTGTCTATCCAGATCTTTACCCATTTTAAATAGGGTTGCTGGTTTTATAGTTCTTTGTGTAATTTGAGTACATATTCTTTAGCAGATATGTGTTTTGCCAGTATTTTTCTCCCAGTTTGTTGCTTGTCTTTTGGTTTTCTGAATAATGTATTTCACCAAGTAGAAAATTTTAATTGGATGAAGTACAAATTATTAGTTTTTTTCCTTTTGTGTGTTGGCTTTTTGTGTTGTTGAAAGTCAAAGATCATCATCTACATGACCAAACCCATGGTCATGTAGATTTTCCTTTATATTTTCTTCTATAATTTTTACAGTTTTGCATTTAAAATTTGTCTGTGGACAAGTTTGAGTGACTTTTGGTGACTTCTGTAAAGCTGTGTTTACCTTCATTGCATATGGTTTCTAATTGTTCTATAACCATTTTTTGAGAAGTCATGGGATATTGGCCTCCATCCATTTGAATTTCCAAAGCTGAGTGCATTCAGCAGGACTGCCAGCAGGATTCAGCGGCCTCCGCTGGACTGAGTGGGTGCAGCTGCATTCCCCTGTTTGCCAGCAGAGGGTGACTAGTCCACCTCTCTGACCAGGGCAGTGCCTGCCTGTTCTGCCCACAGCCTTGGCTCCCTGCTCAGCCAACAGGAGCCTGGTCTCCTCCGGACCTGCCAGGGATTTGGCTCCGGGAAAACGTGGGGCTTGTATCCACACTGAGAGGAGCTCCGTGTCTTCAGAACCAGCTGGGAGATGCTGCCAGAGGAGGAAGAGGTGAGGAAAAGTGAGGAGAAGCTTCCCATGCGTGTCTGGATGCTGGAGTGTCCGTCTTCAGAGGGCCCAACACAGGAAGGGCTTGAAGTGGGAAATTGTTGGTTGTAGTTTTGTGGAGGCGGGGCAGATGGTGTTCAGCGTCCTTCCTTGGCTTGTGATGTCCAGTTGTCCGGACATCATTGATTGAGGGGACTGTCCTTTCCCTGAGGTGTGCCATCAGTTGTCATCAGTTAACTGACCACATATTTTTGGATGTGCTCCCGGGCTCTCTCTTCTATTCCTCTAGCCTCTTACTGTGCCATTTCTACACTGGTTACGGTAGCTTCATAATGTGGTTTGAAGTCAGTGAGTTTCCTGCAGCCGCTGTTCTCCTTTGCCTGGATCCTTTGGCTGTTTGGGGTCCTTTGTGGTTCCTTACAAATGTTAGGATGGTTTGTTCTGTCTCTGTGGAAAAGGCCGTTGGTATTTTGGTAGCAATTGCATTCAGTGTGTCTATTGTTTTGGGTGGAATGGACATTTCAGCTCTAGTAATTCTTTACATTCATGGGGACAGGATACCTTTCCATTTTTTTGGTCTTCAATGTCTTCATCAATGTCTTACCATCTTCAGTGTGCAGAAGATTTACCGTCTTTCACATCTTTGGTTAAATTTATTCCTAGATATTTTGTTCTTTTGTTGTTATTGAAAATGGGATTGTTTTCTGAATTTCTTTCTCTGATGGTTCATTATTATTGTCTAGGAACACAAGTGATTTTTGTGTATTGATTTTGCATCCTGCAGCTTTACTGAATTCATTTATTAGTTCCAACAGTTTGTGTGTGTGTGTGTGTGCGCGCGCGCACGTGTGTGTGATTTGATGTGGAAACTGGAATTAGAAATGGCCCTGTTTCAACTACATCCAGGTCATCCACAGCACCCAAGACACAGTGGCTGCTGATACCATTTTCCCAAAGTGCCCTTCAAAAATGTGTGGACCCTGCAAGGGTGAGGAGCATCACCACTGGGTGAGCATGGGCTGGATAGGACTTGGCCTCTATGACCAAGTTTGATGTCTTTTCTACTTTTCTGTCCTATTATTGACATGGTTGCTTAGAAAAGCATTTTTTCCCCAAGAATTTCAAATGTATGGAAGAATTTCAGTAGCAGTACACAGTACTCACATTTGCCACCTCACACAAAATACTCCAGTGTGTTTTACCCCAAAGAGGGACAGTCTACCAGGGAACCAGCACATAGCCCCCAAATGAGGATAAATTTAATTTCTTATAAAAATCCAACCCAACTTTCACCAGCTAACCCAAGTCTAGGGTTATATTTTTTTTCCCATTCTGATCCAGGTTTTTTTCTGGAAACCTGACTGCAGCTTTCCTTCATTTTCACAATCCTGAGGGATTTAAAGCACAAGAGGGGTATGTGATCTGGGTGGCCTTTCCTGCATGGCTCCTCTCACTTGGGATGTTGTCAGTGTTCATCTGTGTTATAACAGGTATCAGGACTTCATTTTTTTTCATGGTGATTAAAAACACAGAACACCTCTTAAACTGTTTTCTGTGTACATTCTGTGGCATTAACTACATCCACACTGTTATAAAGACACCCTCACCATCCAGCTCCTGAACTGTTTCATCTTCCCAAAGTGAAACTGTATCCATGAAACCCTGACTCTTCTCAGCTCCTCACAACCCCATTCCTTCTGTCTCTGAACTTGACTCATCTGGATCTGTATGTAAGTGGATTATGGAACTTGTCCTTCTGTGACTGACTGACTCCACTTAGCATAGTGACTGCAAGGTTCATCCAGTGTAGCACGTGTCAGAATCCCCTGAGTTTTCAAGGCTGAATGACATTCCCTTGTGTACATACCACATTCTGTTTATTTATCCCTCAAAAGGCACTTGGGCTGCTTCCACCATCTGTGACTGTTAATGGGGCCACAGTGAATATGAGTGTACAAATATCTGTTCCAGTCCCCACTTTCCAATATTTTGAGTAAATACCCTGAAGTGGAGTTGAAGGCTCATGTGTTAACTCTACGTTTCATGTTTTGAGGAGCTGCCATGTTGTTCTCCACACTGGCTGCACTATTTTACTTCATTATTTATATGGCAGAATAACATGGCAGTTCATGGATCTACTGCATTGTGTTTATTCATCTGTTGATGGACATTTTAATTGTTTCTATCTTTGGCTATTGTGAACAGTGCTGCTATGAGTACTCATGTACGAGATTTTGTTAGAACACCTGCTGTCAGTTACTGAGTGTCTGTCACTAGGAGTGGAGTTGTTGAGCCATGTCATACTGTACATTTATCTTTTTGAGGCAATGTCAAAGTATTGTACCCATAGGCTGCACCATCTTATGTTTCCACAGGCAGTATTTAAAAGTTCCATTTGCTCTATATTGTTGGCAGTATTTGTTATTTTTAGTTCTTCTTGACTATAACAGTTCTACTGCGTTTGAAGGGGTATTGCATTATGGTACTAATTTGCATCTCCATCATGACTGCTGTTGTTTTACATCTTTTTGTGTCCTTGTTGACCATTTGTATGTCTTGTCTACAGAAGAGTCTCGCCAAGTCCATTGTGCACTTAAAAAATTGAGTTCTTTGTGTTTTTGTTGAGGAGTTTCTCGATATATTCTGGATAACAGACTCTTATTAGATATATAATGTACAAATATTTCCTTCCATTCTGTGGGCTGCCTTTTAACTTTCTGAATAGCATTTTTGATGTGATAAAGATTTTAACTTTGAGGAATTCAGTGTATCTGTTTTTTCCTTCATTGCTTGTGCTTTGCTGTTAAATCTAAGAAACCATTGCTTAGTGCAGGGTTGTGAGGATTTATTCCCTTGGTTTACCTGGGAGATTATAAAGTCATTCCTTGGTGTCCACTTTTCTAGGGTTTAGGTCTGCAGTCAGAGTCACTGTCAGAATTTAGGCTTATGGTCAAGGTTATGGGTCAGAGTTGAAGAGACGGGGTACAGGGTAATGTTTAAAGGGTCAGGGTCAGGGATTAGGGTTTTAAAAAATATTTTAAAATAGACTTTATTCTTTCAGAGCAGTTTCAGGTTCACAACAGAATTGAGCAGAAAATACAGAGTTCACACAGAGACCTCCCTACCCACACATATATACTCCCCTACCCTCAACATCCCTCATCAATGTGGCATATTTGGTACAATTGATGAACAGGGATTAGGGTTTAGGTGTCAGGATCAAGGGTCCAGGGTCCCAGGTTAGGGTCATTAAGTTTAGGGTCATAGGTTAGGGTAATAAGTTAGGGTGTTAGGGTTGGAATTAGAGTTAGGTTTAAGCATAACCCACCCTGATCCCCCTTCTATCCATCTCTTTAAGCCCTCCAGGATGGACAGGATTCTCCCAGGGTCACATGAGCTGTATCATTTTTTCTAAGTCCAGTCATGGGCTGTGAGGGAAGAATGAAATGTCTGTACTTGTCTCTAAGGGTTTCAAATCCAACTCGTCTCAGTCAGCATTGTGGAGGGGGTCAGAAGTCATGCAGGATCTCTCTCTGTTCTCCCTCCTGCCTGGAAAGGGTGGTGCTGGCCCCACTCTGCCGCTCTGACATGAGGACACTCAGAAGGCATGTGTATTATTAGGAAAGCACCCTTCTATTTTAGATTTACAGTTTGATGCAATAGCTCATTCTTATTTGACTTTTAATTTCACCTCTTACTCTAGTTTCCTACAGAATTGTCACAATTAATGAACAAATATGGGTAGCTTACTATTAACTAAAATCCATATTTTATTTGGGTTCCCTTCATTTACCTCCTTCTGTCCTAGGATCCCCCCGGGGGGGTCACATGGTAGTGAGCTGTCCTGTCACTTTAGGGTCTTTGTGGCTTTGACATTCTCTCCCACTGTCCTCTCAGTGACCTAGATGGTGTAGAGAAGGACCAGTCAGGTATTTTGTAGACTGTCCCACATTGGAGTTTACTTGGTGTTTTCCTTGTGATTAGAATAAGGTTATGGGTTTTGAGGAAGCAGATCACAGAGGTCAGTGCTCTCTCATTGGTTTATGTCACAGGAACACACATCAAGGCGATGTATCACTGTTGCCCTCCTGGCCGAGGTAGTGGTTATCAGATTTTTTTGACTGTGAAGTTACTTTTCCTCCCAAGTCTATACTGTGTGTCTTCTTTGGGATGAACTCAGTATGTGGCACCCACACTTTAGGAGGGGAGTTAGCACCACCTCCTTAGTGAAAGGCTGAGTATCTACATCAACTATTTGGAATTCTTCCACATAGGAGATTTCTATTCAGTGACACTTGTTAAAAAAAAAACTCACTATATAATCATTTATTTTTTACCAGCATGGACACCCCACCTGGGTAGTTATTTTAAGCTTTTGCTTATAATCCAGTAGTACAGTATTGGGTTACTCAGTTCATCCCTCCTTTGGCTATTGAGAGAGCTCTTTCCATTGGCTCCTGCCTTCCTTTGACAGAATTCCATCTTGTGGGTTTCTTTTTTTTTATGTGCTTGTTGACCATTTATATTTCTTATCTGAAGAAGGGTCTGTTCAAATCCTTTTCTTTCTTTTTCTAAATTTATTTTTATTTTGTGGAGGAGGTAATTTGATTGATTGATTGATTGATTGACTTTAATGGAGGTACTGGGGGTTGAACCCAGGACCTCATGCATGTGAAGCATGCACTCTACCACTGAGCTGTACCCTCCCCCTCAAGTCCTTTTCAGTATAAAAACTTGGGTTGTCTTTTGGTTGATGGTTGTAAAAGTTCTTGATGTATTCTGAAGAGCAGACTCTTGTTAGATATGTCATGTGCAAATATTTTCACCCCTTCTGTGGGCTGTGTTGTCCCTTTCTGGATAGTACCTTTGATGCACAAAAGGTTTTAAAATTGAGGGAATGTAATCTATCCATTGCTGCATGGATGTTGTAAACTTCTGCCTTTGCTTACCTGTAACTTCCCACTCCAAAGGTAAGAAACCTGGCTTCCACCATTTGTCATTCACTGAATTCATTGCTTGCTCCACTCCAGGTTACAGATGTAGTAGTTTGTTAGCTCCAACCGCCATGGGGAAGAACCTACAGAGTCTAGGACTTATGTATGGTACAGTATGCCTTTGTTCTACAGATTTTGTTCTTTTCCATAGATAATTATGTCAAGTGCCTTTTGCCCCACCACCAACAACGAGTTTTTTCCATACATTTCTTCTCTTTTACACTTTCTAAACCAATTATATTCTTTGTCACATTCGCTATTCCATCCTGTGACACTCTCATATCATAAAAATACATTTGAATATATTATGATTTACTTGTTGGGTTGTAAAAAATGTGTTTAAGCTAATGCATAGTGGCAAGTATCCACCACTGAAGTCTCATATGGATTATTTCAACCCCCCACCCCATAACCTGTGTACCACCTCTGTTCTACCTGTTCCCAAATGTCATATAAATGGAGTCATACAGTGTGTAGCCTCTGCAGACTGAGTTCTTTCACTTAGCAATATACATGTAATGTTCATCTGTGTTTTTTGCATAGAGTGATAGTTTATTTCTTCCTGTTTCTGAATAGTATTTCATTGCGTGTGTATGGGAGGAAAAATAAATTTCCCCCTACTCTTCTAAGTTCTTAATTGTGGACTCTCCCCTCCCCATTATAATAAAAGACATACATAATCATGCAGACAAATGCAAATACATATAATAGCTTTCTTTCCAAAACTTCAGCCATGAGTTAGTAAAACTGAGTAATACAAAATCATCTGTTTATATAAAATAGTAGGCTCTGAACTGTGTTTCTAGCAGATGGAACAAGAAAGACTACTTGCTTAGTGAGAGTTAAATGTTTGTACTAATATGTGTGGAGAAGACTTTTAAGATTTAGATTTGACCTATATGTCAATATTTATGGAGGCTGTGGACTAAAATCTGGACAAAGGAATTTTTGAAAATAACATGTGGTCATCTTGGTGTTTTTTAAAGCCAATCTGAGTGGATGAAATATCCAGTTTGTGTACAATTAGCCTTTTCCTTTCTGGTCTCAGTGATGATTTTAGTGGACTAAGTTACTTTCAGTGGGTGAGCATGCAAAGGAAGAAAGCGTTGCAATTTTGAGGGGGTGGCAGGCATAACTGCACTTGTCAGGTGGAGAAATAAGTGACTCATATTTTATGACAGGAGGCAAGAAACACAATTAAAAGCCAAGGCACACTCCAGTTAGAGTTACTTTCTTGAATGTTCACATTTGAAGACTGGGTTCTCAAGACCTGGAAGACACAGCTGTTTGGCAGAAGGGCCTGAGGAAGGATGTAAGCATTTTAAAGAAGAAATTCGGGGGTGTATTTCTTATTGTCAGAGGTGCAAGGCAGTTGCTATTTTAGTTTTTTCTTCTTTCTTGAGTGTAGGACGGTTCTTTCTCCAGGGCCCTGACAGGAGAAGGAAGTGGAGATGTTGGTGCTGGTAAGAAGGGCGGGCGAGCTTTGAATTACTCCTAGAGCCACGTTTCTGTTTCTCTATAAATGAGGTTAGCAAAGCAAGGATGATGGTTTTTAATTCTTCAGAGAATTGCACACCCTTCTCATTGACAACCTCAAGAGGCCGACCTGCCCATCCAGCGTCACCATCTTGAATCTGCTTCTTTCTATCAAGGAGCAGATTGCCAGCTAAGATGCCAATCAAAAGATTCCTGTGTTCAGATTTAGAGCTGTGTGTCCTTGGGATGTTCTCAGAGATCCTTCTGCAGAGGCTCGGTGTGCTCTCTCCCCCGACCAGAGTGCACAGTTCCCTTTCAGCCAGGTTGGTCTTAGCAGAGAAGGCCTCACAGATAGCTTCTCTCAGGCCCTGGATATCAGCCCCCAAGTGGGCCAAGTTCTAAAAATGAGCATGAGGTCCTGGCAAAGGGTCTGGCCATTTGCAGTCTTGGTGAGGATTTTCTCCAGGGGATCATCTGGAAGATTACGTGAGGACAGTATACACATGGGTGGGAGGGTTGATGGTGTAAATGGATTTTAATTTTTACTCTAAATCTGATTTCAGTCCTTCCATTTTGTTAAGGAAGTGTTCTGATTCTCCTTTTTGTTTCTATTTGATCATCGAAGAGGTTTCAATAGGATCTTTCTTTTATGGTGAGAACCTGTAAAAAAAATCCTTGCAAATATTGTTCTATTAGGTATTGGACCAGGAAAACCAGTAAATTCTGATGGTATTGAATCCCTTTTTTTCCTCTCAGGGGTTCTCCAAAGGTATGTATATTCCAAATATAGCTCAAAACCAATGAGCCTTTTTATGGCTTAACCATGGACAAAAAGATGTTACTAAAGAAGGTGAGAAAAGAGAGTTCCCTGTCATCCAGAGTCCCTCCCGAAGAGCCCACAGAAGTAAAGAGAAGAACAAGAGAAAAGGTTTACTTCTGAGCACATAGGAGCCACCAGAAAAGTAACTACCGTGTTAAATGGTGAAAGGCTTTTTTTTTTTTTTAAATCAACCTAACTTAATAGGGCAAAGGGAGAGGAGAGAATTGACTTCTATGAAAGATTTCTTTCTGGAAAGACAAATGGGTTCTTTGGAAAACAATGGAATACAAGAATCTTTGTGATAATGTTCATCAGTACACAGATGAGTGACCTTTGCATTTCTTCAGGGTCCTAAGACACCCCGGAGAAGGGATTTATGGTCGGTTTACTCTTGGTCTCTCTCCTGGGAATAGAAGCCACCCTGATGAGGGAATTAAGAAATTCTGAGAAATTGTGGTCATTTCTCAGAAGCGTCTGCCTTTATTCAGATAAGGGAAGCTCCAAGAAGGCTTTTTTCCTGCATCTGTTGAATCTCAGGTATCTTCAGCTGAAAGTGTCTTTATACCAACCATGGGGTTCCTCCTGGCTTTCCATTTCTTGAGCTTTGTTCATCTTTTTCAGGATTCCCTGATCTATTCTGAGCCCCTTGCCTTTTCCACATGAATTTTAGACCAGTTGTCCATTTCTGCAAAACACTACCTGGGACTTGGGTAGGGAATCTTTGAATCCTTAGGTCTCTTTGTGGACTATTGCCATCTTAATAAGCCTCAAGTCTTCTGCTCCATGAATATGGGATTATTTTCTGTGAATGTAGATCTTTCTTAACTTCTCCCAACAAAATCTCTCAACTATTGTAGTCTTCAGTGTCCAAGTCTGGTACTTCTTCCTTCCCTCTATTGGATGCTGATTCAGAATGTACACGACCTCCTGGAGAACCTCTGCTGCCACGGAGCTGACTTGGAACTGAGTCCTGAGAAGGTTTTGTTCTTTACTGATTCTTAGCTCCTTTAGAAATCATTCTCTTACTCTCATAAATAATTATTGTCCTTGCAACAAGTTTTTTAAAAATAAGAATAATGCACTTTAATTACTCCACAGATGAGTAATGAATGGTTCGCATTCACATAGGATTTTAATCCTTTTAGAATCAGTAGTATAATGCAGACACATTATAAAAAATGGAAACATTGCCTAAAGTAGAAGATAAGACATTTACAAATCCCACCTGCAGAGGTGACCATCATGAATGGTTTGGTGCACATCTCTCAGTCTCTCTCTCTCATTGTCTCTTTCTATCTCTGCCTCTCACACACTGAGATTCATTTACATCCATGTTGATTTCACACATATGCGGTCATACAGATGGGACCCTGGATGCAGACGGAGGGTCCACATGCTTCCACCCTGAGGGCTCTCCTGACGTCAGGTAGAGACCCTGCACCCACTTCTCCAGCTGTACAGCATTCATTCATCCACATGAATCAGAACTGATGGATCCCATCCCCTGTCCATGAATATTAGTGTTGCTCCCAGTTCCTACTCTTTCAACAAATGCTGTGATGAACATATTTGGAAAGACATCTTTGAAAAGTTGTGCAAGAACTATGACGGGATCAACTCTAAGGATCAGCACTGCTGGGAAAAGGATGCACCTGTGGAACTTTGATGCGTCCTGCACCCTGTTCTCCCAGAGAGGAGTGTCTGCTCTTCCCTCCAGGGATCTTCTGGGGCCTCTGCCTCTTCATGTTGTCACCAGGGCTGGTTGTCACCAGATTAAAGACCTGCCAGTGTGATGGTGACCAGTGCTGTCTCTGTAGTTTGTACATCTGCATGTATCCTCACCTAAGAGGTCGAGCATCTCTAACACACACTGGCCACTTGCATTGCCTCTGGTTGGAACTGCATGTGATTGTTCTGTTTCTGTTTAGAACACTGGATTTTGAGAGGTTTTTGGACCACAGGGATGTGAAACCTTTCTCTGACCTTGGGTTATGAGGAACACTTTTTCCAGGTTGTGGTTTCTTTCCAGCTGTCTTTCTGGGCTTTTGCTTGTTTTTTGATTTGTTTGGTTTTGTTTTGCCACAGGAAGAGCTAAGCATCTCCCTTCTTGCTTCTGTTGGTGGTGTCACAGGCAGAACAGCAGTGTCTACCCCGAGATTACGCACACAGCTACTACAAGGGCCTTGTTTTGTACATCTCATCTTTAATCCACCTGGATTTCCCTTTCAAATAACAAAAATGCTATTTCAAGTAAAGACAAAAAAATTCACCAGCCCCCACTTAAAATATGTGGGCAGACACAAAAAGCCACCTTTTGTATGGTTTCATTGATAGGGAATGTCCAGGAGAGGTAAAGACATAGGGAGAGAAATAGGACTCAGGGTTGTCAGGGGCTGGGGGAGGGAGGAAGGAGAGTGTGTGCTCTGGATACAGGGTTTTACTTTGAAGAAAGAAATAGTCTGAAACTAGACAGTAGTGATGGTTGCACAGCATTGTGAATGCACTTAATGCTCTTTACTGATTCTTAGCTCCTTTAGAATTCATGCACAATTTAAACGGGAGTCTAAATTATATTACTGCAAGCTTAAAACATAAAAATAGATGATACCATAAATGGTATGAAAGAAACAAAGGAAATTACAGAAAAACCAAAAGAAAACGATGCCAGGGGAAAGGAAAAAGTTCGAGTCAGGGAGTGGGTTGATGGTGGGAATTAGGAGAAGATGGTGTTGGTGGGTGCAGAGGTGGCTCAGCCTGAGGGGGTGGCGATGCCTGAATTGGCTCTCAGTTACCTTGAGGTGCAGGTGCAGGTGAAGGAGGAGCTGCAGGAGCAGGCTCATGGTCTCCTTGCAGGGCTGATGGAATATGATCTGGCTCTGGGTCTCCCTGCAGGGCTGGTGGAATATGTCCCAGCTCTGTGTTGCCTGCAGGAGCAGACGTATCTCCTCCTTGCCGGCATAGTGTTTCCTCCTCTCGCTCTGGGTCTCCTGCTGGATTGGGGTCTTCCTTTTTTTGGTCTCTGGTGTCTTCCCTTGCCCCTAACTCCTGTGGATATATATGTGTTGGAAGTGGAGACAGCTTTAAGTCTTGTGGAAATATTCATGCTGTGAGAGAGGAACAATTTACCCACATGCCTCCTTTCCATGTGCTTTTTCCAGGACAGAAATATTCCCAGAGCGTCCCAGACAAGTCCCACTCAAGAACTGCCCACAGGATGTGTTCTCTGACTGCACTCCAACAGACAGGTGGTCTGAGGCCTGTCTTTGCTCTGCTCCCAACAGCAGCCTCTGGGGACTCCTCCCTGTGTGGCCCAACCCTCGCCCCTCCCTCACCCATCCCTGCCCTTCTCACCTTTGGGCTCTGCCACAGTGTGCTCCCAGTCCTCCAGCTGACTCACAGGGAGGTTGGCATGGTGCTCCAGGTCAGAGCTGAGTGTGCTGAGCTGCCCATTAGCCCCAGGCAGGACCCTGGGGAGTGGCCTGGGTGGTGTCTGGGCAGGAGGCCTGCCCTGTTCATCTCTGGGCCATGATTCTGGGGGCCTCTCCATGTCCCCAGACCAGCCCCTCACTCGGGGAGGTGGAGTGGGTGTCCCCATCCACCAGCTCCTCTCTGATCTGTGGCGTGGGGCTCTGCAATGACAGTGACCAGCAGCCAGCCTGGCCCGGAGGTCTCAGAGCCCTGCCTGGCCAGCTTCACTGCTGCTTCTGCCCACTCAACTCTCTGCTGCCAGATCAGGCTCAGACCTCGATCTTGGATAGTCACCCAGGAGGGAAGAGACATACCCAGAGGGCTTGGTCTCCACCTCGGATAGCAGGGCACTGCCCCCATTCTCCACATCTGAGCCAGCCAGCCTTGACCCAGGTTCTGGACATGACTGACCTCTGACCCTTCCTCAGCATGGTCTTGCTTGAGGCAGGACCCCCACCCCCAACATGACCACCCCACCTTCACCATCCAGGAAGGGAACACAGGGCTACCCAGGCGGGCTCTGAGTACTGGCCCAGTCTGGGCAGTCCTGCCCTGGGCCTCCCTGTGTTACCTTTGGGTCCCTCTGGCGTCTGGGGTGAGACCTGACCCAGTGTTGGCAGCATTGGTAAAGGCCCTCACTGTGCGCTTTCCTGAGGCCATGGCCTTGGGATATTGGGACACAACAGAACATGTTTGTTTGAGTGTCTTAACCAAGTGAGCTGGGTAGGGTCATCTCTAAAGAATGGGTGCCTGGTTACCTAGGTTCCAAGTTCTGTTAGCCTCTATTGCCACGGAAGTGAGGTCACTTCCTGGGGTCCCCTTACCCAAGCTTCCTCCTTACACCAAGCTCCCCAAGGGCCCCTCTGGGCTGCTGACTGTTCACCTCCCACCCCATACCATGTCCACGCACAGTGACACCAAGCCAGCCCACCCCACAGCCCTGGGGAGGCCTGGGTGCAGCCAGGGCCCCAGCTCTGAGGACACAGCTGGGTTCAGATCCAGCTCCCTCTCCTCAGAAGTGCTGTGACCCTGGACAAGCCACGTGCTTCTCGGGTCTCCCCAGTCCCCCATCTGCACGATGGGGGTCATTCTGGTCTCTGCTTCCTAGGGAAGCCATCAGGTCTGTAGACTATAAACACATACAACCCCTGTAACACCCGTGGGCTGGCATCACAGGGAGCTCACGCACAGACTCAGCAAAGGAAGGATTCCACAGAGGGCTGGCGGAGCGCAGAGCACACCTGACACAGGCCTGGGTTTGCTCTGGGGTCTGGAGAAAGTCACCCTCCTTGCTGCCTGCTTCCCAGTCCCCCTGTGGGCAGGTTGAAATGAAATACAATTCAGACACTGTCCGCTCTGACATACACCTTCCAGGTCCTCCTGTTATGTTCAGACTCAGGTGCCAGTGTCTCATCTCGGTCCTTGTGGTGGGCTGCCCCACCATGGCTCCCTGTGTTCTCACCTCCTGGTCACTCGGCCTTGTGTGATCCCCACACCCACACCTGCAGGGTGGATGGGCCTTGTGCCTGGGTTCCGACATGTAGACTGACTTATGAAAGGTGCGTGACTTCCACCCATTCCCAGCTCCCTTGTTCATTCTCTCTGTCTCTCAGTGCATATTTCTCTCTCTGTCTTGTCTCTCCCTCTCTCTCCCCCTGCCTGTGTTTCTGTCTGCCTCTCTCTTTCTTGTATGTATATGTGTGTGTGTATATATATGTATATATGTGTGTATTTATGTATGTGTATTGTTAAGGCCCAGGGCAGGTCCCTTCTAAAGATGTCTTAATGACATACTAACTATTTTGAATTAATGTTACTTAAGAATGACCCATGCAAGAGAGACACTGTCCACCTCCTCTCTGTCTCTCTGGAAGCAGGCAATAAATCTCCCCTATGACAGGTGCACCCCCTGGGGGCTGCGGGCTGTGGGCTGCGGACACACTGGCTCCTGTGAATCAGTTCATGCCGGGAACCTTCCGTTGTGACTGCTGAGGAGCCAGTTAGCTTTGTGCTGACCAAAGCCAACTCCCCTCTCTGCCTGTTTCTGAGGAGAGGCCTGAGTCTGAGCTCCTACAGATTCTTGAGATTTCATGGCACGTGACTGACCCGCACCCTCCCCTCCTGCCAAAGCCCTTGTACAGACACTTCTATTCGGAGAGTTCTTTCACCTTATCCAGAAAATAAACAACACCCAGCCCCATACCCAACAAGCAAGCAAACAGATACCCGGCTGGTGTCCTTCTACCTCATCCACTTCAGAGAGTCACTCTCTTAGAAATCACGTAAGGTCAAGGACTTCCTGCTTCTCCCTTCTCTGGCCCAATGCCGCCCTGGGATGAGCCCCATCTTAGCTGGCAGATCAGCACCACTCAGGTGAGCTGGAGACAACCCCCAAAGTGGGCCAGCGAGAGCACCGTACGTTCAGTCACCTGCACACCAAATCAGCCATGAACATGGTGGTCCGGAGACCAGGGATGTGCATGTGCCTCCAACGAAGTCATTGCTCAGGAGACCCCAGCATCTATCACCAGCTTCTCCGTGTTCTTCTCACTTTCGCTCTTCCTCTTTTCAGCTGATATCTTGCTAGATCGTTCATGGAGAAAGTGGATCTCATCTGGCAAGAGCATAATCATCTTCCCAACACCCCCTCTAGTGGTGGGCAAGGCTGGACAAAGTGGCTGTCTGGTCGGACCAGGTGCCTGGGAGGGGACTGGACAGGAAGCCCTCCAGAGGCCATCGCATGGTAAAAACATCTCTTTCTTTCCTGTGTGTGTTGTGAGTCTTAATATGAGTGAAAAGTCAGTCTCTGTTCTGTGTGGTCTTGTCTGTCCTAATGCTCTTGGAAATCCTTGCCACAACTGTGGGCACAGGTTGAGCACTTAAAGCCAATATGGTGCTCACCACTTAAGACTCCCATAGAAGCAGAAGTCAGTCACAGACCAGGGTAGATGAGCACTGGGCCCCCTGCTGCCAAGAAGCAAATATCCATGTAAGCAGGCACACTGAGAAACACTCACGGCCCCCACCCCTGCAATGTTCCCACCTCTAGGGCACATCTTTTGTGTGGATCTGTCTCACCCAAACTTGCCATCCCAGGCCAGGGTACACGTCTCTGTCAGGTAGGTCTCCCCTACTATCCTACATCACAGCTCCCTAGGGGTCCCTCCTCTGAGACACGAACAGATTTCAGGACCATCACTGTGCCTGGCCAGGGAAAGAAGAGGACCCCCAAGTCACCCAAAGTCCTTGGGTCCTTGTAGCTGAGAGTACAGAGAACTGGACACATGCCAAGTGGGCATTTGGCCTCCCTGCCCTACCACCTGTAATGGACAGGGGCAAGTCCTTTGTGAACAAGCCTCCTTGACTGCCAGAGAGGCTCTCAGGCAATGTATCTGGTTGGAGAACCCCTACTCCCACTCCCCTTCACCCTGTCTCCAGGGATTGCTGAGAGCACCCACCTGGACCAGCAGCTCCTACAGCCCCAGAGTCAGTCTGGGAACATCTAGGCCCTGACTTAAGAGGGGCAGCACTTTGGGTGTTTGACCATTTGAGTCTGGAGGTGGAAGCAAAGGAAGAGAGATGGCAGGACCAACTGCCATGTTCTGGGTTTAGCGATCAGGGTCACTGATGCCCAGGGACAATGGTGCCCCCACTCCCCCTGAAGGGGCCCTGCAACATCGTTGAGTGTCCCCAGGATTCAGAGACCACACCCACAGTGGAGAGAGGGGCTCAGAGCCATCCATGTGCACACTGCATGCAGCAGGACCACTGGAAGGGGGTGCCCCACAGTTGTGGGGGGAAGCTAAGTGGACTGCTGTGTCTTGGCCATCCTTGCTGGTCACACACATGGAAGAAGAGGACTGGAAGAGCCCAGGGGCTCCTCAGAACCCTGGAAATTACCCTCAAGGAGCCTCGGCTGACCCTGACCTTAGGGGGTGAGAAGGTTGACCACCACCTCCTGGGTCTTGAACACCCGATGGCAGAACATCCAAAGGTAAGTGTAAGATACAGGGAGTGGAAAGGAAGCCCCAGGAGTGCAGTTTTCTGGAGCCCCTTGAGTACGTGAATCTGAGAGGACACAACTGAGCCGGTACCACCTTGCAGAGGAACTAACACGTGCCTCAGTCCCTCCCTCCCTCGTGTCCCACGGGGGTGATGTGATGGTAAGGGAGAGGCCACCATGCAGTGTTTGTGTCCCAGCTGGGGAGCCCTTCTCTGCTCTCTTTGATGGAGCAGCCACAGTGCCAGCCCCCTCCTGAGGTGTGCAATTCTGGGGTTTTGGGCTGTGCCACCTGGCCTGCTGAGGTGCAGTGTCAGGGAACCCAGGAACCAGCAGCCTAGCAGGGGTGCCGGGGACTCTCAGGACCTCAACAAATGTCCCTTCCAGCAGACAGCCCAGCCAAGGTGGGGAAACTGGCGAACTACAGGTGGAAGAGAGTCACCATCTCATTGATGCTTCAGAAAGCCCACGTTGGGACTGGATGTGAGATGCGTCACAAGGGCAGGAGTTTTGTCAGGGCCTGATGAAGGAGCCGGGCACAAGATCCAGCTTGGGCCAGGGCTATAGCTGGGAAGTACTGTGGGGACTGGCCATAGACTCTGGAGGAAGAGCTGACAGTCACCGGGGCACAAGGAAAGTGGGGGACTGGGAGGCCCCACGTGTCTGGGCTTAGCAACCTGGGATGTGGGGAGCTGCAGGATCACAGTCCTGTGAGGGACCTGTGAGCCACAAGGTGAGAGGGGGATGTAGTCGATGGAAAGATGTGTCTGGCCTGGGAGAGGGGTCCAGGGAGGAAGAGGAGAGCCCAGGTCGGGGAAGGTGGGTACAGCAGACTCCATGCAGGGAACTGTGGTCCTGATGGAAGCGGCTCAGGGCCAGAGAGGAGTGGCTGTCAGGTGCTCAGCTTCACTCTCCTGTTCCTTTGTAAAGCCACTGTGTCTGAGTTTGAAACAACGCCAGGGGACCCCTGAGCCCACTATTGCCCTGGCTTCATCCAAGGGGCTGAGATGGAAAACAGGACCACTGCAGGCCCCGCCCACATCCCCAGGATTGGCAGGATTAGCCCAGCATCACACATGAGTCAGGGAGTTGACTGTACCACTGTTTTTCTGCCCCCCAGTCCTGGGATCTGAGAGAAGAGTGAAATGTCTGTTGTTGTCACTGACTGTTTCAAATCCAACTCAATCTCAGTCAAGGCTTGTGGAGCCTCAGAAGTCACACAGTGTTTTCCTCTGCCCTCTCACTTGGGCAAGGCATTGCTGTCCCCGCTCTGCCTCTGCAGCCCCAGGTTCCAGCACAGTGTTGGCACCGAGGACACTCAGTAGCCAAGTGTGGATGTACACAGGACTGGATGGAGGGAACTGTCAGCCACCATGTGCTCCCTTCCTGAGGGCTGGTGGTCCCCTCCTGGAACTAGCTGGACCTTTTGTCCCATCTGAGTGGGCATCAAGGGATAGTCAAGTCAGGCAGGACAGCCCTTGACCTCTGACCATCTGGGCAGGCATTCATGGTCCTCCAGCTCAGGCCAGCCTGGTCCTGTCAACCCCTGTTGCCAGTTACTAAGCTGACTCTGCTTCTGGGCAATTCAACAGCTCCCTGGGCAGTGTAGAGAGCACCTTGGGATGTTTCAATTCTCTACATCCATGGGGTTGACAAAAGGGCCTTCTGCCTTGCAACCTCTTAGCTTGCTAAGAGGGATAATAAACCAGGTGGCTCCCTGACCTGGGGTCCTTGGTGGCGCCACACCCCATCGCCTTTCCCTCCCCCTAGCAGAAATACTGGGCCTGAGGCCTGTAAGTGCTCTGCCCCACCAGGCCTCTCCACAGGATCAGCCTTGCACAGCCCTCCTTTCCCACGGGAAAAGCACACGGGAGAGGGAAGTGGGGAGTCCTGCTTGTCGACACGAGAGACAGGGAACGGGGACAGCGACCGAAGTGCCTCGAGAGGCCTGGAACCGTAGCACCCAGGATCCCCTGCCTGGCCTGGGACTACAGTATGCAGAAGCCTCGATGTGCCCCCATCCTGGGGTTACAGTGCCCAGAATCCTCCTTGTGGCTTGGAACTACAGTACCCACAATCCTTGGTGTGCCCCATCCTGGGACTACAGCACCCAGAACCCTTGGCATTTCCACTCATCTGGGGACTACAGAGCCCAGGATTCTTGGCTTTCCCGCCCACCCTTGCACTACAGTACCCCGAATCTTTGACATGCTGCCCACCTGGGCACTACAGTACCAAAAATCTTCAGTGTTTCTGCTTCTCTGGGGACTACAGTACCCAGAATCCACGCGTGCCCCCTCCCCTAAGCATGGGGCTGCAGTGCTCAGAGGTATCAGTTTGTTACCCGCTCCTCACTGCCACCCATCCGCGGACTACAGTACCCAGGATCCTCAGTATCTCTGCCAATCCCAGGACTACAGTACCCAGAATCATCAGTGTTTCCGCTCATCCAGGGACTACAGCACCCAGAATCCTCCACGCGGCCCAGGAATGCAATACCAGGGACCACACTAATCCAATCTGGTTCATTGGCAGCAGAGACTTTTACAAGCCTGCAGTTTGTTACTTGGTTGGTGGCCACTCTGGCGTCACTCTTTCCTGCTTTCGTTTTCTTCCCGGGAAGGTGGGCGACGAGGACCCAAGTGCAGGCCTGCAGTGACCTGGGCAAACTGGGCACCATGGGCCTGTCCCCAGTTTTCGCAGGGTGGACTGAGGTCCGGGGACTCCCCCAGTTGCCGTCTAGACTGCATCTCTGTGTGCTCCTGTGGGGCCCCGAGTCCTTTCCGCTGGCATCCGGGTTCTTACGTCAGTGATGGTCACCTGGCGCCAGAGGCATCGGCGCCTAAACCCCAGGTTTCTGCCCAGCCCAATCTTTGAACTTCTGTGACTTTCCTGCCAGCCCCAGGGCTTGAGAACCATTCCACCTGTTGGGAAGGCCTTTCTAGCCTGGCACCCTCTTGCTTCTCCCTCCAGTTTGTTACTCAATTGGTTGAGCCAGGGCCAGGTCCCCCTTGCATCAGCCAGGGAGGTTCTTTGTCTGATCAGGTTCACACAGCCAATAATGAGACAGATGCTGAGACAGGTACAGCACAAGCTTTATTCAATGGCCAAAGACTGGCAAAGTGGTAACCTAGCTCGCAAATCAGCTTCTCAACCCAATTCAGTTGGAGACACCAAATATATAGGAAGGTCAAAGTGAAGGGGAAGGATGGAGGGGGGTGGATGGGGTCTGGTCAGGGTGGAGTGGGTGGAGATTTGAAAGAGTGGGAGGAATATTCATGACAACGAGGATGTGGTTGGACTCACACTGATGCAACTCCTTTTCAATCCTTGTATGGGAGTTTTGGGTAGTTGTTATGGCAATTGTCAACTGTCATGTCCTGTTGGGTATGTCACTTAGCATACTAATATATTACAATGAGCCTGTAATAAGGCTTAGGGTTGACTGGAAGTCAAATCCTCTGCAGTCTTAGGCCAAGTTGGTTCTAATCAGTCTTTGTGTTTCTCTCTATACAGCTTCCTCCTGAAACTTAGATAAGAGTAATTGGGTTCCATTCAAGGGAGAGGCGGGGAGTGAACGTGGGGCAACAGTGTCTGATATTTCAACATTTTGATGTACCTTGTGTCTTTTCTGTTGTATGAAAAATTCTAAAGTTGTGTAATTGTGAAAAAATTCAGAATTGCTTGTGTTTTTTAAATGAAAGTTGACAGTCTACAGTCTTTAGGACTATTCACTAGCTACTTATAACTCCTTATTTGATGTGAGTGGGCAAATCTCAGACAACGAGATTTTTGTCAGACTGCATTGTGTTCTGTCACCTGAGGCACCACTTTGATATTTCTGCTCTCTTAACAAACGATTTTCCATTCACATATATTTTCCTGACCATGCTCTGCATTTTATCTTTGTTTAGAATCCCTTTTTTTCCCCCAGGGAGAGGTAATAAAGGTTATTTTGGGAGATACTGTTAAACAAAATTAAAGTTGTGTGCATTAGCAACATAACTCAACATCCTTGACTTGGTATAAGAGTAACACATGTTCTTTCTTTCCTGTGTTCTGTTAAATTACCACAAGCTAAATAGCTTTGTGAAACTGATATGCTGAAATTTAGCTTTACTGTTTTTGCTTATGCTCTGATGCCAAACCAAGCTGTTCATAAGTTTCTTCAATCTCTGAGTCCATCTCATCATCAGTATCATCCAAGTGTGGATCACCAGCCTCTGAAAAATCTGTTCCATTTTCTTCATCATCTGGGAAAAAATCATCCCTTTCAAGTAATTCTCAATATTTCTCTTGATAATCTGGATGAACTGCAGGGAAAGGAAAGCCACCAGATGCGCAGAACATCACTTCACTCAGCATAGTCTCACTTTCAGGTGCCACTTCTCTGTTGAGGTTGCATGGGCTCCACCCCAGTTACCTGACCAGCGTTCTGCAAGTTTCTGGAGCATCTGATTTACATCTCTGTGGCTATTTGCATCTAGGATGACATTTTCAATTCTCCACATAATTTCTTGCACATCAGTCTTTCCTGTTTCCTTCCAGCATCTTTCAAACTGACCCTGTCAACTTCAGTAACACTACTGCACAAATTAATTTGTCTGGAGTGTTAGGAAAAAGGGCATCCAGCATCTCCTGAAGAAGGCCTGCTTTCATGACCTGGTCTGTTTTTTCCCTTGATCTCCAGATTAAGATAAAATTCTTCCAGGAAGAGTACAAATGCATGGAATTGTTTTCAAGTCACTTCATTCTTTTTTGCAGCTTGTTCCTTAACTTCATATTAATTCTGGCCCCAGTCACTGAGCCGCCGCCGAGGACTCAGTAGCCTCCCCCTTGAGCCCCCTCACTTCCCGACGCTCCGTCCCCCCTGCCCGCCTTCTCCCGCCGCCGCCTTCCGCAGGCCGTTTCCACCGAGGAAAAGGAATCGTATCGTATGTCCGCTATCCAGAACCTCCACTCTTTCGACCCCTTTGCTGATGCAAGTAAGGGTGATGATCTGCTTCCTGCTGGCACTGAAGATTATATCCATATAAGAATTCAACAGAGAAACGGCAGGAAAACCCTTACCACTGTCCAAGGGATCGCTGATGATTACGATAAAAAGAAATTGGTGAAGGCGTTTAAGAAGAAATTTGCCTGCAATGGTACTGTAATTGAGCATCCAGAATATGGAGAAGTGATTCAGCTACAGGGTGACCAGCACAAGAACATATGTCAGTTCCTCGTAGAGATTGGACTGGCTAAGGACGACCAGCTGAAGGTTCATGGGTTTTAAGTGCTTTTGGCTCACTGAAGCTTAAGTGAGGATTTCCTTGCAATGAGTAGAATTTCCCTTCTGTCCCTTGTCACAAGTTTAAAAACCTCACCGCTTGTATGATGTAACCATTTGGGGTCTGCTATTAACTTGGACTAGTGTAACTCCTTCATGCAATAAACTGAAAAGAGCCAAAAAAAAAAAAAAAAGAATCACCAGGAGAACTGATAAACAAGATTATACCGTATAGCACAGGGAAATACATACAAGATCTTATGGTAACTCACAGAGAAAAAAATGTAACAATGAATATATGTATGTTTATGTATAACTGAAAAATTGTGCTCTACATTGGAATTTGATACAACATTGTAAAATGATTATAAATCAATAAAAAATGTTTAAAAAAATCACCAGGAGGAATCACTGTGGGAATAAAACGTGAGGAGAAAGTGGGGAAAGGCTTCCTGTGTGTGATTACAACTAAGGAGGTCCATTTTCAGAGGATCCAGCAGAGGAGGGGCTTGCTGTGGAAAATTTTTGGATTTACTTGATTTTGTGTTTAGTGTTGACTGTGTCTAGTGTCATTTTGGGGGGTATGGTGTCCAATGTTCTTGGCACCGTTTATTGAGGGGACTGTCCTTTTCCCATTTTGTGTTCTTGGCTCTTTTGCCATGAATTAACAGAGAAAATAAAGATGGGGTTTTTTTCTGTGCTCTGTATTCTGTTCCTCTGGTCCATGTGCCTATTTCTGTGCCAATATCTTACTGTATCTCTGCTGGTGACTGTAGCTTCCTAAAGTCATGTGAAGCCAGGGAGGGAGATGCCTCCAACTGTGTTCTCCCTTCTCTAGGTTGCTTAGGCTATTCCGGGTTCTTTTTGTTCCATGTAAATGGTAGGATTTCTTGTTTTCTGTTTCTGTGAAAAAAAATGCCATTTGAGTTTGGTAGAGTTTGCAATTAATGTGTACACTGCTTAGGCTTAGTGAATGTTACAGTAATGTTCTTTAGTGCACAACTTTTATTTTGTATGTGTCCTCTTCAATTTCTTTATCAGTGTTTTCTAACTTTCCATGTGCAGGCCTTTCACATGGTTAATTTTATTCCTAGGTTTTTTTGTTTTGTCTTGTTTTGTTTTTTGGTACAATTGTTGAATGGAATTGCTTTATTAGTTTCTCTTTCTGAAACTTCTTAGTGTATAGAAAGTCAACTGATTTGTATATTGATATTGTATCATGTAGCTTTACTAGAGTTATTTATTACTTTTAACAGGTTTTTTTTGTATTTTGACATGGAAATATAGAATTCAAAATTGCCACTTTTTTTTTAATCACATCCAAGTCATTCACAACAACCAAGACACAGTGGCTTATGATATTATCTTGTGGTGTCTCTTAATAATATGTAGATTCCTGCAAGGGTGATCAGCTTAACCATTTTGGATCAACTGGAAATGGAGAAGGCTTGGGCTCTATAGTAAAGTTTGATGTCTTCTCTGCTTTCCTGTTATGATTTTGACATGGTTGATTTTAAAAAATTATTTACTTTCCAATAATTTTAAACATACAGAAAATGTGCAGTAGCCGTACAGTGTACTCTTAATCTGTAAGCTCAGGTTTCTCACTCATCATTGATGTAGCACATGTGCCACTTCTCACGACAATCTCTAGTGTGTTTTTACCTTGAGTAGAGACACTCTGTGTCACCACATAACATTCAAATGAGGATTCATTATGGTTTTCATTTCATAATGCAGTCCACAGGCTCAGTTCCAGTCAGCACCTGCTCCAACTGTACGGCAAAGCGTTTTCTGAATCCGATCCAATGTTTTATTTTTTCTTTTTCCCAGAACTGTTCTCAAGACTTTCCCTTATTTTCCCAACTTTGACCGAATTAAAGGGCACAGGATGAGTATGATCTGTATGGCTTCTTTTTCTTAGGATGTTTTCATTGTTCATCCATGTTGTAACAAATATCAGTACTTCATGTTTTTCATTGTGATTAAATGTATTCCATATAACATTTACCATTTAAATTGCCTTAAGTATATAGTTTCATTACATTTATGTCATATAGTTCTTGGATATTAACTATGTTTACATTGTTGTAGAAATATTCTCATCACTCATCTCCATTACTTTTTCAGTTTCCCCAAGTGAAACTATATCCATTAGTCATGAACTCCGAACCCCTTGGCAAGTACATTGTACATTTTGTTATTGAATTAGACTTATATGGATGCCTTATCTTAGAATCACAGAATGTTTGTCCTTTTTGGTTTGATTTGGTTTGTTTCCCTTGAGTGACTTCGAAGTCCATCCACATTGTAGCATGTGTCAGAATTAACTTAGTTTTAAAGGCTGAATCCTACTTAATTCTGTATATACTACATTTTGTGTATGGAATCATTCATCCATGGACACTTGGGTTCCTTACATCTTTTGGCCAGTGTGAGTAGAGCTGGTACGAACATGGCTGTAGAAATGTGTTTGTCAGTCCCTACTTTTAAACCTTTTGGGTTTATGCCCTGAAGTTGAATCAACAGATGATACATTAACTCTATGTTTGAGCTTTTGAGGAACCGCCATACTGTTTTCCACAGTGGCTGCACCATTTTACTGTATTTCTTTCAATGGAAGAATTATATGACAGTTTATGGATCCACTGTACTTTGCATATCCTTTCATCCATTGATGGACATTTGAATAGTTTCTACCTTTGAGCTGTTTCAAATCATGCTGCCATGACTATTAGTGTAGTGCAGCATTTTTTGTTTGGACACCTGTGTTAAATTTTTTGCCATATATGTATATGTATAAGAGGGAAGTTGCTGAACCAAGTGATAGTCGTTGGGGGAAAGCTGTGACTCAGTTATGATCATCAGAGACCTTAACACAGTCAAGTAACCTGTAGCTCAGCTTAAATTGAATAGTATTTACCAACGTCATCGACCATCATAATGTGTTGAGTCAGTGGTCACAGGACATTCAGAAATTACACATCCGCGTCCACATGCAAATCAATACATAGCTTGCTGTATCAACCCCCAGCTTACTGCTTAATCTCATACTTTGTCTGTCCTTATCACCTTGCCAACCCCCTCCAAACAAGGCAAAGGATGTAACTATGTAAGATTCAACTGACTCACCTAACAAACATACTGCCCTTACTGCACCCACCCAGTTACTATAACTACAAAGTGGCCTTTTAACTCTATCCACCAACTGTTTAGATATATAAGGCTTATATCGATAGGCATACCCCTAGATCTGCTACTTACTTTGAACAAAATTAAAAATACAGTAAACTGTAATAGTCTCCAAAAGAAATATCATATATTTTAATACTAATTTTAACACAACGTGGACTGCTATAACAAATACCAAGATATCAGTTAAACAGAAAAATCTCATACGTTGAAAATCCTACTCAGCATGTCTATGTAGATTTAATAATCAAAGCAAGGCAGTGAAAATGCCTGGATGAGTTTACTAACTTCATCAATATATAGATTTCATTTCAGCCTTTCTAGTAACTTGTAATAAAACTACACATGCAAGTTTCTGCATTCCCGTGAGAATGCCCTCTAAATATTTTAAAAGAGTAAAATGTGCAGATATCAAGCACCCTAGATGTGTCTTTAAATGCCTCACTGACCCATGCCCCTATGGGAAATGGCAATAAAAATTAAGCCACAAATGAAAGTTTGAGTAGGTTATCATAACTAATTAGGGTTGGTAAATTATCACGCCAGGCATCACTGTCATAACATGAACCTCAAATAATAGAAAGTCAGTGTGATGCGTGCTAAAGAGTATTGCAAAATAAAGTTAAGTCCTAGATATGGTGTGCAAAGCCATAGCTAAAGTGAAAATAAGCTACTAAAATGACTTTAACATTCCTTGTTACAGGTCAGTAAAGATTCAAAGTCGTGTCCATGTGTCAGTAAGGGGGTAGATATCCAACTATAGTTATCTTTAAATCAAAATAAAATGATTATAACAAAATAATTGGCCAAATGAATACTAGTATAATCCAAAAAACTAAAAGGATTCTTGGTGCTTCCTATGGTGTTTATAATTTGCAAAACCTGATAAACCTCACCACTCTCATGAACACAGTCTATATGTCTGTGTACCAGCATCTTCAGCAAACCCCAAAAGGAGCAAGAGTGATCATAATGATCAGATATAAAAACGTTAGGTCTAGGTGTAACCTATGGGGTGGGAAGATAAGGATTTCATTTTCTACCTTGAGTACAAAATGATATTTACAAAATTGTGGTGAAATACCAAAGGAGAATTCAGTTGTAAATTGAGTGCCCAATACAGTCAGGCCACGAAGCAGGCACACGCAGCCCGTCACCCTCCTCAAATAGCGATAAATTTTCCTAACCCATTAACAAGTAGTAGACATTAAAGAGGACAGGAGTCCTTACAAGGTGGGCACACTGGAGAGTGTGCTTGGTTACATCAAAGTGTAGTTTAAAGAAAAGCACCTGGTTTACACCCTGTCGATTCCATACTTCATGAAAAGTTTGAACTAAAACTAGCCGAGGCTTCCCACCAAATTTAGCTGTCATAAGTAAATTAAAGATTCATTTAACATCTAATGCATAGAAAATAGACATTTAAATCTGGTAGCATAAAGTACCATTAGGGAAAGATGAAATAAGTTAAGTACCTTGAACCCAGATGAGGTACTTATGAACAGTGTAGTGGAACAGACTCATCTATACGGTAAAATAGAAGATTTATGGGTAGAGCTAGTAAACCTAACAAGGCTGCATACAGTAGGTTGTTCAGAAAAGAATTTTAGTTCAGTTTTAATTATTAATTAAGAATATAACTTTTAATATAATTTTAATTTTTTAAGTACATGTTTTTAGTTACAGGATAATAACTCTAGAGTATCAGTATAAACAATGTTGTAGTTGGCTTAAAAACAGCCACACATTAAGAAAATATTCAAGGTTGGGAGGGTATAGCTCAGTGGTAGAGTGCGTGCAAGGCATACACAAGGTCCTGGGTTCAATCCCCAGGACCTCCATTAAAGAAATAAATAAACCTATTTGCCACCTGCCCCCCTCCAAAGGGCAAGTATTCAAGGTCAAGAACACATTCATCACAATACCAATAGCAAAAAAGAAACGAAAACCCTCACAATTTAATACTGAACTAATCTATTAATTAGTAAAAGCAGTACTCTTCATATGGGCAGCAGGAAATATTTCTCCTTGCATAAGTTTATAACAGAATGAATAAGTTACTGATAGTTTACAGTAAAATAAACTCTAATCAATATTTAATTATTTATAAAAACAATTCTTAATATAACACAGGTATGAATTTCTAG
Organism: Vicugna pacos; assembly: GCF_048564905.1. Lineage (NCBI taxonomy): Eukaryota > Metazoa > Chordata > Mammalia > Artiodactyla > Camelidae > Vicugna > Vicugna pacos. The sequence goes on along the minus strand of NC_133002.1, from coordinate 18,476,611 downwards.
GAAAGATTAAAAAAAGAAAAGTAAAAGGAACATGGTGATCACAAGTCCTGCCTGTTTACCAGGAAGATTAACTCTAGCACTTCTGGTCTTCACTGCCTGACCGTGGGCATGGTTAATGGCCGTGGTTCCCTGACCCTGCCAAGGTAGCATGATCATTTGTTTTCCACATAAGAAGTTGGGAGGATGGCCCCACAAGGTTTTAGTATCTCTTTTCATCAGTGGAATTGACCTTCCCAATAAGAGGTGGGAGCTATATAAAATGAGACGCTCCTATGGTGCTTTAGGCATTTAACCTATAAAGTAAGTAACTGAGTATTAAGGAATAACACAGCTTTTAATGGTTTAAAAAATTTGATTGTGGTGGCCCCAGTGAATAAAACAAACCCCAAACTCCAAGTGATTAAAATTTAGATCAGCTATTCAAAATGCTGTGGCATGTGTTGATCCATACATTGATTAACAGAACGAGGTACTCCAGGCATAACAGTTCAATCCAGATTTAGAGTTCATTTCAACAATAGGGTTTATAGCCTTGGAACCGGATCAGACTATCCCAATGTTGTCACTGCTGTAAATGGTTCATTCAATGGTCAAAGCTCTGTGAGATGTGAGTTCAGGCTAGAGTGATCCCGACTGGTTTCTGTTTATTACACATTGGTCCCAGTCTGAGAGGACAGGGGAGTTAAGGGCCTCTTTACAAATGCACCTTCAGATTAATTGATAATATGATAATTTAAGTAATTTCTATATACTCTACTGTAGAACATGGTTTGTTAGGGTAGCAGAACTCAGCAATTGCATCAAACCAAAACCTTTATTTCCTGAAGCCTAAGTCCTCTTCCTAAGAATAGGTTTATAATCCCCATTCCTTTACTAATTATTACAGTTTTAATCCATGTGTCACTTCTCATATTACTTGAAGGGAAGTCCTAGGTTCTGGAAATTTGAAGAGGCCCAAACATCATCAATTTACACACACATATATATTTATTACATTATATACATAGTGTTAAATTATATATAATACATCAATTTACATATATGTATATAACTGCACCCATGCTGGCCTTAACCATGGCTTCCACATTAGGAGCTCCTCTTCCCATTCCTTACCCACTGTCTGCTCACATAAACCTAGGCAAACTTCTTATACTGGCTGTATGAAGCCTAGCCATGTGTTCCACCCTCTGCTCTGGATTACCTTCATATTAAAAATACACACTCACCAGAGCTCTGTGGGCAGCAGCACAGACAATCTCATGAGCATTAAACTAGCAATTATTGGTTTATCATTCCTGCTGATAAATAGATCACTTATACTCTCAGTTATTACACAAGAATATCTGTGATGAATTTTCCCCTCCCAACTCCTAGTCAGATTTTTATTTACCTCTACTGTAGCAGAAATCAACGGAGCTCCACTTGACTTAACAGAAGGAGACTCAAAAGTTGTGTCTAGCTTCAATGTAGACTATTTAGCAGGTCTATTTTCTCTGGTCTTTTATAGCAGATTATGTCTATATCATGATAATAAATATTTTCATAATTATCCTATTTTTAGGACCATTTCAAATCCCTAGATAACAGAATTGTATACAGGCCAATCACATACAGCCCATGTTATCATTCAAACACTCCTAACAGTCTCCTTCCTAGGTAGCCTACCCACAATTTTGAGATGATCAACTTATACATCTCCTATGAAAAAAATTAACACTAACAGTAGCCCTGTGTACGTTTCACTACCCATCGGTGCATCAGGCATCCCACCAAAACATTGATATGTTTGACAAAAGAGTTATCTTAACAGTAAATGAAAGAGGTCCAAGAACTCTTATTCCTAGAATCACAGGAATTGATCGTTCCCTGAAGAACTTAAAAGTATTCATGCTGCCACGTTACACCACATTCTGTGGTGATGGATGGTCCCCCAAGGAGCTATCAGTGTTGTTTTATATCCTTACTATGCTAAGAAACCCTATTTTTACTATCATCCTACCGACCATTCCATGATTTTACTAACATTCTAATAAGAAAATTAAATGCACAAGTTACAGAAGCACCCAACAACTGTTCTCTAACACAACCCACCACATCCATACTATTTATGTGGGATTTTACTTTAAATCTAATACAGTCCAGTTAGTGAACAAGCACATTTTTTTTTTAGTCCAACAGCACCCACCATTTAAACAACAGCCCTAGTCACAAAGTTGGACTTCTCACATTTCTTTCCTGAGAGGCTGAAGCTACACAGGGCATCCCCCATGCAGCAGGGCTCATCCAATTAACGTGATGAATGTGCACCCCCGTGTGTTACAGCAAATCTCAACATCCGCCCCCCAAGCATACTGCTATTCACAGGTGTGTTATGAATTATTGTCAGCAGCTGAGGCAGACTAACAACACTCCGCTACCACATTTATAGCCTGCTCGTCCATAGAGGATGGAGAACAGCTATTATAGTGTGTAATCCAACCATGACAACCCTGAATGTACTAAGTTGTATTAATCAACACTGTCGTCTTGCTATCCATGCTCTGCTCATGGACTGCAACACTGTCGTCATCACACACATAGAATAAAACACTTCCAGTCATGATCCTCATCCCCAGCATCATGTTTTATTAGGAGGCCTCCCACCAGGATCAGGGTTTTTCCTCAAATAAGCAATCATTTGAGATACAACAAAAACCAGTAACATCAACCTACCAACACTAACAGTCCTCACAGCGCTATTCAACATATATCTGTACATCTGGCTGAAATTCTCCATATCACTACCTCTATTTTTATGAATAAATTAAAAATGAGGTTTTAAACATAGACAACAACTGTCCAATGATCACTAATCCTGATAGTCACACCATTACTGCCCTTAACGTTCATTCTATCAGAGCTGGAGTAGGAGTTCAGCTTAATATACACCAAGGGCTTTCAAATGTTCAAGGAGGTACAATTTAATTTCTGAAAATATGGATTACAGGAGATTGTACTACATCAGCTGAATGCAAATCAAACACTTTAATTAAAGTAAATACTTAGTAGATCAGTGGGCTTCCACCACAGGACATTTTAATTAACAGTAAATCTTCTAGTAAATTGGCTTCCAGGTATTTCTCCAGACATTTAGAAGACATTTGCAGGAGAAGCCCTAGCAAAATTGAAGCTGCTTTTTTGAGAATATGCATTTCAATATGTTGATGCACCACAGGGCTTGACCCAAAAGGGGCCAAACCTCTATCTCTAGATTTACAGTCTAAGGCTTGCTCAACCACTTCACCTATGTTCACAAACCACTGATAATTGTCAAGAAATCACAAAGATTGGCATTTTATATCACCATATTATTGTTTGAGCTGGAATAGTAGGCACTGCTGTAAAGTCATTAATCCCTGCTGAGATACAGAGACCTGGAGCACTCCTTGGAGATGACCAAATCTGTGATGTTGTCATAACATTGTATGCATATGTAGTACGCATATCCGGCGCATGTGTTTTTTAGTTATACTAAGGACAATTGGGGGACCCAGAAACTGACTTGTCCCACTGATAATTGGGTCATTCAACACATTGCTCTGACTGAATGATAGCAGCTTCTCACAGTTTCTCCCATCATTCTTACTCCTACTAATATTGTAAAAAGTAGAAGCGGGTGCCAGCTCTTGTTGAACCGTGCGTACATCCACCTCTAGCTGGTAATCTGGCCATGTAGGAGCCTCTGCTGACCTAAACACGTCCTCCATGTATTTAGGAGGGCTCTCTTTCATTCTTGGTGATTTTAATTTTTTTAACTACAATCAGTAATATAAAGCCATCAGCCATATCCCTATGTATGTAGTTTGAGTTAATTGTATATGTGGTTTATTCCCCTGAATGTGGATAGCCAGTTACCCAGCACCATTTGTGAGAAAGAGTAGTAAAAAAAAAAAACCCTAAATATTCACGCTTGTCAAAAATGTATTGATCCTAAGTGAATGGGATTATGTTCGGGCTTCTTATGTACTGCCATTTTTCTGTATTTATATTTTTATGGCAATATCATATTTTTTATATTGCTTTGTATTGACATGAAATTTGAAAATATGAAGCTGTATCTTTGGTTTTCCCTTTTCAAGTTTGTTTTGTATTTTTGGGGTTCCTAAAATCATATATGAATGTTAAAATCAACTTCTGTGTTTATTCCAAAATTGTCATAGAAATTACATTGTCTCCCTAGATCGCTTTGGGCACTCATGCCATATTTAGTTTTGTTACCAACATGGGATGTCTTCTTTTTTTTTTTTAAGGTTGTATTTAATTTCTTTTAGTGGTGTCTTTTCCATTTTAATTTACTAGTCTTGTACCTTGATTAAACTGACTCAACTATTTTAGTAATATTGACATCATGTAAAATACAGTTTTCTTAAATTCTTGAGATTATTCATTGTTAATGTGTACATGTAGACAAATTTTGATTCATTGATGCTTTGTATTGTCTACTTGCTGAAGTACTTGAGTTGCTCACAGTTTAAAAATTGAGCTAGTGAATGAACTGCTCATGCTTTCAAGATGTATCTGTAAAATGATGTCAACAGTGTCTGTGAATAGACGTCCTTTTATATGTAACAATTTTATGTTTATTCTCTTTCATCTCGGATTTGCCTGGAATTTCCTGTACCATAGTGAATAACAGAGGTGAAAGGAAATCTCTGGGCCTCGTTCCCAATGATTGGTATTTATTGTTTATTTTTTATACTGCTTTGTATCATACTGAATAATGTGTTCCTAGTCCTATTTTCACGAGTGTTTATGCCATGAAGTAGGAGTGGAATCTGTTTAAAGCTTGTGGTGAATCAAGTGGATGCGATGATGTGATTTTTTTGTATTGTACAATTGTTGTTTATCAAATTGCTTAGCTTTATGTAATAATTTATGACATTGCTTGGTTACAATGTTAAAACTGGATTATATGCTTTGAAGACATTTGCAGGAGGTGGATACTCATTTCCATTGTGCTGTTAATTTCAGGTAAGTAGTAATATACAGGGAAGTGGAGGATTCTATTTCATAGGCTAGTTGATGTGTTTTTGTTACGTCTTTGTGGGATCTGACAATCAGAAGAGTGCTAGGTTGTTACAAGACAATAGGATTAAGGATTAGGATTAGGGTCAAAATTAGGGGTAGGTTATGGGAATGGGTTAGGGTTAGGGTCAGTGTGAGGGTACCAGTGAGACTTAGGGAAAGGGTTAGGGTGCGGATTAGGGTAGGAAATAGGGTTAGAGTACAGGCTATGATAGGAGTTAGGGAACAGGTTAAGTTCAGGGTATGCGTAAGGTATGGGATAGGGTACAAGTTAGGTTATGCATTAGGGAACAGCATAGGGTTAGGGCTAGGGATAGAACCAGAGCAAGGATTAGGGTTAGACTCAGGGGTTATCTCAGGGGTTAGACTCGGGTTACACTCAGGGTTAGACTTAGGTTAGGGTTGTTAGGGTTAGGGTTAGACTCAGGTGAAAGAATCAGGGGTTAGACTCAGGGTTAGGAATGAGACTAAGGGTTAGACTCAGGGTTAGACTTGGGTTAGGGGTGAGGGGTAGAGTAATGGTTAGGGGTTAGACTCAAGGGTTAGACGCAGGGTTAGGGGTTAGACTCAGGGTTAGAATCAGGGTTAGACTCAGGGGTTAGGGTTAGGATTAGATTCAGGGTGAGACTCAAGGGTTAGACTCAGGGTTGGGGTTGGGTTTGGGGTTGGGTTGGGGGTGGGGGTTGGGGTTCGGTCGGGTTCAGGTTAGGGCTAAGGTTAGGGCTAGGCTAGGGTTAGGGCTAGGGTTAGAGTTAGGGTTAGTGGTTAGGGTTAGGGTTACGGTTAGGGTTAGGGTTATCAATTCCTTCTCATCATTCGGAGGACGCTGTCACGGGAACGGCCACAGTCTGGTCACCCCTACCAGGTGAGGATCATCCGAGCCTCCTCCGGCAATAAACATGCACGTAGGGGTGTTTGTGTGAAAATCAGTTCTCATTTTTCTCGAGTGGCACACAGGAGTGGAATGGCTGATCTAACAGCAAATGCATGTTCAACTATGCAAGAACAGACATCCTAACACACAGCAGTGCCTTTGCTGGCATCTTAACATACCCAGGGATGTCATCTCTCTGGCCCAAGTCTGGTCCTCCGCTGGTCCTCCCAGTCCACCTGGCCCACCTGGTGGCTCCTCCCAGAATCAGCAGTGTCAGCAGGACTTCTCAGTGTTCCCTGGGGCCCCTCAGCCAGGCTGCACATGCAGCCTCGTAATCCTGGCCCAACCTCCCACCAAGCTGCCTGGACTGAGTGCCCCCTCTCCTCAGCCCCCACCCTGGCTGCACTGTGCCACTTCCTACAGGGCAGCCAGAATGGTCCTCTCAGGAAGTCAACCATTCCATGGCATTTTGGGGGGGGTGTTTTTTTTTTTTTTAGCTCCCACCACTCCTGGAGTCAGCAGACCAGACCCCAACCCATTCCTCTTCCCATTCGGACTCTGTCCCTGGATCTAACTGGTCCAGCTACCCAGGCCCTCCTTCTATTCCCCCAGCCCATGGAGTGCCAGCCCAGGGCTGCCTCCCTCAGTGCTCGTCCCCAGATAACCGTGATGCAAGAGGAGAGCTCACACGTACCTGGCCCATCACCCCCCATCTGTTGCCCACTTCTTACTCATTTAACCCTCACACATGGCTTTGTGATTATAGCCCCATTTTACAGAGGAGAAAATGGAGGCACAAAGCGGTTAGCTCCCTGGGCCAGGGCACAGAATTAGGGGGAGTCGCTCTTCAGAGCCCATTGTCACTCTCTGGGTCCCCCCACCAAGGGCTGACCTTGTTCTCTGGCACCAACCTGGTTGGTAGCGTCTGTGATGTTTATCACTCTGGGCCAGGCACAGAGAAAGTGCCCAACTGCTGAATGAAAGAAGCCATGCCGCACTGTCCCTGCCTCTGAGCAGGTGCTGGGAGAGGTCACAGCTGCCTGGACTTCCCTGGTGCTCCATGGGGGCCACCTGGCTGGGAGGGACACTCTCTCTGAGGTTCAGTAGGAAGTCCAAGAAATGACCTGGCTTAGCAGAGCCCCTGTGGCTGGAACTCCACAGGCTGGGGCCTCACGGTCACTTGGGGCACTTGTCCCAGGGCAGGAATCCAGGGGCCTCCTTGGGAGGAGCTGGGCTCACTGACCCCCACAAACAAGGCTGTTTAGCAGAGGTCATTAATGCACATTTAACTGCCTGCTGGTCTGGCCCCAGTGGCTGAGCCCAGCTGTTCTTCTAAGGGGGCAGGGAAAGTGGGGGCTGGTTCCGAGGGGCTGAGTTGGGAGTTGGGGCGGCTGTTGGTGCTAAGGAATTCCTGGGAGGGCCGGAGCCCATGCATGTGGCCTTGTCAGCATCTCTGAACGCTGAGGGCCTTGAATGTCACATGACCTTGTCCGCCACCATACCTGGGTCCCTCTCGGCTCACTGAGTGCTCCAGCACAGGCCAGGCGCTTCCCAGTTCACCCCTCCTGTCTCCAGCCCACTGACCTCCTCTCCCCTCTCTGCCTGTCCCTCAAAGGCTAGAAGGAAAGACAATGTGGCCTTGGGCAAGTCCTTCACCTCCTAATTCAGCTGTGAAACCCACTCTTTGCTGCACAGGATACCCAAAACCTTGCCCTGTCAGGCCCTTCCTCCAGATCCAGGTGTTGCCTGTTCTCTGAACCCAAATCCACCAAGTTGTACCCCTAACACACAGTTACTGGCCACTTGCTCCCCTGTCCTGATTTCTGTCATCACAGTTGACATCTGGTCTAGAACCTGAACTTGTTCCCATCCGTGACTCCCTTTGTGTGGCTGCAGCTTCAGGGTCTGTTCTTTTGTACCGCTGTGTAATACCACGTACATTGCTGTGTGTGCGCCCATTGTTGCGTGTATGTGCACGTGTATGTGTGGGTTTTGTGTGTGTTACTATGAGGCTGTGGCCCCCTTTCAACAATTTTCCAGTGAGTCTTTGGGTCCACAGAAAGAGTTGCTGGGTCTCAGAAGCAGCTCCCGCCCGTGGGCCACCGCTGCTCATTGCATGTTTCACCTGTGCCCACTGAGCCCATGAGCAAGCAGCTCCTTTCTGGAGCCCTGAGGCAGTGAGGAGAGGCGAGAGGCCTCAGAGTTTGCCACTGCTGTTCATGGTGGCGTAGGTTGTGAATGGCACCTTGAGGTTGTGCAGTACACAACCTGTGCAGCTGCACTGCTCCAGAGCCAGGCCTGGGGGCCCTGCCCTGGCCCAGAGCTGTGGTCTCAGAGCTCCAGCCCACCTTCGGTGCTTAGCTCCACTAGGGAGTAAGAACAGCCCCTCAGCACTGATCGGAGCAATAATCCGGGAAGGAAAGGGACGAGGCTTTCAGCATGCGCACCTGCGTAGCCCAGCCAAACACTGCATCAGGAGGGGCTGCAGCTGGCAGAGTCACTCAGGAAGGACAGAACCAGGATCCCGGCCACTGGTTTGCTCCTTTTGGGCCCGCCAAACCCTCTGCCTGCTGGAGCAGCCTCCATGCAGTGCCCCAGTGGACCCATCAGGGTCAGGGAGCCCAGGCCACCCAGATCCAAAGCCCAGGGGACTCTGAAGATTTCCTCAGGAGGACCAGGATGAGGAGGGCATGGGGCCCAGAGAGAAGATGGCAGTGGCCTGGGCCAGGTGGTGGCAGTGGGTGGAGAAATGTATTGGGGCTCAAAACAAATTTTAGAGATTTAAAAGGTCACAGCACTGCACTAGAGCAGGCAGGGGCGGGCGGAGGAGAGAAAGGGGGCATCGCGAATGAGGTGCAGAGACCCGAGCAGTGAGATCTGTCCTGCCCTCTTTTCCTTGAACCCCAGTTTCCTCATCAGCAGAGTGCTGCTGAGACGCCAAGTTCTAACCACCCTTTTGAGTTACTTGTCACTGAGCTCTCCCATGCCTGGAGGAGAAAGTCAAAGGAAGAGGAACATTTTGTGCCATGTGAGAAATACGTGAAGTTCAGATGTCAGTGTCCATAAATGAGGTTTCATTTGAACACAGTAACTAATAACTACAGGGTTTGCTTTCATGCTACAACAGAGCCACACAGAGACCTCACGGGTCTGCAATATTTACTATCAGGCCTCTGCAGACAAAGTTCATCTGCCCTGCCTCACAGCAGCAAGCCTGTCTTCAAACCACTGGACCTGGAGGGCCAGGACCTGGGCCCACACGCCTGCAAGGGCTCATGGGTGAAACCCAGGAGCATGTGCACTTGCACGAGGAACATTTATAGCTCCATGCGCGTCACCACAAGTGGACGTTTACTGATCTCCTCCTTTATGGATGGAGGTGATTCTGCAGCCTGCGGAGTGGTGGTGGGGGGTGGTTCTTTGCCCACAGCTTTCTGGAAACTGCTCACCACCAGGAAGCTGGCGTCAGTGATTAGTGGGGAAACATGGTTATGAATACCCCACAAACTTATTGGTCTGTATTTTGATTAACTGCTTTTCATGAAGTTGGATTTCCCTTGCAACCATATGTGTTTTACTTTGTGCAGCTCAAAATGTTCACCTGAGAAGGAGACCATAACACAGAGAACTGCAGCGGCCTCCAGGCAGTGGCTCTCTGACACAAGGCTGGGGTTTGCCCCTGCAGCCCCCTCCCCAGCACCTCGCAGCATGGACTGACAGAGGAGGCCTCCTGGACCCCAAGGAGTCCCACTCAACCCCAAGGCAAGGCCCCAGGTCCCCCCGAAGACAGGTCAAAAACAACTCTACTGACCTCTTACTTCCCACGGTTCTTTTGTATCTTTGGGGGCACCTGTGGGGAGCCAGGCATTTACTGTTCTGGGCAAGAGTTCCTGCTCTGGAGAGGCTGACGTGCCAGGAGGGTGACGCAGTGAGGCTGCCACGGAGGCCTGAGGGAGCTGACTGCCGGGAAAGGAAACCGGGCCTGCGTGGGGTCCACAAGTTCTATGTGGGGTCCACAGGCCCTGCGAGGGGTCCACAGGCCCTGGTTGGGGTCCACGAGCCCTGTGTGGGGTTTACAGACCCTGGGTGGGGTTCACGGGCCCTGTGGGGTCTTCCCCTCCCCAGCCAGGCTGCCTCCTTCTGCTCCCTCATGTGCTCTCCGACTCCAGGGCCTTTGCATGCTGCCCTCTCTCCGGGAAGCTCCTCCCCACACATCTGGCAAACACCTACTCCCCCTCCAGATCTCAGAGGAAATACCACTTCGTGGGAGGACCCACGTTGGTCCCCCCACAGGGCGTCCCTTGCTTTGCTGCATGGCACCCTATGTTCCTCTCACTCAGGGATCAAGCCGTATTGTCACTGCCGGTGCGGTGGGCGTGGCTCATGCCCCACCGGGACCCCAGCTGCTGTGTCAGTTGTTCAAGGTTCCCAGCTGCCCCTTCTCTGAGCACCATTCTGGGCCAATAGGAGCCAGCTGGGCCTGGACTGGCTGAAAGGCAGCACCTCAGGCTTGGCAGGAACTGACTGCTGAGGGCACAAAAGCCCAGCCCCGCCCTCGGGTTGGGCAGCTCCTGGCCCTTCAGGCCCCTGGGCCCAGGCCAGCCCGCAGGACCCACCTGCCTTTCAGCTCCTCTCCTGCTTCCCTCCCCGCCCCCCGTGGAGCCCTCCCCAAGGGATCACATGCGAACAAATCCCCGTTGCCCGCTCCACCTCCAGGGACCGGCCGTCCCCTGAGCCCCTAGAGTGACGTCAGGAGCTGGGCTGACCCGCTTCCTACCAGGGTTCCAGTGCCGAGCACACGGCAGCAATTCAAACACTTCTCGAGGGAGTGAATGGACCTCTTATTTCTCACGTAGGGAAACTGAGGCCCAGAGAAGGCCAGTGACATACACTTAAGAGGCAGAAGGTCTTCAAGATCCGGTCTGGCCTCGGGTAAGGACAGCCCTCTTCTGCGCTTTCTTGGCAGCACTGAGAAGGAAGGAAAGCAGGGGCCCAGAGCCCTCAGTGGGCCCGCGTTCCAGGGGCACCAAGCGCGCCGCCCTTCCTGTTTCCCCAGGCTCAGCTGAGGCAGAAGATCGCTCTCTGTGTGGGACGCCCACAGGACCGGCCCCGTTCGTCCATCCGCCCTCTAGACAAAAGCCCTCAGAGCACTACTGCACCCTGCTCTGGGCAGCGGGCACCCAGCAGTGAACGAAGGACACTGCAACCCCTGCCCTCACGGGCTCTCCGCGGGGCAGGGAGGGGCGGGGAGGCAGAGGGAGCAGCCCATGCAAAGGTCCCGGGTGGGGAGGAAAATGCCGTGTTTTCAAGGAACTAGAGGGAGGCAGGGTGCCTGGAGCAGAGGCGCAGGAGAGGGAGGGAGAGGATGAGCTGGACAAGGCAGGGCTGGATGGACAGCATCTCAGAGGCTGGAGAAAGGTGGGGATTTTATCTTCATAAGGTGTGGAAGGAAGCCAGGCAGGGTGTCAGACAGGGGGGTTAAAAACCCGGTTCTGGTTTTAAGACCACTTTGGTCCTGGGTGGAGGGTGGGCAGCGGAGGGGTGGGGAGTGGCCTCTGAGGCCCCACTGCTCTGGTTCCTGGCCTCTCGGGGCGAAGGAGAAGCCCACCGTGACTTCCTCCCAAGTCATGGGACCCCCAGCCCAGAAGACGGATTTGGGGAGGATACACTGAGGTAGACCCTCAGGCTGGGACGATGGTGGCATCTTGGTCAAATGGCTCAACTTGAAGGCCACAGCAGGGCTAGGGGCCTGAGGCGCAGCTCTGACCCCAGCTCGGATAACTCCCCCCGGTGCCCTTACTGACCCTGGACTGACTTCCTTCCGAACAGCAGACCTCAAACGCAAGCGAGCATGTGCTCAGTGAACACTGGTCCCCAATGCCCTACCCCACCCGTTCTACTGTTTTAAAGCAGATTCTGCGTTGGACTCATCTCCTCCCTGGGGAGGCAGGAAAGAACAGGGCAAGCCAGTGGGCACAGCCACACACAGACGGGGCCCCGCTGTCCCGCACCCGGTGGACTTGTGGAGCACGCGGTCGAAGCACTCTCTGGGGGAAGGTTCTCTCTCCCTCTCTGCGAGCCAGATCCTGAGCACCCCCTTCCTGCCGCTGGGGAGACTGAGGTCAGATCACCGAGCAAGTGCGTGGCCTGGGGTCTGATCCAGGGTCGCAACCAGGGCGGGGCCCCCAGAGACTCCTGGGCTCTGGTGCTGTGAAGTTTGAGCAGTAAATCATCACCAAGATCCAGCGGGGCAGGTCCTGCCCTGGGGGCTGGGCAGCCGCCGCTGGCTGGGATTCTGGTACTGGGGTCCCAGGGAAAGCTCCAGGGCCAGGGAAGGCGAGCCCCAGCCCACACCACAATCAAGCCAAGCCCTCCAGGTCCAACCCAAGGGAACATCCACCTAGAAGCCGCAGCAACCACCCCCACCCCCCACAGCCTCCTGCAACGTCCTCACCAAAAGCTGTCACTGCCCGGGCTTCTCACCTGTCGTCTGGAATCGTCACCCGGGTCCCCCAGAACGAGGGACCCCGATCCCTCGCTGATGCAGAGGAGTTCTCCACTCCGGGAAAGTTGGGGCAGAGGACAGAATCCTCTCTCCTTGGGACAGATGACCATCTCCCTTCCCCAGGATGCCCGTCCATGCTGTTCTCCCTGACAGCAGCCCTTGTCGGCCCCTGTCCCCCCACCACCCCCAGCCTCAATTCCTCCAAGCTGCCACCCACACCCCTGGCTTCCCCTCCAGTCACGGCAGTGAGGACCAGGGCTGCCTCTTGCCGGGGCCTCCCCCACTACCATGGGTCCCGGGAGAGAGCGCTGGTCTCCTGCACCCAGCGCACGCCTGCCCTGCACGTGGGGGCCTCATCAGACCTGGAAGAACAGGGAGAGGTCTGCGAGGGGGCTGCGTTGTGTCCTCACCCTGAGCCGCTACTGTGTCCCACCCACCCCTCCCCCTGCAGGCGCTGAGCCAGCCGGGGACTTTCAGACACACATCTCCACACGGTGGCACTCAAAGAGATCAAAATGCATTTAATGTGGTCTAGTCTCATGGCCTATGTCTTTAGATACTGCTATGTATTGAAAATAACATGACAATTCTCCAGTTTCATCATTTGAAATAGATATGACGTCTATTTGACCTCACACAAGGCAGACACCCCTGTGCAGGGGCCTCCTTCCCACCAGGCCCCCTGACCCCGCCAGGACCCTCGGGTGGCAGGGGGAGCACAGCACCAGCAGGGGACGGGGGGCGGGGCGGGGAGGGGGCGCTGAGCTGAGAGACAGGCTCAGGCCTGCACACGGACATACCACCCCCGCGGACATGCGTGCGCACACACCCCCGGGACCCGCACAGGTTCCCACATGCACACATACGGCCTCTGCTGAGGGGGCCGGGCACAGCTGCTGCACAAATGCTCCACACACACACGTATGTGTTCACATGACAGACACACACAGGCTTCCTACACGCAGTCTGTGTGCAAATGCTCATCTTTGGAAGCCATGTACACACATACACATGTAGCTATCACCTTGAACCCAGGTACACACAGCCCACACGGAAGCAGTCAGGCAGAGGCCTGGGAGGATCAGGAGGTGCAGCCAAGGCCCACGGCTGGTGTCCACCCTGAGTGTTGTGTGCCCAGCCTCACCGCCTGGTAAACATTCAAACCAACGCCCGCACCTACAACACGCACACACAGACAGACTCTGGGTGCATATGCACACAAACATGTGAGTGTGTGCACACACGTGTGTATCATGCCTAGGCACCATCAGCCCGTGTTCACACGCATGTGGAGATCATTGTGTGCACACATCTGCACACCACTCCCATGTACAATGGACGCACACGCTTGTGCACTTACAGGCAAAGCCAAAACTGGGCATGTTTCACCCGCACACAGACGAGACCAGGTCACACAGGAACCCTCGCCCTTGGTGCTCCCGCGGCCCCTCCCAGGGGAAGCAGCTCAGGGTCTCAGGGCAGAGGGTGTGCCCTGGCCAACTCCAGCCTCTGCACCACCAGGTCCAGGCTTCGAGAAACTTCCTGGGAATACCAGCCTGGGCAGGGGCAGGCTGGTACACATCATGTACGCACACGCACACGCACGGCACACGGCACGCCGCAAACTCCACACACAGGCACACGCCTGGGGACCACGTGACCCTCCCTCTGCACACACAGCTCCGCCCATCCGCCCTCCCGTTTCAAGGGCACTAAAGAGGGAGACTATTTTGGTCTTTAGCACAAGCAATAAATAAATAAATAAATAAATACAGGGGAGGGAAAAAGAGGGCAGAGGAGTTTGAAAACGCAGCATCTGCCTTTGGTGAGAAACGAAAGGCAGCTCAGGGCAGCTCTCCTGCAGGGTCTGCGGCCTGAGCCATCTGCACAGGCCTGGGAGGCAGTGCACCAGGCCACCCGAGATGGCCAGGGCCTCGGGGAAGCCAGGGCCCCTGGGCTCTGCCCAGGGTAGGGTGAGTGGAGGGCTGGCCCAGCAAGCCCACAGGCCGGCCCCCAGCACCCGGGCCGCCTCGCCCCTAGCCTGGCTTGGCCTGGCGGTCAGGGCGGCATTTGAGGGGGGAGGGGGTGAATGCTCCCATGTGGCTCCTGGTGGGAGCACTCATCCCCCAGGACGAAGGCTGAGAAAAGCTCAGGGCGGGAAGGGGCTGAGGGCCCTCGGGCAGGTCCTGAGAGGGGAGAGCTGCCTCCACCTGCCCTAGGCTGACCCTCCTGATGTGACCCGTGACCGGAAACAAGGTGGGGTCTGAGGCTTGGGCAGGGTGCCGGGACTCCGGGGCAGGGGAGGGGACTGCCAGCCCTGGCTTCCAGCTGCTGTGGGGGTAAGGAGGAGCGAGAGGCAGCAGCCCCTGCAGCCCCTCACCCCCCGGCTCGCTGTGCGACTTCACACTCTGCCGCAGTCTCCCCTCAAGCTGGGGTCCCTGCACCTTCTGGTCGCATGAGCCGTCCTGGAGCAGCCTGGGAAGGCGGCCTGGGGGGGTGGCCTGGGGAGGCGCAGGCTGCTAGTTACTGGCTTCCGGACGGGCCTGGTCACTTGAGATGATGATGTTCCTGGTAGTTCTGGGAAGGGCTCAGCCCCTGCCAGCAGCTTCCTTGCTAAGAATAAGCCTGCCTTGGGGGATCTTGTGGCAGCAGAGCCAAAAGCAGGTGACAAATAAAGGGGCCCCAATCCTCCTCCTGACCAGGGTGCCTGGATGTGTGCCACCAAACCCCCAGTCGCTCACTGACAAGCCCAGGCCTTCACGAGGGCTGTTCCTCTGCATCCAGCCGCAGGGCTCAGCCTGGCTGGGCCCCAACGAGGATCACCTGGTGGAGTGGGGGCAGCGGGCAGGATGGGCGAGTCCCGTAACAACAGACATGGCTGGAGCCAGGCCACAGACCAGGGTCTCTAAGGCACAACTCATGCTGGGGCCGTGGGTGAGCGGATCCACTTCCCTGGAGTCAGGGAACCTGGCTTCCCTTCCCACGGAGCCACCCACCCCTGTATGTCCCACCGCCCCCCGTGGAACGGGTGGAGGCCTCTGGGCAGAAAGGAGAAGGAAGCGGAACAGGAGAATCCGGTGGGTTGGGGAGATCAGACCCTCCACAGCAGGCAGGTCCCACACTGGCCCCGAGACACACCTCTAAGGTACAAACTCAAACTCAGAAAACTCAAACTGGATTTTTCCTCGTCCTTACCCCACCCAGTGACGCTGGAGAGCTTTTGTCACAATCATTCACATGGTCTTCATTCTGCCATCACAAACGGAAGCCAGGGCAACCGAGAGCAGAAATAATGAGGTGAGCCCAGTGCTCACCCACGGGCCACACCGCTGCCTCCCCAGGGGAGGCCGTCCAGCCTCGGGGACCTTCTGGTAACTCCACCCAGCTGCTTGCATCCGAGCAGACTAATGGAATTCTAATTGCCCGCCCTCCCACCCACCCCACCCCAAATTATAAAAATTTGTTTCACTCACATGTTATTTTTTTTTTTTTTTGTAAACTGTCTTACTCAAACTAAGGTTGAGAAAGCCAAAACCGGTATGTCTCCCCAAGTTAAAAACCAATGAGGCGCCCTGCAGCCTGCCAGCCTTCGCCCACAGGGGCTGGGCGGCTGGCTAGCATTTCTGGGCAGGCTGCAGCTCCAACCTCAGGCAGGAGCCCCTGGCTTCCGTGGCCCGGCCCCCAGGAGGCCACCTTCCTGCCCCTCTGCCTGCTCCGGCCTCTGAAGCCGCTCCAGCCGCCCACTCTCCCACCAACCTCCTGAGGCCGTTGTGAAGAAACGTAAAACATCTACAACTCTACTGAGTCTGCAGCCGGGGCCCAAGCCGGCTCTGCTCAGGCCCGGGGCCCTCGCAGGACAGGGGCCTCTCCCCGGCGGGGCGGTGCTGCACCTTGGCCCTCGATGGCTCAGATTTCTGACTCCCGTCTGTAGGGCCGCTGCTCGAGGGTGGCGCCACCGGCCTGGGGCCGGTCAAAGTCATGCCTGGCCTGGGGGCTGTGCCTGCCCTGGTCTCCGTCCGCCTCGTCCTCCTCCTCGCGGCTCAGGAAGGCCAGCTCATTCTCGTAGCAGAAGGAGTTGGCACTGGGCAGCAGGAACTTGTTCTCCACCAGGTCCTTGGCGCTGCAGCGGGGCGTGGACGGTACCTCGTACGTCTTGTGGAAGTGCGAGTAGTCGATCTTGTACTGGTTCTTCTCCTCGAAGAGGACAGGCTCAAAGCGGTGGCCCCACAGGATCTCATTGGCCAGGTAGGAGCTGCGGGCCTGCGTGGTCATGGCCGTGGCCTCCACCATGCCCTCCAGGATGACCACGATCTCGAAGTCGTCCGTCTCCAGGTCCTGCCGGCTAATGCCGAACAGTGGGCTGGCCTCGTCGATCTCGTGCAGGATGGTGATGGGCGACACCAGGAAGATGCGGTCCAGGCCCTTGTCGAAGCCCACGTCGATGTCGATCTGGTCCAGCGGGATGTACTCACCCTCCTCCGTGACGCGGGGCTTGATGAGCTGCGCCCGCACGTGGGCCTCCACGATGTGGCTCTTGCGCAGGTTGCCCACGCGCCACATGAGGCAGAGCTTGCCGTCCCGCAGCGCCACCACCGCATTGTGGCTGAACAGCAGCGTCTGTGCCCGCTTCTTGGGCCGCGCCATCTTGGCCATGATGGCGCCGATCATGAAGGAGTCGATGATGCAGCCCACGATGGACTGCGCCACCACCATGAAGACGGCCAGCGGGCACTCCTCCGTTACGCAGCGCAGGCCGTAGCCGATGGTGGTCTGCGTCTCGATGGAGAACAGGAAGGCCGCCATGAAGCCGTGCACCTGCATCACGCAGGGCGTGCGGCCGCGGCCCTCCGCTGGCTCCAGGTCCCCGTGGGCCACAGCAATGACCCAGAAGATGACGCCGAACAGCAGCCAGGAGGCAAGGAAGGCCAGCGAGAAGATGAGCAGCATGTAGCGCCAGCGGATGTCCACGCAGGTGGTGAACATGTCGGCCAGGTAGCGCTGTGACTTCTCGTCCATGTTGGCAAACTCGATGTTGCACTGGCCGTTCTTCTTGACGAAGCGGTTCCGGCACCGGCGCCGCGTGTGCACCTTGCCGTTGCCAAAGCCATTGGCGCCCGACATGGTGACCAGGTGCAGCCCGTCCTCCTCCGACGACACAATGCTGTAGGGGTTGGCACGGCCGGCCGCAGTCATCCCGGGGGCAGGGGTACCCTGGCCTGCCCCCAGGCCAGCTCCGGGTGGGGCAGCTCCTGAAACAGAGAGGACGCAGGGCTGGCAGGGCAGCCACACCCGCCCGCGCCCCCACGCCCACCCAGGGCCCTCGGCTGACCCCTTGACTCTGACTTACCTGCAGCCCAGATCCTGCTCTTCCCTCCCACCAAGCCGGCTCCTCACCCACCTCCTCGGCCAGGGAGACGGACTCTCCATCCTCCCAGCTGCTCCAGACAAGAACTCTGGGTCCATCCTCGGTTCCCCTACTCCCACCAAGGCTCTGCTTTCAAAATATGTTCAATATCCAGCCCCTTCCTCCACCCTCTCGGCCTCAGTTCCGACATCACCCACCAAGACCAGTGTGATGGCCAACCCACTGGCCTCCCTGGGGCAGCCACAAGTCAGTCCGTCCTCTGCGGGGACCCCTCAGATCTCACCCCCAGACCCACCTGGACACTCTCCTCTCGGCCGCAGCTTCAGTGCCACAGGGATGCCTCCAGGGGCCTCCCCGCGCACCCCACTCAGGACCTCACCGTGATCCCATAGCACTGACCTCTGATCTCACAACAGTAACAGCAACAACAGCAAGGAGCTGCTCGGGGCTGCACCCACCATCCCACCGTCAGCTCCCTGAGAGCAGGATTGCTCTTCATTGCTGTTTCACCCCAGGGGCTGGAGCTAAGCCTGGCCTGACGGACGCCCCAAGCCAGGCCCCACCCACCCTCTTGATGCTCATGCTCTCCAGCCCAGGCGCCCGCCCCAGGTGCCCACCCGCAGTGCCTACATGCCACGCCCGTGGCCGCCCCATCACAGCGGTGGTGGGAGGGGGCCCGTGAGTCAGCACCCAGGGGCTCACTGATGCAGACCTCAGCCCAAGGGCCTCCACCACCCCTGCCTTCCTCAGCTCTGAACAGGAGCTCGTGGCGAGAACTCAGAAGAGCCTGGTCCTCAGTCCGTACGGCAGAGCACCTGGGTGGCCGGCTGCACACACACGCGCACACACACGCACACACACGCACGCACACACACACACACACACACACACACCCCAGGTGGTCCAAACAAATCCCGCCTCAGGGCTGGTGGCAAGCACCCAGCCCCCGATGCCCCACTGGCTCTGGGCTGGCCTGTTGGTGCCAGGCTGAGGCATCGGCACCACTTGGCCCTGTGGGCACGGAGGCCATCTGGCCGTTAGCAGCAGGTGCTCAGCGGGGCTGGCCTGGCAGGGCGTGGAGGAGCTGGGCGTGCTCCCCCCCACCGATGTACCCCACAACCCCCACCCCCACCCAGTCGCACTACGAGGTCAGAGCTAGAAGACCCTGGGGACCCGTGAGGGCCTGGAAGACGCTGAGCCGCAGGGAACGTCCCAAGGTGGCCGGGCCAGGAGAGGGGGGACACGGGAAGTGACAGCCAGGACTCAGCCCTGGCGTGTGGGACCAGAGCCTCAGACAGGGCACTACCTGTGAGTGGCCCCTGCTTCAGACCCTGGGAGAAGGTGAGGGTGGAGCCCACACAATCAGCCAGGCTGCGGACCCCTCCCAGGACCCACCTCAGTTACTGGTGCTACTGGACCCCCAGGTCTGGTGGGTACGGGACACTCACACCTGAGGGAGCCAGCCTGTCCAGACGCAGGAGAGCAGGCCAGGCCCCCACCAGGGCGGAGGGCGTCCGCAGACTCTGGCTACTTCTACTCTACGAATGGAGGTTCAGAGAGGTGAAGTGACTTCCCCAAAGCCACACAGCTTACTAAGCAGGAGAGCTGAAATCAGAGCCACTTCTGTCTAATTCAAGTTCTCCCACCGTGGGGACCCCTGGCTCTGCGGGGACCTCTCCTCACGCTGCCAGCCTACCCCTACCGCTGCTCCAGCTGACCACCTCACCCTGGGTCTGAGGAGCTGAGGCCCGAGGCCGAAATGCTGGATGCTGCTTCTGCCTCGGCCAGGAGGCAGGGAGCCGGCGGCAGTGGGAACCCTGGGGACTGTGCCAGGAAGACAGCTCAGCCTTAGATTCCCGGGCCCTCCGGGGGAAGGTGGCCAGGGCTGGGGCGCTCAGATGCCGGCAGGAAGCCACCAGATGGCAGGGGTTGTGTTTGTGTGGCCAGGAGGCCTTGAGGGACGTCCAGCGGGTCATGGCTGCTCCAGGTGGGGCTCTGAGCAGCTCGAGGCCTGCAAGGGACAGAATTGCAAGAATCAAAGGCCAGGAGAGCCCAGCCTGCCAGCTCCCAGGCAGGTGGGGGCATCACAGTGACCACTGGCATCTCTGCCTGGGCTGGGCTCCTGGGACCCACCCAGACTGTGTCACACAGGCCTGGAAATCCCCTCTTCTATTGACGGACCTCCTAAAACCAGAGAGAAGATCAACAGGGTCACGTTCACTCCACTCCCCCATTTCCCAGAGCTGGAAACTGATACTCAGAGCAAAGTCACTTGTCCAAAGTCACCTGGAAGCCAAGGAGCAGAGACAGAGTTGATGGCTGCTTGTACAGGCGTGTACACGTGCGTGTGTGAGATGTCAGGGCGCTTGGTGAACACAAGACCACAGAGCAAGGCCGGGAAGAGGACCCATGAGTAGAAACCCCAGCACCACAAACTTGCCAAATGTCAGGGACCCTCCACACACAGGGCAAGAAGGTGACACAGCTCTGCGGTTTTCAAGAACCCGATTTAAGAAATGTGGGACAGTACCCTCACCCAGGGATGTACAGGCCTGTTTGGTTCCTGCCTGGTGGGGCATATAGTTGGATCAGATAAGAAAGGAAATTAGATTTGTTTTGCTGGAAGAGGCCTTAGCAAGCAAGGGAGCCAGATCCCCATTCTACAGATGGGAAAACTGAGGCAGGTCACAAAGCAACTCATGGGCCAGGATGAGACAAATGGTAAAGACAAGTTAAGACCACGGTGTCGGACTCCCAGCTTGGCCTACAGGGGTCCCGGGCACTGCTGGAGGGGGAGGGGAGGGGTACTGGGGTACACTACCTGAGCGAGAGAAGGCGACTTCAGCAGCAAAGAGCAGGGTGTAGCAATCCCAGCAGGCTGGAACCAGAGAGCCCTGAGAGGTGGCAAAGCCGTCAGAGCCCGGCGTCCCTGGAGCCCGCTTCCCTGCCGGCCACGGCGCCTGTGCACAGAGTCTCCCGCATAAGCTCGGAGCACCGGCAGGGCCTGGGCTGCGAGCTTTTAGAGAGGCAGCTAACATGTGACCTGCGGGTGGGGCCCGAAAGTCAGCAGGAGGTGCCTCCGGATGGAGCAGGACGCCCCATGCCCAGTCCCTGAGCCGCTGGGCCTCAGGTTTCGGCAACATCCGGGAGGACACCAGGCCCAGGCCTGGGCCCACACTCTCGGGTGCCAAGAAAGCGCCGGCTAGACGGCTCGAGGGAGGGGCACAGAGGAGGGGCTGGTGACCCTTCCTGCAGAGCCCCGTAGGTGGCTGGGCCCCTTCAGAGGTATGAGCAGAGTAATCAGTATTCACCAGGCACTCACTACCTGCCAGGGACTGAGAGCGCCAATTAACTCACTTAATCCCAATAACAACATTCTATTACTCCCATTTTCCAGATGAGGAAACGGAAGCTCGAAAGATTGAGTCACTTGCCCAGGGTCACACAGCCTTTCAGGAGTGAGCTCCTAGTCTGCTGGGAGGGGCTAGGAAAGAAAGCAACCGCCGACCTGTTCAGGCCCCAAGGACAGGCTGCGGGCATGACATTACTCAGCCTTCAAGGTCCCCCAATCCTGTGTGGTGATAAATCTCAGCACTCAGAAATCAGAGGCAAGACCCTGATCAGCACCCCTGATCTGTGGCCATTCAGGCCTTGCTTGGAAAGTCCAGGCAAAAGGCACTCACTACGTCATGATCAAGTCCTACAGCTGGGAGAATCCTTAAAAATCACTTGTCTCAGGGAAAGCCGGCACGTGGCCTAGGTCCACCCCACTCTCCAGCCCAAGCCCACGGCGGACATCACCAATCCTTCGCAGAACGCCATCTCACTGCATCCTGCGACGGCCTCAGTCCTTCCCAAGCCAGGCACTACCCATCAGACTCAGCCCAAGGGCTTGTAAAATCCAGCCCTTCACGGGCAGGTGGGGAGACGGAGGCTCTGAGAGGGGCTCCCTTGCTCAGTCTCACAGGAGGTGAGAGGCTGCACCACAGCTCAGCTCCAAGGGCGGGGCTGCAGGGCTGGGGGAGGAAGGGGCGGGGGAGCAGGGAGCAGGAGGGGAGAAGGAGCCGGCACCGGGGACCGGCGAGGAGGCTGAGGCTGGCTGGGGAGGTGGAGGGCTGGGGGACCGACAGGTCTGTTCTGGCTGCCTGGGAGAAGAGGGCATCTCCTGTGCCTGCCCACCTTTCCCAGAAAAACGCCCTCTCCCCCACATCCCCAGTGCTCAGACGGCTGGG
Source organism: Vicugna pacos (assembly GCF_048564905.1). Classification (NCBI taxonomy): domain Eukaryota; kingdom Metazoa; phylum Chordata; class Mammalia; order Artiodactyla; family Camelidae; genus Vicugna; species Vicugna pacos. The sequence continues at coordinate 18,454,571 of NC_133002.1, read as the reverse complement.
TCGCCGGCGGCCTGCACACCTTCGGGGTCAACACGGTGCAGGCTTTCTGTGCCGGCGAGGCCCGTGCGAGGCCTGAGGAGAGGCACCTCGCACGTGCTGGGGATGCGGACGGCAGACGCTCGGCAGCCCCCACCCTCAGCCCTGCCAAGCCCACAGGCCCAGTTTCCAACCACCAACACCAGTCTTTCTGCCCGAAAGCTTGCTTTGGCCCCTGAAGCGGGCCCTGCGCATGCGTCAGCAGGCAAGGGGCTTAATGCCCCAGTCCGAGCACTCCCTACCCCGAGGGACACACTCGGGGTGCCGGGCTCCTCCGCCCCTGGGCCCCGCTCACAGTCCTCAGGCAGCCCCTCCCTCCTGGCCACCCACAGCACCGCGTGGCCAGGACGTTTCTCCTCTCCAAACTTCCCCCCTCCTCCCCTACCGCCTTCCCCCTCACAGGTCACTTCCCCAGTCACCCCAGCCACGAGCCCGCCTCCTCCTGATCCTCTAGCCCCCAGATCCCTTTCCCCGCCAGGTCCGGTGTATTGCACCCGTGGAAGTGTCAAAGCCGCCCATCCACTCCTCGCCCACAGCCACCCTCCTGTCCAGGCCATTGCTACCTGGACACAGCAACAGGTCCCTGACAGGTTTTCCTGTGGTGACCCTCACCCCATGTGGTCCAACCTCCAAATCACAGCTAATGGGAATGCTAGAAATTCTCCCATCTGTCAGGAATCAGCTGAAACCCACCACTTCAGGAAGCCCTTGTAGACTCTCTGGCTTCTCCTGTGAGGCCCTGGTATGAGAGGTGACCTTGCCTGTCCCCAGCTATGGCCAACCTCAGAGGTCCAGAGAAGCTGGTGCAGGCCTGGCACAGAGGAGCACCCAGGAACTGCCCACTGATCAGACAAAAGGATGAGGGAATGAGCTGCTGAATAGAGGGAGGGTGGGGAGACGGATGAGAACACAGTTACGTGTGCAGGTGAGTGGTCGAGCACATGGATGGATAAACAGGGCTGACAGATGGGTGGACAGATGGATGGAGGGTGATCAGAGGGATGGATGGGTTGGGTGAATGGATTAGTGACTGGATGGATGGTGGGTGGATGGATGGATGAGTGGCTAGCTGAATGGACAGATAGGTGTTGGGTGGAATGGATGACTAGACGGACAGGTGCACATTGGTGACCTCAGTGTTACCTCTTGACTCCTATCCTCTAAGTAGCGCCGTGGACCAGGCAGTGGCCGTCTTCAAGGCTGCCATCTCCCAGGTGCCAGCTGCAGAGGAGTTGGTGGCTGGAGGGCCCTAAGGTTACAGAGCAAAGCTATGTCACTGCAGACAGTGCCACTCTCCTCAGAGAGGCTCAAAACACAGAAATTTCCCTATGAACCCCCACTTCTTGCTGCCCCAGGGCCCACTGGGCCCCCACACCCCAAGGCTGGCTGGGATCCATGGTCGCACTGGATTTTCTGGCCTGGATTAAGGGACCTGTTGTTGAGTCACCAGAAGCCCATCACAAGCCTCCCGGGGCAGGTGACAGCACACAGACCAGGGTTCCCGTCCCAGCTCCGCCCTCTAGAGCCGTGTGACCGCGGGTGAGTCGCTTTCCGCTCTGGGCCTCTGCCTACTCTGTCAGCGGATGGCTGGCCCCTCTTTACTCCAGGTTCTCACCTCAAGACTCCCAGCCCCCAGCCCCTCTATCCCCGTCCCTCATCATTCCCAGAGCGGTAGCCACGGGCCGCCCATGGGCCTCTCCCTCCTGAAACCAAAGGGGAAGTTGAGGCTCAGGGAGGCTCCATCCCAGACCCCATCACACAGCTGGACTCCCCACTGCCAGGGCCTGTTCCCGGCCTCTGATCTCTCGACCTGCCCCTAGAGTGGACCCGTACTGTGCCTGGCCCTGTGTGCTGGGCCCCCAGCCTGTGATTCCTCCTTCACTGCCACTCTGAGGACAGACAGGTAAACTGAGGCTGAGAGAGGCTAGGTCCCTCGCCCAGGTCACCGAGAGCTGGGACTCTGAGCAGAGGAGGTGACACATGGCCATGGGAGGCAAGTCTGAGAGAAGGAGGAGTATGCGGGTGGACGGCCTGCCCTGCCCCACTTCCTGTTGGTCACCTGGCCTGCCCCAGGCTCTCTCAGCCTCCTTCCAGCCCCCTACTTCCTGGAAGGGCTTTCTCCAGACCCATAAATCCAGTTGGATTTGTTCTTATAATGTGGGAAGCAAAATCAGCTCCACTCTACACAGGAGGGAACTGAAGCTCGGAGCAGAAACGTGACTTGCCCAAGGTCACGAAGCCGTGGAACGAGTGGCAGCTCGGAGACCAGAACCCAGGTCCCTCGACACCCTGTCCAGTGCTCCCCCTGCCCCTGCAGTGGCTGCAGCCGCCACAGGACTGGAGCCCAACCCTCTGAAGTTCCCCAAACGCTTTCCTGGGTCATGGTCACAGTACCACCCCCTCCACGGTCCTAGACGGGGAGGCAGGAGGGGAAAAGGGTCTGCACGTGAGAGTCTAGACTGGCCCTGGGCTCCCAGCAAGAGTGGGGAGCCCTGCCCCACCCCAGCGCTGTCCTATCCGCACCTCCTCCTCCTGAGGCCCAGCTGCCTCCTTCGCAAAACGAGCCTCCAAGGATGTGCTCATGAAATTCAACACAGCGTGGGAGTGTGCGGGCACAGGCTGGGCACCCCGTGGCTCCGTCATCCTCACCGTCCCCTTCCACGACAGCCCACCCTGGAGCGTGGGGCCCGAGCAGCCAGCAAGCCCCTAGTCCTGCGTTCAAGGCCTGGTCATCCCCCAGCTCACTGTGGACCTCCCCTGGGCCTCAGCCTTCACCTGCAAATAGGTAGATTCCACCTGCCTCGGAAGGCGGTGAAGAGGGGACACCGAGGCCCTGCAGACACATGGTTAAGCACCAGGTCCCCCAGTGTCCCCCAAGGGGCTTCCCACTCTGACAAGCAGCCTGGGGCTCCCGACGTGATTGAAAGCCGGTGCGTTCTCTGACCCTCCCGTGCGGCCTGGGTGTGATGCTCTCAGAATGTGTCTAATAGTCAGCAATGCAGGAGAGCCCTGAGCTCCGCCAGGGCAGGGACCTGGCCGCCCGCTCCCCTGTGCCCGGGTGGTCACAGCTGGCAGGTGGTGCTCAGTAAACACTGGCACAGCAACCATGAGTGACCACGACCCATCAGCCCCCTCACATTCTGTGGTCTGGAGACAGGGGCTGGACACACTGGCCACAAGCAAAGGCTGCGGCGGGGTCGGGGCTGGGCGGGTGTCCACTCTCCAAGCCCCGAGGTGAAGTCAGGGGCAGGAAGCTCTGGCCCCCAGGGTGGACGGCGGGTCATGCCAGGCATCAGGGAACTTTTCCGAGGGTATTTTTATCTTGAGAACATCCTTCCACAGAGGGTGGGGGCAGGAGGGAGACAGGGTGTCCTTGGCCCCAGGCCCCTGGGAGCAGCAGAGGACAGAGGCCCCTGGGTGCCTTTTATAGACACTGCCCCATCCCTGGGCTTCACTGGGCCCCAGGGGCAAGTAGGCCCCAGAGGTTCTTGGGCTTTTCATGGGGCTCCCAACTCTGATCCAACTCACTGTGTGACCTGGGGCAGGTCTCTGTCCCTCTCTGGGCCTCCCTCTTACAGTCAACCTTTCCTGAGGGCCTGCTCAATGCTGGGCTCAGCTGGGCACCAGGGACTCAAGGGTGGACCAGCAAGCGCCTGCCTGCATGGGGCGCCCTGCCGAGCAGGAAGATAGCAAGTGAAGCGGCACCACAACCAGCAGGGTCAGAGCCCTCGGAGCCCCAGAGAGAGCCCAGCCGGAGGCCTACCGAAGCACAGGGGGGCTCTCGGAGCCCCACAGACCAGGGTGCACACGGGCACACACTGGCCCTCGGGCAGGGCTCACTCAACTCGGAGCCTCCCTACTCCCATCGGCAGACAAGCAGGCTGGCCCTTCCAGCCACAACACTCCAGGATCCCAAGGATTCGGGGTCGAGGGGGTACTGAGAGACAGGCGGGGCGCACCTTGTCACCCTCACAGCAGGGAGGGCAGAGGTGTACTGAGTCCCTACGTGCGCAGGCTCTGAGAGATCCTGTGTCATTTCCAAGAGCTCGGACTTAACCCCAAGGGCAAAGGGGTGCCACAGAGTTTGAAAGTATAAATTCTGGGGCAACATGGCTTGGGTTCAAATCTTGTCTCTGGACCTTCCTGGGTGGCCTTGGACAAGTCATATAACCTCTCTGAGCCCCGTTTTCTCTCCCGTGAGACAGGATTGCCACTGCTATGTCTCATGGGGTCATGATGAGGTTTCAGCGAGTTAACACATGGAGCTGGGAATTTTCTGTCCCCCAGCCCCTCCCATCACCACATTTCTGAGCCCCCAGGAGGGCCTCGACTAGAGCTCACTCCAAGCAGGAAGGAGTGAGTGGAGGGACAGGATGGAAGGAACCACAGTAGAGGGACCCAGTGAGCAAAGGCACCACGGTGCTTTTTTCTAACAGCTGTGATTTTTCAAGCTTCAACTTAATTCAAGGCTCAGACATTTTCTAAGTGCCCAGCCTGTGTACGGGTGAGCAAAGACCTGAGATAGAGTGACAAGAAACGGCCTGGGACAAGAAAGACCATGAAAGAAAAGGCTGGAAAATGTGCCAACATGAAAACGTTTCTGATGTTTTTTATCAAAGCCCATTACAGGCAAAATCAGAAGTAAATGACAAATGCTTGTTATAAAAAGAACTGATACACTTAATACGCAAAGGGTTTGTGTAGACCAACAAGAGAGAAGGACACGTGGGAGTAAGAGGAGGGCTAGGGCTGGGCCCCCACTGGGCTTGTGTGATCATGTGACCCTCAGCGAGCGCGGGCCCAGCAATGCCAACCTCAGAGTCCTCCATGGAATACCATGCATCCTTCGAGCTCAAAGCATGCCTCCTCTATGAAGTCTTCCAGGATTCCCCTAGGTCCCTGGCTGCTCTTGCCAAGCCCCACATGCTTCTTTGGCCCCTGGAACTGCGTGCCTTTCTTCTGCTGAGTGCCTGGCACTGTACCCGAGAACGTTCTGGGTGGGGCGGCCCAAGCGTCTTTGACAGCAGAGGAAGTGAGGCGCAGAGAGGAGTATGGCTGTGTCCGCAGGCACCAGGCTATGAGCCGCACAGCTGAGCCCAGCACCGGGATCCAGCCACCTCCTCCCTACAGGGCCCTCCAGGCCCGGAGCTGCATTTCTTCACAGCAGGCTGGGCCCCACGTGACGCCTCTCTGGGCAAATGCCAGCAGGACCAGGGCCTGAGCCCCTAGTCTCAGTCCCACAGTGACCTGGATACCCTGCTGGGGGAGCGCAGGGACCGGTGTCTCCTCAGCTTCCCTCTTTCGTCCTCCTCACTTTGTCAGTGTGGCTTTATTTGGGGAACAGAACATTCACTGGGAGGGCCTGGCAGACCTCTGAGGGCGGTTCACCCGGCACGGATGTCGGAGCCCTGCCAGGCCCTGCAGTCCGGGCGCTATTCAACACAGCGCACTGGTTACCGAATCACGTTTTGGAACAATGTTTCGGTAAGTATTTCACGTTTCCATTTTCTTTTGTACATGGGTTTTCTCACATGTCCAAAAAAATCATCCTGAGCAAGTGGACATCAGAGGTGTCCACGCCAGCCAGGTGCAGCCGGGGCCTCACCTGGGAAGCAGCGCGTCGCCGGGCTCTCTCTCACTCCTTCATTCGTGTGTTCCTTTGTTCCACAAGCACGTGTCCACCGAGCACCACGTGTGGCGTGACCAGGTGGGAAGGGCCCGCCCGCCCTGATGTTCATAACCAACAAGAGAGGCAGACACTTGGGGGGAAATGAATAAATGAAGAGGGTTCCAAGGCACTGCTCCTGCCTGGGGAGGTGCGGCCCAGCTGACTGCAAGAGCAGAGAGCCAGGACCCCGACGGGACAGGGCTCCGGGCAGAGGACGCTGCGGCAGGAAGGAGGGAGGAGGGTGAGCAAGGGGGCGGGAGGCGAGGTCTGGGCGGGGCAGGCTCCTCCAGGCCTGATCACACGAGGAGACTGAGGCTCAGGGAGGGAAGGCACCACGAGGGAGGGCGACCAACCTTCTGACCCCACCGCAGCCTGACTGCCTCGCACACTTTTCCAATCCCAGCAAACAGGAACTGTGGACACTGTGACACGTGCTACTTCAGCTCATGCCATGGGTCCTTTGGAGAGTCGCAACAGACTGGGGCTCAGCGACGGCAAGCGCCATGCCCGGGGCCACACATCTGGCCCACCGCAGAGCTAGGGCGGGAATCATCTAAATCCAGATTCAGGGCTGTGGGAACAGAGAACCACGACTTGACCACACACGTCTGGCCCTGATGACTCAGGAGAAAACTCGAGTCTCTCCAAGTGGCCCAGGACCACCTCCTACAGGAAGACTCCCCGGGCTGCCTCTCCCTCATGGCTAACTGGTGGGGCAGGGGCCTGGTATCTGGACCCCATTTGGCCCCCGCTGTGCTGTGTGACCTTGAGTCACTGACCCTCTCTGAGCCTGTGCCCAAGAAGATGAGGTAGATTTGTGGGGGGGTTCCTGGTGCCTCTGCCCCAAGAACCCCAGGGAAAGTCTTCTCACACCTGGAGCTTTTGTTCAGCACCGACTGCGTGCACCTCTCAACAAGCCTATGAGACACTTCCCCGAGAGGAAGAAACAGGGTCAGTACCCCAAGGCCACAGGCCATCAGTGCCTGGGGCTGCCCCCTTCTCGGGCTGCACACCCTGGGGAGGTCACCTCTCCTCCCGACAGGAGGCTCATGCAGAGACCAGAGAGCAGGTATGAAGCTGGCAGCCTGCTGCTCACCTAGAGGGGCATGCATCGGTGTGCAGCCCGCACTGGCCGTGCAGCCATGTCCTCTGTGGGAGCACGGAAAGGGACACAGGCTGCGTCCTCATGAGGACACATCTGTGCCTATGTTCATCCCGAAGCGGGACACCTGGGCCTGAGTCTCTGTGTCTGCTCTCCCACATGTGTATGTTCACGTGTGTGTGGGCATGACACGTGTGGCACACGTGTGCAGGCTATGTGCATGTGCATGCACCAGAGTCCCTTGCCTAACCCTGGCGGTGGCCATGGGGTGCTGGAGATGGTCTGGTCACCTTGGTAACGGGGCAGGAGCTGGCTAAGCTGGGACAGCCTTGGTTCAAAAGCAAAAAAAAAAAAAAAAAATCAAACCGCTGAACACAGAGAGAAGAAGCGGGAGCCGTGAGGGCCTCAGCCCCAGACTCTGCTCTGAGGTCCAGAGCAGCCCGGCCCACCAGCACCTGACCCAGGTGAGGGCCACTGCAGCCAAAACACAGGTATGAGGGCCCAGTGGGCTGGTGCTCACCAGTGTGGGACCCCCCCCGAGTCCTGGGGAGCCCACCTCACAGGCAGCAGGCAGGGGCTAACAGGCCCCCATCTGCAGCTTCACCAGCCCCAGGAGAGGGCGCTTCGCAAACAGGGGACGCTGGACTGAGCCCGCACAGAAGCCACCCTCTCTGGACAATCAGCACACTAATTGCACGCAGTGCCTCGAGGCCAGTGCATTAGCCCAGACCTTGTGATGGTTTATTCACGAGCTCCTTTCCCCACGGCCAGCTCATCAGCCTTGCTGCCTGAGCGGGTGGGGAGGGAGGGAGGGCCCGACCACAGACGCTTCCTACCCTCGCTCGCAAACACCGCGTGCTATTTATATTTCATCAGACAGAGTGCAGGGGATGAAACCGCTGGGCTCCGCTCCCCACAGGCAGCCAGGAGCTCCAAGCCCCACGCGGCAGTGTCTGGGAGGTGGACGCCGGCGTCCAGGCAGGGGAAGTCAGAGGTTCTCACGCCCACTGGAGTCACACAGGACCTCCGCTCACATCTACAGGGCTTTGCCTCATGTGTCCCGAGAAAGCCCAGTGAGGGAGGGCCTGCTGCTGTCTCCATCTGACCGACAGGGACACCGAGGCTCAGAGAGGTAGTGACTTGCCCAAAGCCACACAGCCTGTGAGATGCAGAGCTGGGGACTAAACCCAGCGGCCCCCAAGCCTGTGCCTTGATGCCCGGCACATGGTCTCCCTAACTGAGTCCCAGAGCAGCCCTGTGAGGTGGGCATCGTTACCATCCCTGCTTTACAGAAGAGGAAACAGAGGATCAGGGAGGTAAAGGGACTTGCCCAGGGTCCCACAGCCAGGAATGTGACCTTGACTGATAACGTGCCCCAGTCCATGCCCTGGGGGATGAGAATGGCTCAGGGTCGGTCCCCACTACGACCTGACGCTGAAACCACGTGGGGCCCCTTCTCCTCACGAGGCGGCCCTTCCTCAATGCCCAGCCCACCTCCCAGACACCAAGTGGAGGTCCAGCTTTGTGGTTTCGCCAAGTGACTCTGGTACCTCCAAGGGCCCAGCTGTCAGCACAGGGACAAGCGTGAAAGGCCCTCAAATCCCAGGGCTGACCTCTTGTCACTCCCACAGAGAAGGGGCCCCTCACCCACCCACATCGACACTGGACTGGGGAATCCTGGAGCCCCTGCCCATCCCCTGGGCATCCCATAACCCCTGGCTTCTCCTGAGACTCCGGGAAACAAGGTGGCTGGAACCCTGGCTGCCACAGGGCACCACGGCCCCTCTCAGGGCCTTATCAGCGTCCTCATCTGTAAGACGGGCACTGACACCCCCTCTGACGGTGGAGAGAGCACTGAGACTCGGCGCCCAGCACGGGGCCTTCCTGCAGTGATCGCCCAGCAAATGGCCCCAGCGGTCGGCACCCACGACGTCTGCAAAGCTTGAAGCAGTCCCCCTGCTTAAACACAGAGCTGCATGGGCTTTGCCCACTCTGGGTCCAAATCCCAACTCTGACACCCTGGTTGCGTGTCTCACGCACCCAGCGGCCCCCTGTGAGCCTCAGTGTCCCTGTTAGCCGAGGACGCCACACCCTCCCCACAGGGCTCTCCAGGAGAGTGCAGCCTCAACCTCTGGCCTCAGCAAGCACTTGCGAGCCAAACAGTCCCTCACGGCATCGCGACACCAAGGCCAGGGCGGCTGGCACCTCTGAGCAACACCCTTGCCTGTGCCCGCGGGGGACCCTGAGAGGGCCCCAACCACACACCCCACCTCAGCTGAAGCCACAACTCCCTCCCATTCTTCCCCCGGCCTGTGCACTGACTGTTCAAATCGCAGCTCCGCTGCTCAGGTGCGGCAAGGCCTTGGGCAGCTCACGTCACCTGCAGGCCTCAGGTCCCCATCTGTAACTTGGGGGCCGGAAGACGTGGCCCTTGTGAGGGTCAGTGCACCCATCAAGAGTTCAGAACCATGCCTGGTGTGCAGGAACGTTACCACCGCCACTGTGCTAGCAGCACCAGCACCTCTGCGCCGGGCACCGGGGGTGGGGTGGGAGAGGGCCCACCCGTTCCAGCACTGGCCACACTGTGTTCTCATGGCCTGAGTCCTCAGGCATTTCCAGGCGCCCTTTTCCTGTGGCTCCAGCAAGGCCTGGGGTTTCTGGAAAGAAAATGAGCTGACCTTTGCTGGTGGCTCAGCCTCTGGCAACACTGAGGCCCCAGCACCCCCCACCTGCAGGGTGCCCACTGCCAGCTAACTTCCGGCTTGCACCGCAGGCAAGGTCCGGGCCCTTGGCTTTGTCTCCGGCACAGCCCTGGCCACACGAGGCGCCCCCCACCCCCGGCCTCGAGGCCCGAGCGCCCAGCTCTGACGCATCCCTGGCGTCACCCAGCACAGAGCCAGGAGTGAGTGTCTGTTTCCGGGGCACCCATGGCAGGACAGGCCCAGGGCCCAAGGACTCTACCCAGATGCTATGCTCTCATTTAAGCCTCTTAAGAGTCCTACGAGAGAGGTATTGTACTTGTACAAAGAGGAAACTGAAGCACGGGGAGGTGGCCTCTGAATGCGGGCGACTTCGTGTTGGCTGCAGCCCAGACCCCACCTCCCTCCTCTGCTCCAGCCTATGGGGTGGCAGGAGAGGGCAGCGCTAGTGACCAGCAACGCCCTGCAGTGGGGATGGCCCCTGATCCTGAGCGGCAGCTGCAGCCCAGAGCTTGGAAAAGCCATGTTCTGCTGGCCACCAGCCCGAATGAGGGGCCTCGGTGCTCAGCGTGGTGGCCACCATCAGACTCGTGGGACTGGACTATGCCCTCTGGGCCACTGTGGCCTCATCTGTATAATGGGTTGTGGGGGAACGAAGGCAAGGCCGGCCCCTGGCAGAGTGAACACTCAGCAAGCAGCCGTGGAAGGAAGGGGTGGAGAGGCCCCAGTGGCCCAGGGTCCACCAGCCTCCCGCCACTCAGGCCGCCACCTCGTCCTGGCAGCTCAACCCAGACAGGGGTCTGAAGCCCTCAGAGGGGCATGAAAGGGCCCAGCACCAGATTCATGGCCATCGGACAGTGTTGGACCCAAGAGCATGAATGAAAAGGCACCCAGGCCTTGCACACAGGTAGGGAACTGCAGGGACTGTGCCCACAGGAAGGGCAGCGAGGGGCCGGGTGCACAAGGCCGGCCCTGAGAGCAGCCAGGGATGTGGGGCGGGCTGCCCAGGGCACTGAAGCTGTGCTTCTGAGGGCTGCCCTGTCAGCTGCAGCCAGACTCCTGGACTGGGGCTCAGGGAGCACCTAGGGCCCCAGAAAATCCTTAAACCTCTCTGTAAATGGGGGTCACCTTCTGGGGGTCACACAGAGAAGGCAATGTGTCCATACCCACGAGAGTCTGAAGCACCACAAACTTCCAGGAGACGCCCTTTCCTGAGACCCAGGAGCTTGTGCGCCCTCCAGCCAGGCGGGGCAGGGAGACAGGTGAGCCAGAGAACCTGGAAGCTGGGGGGATGCCGGGAGCGCGGCAGGGCGATGGCGTGGGAGGCAGCGAAGGACACACAGACCAAAACTCCAGCCCTGGCCTGGAAGCAGCTTCAGCTCCTCCTCAGAGAGTGGTGGGTGGGCAGAAGGGTCCAGAAGTCACTGAGGGTCCGAGCATAGAGCAAGGGGCAGTGGGGCCCAAACCCCCGTGTGCTGCCCACACCAACAGCACTGCACTCTCACACCTGCTCACATGCTCAGACACGTGCCCTCCACACAGGCTGGGCCCCTGCACGACCACAGCACCCCTCACCACCCACACACGTCTATACTGTCTGCCACTCAGACAGACTGACTGCATCTACACGGCTGGTCCCAGCCCCACCCCCTGGGGAGGGGGAGGGAAAAAGGAGTCTGGGGTCCATGAGGCCCCCCCACTCCTATAGCACCAGCACCTCCACCAAGGAGAGCCAGGTGGCTTGGACCCCCTCCAAACCCAGCCTCTGGGGAGCACAGCCCTGAGGAGGGACTCCCCCCGGCTCCTCAGTGCTGACAGGCTGATTAGAGGGTGGGGGAGCAGCTGGGGGAGCAGCCGCAGCCTCTGGGGGTGTGGGGGGGCTCTGTCTCCTGCCTGCCGTTCCGTCCTCACGCAGCAGGCACCCTTCCCTGGGGAGCCCAGGCCTTCGGGACTGGACACACATCCACCTCTGTGACCCTCGAGTGAGCACACGCTAAGCGCCTACTGTGTGCCCGGCTGCCGGGACCCTGGGACAGCCTGTGACTCCTGTCTCACACCCGGGACACAGGCCTGCTCCACGGAAGTCCTGCCACTCAGGAAGGGGTGGGAAGGCGCTTCGGGAAGACCCCGGCCAGGCGTGCACGGCCACTCGACCCAGATCACCCGGTTCTCTGCGACTGATTCTTCGAGGAGACACATGAAGAGAGACATGAACCCAACTGCAGCCTGACAAACCTAAGCCCAGCCCCTCACAGCCGAGCAGACAGGGGAAGATGGACCACCCAGCACTCGGCACGGCGGCCCCACCGGGCTCTCGCTCACGGCTCAGCCCGGCTGCTCTGTCCTCACACTGTCCTTGAACCTGGTCAGCCCCGTCCCCCACGGGATCCTCCTCCCTCCAGAATCACCCCCCACCCCCGATTCCACGCAGGACTCTGCTCAGTGCCCTGTCCCTCGCACATGCCCTGCGGTCACTGACTCAGGACTCTACTGACACTGAGGGCAGGGGCTCTTTTTTTCCTCAAGAGTATTTCTTAGAGCAATTTCAGGTTTACAACAAAATTGAGGGGAGGGCGCAGAGTGCCCGTGTGCCCCCTGACCCTATGTGTGCAGCCCCCCAAACAACATCCGTCAACAGAATGGGACACGAGGGGTAAACGCTGCCCTTCCCAGAATGCCACAGGGCTGGAATCAGACAGCACGTAGCCCATTAGGACTGGCTTCTTTCACTTAGTAGATGCATTTAGGGTTCCTCTGGGTCTTTCCATGGCTAGATAGCTCATTTCCTTTTAGTGCTGGAAGATGCTCCATTGTCAGGATGGACCAGTTTATCTCTTCACCTACTGAAGAACATCTTGTTTGCTTCCAAGTTCTGGCCATAATGAATAAAGCTGCTACCAACATCCATGTGCCAGTTTTTGTGTGGATGTAAGTTCTCAACTTCCTTGGGTAAACACCAAGGGTCATCATGGCTGCACCACATGGTAAGAGTATGTTTAGCTTTGTAAGAAACTGCCAAACTGTCTTCCAAAGTGACTACCGCTACGCACCCACCCCAGCAGTGAGCTAAGTTTCTGCTGCTCCACGTCACCGCCAGCCACTTACAGGTGTGTCGTGGCGTCTCGTTTTGGTTTGCGTTTCACTGAGGACAATGACGTGGGGCACCTTTTCAGGCGTGTACTCGCCATCTGTGTGTCTTCCTGGCTGAAGTGTCTGCGCAGGACTGCTTCCTACTGGCCATTTGCTGCTTGTTCCCTGTCGTTGCATTTTAAGAGTTCTTCGTGTATTTTGGGTAACAGCCATTGATCAGATGTGTCTTGCGCAAGCATTTTCTTCCAGTATGTAGTCTGTCCTCTAATTCTCTTGGTAACATCCGTCCCAGAGTAGAAGCTTTAAGTTTAATGATGTCCAGTGTGTCAATTATCTTTCGTGGATCACGTCTTTGATATTGCATCTAAAAAGGCATAACCACACCCAAGGCCATCCAGATTCTCATTATCTCCTAGGAGTTTCACAGCTTTGTGTTTCACATGTATGTATCCATGTGTGATCCACTGAGTTAATTTTTGTGAAAGGGGGCAGGTCTGTGTCTAAGATTAACTTCTTTGCATGCATATGTCCAGTTGTCCCAGCGCCCTTTGTTGGAAAGACTATCCTGTTCTGCTGTATTGCCTTTGCTCCTTTGTCAAAGAACAGCTGACTATATTTGGGCGGGTCTATTTCTGGGCTTTCTATTGTGCTCCATTGATCTGTCTGTTCGTTTGCCAGTCCCACACTGCCTTGATTACTGTAGCTTCATAGTAAGTCTTTAAGCCAGTTAGTGTCAGTCCTAAAACTTTGTTCTTCTGCTTCAGTGTTGTGTCGACTGTTCCAGGTTTTCCGCCTCCTTTCCTCATGAACTGTAGGATTAGGTTGTCAATATGCATGAAATAACTTCCTGGGATTTTCACTGGGCTGCACTGAATCCACAGATCAGGTTGGGAAGGGTGGACACCTAACAACACTGAGTCTTCCTTTCCATGTACATGGAATAGTTCTTTGACTTCCTTCATCAGAGTTTTGTTGGATTTATACCTAAGTAGTTTATTTTGGGGGGTGCTAATGTAAACGGTATTGGATTTTAATTTCAAATTCCACTTCTTTATTGCTGGTATACAGGAAAGTGACTGACTCGTGTATACTAACCTTGTATCCTGCAACCTTGCTGTGGCTGCTTACTAGCTCCAGGAGTTTTGTCGATTTTTCTCAAACTTTTCTACATAAATGATCATATAATCCACGAATAAAGACATTTTTATGTCTTCCTCCCCAATCTGTATGCCTTTTATTTCCTTTTCTTGTCTTATCTCATTAGCCAGGACTTCCAGCTCAATGCTGGGAAGGAGTGGTGATGGGGGCCGGCCTCGCTCCTGATCCTGGAGCTGAGTTTCCCACCGTACGGTGTGATGTCCTTACAGGCGTCCTTATCAAGCTGAGAACGTTTCCCTCTATTCCTAGTTCACTGAGAATCTTCATTACAAGTGGATGTCGGCAGGGCTTTGTTTTGTCCCCTGGACTGTTCTGGCACCTGGAGGAGGTGCTGGCCCCCAGTAGGCCCCCAGCAAGCACTTGTGGAAAGACCAGGTGCAGGGTCTAGAGAGGTGTCTTTCAGGAAAAGGGAGACTCACCACGGCGATGGCCTCGGATAGGTGAGAGTTGGGGGCTAAGCGACGGGGGATAACAATCCATCCACAGGAAAGGGAGGAAGGCATGGTGAGGGACGCCGGTGCCCGGAGGTGGGAGTTGTGGTGGGAGCAAGAGGAGGTCCCTCCTTTGATTTTCTCAGTAAAGAGTAGGCTGCACTGTTGGCTGAGGGTCTGGGGCCTCAGGACCAAGAGGGCAGGTTCTGGGATGGAGAGGGAGGACCAGAACCCCAAGCTTGGATGTGGGATCTGGAGTGAGAGGGTCCATGAGGCCAAGGGGCTACCCCAAGCAGCAGAGGCTATAAGTGGACCCAGGGGTTCATGTCCTTTAGGTCCTGTTTCCTGTACATCCGAGAGGCAGGGGCCAGGGGACCAGGATGGCTGGACACTCACCCTGGGAGGCCCTGGTGCCACCTCCATGGGGCCAGGGCCTAAGCCACCTCCTCTGGGAGCCTTCTCTGCTCCGCCAGCCCCAGAGCCCCCGCCCTCTGCAGAGACTTCTACTCAGGCCACATAGATTCCCTTAACTTTGGTCCACAGTTACAGAGGTGAGAGAATGAATGGCCTCCCCATGCAGCAAAACTGCAGCCTCACATCCTGGGCTACTGAGCATACTCACCAACAGGTGTGTGGACAGCCCCAGGTTCCCACTCTCCACATCCACAGAAGCATAGCACAACCACGGGGGCTGATGGAGAGATGCCAGCCCCACCTCTGCCTCCCAAATGGATGAAGGGGCATGACCTGCACCCTGAGAGCTGCAGTAGGGCCTTGGCCTAAGCCCCTCCCTTGCACATACCTCCAGCCACAGCGGTGCTCAGACCTGTCTTTCTGTCCTAATCTGTGGGGCACAAATGCAGGAGCCTGGACCAGCCCCATGTCCCGTGGCTGAGGTCACAGGGGATGGAGGGCCACAGGTCCCCCTCCTGGGACCTCAGTTTCTCCGCCTGTAAAATGGATGGAACTCTGAAAACCCTCCATCATTTAGACTTCTGAAGTAGTCCTAACACCTGGCACACAGAATCACAATTTGAATGGGGCAGACTTAGACCCATTTCTCAGAGTAGGGAAGTGAGGCTCAGAGAGGTAAAGCTGCTTGCCTGGAGTCACACAGCAAGTTGGTGGAGGGCAGCCCTATTTAAATCCAGGCATTTAAATCCAGGCAACCGTGGCTCATGTCCAACACTGCACCTCCTGGATCCTCAGCCCAGGTCTAGGCCTCCCCAGAGGGAGAGCCTGGCAGGGCCCGTGGCCTCCTTAAAGGGCCCCATGCCTCTGGAGGGACCGAGGCCCAACCATGGGCTTCTCGGTCTGGGTTCAAGTGCACTTTGGGCCCTGCCTCCCTAGGTTTCTTAAGCCCGGCTCTCTGCCCGCCAGGACGGTTTGAGTATTAAATGGGACAATGCTCAGGAACGCGCCGAGCGCAGCGCCTGGCCCAGAAGACGTGGAGTAAATAGGCATTTTCGTTATTATTTCTGGATGCCAAGTCTCAGCGAAACATCACAGCACTCCCTGAGAAGTAAACGCACCCAGTGACGCCACCGGCTGCTGGACTCACCGTCAAGGCAGGCGTTTTGCTGAAGCCCCCAGAGTGTCCTGATGGTCACCGGGAACCGAGGGAGGGGCCCAGGCCCCCCAGGCCCCCAGGGTCACGTGGCCTCAGGCCAGGGGGTCGCAGCCATTCTGTAGTGTACCAGCCGTGTCCAGAGGGACTTCCCTGGCAGCGCAGGGATGGGGCCAGGGCACGGGGGCCCGCAGGAGTGAAAGCCAGCCCCCTCCCCCCAGTGACAGCGAGCTCACACGGAAACCAAGAAACCCGCCATGTGGCTTCTTTGAGCCTCAGTTTCAGTGTCTGGAGTTAGGGCACCTGCTCCCTGTCCCTGGGGCATAGCCACGAGGACCCACTAGGGTGAGAAAGGGCCCCACATATGGCAGGGGCACCCACCCAACTCAGAGACCCCAACCTGGGGGAAGGGTGAGGATCAGAGAAATAAGCTGAGCTGGCAGCTGCGAGAAAGGAGAGGGGAGAAAGGGGTTTCCACGTGAGCAGATGCTCCACTGGCTCCAAAACAAGAGAAATGCAGGTGAAGCCCCTGAAGGGGAGCCTGTGCATCACATGGGACTGGTAGGGTCTGGGTGACGGCGCTGCAGGCCACCAGCCAGGCTCCACGCTCCGAGGGGCAGAGCCGGGTCACCCCCGGAGGGCACAGCTCTTCAAGTCACAAGGGTACAAGCCCTTAGCCCCAGTAGGTCCACTTCCAGAACCTTCCCTTGGATGGCCCTGCAGGAGGACCTCGGTGTCCAGGGGTCCGCAGCAGCATTATGAGCCTCAGAATGGGGCAAGCTCACGAAACAGAAATCCAGCCAGGTTGATTTCAGAACCAATGTGCTGGCTGAAGTACTCATAAAAGGTGTCCTCTGCAACACCTCTCCCTGCCCCAGGGCGGTGCATCTCCTCCAACTGGTCCCAGCAACCCAGTGGGGGGAAGGGCCATTAATATCTCCATTTTGCAGATGAGCAAACTGAGACCCAGAACAGTCAAGCAACCTGCCCAGGGACACACAGCTGGTAAGTAGCAGAGACCAAACACACACACTTGTAGCTCCAAGATGCAAAAAAATATTTTTTTTCTTAAAAAATAAAGACAGGGCAGCATATGCAAGGTGACCATGTGTGATGGGTTGAGTGACAGCTCCCCTCAAAAATACATGTCCCCCCAACACCTGTGAACGTGACCTTATTCAGATAACGGGTCTCTATGGACATAACTAAGCTAAGGGTCTGGAGGCGAGGCCGCCCTAGACAAGGATGGCCCTAAATCCAGTGACCAGTGTCCTCACGAGAGCAGAGGAGAGACACGGGAGAGGGCCACGTGGAGACACAGGCAGAGGCTGGGGGGCGTGTCTACAAGTCGAGAAAGCCCAGCCCCGGCAGCGGGAGGGAGGCCTGGGACAGACTCTCCCCAGAGCTTCCAGGAGAAAGCATCCGCTTACATCCTGATTCCAGACTCTGGCCTCCAGGACTGAGGACAGGAAGTCCGTGCTGCTTTGAGCCCCCAGTTTGTGGTGACTTGTCCTGCCGGCCATGAGACAGTAGCGCAGGGCACGAGCTGCTCCCCGTTGTCCGGCCTGTTTCCTCCTCTGGACCTGGCTGACGGCCTGTCCCCCGGGACCGCTGCCCCACGCAGCGCAGAGCTGAGCAGACTGACACCAGAGGCTCGGTCACAGCTCCCGGGGGCCCTGCTCCCCTCCGATCCCATGCCTGCCCTGTGGCAGGGTGAGTGGAGGACCCCAGAGACCCACCAGGAAGGCAGCAGGGTCAGGACAGGACCGAGAGCCTGGTCACCTGGCTCTGGAGCTTCAGGGCCAGGGCATCTGCTGTGGGACTGGGGCCAGGTCCCACAGAGCCGGGAGGCTGTGGCTGGCAGGGCCAGCAGAGCAAAGGAAGAGGGTGGCTGGGGTCTCTTCTGTTACAAAGCCCCCAGGGAGGGGCTCTGCCACACTGTGGTCGCCCCGGGGACTTCTGGAGGCGTCACCTCCTGTGGTCCTGGAAGCTCTCGGGGCCCAGGGGGACCTGCCTGGCCCAGCCGGGTAGGTGCTGACGACAGCTTGAGGCCCAGCATGGTTGAACCTCCGGCCTGCACAGCAGAGGAGCTGGGGGCAGTGAGAGAGGAAGCCACCCTGTGCTGCCCTGACCGCAGAGCTGAAGCTGAAAAGATGTGAGAAAACAGGTGGCCAAATGGGGGTGTGATGCTCACGCCCGCACCACAAATGGGGGAACTGAGGCTCGGGAAGAGCGCCCGGGCGATGCACTCCCTTCTCAGACACTTTCCATGGGGCCCTAGGCGGCGAGGCAGGGACGATCCCTCTGACTCCTCTCAAACCAGGCGCTGGGGTGACAGCGCTGGCACCCAACATGAAGAAGTGCAGAGATGGAGGGGGCTCCAAGTCCCCGACAGAGGCTGGCCCCCGTCTGAGGACCTTCAGGGAGCAGTGACTGGTGAGAGCCATCCCTGCGCATCCCTGCGTGTCCAAGCACAGCACCCGCCTTACTGGTCTGCACTGGGCTGGGTGGTCCCTGAGGCCCAGAGGGGATGGGACCTCCCGACAGTGGCTGGGCTGCGGCTGCACTTCTGGGGAGACTGAAAATTGTAGATTCCCAGGCTCCACCCCAGACCCTCGGAACCAGAATTTCCAGGGGATAGAGCCAAGTCTACAATTCCAGGCTCTGTCTCAAAGAGGCCGGAACTCCGCGACTCAGAGAATCCATTACCCGGGAATTGAGTGGCTTAGTGAGTTCACAGACTCCACGGCTAAGATTCATGGTCTGGAGACTCTGTGACTCAGCCCTCAACCCAACGGCCATCGAAGGAGAGTATGACGCCCCCAGATTCAGGGCACTGGGGCCCCAGTGGAGACAGAGGGATAGAGTGACGAGAGAAAGCCAAAAGGGAAACGGGGGGAGCTCAGACGCTGGCACGTTTACATAGCTGCCTTCACACGTTTGTTAAACACTCAGACAGTCTGGAAGGTCCTCTAATGATGGTGATCTCAGGAGCATAAAGCTTTGGGATGCCGAGAGGCGGAAACAGGGCTTGAGAGAAGAAATTCACTTTATATACTTACAACTGTTCAATACTTGACCATGAGCGTGTAACACTCTTGTATTAAAAACTGGAATAATTAACTGGAGAACACGACAAACTCTGTGTTCACTGTTCCTTTATCCTCCCCCACCAGCCAGACCAGCTCTCAGCCCCCAGCCCCAGCACAGGCCAAAGCACAGGGGACATGGAATAACACTACAAGTCTGACATCCTCAGAGCCTGTGTCACGAATACGCAACAGGCCAAGACCTCCAGGGCTCTCTGAGAAGGGAAGGGAGAGGCCAGCAAGAAAAGAGACGTCCAGGGGCTGGTCCTGAATGCGTCGTGTAAAGGGGCTCCCAGGGCCCTGTCCAGCCCAGCTTCCACAAGGCTGCGGCCCAGAACACCAGCTCCCTCGGGGGCCCAGGCGTCCATCCAGCCAGGCCCCGTGTCCTCTGGGCCTTGCCAACCTCTAGTGCTGTGAAGAGCCAGGTCCCCTCAGCCCTCCAGTCCTCCTCAGGCCCCAACAGGCCTGAGTGGAAGCCTGGCCCGGCTTGGCCTGGAACCAAGAGCCCTGAGGCACAGGGTCAGGGCCGGGGGGTGGCGGGCTCTACCACCCAGAACGCCAGCTGCTGGCAGTGATTTATTTTTGCTTTAAGTGCCAGAGAATTGCAGGGCTGGAGCCGCCAACTCAAGGGGCTTGGGCTGCAGCTGGAAGGAGGAGGAGGTGGGCAGGAGTCGGGGGCACACAGCCTATGACACACACACACACACACGCACAGAGCTGGGCACCCCCATCCCCACAGGCTCCCTCCTCCCAGCCCCAGCCTCCTGGGTAAACCTGCAAACAGCTGTGGGGAGGCTTCTGGGGGCAGAGGGTCTCACTGCTGCTCCCACCTTGCTTCTAGAGAGCTGTGCCACCTCGGTCTGGGGCATCCCTCTCGGGCCAAGGGCTGCCACCCCACAGCGGGGATGGTGTACTGTCCTCTCTCTCAGGACACCCCTCAGGCGGGGGCGTCAGCCACGGACGAGCTCTGGTTCTCCTCGGAGGTGAGCTCAGGAGACAGAGCCTGCCCTAGGTGGCCTGGAAGGCGCCTGGTCAAGGCCCAGCCCTGGAATCACCTGCTCACCCCAGAGGGGGCGCGAGCCCGAAGTGTCAGAGGTGATGAGGAGCCCCCAAGAGAACAGAAGGGGCTATGCTTTGCCAACAAGAGAGCACATAGGTTCCTTCCACAAGTAGGAAGCTGCTAAAGTTGAAAATGGCAAATTAAAAAAAGAAACATTTAAAGTTGGGTGTCATGTTCAAGAAAGAGACTGGACAGTGGAGGTGAAACACACTGACTCCGACACAAAGGGCCAGCAGTCCTCTGAAAATGTTCAGTGGGCAGGAAAGCAAGACAGTGACCTCGCCACCACCCAGGAGGCTGGCCGAGCGCTGAGTCCCGAGCCTCAGTTTGCTCGGGTGGGTCTGTGCCGCGAAGGCTTCTGCCCTCACCGTTGCGGTGGAAATGCCCTGAGCTGGAAGCAGGCTGACTCCGGGGGCACAGCAGGGCTTACTCAGGTGACAGGCCAAGGGCCCTCAGAAGAGGTCAGAATGCCGGCTCTGCCCTCGACAGACAACCTCCACGATTCCGGGACAGAGATGTCAAATGAGGCTTGGTTTCCTCATCTCTGAATGGGACAGTCACTCTGGCTTCCAGGGCTGCTGGGCACTCACTCTGCGCCAAGCACCACATAGGTGAGTCAACCCCACCATCCCCCGTGGGTGTACTGAGCACCGACCACACCCTGGGTCCTGCTGCAGATGCTGGGGACACAGCTGTGAACGAACCATAGCAAAACCCCTGCCCTCAAGGTGCTTATGTTCCAAGGCACACAGACAGTAAACAAGATAAAACTCAACGTGGCAGCAGGCATTCAGTTCTGCAAAGGAGAAAGCAGAAGGATGTGGGGAAGGGAAGGCCGCCATGTCACCCAGGGAAGCTGAAGGGGCCTCATGGAGGAGGTGGCACCTGGGCAGACCTGAAGGTGATAAGGGAGGTGGCTGAGTGGAGACCCGGAGAAGACTGTTGGAGGCAGTGGGCGCGGCAAGTGCAAAGCCCCTGGGGCAGGAGCAGGCTCAGCGAGGAGGGACACAGGGTGGCCTGAGGGGAGGAAGAGAGCAGTGGGAAGCACAGGTAGCAATGAGGACCAGACTGCAGGGCCCCGAGGACCAGGGTGAGGAGGGTCCTGAGCCTGAGACTGGGGGCTGGAGGCCACGCAGACGAAACTGCACCGGGTGCTGCAGGGCTGAAGGCTGCTCGGGGGCCGGGGCCCCGCAGCCTCATGATGCTTTACAGCTGCCACTTCAGCAGCTGGGCAGGAAGACCTGGGCTGTGGACCATCAGTGGGGTGAGTGGAGGAGGTAGGGTGGGGGATACAGAGGACACGCCAGGAGTGGGAGGCCCTCTTTCACTGCAGACACCTGGCCTGCCCTCTCTGGGCCTGTCTCCCCACATGTCCAAGGACTGGACTGGATGACAGATCTCCCAGGTCCTGGCATCACACATGCTCACCTGCTCTCCTTCATGCACCCGCCCTTCCACACCCCATTCTGTTGAGCCCCCCAGAGGCACACACAGAGGCTCACATTTCTTCCCGCCCTTCCTCAGTACTCTCAGAAGCCTCCCCACCGGGGGCTTCGATCTCACTTCACAGATGATAAACTGGGGCCCAAGAGCCATGCCTCGGCCAGTCGGACCACCAGCCTCACTCACTCTACTTGTCTGCCCTAAAGTCTCCTCCAAGACGATAAGGCCCTTGAGGGCAAGGGCCAGATCTCCATTTACTCAGTAGCCATTTATTAAGCGTCTTCTGTATGCCAGACCCTGCACTGGGGCCAGAGGATGGCAGCGGGCACGAGGGTCTCCACCCCAGAAGCTCACAGCCCACCACAGCTTCCACTGAGGCCCCTGCGGCAGAGACGGCAGCCCGGACCCAGGCCCACCAGACATTTACTGAGCACCTACTGCATGCCATGTTTCAGGAGGTCCCGAGGACCCCGCAGCCAGGGAACTGGGATGGCAGGCAGGCACCAGGGCCTGTGGGGACCAGCCCTGGGTGGGGGCAGGAGGGGATGCCATCCAGACAACCCCCACAGCCAGCCTGGCATGCAAATGCACCTAGGCAGAGTGTCTGTGGGATGAGGGAAGATGCAGTTCTGTCCCTGGGAAAGCACCAGGGCTCTGGGTCAGAGGGGCACAGGCTTCGGTCTCTCCCAGCGCCTCCCTGGGCCTCACAGAGCTACTGCCACCCTCTGCACCGGCAGACCATTAGGAAATTAAATCAGCTGGGCAGAGTGCTGGGCCCTCAGCCAGTGCCCAGCAAGGGCTCCAACCCTGCCCTCAGCCCCAGATCCTCTGGAAAACCCGCCTGCCTGAGCCCTGCCCCTCATCCCCACCCCACCCCCACCCCCACCCCCACGGCTCCTCTGAAGCCTCCGGGCCTCCTGCCCTGCCCGCGGCCCAGTTTCAGGCTGGCGTTCTTTCATCTTTGGCCTTTCCCTGGCTGCCTCCCTATCACACTGCCAAATTCCCCTGGAGCAGCCGTCCTGTGGACTGAGCCCGTACCCACCACACCTTTGGAGAGGCCAGCCCAGCCTCTACCCCTCCTGCTGCCCAGGAGCTGCATTCCTCCCCGCGTCTCCTCCAAGCCAGCTCGAGGCAGGGCTCCAGCTGCAGCCCCAGGGGAGGGACAGGTGTGCCCAGCCGTCACTGACAGCAAAGGCCAGGCAGGTGCCCAGCAACAGGCACCAGCCTCACCTGTCAGAGGGATGGCCCAGCCTGAGCTGGGAGAGGCGGGGCTGAGGGTGGCATCAGGCTGGCTCCGAGGGGGCTCCAGCAGCCTCCACCCGGAGCCAGACGAGGGCCACAGAGGTGGCTGGGAGTGACAGTGCAGTTGCTTCCACCCCAGAGGCTGTGCCAAGGCCTCCGGGCACCATACTTGGTGCTGCCAGCCGTGGCCCAGGGCATCAGAGGCCAGAGGATGCTGTCCACGGCAGAGCTGGTCGCACTGCTGTGCAGCACAGGGCACTGCTGCCCCGACAGTCATTACTGTTCTCACTGCTGTCACTGTTGTTTCACTGTCTCAGGGCTACCAGTGTCACCTGGTCCCGCTTTGGGCAGACCTGCAAGGAGGGACACCACGCCCCAGGACAGGAAATCTCGCAGGGCAGCCCTCTGGCCTGGGGAGAGCTAGGTGGAGGCTTCCGCTCAAACCCCTGACTTGCTGTGTGGCTTTGGGCAAGACTGCCCCTCTCGGGGCACCTCTTCTCCCAGCACAGCACAGCTCACTGAACATCCTTCCCCAGGGCACACATCTCAGGAGGTCCCCTCCTGAGCAACCTGAGCCCTATGGGGGTCTGACGGAGCGGTTCGGCATGGGTGGGGGTCCGGGCACAGACTGACGAACCTAGGCTCTGCCCCTTTCCCCTTCAGGGCTTGGAGGGGGCTCTGCTGTGCTCTCACCTGGAGACGCGGGCACAAGCAGGTGGTCCAGGGCAGGCAGTTCACGTCTGCCAGGTCTGTGCCAACACCCAGCATTTCCAGAGTGCCCAGTGCGTGCTCTCAGCAGGACACTAGTGCAGAAGACAGACTCCCTGTTGTTCAGCCAGGAGTCCCCTTCTTGTCCCCAAGGGTGCTCAAGCAAGTGCCTCCCCTCTGCTCTGCACGCTGCTCTGACCCCTCTGACCCTTCAGGGGTCTTGGCCCCACATGATGGGAGCCCTTCCAAGGCTTGGGGAGGCCAGTATGCAGTCCCCCAGCTGGAGGGGAGGGGCAGACTTGGCTGAGGAGTTTCCAGCAGGGTCCCAGCACAAGGCGGGAGCATGCCACGAAAAGACCACGATCCCCACTGGCTCCACAGCCCTCCCCTCCCTGACCCTCTCCAGCCACGTGGTGGGGGTCCAGACAGAGACTGCAGTGCGCTGCAAAGGAGCAAACTAGCACCAGGTGAGGCTGGGGTCCTGGCGGGTAGTGCCGGGCCAGGCCTTCCTCTGGCACCCAGGGAGGGGGGTGAGGGGTAGGCCAGAGGCACCACCTTCTGGGTTCACACCTTCGCACCTTTGAGGAGGCGGCTGCTGACTTCAGCGGCGGCGGCAGCGAGTGGGTGCCTCTGCGCTCCCCAGGAGCTGGAGCTTGGGACCCGGGGTTCCCAGTCTCAGCTGTGAGGGGCAGGAGGTCCCCAGCACTTTATTCCAGGGCTCTAGCCTAGGCGCAGGGAGCAAAGGAGAAAGTAGCAACAGTCGCAGGCGGCTCTGGGCCCCCGGGTGAAGAGCTGCCTGGGCAGCGGGGAGCAGGGTGGCCTCAGTACCAGCAGATCCAGGCTTTGGGGAAGTGGGAGACCCTCCCAGAACCAAAGCCCACCTCCAAAGACACGCTTTCCTGTGACCTCCCGTTCTGAACACAGGCTTTTAAATATTCACATGACATGTGTATGGTCCATCAGAACAGGAACACAGACACGGGCTCCGGCCTCAGCGCCTCTCTGAAGCCCCGCAGGAGCTCCCCATCCAGCTGCGCTTCCAGCGAGCCCCTGGTTCCCCGCCCGGCGCCGCTCCCCACGACGCCCTAGGACATCCAGAGCAGACGTAGGCATGTAGAGGGGACCCCAGGCCTGAAACCCGCGGGGCTTCTCAGCCAAAGGACCACCCCCTCCGCGATCAAGGCCGACTTCTAAAAGCGAAAAAAAAAAAAAAAGGTGCGGCTGGATTCTTCGGCTGGCTCACTCGCTAGCGGAGAACACCATTTCCAGAATATTTTTACTCCATTAGAGCACAGGAGGTGGGAACCAGAAGGGACTTCAAGGCAAGGACCCGCAGCTCTCTGGCCTGGGCGCATTTTCCCGGCCGATCGTAGTCTGCGCTCCCCTCGGCACCCCGACTCCGGTCCAGGGTCTCCGAGAAGGTCACGCATAGGACTGATGCCGAGCGCGAAAGTGCCTCCCCACACTCCCTCCCGAGCCCACTCATGCAAGTCGTCCAGAGAGGGGCCGAGGGCGCCTCAAAGTTTCCCGGAGTGCCCCCAGGACGAAGGTTAGCAAGGAGCAAAGTTCCCTGGTGGCGGTAGCCGGAGACATGGCAGGGGAGAAAAGCTCGCAGTCAGCATTTTCTCCGATAGCTCACCAAGGGAGGAAAAAAAAATCAGAAAACGACAGGACGAACAAACCCTGCCCCTCCACCTTCCTCGTTGCAGCACCACCTCGTGCTCGCGCGGCCGGGGAGGGGGCCTGCGGGGAGCTGGAGGCGAGCCCCCGCGGACTTACCTCGGTCAGCGCCCCGGGCGCGGTGCGCTCCACGTCCTCCGAGCTCCGGGCGGCCGTTGCTGGCCCAAGCAGCTGCTGCGCTGGCTGCATCGCCGCCGCCGCCTCAGGGCAGACCCCGGGGGCGCTCCATGCTGAGGGGCGCGTCGGTCCGGGGCGCCAATCGCCCCCGTCCAGCCACGGGTCCGGGGCGCGCGCCTGGACGGCGCCCCCGGCCGCGGGGCGCTCGCTCTGGCCGGCGCGGCTGGCGTCCGTCCCTCCGTCCGGCTGTGAGTGCTGCTGGTCCACCCCCTCCCCCGCCCGCTGTTATCTGATCCCGGGCTGGGCTGGGCGCGCTCCCTATGCCCAGGCGCCCCGCGCCTCCCCGCCCGCTCCGGCCGCTCCGGCCGCTCCAGCCCCTCGCCCTCGGCTACGGTTCCCAGGCAGGCAGTGGCGGCGGCGAGGCCCAGAGAAGGCGGGGAGAGAGGAATGGAGGGCGAGGAGGCGGCGGGAGGCTGAGGCTCGGCGCGCACCCAGCTCCGCGCCCCGCTCTCACCAGAACCCAGCTCGGCAACAACTCTAACTCTCCGCCGAGAGCACGCCCGCTCCGCGCGGCGCCGCCGCCGCTGCCCCCGCCCACCCCGGCCCAGGCCTAGCCGGCCGTCCCCCAGCCCCGGCCCACCCCGCCACCACACACACACTGCCAGCCACTTGCGCACTGGGGCGTGCGCGCGCGCGCGCGTGTACACACACAGGCATGTTCTCCCAGGGACAAGCACACACACAGGCAAGGAAATATTGCACACACGTGTGCACACAGCCAAGTACACTAGCTCATGCGTCTGCATCCACACATGCAAAATGCGTGCCGTGACATGCATGATGGCTGCAGGCGCACAGGTGCATACACACTCACACATGCTCGTGCAGGGTGGCAGCTTCAGGTGTGCACACGTGCACACAGATCCCAGCTTGTACGTTCCCATGGAATCCTTTCCCGTTGCACACCAGGCATAAACACTAGGACACACACATTTCCTCTTCTTTAACAGCATCTCTCTCCTCCTCATCTTGCGCTGTTCGGCTTTTCCCATCTCCTGTTTTCTATTTGTGCTCCTCCCGCCCCCTCCCCTCTCTTTCTCTGTGGACCTGACCCCCATGTGACCCTCTTCTCTTGCCACCCCTACCTCTGCCTCTTCCCAGTCTGTGCCAGGCGCCCTGCCCTCCAAGCCTCCTGGGGCCTATTGTCTGGGCCTCAGAGCTCTCAGCCTTCGGCAGAGCCAGGCCTTTCATTCTGGCAGACAGACCTGCCCAGCTGGGCCTTGGCCTAGGGAGACCCCATTTTATCACCACTCTGACCCCTTGCTCAGTTCCGGGCCCACGGAATTGGGCCAAGGAGGCAGGTTTGTGCCCAGAGCACAAGCCTCAAAGGGCTCCCTGGCCCCTCAGCCTCCAGCTTCCCCTTTAATGTGAAATATAATTATGTATCTGCACAGCAGGAAGACCGGCTGCAGGGTTCTAACCAAGGAGGACGGCTTCCTGGCCACCGCCCAGACTGCTGGCGGCTCAGACAGAGCGGTCTGCAGGCCCCACCAGCCCCAGGCTCCCGGCCCCAGGCAGCTGGTGGGTTTGGCCTGGCCTAGGCCACCCAGAGAATTCACCTTGGGCTGCCCAGGGTCAGAATGAACCCTCTCTCTGTCCAGCTGTGGAGGCAGGTCACTTCATCTCTCCACGTCTTACCTTCCCCGCCCGCCCGTCAAGCAAGGACACTCCCTCATGCAGCGGTGGTGAGTGCAGAGTATGCCAAAAGTGCTAGGCCCAGCTCACGGCTGGGCAGAGCAGTTAACACTGACTGAACACTCGGTAAAGCGAGACACTAGAATCATTTCATTGTCACCAGCCCTGCTTCACAAGTTAAGGAGCACTTGTCCATCACAGAGCTACCGATGGTGGAGCCAGGACCTGAGCCAGGTCTGTCCCCAGAATCAGCCCCTGCCCCTTTGCCTTGCTGGCTGCTAAGGGCTGCAGCGGAGGGAAGGGGCATCCTGGAAGGTTTCAGCCCAACGCCACCACCCTGACCCTGACTGGTACACGGTGTCCTGGTTTTCTCCTCAGAGACCAGCCTCCCAGGGGACTACAAGCTCTCAGAAACTTTTCCTCCTTCTTCCTCAGAGTGACAGAGGAGGGAAGTGACTCAGCTCCCCACCCCACCCCCACCCGGTTCCCCAGAAGATAAGTGGACAAAGCTCCACCCTGGGAGGAAGGAGCCCCAGGACACCCCTCCCGTGAGACCCCACGGTGAGTCCCCAGCTTGGAGATGGCTCCAGCAAAGAGTCTTGGCCGGGAAAAGATAGGAGCACCTTGGGGCAAACTTGTGTCTAGGATTCTGGCAGCTCTTGGGACAAGGGGGCGTGCCTAGGGCATCCTCAGCCCCAGAACATCCGTCCCCCACACACATAACCCCACCCAGCTTCTCACCAGGGGGGTCAGCATAAGGCAAGCCAGTTGTCTCCCTGGGCCCCAAACCTCCCCCAGAGCCATTATCAAACCCATTTCACAGAGACAGCAAGTGTCTTGCCCAAGGTCACCCATCAAAGAAGGCCCCGCAGAGGTGTGAGCCTCACTCCCCAGCTGCTAGGCAGGAACACCACTCCTAACCCTAGTCACAACCCCCAGCAGCTGCTCTGGGCCCTGGCCACACAACCCTTGGCGGGACAACATGGAGGGCCAGCTTCCCTGCAGGAGAGGCACTCACATTCCAGACGCAGGGCCTGAGGCACAGAGGGGCAGTGGGCTCCCTGTCTGTGGGCAGAGGGACTCACGGCCCTCCCAGGACACAGCCCACAGCCAGAGTGGGGGCATCACACTTCCCTCTGGTGTGAAAGGAGGTGGAGCGGGGCCGAGTGGGGGAAGCGGGGACATGTACCCTGCAAGGTCCCGCTTCCTTCTCTGTGAAATCACCCCTCACATGAGCCTGCAGGGAGCTGGGCGTCCTGCACACAGCAGTTCTGGTACCGACGTACCTTCCCAGCACGCTCTGAGTGTGCCTGGTTCTCCCTTACTCTGAGATTCTTTCTCTCCCCTCCAGGGAGCGGTGGGGGGCGGCCCTCTCAGCCTGGGAGGGGCACACAGTAGCTGTTCAGGAAACTTCTGCTGACCTGAGCGTTCTCAGAGCCACAGCCCAGGAGGCCAAAGAGCCCCTTGGCCCATGTGGAACCACATCTTCATTTGAGGAAAGTGAGGCCCAGAGACAGGTGGCTGCTTCCAAGGCCACAAAGCTGAGAGGAGCAGGTTTGGGGTGGGTAGGGGGCCCTGAGGGCTGGAGTTTGCTGGTCTGAGTGGGCAGCAGGGTCAGAGCTGCTAGCTCTTATAATGCTCTTAATATGACAATACCACCATAAATTAATCACCAAGTGAGATGTGGAAACTTGACGGTCCCTCACAGGTGCCTCTTTGCCCCGCCCCGTGGGCTGCTGCCCTGATGCTCCCCAGACTCCTCCCAGCCGTAGCCCCTCGAGGGCTGCCTCCTCCCAGGGGCCTGCCCAGGGTTCTCCCTCATAAAACAGGCTCATGGCATGCCAGGGCAGGCATAAGAGCCAAAGTCCCGGTGCCCACCATCCTTAGCCTCCCTGTGCCAGACACACTGGTCGGCCGTCCAGGCCTTGGACAGCACTAGCTTGGTTCTGCTGCTGGGCTCTCTTCCCAGACAGCTCTTCCTTCAGGGGCAGCTCAGGGCACCTGTTGGAGAGGCCTGCCCCGAGTCTCCAAAGCCCTGTTTTACTTTCTTCCCAGCTGGCCACTCTCTGTGGCATCTCCTTTACCGTTGGTTTCCTCCAAGGTAGGTCAGCTGCGTAAGGGCAGGGACATCTGTCCAGCATGTTCACAGCCCAGGGCCCGGCACACATTGGGTGTGCAATGAATGTCTGCAGGATGAGAACGAACAGGCTCAGGATGGAGAGACAGGCTATCACAGGTCAGTTATCAGTGCAAGCCTTGCCTCCTCCTCCAGGCAGGTGGCCAGGGTCCAGGGCTCACCCTGCTCTCACCTCCACTGCCCATAAGGCTGCCAGAGAGACCTGTGCCTGCTGGTGCAGGATATGACTTTCTGGTGGGATACACAAAATCAGTGCTGGAGTCAAGAGGTATAGGATTGCATTCTGCCACCAGCAGGGAAGGAGAGGCCCCTGCTCGCTCAGGCAGAGATGGCAGAGCAGATCCTGGCCCAGGGTCCTGCCCTCAGCCCAACCCTTCCCTCAACACCATTTTCCCCCAAAATGCTCTGATAATAATAATAGCAAAGGTAGTTACCAGAGCTGGCTGATGCCGACTATATGGGGTAAATGTCCACCTGCATGAACTCACTACACAGGACGGTGCTGACAGGCAGACGGATGGCACACAAGCTGGCAGATGCAGGCAGGACGCCCAGATGGGCCAGAGCTCCTGCATGGAAGGGACTGCATGGGGAGGACGAAGGGTGTGTGAGCCAAGGCCTTCCGCCCTTTGTCAGGGGTCCTGCGGAGGGGTGACAGCAGGGAGAGGTCAAGAAATGACTGCCTTCGAGCTCTTGGCCACATGCTCCCCCATCTCCAGGCACCTGCAGGCTCTGGGCTGACCCTGCAGCAACAATCCAAGGGGCACAGAACTTCAGAAACAGAGGGCAGCTCTGGAACCAGGACACGGAGTCCCGCCTGCTCTGTCGGGAAGCAAGCATTGATCTCAGCCTGGAGCTGGTGGCAACGCTGCCTCCTGCACAGGCTGACACGCACCCCCTCCTCCCCGCAGCCCCCAGAGTGCAGCTGTCAGGAGGCCGGGGGGGGTGGCTGGGGCTGAGGGCCGAGACTTCCTGCCGCTCTGTCCAGTGCCTCCTGAGGGTTGGGTGGGTTCTGTCCTGGCTGAGCCACTTGGGAGGCATCAGTGGAAAAACCCCCTCACTGTTCAGGCCCCCACCTGCACTCTCTCCCACAAGCTTGCCAGGAGCTGGACCACTCCTACCCAGAGCCAGGGGACCCAGGGCTGACTGTGGGCTTTACCGTGACTGGTTGAGGGGTGGGTATGTGATCAACGCCAATCGATGAGAACCGGCCCTGAGACTTTGGCTGGATCAGCTGGGAGAGGACCCCAGGGGCTGCAGGGGTCACCTTTGCCTCCAGGTGGGGTGAGCCCCTGGGACAATCCCCACCCAGAGGAAGCAGAGGTGAGGGATTTCGAGAAATGGACTCCAGACATGGCCTTTGGGGCCCTTTAGATGCACCCCTGAACTTTGAATTTTGTGACTGAAATAACCCGTTTTGTAACTTGAGAGAGTTTTGAGGTGATTCTGAGACTCCTCTCATGTGGCTGTAAGAACAGCAAGGCCCCCAAAGTGCTCCTCCAACCCCGGAATCTCTCCTTCCTCCTCCCTGCGGAAGGCGGGTAGAGGCCTTGGGGCAGGTGAGGCCACGGCTTCCGCCCTCCCTCTCACCACCTCTCTCCCTTTCTAAGGGGGGGGGGGCGCAGCCTGTAGGCCCCAGGGAGACAGTAATAAAGGGCACTGGAGGGAGGGAGGGCAGTCGCTTCAGCCTCTCAGAGTTAAAAATAGCTTTCCCCAAGGAGGCCTCCCCGCCAGGATAATCCGGCCAATTACCCGCCCCTCCACCCTCCTCCCTGGGCCACCCACTGTGGTCCCCACGAGGGGCCGTCACTCCACGGAGTGGCCTCTGCCCCCAGGACCAGCTCCTTGCCCCTCCGTGCTCACAAGGGGCAGGGCTGGAGCCCTCTGCCTCAATCTCCTGAATTGGGCCTGACTCCAGAACAGAGGTAGAACTGTAAGGCCTGACACTGGAGAGAAAATCTGCCGAGACACACCGTCTCCCTTCCCCGCTCTCCCCAAGAGACTCAAGAAGCAGAACAGGGCCTCTGACATGATCCTCTTCATGTTAAGAGAAACTGTAGACATATTTGCATCAGCAAAGAAAAAAATCTGGACGTTTGGAGACTTCTTCCCTCATTCACTTTCGTGCGGAAGCGGACGTCTGCACCTGCTTCCCGCGTGCCCTGGATCCAGGCCCGCCTGGTCAGTCTCTGCCCCTGCGCTCGCCCGCCAGTCCCCTCAGCAGGCACTCAGCCTCCACTGGCAGGAGTGAGAGCAGTTTGCACACAGACGACAGGTAGGCTTCAGGGCTGTCTTTTTGGACTTTGTACAGAAAGCATTTATTGCTTCAGCATTTAAAGTCAAGTTATCTTGTAAATAAAGTGACAGGGTGAACGAGGCTTCCTGGTGTCCTGAGGTCTGTTCCCAGAAATCGATCTGGGTGGGAGCTCCTATTCAAGAAACACCCACAGTCTGGGCTCT
The DNA here is from genome assembly GCF_048564905.1 of Vicugna pacos. Lineage (NCBI taxonomy): Eukaryota > Metazoa > Chordata > Mammalia > Artiodactyla > Camelidae > Vicugna > Vicugna pacos. Next base: position 18,423,189 of record NC_133002.1, on the reverse strand, counting down.
TCTCAGGGGCAGGGACGGGGTAGGGGCCTCAGCTCTTGCCTTCTCCCTCCAGGCCTCAGTTTCCTTGCTCCCCTAGGACAGCACTCAGCGCCTGGAAGGTCCTCGAGTTATTCACTGGACCAGTGAACAGATGACACGCCCCCTCCCAGGGGACAGTGCATGGACGGGCTCAGCACAGTGGGGGCTCAGTGGAGAGGCCACCCCACCCTCCCAGGCCAGGTCCCGCCTCCTCTGGCCACCACAGCCTCCTGGGCTTCCCTGTCACAATTCTCCAGGGTCACTGCCCCTCTCTAAGCCTGACTCTCCCTCAAACTGGGGGCTCCTTGAGGGCTCCCTCCCCAGATATCCAGTTCCTGTGTCTCCCTCTCCACGGCTTCAGCATCACCTCCAGCCTGGGTCACCACCCAGCCTGCAGCCCATGCCCTGCACTTCAACCACAACCTGGTGACAGTTGGCCAAGTTAAGAAGACACATCCCTCTATCCTGGGAACTCATGCCACCGATGTCCTTGCACATGGTACCAACACGTACCTTGGAAGCTCCCACTCTGTAGAAGCAGCCAGCCCTGCTCCCCAGGGAGGTGAGCACAGTGTGCAATGGGTTTGGGGGACTGAGGACCCAGGCTCCATGAGGACAGGCGTCTGCCCTGTTCGGCCACAAGAGAGCACTTAGTAGGTGCCCAGTAAATATTTGTTGAATGAATCAAACAGGGAAAATTCTTTAAGATATACTGAAAAAGCACAATGCAGAAGAGATGAGATTGGACACCATCACTGGGATTTTTTAAAGCAGGGTGCGTGCACACATACCATGGGTGCTGGGAAGAATCTTCCGGAAAGACCCCAGAATCGGGCTCCCAAGAGGAGATTTACGAGGGAGGTGAGCTGCTCGCTCTGAGTCTGTTGGGCCTTCGCACCATGTTCAAGGGCTCCATGTGTCCCCACAGTAATCCGTTTTAGCACCAGCCCAAAACTGAGGGCAGAGGGAAAGTCCCGCCGTTCTGGGGCTCCCGTCGCCCTGAGAAGCTGGTCCCGAAAGCCGTCTTGACCCCCGCTTTCCACACTGGGCTCCTTCCAGCTCCGGACTCCCCGTGGAGCTTCATGACCCCCCCCCCCCCGTCTGTGCTGACTAATAAACACTCTGAGCGACCTGAATCTCACGGGAGCTCCTCGGGGCATCCTCACCTGCTGCCGCGGGCCAGAAGGACCTGCTGGTCTGAGGGCCACCACGGCCCCTGTGGGCCTGCAGGGCCCTGACACAACTTTACCTGCTCTGGCTTGGTCCAGGCGCAACTTGGCCTGTTTAAACCCTCAGCGTAGGTTCAGGGCTGGTCTATGTTCAGAGCTGGAGGACACTCTCCTGCCAGGCTGGCCCATCCACAGCACGGGGTCAATTACTATCGACTCCATTTAAAATCCATTAGCCTGCCTTGGGGTGGGGATGATAAACATAGAATCAATTATAAATCCTCGGAGCCCAGCCCAATACCAGGGAATGTCCCTCTGTGAACACAGAGGATTCACAAATGACCACAGGCTCTGGGGTCAGACAGGCTTGGGTTTAAATCCTGAACCAACACTCCCAAGCTGTGTGAACCTGGGCAAGTTACTTAACTTCTCTGAGCCGCAGTTTATTCCCCTGCACAATGGGGACTGTACTAGTGCCTGCCTTTCGAGGCCATGGTGAAGACCAGGTGCAGGGAAAGTACTCACCCGGAGTCTGGCGCAGGGCATGGCCTCCACAAAGGCCAGCGAGTGTCACTTGTCACTGTCCATCACTGCACGTGGCATTGCTGGTATCACTGCTGTTGCTCGTCCTGGCAGAGAGGGCGGGAGCAGGCGGATGTCAGGGATGGGACTCGGCACCCACCTGTTTGAATAGGGGAAACCATCACTATTTTTACCAACCTACAGCTGAAATGTAGTGTCTTCTTCAACTGTGAGTCGAGGCAGCAAACCCGGATGTCAGCAGCAGGGCCCGGGACTGTCACCAAGGAAAGTCACAGGTGTGTTGTGTCCCACGCTTGGGTGGCAGGCCTCTCCAGATGTCATGCACGTTCATCTCGGGCCCCACATCTTGGCTGGGATTAAGACATCCGACCATATCACCACGTGTTCATAAAGCACACATCTGCCACATCGTAAACGTGCTTTTTAACGCGGTCATAACCGGCTCCTTGGAATCCTGGGTGTCATTGGATGCACGTAAGACAAGGTTCTAAGGAGGGGGTCTAAGACCCAGGAACGAGCCAGGAGCCCCCAGAGGGATGGCGCCACGTGGTGCTGAGCCCACCGACCCGCTTCCTACCGAGACCCCTGGACTCCAGTCATGGGCCTGTTGCCTCTCACCTTAGAGCCCCCAGGGCCTCGCACCTCTATCTGCACCAGCTCCAGTGTCCCTGTGACCCTTCAGGGGGTCAGACCAAGAAAGGGATGTCTCAGCCCTGGGCTAGGGGGCCAGGCAGGGGTGTTGGAGGTGGTTGGGGTGACTCTGCCACCTTCATGCCCTAAGAGGCCACACGTGTTCACTTCCAAGTCTGCCCAAGGGCCCTCTTCCCCTAGCTGCTAGTCTTAGTCCCGCCCCCACATCCTGGCCCGCATCCCGGCCAAGCCCCAGGAAGCCCAGCATCTCCAGCACCTGACACCAGCACTCAGGAGACAAGGCAGGGAACTGGGTGGGGGAGCCCCCTCCCATCAGGAGGCTAGGGGAACAGAGGAGCTGTCCACAAGGGGCTGTGGAATGGGGGGTGCATCTCATGGAGAGGGCGGCCCCCCTCAAATTCCCAGAGCAGGCAGCTCAGCTGAACACTGAGAACCCCCGCCTCTTGGGGAGGCCCCAAGGCCTCAGGGAGTTCAACTCATCCCTGGGTCCAGCTTCCTGAATTCACCAGGCAGCCTCCCCACCTGCATCTCCAGTCACCCAGTGAGAGTGTCTGGCCACTTCACAGCTGAGGGAACAAGGCAGAGAGACGTTACATCCAACGTCACGACCATGCAGCGGCCGACCCCAGAGCAGATGCCCGTAACAGCGGCACGGCTCCCTCCCAGGAGGAAAGCAGCATCAGGGTTCAAGTTCCCCTAGTTCTCGGGCACCTAAAGGTCCAGCATTCCGGTACAAATGGGACAGGGGCAGAGGGAATAGTAAGGGCAAACGGCTGTGGGGGACCCAGGGGAGTGTGAGGAATCGAGTTCTCCTGGAGGCGAAAGCTCAGCCTCTTTCCGCTCTGTCCCTTCTGCAGAAGAACAACTTTTCCTGTGATCCGAGCAGCTCAAAGTCAGACACACCTGCCCTGGGAGGTAGTGAGTGCCACACCACAGGAGGTGTGCAAGGAGCCAGCACTCTTCTTTCCCTGAGCAGCAGGCTTCAGATGTCTGGGTGGGGGCTCTGGTCAGCTTGTCTTGCATGTGTGTGTGTGTGAGGAGCGGGATGGGGGCCGTGCAGCGAGCAGGCCCGTCCATGCATGGCCACGAGGTCAGTGCCCAGAGCCGGGGCACCATTGTCCTGGGATCCCTCCTGGGCCTTCGGTCGAGCCAGGGCTTAGGCACAAAATGGGTGCAGCGAGGGAAGCAAGATGCGGAATTCAGGCCTTTGTGTCAGCACATAGCTCACATGGGGAGAGGCAGGACGGCCTCCACCCGGGCGCCCCACCCTGGTGGGGCCCCTTTCAGCCTCACGGGTCTCAGGGGCTCTGAAGGTTGGACACCCCCACCCGCAGCATCATCTGAGGATGATAGGGGAAGGTTGGGAAAGGATTTTTGTCATTTTGCTTTGGAAGCCACTTCAGTTTATGCCTGGCTATGCCATGCACATCCTTAGGGGCTTCTGTCTCAGGAAAAACTTGGGCCACAAACTGTTTCCAAACAGAAAAAATAAAGGTCCCTGAAGGTGACACTGGCAGTGATGCGGGCTAGGCGTGGAGCTGTGCAGCCACCTCCTGGCACCTGCCCTCCTGCCCACCCACAGTCTCCATGCATTTGGAGCCAGGAGCCCACATGAGGGGTCTCAGGTCTCAGGTGAGAGGCTGACGCAGGAGCTCTCTGCACCTGGGCCCATGCGCTCGTGGGCTCCTAATGCCACGACTTGCCCAGGGCCTGGGTGGGGGCAATCACCAGCTTCCTGCAGCCTCCACAAGGGGACACCACCGGAAGCGGGGAGATGGAGTGGAGATGGGGGGGGTGCAGGGCTGAGCCTCTGAAGGGTCCAGGAGAGGGGCTGCTCTGCTGGGAAAAAGCAGCCGCTTCCTCACTCGTCGCAGACTCGGGAGTCTGTGAAATCCTTCTGCTCTAAGTCCTCCCGTGTCTCCCGGGACAGCCACAACCTCTAGACCCCCGCCACCGCTTGGGTCTTATTTCCCACCCTCTCCTTCTCACACCTCCTTGCTGTTCCTAGACAATACCTGGTCCTGCCCACCCCAGGGTCTTTGCACGTGCTCTTCCTCTACCAGATGCTCTTCCTCTGGATCTCCACGTGGCTCACTTTTTCACTAGCCTCGGGTATCTGTTCATATGTCTTCTCAGGGATACGCCTTCCTGGATACTCCCTTAAAACCACACCCCACCCACTCCATCATACCTCTCCCAACTTTCTCTCCCCCGCATCACTAACCCCATGTGATTCAGGGTGCAATTTATTTATTGGTTACGTTGTCTCCCCCAAAGGCAGGAACGTGTGCCTGTTCTATTTGCTGCCATGCTCCCGGCACCTAGAGGCTGGGAAACTAAAGCTTTGTCTGAAGACTAGAGTCTTCCTAACAATGCTGCAAGGTAGACATCCACTTCCCTATTTTAAGGAGAAGGAAGCTGAGGCTCAGGGAGAAGTGACTTGGCCAGGGTTCCCCGCAAGGACATGGTAGAACTGGTTGGAATCCGCAGCAGCGGAAGCTGAGCACCTACTATGCATCCAGGGAGTGGGTGGGCAGTGGGATGCCCGCTGCACACACTGGGCATGGGTGCTCTGGGAGTCGGGGGCCAGGCGGACAGGCTCTCTTGTCTGCAGGGGGTCCTGCTGGCCGCCCTCATGCCACACCCTCTTTTCTGCAGGTGGGGCGCTGGTGCCAGTGTTGTGCGGAGGGCGGTGGATGAGCTGCTCTCCTGTCCCACTCTTCCGGGCCAAAAGCAGCTGAAAACACCAGACTGGAGCCAGCAGATCTTCACAGAGATTTCCTCCCCCAGGGGCCAGCTGGTGGGTGCTTCAGAGATGTCCAGGTGGGCTGCCCTCCCCCAGAAGGTGCCCGCTCCTGTGGTGGTGACCCCACCCTGAAGAGCACGGCAGCCTTGATGGCTAAGCTGACCTGGGTACCAGTCTGGCCTCAACTTCTCAGCTGTGAGGCCTTGGTAAGTCACTTCACATCTCTGAGACTCAGTTTCCTTCATCTGTAACATGGGGACATAATGCCTCCCTCATAAGGCTGTAAGGGGACTTAGATGAGACTGATTACAGGACGTGCAGGCAGGCTCACCGGAAGCACTCAGTAGACAGTAGCTGTTTCTTCTTCCATCCTCCTCCTCCAGCCACCTGACCACCCAGCCATCTGACCACTCACCGACTGAGCCACCCATTCAACAACTCACCTGTCCACCCAGCTGCCCACTCATCCACCTGTCCACCATTTAGAGCCTCAGCTTTTTCCTTCATCTCTCACCTCCAGAGATTCTTCCAGCACCTGACCACCACCTTCCTAGGGCAAACCCTCTCTCTGCCACCACTGCTGACAGAGTGAGACCCAACTTCAAATGTAGCTGAGTCCTTGCCCTCAACACTGGGCAGCTGCCCACCCTCAGCCCGTCACACTCCCCTCGGCCCCACCCAGACTGGCTACTGGGGCAGGCAGCGTGCCCTGCAGGCACTAAATCAATCAACCATCCATTTACTCAAGTAACATTTGCTGGGCACCCACGGTGTGTCAGGCACTGTGTCACCTGCTGGGGACACAAGACAAACAGCTGAAGCCCTACTGCAGGAGGCCAGGAATAAACAGCTGGGCGGGGACTCAGGACGCCACGTGGTAGGGAGAAAGCTAAAGCCTGGGCAGCAGGAGGGGGAGGTGCAATGTGAGGCCGGGCCATAAAATGTTTCACTGAGAAAGACCTGAAGGAGGCAAGGGAGGAGCCGTGATGATGAAGAGCAGCCCAGGCAGAGAGAACTGCACATGCAAAGGCCCTGAGGTGGGGCTGGTTTGGAGAGCTCCAGGAGAAGTCCGTGTGGCTGAGCAGAGGGCACAAGGGCAAGAGGGGCTCCCATGGGGCCGTGAGGCCTTGGGAAGCCTTGCCTGTGTCTCCGAGGGAAAGGGAGCTATGGGAAGGTTTTGAGCTGACTTAGGTTTCAAAAGGGAGCCAGGAGAGGCCTCTGAAGCAAATAAATGAGCCTGACAGGCAAGCTCCCTCGGTTCCTCCGCCAGGACCCTGGGGGGCTGGTGGCTCATCCACGGCCCAGGAAGGTACCTGAGAATCTGCTTCCCCCAGCCCTGACTACAGGGGCCTAAGGGCAGAGCCAGGGTCGGTCCAGGGGTCCCCAACACTCAGCAAGCAAGCGGTCTGGTGCACAGCAGGAGCTGGGGAACGTTTTCTGAAATGAAGACGGTGTGGGGGATGATGCGGACAAGACAATTCATGAACAAAGGAATGAGTGAGTGAGTGAGGACAGAGCACAGGGGTCTCTGCTCTTCCTCCTCCTCCTCCCTGATAGCTGAGGCCCCCACTCTGGGCTGCAGCCCTCAGCTTTTGTGGCCCTCTGGGAACGTGTCCCTCCCCTGCCGCTCCAGCAGCTGCACCCACACTCCTGCTCCTGGGCCAGGGAGGGAAGTAGGAAGGATCCCAGGAGCCTCTGTCCTGCCTCCTAGGGGCAAGGGTGGTCACTCATCCTGCTCTCAGGCTGTTACGGCTACTGCCAGTGACACTGCGCCTCTGCTGGGAGCTCAGCCCTCCCAGGGGGCCTCATTCTGGTCCCAGGTCCCAGGGGACAGTCAGCACCTCCAGTTCACAAGTGGGGAGGTAAAGGCTCCCGGGGCAGCTCCTGAGAGCCCCCAGCAACGATTCTCCATCAGATTCCCACTTCCCAGCCACTGTCCCATTCCTAGACATGTTTGTGAAGGCAAAATCATGCTTTTAAAAATCAGTTTGAAATTAAAATCTTTCCATGTAAACTGGAAACCATAACGTTCAGCTTCGCCTCCCTCATCCTGACCACCTGCAGGGGCCAGGCTCTGTCGGGAGGGGCCCCTGGGAGTGCCCAGTCTCTGGCCGAGCCCTATGGAAACCTCCTCGAGCCTGTGGTTTGGGAGCTCTTGGTCCCTCCCAGCTCCGGCATTTCAGAATTCTGAAATCTCAGTCCAACCCCCAGCCAAACAGGTGAGGTAACTGAGGCCCTGCCAAGGGCTGATTTACCCAAGGAGGTACCAGGGACTGCCTGCTGGCAGGTGAGACACACGGTGGTTTACTGAGCAGACATGCTGAACTGGGCCATGAAAGATGACACAGCTCTTCAGCTATGAACAGGAGGGAGGTGGTGGTCCAGCCAGCAGGGCCTCCCAGGCCTGAGGAGACGGAGGGTGGCTCTGAGCAGACACAGGGACGGGCCCGAGGGGGTGGAGGTGGACCTTCTCAGGAGGGGAGCCCTGGAGGGTGCTGAGCTGGTGGTGACCCAGAGATAAGGGTGCGTCTGTCTTTCCCGGGGGACCCTCTTTCCTGCCCCAAACAGCCCGGCTCCTTGCACCTGCCCCATTCCACCTGGGGCCACCCAGGAAAGAGGGTCTGTCAGCTTCTGGGATTCTCACCAACATGTCCCCACCATGCCTGAAAGTTCTCCATCGTGGCTCATGGGGGCAGGAGCTGTGGGGCGGGGTGGCCTTCCTGGCCTCCCAACCGGAAAAAAGTACAGAAGCTCCACCCCTCCGCGATGGTGGGCCTCTCCGCCATAGCGGGCTCACTGCGCGCTAACTGCGCGCTGACTGAGCACGTGGGGCGGTTTTCCTCCTGAAGATCCCAGCTGAGTCAGCACTTCCTGCTCCTCCTCCTTGAAGAGCATCCTGCCCCACCCCGCAGGCAGCCCAAGCCCGCCCCCCACCCCTCGCGCGGCCCACTCTCCCCTCCGGCCTGTCCCCTGAGGTCCAAGGAACCTCTGGTCCTTCCTCCTCGAACTGGTCAGGGTAACGGCCCTCTTCTGGCCAGGGCCCCAGGACCAGAAAATAAAGCAACGTTGAGAAGCCCGGCTCCTGGGCCGCCCTTGAGCAGAGAGGCCAGGGCTGCAGTCTTTCAGCCCCAGCAGGTCTGGGGTGGGGAGCGGGGTGGGCAGGATGGTTTTAAGGGCAGCTCAGCTCAAATGGTCAAAGACTGAGTTGGGGAATGGGCTGTCTCAGGCAGAGCTTGGGGTGGACCCCGGGGCCGAGGACACAGGGAGAGGGACCAGGTCCCTCTGAGCTTCCTGTCAGCTTCTAAGGCCAAGATGCTGTGAGGCTTCTCATCCACGTTCTAGTTAGGAGAGTCTGAGACTCGCCGGGATCCTAATTCCTGGTGACTCGGACTCCACGTCAGTCCCCACCCCCACTCTCCAGTGGGTTAGGGCCACGTGGCTCACTAGGACACAGGAAACAGCCACTCCTCAGGCTTCCCCGCTGACCTCTTTCTTGCCTCGCACAGACAGAGGAGTCCTAGGAGGTTTGAGCTGGACAACGTCCCTCCCAGCTCCGAGCTTTCTCAGACAGCTGCCCTTTGCATGACAAGAGACCAAGCTCCTTGGGTGCCCTTACTCCTCCCCTGTGACCTCGCCCACCTCCTTCTCTCCTTCTCACTGAATCCTTGCTTCCTTCCCACCTCAGGACCTTTGCGCCTGCTGCTCCTGCTGCCATAGCATTCTTCCCTAGCTGTCAACTTACCAGGCTCCTTTCACCATCCAGGGCTCAGTTCAAAGGTGTCCTCCTCAGAGAGATTCCAAACCCTCAGACCACAGAGGCCAACCCGCCCTTGTCTCACGTGGCACCATGTTTTATCCCCGCAGGGCACTTTCCTTCCAAAAGTGGTCCCATTTGTTCCTTCACATGTTTACTTTCCACTCTCAACACAGAATATTTGTCTTTCTCTGCTGTGCTCAGAGCTTGACGTACAGTGAATGCACAATAAATATTTGTTGGTGAATGAATGAATCCTGTACTTAGGAGAGTCTGAGTCTTGTCCTCCCACGCGGGGTGTGATGAGCTTTGTTGATTGTTAGCTCAATGGATGTTTGTTGATTGACTGCCAGACCTGGCACAGGTGCTCCTGGATAAAATGCACTTCACATGTGCGGAGCTGGGGTTGGTGAGGGAGAAAGCAGAGACAGCATACAACTACCTGGCAAAGGGACAGCGGGGACTCTGATGAGTTGCTGGCCCCACAACCCACACCTCTCTACTTGCCTTCACTGCCTGCTCAGTGGGTCCAGCACTGGTCATACCTGCCCGGTTCTCCCTTGCCTTTGTCCTCCACAGCCCTGTACAGGCCAACCAGGCCTTGACCAGAGACGGGGGCCTCTGGGGCCTGCAGGGGTTGGCATGCAGGCCAGAAGCTCTGCCGGGAAGTACAGGTCCTGAGGCTGGAGTGAGGGGCGGGGGGGGGGGGATGGGGCTAATGGGTTGCTAATAGCCAAGCAGCTGCAGCCGGGTGGCCCCTGATTCCCCCGGGGTTGCACCAGTGTTAATGGGACTGAGATGCCCTCCAGAAGCACCGCCTCCCCTCCTGGCCCAGGGTCATCACGGCTGTTAAGTGGTGAGTGGCGGGCAGGGGACGGGAGGGGGAGCAAGCACCCCTCCCCCTGCACCTGGTCCACAGGCAGCCTAGGGGGCCTAGAAACCAGCCTAGACTGTGGGGAGGACAAGCCCTCCTCCCCTCATGACAAGTGGGAAGACGGAGACCCGTGTGTGACTCTGTTCCGTTCACCCCTCCCCTCCAGCCCCGTGAGCAAGCTTCACCCCTCCTTTGGGCTGCAGGAGGCCAGCCACAGACCCTCAGAAACAGCTTCCAACCCAGGCCAGAGTAGGGTCTGAGGACAACTCACCATCGGGCAGAGTGGGCGGAGTGAGCGCAGTGCCCAGGGCCGCGCTTCCTGGGGCCAACGCAGGAGCAGTGAGAGGACAGAGGAGAGGACTCGGGGGGCCTTGAAGCCCAGCTGAGTTTGAAATTTGGTTAGATCTGTCAGCAACAGGAGGTGAAGCGGGGGGTCTGTGCTGGGAAGGTGGGAGTCAGATGTTAGAAGCGTCTCTGGAGACAAGAGATGAATGCAGAGACTGACACAGTGAATGATGCAGTAAAACAATGGAAGAAATGGATGCATAGACAGATGGGTGAGTGAGCAGACAGGTGAGTGTATGTGAGGGATGGAGAGCTGGATGGGTGAGCAGGAGGGCCAAGGGGGACAGGTGGGTGGGCAGACGGACCATGGATGGAGGACAGACAACAGGTGGATGAATGGGTGAATGGATGCTGAACAGATTAATATTCATCTTTACATCATCTTTATATTCAGTTAAAGAACAGAATTTTCATTATTTTTCATGGAGGAAGGGGCTCATGACGGCAAAAGTGCCTGGGCTGCTTCAAAGGCCAAACGTGGCCGCTGGGGAGGCTGATGACCTGCTGGGGGCCCTGTCTTCCCCACTTCCGGGCCTGCGCTCTGCTAGAATACTCTTTCCAGAACCTGCACCTTGCACCCTCGCCTCCTCCAGGAAGTCCTTCAGGGCTAGCTCAGGGCCTCATCTGGGCTCCCACAGACACTTGGTCTTGTGTTTGAAACCATCTCCACCCAGACTTGAGCCCAGGGCCCCATCATCTCTCCACAGGGCGGAGCCTTACAGGTGGGAAAAGCCCCTGTTACAACACTTCCCAGACTCGCCCTGTGCCAAGTCCCCACTGCCATGTGAAGGGGAGGTTAGGGGACAAGTGTGGCACAGGGAGGCTATGAGGCAGTTACTGTGCGCATCCAGATGAGCAACACTGGGGGCAGCGGCGCAACTGGAACTGGGCAGATGGAACAGCAGGGCTTCCGGGGACTGGACGCAGGGGTGCGGGGAGTGAGCAATTGCAGCTTCCTGAGGTGAAAATGCCAGGAACAGTCCCACCCCAGGGCCTTTGCACTTGCTGTTGCTCTGCCAGCAGTGCTCTTCCCCAAATGGACTATCATTGGTCCTTCACCTGCTCAAGGCTTTGCTCAGCTGTCACCTTCTCAGGGGGGCCTTCCGGGACCACGCCTCCTACTCCTGCAGGAAGGGCCCCTCTCTCTGCCCTTTTCTCTTCCAGGCATTGATATTTATTAATCTCCCAACTTGAATGTCGACTCCACAAGGGCGCAGCCATTGTCCCCCAGCCCCTTGCATAGGGTCTGGCACACAGGGAACGGGTTTAGGGGGCCAAAGGCCAGTGAGCAGGGAACTCACAATCACACATCCATACAATTCATCCCTTCGCCAGTATTTATCAAGCACCTACTGTGCACCAGGCGCTGTTCTGGGCGCTGAGCAGGTAGCATATCAGACAATGTCCTTGTCCTACTGGAGGTGACACACAGGACAAGACAAACATGCCAGTGCGTCCACAACAAACGGGGCAGGGAAGGAAAGAAGCAGAACACGGGAGCTGGGCCGACTGCCCAGGCCAGCGCGAAGTGGACCCTCTCTGCCGGGCTCACACAGAAGCCAGAGTATGCGTGGTGACAAGACCCTCACGATCCAGTCCCGGGCTCTCTGGCCACCTCGCTGCCACCCCTCACGTGTTGTCCACTGGCTCCAGCCTCACTGGTCTCCTGGGATGACGCCCAGAGGAGATGCAGCTCTGGGCCAAGGTATCCCCATCTCAGACCACCTGGGGCTCCCGACCTCACTTCCAAGGCTTCGGGCAACCTGAAAGCCGGGGGTGGGGGGGAAACTGCTTTGAGAAGCCTCAGCCCTACAGCCAGCTCCACCAGCACCCACAGCCCCACCACACGCCTCATCTCCCAGCAGCCCAAGGGCCCTTACATGTCTCCTTGCCTCCCCGCTCCCTCAACCCCAGGCCTGAAGGGCCCATGCCCAGCCCCGGGGTGGGGAGTCACGCGGCCAGACCGCGGGCACAAGGTAGTGATGGCTTAGGAGGTGCTTCCTCCCTTTGCCCTCCCCTCCCTGCCAGTGCCATGCTGTGTGACCATGGGTGGACTTCTTCCCTCTCTGAGCCTGGGGCTAGTTGGTCCTCTGAGCTCTGCCACAACCTTGAGGTCCTGGGGTTTCAGGGCTGCTCACTCCTCCCTGGGGGGGCCCATGCTGCACCAGTTATGGTGAGCGGAGAGAGATGGGGTGGGGCATTCTGGGGCCCAGCAGTGCCCCGGAGCCGCCCATTCTGTGGCCCCAGTGGCCAGCACGGAGCTGGCACTGGAGACCCCCCGGGAGTGTCAGGAGTGAATGAGGAAACAGCACTGGGGCTGGGCCCTCCCAGGGCAGCCTGGTGGGCACACTGAGCTGGGACTGCAGCGACAGGGGCCAGCTCCAGCTCTGTCTCAGTCCTGACGCATCGTGTGATCTGGGGCTATCATCTAGCACCTGCGTCCTCGGCTCCCCTCTGTCAAATGGGAACCAGGACCCCTCACCTGCCTCGGGGGCTGTGCAGGAGGAGGTGAGAGCCCTGGTCTGCAGCTGCAGGAGCTGGGTCACGGCCCCGGAATCCCCCAAGTGGACCCCTGCTCCTGGCCTGTCGCCTGAGCCAGGATGAGCGGGATGACGGAGAGGCGAGGTCAAGCCCAGGCCCAGAATAGCCTGAGCTGGCAGGATGATGGAGGCGGTGCCTGGCTGGGCGGCAGGAGCCTGAGACTGATGGCTCTGGGCCGTCCATGAATAAAACATCGGCCTCCCTCCACTCTGGGCTCAGTGTTCGCTAAGGCCCCGGTGGTCAGGGATGCCCCGCCCACCTCCTGCCTGGTCCTCCCTTCCCCCTCTCCTGATCTGGCTCTCACGGGCCTGTCCCTGCCCCCTCCTGCCCCTCAACCCTTTCCGGCCGGCCGTACCTCCCACCTTGGCCTGCGTGCTCCACCTGCCTGGAGTGCCCGCCCTCTCTCACCTGCAGCAGTGGTTCGCCCATCTCTAGGGCCCAAGGAGGAAATCTTCCAGGAAGGCTTGCCTGCCCCCAGCATGGACCTGGGACACTCAGGGCCCCTTGCTTCTGAGCAGGGTTAGTGCTTCCCAGCCCATGTGATGGCTGACTGCCTAGCCCAGGGCTCACTCCTCCCACCTCCTTCCACTCTGCCAGCTCTTAAAAGTGCAATCCAAATGCAGTCCACTCAGAGGTGCCATTTTCACCATCAGATTTTCAAAGACTCCAGCAAGGCACAGGACAGTGGGCACCACATTCATCGCTGGCCAGACGGCCACCACGGAGGGCCATTTAGACGAGCTTGCCAGAAATTACGGACCTCAGGCCCGTGAAGACCTTGGCTCGTGACGTCCTGGCACACGTGTGAAACATCTGAGCCAGGATGCCTGCTGCAGGGCACTGATGCAGTGAACATGTGTGATGTCCCACGACAGAACGTTACTGCGCCAAGAAAGAACACGGGGCTCGATCGCTCCTGGATGTGACGCTTATAAGAGATAACAGGTTAAAACAATGCGAGGTGCATAACAGCACTCACACACTCTACCTTTCCTGATCAAGAACCACAAAAAAGACTTTGTGTCAATGCTGTTGGGAGGGGTGAGGAGCCTCTGGAGGGACACACAAGAAACCCAGTGGTTGCCTCTAGAAGGGAGAAGTGAGAGGCTGGAGGAGCCGTCCCCACCATACCCTCACATCCTGTGTCCATTACAAATTCAGTATAACAATTAGCTCTGCTGACCCATTGAGCCGGGGACTTAAAGACAGTACACAAACCCTCCAGAAATAATTAAGCTACGTGAGTTGTAACCTCAGGGCTGCAGCAGCAGCACTCTTTTCATGGCTAAGAGGTACAAAGGGCCCGATGTCCAGCAGAGGGGACAGGGGCAGGCGTGTATGAGGTGGGGCCAGCCACAACAGCCACCCACACAGAGGACCCAATGGCGCAGAAGGTGCCCCACACAGCCAGCGAGTGGGAAAGCAGACGGCAGGTGTCACAGGAGGAGGACAAGCTTTGCTCAGACGCAGAGAGGAATGTCTGCAGGGAAACATCCCCGTTGTCGGCAAGCCTAGCCCTGGGCCCAGAGCTCTGTGTCTTTGAGAATGTGCGCTGCTGGTGGGGTGCAGGGACCCCCTCCAGGCTCACTGCTGCACCAGGACCCCGCGGCAATGACAGGGCCTCGTGGGGGCGTCAGCAGCACCTGTGCGCTGTCCTGCAGGTGCCCCCATGGCCATGTCCTTCCTGCTGGCTCCTGGGACAAGGCCACCTCTGATTGCCACTGTCCCCACCACAGGGCTGGGCCCCAGGGAAGGACCCAGCACAGGCCCCACTCCCGGCCCACCCTTCAGGCTGCCCTTCCCGAAGCCGCCGGCTCAACGCACATTAGCAGCTTCCTCCCTGGGCTCAGAGACGGGGACCCCACCCATCCCCACCGACCAGACTCCTGACTCCTGGAAACACACTCCCCAACACCTCTCAGTCTCACCCACAGGGAAGCTGGTGGAGGACAGACAGGGGCCTGAAAGGCTGGTCACCCCCTCTCTCTACCCTGCACCCCTCCTTCCACAGACAGGGCCCTCTAAGGACTTGGGCAGCAGAGGCTCAGGACTCCCGACATCTGGGGTCCCACCTGCCGTCCCCTGGGTGACCCCAGGCAGAATGGGCACATTCATGAGCCCTTGAGCCCCATTTGGCTCCGAGTGCTGAGTTTCTGGGAAAAGAGGAGGAGCGGAAAGGAGGGAGGGCCTGGCAGGGGTGAGGAGGCAGAGCCCAGCAAGGGCAAGTGCTGTGATCCCAAGCAAGTGACGCAGTCCCTCTGGGCAGCCTTTTTCAGAGTGTGTAGCAGGACCCCGTGAGCTCACAGGCCAGGCCCTTCAAGGTTCCTGGAGCTGCTGGGGTGAGAAGTCCCTGCCAGTGAGGGCTGGCCTCAGCTACAAGCCCTGGGATGCAGAGCTGAGGCCACAAAACAGACCTTCGGAGCACCCCACACCCCTGGCCCTAGAGGCAGGTGGGTTCAGGGAAAAAGGCAGGCCTGAGTGCTGTGAGGGCCTGAGTGTGTGGGAACAAGAATAAGGCGGGGTCCTGGGTCTGGGACCCACAGCCCAGCACATCTGCTTCCGAAGGGGCAGGAGAAAGACGTCCAGGCAGGGCTGGGGCTGGGCCAGTCCCCTCACCCAGAGACTGGAGGGCCAGAGGTCTCCCTCCCAGCCACCCGTGCTGCTAGGTGGGCAGCGACCCGCCCTGGACACTGGACCACAGGGGTGTCTGCTGGGACCTCAGGATTCACCCTGCACACATGAGGTGCCACTGAGGGGTCTCCAGGGGCCCACGCTCAGGGCAGGAGGAGAGGGCTGGCTTCTCATGACGCCCTCACGCCTGCCCTGCAGAATATGCCCTGGCCCCACCCACTCCAGGAGCCACAGGAAGTGACACCATAGGATGTGACATCATCAGAGGTCTGACCTCCCCAACAGCCTTAAGAGTGTGTATCCTCCCTGAACAGCCTTAAGAGTGTGTATCCTCCCTGAAGCCCTGACCTCCCCAACAGCCTTAAGAGTGTGTATCCTCCCTGAAGCTGGGTTCTCCCCACACTAAGGTGGGTCACTCCTTAAGGCCAGGACTGTGGAGGCCCCCCTGGGCGGGGCTCTGGACTGAGGCAAGACTACCAGACAGAGGACACCAACAGGATGGACGGAAAGAAAGCTGAATCCCCAGGCCTGGAAGTTGGGCCCCAAACCACCGTGGAGCCCCCATTCTTCCCTCCCCGCAGTGGCCGCCCAGCCCAGGCTGAGAGCACAGATGTGGGACCCAGGCCTCCGGGGTTCAGATCCCACTGCTGCCTGGAGCCTGGCAGCGCAGCAGCCCTGCCAGCTGTGCCCCTGGGTAGGTCTGTCGACTTCCCTGAGCCTCGGTCATCTCATCTGAACGATGGGACTATTGCAGCACCTAAGAACTGTCTGAACCAGCGCCTGGTGCTCAGCAGGTTTCACTCATCCCTCAGTACTTACCCAGCACCTGCTGTTTGCTGAGCCCCTGGGGCAGGCACTGTGGTGTGTGAGGGGTCCTCGTCCCTGTCCCGAGCACTGGGGAGGGGAGGCAGGTGTGTAATCACAGTGGTAAGAATGTTGACGGGTGAGTCCCCTGACCTGAGAGCCTAAATCTCGCTGGGGGATCAGGGAGGGCCCCCCTGAGGAGGCGTTACCTGTCCTGAAGCCTGAAGCTTGAGCAGCAGCCAGGGTAGACGTGTCCCAAGCAGGGGCAGAGCGAGAGGGAAGGTGGTGCTGAAGGGGGCTGAGGTGCTCCAGGACGGGGGGTGAGGGGGTTTGGGGCGGGGAGGTGGCAGGGACTGTGGTCACAGAGGGAAGAATCCTCCTTCCTTGCTGGGCACAAGTCTTTCGGGCAGGCTGGGTGGACAGCAGGTGGCTGGACCAGAAGGAGGGGGCCCAGCTCATTACCATCTTGCTGTGGGACCTGCTCTCACCATCCCCAGCTGCCTGGGTGGTGTTGGGAGGGGAGCCTCCAGTCCATTCAGCCTCCAAGCCCAAGGCTCTGGCTGAACTCGGCCCGAGGCCTGCGGTCAGGGGCTAGACAGTGGTGGGAAAACCTGGCAAGCCTGAGATCAGGCCTGGCTCCCATCCCAACACACACAAAGCCCTCCTCTCATCCATCCATCCGTCTGTCCGTCCATCCATGCAAGAAAGCCCATGCCAGCATCCCCTCCACGCCCAGCTGTGCAGGCAGCTTAGCAGCCCCTGCTGAGAGCATGGGCGCAGGAACCAGGCTGCCGGGGTTCAGAGCCCACTGCTGCCATGGACTAGTCGTGCAGCAAACAGTTCATCCTCCCCTGCCTCAGTTTACCTACCTGTTAAAACACAGCTGGGCTACAGAGTGCACAGCTCACGGTGTAATGGTCACATGGAGTGGTTAACGCACGTGTGCTCCTCCATGTCATTATGGCCTCCGTTGATCCAGGAGGGGAGCAGGAGGCCCTCACCCTCAAGGTGCACATAGTCCCGCCAAGGAAGGAGACTCAAAGACCAGCTCATGCGGCCAGGACATGACCCCCAGACCCCGGTCTTCCAGTCACAGAGAACTGTGTCTCAGGATGCGTTATACGGGTGAGGAAGGCTCGGAGAAGTTAGACAGGGCATGGGGAGAAAACCTGGAGTATCAGCAGGAAGCTGCCCCGCCCAAGGCTGGAGGCACAGAAGAGAAAGAGAAGGGCACTGGAACCTCGCGGTGGGGGTGTCTGTGGGGAGCTGGAACCACAGAAGAGCAGCAGCTGCTGCTAGAGGAGCCTCCCCCCACCCCACCATGAGCTTCCCCACCCTCCAAGCTCTAGCGCTGTCACACCCACCAGCAACCTGAGGGTAAGGTGTGTCAGGAGAGGAGGCTTCATGGCAGGCATGGGTGGGGCCACACGGGCTTTCAGCAGGGCCTGACCCACCACAGGTACTCAAAGAAATGGGCTGGACAGTGAATGGGCGATAAACCAGGTATGAAAGGAAGATGGGAGGCAGAGAGTGAGCCCTTAACCTCAGATCTCAGGCCCTGAATGCCAGGTTGGGTTTGGCTTAAACCCAAAGGCTGGCATATCCCCAGATCTTCTCTCTTGAGCCTAAATTGAAAAGAAATAAGATTTTTAGCCCTGAAGCATCAAGACCCTTGAGTACTCCCAGTTCTGTCCTGAGCTAGACAGGTCAGTGGCTCCCACTTTCCAGACAAGGAGACTGAGTGGCTGGACCAAATGACAGGGTGGCCTGCCCAAGATGTCACCACTGGGGCAGCACAGATGCAGTTAGGGGCGAGTGGACCCCGAGCTTCCAGAGGCAGAAGAATTGCTGTGAGCTGCCAGCAACTTGGGAACGCGAGAGAGCTATGAAATGCCTGTAATTTTTCAGTCCCGACTCCTTTGGTGGCAACAGTTACCACATTCCCCCTTGATGGAGCAGAGATAAGCAGAAACTCTGATGGCATCTGGGTGCACCCCAGGACACATGAGTGACCCTCACTAAGGGACTGCCCACACAAGTCCTACAGGACCCAGGCAAGCAGAAGGAGACCAGAGTCAGAGGGGGACACTCTTCCGCTCCAGATTTCCAAACCACAGGCTCAGTGTTGTCAGAGCTTTGATTTCTTAAGAGAGGCTAAAAATCTGGATTTTTTTACGGGAAAAAAAATTCTCAGATTTTAAAGTGTTAGCCACTAATTCAAAACTTTAAAACCCTCATGAGAGCTCTCTGAAGGCCAGACTGAATGTGTCCAAAGGCTGGACCAGGTCTGTTGTCTCTGCCAGCTCTTAGACAACTTCCTCAACTGTGGCCACCTCAGGGCCTTTGCACTTACTGCTCCCCAGCCTGGGAGGCTCTTCCTTCAGACACTTCATCGTGTTCAGGTGTCCACTCAGTGGTATCTCCTCCAAGAGACCACCCCTGACCTTTGACTTCCATTTCCCTGCATTCTTTTTCCCACAGAGCCTGCCTCACCCTGGCATTTCACTGTGTCTATTCCCCAGGGTTACGAACACAGAATACCCAGAATCCTGAGGTGTTCACAGGGCAGATGAGCTGGCTCCCAACCAAGCCCCACCCACACAGCCTTAGTGGGTGACACCACTGGAGGCCTCAGGTCCCCCCACACAGTGAAGGAGGGGGTTCCCTCTGCCAGGCAGGGGGACAGACTCATGGATCAGTCTGACACTTAGCAGAGTCTGGGGAGAATAACCACCACAGTCCCAACCACGCAGGAGCTGGTAGGCAGGCAGGGTCGGGGGCCGGGCTCGTGCAGGTGGGGGTCCTTCCCAGCCGCCTGGGGGTGTCAGCCAGGCTGGGGAAGCTCAGGCAGCGGGCAGACGCAGGATGTTGCTGCCTCTCTTTGGAAGAGGAAGGGGAGAGCAGATACCCCATCCTTGGCCCCTGAGCATCCAGGGTCATGTCCCCGGCGTGTTTTGGCCCCTCCAAGCCATGACATTTCCTGGATGCTTCCGATTGGAGATGAAAAATTCAACTCAGGCTGACATTCTGCTGCAGAATCTACGCGGGCCTGCTTTCACAGGAAGCATCACGTCCTGCCCCCGTTTTCGAGGAAAGTCGATGTCCCAGGAAGATGGGCTGTAAGTGTCCTGTAGCTTTGCTTCCTCTGCGGTGAGGCCCCCCCAAGACGCGAGGTGACAGAGCAGAGTTGGGACCTGGGCGTCCCGGGGGCCTGGGGTCGGATGTCAGTGCGGCTCCTTCTCGCTCGGCCACAGCCCGTTCCCCTGTGGGCCTCGACTTCCCTGCCTGTGCCCTGCTTCCTCAGAGCCCTGAGCCCTGGTGCAGCCCCCAGTGACGACAGAAGAAGGAGCAAAGAGCAGCCTAGTCGGGGCATGGAAGGAGGGCTCATGCCTGAAGGGAAGACACGCAGCTCAGACCACTGAGAGGAGTAGCATGCTTCCCTGAGCCCAGTGGGGCCTGTGTCATGAAGGCCATTGCTGAGGTCTCGGCCAGCAAATAAACAAGCCCTTCAAACACCAGGGACTCCCCTCCAAGGTCTCTGCACAAAAGAACTGAGTCGGGTGTTCGCACAAAACGGCTCGTGAGTGTTGACAGCAACACTGCTCACGACGGTCCACCCACAGATGATGGGGCAACAAAAGGAGTGTGTGTGCACATGGTAGTACATTACTCTGCCACAAAAAAGGAATGGAGTTCTGACCAGGCTACAAGGTGGACGAACCCAGAGGTCGCCACGCCAAGTGAGATACCCAGACACAAGAGGACAAAGGCCACGATCCCGCAGGAGCGCCCAGTACAGGCGAATTCAGACAGGAAGCAGCACGGAGGGGTTAGGGAATGGTTGCTTGCGGGTACCGGGTTTGCCTGTTGCAGAAAAAAATGTGTTACAGCTCAGTTGTGACAGCAACCTGGATCCGGCCAAGAGACCAAGCAACGCTCGGACAGTTGGAGGAGTTGGAGAACTCAGGTTTATTACACCAGCAGACCCAAAAAAGCTACCATTCCAAGCTCTGGACCCCAGCAGCAGGTTTACACAGGCTTTTATAGGCTGCCAGTTTACACTGCGCAAAATCGTATGCAAATGAGGTATAACAAAAGTCGACTAATTAGGAACAAGCTTTGTAGAAATAGCCCAATCACCAGTGAGAGAAATAACCAATCAGGAGTGAGCTCCATGCAAATGAAGTGCTACAAATGGACCAATCAGAAGTTAGGGAAATGAACCAATCAGGAGTGAAGGAAATAACCAATCAGGAGAGAATGAAATAACTAATCAGGAGTGAGCTCAGGGAACCAACGGAATTTTAGGGGTAAGTAAGCCATTTCCGAGGCAAAAAGTGAGAGAGAGCGCCTCTGGGCCAGGGAACCGGATGGTGCCGGCATGAGAGTGGTGGTCCTGCCGGTCTTTTTATGGGGCTTCCCGCCTCATGCCCTTTTGGAGGTGACAAAGGTCTGGAACCAGAGAGAGGAGACGTTAGCACAGCGCTGTGAATTCACTCACTGCTGCCGAACTGCCGGCTTCGAAGCGGGTGATCTTATGTCAAGTGACAAGTTACCTCAGTAAAGACGGGGTCCGCGGGGCCACTGCAGGAACAGCGGCTGACAGCCAGCAGGTGCCTGTGCAAAGATGTCGCCTGCCCCTGCCTGCTGTGTTACCTCGGGCATGTTCCTTCCCTCTCTGCATCACTGCTTCTCCACTTGACAGGGGAGGACAGTGAGGATGCGGGAGTAGACGGCGCATGTGTGGAGAGCAGGCCTGCAGCCACTAAGCCACCACAGTCGCCCGTCCCACGAGAACCTGCGTGGCGTTCTCGGTCCCTCTTCCCGCGAGAACCTGCGGGACATCCTCCATCCCTATTTCCGCGAGAGCCTGCTTGACCTCTACGATGGCTCTTCCCGCGAGACAGTACATGACGTCCACGATCACTCTTCCCGCGAGAACCTGCACTGCCACTAGCGGGGGCCACAGCATCCGAGCCTGGCCGTCTTGGGTGGGCGAGGCTGCTGGCTGTCCCAGACCACGTTGGAGCCATGGCCCTCCCCAACCCCCATGGGGCCGAGGGCTGAGCCACAGCGGCGATTCCTCGTGTGTCCTCCCAGGCCTTGCGCGTCCACCTGGAAGGGACTGGACACCAGTCATCTGCGGAGTTTCTGGTCCCAGAATCTCCCCTTTCCTAGAACCTGAGGGAAGGCGACGGACCCAAAAGACTAAGAGAGCAGGAGGCGGACGCTGGGTCAGCAGCAGAGATTAAGCAGCAGGCGAGGGTTCGAATCCCAGCTCTCCCTCTGCCCAGCCCACCACCGTCTCCCCATCTGTCAACATAGATAGTAATTGTAATAATTGTAACTGCTCTGTAGAGTGCGGTGAGGCTTGCATCCTGACGCTGGAACGGGCTCCACAGGTGTGGGTCACACTATTCCTCAGGTGGAGACAGAGAGTCTGGCTGGAGTGTGGAAAGGGGGCCGCAGAGGAGCTGCTCCATCCCAGGTAGATTAGCTGTGCTGAGCCTGGGTGCCCCCAAGAGCAGAAACTCAGGCTGGCAGGGCAGAGAGGGGCAGCCAGGAAGGATGGGGGCTGGGAGGGGAGGCGGACCCTCTCACAGTCAGCTCGCTTGCGCACTCGAGCTCACACACACAAAACACAGAGCTGCCCGGAGGGGCGGGTGGTGTGGCCTGTGCCAGGGGCAGATTCAGCCCTACCAACCACGCTTTATAAATTTTGCATCATCTCAGCTATGAATAGCTTCCTCCGCAGCAAGACAGACAGTTCAAAGGGAAGAGAAGGGCCTGCGGCGGGGAGGGGGGAGACGAGATGCATCCGAACCCCTGCCTGGGCTCTGGAGACAATGGGGGGTGTGGGGAGACCAGGGTGTCAGAAGAGGGGAAGGGGCAGTCCAGCGGGTGAGGCCCCTCGGAGACCAGTGGCCCCATGAAGCCTTCCAGGATTAGCCCAGGAGGCTGCAACAAGGGGCCCATGTGGAGACTCTGCCCTACGCACCCCACCCCACCCCACCCCCGTGGGGCTGCAAGGGCACTTCTCAGACAGGTACACTGTGGCCTGGGGAGGCCACCCTCCACCAAAAGCCACACACACTGGCCTGGGCCTCAGGGAAACACATGAAGTGGTCCAGGCGAGCTGACGGGGGTGGTGAGTGGACCCACCAGAGCAGGGCTGGCCAGGGCCTGAGGAGTGGGGTCCAGCGGGTATGGGCCAGGGCGACTTCCACCAGCCAGTTCGTGGCTGAGTGGCCTTGGAAAAGACACAAAAACACCTTGCTGTGCCTCAGTTTCCCCAATAATAAATGTGTCATAATAAAAGTACCCACCCCACAGGGGGTGGTTAAAGTGCAGCCTCTGAGCCTCCAGCCCAGGGTTCAAGCCCAGCCCTGCTGCTCACCAGCTGTGGGACTGACCCCCTGAAGAACAGCCGACGATGGGTGTGAGAGGGTGAGGGAGGTGTGCACGGCGTTTAGAACAAGTCAGAGCCGTGTGAGTGTTCGTTGCCGCTGTCAGCGTTTTGGTCAGTGAAACATGAAGGGGCCTCATCACAGTCACCACTGGACAGCCCCACTGGCCACCAGGAGGTCACCCCGAAGGGTCCGAGGCACACATCCTGTCCCCACCAGGCTGGTGCCGGCTGAGGCCAGGGAGCTCAGTGAGGGGATGCTCAGACCTGGCACTGACCCTAGTGGGTGAGTCCCCTCCAGCAGGGCTGGGGTGACTGGGCCATGTCCCCTGGGGCTCTGCGGGCACCACACCCACAGTCACCGCCCAGGTTCCCGGTTCAGGGACCTCAGCCCACGTCCTTGACCCTCACCTGGGCAAGCTGGTTTATAAACTGAGGAGGACACCACCTCCTTGTCTGTTTCCAGCACTGCGTCTGGGCCAGTTATTACTACAATCGTGGTGGCCAGCTTCCCCAAGCGTCGCACATGCCAGACGCTGTTTAAATGCTTGGTGTATCTTAACCAGTGCTCCTCTGCAGCCAGTGCCATGAGCATCCTGTGTGACGGGTGGAGCCGTGACAGGGGCAGGGGGCCTCATGCCCTTCCCTCCACCATCGCTTCGGGTCCCGGCTCTTCATTCAAGCCCCAGGCAGCCAGGGGGACCAGCTCCCTCCCCAGGCCTCTGTTTCCTCAGCAGCAATGGGTCTGAGGTGAAGAGAGAGACAGCAGGTCCCACCCCAGCCCCTCCACTTGCTGGCTGGCCAAGTCCTCGCCTCCTCTCCCCTCTGCAGGATGGGCCAGGCACCAGCTCCTGCCCCAGGACTGAGTGAGGCAACGAGCACGGAGCTTTTCGCGCAGCACCTGGTGCCCGATGAGAGCCAGCAGATGGGCATCGCCTCTGAGACCCCCTCCTCGCCTGCAACCGGCCGGGGGACGGAGGCTCCAGACAGAGGCCCCTCTGAGCAGATGGCTCTGGGGCTGGTTCTTCCTCACAGCCTCTCGTCTGCCAGCGCCCTGCTGGCCAGGTCAGAGGAGGCCCCAAGGAAGCAAAGATCTTGGAGGGGGGACCTCCCCAAAGAGAAAGATGGCTTCACTGGCCTCTCAGAGCCCCAGAGCCCCACCTCCCCAGTGGCTGCTGGCCACAGGCCCTGGAGCCTGGAGGTTCAGATCTAGGACTTCAGTCTCGGCTGCTGGGCCTGACCCTGGGCCTCTGCCTCCAGCTCTGGGACCGGTTGCTGCTCCTCTCAGAGGCCAGTGGCCCCATCCTGCAAAGCTGGTGTGGGAGCCTGGGGCCATGACATAGGCAGAGCAGCTGGCTGGCCCATGTCCCAGCCTCCGAGGCTGGGCAGCTTGAGGGGCCGCCTCTGGACTCTGTGACCTCAGGCAAGCACTTCACCTTTCTGTGCCTCAGTTTCCTCATCTGAAAAACAGGCTTGTGGGATGTTGTTGTGAGCAGTCAGACGGAGAGAGCAGGGCAGCAACCAGCAAGTAATACTGGAGCCATTACTGCCACCACCACCACCAGCCTGGTCCCTCCCTCCAAGATGCCAGCCGCCTCTCCCCAGAGTGAACCCTCCCTCTTTCCCTTCCCAGCATGACTGACACAACAAACACAGCAGGAAGGAAGGGAAGGTTGTCAGCTGGTGGGAGAGGCCAGGGGCAAAGCCAGGCTGAGCAGGGGCACGCAGCTCCCTGAGCAGGGCCAGGCTGTGGCCCAAGGGTGAGCCTCCTGGAGACCCTCTTGCTGCCTGACTTTGGAGGCTCTGAGCGGATGGGCCCAGCCTCCTGCCCAAGCCCCCAGTTCCTGCCTCCCTGGCACACGTACGCCTGTGTGTTGGGACCTGAGGTCAATGGCTTGCCTGCTCAATCAGTGAGGTCAAGGCCAGTCGGCCCAGGACTGGGTTCACAAAGCCAGACACATGGGCACTCCAGTCCCAGATGGGCCTCAGGCTGACCAGAGCTGACAAGATCATCACACACACCTGTGGTAAACAGTGAGGGCAAAATCAGCACTGTTGGGTAGAGAAAGCCCCTTGGAGTTTTTTCCCCACGCCCCACCTCCATGACCTCACTTCTGGTAGGTCAAACCTCCTACTGGCTTCTAACACCCGGGGCATCCCCCCATCTGCCTGCGTCTGCCTCTTCCGTCAAACTGAGCGCTTCTGTACGGCAGAAACTGAGTTCGATTTCTCTTTGTGGCCCCAGCAACATCCAGCATAAGGCCTAGGCGCTGACAACGTGTTCACTGAGCGAACACATGATGGCTTTTCACCAAGTGTAACCTGCAAATGTGGCCACAAGTTCTCTGCAGGACCTCCATCAGAGGGAATCTACCTCCTGTTGCTTTGAATCCTGTGATTTGCACTGCCAGTCAGATAGGCAGAGGTGACTCGGGGCCCCTTCTAAGACTAGGTTTCCCGAGGGCAGCAGCCTTCTGCCTCTGTATGGACCAGCCTGCTGAAGGCTCAGAGGCATCTTGGACGCAGGGCCCAGCTACCCGAGCTGAGTTTGCAGACAGTGAGCAAGCCCAGTGGAGAACAGCTGAGCTCAACCCAAATCACCAACCCAAAGGTGGTGAGTGAAAAAAAAGCGCTGTTGTTCTGTGCCTCCTGAGGTGGCAGGCAGGCACGGAGGTCTCCAAGGAGCAGAGTCACAGATCAGAGGATGGGGGTGGGGGAGCCGTGGGCTGGCCGAGCCGGATCGGCCCCGGAACCAGCCTCACCTGCAGGGAACTGGCGAGAAGCACGTGGGGCAGCCCACCTGGGCCCAGACCTTGCACTGCACCACTCAGTGCCCTCTCCCTCTTGGACAGGGGCCGGCGCGCGGCCACCGCAAGGTTCACTGCAGGCTGGGGTGGAAAGTGCTCAGAACAGAACCAGCCTCACATGTGCTCATGTCTCTGAGTACTGGCCTTGGGCGGTGGCTGGGTTCACGCCCACTCCACGAGGCTGTGCTCCAATACCATTCTGTAGGTGAGGAAACTGAGGCACAGGGCGGTGCAGCAACTGGCTCAAGGTCCAACTGCCACCCAGAAGTGGGGCCAGGATTGGAGCTGAGCCCTCATGCCAGGGCCCACGTGCTTCCCCAGCCCAGGCAGGTGGGCCCTGGCATCAGGTGCTCCTTCAGTTCCCAGCTCTGCCCCCAACACGGCATGGTCTTGGCCATGTCACCACCCTCCGAGCTCATCGCCCCACCTGACTTGCTCGGAAGGCCTGGCCAGCTGGACGCCTCTGCCCACCACCTCGCCCGTTCATCCTCCCTGACGGCACAGACCAACGCTGGCCTCTCAGCTCACAGCCAGCGAGCTAAAAATACACCAAACGATATTTCCATTGACTTTCCCTGACTTACGGGCCAGGCCTGCGGCTGCTTCCAGCTCTGACCCCAGAGCCCTCAGAGGAGGAGGCACGGGCTCTGGGGGAGCCAGACCAGGCCACACCCCAACCCTGTCCAGCCCAGGGAACAGCCTTGCCTTTCTCACCTGTGAAATGGGCTAGCGTCACTCCTCCCTGGGGGCCCACGTGATGTTCCCCTGGGACACGAGTGTAACCGGCTGTGGGGCAACGGCAGGGTAATGTCAGCAGAGGACAGGGGACATCTGGAACTGTGCTGTATGTCAATGCCTCCGTGCTCCAGGCAGGGCCCTCAGCTGGAGAGACCTGAAGGGAGGTCAGAACATTTAGCCAAAGCTGGAAACCAGAGCCAGAGGGTCCTTGGAGATGCCAGAAAGGAGGCTGCATTTCCCACAGCCTTGAGGTGGGACCGAAGGTCTGAGAAGCCAAGCTGTGAGCCCAGCGCACCTGCCGACTCACAGTCTCACCAACTCCCCTCCTGGGAAAGAAACCGGAAGTGTTCCCGGAAATGCCTCTCCCCCATCCCCGCCCTCACGCACACTGGGACCCTCACCTGCTTACAGCTGCTGTCCCAGGCAGACCTCTGGTTGCCCTCTCAGCTGTCTCCCTTCTCCCCAGATAACCGAACCCAGACTTATTCAAGCTGAGCTTTCCATTACAGTAGCCCTCAGCCACATGTAGCGATTTAAATGTAAATTAATTAAAACTAAATTTAATAAAAATCCAGTTCCCCAGTCTCACCAGCTTATACAGTTCAGGGGCTCAATAGCCACCTGTGGCTAGTGGAAACACCATACTGGGCAGCACAGATCTAGAACATCTCCAGCATCGCAGAAAGGGCTCAGCTCTAGATGATGAATCCTGATTGGTCTAGACCACTCCCAGAATCCCACTCCCCATTGCAGTGGTTGGTCTGTGGTTGTCACGTTACTTTACTGAACAGGGAGACATCAGAGAAGGCTGAGAAGGATGATCCTTCTGGTACAATGGGACAGATGTGGGAGAAAAACACTTCACACACTGGTTACCCGCCCTGCCTCCAGCCTTTGCAGGCTGTAGTGTTAGGACGTGAAGGCTGGAGCTGAGGCAGCCTTCTTGCAGCTATAAGGCAATAAGCCTAAGAACAAAAGCTCACACACTGCAGGAGGCAAAACAGAAGGGTGGGAGGAGACTGGGACTCCACTGAGCTGTGGAGCCTCTGAACTTTGCTTTATATGAGATAATTGAGTGTGTTTATTATTCAAGCCACTGATCGATTATTCAGGTAGTTGGGGCTGTCTGTCCCCTGCAGCTGACTTCTTTCTAACTGATAAACTATGAAACAATACCTGCATTCGACTTCCAGGTCTCTGAGTAAGCTGTTCCCTCCAAGTGAAATGATCCTCTTGTCATCTCTTTCTCAATTCCATTCACATTTTAAGGCCCAGACCGAGGGGCACCTTCTCTTAACATTCCCCACAAAGCCAGGAGTGACCACCTCATCCTGTCACCCCAGCTTGGTCCCTGTCTTCCAGCACTTGCCACCAGTCACTGGCAGAGTGAGGACAGGGTCGATACCCATCTTCACAGAGCTGTACCCCCAGACCCTGCTAAAGTGCCTGGTAAGTAACAGGCACTCAGTTAATATTTGGTGAATAAAAACACAGATGCCTTATTTTAGCAGCTCCGCCATGCCCCTACACATGGTGTAAGTTTACACTGAAGCTTGTGAGGTGGAGTGAACTCCACAGCAGGCTCTCTACCCCCACCTCACACCTCACACCACACACCCAAATACATTCCTTAAGAGTCAAACACAGAAGCAAAGAGCTGATATATTTTTTTATTTCTTTAAAATTCTGAGAGGAGCCCATTGATGGATGAATGGACCAACAAAATATGGTATCTGCATAAAACAGAATATTACTCAGCCTTAAAAAGGAAGCAAATCCTGGCACCTGCTACAACGTGGGTGGATCCTGAGGACATTTTGCTCAGTGAAATTAAGCCAGTCACAAAAAATGCATTTATTCTATGAAGCACCCAGAGTAGTCACACTCGCAGAGACAGAAAGTAGAATGGTGGCTGCCTGGTAGGGGGTTGTCTAATGGGGACGGAGTTCTGGAGCCTGCTGCACAACAACGTGGACGTAGTTAACAGTAATGACCTGCACGCTCCAGACGGTTACGATGGGGCATGCTATGTGACGTGTATTTTATCACAACTGAAAATCTTTAGCTGGTATGTGGAACACAGACATACAAAGCGGTAGAGTGCCGTGTCCGACGTGACCACAGTGCCAGCGGGACCCCCGCGGGCCCACCGCCGTCTGAAGGACAGAGCACCCCAGTCCCCTTAAAGCCCTGGAGACCCGCCTGATTTCATCCCACCCCTCAGAAGAAGCTGCGCTCAGGACGCTGTGTTCAGCACATCCTTGCTTGCCTCATGGTTCTGCCGGGCATGGCCCTAAACAATGTACGGTGCAGCTGTGTTCAGTTGTAGCCTCTGTGTAAACGAAGTAGATAAACCACATGCTCTCTGTCCTGCGACTTCTTGTTCCCCGGTCATTTTGGAGTGGGCATTTTTATTACTATTACTTGTTAAACCTGCATAGACTCTCTCAGTGTGTCTCATAGATTTCACAGTTAAAAATAAACACATGCAGCGCTAAATGTAAAGACTGAAGTCCTTAAAAAAACCAATATAGGTGACTATTTTTATAATCTTCAGATGAGGAAGGACTTTCCAAGCATAACACCAAAGACAGAAGTCACCAAAGACTAGGCTGACATGTTGAATGACAAAACAGTTTAAAACGTCCGTGGATAAAAAATGCCCTAAGTGAGTCAGAAAGGCAAAACACAACCTGTGAAAAGTGCTAACAACGTCAGACAGAAGAGACGAACGTCGCCACTGCACGAAGGGCTCCTCCAAATCAGGTGAGAAACGGACAAACCCACTCCCACACCGCTGGTCCTGACGTAACCTGGTGCCACGGTTTACGAAGGCAATACCTACTGATATATGTCGAAAGCCGAAGAGAAGTTTACACCCTTTAGCCCAGTAACCCCACTTTTAGGAACTTTTGCCTTAGGGATAACCAGAGATGTGCACCAAAATCCATGCGCGAGGCGTCCTTCACAATCATGTCTAGAACTAGGGAGAAATGAGAGTGCCCTAGTTGTTAAACAACAGAGGAGGGTTTGAATTATCGAAACCACGGAAACCAGGGAACTATCGGTAACACAGTTGTTAACTTAAAAACCAGGTTACATGCTGCTAGACGGCTGATTAGGACACAAAATGGCACGGTCACTCTGGAACACAGCTCAACAGTTTCTCCTAGAGTCGGACATCTGCCACACAACCCGGCAACTCCACCCTTAGGTATTTACCCAAGAGAGGTGAGAACACGACCACACAAAGCCTGACACAAACGTGTGCGACAGCCTGTCCGCCGCAGCCCAAGCTGGGAAGCGGCCCGACATCCGCCCTGGTGAGTGGCGCACGCGGACCGTGGAGGGCTACTGGTCAATGAAAAGCAGCAGACGCACGGGCAAATCTCAAAAGCGTTCCATTAAGTGAAGGGAGCTATATGTAAAAGGCTACGTACCTGGCGGCTCCGGCCGGCTCCAGGCAGCATCTGTCCCCTGTCTCCATCACCCCAGCATGTGAATGAAATTAGCAAAGCTCACTCTGGCTCAGAGTCCGCGGCCCAAACAGGTCAGGTGGCCCTAACCTGGGGGGTCTTCAGGGGACGCGCATGGTCTCTGGCATCGTACCCCAAATGCCATCGCCCTGTCCTTCCCCGACAGGCAAAGGCTCTGGGCCTGAGACCCAGCAGTGACCCTCAGGGGACCAGGTGCCCCGGGGTGAATGTCAGAGCAAAGGTGTGGCCTTCCCAGCTTTGCTCCCAATGGAGTCGAGCATCCAGCCGAGAAAGAGGCCCCACTGATGAGGCAGAATCGCTCCTTGAGGAGCAGTTGGGGTAGAGTGACTGGCACATAGGCCAGAGCCCGCTAGGTTCTAACGGAGGCCTAATTCCCACAAAATCCGTGCTGGCCCTGAAGCCTCAGCGACTTCGAACAGGGTGAACTCGCCATGGGGCCTTCACACATCTTGGAGACAGGGAAGTGGGCCAAGACGGTGAGGAAACTCACTCCAGATACGGCCAAGGGGGAAAATGAGGCGGGGAAGAAAGAGGAGCCCCTAAAGCATGGGGAGCGTCAGGCAGACACCGGAGACGTATTCCACAACACAGGCTGTGGCTGCCTTTGGGAACTTAGCAAAAAGAAGGTGAGGGCAAGCTGTCTCAGACTCACGGACGGGCACACTTCATGTCAGGGGTCCCAGAAGGCGGGTCTAAACACCGATGGCTCCCAGCGTGAGCAGAGGGCGGGGTGACACGTCAGCTGGACGACTTCCCAGTACAAAGCTCATGAGCAATCCAAAACAATAATGGCAAGAACTCCAAGACTACCATCAGGGCACCTTCGGAGGGCCCTCCCAGAACACACGCTCAGACAACCAAGACAACCTGAGAAACACCACCCTGGGTCTAATGGGGAGCACCAGACACAAAGAACTCACGGCCCTTTGTACAGTCGAAACCAGATGTGGCCATCGCCACACCAGACACAGCTGCTTGAGGGGCGGTGGGGAGACCACATGAAAAACAGAATACGCTTGCCGACTGCCTTGGAGCTAATGTCTGAGAGTAAAAGGATGTTAATTCAAGTCAGATGCTGCAGGAAGAGGACTGTAGAAGTTTCAGCATCACTCATAGACAAAAGGAGAGAGGACCAAAGTACCGTGTACAATATTAGCAAGAAAGTCACAGTTGGAACAAAACATGCACCTTTCCTAAGTTCCAAAACAATGAAGTTGAGCAAGAAAACAACCACACCGAAAGACAAGTTGTTTAAAAGCCCTGCATAGGCGGTGTAAGTGCGGCAGACAGAGCTGAGGCGCCGACTGCAGGGTCATAGCTCCCCCATTAGCACAAGACAGATTTCCAGGTTGGCTAAGAAAGGAAATGCCAATGCTGTGCTTTAAACCTCTTGGGAGTGACGGCAAACGCCAGGTGGGGGAGAGGCTGCGCTGTCTCCGTTGACCAGTAGCGGCGGGGCGCAGGTGTGGGGCAGCTCGGGTCTGTTCCAAGCACAGAGGGGCGCTGAGGCTCCTCTGCCCTGTGACCACCCAGTGGCCAGTTCAGACCATCGCTGTCCTGTGGAAACGACTTTGTGGTCAGGGCCCACTGGGTGGGATTCTCTTCTCCAAGAGGTGTTGCTGGAGGTCACGGACTGGCACCCAGACAGAGGACTGAGTTAGCGGGGACCTGGACGATGTGCAGGCTCCTGGCCTCCAGCACTGGGCCTCTGAGGCGTCAGGGCCCCACAGTGTTGTGCACCAGCCCCACAGGCCCTGAGCTCCACGTCTGCCACGTCCCAGGTTCCCCAGAGGGACAAAGACCACACTTCCCAACGAGACCAATATCCAAGAACTTGTTTCACAACCTCTACCAACGATAAATCATATTTTGTAATGGTTACATACAGGGGAGAGACCTTCACAATCAATTGTGTGTAATTACCACAAAATACCTTAGAATCCGTGCTTCTTTAATCCCTACTTGGTCACCATTTGAAGACAAACCTAACTTAGAACATGCTTCGAGGGACAAGGAAGCACACATCTGCCTTTCCTTTATAAACCACACCACCAGCCAAGCCCAGAGGAGGGCAACTCTCCCTGCAAGGAAACATGTCAGCTAACAAATGAGGCAGGAAGGGTAGAATGAGGGTATCACCAGTCTGCAAGCACTAATCAGTCAGCACAGAGAATCAGCCGCTGCTAACACCGCACAGACGGCAGGACACCATGCCTCCCTCCGGGGGAATGCAGAGCTCCCTCGCTAGTGCTCTTGACAAAAAAAAATAGTCCCACCTGAATCAGATCAGGTCTCTAGACCCAGCTCCCAACTTACAGGAAATACAGAGACTGCCGGGAACTCCATGGATCTAGCAACCCAGTTTCCCCGACAAGTAAATTACAAGGAAGAAAACACCGGGGGGCCTTCAGGTGAAGACACTTGGGAGACACATCACGTGGTGTGACCTGGGCACCTCATTCAGATCCCAATTCAAACCATATTTTGTCCATTTTGACATTTATGAGACAATTCTAACTTTGAACAGACTGGGTATTTGCTTATATTAAGGAATGATTTTTACGTGTGAAGCATTAAACAACGATCCTGTCATTGTTTGGCTTTCAAGTCATCACCTGTCAGACGTACACTCTGAAACCCTGGGTGGAAGCGCACGACGACGGGAGTGAACGGGATGCCGGCCCCGACGTGGGGGTGCCAGTCATGGCTGGCACTGTGCTGAGCACCTGGACGCGCAGCACGCAGCCTGATTGTGCACATGAAGGAATCTCTCATAAGAAAAGGTTTATGCACGTATATTTTTGCACAATAAAAATTTATGTATAGAAAAAAAGCTGGAAGGATGTAAATCAAAATGCTAGCTGTACACCTTCAACTCACACAATGTTATGTGTCAGTTCTGCCTCAGTGAAAATAAATTCTAAAAAATGTTGGCCATGAATAATTCTGGCAGATGGGGTGACAGGTAAGTTTTCTTTTTAGACTGCTGAGTATTTTCTAAAGTTTCTACAGTGAACGCCCAGCAGTTTGAAAATCTGGGAAAGAAAGATGAAAACACACTGGCCCCTCCTCCCCCGGGGGCCAAGGTTTCTCCAGGCTCTGCAGGTGAGCTGGCGATGTGGCACAACCCAGCCAGGGGCCGTTCGGCTGGACAAGCGCAGCCCTTACAGGCAAACGTGCCCACTTCTCTTCTGGGAACCGTGCCTGGGAAACCACCCACACCTGCACCAACGGCCAAGCTGCCTGCTCAAGGATGTCCATCTCAGGGTCGTGCCTGGGGTGACAGCCCAGCATCAGAGGCCACGTCCAGCAGCAGGGCTTGTCCCAGTGAGGAAGGCGCGTCCTGGCAAGGGACTAACTGCCGGGCAGCCACCAACACAGGGGTTACTGGGCAGCTGGCCTCAGCTCACCTG
Organism: Vicugna pacos; assembly: GCF_048564905.1. Classification (NCBI taxonomy): domain Eukaryota; kingdom Metazoa; phylum Chordata; class Mammalia; order Artiodactyla; family Camelidae; genus Vicugna; species Vicugna pacos. The sequence goes on along the minus strand of NC_133002.1, from coordinate 18,390,252 downwards.
CTCTTGTGCACATCTCACGGATTCCCGTTTTGCAAACACATCTGGAAAATGCATGCAACCTTACTGGCCTCGTAGGACACCTGTGAGATGACCCCGACCCCTCATGGAGAAATCTGCTTGCTCTAAGTTCCTCCAGAAACCCTCAGGGGACTGATGGTCCCTTAAATCCAGCTGGCTCCAGGCCCTGTGCCTCTCATAGTCCCAGCCTGGCCTTGTCCTCTGTACCCATTCCATCTGCCTGCCTGGACGGACCCCGGCAGACACCCCCTCCCAGGCTGCGGTGTGTGACACTCCAGGGGAATGTGGACAAGCGTGGGCTTCTTTGCTAGGGGCTCCCACCACAGGACCCTCCTCCTGGCCCCACATCTCCCTCCCCAAACCCTGAGTCCAGGAAGGCTCACCGAATCCTAACCTCCCCTGCACCACGCACCCCGCCCAGGGAGCCCCTTTCCTCCCACCAAATCCTAAGCAAATTTTCTTTAACAGAGACCACTGTCTCTCAAGAAAGAATTTTGTTCCAGCTTTAGAGTAGTAGCTCGTCCATCTTATCTGTGGCGGGAATTCTGCAACTTCTTTCCCCCCACCCCCCACCCCCCACCACACAGCCCTGGTGTCTAGCTGGGCACCTGGCTGCCTGACAGACTACATTTCCCAGCCTTCCTTGCAGCACGGTGACCATGTGACAAAACAAGGTGCCAGGACATGAGCCAACGATGCCTGTGTCCTCGCAGGGGAAGTGCCCATCCTGCCGCCCAGAACGCGGGCTTGGTGCCAGAACCGTCTTGGCTCCGTGGACGAAGGTGTTGAACAGCCAGGGCAGAGGGACCCTGGGCCTGGCTCCATGAATCTGCTGTTTTGCTACAGACTACTGACCCTCAAACCATTACAGCAGAGAGAAAATCATTTATCTGGCTTAAACCATCATTAGTTTGGTTTTGTTGTTGTTAACAAGCCACGGAACCTAGATCCTAACCAATAAACTCACCTGATTGAAATGCACCCACAGCGCCTGGTGCCAGCAGGCTGTCTGGTCAGATTCTCACGGAAGCGGAGCCTGAGGCCAGGGCTCAGGTGCGGGAGCTCCATGAAGGAGGTTCTCCCAGCAGAAACCTGCACCAGGGCCAGGAAACGAGAGGGAGGGAGAGGCCTGGCAGAGGCCTGACCCCAGGGAGCTATGGAGTGCAGCCCACCCTGAGCCTGTGCCCCTTAAGGCAAGGACCCGGCTCTCCTGCCCCGGTAGGTTGGCCGGGGGGCCCAGAGGTGCAGCTCTCACCTCCCGGCCCTCTGACTGTGGACTGCGCACACTGGGCCTGAGGGCGCCTGCGGGGGCCGGGTGTGAGGTCTCTGGGCAGGGCGCGAACACAGTGCTCCCCACCCAGGAGGAAGCCCCCACACCTGTGAGCCCCACCTTGTCGACCTCTCCACCCCCTATGCCGTGGCCCCAGATGGGATGAAAAACAACAGCCCACAGACATTCCCTGGGACCCCAGGCCAAGAGAGCTGGCAGTGCCACGACACCTGGGGTTTGGATGCCCGGGGAGCCGTGCTGGCGTTCACCTTGAGGAGGCAACAGGTCCCAGCACAGAATCAGAGAGGTGCAGCGACTTGCCCAAGGCCACACAGCTGAAGTGGAGGGACTGAGGTGGGTGGGCCAGGGGAGGGGCAACGTTACAGAAAATCCCTGGGAGAAGCAGGCCCCTGACTCTGTGCAGAGCCAGGAAAGCTGCTGGGGAGGGGGCAGTGGGGCAGGCGGATCCCTGAAATGAGTGCAGGTGTCACTTACCGAGACTGAAAACCTGACCTCTGTTAGCGCCCGCGTTCCCCACACTAATTCTCAGAGGGTCTCCCGACAGCAGACCCTGAGAAAAGGATTTAGGTGCAGGGAAATCCTGGGACATGCCCACCAGGAGGCGAGACAGGCCGCGTTCTCACCACTGTTCATCCTGGGGCGCCTGGAGCTTCAACAGCTGGGAAAGCAGAGGGCAGCGCTGGGGGTCCGGGCGGCTGCCAGGGCAGGCCGGGGCGGGGAGGCGGGGCGGGGCGGGGCGGGGCCGGGCCGGAGCACCTGCTGACCCGGTACTCTCATCCTACAAAGAGGCAAGGGGCTGTCCGTGGTCCCTGGGACCCAGGGCACAAGATCCTTCCACTCTTTCCAGCACTTTCAGTTCTAAACATAGCAGTGCCAATGTTCAGGGACTGTGCTTTCTTTATTTGAACAACTTCAGATATGAATGACGTAGGGCTTCTCATTTGGATATTGGCATCTTATCTACTCACTGGATTAACTCGCTTTGAGGGGAGGAAGGTCACTGTCTTCAAACACCTGAGAGGAGAAGAGCAGCAAAGTGGACAGACCCCACCTGGATGGAGCCAGCCCTGGGGGCCTGAGCACCCCCTCACTCACCAGCGCTTAGAGCCAGGCTGCCTGGGCTTGGACCCCAGGTGTGCCCCTCCCCAGCTGTGTGGTATTGGACAATTCCCTAGCTTCTCTGTGCCTTGGTTTCTCCATCTGCAAGATGGGAAAGGTAACAAAAGCTTCCTAGGGTGGTTGTGAAAATTCAATGCAATAACTCATGCAAAGTGCATGGAATGGTGCCTGGCACAGAATGAGTGTCCAAAACATGCTGGTCAACCCTGACTCAAGGGACAGGTCTGGTGCAGGAAGCAGACCCAGACATGGACATGGCTACCTGGTGTGACTGGGGCTGGGTAGACGGAACCCTGCAAAGGGGGTGACCAATACCTGTGGAAGTAGGTTTTGAGGGATGAGTAAGAGTTTGCCAGCAAAAAGGTGGGTAGTGAATATGTGTATTGGGGTGGGGTGGCAGTCCAGCACTCCAACCCCTTCTTAACTTGGGAGGCATCCCTCTCTGTGGGGTCCCAGGCAGGCAGTGTCTTATCTCCCACTGCAGAAGCTGAAAGGACAGACTTTGGTTTGGTCAGCAGGCCACTCCTGCCTGGGACTTTGAAGCGTAATATGTGGGTCAAGGGCCACAGTGGAGTCCCGAGAATGCTGGCCCAGACTCCCAGGTCCCTGTTGCCCCCTCAGCCCCTGAAAGTCGCCTTCTCCACTCTGTAAGCCTGAGATTGAGCCAAGAAATGCTCCCTTTACTTAGGGTGGACAGAGTCGCTTTGTGCTGCTTGCAACCAAGAATTCCGAAGGGAAGTCCTGAGATAGGACCAGAATGAGCAGGAGGTGGAAGGGAGCCACTGCACGTTGACCCTGGCCCCGGGCTCTGACCTCCTCCGCTAAGCTCTCCTCGCTGAACCACTGCAACCACACAGCAGGCAGGCCGGAGGGTAGCCTCTCTGATCCACTTCACACCAACAAGGCCGAGTCCTGAGAGAAGTGGGCTTACTGAAGTTCGCCTGTAGACAGAGGGGACTACGAAGACTCCAATGGAGGGGCAGACACCGGCCAGGCTCTGGCCTTGCTCCAGCTGGAGGCTCCAGCACCCCAAGATGGGCAGGTCTGCCCCCACCCCCATGAGAGCAGCCTGTGAAATCTCACAGTCCCAGGACAGACCTGGAGACCAAGGTTTAAAAACAAGCCCATCTCAGCCACACACGTATGTCCTGGAGGGACCACAGGGAATGAGGCTTCTGTTTATAAAGGTGACTGTGAGAATGAACTGGGGCTGAGGCATACAGCGCCTGAAGCTCACGATTCCCTCTGGGCCTGGCCCAAGGGGTGCCCAGGAATCAGAGGGACAGGTTCATTAACTGGGCACCTACTGTGTGCCAGGCCCGTGATGAGCCTCTGAACTCTCCAGCATCTCATGGAAACCACCTGCAATCTTGCAAGCATTAGTAACGCCCGTCTGCAGTAGAGGAAACTGAGTCTGAGAGGTGCTATGACATCTTTAAGGTCACACTGCCAGGGTGACAGACTCAAATCCAGAGCTGTCTGACCCAGAAGCTGGGTGGGGAGGCATGGAGCAGGGCTTTGGAGGCAAAAAGAGATGAGGACTCTCCAGAAAGCTGGGCCTGTTGTTACTGTTGTTCTCCAGGTAAATCCAGTCGCCTCTCTCCCTGCTGAAGCCCTACAAGACTTCCCTCATGCCCTGAAAATAAAGTCTAGAGTCTTTGGACAGGGTCTGCAGGGGCCCGCATGACCTGCCAACAACCCCTGGTTCTTTAAGTAGCACCAAGTGCCCTCCCACCTCAGGGCCTTTGCACAGGCTGTTCTGGGCATGCTCTCCACTCCTCACGCATGTGATTCCTAGTCCTCCTGCTGCTGCCCCTCTCCCTTACATGAGGCTGTGGTCCATCCCCCGTGACCTGTGCCCAGTGAGGGTCCCACCTCAGATGCCCTCTTTTCACTACAATGAGCACAGGTCATAATCCTCTGAGCCAGACATTTTCAAAGGGGGCAAAAATTGGCTCTTGGGGGACTGAAAAAAACAGACGTTTCAATTATTTGTGGCCCCACGTGAGAAAGTTTCATTCCTTAGTATTGTATCTCTCATTAGAGAGAAATTAATTTACTGAATTAAATTGAGTTACTTAATTGTGATCAAGTTTAATTAATTAAAATGATTTAATTAACTTGATTTAATTCAATGTTTCTCCTTAGGGAATGATAATGGGGAAAAAGTGGGAAATGCTGCTTTAAGCATTTATGAGTTTGCTTATGCTCTGCCTGGTGCCCTCTGAGCCCACAGAGGGCAGGCCAGGTGGGTCTAGGTCCTGCTATAGCTCTAGTTCTAGAATGCTGCCTGGCACACAGTAGGTGCTCAGGTAACAGCTTCCATGTGCCACGCCCTGCAGGGAATAATCCAGACAAGGCTCTGCTGGCAGTTGGGAACCATGGAGGGTTTAGGAGCCAGGAAAGGAAGACCTTCTTGGGCTGGTGCATCCTCGACCAGAGATGGCAGCTGCAGCTGCCTCCCAAGCCTGTCCCCACCCAAGTCCCACTGCCAGGCCAGCCCAGGACAGAAATAGAGCAGCCCACGGCTTCTGCAAGGCTGGAGGGGGTGGATGCAGCTAAACCCAGCCTGGCAGGTGGCCTGCTCGGGCTGGGGGCTGGGACAGGCCTCCTGCGTTACTGGGCTCACCCAGCTCTGTCTCACTGCCTGGGGGCCTCAGGCAAGGCTGGACCCTCACTGAGCCTCTGTGACCTCCAGGAGAACCTGACTGCCCTGGGCCTGAGGATAAACAAGCCAGGATAAACATAGCACAGCGGATGTATATATAGACCCTCCCACCTGGTTTCCAAAAGGATTCAAACGGCTCTCACAAGAGGCAAAGAAATGCACATTTAGAGCATGCTGGAGTTTACACAGGGCTCACACGTCACAAGCCTCGGGGAGTAGAACCAGGACGAGGAAAATCTCGGATCCCTCCAAGAAGCACGTCTGGCTGAGCATGAGCTCCCCGTCAGGTGAGGTGTGCCAGGAGAGGCCGCAGCCCTGGCGGGGGTCTGGCCAGGGAGGGATTTTGCATTGGCTAGGGCCTCCACCAGATGCTGTGTAGTCCCTGCTGGGAGAGGAGAAGACAGCTGCCTTGCCCAGCGTCAAGGACACAGCCGGGGGTAGAGCTGGTGTGGCGGCCCTTCCCGTGGCCAGAGTTACCCTGATAGGCTTAGAAGCTGGAGTGGGTGGGGGGTAAACGTCAGTCCTGCTCCCAGGACTGTGCTGACGTCCACAGTGATGCAGGTCCTCAGGGGCAGCCTGGGTGGGGCAGACCCGACGCGGTCCCAGCCTTGGTGCTCCTGGGGCTCATCACTTCCCCGAGGCAGAGTCCCCAGTCGGTACAACCAGGAGGTTGCCTTGGTCCTAGAGCCCAGGACCGGTGCCCCCAAATAAATAGAAGAGCAGTCCCCACCCCCACCCCCACCCCCAGCCTAAACCTTGGTGCAGGGCCTGGCTCTCTGGGCCCCATTGCCTTGGTTCTGGGCTCAGTCTTGGGGCCTGAAGGCACCTGCCCTGCTCCTGCCCTGTTTCCCCCATCATTACCTGACCCTCCTCCATGACAGGGTCTGAGCAAGACAGACCATCCCGGCCCTAGAAGAGCTCCCAGTATAGTAGGGGAGGTGGTCAGTGGACTACAGTGTAAACACAAATATGAAGAAAATACAAAGGAGCAAGGGGAGAGATCAGGGTGGTCAGGGAGAACTGATGGCCTCTCGGGGGTAGGGGGGGCGGTGAGCAAAGGCACCCTGATCCAGCCAGGAGGATGTCTTGGGGGAGAACGTTCTGGGCAGAGAGGACAGCTAGTGCAAAAGACCAGAAGCAGGTCTGAGCATCGTATGGCTGAAGCACAGGGAGCAAGGGTTGGGGGGAGGCGTGGGGAGGCGTGGATTGGGAGGGTGGGAGCCACCGCAGGGTTCTGAGGAGAGAAGAGGCTGGGCTGACACTTAACAGGGGAAGCTGCCTCCCCGGGTCTCCAGGAGGGAATTCGCCAAATCCTCCCTCAGAGGCCACCTCCTGCTCCCACCAGGCCTGAACGCTACATTTTTAATGCTGGAGGATGAGGAGGCTCCCAGGGCTACAATGGAAACAGGAAGTCCGAGCACCTCCGCCATTTGTCCGTCAGTCCAGAGACACTTTCGATCCCAGGTCTGGGATAGGGCCCCGCTCAACCCTGCTGCTGGGAGGGAAATGGAGACATCTGGCCCCATGCCAGTGACTGCCACCTCACAGCCCAGGGACAGGGAAGAGGGGGCCCTGCCACTCAGGGCAATGAGCATGGTAGGGGGCCCTCACTGAGGTCATGGGCTATATAAACTCAAGGGACCGAGGACTGGCGTGTGCTTTGTAAACGGCAAAGTGATGCGCACACGCGCTTCTCCCACTTGGACGCCTGGACCCCCTTTGTAAAAGCTGAAGGGTCTCCTAAACAGTAACCAAACCTGCAGACAACTGTGCGCACGGCTGCGCAGAGGAATCCACGGGCTAGAAAGTTCCAAGTAGGCCAGTGCCTGGCAAACCATAAACCGCCTTCCGAGCTGTAAAGCGCTTGGAACCCCGTGGAGGGCCTTGCAACCGGCAAATTACCTTGTGAATTGTGTTTTGGAAACAGCTCCGAGCTTTGTCAACGGCAAAATCCTTTGTAAACCGTGGAGCCCTCCGCAAACAGTAGCCGATGTGCCAGCTGTGGAGGCTGTGCACCCAGGAGAGTCCGGTCCCGTCGGGCCCCCGCGTGGAGGACCCGGCGCTCGCAGTCCGCCGGGTGGGCCCTCGGGGCCGGGCCTGGGGCTGAGCTGCGAGGGTTCCGGCCCACCCTGAGCCCCTCGCCCTCTCCGGGCGCGGGTGCGGGTGGGGCTGGGGGCGGGCCGGCGCTCCGGGCACGCGGGTCGAAGTCCGGGCTCTGTCGCCTCCTGGCGCCTGCAGAGGCGCGCCCGCGGCCGCGCCCGGGGTCGGGGCCGCCGCTCCCGCGCGCGCGGGAGGGACGGGCGAGTGCGCGTGTGCGCGCGCCTGCGCGCGGGGGGAGGGGTGTGCACGCAGGCCGACCCGAGCACGCGCGTGCCCGCGCGCGCCTGGCGGGACTCGCTCCCTCGTCCGTCCCTCCCCGTCTTCATTCATGAGTGTTTCCACTCGGCGCAGGCGGGCGCTAGCGGGATGTGGGCGCTGAGCTCACAACTGTGGCGGGTCACGTGGGCGCAGACGGAGCAGAGGGGGTCAGGACCCTGACGGGAGGCGGGGGCCTCCCCGCGGAAGCGATGCGGAGACAGAACTGGTGAGGAGGAAGCCCGGTCGGACGCGGAGGGGCGCTCCAGGCCAGGCCGCCGGCGCAGTCGATGCAGAGGCCCCAGGGGAGGATGGGCGAGGGGCACAGAAGGGCCTCGGACGTTAACTTCGGCGCCAGGGTTGCTGGGAGGCTGTCCCAGACCGAGGGCTCCCCCTTGGGGAGGAGAATCAGACCCGGCCTCTGGCTGACCTGAGGACGGGAGGGCTGGTGGATGGAGGCGGAGGAGAGGTGGACCCCAAAGGGACCAGCACCTCCTGGGAACAAGCCCCCCTTCCCCGTGGAGGACTAGGGAGGCCCTGCTCCCCGCCATGGGTTGGAGGAAAGCTGGCTCTCCTGAGTTTGACCCTTCTGGTCTGACACGGGGTTGGGGGTGAGCGTGAGGGCCATTGCTAGCAGTGAAGAGCCAGCCCGGAGAACTCAGCAGAGGCTCTGGGCCCCTTGGCTGCGCCCATGGGAGACACTGAGTCCTGATGTGGCCCCACGTGGGGAGTGTGAGACTGAGACGGTGAACAGCTGAAGTGAGCACAGTTCCACAGGATATTAACCCGGCTCCTGGATCCCACCATGCCTGAAGACAGACAAGTTCTGCTTTCATGAGCAAATAAACTCCCTGCTGCTTCAGTCTGACAGAAGAGGTTTTCTGCCCCATTCTGCACCAGCCAAGGTCTCAAGGATCACAGAGCCAGACAGGACCCTGGCAAGGGTGCCCTCCTCCAGCTGCCCCACTCCCTCTACATAGGGGGCCACTACCTGTCCCCAAGTCTCCTTCTCCATCTCACAAGCTGTGTGGCTTTGGGCAAGTTACTTCAGCTCTCTGGCCTTGTTCTCTCATCTAACTGGGGATGGCATCACCCCCTCAGTGGTAACCGTGTCAGACCCAGGCGCAGCACCTGGCAATGCGCTCTTCAATGCCAGTGGGACAGGTGGCCTCCCCCAGGGGGCCTAGCCCTGTGTCGCTGCTCTGCCCCGTGTTCAGCACAGGGCCTGGTGCCACACCATGGCCCTTGGGGAGCCCCTTGTCCTCACATATGGAAGTGCAGGGCCCTGGCAGGTCAGCAGTCCCTGCTCCCCTGGTCACGCTGCTGTGTCCCTGACAAGGGCCACCGGCCATCCCTGAGTAGGAGTAGGGCTCGACGCTATGACACACAGCCTCACACAACCTTTTGTCCCACTTTTTTTTTTTTTTTAAATTAAAACAGCAGTCAGGTAACTGTCCCAACCTATGAGGGACAGGACCTGGGATGGGAAGTTCTATCTTCAAAAAAATATATTTTCTCTCTTTTTTTTAAACAATACCAAAAGCAAATCCACAGCCCCTGCTGAGCCGGTCTCCAGGAAGAGTGAGCTGGATGGCTCCCCTAGCACCTCTCTGAGCAGAGACCTTGGGCCCACCCCCCTAGACCCAGCCTGAGGAGAGAGGGTGGGTCTTGGCCTGCTGGTCCCCTCAAAGGTGACAGAAAAGTGATCGGCTCCAAACCATGCAAGAAAAACCAGCCAAACCCACAAAGCGAAAGAAAAAAAATCAAGAGGATAAATTAAAAAAAAAAAAGTGAAACAATACCCACAGAGGCAGCAGGTGGGGGCTGGGCGACCCCAGTGCCCTCAGAGGTCGTTGCCCAGTGCTGGGGTGAAGGCCTCGGCGGCCCTGCCATCTGCCTCATGGGGGCTCCGGGATTCACGTGGCTCATCCCCCATCGTGTCCCCCACCAATGCCGGGACAGAGGTGTGGCCACCCTGGGCCAAGTGTGCAAAGTCCATTCAGTGGAGAGATTAAAAAAATATACAACTCGGGCGGCATCTAGGGCTGGGCCAAGGCAGTGGCCCGCACAAGGCACCACTGCCTTCTCTCTGAGGGGCGTCGTGCCCTCAAGTCCAGGGTCTCGGGGTCCTTGGAGCAGCGGGGGCAGAGGCACTGGGGCCCCGATGGCCTGGTTCTTTGGCACCGTTGCCGGTCAGGCAGGAGCAGTCCTCCTGGTTCCTCCTGGACGTCCAAGGCCAGGGTGGCAGTAGCTTATGGGTGTGAGCAAGCACTGCCCAGCAGAGGGCTGCAGGGCGCCGTGGGGCCGGAGTGGGGCCCAAGGCCCCACCCCTACGAATCCTCTCCCAGGATCTCCTTCACAAAGGCAGCAATGTCGGTCTTCTTGGTTTGGTGCGAGGTGAAGAAAGGGTGTTCCTGGTGGGGACAGAAGGCAGTCACCTTGGAGGGGGCAAGGCAGAGGCACCCGCACCTGCTCCTCCTGCCAAGGAGACTCCTAGTCATCCTTCTAGGACCTCTGTCCCCAGGAAGCCCACCTGTCAGAGACAGTGCTGACGGCTTCCTCCTCCACCCTCCCACAGCCACCCTCGCTCACTGTTCCCACATCTGCCAGGACTCTGCTCACAGCAGACCTTCACTGGGAATGCCCTTTCCACCAGCAGGTAAACCCGTACTCATCCTTCTAGGCCCAGTTCCCTTCCTGATGTCTCCAAAGAAAACAGACCACCTGCCCCCTTGCCCTCTGGGCCATCGGTCCTAGCACTGACTGTGTGCCCCTCCACAGGGCCTGGCATGGAGGAGGGAGCAGGAAGCCAGGGTGTGTGTGAGTGAACAAGTGACTGAGTTCCTAAAAGAAGCCACGCAGAGGCCGCCAGAAGAGCTGCCCACCTCTGGGCGTGGGCGCAGCCTCTCCCAGAGCCCCGCCCAGACTCACCATCAGCTCCAGGTAGCTCATGCGCTCCGCGGGGTTCTTTCTCAGGCTAGGAGAGAACAGGACAGGCTGGGGCCAGGCTGGTAGGGAAGAAGTTAGTCCAGGCCGCAGTCCAGCCAAGCCAGGCTGGGCTCAACCCTTCCCCAGGGGCTCCTGGGGCTCAGGGAAAAAGCAACTGGGCTGTCCTAGGGGACTCCTAAGGGACAAGTGGGATACATGGTGCAAACTAGAGACTTGGACCAAGTTTCCTTGCTTCTTGGGGTGTCAGCTTTCTTGTTTCTATAGTGACCTGGGAAATTTCCAATGATCCCAAGGCCAAAATGCTACTGTTAACAATCATATACTTCGTATCCTTAATCAGAAGGGAAGTTCCTTGTCACAGGTGCTGGGAGAGGAAGACTCTGTCTGCCAGCCTCACTTGTTTCCAGCCTTTCTTATTTTCCAGTGAAAGAAATAAAGGCTACGAATTTTCCTCTGAGTATCTTTGGCCACAACCAATAGATGTCCATATACCATGTTCTCATTGACTTCACTTCTGACTAGTTTGTAACTTTATTTTTTCAATCTTTCTTGTAACCCAAGAGTGCAGAAGAATTTACTTTTAATTTCCAAGTAGCTTTTTTCTCTTCAGCTGTGGATTTCCTGTTTTATTTCATTACAGTCAGAGAACATGGCATATGTAACTCTGCCTTCTGCCTTTTTCCGTTTCCTTTGTAACCTCAAACATAATTAATTTTATAAGAACCCTGTGGGCATTCTTTTATTTGGTACAAAGTTCTAAACATCAACAAAAGCAAATCTGTTATGCATTTAATCCTCCATAAGATTTTTGTTTTCTTTTCCGACCTACCTGATCTGCCTGTTTCTAGAAGGGCTATATTATTCAAATCTCCCCCCCAGGACCAGTTTGTCAAATTCTCCTCGTGTTCTTACATATTTTGATGTTATGCTGTTTGGGGGTTATTTGCTAAAGGAGGAGGCCAGGCCCGGGAGGAGCTGGGATCTGGCCAGGACAGGGATGGTGCTGACCAGGGGTTGGGGAGACCCAGAGGCCCGGGCAGGGCTGAGACTCACCACTGTGCGGTGAAGTCCACAAACTCTGGGGAGAAACGGTCAGCTGGGAGCTGGGGGGATGGCTCCTCCACCACCTGCTTCAGCTGCTGGAACGGGGTCCCCCAGGACTCATAAGGAAACCGCAGAATGGCCATCTCAATCTGCAGCAGAGACAGTGGCACCGGGTCAGATGTACCCACACCCTGCGCCCAGAAGAGGCATCTACAGATCCTGCCTGTCCTGGCCCAGCGCCTGGAGCTGGACCCTGAGGCAGGTCAGGGGGCTGACATGTGCCCTCGGATCAAAGGTGGAAGCCAGGAGGACACCAGTACTCGGTTCCCCTGACCCAGCCAGCAGAGACTACGCCTAACGGAGCAAATCCAGCCCTTGGTTATGACTGACTTCGCTATTGTCAAGAAAACAATCTGAATTCAGAAGATTTGACATGAAAACCCACGGACCAGCTAACCTGGAAGAATCAGAGGAGCTGGAAACCCAGGGGCTGACTTGCGAGGCAGCAGTCAGCAAAGGAACCTAGACAGGCAACCAGCTTCGCTACTTGCCACAGGCCACTCCCTTCCCTAATGTCTCTACAATGTCTCAAGCATCTGCTGCCATTTATTTGGGTCGCTGTTATCACTGAAAGGGCAAACAGGAATGAAACGATTCTCATATGCTTGCAAAAGGCACGTTAGATCGTGAGGTCTGCCTCTGTCTCCTGAACTCTGCAGCAACCCACCAGTCCCATGAGGAAATGAAGTCTGCAGCCCTCTTCCTCCACAAGCCCCCAGCTGCCTGGCCACTGACACCTGTGAGGCCCACCTCCAGTGCCTCCCCACCCAGGAAGCCTTCCGGTTCTGCCCCCATCACTTTCTCCCTGACGCCCTGGCTTGCCACAAGGCAACCACGGCCTCATCTCTCATTCTAGACCCAGACCTCCCTGCCTCACCTGCAGGTAGCGGGAGTCATTTGTGGGAAAGGCTGGCTAGCTCACAGTAAACTCTGGGTTCTGATTCTGACTGCCAAGATGAAAAAACAGCAGCCCCGGGCCCTCTCCCTGACAGGTGATCACCGGAATGCACGGAAGAGACCTCAGCTCAAGCAAACGCCTCGAGCTGGCGACTGGTATCTGAACAGATCACTAGTTACCTTGCTAAGCAAAGCCCTTCCTGTCAGGCTGAAGGCCCCTTTCCAGCCGAGACATGAACACAGCCCCCACAGGAGGGCAGCACAGGGCAGCACAGGGCAGTGGGCGTGCGTGCGACCCTGTATTTTCGCAAGACGAAGTCGGCATGCTCTTTTCCTAGGGTTTCCACTGATCCCGACACGCAGAAGTGAGGACCCTACGTGGGCTGCAGGAAGGACCCAGGGGCCGCCAGAGTTTGTAAGCAGGAAAGCGGAGAAGTGTCCAAACCCTGGATCTGGTTGTCCTTCTAAAAAGCCGTGGGCACAGAGACACACGTACTGTCTCTGGAACAGTGAATGCTGAGAAGCAGTAAGAGTGTCCAGAGCCAGGAGCTGGCCTGCTTAGGTGGCAAGCCTCACTGTGACCGCAAGGACCACGCCCGCAACACCCCCAGGCAATGTTCCTGGGTCTGTTTGGGGCAATGCATCTACGGGCCACAGCTGTGTCCCGGACCCACAGGGAGCGACACAGGGTGGGCTCAGCGAGGGCCAAGGGACACCACCCGGAGGGCTGTGCCCCGGGACACAGGGCTTCAAACCAAAAGAAATCGAACGTGCCAGCTGGGCAGGTAGTGGCAGTTGTTGTGAGGCCTTTGAAGAGATGCCTACAGGGGTTTATAACGATCCGGGGGTCGTGCAGATACAGCTCAGTAGTAAAAGTGCGTGCTTAGCATCCATGAGGCCCTGGGTTCAGTCCCCCGCTCCTCCATTAAAAACAAATTAATTAATTAGTTAATTTTAAAAAAACCAATCCAGGGACACATGAATGATGTGATGCTAAGTGAAAAATATAATATAAATATAATAAAATATGTAAGTTTTTTAAAAAGAGATCTAAAGTCCAGAAAAAGTGCAAAGTTGGTCACAGTGACATTTTCTCTTCCACTTCCCCGTGTTTTTATGTTGTTTCTATTACTTTGCAACTTGTAGAGGGGAGTAACCTGCACTTCCACATCGAGTCTCCCCGTGGGCACGTGCAGACCCCCCCATCCAAAGGGGGACCTACTTCCTTGCACCTGGGCTGCCCACGACGTGCTCTGGCCAACAGGAGGCCTGGTGCCCAGTGGAAGCCAGCCACCACCTGAGACGCTCTCGAGAAGCGCGTCCCCAGTGAAGCGCAGCAAGCAGACCCCACGTCCGTAAAGGCCTCTTGGACCTTGCAGCCCAGCCATGACCCGAGCCGTGACCCCAGCCTGACACCCCCCAACGCCAGGGGTGGGGTGGCGCAGAAGACCTGCCCAGACTATGGAAACATGAGAAATAGTAAACCATTGTTGGTTTAAGTCACTAGACTCTGGCATGGCTGTTACACATCGTTTGGTTAACAGAAACAAGGGCTTCACACACACTTGACCACTTTCCACAGACACATCAGAAGTCCTTGAGATGTGGCAGGTCCCCAACAGTGATGACACACAGGTTGGGGCAGCAGCGGGTGTGCATGTGCGTGTGCGAAGTGGCTGCGACAGGGCCTCTAACATCCAACCAGCTCTGTGTAGCTTGCAGACGTAGCAAGAACGCATTCTTTTTACTTTTTTAACTCAGGAATTGGAAAACTCATCTCAGCAGGCAGAGGAGCCACTTCAGACTCTTGACAATTCCTCTCCACGTCAAAGGAGAAAAGTTTAGTTGAAAAATAACACATCTGCCATATTAAGGAAAACTAAAGGTGTCATCCAATTCCACCTCTCTGATAAAATTCTTTTGATTCTGACTCCCTGTCATCGTGCACAGACACAGCTTATAAAGTCAGTCCGACAACAATGGTGAGGACGATGATGATGACAGCAGCAACATCAGTAAAATCCAAACACCTGTGCTGCCTGGCACTCCCACCTCCCACCCCCGGGTCTGGCCCCTGACACACAGGGCCCCCACCTCAGGCCCCAGACCTCGGGGCCCTGCCTCCTCCAGGCCGCCCTGCCCCAGTGACCCCTCCCCACACCCTCGCCAGGTATTCACCGTTCTGAGGGTTGACGGAACCCTGCCAACACTGACAGCCCGGGGCAGGGGCTGCATGGACCTGCGTTCTGGGCCCCTGGGACTCGAATCCTCCCACTTCCCTGTCCCAGCTTGGGGCCCAGGGTGGGCGTTCTAAATAAAGCCCAGGGACCAGACCCAGACCTCCACTGAGCCCTGACTCAGGCAGGGGTGGGAGTTCTGCCGAGTGGTTCTGGAAGCACCCAGCACCCCCCTACCAGGCCCTTGGAAAAGTCTGTGATCCCACAGGGAACATACTCCTTGCTGTGAAAATTGTTTAAGATTTTCACCATTTTGCTTTTGCAACAGTCTGTGTAGCAGAAGCTCACTTATCTGCGGTCGGCTGTGATTTCTCGACAAGCGCCATGCATCCAGCGGACAAGTTATTGCCACCGCAGAGAATGGACAAAGTTCACCTCACCCCAGGGAGGGTGTGACGTACCCACTGACACTCCTACAGACACCGCAACTTCCGATGACACATTTTCTTCTCAGACTGCGAAGCCCACATTCTTTCCCAAGGGTAGGCTATCTGACGGGCCCCCTGGAGCTCACAGACCGGGCACAGCCCCACCCCGGCCCCACCCGACCCGCAAGGCCCCCCAGTGGTACCATGGTGATGCCAAGACTCCACACGTCAGACTTGACGTTGTAGCCCTTCTGGTTCAGCTCTGGGTTGATCCTCTCTGGCTGTAAGAGGGACCAGGGAGGTGTGAGCACCCACCCCAGCGCTGGGGCCAGAGCAGGGGTCGCTCAAGCCCCTCGGCTGGCCTTGCCCACCCCCCTGCCCATCCCGCCTCCCCTGGGGCACATGAGGAAGCGGGGGTCAGCGAGGGGCAGGGGCTCGAAATGGAGACCCAAGCATGAGTTGCAGCTGCCCCGCCCGGGGGTCCCACCTTCAGGACTAGGGGAGGGTGGCACCCACACAGACCCCACCAGCCACCCCCTGAGGTGCCCACGAGACTCATCCAGACAGGCACCACAAGGCCAGCTACAAGGGGCAGAGAGGGCTACTTGGCAGGCTGGGCAGCCATCACCCCTCTGGCAGGAAACTCGGGTTCGGGGAGGCCTCATCCCGAGGGAAAGAGGACCATCGGGGTAGTTCTGTCAGGGGCGTGCCCCCTTCTGCGGCCGGGAAGCACGCACAGCCATGTAGGGCTTGCAGCCAGCGTCCATTGTCTTGGCCACAGAGTCCACCAAGTAGCCACTGATCCCGAAGTCACACATCTTCACATGGCCTTCCTTGTTGATGAGAACGTTGGACGGCTTCACATCTGCCAGGGACAGCGCACGCCTTTCTCAGCTCCCGGTTGTGGGGGCAGGAGAGGGACTGAGGCCCCGAGAGGCCTCAGCCCAAGTCACAGGGCTGGTGGTGGCACAGCCAGGAGCCCTGGCCTCCAGCCACAGCGGGGAAGGAGGTCAGGGCTCCGAGGCTTTGCCCAGGACCATGTCTCTGCAGCCTCCTGGCTGGACTCGGCCTCCACTTCCTGGCACAACCTCTAGCTCTGGGGTCCGCGCCACTGACAGCGTGAGCACCCAGAAACCACCTGGCGTCCACACCAAGGGGAGAGTCGGGCAGCAGCTAAAACATGGGAGAACCAGGGCCCCAGGACTCGAGGTGGACACGGGGAGGGTGGGGGACACAGCAGAGACCCTCATGGAGCCCTCCTGCCTTCCATGGGGATATGTGTGTGGACACAGCTGCACAGAAAACAGGCCGAAGGCTCCATGACAACCTGCCACCAGTGTGACCTGGGGCCACGGAGCAGTCAAAGGGGACTGAGCCTGACTGACACCGTCTGGAGAAGCGGACTACCCAGGAGACAGAGGAAGGACGGCAGACCCACGCGGCCTGCGTGAGTCTCGGATCAGCAGGCCGAGTGGGCAGCCGAGAACAAGCAGAACCAGCGCTCTGCAGGGGTCAGGACCCGGGGGCACGATGAGCAGGAAGGGCCGACAGGACGTTCTGAGGGCAGGGAGGGTGGGAACATCTGTGTCTGGCCGGATGGGGGTTAACAGGGTAAACTCCAACCAGATTCACAGGCTGGTGCCCACAGATCTGCACGTTGCAGGCACGTGAACAATCCAAGATCCGTCAGCCTTCCCAGGACAAAGGTCCACCCAGTCCTTGCCCTGAGTACCAGCATCGGAACTGGGCCTGGGGGCCAGGGAAACTGAGAGTGGCCTGGCTGGGCACAGGCTCAGCTTGTGACCCAGTGGGCACATCACAGCCCATCGCCTCTCTGAGCCTCTGCTGCTCCTCTTGCAAACAGGGAGAGGCCCACCCGCCTCACGGGCTAGGGGGGAGAGCGTGTGCGTGGGTGGCCCGGGACCCCCCGGCCAGCGGCTGGGCACTGACCTCTGTGGATCACGGACAGCTTGCTGTGCAGGTGCTCCAGGGCCCTCACGATCTGCATTTGGGACGGGAAGGAGGAGAGACAGGACGCATGTTATTCCCAGTGGCACCAACAACGACAGAGCCGTAGGACCACCGCCCATGGCCACGCCGCAGCCCCTCGCCGCCCCGGGTTCCTGCTCACACCCAGTGTCCTGGCAGATGCACCCAGCTTCCTGCTTTTCCCCGAGTGGGCCAGCGTCTCAAGATCAAGCCTTTACCAGGGACATGATGTACCTCAGAGCCCTGCAGAGTCCCAGACCTGTGAACCCCTGGGGGATATCACTGCCCCCACGAGGCTCCTGGGTAAAGCCCAGTCCTTTCGCAGCCTCCCTGCCTCCTCTCCTCTCCCTCAGCAGAGTCAGTGGACCACGTGCTCAGAGCCATCCCCACAGGAACTCCCCAGGATTCTCGCTCAGTTCTCAGGCAGGGGTCTATTTACGTGTTCCCAGGTGTGGTCAGGACTGAGAACCGCCGATTCACTGATTCTATCTCCTTTTTCGCTTTGGCTGCCACGACACTCAAGCCCAGGGCTCCAGCCCTGCTCTAAGGATGTACAAGCTGAAAAGGCAAACTTCTGGATGCTAACCTCCCCTCACCCTCACCCTCACCCAGACCCTGTCTGAGCCTCTGCGAGCCACCTCCAGGCAATCTCGGGATGAGGAAGTTGCCCAGGAGGCTCGGGAGCCGCACAGAAGGCGATCCTGAACTCCAGGGGCCCCGGGCCCCAGGACCTCCTCTGCAAGAAGGGTCTGGTCGGGGAGGGGAACTTCTGGGGGACAGCTGCCTGGGTTCAGGGCCACACAGAGGCTCTGCGCCTGCTGGGGCAGGGCTGGGGCTTCTGGCTCTGTCCCTGGAACCCCGACACCACCCAGGCCTGAGCCACTTACAGACACAGCAATTTCCCCCAGAATGTCCTCTGGAATCGTCATTTTTTTATCAAGCACCTTCCGGTAAAACTTGTCCAGGGAAGTGTCCATGAGCTCCATGCAGATCCACACGTCTCCCTGTAGGTGGACGCCCAGAGGTCAGCCACGCCCGCCCAGGGCTGTGCCTGCACCTGGACGGCCCCCTCTGGCGCCAGCATCCTCCTGGGCTCACCTCCCCTAGCCAGCTGGCTTCCTCACCACACCCACACCTCTCGGCCCTCAAATACTCACTGATGCCCGAGCTCCTCCCACTCTGCCTCCCAAAACCTCTCGATCCGCCTGCTTCTCCACCTCCCAGGCGTACTGTTGGGTCCACACAGCAGCCTCCCCCGTCTGACCCCTCATCCCATGGCAGTTTCCAGGGAGAAGTGACCAAGACACACGTCTGACTGTATCCCTCCAACATGGGCTGCTGTGACCCACCTGTGCCGGCTCAGTTCCAAGACCCAGCCCTGCAAACCCCTCCCACCTCAGCCCGGCAGCCCCAACAACACACAGCTCATCCCAGCTCTGACCTCCTCCACCTGCAGCACGCCGCCCCCCACCCCCTGCCCCCAGTAAATCCCTGCTTATCCTGCAGGACAGCCTTCTGAGAAATCCAGGGGCAGCCTCTCCCTCGGGCGCCCCCCAGCCCCTCAGCCGCCCTGCCAGCTCCAGCCCGGCCGGTGGTGAGGCTGGGTGAGTCTCTCCCTGGCGGGTACGAGGACAGACAGCCAGTCCGGCATGGGTGCTCAGCCAGTCGGGTGAGTGGTCAATGAGGGCTGACCCAGGAAGCCCGGGGACCCGGCAGGTGCTCAGGGAGCCCTGCCCTCGCCCCCTGGACCCTAGGTGGTGAGTCACCATCACAAACTCCAGGTCTGATCTGGGCACCTGGCCTCTGTCCCCACCTGACAAGGGCCCGTCATGCCGTCTGGCCGGGCTCACACCCTGGCACCACCCCAACTCCTCTCACCCACACCCAGTCACTCCCACGGCCCAGAGCTGGACCCTGGCTTGGAACTGAGCTTCCATGCCCCGAAGCCCCACACCGCAGGGCCCACCTCTCTGAAGAGGGCCCCATAGAAGGTGACAGTGTAGAAGCAGTCAACCGTTCGCATGTTGACGTCCAGGTCCATGAGGAGGCGCTTCTGCTCCTGCGAGTTCACGGTGGCCCGGATCCGCTGCGGGGAGTGGGCAGTCAGGGCCATGCGGCAGGGCACCCCCCCAACACCAGGCCAGCCCCATGCCTCCTCCAGGAAGCCCCCCCGGGTGCTCACCTTCACGGCCATGATGGTGCCGCTCTGGGCATGCCGCACCTTCTCCACCACCCCATAGGCCCCCCGGCCCAGCTCCGAGATGGGCACCAGGTCGTCAGCTTCCACCTCGAAGTTCTTGGGGGACAGGAAAGAGAGAGAGGGCTCGTGGGGGCCAAGTCAGGCACCAGCCCTCCCTCCTCCCCTGGTGGAGGCAGCTGGGGCAGCAGAAAGAGAGGACCACCAGCCCATCGGATCTGTTTTCAAGTCCTGCACCAACCGCTTCCTGCTGTGTGCCTGGGGCAAGTCACCTAACCTCTCTGCGCCTCCTCACCTTGTACAAGGCAGGCACAGCACCAGCATCCAAGGGCTGCTGCAGGTGCAGGCAAGCCCACCTGCAAGCAGCTCTCAGCAGGCGCCGGGCACTCGAGAGACGCTCCTTCCCGCTCTCCCCGACCCCACCCGGTGGCCAGACTGACTCACTCATTATTCAGCACCTACTGCATGCAAGTCCCTGTTTCAGGCGCCGGGGCCGTAGAGAGCACAAGAGGCAGACAAGGGAGTGAGCAGGGGGACAGACCCACAGGTCACCCAACGGTGACAAGTGTCGGGGGGACAAGGGGGGGACTGTCAGCCGAGGAGAAGCTCCAGAGTAGCCTCAGCACGTCCACACACGGCCCCTAAGCCAGGATTCTCACACCAGCAGGAGATGTGCGTGAAATGCAGGTTCCCAGGAACCAGCCCTGAGGGTGGGGCCTGGGGTCTGCATGCTCAACACACCACTGCCACGGTGGCCCCAGCACCCAAACTCGGGGGTCAGGGACTCCATGCCAGCTGCGGCTCACCAGGGCCCCAGGAGGCAGCCACCACCTCGCTCCTCTCCGAAGGCCAGCTCCGTCCACCACCCATCCTACGGGGTCGCCTGGACCCACTTGTGAGATGAACACCATGAGGCTCAGAGGAGCAAAGGCCACGCCCAGGGTGGGCCAGCACCTACCCTGTCTCCAATGGTGATGAAGGTCCGGGAGTCCAGGTTCCGGGGGGGCCTGCAGGGAAGAGCAGAGCCTGTGAGCCCTAGAGACCCACACCCTCCGAGAGAAAGCAGACCAGCCTGGCCATGTCCTGTCTGGGCACCGGCCAGAGCACTGGCCCTCAAGGCCCCTCCACTCACAGTCGCTGAGCACTTGCTGGGCAGACATGAGCTGCATCACTCAGATGCGGCCAGAGCCTTGCCTTCTGCCTCTCAGACCCACAGCAGCCTGCGTGGAGGAGGTGCCACCCGGAGGAGGCTGCCCAGCTCCCACCCCCACCCCTTCGGGAAGCTCTCCAGGCAGAGCCAGAGGGGGAACTGGGGCAGACTCACGTGGGGCTGGGCGCCGGTGGCTTGGACACACAGGTGATACGTAGATCCTTCTTCCTCCGGGATTTTCCTGAAAGGGATGGGAGTGTCTGGTCAATCATTGGTCAGTCAACAATCCTGGGACAGAGAGGAGTCAGGCCTGCACCAGGGGCACACACACAGATGCAGACGGTCAGTGTGGTCAGTGCTGTGAGGGGGCCCTGGGGCCTCCGGGCACCCAGAGGACACGCCTGGCCCAGGCCAGAGGGCCCGAGCCCTGCTGGTCCTCAGAGGGGACGGCCATGGACAGTCACCCCACAGCCTCCTGAGAAAGGGAGACGGCTGCACCGCGGGTCTGCCCCCACAGCCCCCATCAGACCTTGTGCTCCCGCCACGCCAAGTCCGACATCCCAAGTTTCCGTTAAGCCTAAACTATGTCCCCTGAAAAGTCCACATGATGTCCTGACCCCAGTACCTCCGAGCAGGACCCTATGTGAGATTTACAGAGATGATCAAATTAAAATGAAGACATTAGGGTGACCGGTGTCCTTACAGAAAGGGGGAATTTGGACACAGGGACAGACATGCTCTGAGGGAAGCTGATGTGAGGAGACACTGGGAAAAGAGGCCGTCTGCCAGCCGAGGGGCGAGGTGGTGCCGGGGGGCGAGGCAGGGGTGCCCTTCCCCGCGGCCTCAGTGGGACCTGCCCTGCTGACATCTTACTGGGCTCTGGCCGCCGGACGTGAGACAGGAAGTCTGTTGCAAAGCTGTCCGTGTGCGGTGCGCTTTGCCCACAGCCCAGGGGAGTCAGCAGGGCCTTCATCCCCACATGCAGTGCTAATCTTGGCAGGGGCACCGCCAAGTCAGGGCTGATTTCAAAGTCCCAGCTCTGCCGCCCACCTCACTCCCTGAGCCTCGATGTTGCCACTGTCAAGATGGAATGCAGACATGGGCTGGGGGCCAGGCACGGGCTCAGAGCACAGACAGGCAGCAGCCAGGACCCTGTCTGTGTGACGCCCTGCCTCTCTCGGCCTCAACGTCTCCCCAGCTGCACACGGACCCCAGAAAGGGCCCTCAATGGAGAAAGCGTGAGGTGAGGAGACCTGACCCGGGGGCTCGGCCCTGCAGCTCAGATCAGAAAACTAAGCCCCAGGGGCCAAGGGCAGGATGGTGAGTCGGGAAGGCCAGGATGTGAACCCAGGTCTGTGGAATGAGGGTACTGGACAAGGTGTGCTCCATCGGCCACCACGCCCACCTGTGCTCTGGACTAGCCCCCCTCCACCTTCAACACAGCCCTCCCCGGGGACAGGTGGGGAAACAGGCCCCTGCGCCCACGGCCACGCCTGATGCCATGCCCTCACAGCTCACTGCCCCCGAGCCGAGCTGCAGAGGCTGGGGTGCCTAGGGGCCCACCTGCCTGGCCCAGGGAAGTGGGGGGCAAGCCCATCAGGCCTGCAGGATGGACCCACAGCCTCATCTCAGTGCCTCTCTGGGCCTCAGTGTCCCCATCCATGAGAAGCACCACCCCCAGCTCCAGAGAACAGGGTGAGGGGTGAGAGGGGCCTGGTGGGGTCCAACCAGCACCAGCAACAGGCACCGTCCAGGGCCTCATGGCCACAGGCCACACCGCAGGTGGGAAGACACAGGTCCCCAAGGAGGACACCAGAGGCACAGGCAAGGCCAGGACTCCAAGCTGGGCTGCCCCTAGGGCCACCTCTGTCTGCGCCCCTCACCCTAGGGGCCAAAGCCCGGGGTCCATTCAGTCCACACCTGCAAAGTTCCTGCCTTCGCAGCTCTCCTCAAGGACGCCCCAGGAAGCCCACTGCCCTCCCCAGGGTGCTGGGTGGGCCTGAGCCCTGAAGTAACCCCTCCCTCACCCTCAGCCCCTGGGGAGTGGCTCCTGTCCAATCCCAGGGTCCCTGCCTCTCTGGCCAACTGAGGGAGTGTGGCCAAATCCGCCACATGCAGTCAGTGTGTGGAGTGTGGTGCTGAAGAAGAATCAGCACCACAATCGCTGGGCACGGCAGGGGGGCCTTGGCCACACTGCCCTCTGAAGAAGTCAGGGGTCACTGCGCAGGCGGGAAACCAAGGCTAGGAGACGGCAGGGAGCCCAGCACTGCGGAGCGGAACCAGGAGGCAGGATTCCATTTTCCAGACAAGAGAAGTAACTTGCTGGAGTCACTGAGCACGTGGGTGGCAGAGCTGGGACAGTCCATGACTTCCCGAAACCACCCAGAGCAGAATCGGTGCCCATGTGCCTCTCCTGCAGGACCGTCCCCACCTCCCTGCACGGCCCTGCCACCCGCCCCGCAGCACCTGCCACAGGTGTGCACACAGCACCTGGAGACCCCAGCCCCCAAAGCCACCGCTGAACCAGGTTTGGATCGAGCCTCATCACACCCCGCTGTGCAGCCTCAGCGCGTCACCTGTGGGCCCAGACGGGCCACACACTCCGGCCCAGCAGCAGGCGGGGGCTGGCACTGCTGCTGAGTGACCAGAGGGGGCTGTCAGTGCCACTGGGAAGACCAGGCCTGGCCCAGCTGCCCTCAGAGCTGCATGAACCCCAGGAAACCGCGGGGCTGGGGTCCTAGCATCTGCCTGGGGTGGGTGCACAGAGCAGAGGTGACGCAGGCGGACCCCTGCAGCCCCACCACAGAGGCCGCCCCAGGGGCCCCCAGATGCCACGCTCGAGGTGCGTCCACCTGTGCCCTGGAGGCCAGCAGCAGTCTCAGTCGTGTTCAAAGGCCCTGGCCCAGGAGGCCCCAGGTCACAGTCCACAGCCCCAGGGGGGGCCCACTTCCTCCACACCAGCCTCGGCTCCTGGGCAACTCTGACACCAACAGCACGGGTTCTCTCTGCTACGTGTTTGAATCCCACCTTTGCCCCTCAGAGGCTGGGGGATCTTGGGCAAGTTCCCGCACCTCTCTGAGCCTCAGTGTCCTCACCCATGCAGTGGGACACAAACAGCACCTACCCTTAGAACCACCAGGAGGTAAAGCACTTGGAACAGGTCCCGGCCTGCATCAAGCTACCTGCCTCTGAACCCCAGCCCAGGCGTGTGCAGGGCCCAACCCGGCGCCCACTGCCAGCTGCCAAACCGTGTGTGTGTGAAACATTTTCATCCTGTTTTCAAATGAGGTTGGTTGTCAGGACCCGGTGGTCTCACTCGGCCAAAGCTCTTCCCAACAGAGCAGCACTCTGTGTTCACACCCTTCCCACCTCCTCCAGATGCTCTGACAGCCCTGGAGCAGGTGCTCTTTACTTTACTTTACTTGGGGAAACTGAGGCTCGGAGGTGAAGTCACTGCACATGACTCAGGGGTCTGGACGGGAGTCATACCTGGACACCTCACAGGCCAGGCCAGCAGCTCACAGCACCCCTCCTGCAGGGGGCTTCTCCCTGCGGCCTCCCCAGGCTCCTCTGAGCCCAGCACAGTCCACATGCCAGGAGGAAAACAGAAAAGCTGGGGCACGCGGCCATCAGCTCCGGAGGCCACTTCTGTGCAGCCTGGGGTCAGATCAAGTCACCACCAGCCCCCGAAGGGCACAGAGGCCCTACCCAAGGCCTGCAGAGGCCACTGGCCAGGCTGGTGCTACCAGCACTGTGTCTGGCGCGTGGCAGCCTGGCTGAGACCTAGCACAGACCCCACTCCACACCCCTGTCCCCTGCTGCTTTGCAAGGGGAGGCCCGGGGCTGGCACACAGTAGGTGCTCCTATGGTGGCCCAGTGGTCACCGTGATTACTATCAGCTTCTCTGCAGAGCTGAAAAAAATCCATTCTGAGTAATGAAGTTACGAGTGCCTTTTATTCTTGACTGGATGTTTTAGTAACCAGAAAGTAAAACACTTTAAGTTACAAAGTAGCAATCCGCTTACGGGGTCTGCAGGCGCTCACAGCCCCACCCCTGCACTCTGCTCCCGGCCCCATTCCCAACTCTCTGGCTCTGCCCCCACACCCAGTCCCACTCTGGGATTTGGGAACGTCCCCCTCACCCAGCCTCAGTCTCCCTATCCGTCAAGGGAGAATTTGCACCTGCAGTCAGGGTGGGGTAAGGACCCCTGCGGCCAGGGTTGTGTAAGGACTCTGTGAGGCAGATGAGGTGCCCCGCGAAGGTGGGGATGGAGCCGTGGCTCGGAGCGTGGTCCTGGCCTTCTCACCCATCTGCCCACCTGGGTCCCAGGGCCACGTCTGGAGCGACACGGGCTCCATGGGGCAGCTGTGCCAGCTCTCAGGGGAGGGAGCAGCCACCATGGAGACAGACCAGAAACAGGCCTCGGGCCACCAGCCGCTGCCCACCATGGATGCCAGCACCGAGACCAGACAGCCAGGCAGCCCAGGTGCGGGCCTGCTGTGGCGACCGTCACCACAACAAACAGGCCTGTGGCTGCCACCAGCAAACCACAAGCCCGCCAGCCTCAGCTTGCAGGGCCCCTGGCGCTGCCGGGCGCAGGACCAGGCGTCTGTGTGTCCTCATTCTGCTCCAGCCCCGGCAGCACCACTGGCAGGCAACAAGGAGCCAGCCACGGCCTGCAGTGCAGGACACGACTTCCAGCACCACGACAGCCCTGCCCGGCTCCTCCCACTCACCACTCCTCCAAGGAGCCACCTTCTTCTGCAACTCTGGGCCTCCACAAGTTCTGTTCCCTGCAACTGTGTCCCAACAGATGATCCTACCCTTCCACCTGTTCAGAGGCTCTCCTGCCGCTCCAGCCGAGCCCCCTTGTCCCCTGGCTCTCCCCCATCCAGATGGCTTCCCTTCTGCCGCCCCTCATGGTCGTGGACCTGCAGCTACATCTCAGGCAGCACTGACTCTGGAGCCTGGGCTCAAACTGCAACTCTGCCAGTTCCCAGCTGTGTGCCCTCGGGAAAGTGGCTTAACCTCTCTGGGTATCATGGTTGCCAGTGTGACAGGGATCGTGGACCAACCTCCCAGGGTCATCAGGCACACCCAGCATGGTTCGGCTCGGTGCCACACCTCAGCAGTCCCGGCACGAGGAAGACTAGATGGAGCCATCGGGAACCCGCAGGACCTGAGGTAATGCCAGCCCGCAGCCCAGACAGCTCTCGTTCACTCTCTCAGCAGCCCAGGAATGCTGTCACACGTCTGCTGTGCAAGGCCACAGTGAGCATCTGGTGGGGGACAGGCGTGAAGCAGACAGAGCCTGAGAAGGCCTGGGGAGACTCCACCCGGCGGGGCTGTACTGGCCGCCAGGCTCCGGGCACGGGGAACCACCACATACCACACACCCTGCCGGGCCTCCGCACACCACGTCACGTTAAGTCTCATCCATGGCTTCCCATGGCAAAATCAATACCTGCTCCCAATTTGTTATTCCCACCCCTGCTTTGAGGCATTTTGGGTGCTTCTCATGATTTCCGGTTCTAGAGAAGCCCTGGGTCCCCTGTGTCCACACCCATCAGGTAAGGAACCAAGTGTCGCCGTGGCGGTGTGGAAGGCCAGATGTGCAAGGACACCCTGCCCCCTCCCGGCCGGTCACCCCTCTCCTGCGGGGTGGGTCCCATAGAGAGAGATCAGCCAGGCCCACCCGCCCCTGCTGCAGAGGTGGGGCACTGAGACCCCAAGAAGGGGAAGGGGAGGTTTCGGGTGGGCAGCAGATGCACCTGAGAGCTTATGTTGATCGGTTCTGCCGAGCCAAGGCCCACCCCCAACACCTGACACCATCACCCTGTCACTGCCATGGGCGCGTCCAGGTGAGTCCACAAGTCAGGAACAGACGGACGGCACTCAGGCCCACGCGTGTCTGAGACACCCCACTGGTGTCCCCCTGGGAGGCCTGCAGTGTGTTCAGACCTGGCTCCCCAAGCAGGGGGCCAGCTGGGTCCCCGGTGCTGCAGGGCCCTCTCCCCGAGGTCCTGGGTGAGGGGAAGGGCCCTCGTTTCCTGAGAGTCTAAACGCCTGGCACCTGCCACAGGCACCATCTGTTCCCAGTCCACAGGGGAGCAGCAGGTGGGGCGGGGGGCACTCGACCCTGCAGCCCTGCCCTCCCTCCTCTCAGGGCCGGGGAGGACTCCACGCCTGCCCAGCTCCTGGTACCTGTCCCTTCAGCGGCAGATAAGGCCCTGCCCCCTGAGATCACACCCCAACCACGGGCACGTAGCATCATCTGAAGACCTGCTCATCACAATTTGGGGTGCTACTGGCTTCCAGTGCATAGAGGCTAGAGGTGCTACCCCACAACCCAGAACCATCCAGCCCAAAACACAACAGTGCTGGGGCCGGGGAGAAACAGGATCACAGACAAAGCCTGTGGATGTAACGTTTACACACAATTCCAAGCTTTCTGAGAAAAAGGAAGCCAGGGACAGGGACCTTTCGGAGGTGAGATCTGAGCCGAGGCTGACGGGGCAGGAGGAGCAGCCGCGGTGGTCCAGGCAGAGGGGCTCAGACACGGGGAGGCAGCCCTCAGGGCTGAGCTCATAGGGCCACCACTCCGGAGGGCAACTGGCACTACCCAATCAGTGCCTTGTCAGCCAGGATCCACCCCAAGGAACTCTTCCCTAAGAGACAACGAGACAAAAAGAATGAAGAGCTGTGACGTCTCCACGTCTCACTGGACTCCTCAGAGACCAGGGGGCACCAGGACCAGCACAGGACCGGGGGCCGGGGGCCTTGGCAGGATGGTGGGAGTGGAGTCTCGAAACACCGAGGTTCACAGAGGCTTCCAAGAGGCGAGAGACCGTGGGCACCTGTGAGATTCCTCACTGCGTGGGTGCCAGTTCCTTAACGAGAGCGATTTAAGCAAAACAAGAAAGGAAGCAGCCTGTTTAACTCTGTGTCCCAGACTGCTATGGGCCTGGCCTCAGGGTCCTCCTCCATCTAAGGGGCAGCGGCTCACCCGCATCCCTCCCAGGGGCTCCCAGCGGCAGGGCCTGCTCAGACCTGGACGGCGCCTCAGACATGATCCAGCCGACCCAGGACCAGGGTCTCACACTCGGGCAGCGCAGAGCCAGGACTCCAGGGCAGGCCCCTAGCTGTTGGTACGGCACATCTCTCTGGGGCCACAGATCCTGGCTCCCCACACCTCAGCCAGGGCCCCACAGGATTTGGCATCAGGAGACCTGAGCTGCTGAGGGACTGTGAGTGAGCCTCTCTGAGCCTCAGTTTCCTCCCCTGAGGCTCTGGGGAGCCCAAAGGTCTCGACCTACAGAAGAGGATGAGCATGGGTCAAGGGTTGTTAAGACAAACACAAGCTCCCGGAACAGACCTGTGTGACCTCATGCAAGTCTCTGCCTCACTCTGGGCCTGTGTGCTCACTCGTAAAACTCGGGGTGACAGCACCACATCGCTAGGTGAGCACGAGGCCTAATGAGATGCCTGGTGTGACACAGCTCGGATCCAAGGTTGATCCCCTGAGGGTAGGGTGGGCCCCCAGATGGGAGGGTCCTAGTGTCACCCGCTGGTGCAGATGAGGAAACGGAGGTCACCCAGCTCCTGACTGGAGGAGACAGGCCTGAACCTGGCCAGCTGGCTCCGGCCTCTGCCCACCACCACATGCCAGCACTGGCCCCACGGACATGGTGTCAACGGTAGCCCAAGGATTCTGCAGGACAGTGAGCTTAAATGTACCACATGTACATTACAGATCAATTTAAAATAACAATTTTTAAAAAAGATTAACACAGAAGGCAGGACAGGAGGAGAGTATAGCTCAAGTGGCAGAGCGCCTGCTTAGCATGCACAAGGTTCTGGGTTCCACCCCCAGCACCCCCTCCAAAACTGAATATGCACACATAATTACCTCCCCCATCAAAAAAAAAAAAAAAAACCCACACAGAAGGCAGGACAGGGGGAGGGGGAGGGGGAAGGGTTAAACTAAGAGTTCGAGGTTAACAGATACACACCACTACGCATAAAACAGATGAGCAGCAAGGACCTCCTGCACAGCACAGGGAACTATGTGCAATATCTTGTAATGAGATGTAGTGAAAAGGATCTGAAAAAATACATACACATGCACATACACGTATCACTGAATCTCTCTGCTGTACTAACACTGTAAACCCACTACACATCAACAAAAAGCAAGAACTGAAAAGAACAGTCAGGACAGTCGTTGGGAGACGCAATTCTGAGGGGACTTCAGGGACACAGCAATGTCTGATTTCTTTAGTTGGGTATTGAGTACACACAATTCATCTCTACTCATTAAAATCTAGAAGTGTATGATTCCATATGCCTTTCTGGTGCCTGTGATACATGTACAACTGAAAAACTGAAAAGGAATGGAAGCCCCACAGGCCAGGCTGGGGGTGGAGGGGAGGGGGTCAGCACAGCAGGGTGCAGACCCAGCCTCAATGTGGCAGGAGGGGGCCACCAGCTGGGAGAGGGGTGGCTGGACATGGCCTCTCCAGAGAAGCCAGCTCAGCCCGGAATGACACCCCAGAGAGGGACTCTCAGGGCAGGGGGCGGGTGGCCGGAACCCATGCCCAGACCTGGGGTAAAGGCGGCAGGAGGGCCCTTCAGGCTGAGCCTGGCGACCCTCTCTGGAGTTGGATGTGGGCCCAGGCGCGGTGTCTCCAGGCAGCCCGTTGCCTCCCAGCCCTGCCGGCTCTTCCTGCCTCCATGGGAGGCTTGGGGGCTTCCACGGCCACTGCTGGGGGAAGCGGCCACAGAAGCAAGCTGGGCAGGCAGGCAGAGCGAGAGACACGGCCAACGGGAAGCATGGACAGTCCCTGCAGGGCTGTGGGCCCAGCGCCTGTCTCCTCACCCCTCCAGCCAGGCTCGGCTCTCGGTGGGACCCAACAGTGACCCTCCTGAGACGCTGACAACACTCCCCCCGGCTGCCTAGGCCCCGCACGCTGGCCGCCCCCTCAGCTCAGCCCCACTGACCACAGACACTGGTGACCTTGCAGCTGCGCTCTCAGAACCACTACTCCCAAGGCCTCTTCTACTCTCCAGGCAGACCACTTCAAGACACAGGGCATCCCCTGCACACTCCTGTATCCCTGCGGCCAGAGCCAAGCCTGGCAGTGACGAAGTCCCACCCACCGAGGCGCTAGCCAAGGAGGCCCCCGCCCTCCTGACTCCCCGCCCTGCCCCACCCCCACTTGCAGAAGGAGGCAGGCATCAGTCCTCTCTGTCCCCCACAGGGGCCCCCCAGGTGGCCCAAGAGGCAGTGGGAGCTCCAGCCTGGGGACCAGTGGGGAGACAGCCTGGTATACTCTGGGCGGCATTATAGGAGGGCTGACGAGTCCATCATCAGAGGCTGCAGTCCTGTTTTCTTATCCACCAACAAACAGCAACCCTGACCATAATAATAAGAAAAAGGTAACAGACGACACTCATCTGACAAACACTATCACCAGCCTTTACCACCACCCTACGAGGGAGGGGTATTCACTCCTACTTGGCTAGAAGAGACTGAGGGTCAGGGAGGGCACGTGAGGAAGCTGGGAAGCAGGAGAAGAGTCAGAATTCTAACGAAGGCCTACCCACCCCCAGCCCGGGCTCTGCCCCCACCTCCCGTCCTGCTGAGTTGTTTGTGGGCAGAAGGCCACCCTGCGTTCCCAGCACTTGACACTCAGCCCAAGTGGGATAAGGCTGTCTACATCCATGCTTGTGGCTGCCAGCAAGATGGGCAGGCAGGGTCCCTGCTCCCACGCTGCAGGTGAAGAACCCAGGCCCCACGCCTGAAAGCTGGGCACCCAGCGGGCTGAAACCGCTTACAGAGGAGGTCCCGGACGCCGCTCCTCCAACAGCCAAAGGGGCCAAGCTAGGATGTGACCAGACACCCTCGCCTCTGCACACCCGCCCTCCGGGAGCTCAGGTGACCCCACGCCACCTCTGCTCCTTCACCTCCCGGAGCCCCACAGTGCATCTGAGCCTGAGGAGCCCCTGGCCAAGGGCAGAGAACAGCCGCGGCCACCTGCTCCTGCGGGGCCCTTGCCCAACAGAGGAAACTCCTTGGGGGGTGGGCGAAGCCAAGGACGGCCTGCGGGAGCTCCCAGCTCTGTCCAAGGTCCAGGAAGGGGGCCACCTCTGTGCCCCGCTCAGGGCCGATGCCAACTTGCAAGGCGGGGACTCACAGCCCCCCATCCCACCCACCAGAGGCCAGGCAGTGCCACTTTAAGCAGCAGCCAGCCGGCTGGCATGCCCGGCGGGTGAGTCAGCGCCCAGTGCCCGCTGACTCATCCACCGGAAGCCTCCTGCTGCCCCGGCCCTCTCCCCACACAAACGGCTGAGAACTTTGCTCCCTTCAGGCCCCGAGCCACAGGCTGGCTGATAGACAGTTTCCTGTGCGTCACGCCAGGGGTGGGGGAAGTCCCCCAGGTGCCACCCTCCAACCTTTCCGACAGCCAGGATCCAGGATGGGACTTGGTGGGGGGGGTAGCGGCACAGCAGGAAGGGCTGGGACACAGCGTTCCTGCAGCCTCAGCGCCCACACCGGGCAGCCATGAGCCACGTGAGGGTCACCATCAAGGGCCCACACAGGAGGTACTTTTGGTGCAGCAGGGCACCCTGAGGACAGGTGCAGACAGAGGCAGCAGATCGACTATACCAACCAAAGGTGCCCCTGCCCTCTGGCCCCAGCATGAGCTGCCCTTGGCCTCTGACCCCTGTCAAAGATGGCATGTGGGTGAGGAGGCCAGGAAAACCAGTAGGACTGTGGGGCCTGGGGCCTCAGCAGGAAAACTCCCCAAGACTGTGGCAGGAGGAGGGGCAGGGCACCCCTGCAGGGAAGGAAGCTCAGAGGTAAAGCTCCCAAGGTCAAGTGCCAACCACGCCCTGCTTGGTCCAAATTCCTCACAGGAGAGCACTGCGGCCTGCCCCCTGGATGGGGCGGGCTCGGTCCAGCCACTCCTCCATCTGGCCTCAGTTTTGTCATCTGTCAAATGGGTCAGACCACAGTCAGTATGAGATGTGCTGCAAGGGCTGTGCAGGCAGGAGGCATCAACTTGGGCTCACTCGTCCTCCAGACCAGGCATGGGCTGCGGGAGCTGCCTCTGGACACAGGTGTTTTGGGGTCAGGGGAGTGTCCCACCAGCTAAGCCCAAGCATCCAGCAGAGAAGTGGGACACAGAGGAGCACTGAGGACACCTTTGGAGACACACAGTCCTGGGCAGGACACCAGCTCCATCTGTCACAGCTGTGTGACTGCAGGCAAGGCACTGAACACCTCTGAGCCTCGGCCCCCTCATCTGTAAACGGGGCTGTGAGCAATAAATGGGACAGCACGCAGCACATGGGAGAAGCCTGGCAAGTGGGAGCGTCCCCACCACATCAGTCCAGACCCCAAAGAGGCAGACAGGATCCCCCAGGGCCCTGGGGAGGCCTTCTGACCCTACATCCAACCCACCCAACATCATCTGTTACCCAGGCCCACAAACTGGAAACTCATCCTGACCCTCTCTCTGCAGAGAGGCTCAGAGAGGACAATGCCAGGACTCAAGTCACACAGCACGTGATATCTCCCCAGAGTGCTTTGTTCCTTCCCACTCATGACCCCTTTCCCTCCCAACCTTGCAACTTCAACTTTTATTTTGATGAGGCATCCCTTATGCCTGGAGCAGATGAATGGGCCTTCAAAACCAAACACTGCTGCCAACCTCTTCTCTCCGCTCATGAAAACACTGTGGCCCAGAGAGGCTGATGGACCCGCCCGCGGTCTCACAGCACTGGCCAGGCCAGGCCTAGAGGCCGGGCTGGAGAAGAGAAGTGTCTGATTTCCTGGTTCCCAAGCTCCACGAGGTCTGTGCAGCACAAGCCCCTCCCCAGCCACCTTCCCCCTTGAGTGCCTCCTGGGTTACTCACAGTGGTTGGGCAACGGGCGGGGATCCGGCCTCCCACTTATGTAAGACATAGTTAGCCTGCCCACCGGGCCGGCTGGGCTCTGGCCCACAGCCACCGCAGCCGCGGGGAGCAGGGCAGGGAAGGACCCACACCCTCCCCAGGACCCCACAGCCCTCTGGCCGCGTGGGCCAGTCCAGAGAAAGAAAGGCAGGAACGACCTCGCTTAGGGGCCCTCGAAGGGCCAGCTGTTACCTTCCTCCCCTCACTCTGCAGCTGCAACCAACCAGAGGCAGCCTCGATCCCACACGGCTGAGGCCCTTCCAGCAGGAAAAATGCTAACAGTAACAAGACACAGCAACTGTCCCCTGGAAGTACCTACTATGCGCCAGGCGCCATGCTGAGCCCTCCATCTCATCACTCACCCCTCTGCTAACACTCTTGTGTTCACCGTCTCACACCCTACTTCAGGAGTCCATGGAAGGAAGGGGGCCAGAGACACTCCGGCTGCTGGGGTGAGGCAGCAGGTGAGAGAGCAGGGGACAGCCCATTCATTAAGGCTGCGTCCGGTTTGGAAATCTCTCACAGCCCCGCCCCCTGAGACCAACATGCCAGAAACATCTTTTCCTCTTCCTGCCAAAAAATCCCCCTTTTGCCCTCCAAGTCTGGTCCTCCCCCTCTGCATGACAAATCCTGCTGCCGCAGACTCCTCACAGAAATTTCCGGGAAGGCCGGCCACTGGGAAAGGCAGGAGCAAGCCCACTGCACAGACTGCACCGGGCCTGTCAGGGGCCCAGAACCCAAGGCAGCGATCAACCCTGGAGACGTGAGGTGCAAGATGGGGTGCGCTCCCCAGGAGCAGCGAGAAGCTTGAAAGTCAAGACAGGGGAGCTGAAGGAGAAGGGGCTGTACCGTAGGCGGGGTCAGAGGCCCAGAGAGGTTCCTCATAGGGGTGCAGGCCAGCCAGGGATGGGGCCATGCAAGGCCTACGTGGATGGCCAGCGTTGGGGAAGACGTCGGGGAGCTCTGAGCTGGAGTGTAGCCAGGGCACCCACATGGGAGGGGAGCACCGCTGGGCCCACCCAGATGGGGAGCCAGCTACATCCCAGCCTCTGGACAGCCCTGGGACCCCAGAGGGGAAGGGGACTGGGTGCAGGGTCACAGTGAATCCCACCTGGGTCCAGC
The DNA here is from genome assembly GCF_048564905.1 of Vicugna pacos. Classification (NCBI taxonomy): domain Eukaryota; kingdom Metazoa; phylum Chordata; class Mammalia; order Artiodactyla; family Camelidae; genus Vicugna; species Vicugna pacos. The sequence continues at coordinate 18,356,826 of NC_133002.1, read as the reverse complement.
TGAGGAACCTGGACCGGGAGAGCTCCTGCCCAGGGTGCAGTTAAGGCCCAGATGGGGAGATCAGAGCGAGGTTCCTGACCCAGGGAGGGGATCAGAACGAGACCCTCGCCGGAGTTTCGGCCTGGGTGCAGCCCCAGCGCAGAAACTGGGGTCCAGGTGAGGTCCTAGATTGGGCCTGGGACCCAAAGGGGAGGGGTTCCGGGCCGGGACTTGCCCGGGTGCGGACGGACCGGGGGGACATCGCAGAGGTCGGGTCCGAAGCCCGGGCGCTCCTACCTTTGGACGGGGGCACGCCGGCGGGCGGGCTCGCGGCGGGCGACTCCATGGTGCTGGTGGGTCGGGGAGGCGGCGGGGTTAGTCCAGCGGGCGGCAGGTTAGGCGCGGGCGGAGCGCGCTCATGGCTGCGGGCGGGCGGCCCGGGCGGCGGGCAGGGCGGCGGCAGGAACGCGTCCGCGGCGGGCGGCGGCGGAGCCAGACTGGGCAGCGCGGAGGGGGCCCCAGCCAGAAGGCGCCGACGCAGGCCCCGCCCCGCGCCCCCATTGGTCCGCCGGTCTCCGGGGCCGACCCCTGCCTATCAAACGCCGTCAGGCCCTGCCCGTCAAGCTCAGGCCTCGCCCCCCGTTGGCCCGGGATGCGGCTCCTCCCACCGACTGTTGAGCCCGCCCGCCACCGGGAAACCCGCAGGGCTCCGCCCCCAGGCCGGGGCCGTTCCCTCCCGCTGCGCGTCAGCCGCAAGCCCCGCCCAGTCCCCGGGCCCGGCCCCCGCGCCCCCGGCCCTGCGCGCCACCAGCCCCCGGCGCCGCGTGCGCCCCGCCAGTGTGCTCTGGGTGAGCTCCGGCGCGTGTGCGGAGAAGCCCCGGGGTCCCCCGCTGCGGCCCCGAGAAGCTGGGAGGCGGAGTTCTGCGGCGGGAGTTGAGGTCAAAGTGCGCCTCCCGGATGGGTGGGGGTCAGATCCCGATTCGACTGCTTCCTAGCGGGTCTGACCTGGGCAAGTCAGGTCACCCCAGAGCCTGTTTCCGCCCCCGTGAAGGAGCGGCCCTAGCAGCCCGGCCTCGGGGCGCTGCTGCTGAGACGCGGCCCGGCTTCCACGGGCACTCAGGAAGTGTTTGTGGACCGAGTGCCAGAGTGCGTGCATTTCGTGCGTCTTCAGCAGCGGTTGGGGACACAGACGCGAACTTGGCGGCACCTGGGAAGTCAGTAAAGGTGTCTTTAAAGGTCGTGTCTACTGCCATCCCACCCCCGTTCTACACTTGGCGGAAGAGTTTCCGAGGGAGTGAGAAGGCTCTTCGATGTATCTTCTCCACTCGGCAAGCCTTCTCCTCCCCTCCTCTGGGGCGACTCATCTGTATAGTGTCCAGACAGGCATCCTCCTGTCTCCTCCCACATGGAGTCTTGGGGATTTCAGGAGCCACTGACCAATCTGGCACTGGAGTCAGGAGACTCGGATGGACAGCCTGGCAGAGGTCATGGGGTCAGTCGCCCCCTTCCAGGCAGGCACCTCACGTGAGAGAAGCGGATTCCACGGGGTGATCCACAGGGCCACCTACACAGTGATGGGGAGGCCAGATGAGATAAGGGGGCCCTGCTAATTATCATGATTTCCTCCAGTAGGAGGAAAGTTATGAGCAGTGGACGCAGCAGACTACAGGTTCAAGTGCCAGTGGTGCCGCTCGGAGGAGCCCTGAGCAGCTTGGTGCCTGTTAACGTGCCTGTCCCTGGGACAGTGAGGCTTCCCTGAAGTAGGTTCAGGAGCTCAAACTCTGAAGTGCTGGCACTAGGTGCTCAGGAAATGCCTGGAAACACACAGTGGGCCACCTCCTACAGGAAGCTGTCCTGGCCTTATCTAGAACTCATGGGTGTCGCGAGTGGCGCAGAGCACCCTGTCCCAAATGGGTCCTTTCACCTCAGGACCCGCTGCTTCTCCATCTGCACATTGGGCACCACCAGCAGCTCCCCCCTCCCTGTTGGGACTGCAGGGCTGGCCCAGCAGGTTTTCTGGGTTCAGGCCCCTGCTGACCACTTGCCCTCTCTGCTCTGTGCCATGTTCGAGGGTCTCAGTGCTGCCCCTTGAACATGTCGATACTGGTCCTGCCTCAGGGCCCTCGCCACTGCTGTTCCCTCTGCCTGGAACATCTTTCTCCCTCACCTCCCCACCATGCTCCCTGGGCTGGCTCCCTTTCCTCTTTCCTCCTGGCCTCCTCTAAATGAGCTCCCGAGAGGCCCTCCCGGTCATGCCCTCAAATCAGTTTTAATTCTCTGCACGGCACCCGTGCCACCAATGCCTTTCCTGTTCACTCTGGTTATGACCTGGCTCTCACACTAGACCCTCAGCCCTGCCCGGGCAGCGCCAGTCATCCTCTGCTGCACTCCTAGAGCACAGCCTGGGGCCTGGCACAAAGCAGGTGCCTAGTAAGTAGCTGAGGAATGAACAAAGGACGGAAGGCATGCCACAGACGTTGGAGGAGACTCCAGCCCCGTGCGGCCCACTCTTATGACTCAGAGGAGGCCCTGCAGTTGCAGGAGGTGACGGTTAGGCAGGGAGCCTGACAGACAGCCCAGGAATCACAAAGCCCTGTGTGGGGCACTATAAATAGATGGGTGAGCAAGAGTCCCAGGAGGTGCCAGACTCCACCAGTCTGAGGTCACGAAGGCTCCTCAGAGGAAGTGACTTTGTGCCCGGACTTTTAAAGACCAGTAGAAGCTCGCCAGGCAGAGAAGCAAGAAAGAGTCTCCCTGGTGAGGGCTGGAGCTGCCAAAGGGTCCCCTGAGGGCCTGGCTGGAGGCAGAGCCACGCTGCTCCCCAAGAGCGCCTCTGTCCCCTCCTGGCTGGTCACAGCAAGCAACAGCAGCGCAGGGAGGCTGGGTTTCCAAGGCCACCGAGAAACCAGCAGGGGCGTTGGCCAGCGTCGCTAGGGCTGCCTGCTGCTCAACTCCTAGAGGATAAGCCCCAAACACCCTTCTCCACAGACTCGGGGAAACTGAGGCCCAAGGTAGAAGGGGTGCAAGCTGAGGTGGCGGGCTGGGGACAGAGGGCTGGAGAGAGGGTGTCTGAGCCCAGGGTGGCGAAAGCGCATTCATTCACTCAACAGCTGTTTATTGAACCCTGATGTGCGCCTTGCACTGCAGGCCTGATGAGACGGACGCAGCACCCTGCCCTAGGGGAGGCGACTGATAGTCGGGTGGGCGAACCACACACGCAAAATTCACACATTAAATCATAGTCCACCAAGGAGGAAAGGAGGGGAGGGGACAGGCATGCTGTAACTTTAAAGAGGGAGGTCAGGACCAGCCTCCTTGGAAGGTGACATGTAATCACAGACCTGGGGAGGTGAGGGAGGTATCACGAGGACATCAGGGAAGAGCAGACCAGGAGGCGGGAACTGCGAGTGCAAAGACCCTGAGGTGGACAGCCGGTGGGGAGTAACAGTGCAGCTGGAGTAGCGGCTGGAGTGACAGGAGATGGGGCTCTGCTGTCACCCATATGCACTGCTGCACGCGCTCACTCACACCCTGGCACGGGCCCCCTTTCACCCCTAAGTCCACGCACCCCAAGAACACACTTAACACTCATGCGCACGGCAGGTGCACAGTTTGTACCTGCAGGTCCACCCTCACGGCTGGGCCCCGCACAGCCCCATACCAGCCACGGTTTCCTCGGCTTGCTGGCCAACAGTGCCCTCTGGTGACCCGTCCTGGCACAGTGGCTGGACGTCAGGGACCTCCTCTGCTCCCCCTCCTCTCTGGGCTTCCTGCCCTGGTTCCTCTACACTGCAGCCAGGGAGCCTTCCAAACACAGGGCTGGCAGAGCTCCAGACCCTGCCAAGGCTCCCTAAGCAGAGAGCTTCCCAGACGTCTCGCCAGTCCAGCCACTCCCCACCCTAGCTTTCCTCCCTGAACTTTTATTTGCAAAGCCTAGTCCCTCAGCTAGGAATGCCCTTGCCCACAGTCGCCACCCCATCATTCCTACCCCTTTCAAGACCCAGTTCTGAAGTTGGGAGGGGAGGCTCTCCCTGACACTGCCTCCACCACGGCCCCACCCCAGCCCCTCTCACCAGGGCCCCCAGCTCTGCCAGTGGCCATACCCCTGCCTGCATCTCCAGAATTGAGCTGCTCCAAGGCAGGGCTGAGTTCTTTCTGGCCCAGCTTCAGGCCAGCTGGAGGTGGTACTTCAGGGCAATAAGAAGGTACCCTTGAGCTCGGGGGGAGGGCGGGGGCTTGGCTGCTCTGTTTAAATCGCCACCACTCTCGAGTATCAAAGGGTGGACTCATACAAGTTAGACGGCTCCAGGAGCAAAGTAGCAAGTACTACTTCTAGAGCCCTACTGTGTGCTAGTCCCCCAAAGTACATCCTCTTGTGGACTCACTGTGATGCAAGCTGCGTGGGGGCAGTGACTCTGCTCTGGTCACGGCAGTGTCCCTGGCACACGGCAGGTGCTCAGTGAGCAGTTGTGGAAAGGAGGGGGCTCACACTACCCTGGCAGCTGCACACTGTTACCATTCCTCCACATGACAGATGAGAAAGCGGAGGCTTGGAGGAGGGCTAAAGCCTGTTGGCCACGGCAGAGCAGAGCCCGCTGGAGCTGTCAGATGGAGACAGAGTGTTCCCTGCCTTTTCCTGCCCAAGCTTCCGTTAAAGTAGTGGGCAACACCCTTCTTCTGAGCAAACCTCATCGCCTTTGAATTCCCTCTGCTCCTTTCTGGGAAGCTGCCAAGCATCTTGCTTCTGCCTGAGCTCTTGGTCTGTCCTGCCCAGGACCCTTCAGAGTGGCACAGAAACCCTGAGGCTGCCCGCAAGAACCTTCACGCGCCCAGGGATCTGGGCATCCCCAGAGCCCTGGCCTGGAGCCTGTCTGTCCCCGTGTCCTCACCCAGGGCTCTTCCTGCCCAGGGACAGGGGCTGGTTGATGTGTGTTGCACACCAAGACCAAGGCTTGACCGGTGAGGCCGGTGTAGTTAGACCATCACCACACAGGTGAGGAACCGAGGCCCGGGCAGCATGCCCAGGTCCCACTGCCAGGAAGGATGACAGCAGTCTTCTGGCCCAGATCGTCATTCTGCTGGAAGGTTCAAGCTTGTCATCTGGGCTCAGGGACCTGGGACTTGTTCTTACCACCCGGTATGGGGCAGGGTGGGGGGTGGAATCATGGCAAACACGGAGACAAGCACCTTGGCCAAAACCCCATGACCAGGGCGATGCAAGGCAGGGCTGCGTCCAGGTTGGGATGACTCTGCGACCTGGACGCACCCCAGTATCTGCCTGCAAAGGGCTGTTTTCTGATCTGAGGGGTGTCCCCACTCGCCCAGGAAGTAGCTGCTTGAACCTGAGCCAACCACATCACAGCCAGGCCTTGGAGATGATCACATCCGTTTTCATTAGTGTGTGTGTCTCTTTGGGCCACCCCCAAGCCTGGGCTGATATGCCCCCCATGATCAGGGTCTCACCCACCCTCTCAGGGCAGTGTCTTCCACTCCCAGGAAACTCTGACCATCACCACTTCTTCCTTAAGTTAGGCTGAAGTTTGCCTCTTGGAGAGCCCAGGCTCCATCCATCCATCCAACATATATTTCCTGAGCATCTATTTTTGCCTGACACCATGTTCGGTGCTGAGGAGAGAGTGAGGAACAAGACAGAAGGTCCCTGCCTTCGTGGAGCAAATCTTCTGAGGCAGGGTGGGGAGGGCAGAGGGGTTGAGAAAGAAGTTAAATACCTCAGTGGAATAAATACACAAAATAACTTCAAATAGTGATAAGGGTTAAAAACGAACTAAAGCAGGGTGACGTGGCAAAGAGGCGCTGGGGTGGCCAAGGAGGCCTTCCTGGAGGAGGTGTCTTCTGAGCTCAAATGTGGGTGACAAAAAAGAGCTTGGTGAAATTGTGTAGAGGCCAACTTAAAATCATCCACGGCACACAGCAGTTGCTCAGAGAGAAGGTGAGGGGGACTTCTTGTTGACAATGAACTGAACAGGGATATTTTTCCCCTTTCCCTCCCAAAATCTCACTAAAATAACAGTAGAGTAAGAAAACTTTAAGGCACGAACTCAAAAAGACAAAGAGAACAGGAAAGCCAATGACATGGACAAGAAGAATCTACAAGATTTTTGAAGTTGTTAAATGAATAGAAAAATGGAGGAAGGTGAAACCAGTCTGCAGGGGAAGAAGCCAGTCTGAGGCCAGACCACTGACCTAACAGCCCCCTAGAAACAGTCCGCTCAGCTCACCAAGTCCTTCTGGAGGTGGAGGGGACAGGTCCTTCTGGGGCAGATGGGGATGGAAACAAAATGAGCTAAGAGCTTGTAAAAGAAGCAGGTATGCCTCCTACCTTCCCAGAATGGGAGGTCACGAGACCCCAGGTTGAAAGGGTCCCCTGAGTGACCAACTTGATGTGGAGGAAAACAAGGCAATTATTAGCTCCTAGAAAAACAAATAACACAAAATAGAAAACGTAGTCAAAGAGTGCTGCACAGCTCAGCGGGGGACAATATTTACACAATCACCAAATGTAAACCAAAACACCAAATACTGATGTATCCAAAACTTGAGATGATACGGGGGAGGAGACGCGCAGGGACACGGGTGTAAGACCCCCTTGTCTGCAGTGGGAAGCCTTCGTTCCGGTACCGTCTAAAACGGAAGAGACAGAAGTGGCAACACAAGCTTGTGACTGAGACATGGGCGAGGCCTGCGAGGGTTGGAGGCAGTCCCTTTGGAACATCGGCAGGAGCCACTCGGCTGTCTGGGTCTCCGCTGTGTCCCCATGCCTGGAACAGAGCCCTTGCAAGCAGCAGGCGCTCAGCTCCCGCTGGCCCTGCGGGTGCAGGCAGAGGCTGCGGCTTTTCTGTTCTCGTTCTCGCAGGCTGCCTAGTGCTGCCTGACCTCTAACACCAAGCACAGGCATCGCTTTAATGACAAGTAAAAGTTAGCTTTAAGGCCCAATGACACGGCCAGCACAAGTAGGAGGGAGGGGAGGGGAGGGCCTGAGGCTAGGAGATCGGCAGGCCCAGGTCCTGAAAAGTCAAAACTGGAATATTTTTAGAGGATCTTAATCCTCCAGCCTAACAGCCTCACACTCAGGAACAAAAGTGCAAGTCACTCCCCAGGGCTGCGGTCAAGACACCCTCCCGCAGCCTCCTCCATGCAGGCCCCCGCAGCCACACCCAGCACCGCCTTTCTGCCTGCAGCCTGGTTTCCAGTGGCCTGATTGGTCACATGAATGCGGGGGTGCTGGGGATCAGGCAAGCCCACGTCTGTCCCAGACGGTGCCCCCAGGGAGCTGTGACAATTGCTTTGCAGCAGAAAATGCTCTAAGTGTTGACTTTCTTCCAGGTGCCCAGGCCTAGGGGGAGGTCCTGCCCCACCTCAAGGGACGGCCTGGCTGCTGTCCTTCATAATGTCCTGCTCCCAGACCCCTTCTAGCGGCCAACGGGTCTTCCTCGGAGAAGCAGGAGAGGGCGTCAGCGGGTGTTCTCGGGCTTGACCTGGGAGGCTCACAAACATTCCAGGGTGGAAGGAAGAGTCTGTCCCCCGGAGGAGGGCTGCTGGGGGCCCTTGATGCCGTGGATGAAGGAATTCATTCCCTGACCCCAACCCCGGCAGGCGCAGGACGCAGACTGGTTCGGACACCAGTCGGGCGGCAGTCGGGTTGCCTGGCTCCCTCAGACAGGTTGCTTCTTTCGTGCTCCTGACGTTATCGGAGAGTGGAGGGGTGGCAGGAAGGATGTCGGGTCAGCACACTCGGGGTGTCCCTCTGCAGGGTTGTTCTGTAAATGACCAGGGCAGGGGCCACATGACAACCTCCTTGTCGTTGGGGGCTGCGCAGGGGTGGGGAGGGCGGGCACCTAGCCGGCACCTCCTTGGGGACCACATGCCCCAGGCATGGCCTCTGCCACTGTCAGTGGAAACGCCCCTTCTGCCAGCTGGTTTGTGCCTCCCTGACCCCCGGGGGAAGTTTGCCCAAAGCTGCCGCCTAGTCCACGTCACAGGCTGGGAACGTAGGAAGCGCACGAAGTGGTGACTTCTGGGCCTGAGCTCACAAGAAATGTGTTACCATCTTTATGCTTTTCCTGTCAAACATTTCTGCAAGAATTATGTTATTTTTAATATAAACTAAATATTGTTGCTTTTTAATATGTTAATACAGTCAATTAATGTAATTATGTTAGTTTAATACTTCTGTGCAAACAAACAAAATGGCATCATTATTTCTAACTCTGGCTGATCTTTACAATTCAAATCTTGCCTCTTACATGCAGCCTTCCTGGATTATCCAAACAGAGCTCATCAGGAGACTTGACACCATCAAGTGACCCAAGACCCCACTCCAGTGGTGTCAGGGCTGGGTGTGTATAGTGATCTGGGGGAAGCAGAGGGTTGGGGTCAGTGTCCCCTGATTCTAATCCATCCCCATTGTTTCATAGGGGATGGTAAACAGTGGCTCCATGCCTTGATCCTGGACCGAGTTCCAAGCGAGCAGACGTGCTGAGAAAGGACTGATGATCAGAGACAGGGGAAGTCACAGAACCCCCTCTGCTGTCTCCTGCATTATAACCCCCCTAAAGTCGGCGGTGTGAAACAACAATTCTATGCTGCTCAGGGCACCAGGGGGCGGGTGGTGTCCGACCCTCAGCTGGACTCGTCCAGAGGCTCCTCCCCTTCCCCGTCCAGACCTGGGTGGGGAGGACTCCAGGGCGGGCGAGCAGGGCTGTGGGCTGCAGCCCGACACAGCCTCTGCAGCGGGGTGGACGGGCTCCAAGGCGAGCGTCCCCAGAGCTGCACGACACTTTCTGACAGTGTTAGAAGTCACACGGCATCACTTCCGCCTCACTCTGTTGGCCAAAGCAACCTGCCCAGTTTTAAGGGGCGGAAACGTGGACCCTGCCCCACAATGAGAGGAATGACGGGGAACTAGCAGCCAGTCCTTAAAGCCTCTGCACCTTCTGCAGTTTATCTCGGGCGGCGACCACTCACAGAGCCACCGACCGCCTTCCTAGTCCCGGGAAGCGGCTGACCTCACAACAGCTCACTTGTTTCAGCCCATTTCCTCCTTCCCGGAGCGATAAATCCCACCGTCTCTTCACACCCGACGCTCTCACCTCACCCACAAACAATCAAAAACTTGAGCACGAGCTGACCACACAGCCCCTTCTGTTTAGCAACCCACCCCCAGCGCTCACACAGGCTCCTCTGTCTGTGTGGCCCCCTGTTGCCTATGACAGTGTTCCTATTAAACTTTCCTTTGTCTCTTAAGTTCTTCTTTGTCTCTGGTGAATCTCTTACCGCCCAAGACACTGGCCCACCGTGTCCCCCAACACAGGGGACAGCATGCCTGGGTTCAAATCCTGCTCTGCCACTAATTCACTGAGTGAGTCACTGGGACTCTCGCAGCCTCAGTGTCCTCGTCTGTAAAATGGGTCCACAACAGTGCCTCCCTCGGGGGAGATCATCCATGCCCAGCCCATGCTCAGCAGTCCCTGTCGGCCTCAGGTGGCCTCTGCTCAGCCTGGTGATGCGTTTGTGGGGTGGCGGTGCTGCAGGTCATGCCCTCAGAGCCTGATCCTGCAGTCACGTCCCAGCGCTGCCCCTTCTAGGCTGTGGGCCTCACCGCCTCCTCAAGCCTCAGGTGCCTCGTCTGGCAAATGGGACTGGGACCCTGGTGCTGCGATGAGGTTCGACTGAGGGGATGGGCCCATGCTCACTAGGCGCGCAGGGGCCACACGGTGGGCTGGGAGACGGGAGGGGTCTGGTTCCATCCTGCGGGCAGAGCAGGGAGGGCGAGGCCATCTCTGAGGCCTCCTCCAGGCCCAGCCCCGCAACCGAGGCCAGCTGTTGCTTCTGATAAATGAGCATGTAAACAACAAACAGCGCAGATGTCCCCTCTGAGCTGGGAGCTCCAGCAGAGGGGCCCTGAGTGGTGGGCCTGGGCAAAGAGGGGCCTCAGCAGGTGCCCCGGGGAGCTCTGGGCTGAGAGGCCTGAAGTCTTCCAGCCGCAGGACAAAACAGTAATAAAACAACAGCAGTGAAAAGAAGTACAGTGAGAAGGGTACCCACTTACTGTTCACATGTTATTTACCCCTCAAAACACCCTGAGAGAAAATATTTGCAAAACACATCTCTGGCAAAGGGCTTGTACGCGGAATATACAAAGAATTCTTACAACTCAACCATGAGAAAACAAACAACCCAATAAAAACAGGGGGAAAGGCCTGAACAGACACCACACCAAGGAAGCTATCCAGGTGGCAAACAAGCCCATGAAAAGGTGACCTCACCACTAGTCACCAGGGGAGTGCAAACTGAGACCATATTGAACATCCACCGCACACCTGTTAGAGTGGCTAACATTTTGAGGGCTGACAGTTCCACGCGGTGGCCGGGATGGGCAGAAACCGGAACTCTCACACGTTGCTGGTGGGGGTGCAAAGAGGTACGACCACTTGCAAACAGCTTGGCAGACTCCTGTGAAATCAAACGTACCCCTGCCTACGTCCCAGCCCCTCCCCTCCCACGAGAAATGGAACCCTACACTCACACACACACCCCAGTGCGCGAGCACTAATAGAGGCGTCATTCATCACAGCGAAAAGCTGGAGAGACCCGCATGTCCACGAATTTGTGATTGGAACGACCAAGGTGCTGTGCCCCTCAGCGGGACCCCCCTTGGAGACAAGAAGGAAAAAACTCCAGGTATGGGGCAGCAGGTGCGTCTTGAGGGTGTTGAGTTCAAGAAGCCAGACCCAAATGGGGACCCTCACTCAGTGTGGTTCCATTTGAAAGTTGTTCTGGAAAAGGCTAGAGTAATGCAAAGTAGATCCGCTGTGTCCAGGGCATGGACAGGGTAAACCACAAAGGGACACAAGGAAACTTGGGGGTAAAGGAGAGGGTCTGCATTGTGCTCCTGGTGGTCGTTACAGAACTGCACACACGTGTGAAAAATCGTCACACTGAAAGGTGAATTTTATTCCACGTGCATCGTGCCTCATTAAAGCTGGGGCAGGAGAAGGAAGGAAGCCTGCCTGATGAAGGAAAAAGCCCTGAGCGGTTGGGGCCATCGCTGCCCTGTTACAGATGAGGCCACTAGGCTCGGAGGTGACATGATCGGAGGGGACGCCAGGAGGCCAGCAGGGAAGCCAGGGGGACAGCAGCAGTGATCCGGGCTGGGCTGAGAGAAGGCTGTGGAGGCAGGGGCTCTGTCTGATCCAGGGCGGCCTTGAGGCTGAGATTTCTGGGACTGCAGGGCAGAGGGACACGTGACAGCACTGACGTGCCCAGGGCAGCAGTCTGGAGCCTTCTCCTGCGTCCCCTCGCTAACTCCTTGCCCGAAGCTGTTACACGAGTACCCCAGGTCACACAGCAGAGCTGGCAGCACAGCCAGACCTATTGACTCCAGAGCTGGTGTCCTTGCTCGGAGGACAGAAGGGAAGACGGGAGGCCCTGAGGACCAGCTGCCTGCCCCAACTTGACGTGCAAACCGGCCAACTCCCTTCTCTGCTCTGGCTCTTGGTTTCTACCTCCACAGAGTGGAGCTCTTGGGGGTAAGGAGTAGGAAAACCAGGGAGGGAGGGAAACCCGAGGCACAGAAGGACACTGGGGCCTGTTGGGCCCTGGTCCCCCAACTTGCTGTGGGGGCAAACACGGCTGAATGACTGGGGCACAGCCACACCCACGTGCACCCTGTTTTACCCCCACGGTGGCTTCTCTACCTTGTTGCCTCAAATGTGTATCACGAAAACTTTCAACAGGCACCCAGGAAGCGGGAGCCCGGGACGCCAGGACCATGCCTAGGCCCAGGCTCTCTCCTCTCTGTCGCTCTCCCCCGCCCCCCCTACCTAGATACCTGTTGTTTCTGACCCAGTTGAGGGTTCCTGATGGTACAGCCTACCCCTCAGTGTGCACCCCTGAGAGCAGACACCCTCCCCGAAACCACAGCATGATTGTCCCTCCTGAGCAAAAGCTGCAGTTCCACCCACACCTGACACGCAGTCCACACTCGAGGACCCGTTGTCCCTAAAATGTCTTTCATGGCTGATTTTTTTTTTCCCAACCAGGATGTAACCAAAACTCACTACTTGGTTTTCTCTCTTTTCCCCCCAATTTTTTATTTTGAAAAAATTTACGCCTCCAGGAAAATGGCCAGAATCCTGCCCTGAACTTGCAGGCAGACTTTATCTGGACGCACCAACTGTTACCAGTTTGCCAGGCCCCTGTCCCTCTCCCCCAGCCACTGAAGAGCGAGTAGCAGGCACCTGTGTTGTGCCTTTAATTGGCTGCCAGCATTACACGTCAGGAGGCCTCACTGTACTTCTTGTTTCCAGCTCCTATTGAAAACCCAGTGACCAGAACAGGCCCCTTTATCCAGGCAGGCATCCTCTGCCACCTCCACACCCTTCCCTCCCATGTGACCCCAGCCTGCCCCCCTCACCCTGCACTTGCCTGGGCTGCACCTTTCGCACCATCGACCGAGATCTAGTCCAGAGGATCTCGGGGCCTCAGGGACTCTAGGAGGCTCCTTGCTCGGGCCTGCCTGGCGGCTTATCCTCTGCTTGGAATGTTAGCCTCTGGACTCAGCCTGCCCGGGTTTGAACCCTGGCTCCACCACCCAACACCAAGGAGAGATCTCGGCTATCTAATCCCAGCGCCCCAGGTGGGTGTGAGCTGCTGCATGACTTCGGGCAAGCGACCTGCTCTCTGAGCCTCCCTCTGGGAGGGTAAGGAAGAGGGCCTGCCCCCTCATCCCCGCATCCTTGCCCCACCATTCTCCAGGGGATGGGGTGAGGGATCTCGTCTGCTGCATCTCTGTCGCCTGCTCAGCTCTGAGGCACCTGAGCTGGGGGCGAGGGACCCAGGCCTCTGGCTGTCCCCATGGGAGCCATTGGAAGGCATCACCTGGCCAGCCCCCACCCCCCACCCCTTCACCCCAGATCTTTGATTTTGGTCCCTTTGCCCCCATTCTGAGTCTCTGTCCTCCCTGCTCCAGGAAAGCTTGACACTGACCCAGCTGCCCAACTGCAGGGAGCGCCTCAGGTAACTACGGTCCCCTTGACCAGGAAGAGTTGCCGCTGGACGGAGGCTGTGTTTAGAAGTGACTCGGGCGTGCCAGAGAGAAGGGCTGTTGGGCCTCGCCATCTGCCGGTGACATCATGGTGTCCACTCAGGGGATGACCTCGCACTGGACAGGGCAGGTCACCCACACATGCTGGCAACAACCTGACTGTAGGACACACTGTTAGGTGACAGGCTTAACTTTAGGGTTACATAATGGGAAGAAAAAATATGTATTTGTATTCACTTGGGTTTATGCGTGGAAAACTGGAAAAATTTATGAGAAACAAGTGAAAATGCTTCCCTCGGTGTGGTGGGAGGGGGATGGAAGAATTGTTCCCTGGGGCTTGTACACATTTTGTCTTAGTTTCTAAAACAAGTGAATACATTATGGAATCAGAAACTACATTTGAAAATATTCTTAAAGAATGATTCTGGGGTTTCCCACACATTAGCAAAGGAAATTGCTCACAGTATATTGCAAAATGGAAAGACTACAAAAGAGTGATTATGATAACCTTTCTGTTGGGCAAAACCCTCTATCTGTGTGTAAAGAGCTCGTGTGAACAGTTTTGGTGCCTTTTTCACTTGAGTTCCCAGAATCTGGAACACAGAGCCATTGCTCAGTAAGCGTGGCTGAGCGAGCGAGGTTAAGGAGGGAGGGGAGGAGAGAGTACCTCTTGGCAGCAGCTGGTCTGTGAGGGACTCCGTCTCCCTGCAGTTTCCTGCTGATTCTGAGGGTTTTCAGTGAGCCCCTCTACTGAGTGCGTCCACCCAGGAAGGAAAGACGGTGGAGGGAGCTCTGTCGGGGGCATCCAGGCAGGGTGAGGGGGCTCACTGGGAACAATGTTGGGCAGGGAACCAGCACAGGCGCCCCACCTGCCACACACAGGCCCGGGGATGCAGGAGGGAGGGGGCCCCGTCCGCTGGCCTGGTGTCACAGAGCAGGGCTCGCTCAGGGCTCAGGGACCGGCCTCAGGAGGCGCAGATCCCAGATGAAGTTTTCAGACCCCTTCCCTCGTTTCACAGATGAAGAACCTGTGGCCGGGGCTGCAGTGCTCGAGGGCTACCAGCAAGGCTCTGCATCAGGCTGGTTCAATCCTAAATCTGTTCCTCACAAGCCACCTGCACACGGCGCGTCCCCAGGTGCTTGTGGCCTTCGAAGTTGGTCTTTAGGATTCTGGGGTCAAGCTCAGGCACCCTCCTGGTGTTGGTGGCCCCAGCCCTACAGTGAGGGTCAGGGCACCTGCAGGTGTCCGTGGAGCCCCTTGGGGTGCCCCACGGAGACTGTCCCACCCTTGGCGACAGAGCTGGGTCTGAAACTGATCACGCCTCACGGCCAGAGGAGGCAGCTCCACCTGGTATATGACTGAGGGGAGTCGATTCGGCATGTTCACACATCTCAGGATGGCAGCCACCATTGTCACTGCGTGTCTGGATTAGAGCAGGGGTCCCCACCTCTCACCTTCCCTGCTGAGTCCATCCCCACACAGCGGAGAGGGAGCCTCAAAACACTGGCCACCAATGACCCTGTCCACGGAACAGACCACGGGCTCGCAAGGCCCCCTAGGGGGTTCACAAGGGCATCAGGCCAACTGAAGGGTCACCATGGAGGTCATGTGGCTCCATCTCTGTGACATGCTGGGGAAGCACCTATGGGGACAGAACACGGGCCAGGAGGGGGAGGGGAGAGGCTGGGGTTACGGGTCATAAAACCACGTTGTAACTGGGTTGTGATGGCAGCTGCATCAGGCAATTAAATCTAGTGAGAGGCACTTCACATTAATCAGAATGCCTCAAACAAGACTTGAAAAGATTTGACAACACCAAATGTAACTCAAAATTGTTGGTAGGAGTGGAAAACGGTGGAACCATTCTGGGAGCAGCTCTGGCCAGTTTTCACAAAACTCAAGACACACCAACTACAAGACAAAGCCCTCACTCCGGGTAGCCCTCCACGGGCAGTGCTACAACACAGACACACAGATGCTCATTTAAGAAAGTCCTGCAGGTTTATTCACAACAGTCAAAATCCACTAACAGCCCCACTGACCATCAACAGTGGGTGGGTAAGCTGTGGAATATGCACACGATGGAATGCTGTTCCACTCTCAACAACATGGGTTAATTTCACAGATAAAGTCTTGGACAGAAGAAACTGGACCCTAAAAAGCAGATACCTTATGATGCTGTTTATACAAAGTACCACGAAAAGCAAATTAGTCAAGGATCGAGGTAGCTGGGGGGGCACTGACTGGAAGGGGCAGGGAAACACAGGTGATGTGTATCTGGATTTGGGTGGTGGTCACGTGAGAGTGAACGGCGGGCTACACCTTCCTTAACAAACTAGTAGAAAGTAACCTGCAGTCACGTGACTCAGTGGGCAGCTGCTGTTGTGATCAAGGGGTGGGAGGGGATTGGTCAGGTGCCCCCTTTAAAACAAGTAGTCCCGGCCGCCACCGCCACGCCGAGGGTCCTGTGTGTCCTCAAGCAAGTCCCTGACCTCGTGCGACTCAGTTTCCCGGTCCGTGCGCGGATCCTGCGATCGCCAAGGCGCTGCCCGCACTTGTCTCTTGGCGGAGAGGTGGCATTTCACTGGGTCCCAAGCAAGGCGTCTGGGAATAACCCCTCCTCAGCGGGGTGTGACCCACGAAGGCCTTTCGCTGCCCTGGGCCCCGGTTCCTCCCGGGAAACGGACTCACACCGCCGCCCAGCTCTCGGCGAGTCTTCGCGCAGCTTCCGGGCTTGGCCGCGCACAGGCACAGGCGAGGGCTTCGTCGACAGTGGCTGCGCAGGGACGGCTAGAACCGCCCTAAGTCGTCACAGCTTTTTGAGGAGGGGTCCCTCGGGGGCCCCCAAATCGCCTGCCGGCCGAATGCCAGCGGCCCCAGGGCCCAGAGCGCGGCGCCTTTAAGAGCCGAACGGAATGTATCAAAACAGAGCGGCCGCGCGCCCACTGGCCGCGCGCCGCACGTGACCGCACAGCTGATTTCCTGCCCCCCCCTTTTGTTGCTGCCGCCGCCGCCGAGTGTCAGTTTCAGAGCCGCCGCCTGCGGTCGGCCCCTCGGTGCGGGGTCCGCGCGCGCCTCCCGCCGAGCCGGCTCCGTGCCCCCGCCGCCCCCCGCCCCGCCGCGCGCCCCCGGCCCGGGCCGAGCGCCGATGGCGCACTCGCCGGCCGCCCTGCCGCCGGGCGCGCTGGAGCAGGGCTGCCCCATCCGCGTGGAGCACGACCGTCGGCGCCGCCAGTTCTCCGTCCGGCTCAACGGTAACGCGGGGCCCGCCTCGCCTTTTGTTCGCGCGGGAGCCGGGCCGCCGAGTGCCCCCAGCTGGGCGCGGGCCGGGGGCGGGCGGCCGGGAGAGGCGCGCCCATGCTGGGCACCCGGGGCGGACCGGGCCCCGGGGAGGCGGAGGCGGCGCCGGGCAGCCCCGGTCCCGCCTCAACCCTGGGGAACCCGCACCTGCTCGGCCTGGCTGTTTTCCGGGCTGCTGCTGCGGTCCTGGGGAGCGGCTGGGCCGCGACCTCCCCTTTCCTTGGTGTTAAGTGGCTTCTGGCTGCCTTGGAAACCTTTGCTTTTCTGCACGGAGGGGGCTGAAAGAGTCCTCTGGGCAGACCTGGGTCTGACTGACAGAGGGGCTCCTGCCCAGGGCCGGGGCGGGGACGGGGGATGTTGTCACCATCAGACTCGGCGGCTGTGAGACTTTGGCCAAGTTGCCTCATCTCTGTGCCCCAGTTTCTCCATCTCTACAGTGGGAATAACATCAGTGCATAACTTCTGGCTGGTTGTAAGGATGAGATGCCCGTAGGAGTAAAGGCTCAGCACAGCGCCTGTGGCCGGTAGTAAGTGCTGGTAGATCGTCATCACTTTTTAAACCAGAAAGCAAAGTCAAGTCCTCATTTCCTGTAAAGAAAGGTTCTACCACTTACTAGCCCACACTCCCTCCACCTGAGAGGTCTGTGGTGAAACGCAGAATTATGCAATGGACGACTGAACTCCCTGTATCCCACGTCTTCTGCATTCATAACTTTTTCTTCCCTCCCAGCTGGACCCCCTGTGGCACTGTCCAAGCTGGAAGGGCCTGGGAGGACACTGCCCATTTCTGAGAAGGGAAAGCAGAGGCCCAGAAGAGAGAGAGGTTTCCCGGGGTTAGGCAGCGAGCTGGGGCAGAGTGAGGACAGGGGCTGGGGCCTGGAGCACGGACATCCCCCGGACGCCCGTTTGGGCTATGTGGTGCATTGAGTCAGGGTCCCAGCACATCCCTGTTACAATGTCCTGGTGGTGCTGGCATCAACCACCCCACATCAGAGGAGTAAACTGAGGCTCCACGCAGGAAGGGAATGACTTGTCACTTCGCAAAGTCTGGCCAGAACCAGACACCGTGTTCCATCCACCTTGAGGCAGGTCCTGCTGCCTGGTGCTGACCGTGGCCCCACTGGCCCTGACACTCAGGGCCCTGGCTGCTCTTATGCAAGGGGGCCCTCATGGCTTTTCAAATTCTCTTTTCTGAGGTTCCAGAGAGGCCTCTGATTCCCATGGAGGGCTCAAGAGGCCCCAGACACAGAAACAGAAGAAAAGGAATGTTTGGGGTTTTCCTTTTTTCTTTTCCAAAGGACCCCTCTACAGGTCCTCTACAGGTGGCTGTGGTCAGGGCTGGATGTGCCCAGCCAGCTTTCTAACCTTGGCCCCTCTGTCGCCCACTGCCTAGATAGTCAGCTGTCAGGTGGACCCGGTCCCCAGCCACACCCAGCGAGCAGCTCCTCTCCAGCCTGCAAGGTGGAGGCTGTGCAGCCAGGCCCAGCCTGGTCTTGGGGTATGTAGGGAGGTGGGAGAGGAGTCATCTGTGCCTGGGCCTCTGCTGGGCAGGGGAACGGCCTGCTGCGGTGGCTCCTGACCTGCAGCGGCCCCAAGGTCTGGCTCACCGTGCCCATTGAGAGGTGTGGACACTGAGGCTGAGAGGCAGAGTAGCACCATGACTCCAGGGGCGGGTTTGTGCCCATGGGCCTCCAGCCAGCTCTGGTCCTGGGGAGGCGAGAGGGCTGAGCGGCAGGCTGCACGCAGTTCTTGGGCTCTGGGCAGGCCCCACGCACGTGGCGTCACCCGGCATCGCTGGGCAGGGTGAGGGGAAGCTGCTCTGTCCGTTTCACAGAGGAGGCAACTGAGGCAGCGAGACCGTTACGCGACCGGGGTCTTGCATCTTGGAGGCAGAAGAACCAGGACTCACCCGCAAGTGCTCATTCAGCGCCTGGTGTGCCAGACGTTGTTCTAGGTTCCGGGGGCTCGTGGGACGGACCGTCTAGGGGGCGGTGGGCATTATCACATGTAGTTGTGTTCCGTGGGTTATTCCATGTAGACAGAGCGCCCTAGAGAACAAGGCTGGTGAGAAGCAAGCTGAGGGCCGGCGCATCAGGGGAGGGCTGCTCAGGGTCAGGTGTCTGGGAGGGCTGCCCAGGAAGCAGGCAGGGAAGGGAGCTCCAGCAGGAGGAGCACGCCAGGTAGCAGGAGTGGTGAGTGCAAAGGCCCTGGTGTGCCTGCTGTGTATTGGGAGCAGCAGGGAGGGGACGGACATGGAGAGAGGCCCGGCAACAGGCAACGTGCAGCAGAGGACATCAGGAGGTCTCGGAGGTTGGTGGCTCGGGGCAGCAGAGGGCATTGTGAGCACTTGACTTTGACTCTGGGTGAGGTGGGTGCCTGGGAGAGTGCTGGGCAGAGGTGGACAGCATGTCGCAGGCTCCCTCTGACTGCCCTGAGGGCAGGGCAGGAGCAGGGTGGTCGCTGCTGCGCTAGTCCCAGCAGTGTGAGCGGGAGTGGGGAGAAATGGCCAGCCCCCAGACCACCGTTGACGGAAGTGTGAACAGGCCCGGGATGGGGTGTGGGAGGACGCCGGCTCCCCAGCTTGTCTGGCCCCCAAATCCAGGTTCTGAAACACTAGCTGGTGTATCCCTACTTCTTCAGTGGGGAGACCAGGGCACACAGCCAGTGGACTGCTAAGCCAGAACTGAGCCCCCACCCCTGGGCAGCCTCCCCTCTTCCCTCAGTCAGGGCCAAGTGTCCCACTTGCCGCAAGAAGAGGGTCCTGTCAGAGCTTTCAGTGTCTTCCCCAGCCCCCATTTGTAGATGGGGAAACTGAGGCCCCAGAGGCCACAGACCTCCTGCATTCAGATCCCAGTTCCTAGGCAGCGTTCTGGGATACATGCCGGAGCGGGTACCTGGGCAGGGTGGACGGGGGATGCCTGCTGTGGGGAGGGGACCAGCTGGGTGGGTGGGTGGGCTCTCCTGGGCGGCCCAGGGTCTGCCCTCTCATGCTCCCAGCTCTGAGCCACCAGCAGGCGGCCCCTCCGCAAACCAGGCTCTGCAGCTGGAGACGCCCGGAAAGCCGGTGGGCTCCTGCTGCTCCTGCTCCTCAGCTCCCGGGGGGGGGGGGGCAGACCCGGTCCTGGCTTGGCCTCTGCCTCAGTGCCCTCGCTGCACGGGAGGCGCTCTGACTGCTGGCCCCCCTCAGGGCTGCTGCCAGCAGGGCAGTCTGTCAGCACCCACTGTGGAGACCCCCCCCCCGTCTCCCACCCAGGACCCCCACTGCTCTTCCCTGCCTGCCAGGGAGGGCCGTTTCTCGGTGACCACTTCCCTGGCAACTTGCTGGGGCCTTTGGTACTGGACTGGGGCCAGTGGAGGACGCGAGGGTGGAGAGGCCCAGAGAAGGCCCCTCATCAGCCAAGATGCTTTAACTTTTCTCAAAACTGGCCACAGCCCGTAAAATTGATGTGGTTTTGAGCCCAGGAGGGGAGCCCAGGACAGTGAGGTCTGAGGTCACCTGGCAGAGCTGGGACTGGACCCAGGGCCCTGCCCTGCCTTGGCTTGTCCCTGTGGCCCCCGTGTGGCAAGTACTGACCCAGCTGGGAGAAGGGCCTGGGGTCCAGCCCCTGACCCGTGAGTGCAGATTTTGGTATCCATGGGCCCAGAGGCCAGAGACAGGGTGGCTGTGGTGCCTGGGGTGAGGCTGACCTTCTGCTGGCGGTTGGGGGGGCTCTGGGGGTGACACGTGGCCTCAACCTCGAATAGCAAATAGCAGGAGCCAACCCGTGGAGGCTCAGTGGGGGAGGGACTGCCAGGCGGAGGGAGCAGCCGATAGAGGCGGGGGTGTGGAAGAGGCAGCAAGAACGCCAGTGGGGCCAGACCAGAGCCCTGAGCGAGGAGGCACAGGATCCAGGAGGCCCGGGGAGATGTGAACAGTGGCCAGATTCCAGGCATGTTTTGAAAGTTATGCCCATGGACCTACTGCAGTATCAGACCAGAGTCTGAGCAAGCTACAAGGAGCGTCCCAAGGATCCTGGCTTGAGCCGGGGGGGTGGCCGTCTCTGCCGTGCTGGGCCACAGGGCCACAGGCAGGTGCTCCAGGATTGTCCGCTGGGTCCGTTTCCTCCCCAGTCCAGCACAGGGAGGTGGGTCATTAATGCCTTTTCCCTCCTCACATGCATCCCATGCAGCCCTAGCAGCCCTTCTGTTCCTCCTCCAGCCAGAAGACCCTCCTGAGTACCACCCCCCGCTTCCCCTAGCCAGCTGCACACACCACTGCACTATGCGATCGCCTCTCAGGCCCGTCTCCCTGCCTGCAGATGGGGCTGCGAGGGTCCTACCCACAACGTGAGATTCTTGGGAGGACCAGTGCATGGAGAGGGCTGGGCCCGGCCTCGCAAGTGCGAATGCACCTGCTCTCATCCTGGTCTCCCCCAGGGCACGGGGCCAGGCTCTGGGAAGGGCGCTGGGTGTACCAGGAGCCACAGCCCCCGACTCCTCCGGTGTGTGGGGCAGAGAGAGGACAGCAGGGGTTTGTGGGCCAGGTGTTTCTGGGGTGTCTGCCCTGGGCTGGGCTCTGGGGACATGGTGGTGACCAAGCCCGTGTGGCCCCCCAGGAGCCGGCCGGGTGGGGCAGGGCAGAGAATCTCCCAGGCCATCCTGGGATCTGGCCTGTATTTGGCCCAAGTGGCAACTCCAAGAAGAACAGGAGCACGCTGGCGAGGGCCCCGGGCCCCCGCCTCCTTCCCTGCGGAGATAGCAACAGTGCGAACAGGGCTGCCCAGGGGCCTGCAAGGCCCCCAGAGGGGCTCCCTCCCCCGCCCATGGGGCCCAGCCCTGCCGGCCTCCTTGCTGCTGCCCGGACATTCTACCTCAGGCTCTTTGCACCTGCTGTTCTCCCAGTGGACGGCCCATCCCCCACGTCTCCCTTTGGATCCCTCACTTCTCCCTGTGTGTCCTCTCTCCCCTCACCCCTTCCCTGCTGTTTGGTTCTCCAGCTAATCCCCTTTGAGTCCTCTGTTGTTTAAAACCATATTCATTATCTGTCTCTCTATGAGGGAGCTTTCTGTCCATTTTCTTCACTGACACCAGCACCTGACACCCTGCTTGGCACATACCAGGCCCTCAGTGAGTTTTGGGTAATTAAATGCGGGCCAGGCAGGCAGCCCCTTCAGTGACTGGTGACTCTGCTTTCCTGTCCTGGGCCAGCCGAATCAGCCTCAGCAGGCGTGGGTCCCATGTCGTGCAGCCAGGCAGGTTGCGATGGCCAGGTGGTGGGTGAGGCCAGCAGAGTGACAGTCAGGCCACAAGGAGGAGGTGCCAGGCCCCTCAGCTGGTCTTGAGGGGGGAAGGGTATTCCAGGCAGAGGGAGCTGCCCAGGCAGAGGCCTGGGGACAGAGCAGAGGAGAGGCCTGGGCTCGGGGTCTGGGGCTCACTGTAGGCGTGCTGTGAGACTTGGATCTCTGGCACTCAGTTCCCCATCTGGAAGTGGGGCCAGGAACTGTAGCCCCACTCCTGCAGCTTTGGGGAGAACCCGCAGGCCTGCTCACCGGGGCTGTGAGAGCCTGGACTGGCCGTCTGGACCCCTCAGCCTGTGAGTCCCCACCTGGGAGGCTCACCTCAGACTGGCAGCGTTCAGGCACGAGCCCTCTGTGTGCCTTTAAGTGAAAAACGTGAGATACAACTTGCTTTTGAAAGTGAGAGAGAGACAGTTGGCATTGACCTGTTTTCTTTCAGGGGTAGTGTGAATTGTGTGTTGTGACCTCAGAGCCTTTGCACTGGCTGTGCCCTCCGCCCAGCCCTCCCCTGCTCTTCCCTCAGCTGGTGCCTTGCTCCCCAGCTGCCTCTCAGCTCAGAGGTTTTCTCCTGGGAGGGGCTCCCCCGACGACCCCAGCCCAGCTTATTTTCCCTTCTCACACTTGCAACTCCCTGAAATTAGAAACCCTAGAGTTGTCCTCAGCTCGTCTCTGTTGCCACGTCCAAGCCACCAGCCCATCCTGCTGGCTGCACCTTCAAAACAACGTCAGCATCTGATCCCTCTCCGCTCCCCCGTCTCCCCTGGCAGCGCCCGCACCGTCACTTACCTGGACCAGGGCAGCCGCCCCACTGGTCTGCCTGCTCCTGCCCCCCTATGTGTCCTCACAGTCGCCAGAGGACCCTGTGAAACCACAAGTCTCATCCGGCCTCCTCTGCCGAGGACCCTCCCGTGGCTCCCAGCCCACGGGGGCTTAAGAGGCACCTGCCCCATCGCTGCCGCCACCCTCCTTGCCCACTGCTGCCTCAGAGCCTTCGCACTGGCTGTTCCCTAGACAGCACAGACCTACTCCCTCTCCTCCTCCTCCTCCCGCCGGCCAGCACCCCCTCCCTGCCCCCACCATTAACTTGCTTTTCTTGTCTGCTCTGTCTGCTCCTCTAGGCGGTTCCGCAAGGGCAGGGCTCTTTGTCTGGCTTGTTTGTGGCTGTGTACCCCTCTCCAGAAACAGAGCCTGGGGCTGCGTAAACACTTGCTGAGGGAAACAGGAATGGACGGATGGCTGGCAGGCAGATGGGGGACAGGCAGGCAGATGGGGACCTGAAGACTGTGTTGGAGGAACCCCAGTTAAGTGTTCCTTCACCAGGAGGTTGCGGCAGACGGTGAGCTCCAGGCCTGAGAGGGCGTGGAGGCCGGTTCCTGCCACCTGTGCCCAGTGCCACCTTCTTGCGGACACCGGTGCCGCTCCCTGTGATCCTCCACGGGGTCCGGCGGGTGGTGCTGCTCTGGTCTCTGCAGGCTGTGGTTTAGGTGGGGACCTTGCTCTACATCTGTCTACTCCTGGGTCTCCCAGGCCCTTGGGAAGGGGCTCGGGTGGGGACGCAGAGAGCTGGGCTTCGGAGGGGCTGCCAGGGGCCTGGGCTGGGCCTGACAAAAGCAGCAGAAGCCCACAAGAGGCCTGGAGCGCCCTGGGCGCCGTTCTGAGCGCTTTACGGAAATCCCCTCCTTTAATCCTCCAAACACGCCAGCGAGGGGAGTTCTGTTCCATCCGCATCCGACGGATGAGGAGACTGAGGAGCAGAGAGGTTATTCCAGCTCCAGCTCCAGCACCTGACCCTCCACCCAGGCCTCACCTGCCCACCCCCTGCCCGCAGGATGTCACGACCGGGCGGTCCTGCTGTACGAGTACGTGGGCAAGCGGATCGTGGACCTGCAGCACACGGAGGTTCCCGACGCCTACCGTGGGCGCGGCATTGCCAAGCACCTCGCCAAGGTAGGGGCATAGGAGCTGCCCCCACCAGCCCAGAGGAGACCTTGCCCTGGCTGCCTGTTTCTCGGCCAGAACGTGGACGGCCCCCGTGTGCCTCTGCGGCCCACTCCGGCTCCTCCCACATGGCTGCGGTTCTGGGCCCCAGCCTCCATGGCCACTGACACCCGCTGGGCTTCCAGGCCTCACCCAGCGGGGCCCAGCACCCAGCACATGATGGGTGCTCCGTGAACCCGTGTTGAACGAGTGGGAAAGTGGGTGTTCAGTCAGTTGGCTCGTGCCCACCTGCATCCGTGGAGCACCTCAAACCCCAGGCTGCTTGGAGCTCAGGCTTGGGCTTACAAGGGCCTGGGGCCTGGAGCAGGGAGAAGCTTCAGTTCCCCTGAAGGCGGCTCCTGGGTCCCAGGCTCCCCGTCGGCCGACTCTTCCTGCCTCCACACCGCCCCCCGCCCCCATGTCCTTGCCTTTCTTACTCGGCCACCTGTGAGCTCGTCTGTGGTATCACTGGCGAGGAAACTCCGAGAGTTGGTTCCTGGGTGACAGGAGGTGAGCCCCCATGCTTACCCACGGCCTCGTTTCTTTATCTGCAAAGTGGGAGAAGAGCCTGGAATCCTGTCACTAGAGGGTCTCAGGTTGAAACCCAGGGATCAGGTGCAGACAGCGAGGCACACATCCACGGTGGAGGGGGGCCGGGTGGTCGGACAGCGACCAGGAAGCCCAGGTACCGCATAGTCGGCGCTCGGCCCTGCAGCCTCCTTTCCGTCAGGTCAGCGGCCCCACCAAGGCTGTCCTCCACTTGCTTCAGCACACGTGTATTAGACGCCACTGTGTGCGAGGCACTGGGGGCAGGGAGGTGCACTAGACCTGCCGGGGACCCCCATCGCCCCCCGGTGCTTGCCTTGGGATCCCCATGAAGTGATCTCACTGGGGGCCAACCAGGGGAGCTTCCAGGAGGAGGTGTCCCGTGGAGGACGAGTGGACAAGAGGCATTGGGGTGGGTACCCTGACTGGCTGTGGAGACCATGGGGCAGGTTCTCCCAGGGTGGATCCAACCCTGGCTCATTCTCTTCCCTGGGGGTTCCTCTGCCTCGATTCCCAACTGTCACCTCTGGCCTCCACCGCAGACCCAGGGGAACAGGTGCGGGGGGCAGCCGGCTCTGCCCCTGCGGGAAAGCCGAAGCCTGCCTGAGCCCACGGTGCCAGTTGTGGGCACTGATCGCTCTTCTCTCTGCTCTGACCACCAGGCCGCCCTGGACTTCGTGGTGGAGGAGGACCTGAAGGCCCACGTCACGTGCTGGTACATCCAGAAGTATGTCAAGGAGAACCCTCTGCCGCAGTACCTGGAGCGCCTGCAGCCGTAGCCCCAGCCCCACGGGGTGGGAGTCCACTGCCCGCCCTTCCCTCCGCGCCTTGGCCCCAGCCTCTGCGTGCTCTCAGGAATCCTGGTCCCTGTAGGGGACAGACTCAGAGTTATTTTTGTAAGGACGCTGGTCTGCAGCCCCTGGAGGAGGCTGGCTGTGGATGGGCAGTGGGCCAGCTGCTGTGATGAAGGGGAGGCCCGGCGGCTGTGGTCCGGGCTGCTTCTACTCTGCAGACAGCACTCTGCTTCTCAGGTCCCACCTGACCAAGGAGGGCCTTTAGCCAGGACTGGGACCCAGCAGCTTGTCCCTCTGGCCCATCTGGGTCCCACCTGCTGTTCCCTGCTCTCTGAGGGGCTGATTTAGGGCCCTGCCTGGTCTGGGTCCTTTCCACAGGGGAGGGCACCCCTGGCTGGGCGAGCAATAAGGAGTCTTGTGTGCCGATTCCCAGGGTGTCCTCTTGGGTGGGCGTGACCACCACCGTGCTGCCCCTGCTCCAACCACGTGCCTGGCCTGGATGGGGCCGCTCTCCCTGCAGAGCGAGGCCAAGAACCAGTGCACTGGGCGCCGGCCAGGCTCAGCTGCATGTGCATGCACACACAACGCACACACGTACGTACACACACACATACACAGCAGGACGCTAAGTGTGGAGCTGTGCCCCGGAGAGAGGCTGATGGGGTGCCTGGTGTCTCTCCTGACCCCCCATCTGTCAGCTCTGCAGGAAACAGGCCCCACCCGCAGTGCCCTCCCCTTTCCAGCCTGGGCATCACTGGGGTCCCTGCCCCTCACTGGCTTTTTGGTGCCCCTGTGGGTGGGCTTTCTCAGGACCCTTCCGAGCTGGGGTGGGAGGGAGGAGAGTGTCCTCCATGAACCATCCTCCCCACTCAGGAGGAAGAAAGGGTTCTGTGGAGCCAGACATCGGAGTCTTTCCCTTTCTGCGACCTCAGGTGTCCTGGGGCCCCTCCCAAACCAGCCTTCCTGGAGACAGCCTGGGGGGCGTCCCCTTTGTTCTGTGGGGCCAGCCTTTCTGGGGGCTTCCTTTTGGAGGCTAGTTAGGGCTCAGGATATCAGCTCCATGCGTGCTTCTCTGTGGGGCTGGAGGGGAGCCCAGGAGTCAGTCCCTTTGGGGCTGGGACATTAGTTAATGGTGGACGCCTGAGGAGAGGAGGTCCCTCCAGGCTTCTAAAGGGGTGGGCTGGTTGCCACAGGGACCCCTCCCTTGCCTGACTCAGCACGCGTTGGCCTGTGTCCCTTTTCCACTAACCTGTCCACTCCCAGTCTTGGCACTGAGCCCCCCAGCACCACAGCGGCCTGTGGTACAGCAGCCTGTGCAACGCTCGTGCACAGACCTTTCCCACCGAGGGCCAGGGCAGCTCCACTCACGTTCCCGCGAGTCACATCCTCAGCGCCCCACCCTCACCTCTCCCACGTCACACCCCCCAGCCCCACTCTGGCCTCCAGAATTCCAGAGAGGACTGAGGGCACCCCCCTGCTTCCCACCGTGCGCCCAGCTCTGTTTGCAGAGGGCTGTTGGGGGAGGTGGGGAAGCCCCGCCGTGCCAGCAGGAGGTAGGCTCAGCTGCCGGGTCCCCTCCAGGGCTGGGGCGCCCCCTTCTGGCGCAGTTTAGGGAGAGAATGGGTTGTGGGCTTGAGAGTGAGATGCTGGACCTTTTCCCACTCTCTCCCGCATCACCCCCTCCCCACCACGCATCCCCCCCCCACAAGTTCAGCACAGACTCCGTCAAGCAGACTTCTCTCCAGTAGCTCAGTGAACGGGAGCTGAGCCCTTGACAGCCCTTGGGGAGAGGTGACCACAGGAGGCGCCCTGCAGCAGTGGCATGGGGACCCCAGGGCAAGCAGCATGTTGAGGAGAGGAGGGCCAGGTGGCACCGGCTGGGGGGAACCCCACCATGTTCCGAGAGCAGGTGACTCGCTGCACCTGGGAGGCATCCACACAAAACACTTAGTACTTGAACCAGGGACCGTGTGAGTCTTGGGACGTGCAGCCCGACCCCAGGGGCAGCTTGTCCCCAGTTTCTGCAGGTGCAACCCTGGCCTCCTTGCCTTGGGCTGCCGCTGCCCCCCTACACACACACACACACACACACACCCACCCACCCACCCACCCACCCCTCGGGCAGCAGCAACGGCCTCCTCTCCCAGGCCAGCTGGGCTGCTGCAGACAACGCCCTGGAGCCCCCAGCCCGCCTCTGCCAGCTCACCCCATCCCACCAAGGCTGGCCTGTCCCCGGTGCTACCCAGCCTGTCTGGCATGCCAGCCTTGCCCCCGTCCCTCCCGGCACACTCGATCAGGGGGCAGGTTACATGGGCCAGTTCATGTGCCACCGGCAGGCTTGGGGGACACTCACTCACCCGGGCCCCTTTGCAGCAGGTCACCCCAAAGGCCCGTGCTCGCCAGCCACGCCTCACTTTGTGGGTTTCTCTTCTTGCCCAGTCAAAATAGGTGGGAACTCTCGTGCCTTTCCGACTCAGGACCTCTTACAGGT
Organism: Vicugna pacos; assembly: GCF_048564905.1. Taxonomy (NCBI): domain Eukaryota; kingdom Metazoa; phylum Chordata; class Mammalia; order Artiodactyla; family Camelidae; genus Vicugna; species Vicugna pacos. Next base: position 18,329,396 of record NC_133002.1, on the reverse strand, counting down.
GGCGTCTGGGCCAGGCTGGCCTCCGGACGGATTGCATGACATACATTTCAATAAAAGATATGACCCAGTGTGGCTCAAGGCCTGCTTCTAGGAGGGCAAGTACGCTCCCTGCCGCCCACTCCACCCCTGCCCCCGCTGTCAGATTGGTGGCCCCACTTTTACGATGAGGAAGCAGGCAGAGCAAGGTTGTGTGCCCACAGGGGTGAGGAGGAGGAGGCTGGGCTGGCGGGTGCTCTGGGTTCCCAACCTGTGGCCTTGTGGTTCAGCCCTGCTGCTGTGTGACTGGCAGCAGGGGAAGCAGGGGTGCAGGTGCTGCCAGGATTCGGGGTTCCGCCGGCTGTGCTGCACACACTCCCTGCCCAGGCCCACGCCTCCTCCCAGGTGCAGGCCCCTCTAAGGCCACCATCGTGCGCAAGCCCGCTGGGAGCAGCTAGGTGGGTGTCCAGGAAGAGGCTGTCATGTCGCATGAGCTGATGCTCTTGGATGTGTCTGTCTCCCCTAGGAAAGCCTTCCAGTAGGGCTTCTGGTCCAGTGAGGGGAGGCAGGGCCCCGACGCAGGCCAGGGGCTGGGAACACACAGGACAGAGAGCCTCCTGCACGGAGCACGGAGTCCGAGGGACCCCTAGATGGGATGTGTTCCTCCTGGTCCACCTGGGGGGCTACACTGCTGCTCCAACAGAGGGAGGAGGGGTGCTGCCGTTGCCAGGCCCTCCGATGTTTCCCCAGCAGCCATGAGATACCAGGTATTAGGAAACGGAGGCTCAGGGTAAGGGTCACTAGGTTGCAGATCATGTGGCTGGAAGGCAAGGGGACAGGGGCCTCCAGCCAGTTCCTGTGTCTCTGTGTCCATGTGGGGAGAGAGATGTCCGGGGGGCCGGGGTGGGCTCAGTCTTGTGCTGCGGGTGCTCGATGGTAGAGTGCCTTGGGGCACGTAGAAGCCTGGCTGCATGCAGACTGGGTCAGAACGGGAGTTGGTGCGGCCCTTCCCCAGGTCGAGTCCACCCCGGTTCTCAGGGTCCCCCTCCTTCCAGCTCTGTGCCCGCTTCATGTCAGTGGTGTGGGGAGGCTGTGAGCCCCACTCAGGAGCCTTACCTGCAGGAGAAGCAGGGGTGCATTTCAGTTGTATCATCCCGGTATTTACAGGACAGGAAGAGATTCTGGCCGCCAGAGATGCTCTGGTTTTGGGCCTGTGCCTGAGCCGGATCTGCAGTTTCTCCCGCTGACCCCAGGGCCTGTGTGATCACTTCGACCCTGTCCCGCTGACCAGCGCAGTGTGATCAGAAGCCTGTTGGTCAGAAAACCGCCGGGAAGATGGAGACGGGGGAGCACTGGTGAGACGAAGCCAGAGGGACAGTGGCACCCATGCCGTGGCCACTGGGCTGCTGTGGACCAGCTGCCAGAACCCCTTCCAGGGCCCCCACACCAAATCAATGGGGAGGGCTCTGTGATCAAAGAGGAGGGCCTCTGGGGCCAGCGGGCGAATAGTTGAGACAAAATAATAAGGACTATTCCTGCCTGTGGGGAGCAATCCATCCACAGCAAAGGCTGAGAGCAGCCGTCAGCTCAGGGACCATTGAGGGCACCACATCCTCACCCAGTGGGCATGCTGGCGGGCGGGGGGCGGGGCACTGGGCTGTGAAGCAAGAAGGTGGCTCTTCTGAATTAGGGGGAGGGTGGGGCTTCTCGAGGTCGGGGCTTCTCCCCGAAGGTGGTCTGACGCCCACGTTGGATGGGGAAGGTACTGACACGGCCTCCCCACAGCCGTTCTGGAATGTAGAAAAAGGGGTGTCGGGGCACCAGAAATGCTGGCGTCTCACCTGCTGTCTAGCAAGTGTGTGGACATGGTGGAAACCCAGGTCGCCTTGTTCAAATTTCCCAGCACACCTGGCAGGGGATCACCCTCCTAGCTGAGGGGGGAGACACTGCAGCGCAGAAAGCCACCCTCTCCCACACTGAACACCATCGTGTGGTCAGTGAGGACGAGACCATGGAGGCAGATGGGGCTTCGACCCCAGGGCACCCAGTGCGGGAGGGACTGAGAAACCACACCCGCAGGAAGAGGGCTCCATGTGAGGCAGCTGGGGTACGTGGGCGGGGGCCCCGACATGGAGGGCCCTGCAGGGCTCTCTTGAAGGAGGAATATCGGGCTTGAAAACTAGAAGATGGGTGGGAGGGAGCAGCCCACAGGCCCCACAGAAGCCGCCCTGTGGTCTCCAGTCCCACCTCCCAGCTGTGAAGCCCCCAGGCCGTGGAGCGCTCCCACCTGCCCCCACTGCTGACCCGCACTAGCTCTATTTCCCCATCATTGCTTCCTCCTTACATGGCACACGACTCACTCATTCACTGTCTCGCTTATCATCTGTTGTCGTTTGTTGTCTGCGACTCACAGCCAGCAGACAGGTGTCTCTGTTCTGTCCCGTTTGACGTCCCAGCGTTGCTGAGATCTGGGCCTGGCACGTACTCAAGGCTCAAGGGTATTTGTCAGTGGATGCCTGGATGGACAAACGGACAGGTGAATGGGTGAAGGGGTGGAACAGCGGGGAGGAGGCTCTGGGTAGACAAAGCCACACCTTTCAGCACCTTTGGTGCCAGTGTAGCTGGAAGTGGGAGAGATGAGGTGAGCCTGGGCCAGTGGGAAGGTGGGAGATGCTGCCGGGTACTCACTGTGTCCACTTGTGGACACAGGGCTGCACCTGCCTGCCCCCAACCCTGGCATGGAGACCAGGGGCTACCAAGGCCCTGTCTGGCACATTCTCTCCTGAATGCAGCTGCTGGCATGGCTCTGGGCACAGCGAGTCTGCTGGCTGTAGAGGACACGGGTCCCTGAGGTGCTGCTTGGAGGAAAAGCCTGGTCAGGCCCACGTGGCAGGAAAGGAGCTGCGGAAAGTGTGCAGACTCCTCCGCAGCTGCAGCCACAGAGAAACAGGACGAGGACAGCAGAGAGACCAGGCTCGGGCCAGGCGTGCTCAGCACCACCACACCCGCCCTGGGCGCCCAGCTGCCCTGAGCCGTCTCCTGCTCCTGCCTTCCTTCTCCCAGTGGGACCTCTGCCCGCCCGAGGCCATCCTGTCCCCACCCCACCATTTCATTCCTGTTCAGATCCCAGGGTGCCGCTGGTGGAGGTCAAGAGCTCAGAGACCACGAGCAGAAATGGGTGTCCTTCTGGGGAGGCTGTGAGCGAAGACAGGGAAACGCCGGAGGGCGGCCTGTCTCAGAATCCATTTCCTGTCCTCCCTGGACACATGGGCTGCACTTCTAGCATCCTGGTAGTAAACTGTCAGCAGAAGGGGACAGAGGCTTTCCAAAGGTGGCGCCTCCCCTCCCAGCCCTCCTCCCCCACCGCTGGAAGCAGAGTGACGGAGGCAGGGGACTGGTGCCCAGGTCCCTGGCTCTGGTGCTGAGGGGCGCTTCATGTGTTGTGTCTGCCTCGGAGCCTCGCGTGTCATTTGTCAGGCTGATGACACCTCGACTCTACATAGGACTGGTGGGGGGGCATTCAAACTCTCTGCTGAGGGTTACAGGGAGTCACTGAAGGGTTTTAGCAGGGAAGTGTCATGGTCATGTTTGTTTTAAAAGAATTACTGTGGCTGGAGTGTGGGGAAATGACTGGCCGGTGGGGGCTGGGGGCGTGAAGGCAGGTGAGGGGTCAGGGCAGATTCCAGGACAGAGTGGTTCCAAGGGACAGCCCCTATTCACCAATGTCCCTCCGGGTCATCACACATCAGCTGCTCTCACTTCCTTTCTGCTCTTCACATCCTGTTCCTGCCTCAGGGCCTTTGCACTTGCTGTGCCCTCTACCTGAGACATTCCTCCACCAGATATTGTTATTGTTTAATCTTCCTTGTCACGTAGCTATGTTTTAGTTAGACATGTGGTCAGATGCCAGAAAAACCCAACTTGTAGTGACATTTCATTACCTTACACATCATGAAGTCTAGAGGAGGAAGGTCCAGGCTTTGCCAAGGTGTGAAGATGTCACTGAAGGGTCTTTTCATCTCCTCCCTGTATCATCCTTAGCTTTGGTTTTTGCCCTCATGCTTGTTGCCTTGTGGTCACAAAATGTCTGCTGCCCCTCCAGATATCACATCCATATTCCAGACAGGAAGAAAGGCTGATGCTTCCTTACCTGACCCCCCATATAATGTTGCTGGTGGGAGCTTGGAGCAGTTTGGCAACACAATCAAATGACGTGCCCTGAGTGGGGATGGTCGAAGGTGGGGGTCTGTTTTCTCTTCTGGTTTACTTGTTGGTTATTGGAGATTCATTCATAACGATTCATTTTACTGGACAAATGTTTTATATAATTCTCTGTGAGTGTGCTACATTTTGCAATTTTAAAAAAAGAATATTAAAAGATGTTCAACTTGTCCTTAAAAAAAAACACTGCCCACACTTTTGGACCCAGCTCGTCCTCTAGAGGAAGCCCTCCCCTAGGACTCCGTGCACATGGACAGTGCTTTCTGAAACAGTAGAAGACCACCGGGATTCTGGCTCCTGAAATTTCAGTGCATGTATATGCACATACGTACACGTACACATGGAGTGTCCAGACGTCTGAGCAGGTGTTTGTGGGCGCCAGGATGCACCGATGGAGAAGAGCATGACAGAGGATCATGCAGAGCACACAGCCTTTGGTAAAAGGAGCTTTTTTCCTTTCTTTTTTTTTTTTTTTTTTTGAGGTATAGTTGACATACAATATTATGTAAGTTTCAGGTATACAACACAGTGATTCACAATTTTAAAGGTTATACTCCACTTACAAGATACTGGCCATAGTCCCTGTGCTGTACAATCTTTCCTTGCAGATTATTTTACACATAGTAGTTTGTGCTCCTTAATCCCCTGCCCCGATGTTGCCCCTCCCCACTTCCCTCTCTCCACTGGTAACCACTGGTTTGTTCTCTTGTCTGTGAGTCTGCTTCTGTTATAGTCATTATAGTTTGTTGTCTTCTTAAAATTCCACACATAAGTGATACCACACTTTGTCTTTCTGTCTGACATTTCACTAAGCATAGTGCCCTCCAAGTCCATCCATGTTGTTGTAACTCTTCCCAGCGGTCAGAGCGGGAGCCCCTAGACTGCCTTTCCCAGACCCTCCTGCCGACGGGAGGCACTGGCGAGGTTCAGCAGACAGGAGGAAGGGAAAGCCACCACAGGAGGGCTTCTGGTGGCGCTCAGGCCACAGTGGTGGCGGCACCGGTCAGTGATGCCCCCAGCGAGTGCGGCCCGTCTCTGAATCTGAAGTAGATTTCGGCGTAAGAGTTCCTCAGATATTTACGGGACAAACTACCACGTCCAGTAACGCTGTCTGCGGAAAGCAGGAGAGGGACTACATGTTCACGAACTGCAAGGGATTCCCCCGAACCAGTCCCTGGTCTGACTCTTCACGGCAGCGCCCAGGCAGGCTCCCGTCGAGGGTGACGGGCCACCACCTGGCTTCGCCGACGGCTCAGCGCGGGACAGGAGAGGGTGTGCGCGGGGCCCCACGAAAACGGGCTTTTCTCCACCGCGGAGCCCGGTCTCTCAGCAGAGGTCGCACGTTAAGTTCGCCCTCTTCGCTCTTCCAGACCCTCCCTGCCAACAGCCTTCCGGCGGGGACGCCGGGGACCGCGTCTGTCTCGCCCCCGGAGAACTTGGAGGGACGAAGCGGGAGAAGCTCCCCAGGAGCCGGGGACCGCGCGAAGTCTAATCTGGAAGTGGACCCTCCGCGCCGTCGGTCTGGGCCCGCGCTTCCCAGGCGGCCTCGGGGCGGACTTCCGGCGAGCGGTGCATTGTGGACGTTGTAGTCCTACGAGGCCCGGCCTCCGCCTGGTGCGGCGTCTGGGGCGGCGGCCGGACTACATCTCCCTCCTGCACGCGCGCTGTCGCGAGGCCGCCCGGCGCGAGGCGTTCGCGAGCGGAGAGTCTCCAAGATGGCCGCGTGGGGAAGGAGGCGTCTCGGCCCGGGCGGCGGCGGCGGCGCCAGAGAGAGGTGAGGCGCAGGCTGCTCCCTGCGGGCGGCTCGGGGCGGGGAGCTGGCGGGGCTCCTGGGGCTGCAGCGGCGTCCCCGCCTCCGCCCCGCGGCTCGCCCCCGGTGCGTCTGCCCGTCGGGCGCGCGGGGTCCCAGTCCCGGCCGACGCGGCCTCGGCGGAGGGCTCGGGGAGGGGCGGGGGCGGGCCGGGCAAGGTCTGGCCGCGGCGGGACCCGCTTGGCTGCCGCGGGCCGAGCGCGCGGGAGCCTCCGCCCGCCTGGGCGCGCGCGTGCTGTCTCCGCCGCGGCGAGGAGTGGCTCCCGGGACGGAGGAAGGGACGCCTTCTCGGAGCGGGCCGGCTGCGGCTAGTGAAGTGCGGTCCGCGCGTTTACTAGGGGCCTCAGCCCTCCGCGCATTGTCTCCCGGGCCGGGAGCCGGCCGCTTCCTCCAGCGGTGATTCTTGGGACTTTGGGAGGCTTCTCTGCGAGCGCCCCTGTCGTGGAAGTCCTTTGCAGTGACCTTTCCTAACGGATGGTGTGTGGGTAGGGAGCTGGGAGCTTGTTTCTTCCAAGGTGGATGTCGATTTGGAGGACTCATTTCTAGAAGAGGAGATTGGAGTACTTTTCGTGTTTCGTGTTGAATTTACAGCTTTTGCTTCTGGAAAACGGTTTCAGCTAGTAGAAGCCACTAGAAGGTGTCCAGGCACCCGAAGTGTGGGAAGGGGTGTATGTTGGAGTCACCTGGTTTGAGCTGCTCTAACCGTTTTTTTCACGACTTGCTTGGTGTAGCAGAGGTCAGGAAGATCTCCGTTTTTTTGTTTTTTGTTTTTGCTTGCTTGATTATTTTTATTATTAATTTTTGGGGGTGAGAATTGTTAAATAGAAAAGTTCTCTTTCTCTGTCTCCCTCTCCCCCCCTGCTCTCTCTCTCAAGTACTCTGAGCTGTTCTTTTCCTTTCATTCCCTCACATGTTCATTGCTGTTCCCTGCAGGTGATCTTCCCAGCCCAGAACATTCTTCCTGTTTGGTTAATTGTGTTGATAGACCCTTTTAGCTTGCATTTTGTTCAACAGTGTCCATTCTTCAGTTCCTCTTTCTTGGAAAAGCAGCAGTGAATGGCAAGCAGATAGTTTTGTTTTTCCAACTCCTATCTGGTATTTTTTTAGATCAGACCAGTAAAAAGTTAAAGAAGTGACCGTGATGGTTTCCGCGGGTGGCCTTAAAAACTAGCAAACGTTTTCAAGATTTTTACCGCAAACATTAATCTTTCAGTAATAGGAAGTCACCGTTTAGAAAAGACAGAGTGTCAGAGAGAAGAGTATTCCTCCTTACTGGATGAAAACAACAGAAAGGGCCGAGTAGGTATGCCTCGTACGGGGGCTGTGACAGCAAAAGTTAAGCTTTTGGTGATCTGAGAAATTAGGTATTGGGGATTTTTTTTCTCTCTTTGGTTTGAGACAGGTGTTAATTCAAAACTGAGTTTGCAAACCAGGGTCCCGAAGGCTGGACCCAGTCCTTGCTGTTGACCCTCGATTTTAAGAGATTTTAAATTAGTTGCCAGTGCTTGTAAATGGAAAGATTTCACATGAAACTCTCCTTGAGAAGCTGAGTGGTGGCTCTTTTTGGTCAGGGCAGGCACTCATCATTCCTCACCTGACAGCTTGACTCATTGCAGTTACCTGCTTGGTCTCCTTGGGCGTTCAGGTTGCAACCTTTGGCCTGGAACAGAACACTCTGCTTACGCGCACAGACACGCAGACGTGTGCCAGCCGGGAACTGGGTGTCTGGTTTAGTGGTTTGGGCGGCACCATCTGTCCTCCTTCTGGATAACATGGTGTGGCTGGGGGTACCACTCTGTTTGCCTTTGTGTGAGGCCCTAGCTGGGCTTTGCTGAAGGAGTGTTTGCCTGGGTCGGTCTCCCTCAGATCCTCCCACACGGAGCAGGGGATGGAAACATAACCCTCCAGCTAGCTAACTTCTGGGCACACACCTCCATTCCTGCTCAGTGGGTAGGAAGCCTTTTCTTGGGGTGGGGCAGGCTGGATTAATTGATTGCCCATACCATAGATTGAGGCCCAAGCGAATTATTGGCTCCTGTGACTGAAGTAGGCTGTTTATGGCTCTTTAATGACTTTGTTCCATGTCACATTCATGCTGACTCAGATTTCAGCTCCACGCTGTAAGACCACGTTCCCAAGTTGCTGCACGCACCTGGCTGGAATCTGCTTTATGCTGAAACTGAAACAGGTTTGGGGCAGGGGCTGGAGCAAAGCAGTGCTTTGGGCAGATTTTCCAGATTTGCCGGTGGCTTCGAACTCTGAAGTGTGCATTGTACTTAAAAGGCACTGCGGGTGCCAGACTGTCCACAAGGATTACTGTTGCCAGCTGTGTGTTAGCGATGGTCCTGGTTAAAATGCACTGTGGATTCTTTCTTTACTTGGTTGTTGAGTCTAGAGCTGTGTTAATTCAGTAACCACTAGTCACTTGTGGCAATTAAGTTTAAATTAATTAAAATTAAATAAAGTGAAAAAAAAATCAGTTCCTCAGTCACACCAGTCTCATTTCAAGTGCTCAGTAGCCGCATGCGGCCTGTGGCTGATGTACTGGACCAAGAAGATGCAGAGCATGTCCACTGCTGCAGGAAGGGCAGTGCCGTGCGGACCACAGCAAGAGAGGGTGGGAGTAGCCAGGGAGAGCTGCTTGCCTGTTGATTTTCTCTCTGCTCCCTTAGATCGAGGGAGTCAACAGTGTTCCTGATGAGCAACAGCGGACTCTGAGCTGTGACCTGAATTCCTGTTTAGAATTCAGCCAGCACCCGAAACAGATTGCCACTCGTCCTGTCGGCATCTTTGAGACACACTTGCCTGTCTAGGAAGGCACAGTGCCAGGACCTGTGTGTTTTGCCACTAGGTACCCACTGGGCCAGCTCACAGAGGGTTCCCCCTCCGACTGGTCCTCACGCCCCCAGGGCCCTGGGCATCGCTGAATTCTCCCTGATGGTTGGATGAGAGAACAGCACGTGAGGATGCTTCTGATCTGGTTCTGACGTGGTGCAGGGCAGCAGTGCTGTTTAAAGGCCTTGTGTGTTCAGAGGACCGAGTGCTCAGGCTTTAGGGTGAAATCACATTTTGTGGCCTCCCCTCCCCTGGCTCATGCAGACGTCTGCCCCAGTGGTTTCTCGGGCGGCCAGTCCTGCGAGACGACTTCCACAGCTTTCCGTGCTACACCTCACTCCCCGGGCCTTGGCCTTCCCCTTTGATGCTTTGCTTTCATCTGTGAGTTGGATGGATGTGGTCCTGGAAGTGGAGGGTCTAGTTCCCAGAACAGCTGAACCACGTTTCTGAGGTGGCATTCCCCACCCCACCCCCGTTCTGATCGGACCCTTTCCTTTTAGCGCTGAGACCTCCGGGGACTGGGGTGTTTGATTTCTCTTGAAAGACTCCCATCTGGCTGTCGTGTATGGTGGAGTGTTTCCTTCCTCCTGGTCTGGACGGGCCATGTGAGTATGCAGACCCATGAGGGTGCTGGGCTGGGGGTCCTACTCACCTGGTTCCCAGAAGGTTCTGATCCTGGAAGTTGGGGGTTGTAGGTTAGGGTCTGCTGGGGTCATCCTCTGGCATGAATTTTCGTTCTCCTTGATTCATTCGAGGCGCCTGCGTTCCAACTGCAGTAACTCCTGCCTCCGTGGCTCAGTCCTTCAGGCCCTACTTTCTGAAGAAGGGAGGGGTGATCGTGTGTCCTGAGTTGGCCTCCCTGCCCCAGGCTTGCCCAGTGAGCGAGGGCAGTGGAAGTGTGACGTGCTCTGCGGAGCAAGCACACAGGAGCCTCCCAGCGCCACTGTGTTGGGTCCCTGGCACCAGCAGTACCTTGATGGGCCACAGAGTTTGGGAGCCAGGGCTGTCCGGTGAGGCTTTCTGCGCTGACAGAAATGTCCTGTATATCTTCATTGTCCATTAGGGGAGACTTTGGCCATGTGCAGTTGTCAAGCAATTGAAATGTGGCTCATGTGTCTGAGGAACCGGATTTTAAATTTTACTGACGTGTAAACAGTGCTTGGGGCCTACACTGGGTTGTGCTTTGCTGCTGACACTTTGCATGACTAGCCCGTCTCATCTCTTCCCATCCCATCCTGTCCCGTCCCTGCGCTAGGGGAGCCAGGGTCTTTGCTCCTGGGGCACGAGGAAGTTGGCTCAGGGAAGCAAGGGGTTTTGCCCTTGGACGTGAAGCCAGCAAGTGACTTGAGAGGAACCGGAACCCAGGCCTCTTGACTCCCACTCTGGTGTCCTCGTCCCCAAGGCAGGGCTGCCAGGTCCCTGAGCACAGTGGGAGTGGCTTCCTCTGGAACAGCGAGAATGTCAGCGGCTGTTTGGAACCGGTCCTCAGTATTTGGAGCTACAAGCCCTGTGCCTTTCTGTCCTAGCTGGCTTTAAAATCTACAGCGTAGAATTGTACTGCTTTTGTTGACTCCCGAGCCCAAAGCGGGTTTTCCTAGCTGGGTAGTAGAGGAAAGGCCCACCGCCTGGCGGACAGCAGGTGGTCAGGTGTCCCCGTGCTCATTACTCTGGACCTGGTTTAGTTTTTCAGCCATGGATTCTCTTAGTTACTATAGTTGTTTTTCTCCTCCTCCATTCATTTCAGATGTTCTTCCACTGAGTCTGCTGGGCACCAGTCGCATTCAGGCCCAGTGCTGGCGGGTGGGGGTGTGTGTGATGAAAACGCAGTCATTGCCTTCAGCAAGTTCAGAATCCACCTCTTGTGTTGGACGGAGCCAGTGAGCCCAGGGCTGCTCCAGGAAGTGGCCCTAAAGCAGGTGCTTCCACTAGTTAGATTTTGTTCTTCCGGTTCCAGCAGGACCAGAAGACGGTGGTTGTAGTCCAGTGCTTGCCTGAGTGGAACAGGGAATGAATTCTCCCTTCCTGGCAGGACTGCAGGGATGTGAGACCACGTGGCACTTCAGCCCCGGGGTGGAGGGGACTTGGTCCCGAGTGGGCTTCTGTAGTCAGGGAACCTGCCGGAGTGGGAGATGAGTCCCCGCGGGTCGCCTTGGCTGGGGAGGGCCCTTGTCTCTCTGGTCTCCTTACCCCAGGGGATACAGGGCTATTGGACAAGATTTTTCTTTTTAAGAAAAGATTTGTAATTAATCTCCCCATTGTGAAAGAACCCATGTTTGTTATTTGCTTTTGAAAGATACAGAAAACTGTGAAGAAAAATAAAATTTAAAAGTCACTTGTTCGGCCACCATCAAAAGAAAACCACCGTTGATCTATTTTTAATGCATAGCACCTTTGATGCTTCTTCTCAGGTATTTTGTCTTGGAGTTTTAAAAATCATAAGTGAAATCCATCAAAAATGTATTTTTAACATGTGAAGTTGTAAACTTGCTACCACGTGTGTGATCCTGGAGACAGGGTGTTAAAGGCCCCAGAGGCTTTGGGACGGTGTTCACATGAAACCCCCGGAAGAGGCCATTGCCGTCAGGAGGGAGCATGGTGACAACAGGGCTGGGCGGCGGGGACATGGGGGGTGGCGGGCTTACTTTTTGAGGCGAGGAAGATGTTCTGAAATGGATTGTGGTGTTGGTTGCACAGCTCAGTGAAAGTATTGAGCCACTGAATTGTTCACTTTAAATGGGTGAGTTTCTGTCTCAATAAAGCTGCTGTTTACAGAGCACAAGTCAGACCACAGCGAGAACCACCTCACACCCACCTGGACAGCGGGTAGTGAGAAAGACAGGAGTCAGAAGTGTGGATGAGGATGCGGAGAAACTGGGACCCTGGGCACTGGTGGCGGGAGTGAAGAATTATGCAGCCCCTGTGGAAAACAGTATAGAGGTTCCTCAAAACATTAAAAATAGAACCACCCGAAAACCATTTAACCCCCCCCCCAAAATAGAACCACCCTATGACCCAGCAATTCTACTCCTGGGTATTTATCCAAAGTAATCAAAAGTAGGGACTTGAACAGGGATTTTACACCTGTGTTCACAGCAACATCATTTACAGTAGCTAGAAGGTGGAAGCCACCAGGGCCATTGACAGGTGGATGGACAGCAGCGTGGTCTGGACGGACAATGGAACATTACTCCACCTGAAAAAGTAAGGGAGCTCCGGCACATGCTTCGCCTTGGGGGTGTGATGCCGGGTGAAATGAGCCAGTCGCAGAAGGACAAATATTGTGTGATTCCCCTCACACGAGGTCCCTAGAGCAGCCAGGTTGATAGAGACAGAAAGGAGGGCGGGGTGGGGCGGGAGTTGTGGGTTGACAGGGACAGAGATTCAGTTTTGCAAGACGAAAAAGCTGTGGGGATGAGTTGCCCAACAGTGTGAATGTACTTAACGTTACTGAACTGAACACTTAAAAATAGTTAAGGTAGAAAGTTTTATCTTACGTGTATTTTACCATAATTCAGAAAAAAACGAATAAGCCCAATGCTCGCAGTATCCTGGCCACACGTCCCCCTCTGCAAGCAGAGGGTCTGCGCTGTGTGTGCGCGTGTGCACGCGGTGTCCGCTGGCGTGTAGCGCCCACTCCCTCCACTGCACAGCGAGTGATTTTGCAGCTGTGACTCTGCTGTTTCTCTCGTCAGTAATCTTGCTCTCACCAGACGGCACTGCTGTGAGCATCCTGACTCCTGCAGAGGAGTCTCCAGACTTGGGGGGGTCCCATATTTGGGGTACTTCTGTAATCTCAGATTCCTTTGAGACCAGCTGTGCGGCGGGTGGGGGACCCTAGGCCCAGACTCCAGGCAGACTGCTGGGCGCGTGCACAGGGGGCCCAGAGCACTGGGGAAGTGAAATTTGTCCTGTTGGTTCTTCTTGGTGGCCACTAGCGTCCCCAGGGATTCCTCTGACGACTTTCCTGAGCGCTGCCGGAGCAGATTCAGGCGGGGAGAGGGAGGCAGGTCCAAGAGCCCAGCCTCACGCGCCTGTGACCCGCCACAGCCACAGGGCCCAGGCAGGCTGTGCTCTGCTCCCGGGGCCAGTCGGGCTTGGGCCAGTCAGGGGCTCGGGCGCAGAGTGACCTCAGTGCAGACCAAGCGTTTAGAGGAACCGTATTCCATGAGTTCCAGGGAACCTGCCAGGTTCGAAAGAGTCTACAGTCATTTGGTAAAAAGGGACCCCTTTTCTTTCTGGAGCCACTGTGTGCCCCTCCCCAGGGTCATAATTTTCAGGTCTTTGTGTATCTGTCCAGAAATGACTTGTGTATCTAAAAGCAAACGTTACTTTTTCTGAAATGCACTAAAGGTTGCTGTCCGGTACTTGGTTTTTTTCACTTTATGTCTTGGAGACTTTTCCATAAGCGGTGCTACCTTGTTTGTTTTTTTTCCAGCATAAACTCTTCTTACTATGCGCTTACTGGGCATTTCACACCTGCAGCCAAAAGCAGAAATAACCCTTAGGCAGCCCAGCCTCAAAGGATCCCAATTAGCTATGTGTTGTTTTTTCAATCTGCTCTGTGTACAGGGTTCAAGCTGGGGCTGGTGATGCTCTGAGATGGTCCAAGGCAGCCTCCTCACTGGGTTCCTTCCTTGGTTGGGTTACTCGAGACCGAGAAACAAGGGCAGGCTGCACATGGTGGGCGCTGGGTGGCTGGGCTGTGGTGGCTGTGGCCCCCTGGGGAGCCCTCGGCTGCCTGGCTCCTGAAGCAGCGTTTCCCGTCGCTGGTGCGGTGGGGGAATCTGCACTTGCAGGGTGGGCGGGGTCCTCCGGGGGTGGGGGTGGGGGTGCCTGCTTGTGTCTTGTTGGGACCTGTCCTCTGCCTCCTTGTACATCACGTGGAGCCCTGGAAACCTGCTTCTCTAGCCCTCGCATTCCATCCTTTCCTGAATTGGGTGCCGCCGGCTTGGCTTTAAAAGCAGAACAGGTGCTCCTGGGAGGGGGCTTGACTGTTGATTTGTGGGTGATGGGTGGGGTGGGGTGGCCTGACCGCAGCGCGACGTGGGGCTCCAGGCAGCCCTGGAGCGCAGGCTTGGGTGTGTGTCGGGCGAGTGCCTCCCGCATATGTGCCCCTGTGCCAGCCCCCTGACAGCAGCAGTGGGGCGGGAGCCTGGACGGACTCTGCACAGGCTGCAGAGGGGAGGGCAGAGGGAGCTGGAGGGCCTGGGGGAGCACCAGGTGGGGCTGAGGTGGGATCTGCCCACTGACGTGGTTCCAAGATGGAGCAGTCTGTCCAGTGCCGGGGTTTCAAGGGGCATTTTCTTACTGGGCCTGTTTTGTCACTGCACTCAGAGTGGCCGGTCTGCTGGGCAGGGGAGGCCAGGGCCCTTGGGTAGATTTGGGTTTTGGCAAGAACTCTCTGAAATCCCAACCTCAGGTCTTACGGTCAGCAGGACACACAGGTGAGTGTGCCTCCCTTTCCCTTGTGTCTCGCCCACTGCTTGTGAACTTGAGAGCACAGAGGAAGTCTCCGGGCCGGGGCCCTCCTGCCAGGAGCAAGGCCCTGCCTCTTGGTTGCTGAGGTGTCTCGTCAGGTGCCATGTGCGGCCTGAGAGCCCGTCAGCCTCTGAGCGGAAATCAAGTGGGGAAGCTCCTCCAAGGCCCCCCAAGGAGCTCTGTCCCTGTCTGCGGGCTCTTCCAGAAACAGCCCGCCAACCCGCCCAGACAGCAGGGCCCCGTTTACAGTGCCTGGCCCTGTGCCCTGTGCCTAGCGAGGAGGCCTTTCTGACTCCCGGGAACAGCGTCTCCCAGTGCACACGGCTTAACTGGGGGCTGTGACTTAATTAGGCTCCCCGAGTCCAGCCTATGGGTCCTGTGAGCACTGTGCCCGAGAGCACTGAGTGGCCGGCTTTGCCCCTCGAGTGCAGCTGCTGCCTGGGTTTGCTGATTTCGTTTGCTTGGGTAGCTGCTACTGCCGGGTGCCTCCTGGGAGCAGTGGCTGGAAGGGGCCCCCAGCGGCCGGCTCTCCCATCCCCGTCCTTTTCCCCCAGGGTTTGCCCGCCGGTCCAGTCTCCACCACCCTGAACGTGGAGGTTCTGGGGTGACGTCGTTCTCACAAGCCTTTGCTGGTCCCTGTTGTGCACAGTCTCTGAGCACAAAGCTCTGAGCCAGCTCCAGCGGCCCCTCTGCGTGTGCCTGCCCAGGCCCCTGAGCCGCTGGCCTTATGCCTGAGCTCCTGGCACTGCTCCTCAGTGGACACTGGGTCGTGGCAGGGGCATGGGGAGGGGGAACCTGGGGGACCTTCTGGAGCCCCAGTTTGCTGGGTGGGGACTGGGGGACATGGTCATCACCAGCAGCCAGATGGGGCCCCTGGGCCTCGTCTCCTTCGTGACGTCTGACCAACCTGGGGACCGGGGGCTGCTTCTCCCTGAGGCAGGAGGTGGCTCTGCTGGGTCTGGTAGGAGTAACAGGCTGAGCCACGTTCCTCTGGGAGGCAGGGTGAGGGGGCTGCTGGTGCCATGAACGCGTAGGACAGAAGAACTAGGTGATGCCTCCATGCTGGGCAGCAGCGTGGAGGTCCAGGAAGGTCTGGACCAGGAGAGTGTCAGGTCTGCCCACCGGGGGTGGGAGGTGCACCCTGGAGAGGCTTCCAGCCAGAGTCCTGAACCGCCCCTTCAGCCGGACTGCTTTCCTTCCATGGGCTCTGGGTTTGTCCTTGGCTGGGATGGGGGAAGGGGGTCGTGTCCCCCACGTTGGGCCGCACAGCCCCTAGTGGGCTCCTGTGAACAGGCTGCTTCTGGTGAGAGAAGCATTTACCGGCAGTGAACCGAGTCCTGGGCCCCAGGGGCAGAATGGGCGGGAACATCCGTCTCTGTCACCACGTCTTGAGGCCTCGCCTCTTCTTGGTCAAGTCAAGGGGCTGCTTTTTCTGAATGGTTGGCTCGGCGCCTGGTGCAGCTTGTCCCCCATGAGGACCGAGGGAGTTTATTCTCCATCATGCCCAGCAAGGTGAGGCCAAGGCTGCTGCGTTTGCAGGTTGCAGCCAGGAGGTGTGGGCATCACTGTCAGGTGCCCTGATTACCTGAGGGCACCTCTCCCCCACCAGCCTTGTGCTTCTTTCCTCTGTGTTGTGTGATTCGGGGCTGAAATCATCCTTTTCCCCTGGGAGCAGCTCTGCTGTCTCAGATCTGTCTGACTCCACTAGGTCACCAACTTTGTAGAGATTGGGGTACTCCTTGCCCTTCGTGTCTTACATTTCACTATTTTATTCTCTCGGAAAGGAAGTCCTCTATGCATTACCGTCTGTGTGGGGTTGTAAGGGAGGTGCAAACACGGGTGAGGTGTGGTGCCCTTCCCTTGGGTGCGTCTTGCCTGACTCTCTCCCTGCTCCCCCCCAGGGTGAGCCTGTCGGCCACGGACTGCTACATCGTGCATGAGATCTACAACGGGGAGAACGCCCAGGACCAGTTCGAGTACGAGCTGGAGCAGGCCCTGGAAGCCCAGTACAAGTACATCGTGATTGAGCCCACGCGCATCGGTGACGAGACGGCGCGCTGGATCACCGTGGGCAACTGCCTGCACAAGACCACTGTGCTGGCAGGCACCGCCTGCCTCTTCACCCCGCTGGCGCTGCCCTTGGATTACTCCCACTACATCTCCCTGCCGGCCGGCGTGCTCAGCCTGGCCTGCTGCACCCTCTACGGGATCTCCTGGCAGTTTGACCCCTGCTGCAAGTACCAGGTGGAGTACGACGCCTACAAACTGTCGCGCCTGCCCCTGCACACGCTCACCTCCTCCACCCCAGTGGTGCTGGTCCGGAAGGACGACCTGCACAGAAAGAGACTGCACAACACGATAGCGCTGGCGGCCCTGGTGTACTGTGTAAAGAAGATCTACGAGCTCTGTGCCGTATGACCGCGGCCGGCGGGGCACGCGCTGCCGAGACGGTGGGGCCTGGGAAGGCGCTGGCTCACCGTCTGTTCTTCTAAAGGAATCACAGGTCAAAAGTGTACTAGGGGTTTTCAGCTCACTGCACTAAGATGCGGGTCTCCAAGACCACCGGGGTCTGAGGCTGCGGAGGCCGCCTGGGCAGCAGGCTGTGGTGGAAGCAGCACCGCCGCGGGGGTGAACGCGCGGGGGGGGGGTCTGAGTGTGTGGTTAACTGTACCATCCAGAGCCAGCCGGGAGCTGCTGACCATTAAAAGTATGAGAATTTCAACCCCAGGTGTCTGCTCTCCGTGACTGCCCTGGTGGGTGTGGGCACCACGGTGTCCCCCCTTGTAGCCACAGCAGGCCTTTCAACGGGCAGGCCCAGACCCTCCCAAGGCGGCCTCCCAGCCCACCTTGGCCCATTCCAAGGCAGCACTGCCCAGTGCTGCTCGGGGACGTGGCCACTGGGTCTCCATTTGGCTTCACTGGGAGAGCTGGGGCCTCCTGTCCAGACATTCTGGTTTAGGACGACACAGAAACTAACATCTGTAGTTTTTAAAGCACTGAAGCTGTCCTGAGGTGGACCCTGCATTCAGCCTGCTCCCGCAGGCTGAGGGGAGCACCCTCAGAGCAGCCCCCACCCCCAGGAGCCGAGGCCCACACTCCCCACTCCTTCCAGAGAAGAGGGGGCCCTGCCATAGCCATCTCAGGACCCCTGAGGGGCCTCATGGCACTTTCTCCTGGGGGCCCGTCTCTGAGCAGCAGCCAGGCTGATTTTCACCTGGTTTGAGAAGCTCCGTCAGGAAGATCAGACGCCAGTCAAGGGCACGTGGGGGAGACGGCTGTTTTATGAGGGAGGTCCAGAGCTTTTAAGAGTTTGAGAAACTCTGACTTAATTCCCAGGGGCTGGACTAACCGTTCATCTGGGTGCTGAGGGGGTGGGGTCTGGAACACGGGTGAACCAGCAGTGACCCCAGACCGACCGACCTGCTTGACGGCAGTGCCTGCTGCCTCCTGAGCCTGCTGGGTTGGAAAGGGAGTCCTGTGCTCTGCCTGCAAAGCAGATTTCACGGGGGAGGTGGCTAGATGTGGACAAGATGTGGACAAGCAGTGGCCACCTGAGGTCAGCTGAGCAGAAGCCCTCGCCAGAAGCAGAAGCAGGTGCACCGACCAGGGTGCGTCCTGTTGGGTGGACTGGCCTGGATCCTGAAGGGCAATCTCAAGTTGCATGTCCCAGCCCAGGAGGTGAGGCCGTGGTGCCGCAGTGGACCCCGCATCCCAGGTGTCCATGTGAGCAGGGCCCCAGGTCGGCGGAGGTTGGGGGGAACCACACTGGCAGGTCTGGACGGGCTTCCCTCCCGCTCCCCAACTTAGCTGCTTCTGCTGCCTCCCACGTAGACGTCAGACACGTGTCTGCTCCTCTGCCGTGCGCACTTGAAGAAACAGCCTTAAATAACCAACCGAGAGAGCAGAGGCCTCCTGCAGGGTCCACAGCCCGGCCCCAGTCCGAGAGACAGCACAGGGCCTCCAGGAAGCCCCCTCGCCAGGGAGCGCTGGCCCGTAGCCGCTGCATCAGCGGGGCCTGGTGCCTGCCTGCCTGCCGGGCCTGCACTCGGGCTCCACCCGATGGGCCGTCTGTTCCTTCACTGTTATTTTTCAGACTGACTGGCAGGAAGCACTGCAGAGCTGCTTCTGCTCAGACCAGGGAGGAAAGGACCTCTGAACTTGACCTGAAGGTGGAACCAGTCAGCATCAGGCTCTTCAACAGCCCAGGGCTCAAGGATGAGACAGACGGGAACTGGAGCAGCACCTCCGAGATGCCGGCCCGCCTGCCCAGCGCCCCCTTCAGGACGCAGCCCCACAGGCAACAGCCCCCCACGCAAACAGTGCTGTCCGGGGTGGGGGTGGGGGGGCGAACCCAAGACAGCTTCCGGGGCTGATCGCGGCCACTCTGGGCCGAGGTCCCCGTCCCTCTAGGGTGCGGGTGCTCCTCTCCTTGGAGACGGCCAGGTCCTGCCAGAGTTCTGTGGCCCCGTCTATGTTATGTTACTTTCTATTTACACAGTAGGATGTACAGTTTGCAAAGTAAGTTTCAGAAAGTCAGTTCAGCTCTTATAAGCGATTGAAACACAAACACCCAGTGGCACCAGGAGACCTCTGTGTTGCTCCAGGCCCCGCGCACGGCCGGAGCTCCACAACCCACCTCAGCAAGTCAGTGCCTCTGACGAGAGTCCGCACTGCTGAGCTGCGGTCCTAGGGGCACTGCCTCGTCTCCGTGCCGGCCGCTTCATTCAGTGGGCAGAAAGGGGCCACCTGGAAAGTGCTGGTCAGCCAGCGTCCGAGAAGAGACGCTCCCTCCAGTGCTGCGTGGGTGCGGCCCTGCCGAGCCGGGCACCGCTTCGCCCCGACTTGGGCCGAGCTGTGAGGGGCCGCTGCTGTCGGGTGCCAGCCCTCCCCTGGTCTCACAGCTCGGATGGGAAACTAAACAAGTCTTTCTCTTTCCGTCAGGAGGGAGGCAGATAGTGGGTGTGGAAAATCACATCTGTATCCCCATTTCAACCACGGCTGTGGGGCTGGGAGAGGGTCCACCCACAGATCCCATCAGCCCTTGTCCTCCCAGGAGACGCAAGAGCCTCACGCAGCCTAAACACAGGCCAGCTTTGGCCATTTTCATTTCAGGGGCAGCTGCTGAAAATACAAGCTCCACGGGTCCAGAGTTAGGACGCGGGGTAAGATGCCAGTGTGATGTGCCCGGAGACTTCTGTTCCAGTTCGGGGAGGCCCACACACTAGACCCGCAGTCTCCCGTCAGTTTCCCCCTCAACTTCAGACTGAAGTCAACTCACTCAGTGAACCCCAACCACGCATTTTTAATATATCAGAAAGTGGAAGCAGGCACCCTTTCTGACTACACTCCAACAGCCACAGCTAACGGGCTGTGTCCACCAGGCCCCAAGAACTCTGCTTTAGAAAGAATTCCAGGTGCTGCGCCTCATTTTCCAGAGACCACATGAGACCATGCAGTTTTCCTCTCCGCAAAGGCTGCTGTCTCCTTAGAAAATTCATCTGCTTGGAGCAGTGCCATGACCACAGGGCTGCGGGTGGGGTCAGCAGAGAAACGGGGCCAAAGCCAGCATCTCCTGGCTTGTGTGTAGAGACCCATCACTTCCCACCCGCTCACTGTGTTGAACAAGGGGCTGTGGGGCAGCAGAGATGGACGCGAGTAAGGCAGCCTTCCCCCCAGCACTGGGGTGGGGGGGGGACCCTGCTGCGGGCGCCGCAGATCAGATGTAAAAACCGGGTCAGGACAACAGGGTGTCTGCAGTTCTCAAGACGGAAGCGCTTCCTGGGAGCCTGCGGAGGCTGGGAGCCTGCCTGCGGGGCCATGACTCCTACTGCCCATTCCTTTATGTCCAGGGGTTAAAACCGGCTGTGCAGCTTTCCCTGAGTGGTGACCCCTCACCCTGGGGAGAGGCTTTTCTTGGCTCCCTTCCCTGTTGGGCGGGGGGCCTGGCCAGGGGCCTGCAGGAGAGCACCCCAACCCCGTCCCCACCTGAGGGCAGGAGTCTAGGCCCCACAGCACCTGCCCCGCGGCTCTAGCAGTGCTTGGGCTTCTGCTCCTTCCTGGCCCGGGCGGCCATCAGTCTGAAGAAGAGGCTGGGAGCCAGAGCACGCAGGTACACAGCCAGGGAGGGTGCCAGGCCGGCCAGAACCACGTCCTTCTTCCTCTTCCCCACGGCAGCCAGGACATCCTGGGCCACCTCCACAGGGCTGCGGCCCTCAGCCGTGGTCTTGTCTGTAACTGAAACACAACGAGAGACACTGAGCTTGGGAGCTGCGGCCCCCGTCACAAGGCCCAAGCAGATGGGGCCGTCGGGCTGGGTGCTGGGTCCCCACCAGGAGCTCCTCCAAGTCGGGAGGGGGCGGCACCCCCGCCATCCGGTCCTGCAGTCTGAGGGAGGAGGCAGGAGGTAGCGCACCTGCCTCAGGGCCTGCGAGCGGGAGGGCGGTGTGGTGGGTCGGGCGCGCTCACCAGAGTGCAGGCTGAGGAACACAGGTCCACGTTCCCCAGGGCACAAGTGTCTTGGATGAGCGGCAAGAAGGAAGCTTTGGTTAGAAGCTGTGGCGGGAGAAGGAGGGTCGGGCTGGTTAGCGGCCCAGGCTCCTGCGCCCCTAGGAGTCTGAAGGTTCTGCCAGCAAAGCGGGAACCGTCAGCAGCAAAGAAGCCACGGCGAGTCCTCGCGGGATCTGTTCTCACCCTTCTTGTTAACAGAGGAATGGGGGTTTCTGATTACCGCTTATTTTTAAACGCCACCAGTGGATTTTTACAAAAGATTCTTCTAGGGATAAACGAGGATGAACCTCTCCAGCTTGATGCCTCTGTGTGGTTTCTGCTGCCGCCCAAGTGGGGGTCTTGGTCGGGCCTGTGCTGGGAGCACACCCAGGGAGGTGGCGCTCAGCAGGCCGTGTGCAGGCTCGGGGGGCAGTGTGGTCCCCTGGCCAGGGAGGCGGAAGCCAGCGAGTCTCTGGTTGGCCTGAGCCTGCACAGGGCCAGGCCGTCTGGCCCACTTCCGTGCCCGCGGGTCAGTTGGCACTGCCTGTAGACCGGCTCTTTGCCACAGGGCCCTTAGGTCAGCCCCTCTCAGGCACACGGGGCGGGGAGGGGCGCCCAGGGATCACTCACTGAACCACCGACAGCAGGCTCGTGGGGTACTCGTAGCCTCGGCTGCGGTCGTGGTGGAGGTCAGACCAGTACAGGTGACCACCACCCACGTGCGCTCTAGTTTTAGGAAGTATGTCCCAGATTAAAGTGAAGGTGCCCACAGAGTCATCAGGCAGCTTTTTACAGAAGAAAAGCGAGACCAGGGCCTCACCTCCGTATCTGGACCCGCTGGCAGTGACGGCGTTCAGGGAGAGGTTGGTGTGGATGTAGCCGGGGCTGATAACGGTCACCTCGATGTCACACTGCTCCAGCTCAGCACGCAGACAGTCGAAGAACGCCTGGGTGGCGTGTTTGGAGGCCGCATCTGCATGGGTTGGTGGCCAGAGAGCCAGGTGAGTGAGCGGGTGGGACACGCCCACACTTGTTCCCACCTGTTCTCTTCCCTCTGGAAGACTGTGTAAGAGGACCAACCAGGGTGTGGCCACCCTGCTCACATCCAGAGCCCGAGCAAGCGCCCCCAACTGTGTAGGAGTGAAGGGGCGCCGTCTCTCAAGGGGCTCAGGAAACCTACACATTTACACACATGCGTGCTCACGTGCGTGCACACGCACCAGGAGTAACACACTCACAGCCGGGAACATGGCGGGTCCACGGGCATTGTGTGCACAGCTCCTGCAGCTTTGAAGTGTGAAATTATTCTCAGTTAACAGTTAGAAACAAAAACAGAAGTGTAATGCCTGTTGGGTAAAGCGTTCAGACAATTCAGAAGGAAGTAAAACAGTGAAAGGGCTCCTCCGGCCCCCAGCGCCGCCTCCAGGGCTGCCCAAGATGCAGCTGCACAGGACGCTCCAGTCCCCGTGTATCCACACCGAGGGCGCGTCACTCCTACCAGCCGCTCTCCACCTGCAGGCGGCTGGCGGCCTCCGCGCAGCCCCACTCCTCATGGTCACAGGTCCCAGACCCCGGGACTGTCTTCGCGGGCTGCCCCAGGTTCAGTCACTGACACTGTGCTTCCAGCGACATCCCTGCAGGTGGGGCGGGGGGGCAGAGACCTACGCCCAGTCCCTGCGGGTTTCCTCTGACGACTTCAACGGGTGGCCTTGCACCTGAAGAGCTGTCGAGCCCCTCAGGTCGTCAGTGACAGCCTCCCAACACAGCGCCCAAGGGGACAGAGTGACCCTGCGAGGACCCTCCTGGAAAACACACGGCGTCCCCACGGACAGCGCATCCTCGGTTCAGACCCTGCACATGCCTGAGGAAAGGGGCGCCCAGCAGCCCAGACACCAGCAAGTCACGTGGCAGTTTCCGCAGCATCTGGACGCACTGCTGAGCCTCCCTGGGGCCGGCGCCCAGGCTGCAGGCTGAGGAGTGAGCGCACCCTGACACGTGGCCGGGCCCCAGGGCTCTCAGGCTGTGCCGACCTGACCACCATCACCGTCGCCCTGGACTCGGCCCTCCTGGGCACTGATCAGGCCGCCAGGACCCTCCCACGTGCCCCACTGTATGGGGAGGTGGGGGACGGCACCCTTGGGTCGGCCGACGGGCCAGCCTGCTCATCACAGGTGCTCGACCAGCAAGGGTGCCAGGTGCAGTCACAGTGAGAGAACAGAACTCGGTGAGACCAGACCCAAGGGCGGACGAAGACCGCAGCGCGTCCTTGCCCTGAAGCCCCAAGGCCGACACTGAGCCCCGCCTGCTGCGTCCACTGTGGCCCTGCACTCACACTCACAGAGCCAGTCAGTCCCCTCCTGGCGGCCCCCCCAGGCTGGAACCCTGCAGACGAGGACTGGGGACAGCGCGGATGGAGCGCTGGCCAAGGTCGCAGGTGGCGTGAGGCGTGGAGCTGGGCTCTGCACCCAGGCACCCTGCTCCGGAGGCCGGACAGCAAATGTGTTGTTTCATCCTCAGGAAATCAGCCGAGACATGGAGGAGGTGCAGGAAGTACTCACACGCTGACCGGAAGGGAATGCCGATTCTCCCCTGGATGCTGCTGATGGCGACGACGTGGCCCTGGCGCCGTCTCACCATGGAGGGCAGGAGCGCTGGGGAGAGGGCAGAGGTCACCACCTCACACTGGGTGCACGTAGCTGTGCACACGCTCGTCAGAGCAGAGGGGTGAACAGCAGCGAGAGCCCCCGTGACCCCTCAGGGCCTTGCTTTGCTGGACTCAGGGCCCCCGCGCCCAGCAGGCAGGAGGGGAGGGAGGAGCAGGGAGGTGCAGACGGGACCCCAACCACTACGGGCGTCCGCCAGTCCCCCTTTCCAGGGAGGGCCTCTCCCTAGAGTGAGAGCTGTGGCTGAACATCACGACACCCGCGCGCTCTGTGGGTTACACACACAGTGAAAGGATGCAGAGGCCACACGGTGCAGATGACGCTGACGCCAAATCCTGACAGAAAACCACGAGGCAGACACAGAATGTGCAGCTAAGAGCCTGGAGAAAGCCACCAGGGGCTGCAGGGACAACACCGACTCCAGGGGCAGGGGCAGGGTGGGGCAGGTCTGGGATGAAGGACCCGAGGGAGACCGGAGTGCACCGTGCCACTGCTCTTCCTCCTCCTGCACCAAGACCGTTACCTTTCGTCAGAGCAACTGGGCCAAAGTAGTTGATCTCCATGACTCTCCTGTCCACGTCTGTGCTGGTGTCCACGATGGCGCCGCGGTAGCCCACCCCGGCGTTGTTGATGAGCACATCCACGTGGCCAAAGCACCGCAAGATCTCGGTGGCCGCCCCTACTATGCACCCAGGGTCTGAGAGGTCGAAGGTCACCGAGCAAGGCCTGTGTGTCTGCACCTGGTCAGGTATGACAGAAGCCAAACACGCCTTTGGAGTGACAGGCGGGAGAGCCACACGCCCCTGCTTCTCAGCCCTGGGAGGGCCCTGGGTCGGAAGGACAGGCTGCAGCGTGTCCACTCTGGAGACGTGGCCTGAGCATCTCGCCTCCTCTGCTCACCCCGACCTGGGCACCGCTCCTCCTGAACTGCCTGTCAAGTCCGCAGGGCAGGGGGCGTGTGAGATGTAACTACAGGGCACCCCCTGTGGCCTGGTGCCACCGTGGGCTGCACGCGTCCTGAGGTTCGAGAGGAACTGTCCTTCTCAGGCCAGGTCACTTGTATTCATTTGCTCATGAAACACTTTCTGAAATTCTGGAGTTCAAAAGTACAATCACTGAAATGGGAAATACGCTAGAGGAGTTCAGAAGCAGATCTGAGCAAGCAGAAGGGAGAATCCATGAACCTGAAGAGGGGCAACTGGGGTGATCAAACCTGGGAACCAATAGAGAAGAATAAAGAGACGTGAACAGAATCTAAGGGACCCGGGGGCACGTCAGGTGGACCAGCGCTCCCTGTGGGAACCTGAGGAGGAGAAGACAGCGAGAAAGGGGCGGAAAAAACACTGGAAGAAACAACCGCTGCAAAATCCCCCAATTTAACGAGACATGAATCTGCACGTCCAGGAGGTTCGACACCCAGTGGGATAAACTCAAGAGACCTGCACTGTGACACGTTACAATCACAGGGTCAAAAGCAGAGAATCTGAGAACAAAGAGAGAAACTGCTCCTCACACAAAAGAAATCCTCAGGAAGGTCAGCAGCCGATTCCTCCCTGGGAACTCGGAGGCCAGAGGCTGACACGCGCGCCCTGCTGAAACAGAAAAACCGTCAGCCGAGAGTCCTGAATCTGGCACGGCTACATGTCAAGGATGGGGGAAATGAGGGTCCCCAGAGGAACAAAAGTTGAGGGAGTTTGTGGGCACCAGACGCGCCCTGCAGGGAGTGCTAACCGAAGTCCTTCAGGTCTGAAATGCAAGGAGGCGAGGCAGTGCACTCAGAGCCACGTGAAGAGACAAAGATCTCCAGTGGATTGTGCTCCACACTGGAATTTGACACAACATTGTAAAATGACTGTAACTCAATAAAAACGCAGAAAAAAAAAGACCTCAGTAGAACAAAGACATGGCCCAAGGAGGGACCTGATCACAAAGGAAAAAAAGAAAGAAACAAAAGACACAGGCCGTGACAGAAGCGGGCGTCCCTGCAATTTCAGCTTGAGCCTACTCTTCATCTTCACACAATTTAACGGACAGATGCACTTAGAGCGATGGTTAACCTATGTCACCAGACAAGCAGCGCACACGGATGTGATCCACGAGCCGAGCCACAGAAACGGGGCAGGACACATGGTACTCGCACTCACACGAGGCACCTCGAAGGGCAGGCGCGCACAGAGGAAGCAGAACAGGTTTCCGGGGCTGGGGGAGGAGGCGGAGTGAACTGTTTCATGGGGACAGAACCCTTGCTGGGGACGATGGAAAGGGCTGGGTGCAGACAGTGGTGACGGTCACACACACTGGGAACGTACCTAATACCACTGAATTCTAAGCCTAGATGTGGTTAAAGTGATATTATGTATATTTTCCCACAATTAAAATTTTAAAGTCCTTGCCAACCTCCCGACCACCCCCAAATGAGACAAACAGGTATCAGCGGGGTGTGTGCTGCGGGGAGCATTCGCAGAGGGACCCACCCCCACAAGCTAGCGAGCGCTGGAGTCGGGGCTTGATCAGCGAGACACTTCCTCCTGGGCCACCAGCTGCCTCCCCTGCACATCCAGCAGCCCAGCCGGGGGCCTGCAGCTCTTCCCCACAAGAACACACCCCCACTCACCTTGGTGGCCTGCGACGCAGCAAGTTCTTCAGTGAGCTCTTCCAGGGCCTTGGCGTTGCGGCCACAGAGCACCAGCTTAGCGCCCGCAGCGTAGAAGACTCTGGCGCATTCTAGGGGAAGAAGGAATGAAATTGACGGCTGGGGAGACCCGGAGCCTTTCCTCCCTGGTGCAGCTGAGCTCCCACGTGCCCAGCCTTTCAGAACACGTGTCCACTTCTGCACACACTCAACACATGTGCTGCCCTGTGGACCGGGCGTGCGGCCAGGAGTCGGCGCCCGGGGAGGAGGCATCTGCTGCTGCCCAGGCAGGAGCCAGCCTCAGACCCTCCACAACCATCTTTAGCTCCCAACAGCACTGTGAGCATCAGCCCCACATCCAAAACTGAGGGAGCTCAGCGCGGCCAAGTGATGTGCCAGCGACGGTGACGCCTGGTGGGCCGAGGTCCATGGCCATGTGACCCCATTTCCCAAGGCACTTCGACGCACAGGCATTTATCTGCTGGGGCTGCCCCCCCGGCTCAGGGAAGTGCAGGGCACGGGACTCTGCTGAGAGGGTGGGAGGCCGCCCCCTGTCCTCAAGCCCGGGGACCGTTCCTTGGAGGGGGGGGCACAGCGGGCAGGAAGTGCAGAGTCTAAAGCCTGCGAGGCCGGGCAGCGACAAACGCGGGTAAGAGTTGCTGTCTGCCGAGCGCCTGCAGCAGCAAGGACCCCTGAGATGGCAGCAGCCCGCCGAGTGGGAAGGAAGGGGGCCGGACACCAGGCTCCCCTGGGCCCCACAGCATCGCTGGTGGCAAGGGACGAGGACGCGGACTGAGTCCCAGTGGGGGACAGTCCAAAGCTGTTTGGGCGCCTCTTGTGGTCATTATTCTTTGGTGGCAAGAAAGAGACGGCTCACGCGAGGCCAAGCAAAAAGGGGATTTATCAGGAGGGTTCCAGGGCAGTTCAAAAACCAAGAAGGAGCTGAATGGTCAAGAAGAGGGGACCGGAGCGCAGTGCTGGCTGCCCAGGATCCCTGGCGGCAGGAACCAGGCTCTCCCAGTGATGCCAGGCCCCTTCCCCACGTCACCCCTGCCCGGCTTCTGTGCCAGATGGGAGGGCTGCAGACAGCTCTGGGCTCACATGGACGCCACGGCCAGATAAGAGGGGTCTTGGACCTGTTCCCTCCAATCTCTGGTAACAAGAACTAGGGAGGCACTGGGTCATGCACAGAACTGTGACCAGCCCGGCCGGGGGCCACGTATGTCCCAACGCTGATGGGGAGGGGCGGCGGGGTGGAGGGTGGAGGGTGGAGGCAGGGTAAACTCCTTGCTGTCCCTGCCCCCTGCAAGGCCTGGCCATTCAGCGCCCTGGAAGCTCATGGCACAGCCTGCAGTCAAGAGAACAGTCATGTGTGAGGCTTCCTGAGATGGACTCAGACTCCCAAAAGCAGCCGGCTCTGTGACGCTAGAAGTTACAACCTCTCTGCCGGTCACTGTCCTCTCCTGTAAATGCAGACAGAACAGCACTAGGACTGCACGAGCTAAAGCAGACATAGCACAGAAAAGGCACTAGACCAGCGTGGTTTCTGTCCTTCTACGCTGCCTTTTGAACTGTTCTAGAAGCTGGCTGAAGAAAACTGAAACACGGGGCTTGACGAGGCACAGGCGGCCCTCTCCCGAGACCAGGTCTCCGCAGCCACGGAGCCCCCTTGGTCCCGGGCTGTATCACAGGGGTCCGGGTGCCCAAGGGGAGCCTGGGTGCCCTGAGCTTGTGGGAGGGACGGTCCAGGGGTCCAGGCTGTGGCTTCCTCACCAGGAAGGGAGGCGGCAGTGGTGGGGCCCAGGTGGGGTTCCTCCCCGATGGAACATCAAAGCCAGGAGTGGGGAGTGCACTGCCCTTCAGGAATGGAGGGAGGGGGCTCCCTGGCTGGCAAAGCCCTCTTTCTATTCTGCGGCTCCTCCTTGGTGTCCCTGGGCCAGCGCCTCCCTGCCTGACCCAGAGGAGCTTTCTGGAAGGAGGCTGAGTGGACTAAACCAGTGCTGTTTCAGCTCTGAAGACCTGCTGGTCTGTTTGCTGGCTCATCCCGACCAAGGATGACCCTGCTTGGTCGTGGTCTCATCGGATCCCAGCCCCTACCGCCCGCCCGCCCTGCTGTGCCTTCTCCGTGCTTCGGGGTCAGGGTGGGGTTGCGTTCCCAGGCCAGGTGACCACCACTCCCAGGGACAATGCATCTGGGCCCTGTTGGCCTCCTCACCCTGTCTCCTCCTGACCTGACAACACAAGGGACATTCTGCGAGGGGCCACTGACGGCCACAGACACGCAGACCCAGCTGGGGGACACACAGGTGTCACACGGTTTATGGAAAACAAACGGTTGCCTGCGTCTGCTTAGCTCTGCTTCCTGGTAAAGCCAGAGGGGGACTGAAGCCTGTGCAGGGAGTGACAGACATGAGAAGCAAAGACTGGGAAGGCTCCACTTTCACTTCTGGAAGAAGCTGATAGCAGGAGGCAGGAGGGTCGGGGGAGAGTCAGTCCTAAGGAACCATCTCTCGGGCTCACGGGTCAGGACAGCTCTTCACGACCTCGGGCTTCAGTGGGCTGGCGTGAGCACTCGGGGGTCCTCCGTTTTACAAGGACAAGCCCCTGTAGCTTAAATGCACCACACCTTCCAGGCAGCCGACACGGTGGCCGAGCCCTGAGGGCAGCGTGGAGTGTCCTCCTTGGCAGCCGTTTGGAGATGGAGGGGAGCGACACGGGCTCCTGTCCCCAAAGGGGATTGCAGAGGCAGTGGGAGTAACACCCAGTACCCACACACGCACACACACGCACTCGCACACACAGGTACACACTGGAGCACTTGCCACGGCATTCGCATCGTAGAACCTTCACAAAAGGCTTCTCTCTGCAACAGAGCAGTGGCTGCTGACACCCTACGTACAGCAGCTGAGCGAGGTCGGAGGACCGGCTGTGGCTCAGGGCCCGCAGATCCGATGACACACCCAGCTCACCCCCGGCGACCTCACCGAAGCACCACGGGTGCCCGAACGAGCCGCTGCCCCTAGAGCCTGCCCAGGGCCCTGCAGAAGAGGCCCCGCCTGCTCTCCCTGCCCCCGCACAGCCGTGCTGCTCAGGCTGGGGCCTGTCTGCAAGGCCCTCCCCGCTGGCCTGCCCCCTTCCCGGCAAGACAAGACATGGACTGGATCTTGGCTTCACACTTTCTGGCTACAAATCCAGGCCAGTCACACCTGCTCTGAGTCTCAGCTGGGGGGACACAGTGAGGTGGGCCCAAGCAGCACAGATCAGGGTCCCTCCCAAGTCCCGCAGGCAGGGGACCCTGTCTCATGTCGTCTGTCCCAGCACGTGGCCCAGGGCCTTGTACGTGGCAGGTGCTCGAGCCACGCTGGCTGAACCACCACCAACCAGGAGGCGCAGAGCACGGGTGCCCACTCAGGGCGCCTCTTGGCCTCTTTCCATGGAGCTGGGTGTAAGCATGGATTCTGACCCGCTGGCTCTCAGAACACTGCTGAGGTTGGCACACACATGGGAGGGGCTCCCACCTCGGGCATGGCTGGTGCTGACTCCAGGCTGGGTCCCAGCACATGGGCCTGGGACCCAGAAGCTCCATGTGTTCACCAAATTAGCACGGAGCTCAGCTGGGGACCCTGGTTAAGGAGCAGCTGAGGCGTCATCTATTCTGTTTCCAGTCCCCCAGGGGACAGCTGGAGGCATGGCCCTGCGAAGGGAAGGTGTGGAGACACCAAAGCCACAGTCCGGGGCCGCAGCTGAATCCAGGAAGAGGCATGTCTTGTTTGGCCCTCACAGCTGGGAAAACATTTTTTAAATTGGTGTCTGTCCCGAAAAACTGGGAGCCTTCCAACAAGCTGCTGTCCCAGACGCACACGCAGCCTCCTCCCCGGCTTTGCCTCCAGCACTGGGGAAGGTCAGGGCCATTTCTCACTGCACCTCTTCTGTCAGGTGAGGATGGTGACACAGTCCGGTTGCCCTGTCACCCGCATGCCTCGCGCATTCACACCTGCACTGGTCCCTGCACCGAGCTGCTCCTTGAGCCCTGGCCCCCTACTGCCCCCGCCCCGCCTCCACAACCCACCTCGCCCCAGGCCCGATGTGGCGCCTGTGATGACCACCACGGCATCCCGGATGTAGGCCTTCATGCGCAGCCACTGCAGCAACTTCAAGAGACTGAAGACCCCCACACAGCCGAACAGCAGGGGCAGGATGGCCGTGGAGGTGAGGAAGTCCATGACCCTCGCCTGCAGCAGACTCTTCCTGGAAGAACCAAAACCAGATATATCAGTGACAAGAGGGATGTGCCAAGCGTCCTCCCCGTGTCTACAGGCCCTGATCTCTCTCGCATGGACTTGAGCTCCAAGCCCGGCAACGTCTCTCCAGGCCCCCAGCTCCGTGCTGGTCATCCAGCACCGTGGAGCCGATTTTCTCTCCCTCTGCTTGGACAGGGGCAGGCAGCAGGCCCACGCCTGCCACGCCGCAGGGGCATGTCCACCCAGAGCCGACTCAGGCCGCGTCCTGCGCAGGCCCAGCTTGGGAGGCCTGCCAGGAGGCGCCACACAGCCCTGCCCAGCCCCCTTCAGAAGTCTGCCTGCGGAGGTGAGCAAAGTCCCCGGCATCATTCCCACTCCTGGTCTTTGCGATGCTAGAAAAATGTTTCTAAAAGTGTTTCAGAAGGAGAAAGAAAACCATACCGGCCTCCTCCTCCTCCCTGAGCCGACGGCCCTGGCGGTCTCCTCCACGGCCACAGGCCTCAGGCGAGCTGCCCTCTGGAAGCGGGCACAGACTCGGGCTGTGGCCCAGGCTCCCCCAGAGGTCACTGGGGAGCCACGGTCAACCGCTGAAGTCGGGAGGCCACAGAGTGTGTGTGCGAGTGTGTGGTCAGGTCTTAGGAAACGCCCGTCCCCTCCACAGCCGCCCTCAGCCCTGCCCGCCACGCCCAGAGCTGCGGCCAGCAGGGAGACGCAGGCTGAAGGGAGTGAGGGCGAGTTGCTGGGGAGCAGCATGCGCGCCCCTCGGAAAGGCCCGGGCCCGCGGCACTGAGGCCCTCCTAGGGCAGGGAGAGGCTGGGAAGAAGAGCGGAGCCCCGCGAGCCGGCCCGAAGCCTCCAGTCACTCATCAGACCTGCAACCACACAAAGCCCTCACTTGCCTCCCGTGTGCTCAGCCACGTGTTCAAAAACATATTTCTGCCCCCTTTCCCAGGACAGCACCCACTCTGGATGCCAGGAAGCCAGGGGCGCGGAACCCCAGCACAGACGCACCTGCGCCCAAGCGGCCCTGGTCCCGACATCCAGGCCTGGGAAGGGCCACCCTGACCTGAGCCAGAGGGCTCTGCTCCCACCTCAAGTGTCACCTGAGCTTCATTCTCACCTGCCTTTCCAAACACACCTACAGTCCTGATCAACGTGAGAAACTAACAGTCTTGGACAAACATCTGCAAAAATGACTATTTCACACCAACCTCCGTTGCTCTACTTCTGAAAAACCACGGCGACTGTCTGTTAAGCGGACACGTTTCCCTCTCAGCCTGCATGGTGCCAAGCCCACACGCGGACCGCCTGGAAATTCAAGTGGTTCTGAAGTGTCAAGCTCTTACCAGCACTACTGGCACCAGCCGCACCCTCAACTGTACACTCAGGCCAGGCGAGTCCTAGGGCAGAGGAGAGGGCCCAGAGACCCTCTGCCTGGCACATGGGAAGCCCTCAGAAAGGGGGAAGGTATGCACCAGCGCCCCTCACCTGAGGACGGCAGGGTGACCTCTGGGGGCAGGAACGATGGCCAGTCTGTTAGTGTAGCTTGACCACAGACGTGTCACGACCAAGAGAAAACACAGGTAGGCCCCGAGGTAATTACAAGCTCAGGACTTTCATGTCAAACTAAGGCGGGGGGTGCAGATACCAACCCAGGGGACGGCCGGGCGAGGAGAGCTCCACCCCCATGGCGGTCCCAGGACCTGCGAGCACCCTGCCGGCCCAGATCACTGGAGGCCCAGCCACGCCCAGGGGCCCGGGGAGGGGGCGCTGCTCGTGGGGGGACAGGCGCAGCCCCTGGGTCAGTGGCGGACACGCTCCACGGGCTGCTCCACGGGCTCCTGGAGACCGCGGCCCTGTGGAGTCTGCCCGCCTCAGACCCCGGGCTTCACTGAGCGGTCTGAGAGTCGAGCACCAGTTCGTAGCCCGTTGCCTCCTGAAGTTCAGATGTTCCAGAGACCACCTGGAAAACACTCAGCAGCAGTACCGGGGTTACAGGACGGGCCCTTGGTCGGCCTGCTGGGCTCACTTCCTGACTCAGCCACTTACTGGGCTGGGAGGGGCCTCCCCGCCCGGGGCCTCAGCGCCACCGTGTGTGAGGCAGCTTGCTGGGAGTCCGATGAGTTAACACGTGGAAATGTGCACGCAGCCCCGGGCCCAGGGTCAGGGCTCAAGAGACAGCTGGACAAGCAAGCATCGTCACCACCCACAACTGAACAAAAGCCCAGAAATCAATGTCCCAGAAATCAGATTTCAAGGTAGTGGAAAGGGTCTCTGGTTTATGAAATAAAGGAAGCTCACTAAACACATAGTTCTGTAGTTATTTTTATACCTTCATAAACCCTTTGGTTTAACTAAATTAACGTACAGGGAAAAAGAGACCCCAACTTTGTAAGAGCTCAGAATCCCACAGCCCAACAATCTCCAAGGCCAACACGGCCAGGGGAGAGCAGACAAGGCCGCAGCGCCCGTCCACCCTTCTCACCCCAGGGGGGGGGGACTCCTGCTGGGACAGCACGCCGATACACCATACTTCCACATGCCTGTTTAAAGCCCCCGGCAGCAAGCTGACGTGAAGGAAAGAGAACCACACACCGTCTCGTACGCGTCTGGTGCTCCTTGGGCGCCCAACACAACCTCACCAGCCAGCCCGGGTCTCCTGGCCCCAGGGGCCCCTCTGCTCGAGGCAAAGATGGCGCCAGGTTAAGGGGGTCCATCCTCGCCCACTTTCTGTAAGAAAAGCGCAGGTGCATTCAGTCTGGCACGTTCTTATAGAATCAGAACAAACAGAACATCAGAACCAGTGACTCGGGATGGTGGTGGGAGAAGCCCCAAGGGCCGTTTATTCGGAGTCAGCTTCAGCTTCAGTGCCAGCCCCCGACGCGATGAAGCCGGTCAGACGGGCAATCCCAACTGTCTGTGGGTGCTTTTCAGATTCTGAAAACCCTCCACCTTTTACTGCAGCGCACGTGGCCACACTGGCGGCCCCGGGCCTCCCAGGGGCTCACAGGCAGCTGAGCTGACTGCTTCTGGTCTCACCTGGCGGGGGGTGGTGGGGAGCAGGTCAAGACAGCCGGAGGGCAAGGCCCGAAGCCACCCAGCCCTACAGCCTTGCTGGGGTGTCTGGGGGCCTCCCTCGTCTGAGAAAAGGGACAGCACCAGAGCAGAGGAAGAGGCTGTGTCCTGACTGGCCACGTTCCCAGATCAGGAAGTAAATCTCCCACGTAAGGTCAAGGGGGCCGGTTTTTTGTAAATGGCATATGACATGTTTACAAATTTTGCATTTTATACCAAAATGCTTCTTAACTGCTGGTTGCAGAAATAACTAGGAAGACAAGATTGGTGGTTAAAGAAAGGGGGGCAGTGAGTGGGAAAGAGTCCTGCTCACACTTTCCTACCTTTGGAGGTGAGCGAGTGGAGCAAGTGGAGCGAGGGCCACTCGGCTGGGTGGCACCCCAGCCAGAGCGGGACAGGCAGCCCCTCGGGTAAAGCCAGAGACCCTGGTCCAGAAGCATGGAGCACCCCGCCCACCAGGCATATCCACTCTCTCTGGACTGGGGGTGACGGGCAGCCTGACCGGACCCACAGGCGAGGTAGGGAGCTCGGCACTCAGCTCACAGACTCAGAGATCCCACCCCAGGGGACAGAGTGACAAAGGAGCGGGGGCCTTCCCGGGTGCCGAGGTTCATGGGCTCTGGCTGTGACTTGGGATTCACCTGCGCTTGCCTCCTCCTGAGGCTCCTTAAAACCTCCAGCTAGAAAGTTAGAAACAAGTCTGTCATCAGGAGCTCAACTCTGAGCAGGGCGGCACCCCACCGCCACCTGCTCCCCTCCACCCTTCAGCCCAGACTCGACCGTGCACCACACAGATGGAGTCTGTTCCCCAGCTCCCTTCTCCTCTCAAACAAGCATTAAAAATAAAATAAACTGAACCGTCAGTAAAAACAGGTTGCTGGAATCTCCTCAGAAACCACACACATAGAAATTAAACCCTTAACAGCCACATCTGGAAGTCAAAGGAAGGGATCTGAAAACCCTCCAAAGTCAAAAAACGGTAATGACTTCAGGTCTGTACGGATTTGTCACGAAACAATTTACCAGGCTGTGCACGAGGAGATCGGGCTGAAGGGCAGAGACGGGTTCCAGCTGGCCAGCAGGACGCTGAGGCCGGGGCAGGCCGGGCTTCACAGCAGCCAGGCAGTCGGGGTCTGGTCCCCTGGCCCTCCACCTCCTGCATTCCATCACCGACGCCAGCTCCACACAGCTGTCCTACTAAAGGTGACCTCAGCTACGGGTCATGCTTATGACCCACATCTGAGAATACATCTGAAAATACGTATCATGTTTCAGAAAGCAAAAGCAGAGGAAAGCCGCTCTTTCTTGGTCTCAAGCGCACAAGAAGCGGCAGCCGAGGCCGTCCTCGACTGAAAAGGAAAGACAGGACCCTACCTGAGACAGTGGCCGCCTCCCAGCAGCAGGTCCTAGCGCCGTGTCTTGTCTGGTCTTCTGACCTGGGACCAAGCGACTTGGACCGGAGGCCATAGGACACCTTCAGGTCAGCAGGCCGCTCTGGAATGCTGGCACAGGCCATGGACGAGGGGACTGTGGGGTATTTTCAGATGCCAGCCTCAGGGCCCCCCAGGTGAAGGCACGCGTGCTGGCATTAGTGAAGATCGAAGCAAACGGAAAGCCTGAGAGTTTCAGACCGGCCCCTGAGCGTCCAGTCCGGGGAGAGCGACCGTGCGAAGCACGCACTGCTCCCTGTGAGATGCGGGCAGCTGCTGCGCGGGGCCCCGCCGGGAGGACAAAGGCGGTGCCAGGCGCAGCTCAAGACCCTGCAGCCGGGCCACTGATGCAGGCCTGGGCGCTGGAGGCTGACTGCTCGTTGTGGCCAAGGTCTCGGTTCCGCTGTTGAAAACAGCACTTAGGACAGCTACCCAGACGCCCAGTCACAAAACCACCGTGGTTTCTAATGTGCTCTATCAGGTGAATTCAGAATTGCCGGGAGGCGCCAGAGGGACCCACCCGCTCTCCAGGCCCTGGCAGGAGGGCACCAAGCGGCACCGGGAGCCAGGTTCAAGCCCCCGTCCGCATCCTTGCTGCGTGACACATGCAGATCTACTCTGTCTGCAACGAAGTGTCCTAATTTCAAAACGAGGATGATTATGCCAACGAGAAGCCGCATGGAAAGTGCTGTGTAGATGCTAACCCCTGAACAAACGTGCTGCTGGCTCATAAACTGACGGGAAACAGGCAATGCCAGAGAGGGCCTCAGAAAGGAGCCGAGCCACCACACCGGCAGCTTTAAGGGCTGCTCATGTTCAAGTGTGTCTGATGAGAGGCCAGGCTACTCCTCTGTGCACCCCTCCCGTGCTGCAGACTCCGGGACGCACTGCTCACCTACCAGGCACTGGCTGGGCCTGGGTTGCAGGGCGACACACCAAGGGACCACGTGAAGCTCACAACCTAGACGGACAGGCTGACAATCAACAAAGAAACATAAAAATTAAACAACTAGAATTGTGATAAGGTGGCCTGTCTAGAGGACGAGCCTCACCTGAAGCTCTGATTCAGAGTCAGAACTACCCAAGCCAGCATGCTGGCCGCATGGCACACGGCACACAGCACACGGCCCAGCTCAGGGCAGCTGCTCGTTTGTGACTCCTGAGTTTAGGTTGTTACCTTAAAAAAATCACATGGATCAGTATCAATAAGACAGTCGAGGTACCAAGGTAAACATGAAGCTGGGTCCAGTGTGTTTAAAGGAGCTGCTGGAGCCCAAACCAGAGTAACTGACAGGAACTGTGCACAGGTGTCAGCTTCAGGAACTTCAGAATAAAACCCAGTTCTCAAGACTGAGCACAATTACCCACTATCTACTACAGAAGAGATTCATTTGGCAAGTATTTACTGAGCACCTACTGTGTGTCCATTTCCCCAGGCTCTGCGGTACAGTGAACAAAACAGGAAATAGATCACTGTCCTCACGGAGGTGTAACACCAATGGGAGAGACAAACGGTAAAAAAGAGAAGCAAATAAAATGCACGTCAGAAGGGTTCTAGGAAGACAACGGAGCAGGGGGCACCAGGCACCCATCTCCCCGCCCGCACAGGATTTCTCAGATGTAACTATTCGGAAGCTCTGGAGTCTGCTGGAGCCCGGAAAACCCTGGAGAGGCAGGGACGGTCGGCTGTGGCTGGTTTCAGCTCCAAGCACAGGAGCAGCTCCCAGGGTCCAGCCCAGGGCAGGCAGCCTTGCACACGCCCACAGGAGCGAGGCTGGGCAGCAAGGAGCCTGTCCCCCGAGGTCGGGACTCGGGGCTGCGACTGCGGCAGCGAGGAGGGGCAGCGCTCGGGGGAGGTGACTACGGGGACTTAGAGGGCCGGCGCTGTTCAATCCCCTTCACTCTTCTCCTTCCCCCTTTTGGGTGCCAGTACCACAAGCAGGATACTTGAACGCAGCTGAATGTGTGTGAAGATGAGAAGTTGGCCACACACACCCAGGGAGAGGCACAGGCTCAGGAGGGACTTTAGAAGACCTCACTCTTCTACATC